>NC_091284.1:601224345-602550595 GCF_032444005.1 Ranitomeya imitator
CATACGATACAGAAGTTTTTTCATCAGTCCCATACGGAAACTCCCAATGAATACAATAGGGAGGACGCTACTAAAGCAGTCGAATCCCTGAAAGAATTGGAACACCATTTAATTAAAGGAATGAGAGATCTTTGGGAAATTGCCACATTGGAAAAATATTTGTCATTTAATTGTATCCCAAAAGGTCTGACAGTGTATAAACCAATATCGGGGGATATTGGAGATCCAATAACAGCAAAAGAATGGGACACTATGTTCCATGACTTCTCGGTTAGAACAGTCTTCTTCATAATTGAGAAACGAAGGCAACATCTAGCCACACTTAAAAATAATATCTCCAAACTATTTGATGATATCAGACCATTTGAACAGCATCCTGATGTTGTAAAATTATCAAAAAGCATCAGGATGAGGATTCTATCAAAAGAAAAAGAAATTCTGGAGAAAAAACGTACTAAGTTTAATAGAAACCTAATTCCAAACAGGTCTAGCCTAGTCCCACCCAGATCACCTACACAGAATTATACAAGCTATAATTGTAGCTCTGAGACGCAATATGGGAGTCAACAACAAAAAAATAATAATAATATGAACCAATATGTAACGCTGGATGAAACAATAAACAGCTTTACATCTGAAAATAGTTTTTCAGTACATCCCATCGAGGAGTCGGAAAACCTGGAAAAACAGATTATCTCTAATACCAGTATTATGTCAGCAGACTCTTGTCTATCAATTCATGACATATCCGTATATACACCTATATCATCACAAGCATTTCAAAACAGATTTCAAGTTTTGGATAATGTTGAAGAGTTTCCATCTACAAGTGGGCAGGAGACCTTGCATCAAAACAATGAGACCAATTCCCCCATATCAACTCCCTTTAAAAAAAATTTGAGACAAACTTCAAAAAAAACATTAAGAAAATCAAATATATACACCCGCTCCTCTGATCAAATTTTACCTAAAAGTAAACGTGACAATCACCCTTTTTTTCAATTAGGTAAAAAAAAAGTAGGAAAAGAGGCTGTAGGGGCGGGAAACTTACCCAAAAAAAAGAGGGAACAGAACAACAAAAAAGAACTAGACAAAGGGGAGGAGGAACAACAACAAAAAATATTCAATCTAAGTAAACATAGATTGGAGAAAAATGAAATTTCTCTATTAAACAAAGGATTGAAGTATGCTCCAAACACGAAATTTGACAAATTCCAGGCCTTCATCGGCATTAAATTATTTATGAGGCAACTAGCCATTAAAAATCACTTTTTAAAAACTAAAGCTACAAGTAGTAGTGCTACCAGTCCTCCTTCTTTCCAGGTGGACCCCTTTGTACACACTTCATTAAGGGTTAAATCGAATTTCAACCCAGTTCAAGAGTACTCTGAATAGTTTGAAGCATTTCAAAAAAACTTTATACGAGATATTAGAAAAATTTCCAATAAGAGGGGCTCAAATTTTAGAAATAACCTAACAAATAATGAACGTAAGGCTTTAAAACAAATTCAAGCCAATAAGGCAATAACAATTAGACCAGCCGACAAAGGGGGAAGTATAGTCATTCTAAATTCGGTAGACTATACGAAAGAATCCCTACGCCTACTTGGTGATCAGCAGACCTATAGCCTCTTACCAAGAGATCCAACAAATAGGTACATTCAAGAATTGAAGGATTTGACTAAAAGAGGTTGGGAACAAGGTATCCTTAATAAACAAGAGTTCACTTTTATAAATACAGAGCATCCAAGGATACCCTACTTCTATTATCTTCCTAAAATTCATAAAAACCAAACCAATCCCCCCGGGAGACCTATTATATCAGGTATAGGTTGTCTGACAGCAAATATGTCAAAATATGTAGACTGTCATCTACAAAAATTGGTCCCGGGACTTCCATCTTACCTGAAAGATAGTACACATATTTTGAGAATTCTGGATGAGATAGAATGGAAAGAGCATTACATCATGGGTACATTGGACATTACTTCTTTGTATACCGTCATTCAACACGAAAAAGGGTGTGAGGCGGCAAAATTCTTTATGGAACAACAGGGAATTCTCCCCAAAAAACAGGTCTCTTTTATTTTAGAATGTATGCACTTTATATTGACTCATAATTATTTTAAATATGAAGCGAACTACTACTCCCAGCAGTGGGGTACTGCTATGGGTACCAGGTTCGCGCCAAGTTATGCTAATCTATACGTAGGTAGATGGGAACATCATGACATCTATGATGGGGGGCATCTTCGTGCGAACCTGGTACTCTGGCAAAGATTTATTGATGATATTGTTTTTATCTGGTCTGGTGGTCCAAATTTATTACTAGATTTTATTACTAATTTAAATAAAAATTCATATTTTTTAAATTTTTCTGGTACCACAAGTACTGAATCTACTAATTTTTTAGATCTTAATATTTTTATTAGCAATGGGAAAATTCATACCAAGACTTTCCACAAGCCCACGGACACTAATAATTATATTTCGCTAGACAGTTGTCATCTTCCTAGCTGGCTTTTAAATATACCCAAGAGCCAGCTAATTAGGGCACATAGAAATTGTTCTCAAACTCATGATTTTAATCAAGAAGCAGAATTTCTCACCAATAAATTCATGAAAAAAGGCTACTCTCCGTGCTCCCTATCTTTGGCAAAAAGCACAGTGGAGGAGATACCCAGATCAAAATTACTTCAACTGGTAGGCACGGCACTGTATAAGGAACGTGCCTCTGACTGCAGAGCCCCTAAGGGATAGCTAGAGGGGAAATCAGTGCAGTGCCCAATTCCCCCCTCCCACTACCTCCCCAGGTGAGGTCATGATTGGGACGCCCAGCGGACCAACCGGGGAGAGGAGGTGAGTCAGGCCACACCCTCAGGGGTTAAATTCCAGTGACCGGGCCAGGTTCTCCCTCTTTCTCCCCGGTTGACCCTTGGAAGCTGTTGTGTCCCTGGTCTCCTGGCCACCATGGCTGCCCCTGCGACCGAGGCCCTACAGCAAGGAGCTGCACAGGAAGGTGAGCAATGGTCGCGATCCCCTAATTCTGGCCTGGGTGCTCACCTTCCTGTGCCCCCTCCTCATCCATTAGCCTCCCCGGCATCCCCCAGGGCTCTGTCCCTGCAACATCCTCCCCTGGGGCCTCGTTCTCTCCTGTCTCCCCAGCGCAGCTAACCCCTACTCACCTGCCCTTAGTGTTGGCCCCGTCCACCGCAGACCTCGGTCACCCTGGACCTCCTCTCTCAGCTCCCGGCGCTCCCGCTGATCATGGTGCAGCTGCGACGCCAGGTAGACGCTCGGGGCGTTCCTCCCGTCCTCCCGAGCGCCTGCATGTTGGAGCAGAGCCGGCGCTGACTAGCCGCCGTGCTCCTGCCCCACGTGTGGCTCCGGGGGGCGCGGCGGGCGTCGCGACGTTTACATCGGGCTCCGCTGCCCGCCGGTGCCAAGCGCCCGCTTCTAACTACAAGTGCGCCCGGGCCCCGGTCACTTCCGGTCCCCAATCTAAGGCCCAGGGCCCGGCGCACATAGTGGCAGCCTCCCCCTCTCACACAGGCCGCCCTGCCTCCCAGAGTGCAGTGCGGGCCCTGTGGGACACGCCCACTTCTGGCCCCACTTCCTCCCGGCAGATATTCAGTGCTGCGGAGGCAGGCAGGGGATCGCCCGCTGCCTCGGTGTCCTCGGCGGCGCGCCAGCCGCTCAAGAGGACCAGGGGGCAGCGTGGGCAGCCAGCCCAGGCACACCGCGAGTCCCCTGCAGCGTCAGGGAGTCTCCCCTCCCTGATGCCCACTTACTCCCCGGGAGGCAGCAGCAGCGCAGCTTTAGTCTGTGGGGCCCCAACCCGCCAAATCGGTCGGGGGGGCGCCTCACAGACAGCGCTCACTAGCCCCCCGTGCCAGTACCCACCACGGAGCGCTGGACCGGCCCCTGCCAGAACAGGACTGCAGCACCGTGGACCTCTGGCCAGCCCACCCCTGGCCCACCGCGTCCCCCCAGCAGGCACATCGGCGTTGCCTGTGCGGGGGGGCAGGCAGTCGGGGGCCAGAGCCACGAACACGGCCGCGGAGCGTGATGCCTGGTCTATTCAGACCAGCCAGCACGCTCCGCGGCCAGGAATGTATGCACCAAACACACATACAGTCGCACCAAACACTAACACAGCTGCAATAAATTACGCGCCGCCAACACCCCCATGCTCCCAAACGCAAATTGCAGACAGTTTCCTATCAGTCCCTGCCCTTTTGCGCTCACCCTGCGGTTCCAGCCTAATAGTCTCTGCACCTTCCCCGTCTCTACCCCCTGCACCGCCACTCACGCCCCGTGGCCAAGATAACGTCCCCCTTACTCCCGAGGTGAATGCACCTAACACAACCTAGACAGGGCGATCGCAGACATAGATGCCGCAGATCGTCCTCACCCTCATCAGTAGATTCCCGCCACCGTTCCCGCTGTCCCTCTAGCTGTCGCCATTCCCACTCCAGACGCCGACACCACTCACGCAGGAGCCACCACAGATCCCGCTCCTCCAGATGGCGTTCGCCATCCACAACCGGTTCAGAAACATCGGGGAGTCACAACGGGCGGTACCGGTCACACGCCGAAAGACGGCGGTCTCACCGGACACCCAGAGCGGGTACCCGGTGGGAACAGACACTGACACCCCCCGTTACCGACCAGGCAGAGATCGGGGCCCCAATAGCCTCTCATCATAGAGCACACGACAGATCTCATCCGTCACGTGCTCCTTCATTGGCTGACGCACGGGGAGACATGCCA
This sequence comes from Ranitomeya imitator, assembly GCF_032444005.1. NCBI lineage: Eukaryota > Metazoa > Chordata > Amphibia > Anura > Dendrobatidae > Ranitomeya > Ranitomeya imitator. The sequence continues at coordinate 601,229,119 of NC_091284.1, forward strand.
TACGTACCTCCCCGGTCCACCAGCCAGCACCGAGCTCCGTCCTGGCCTGACGCACAGGGAGACACGCCATACGTACCTCCACGGTCCACCAGCCAGCACCGAACCATGGAGACAACTGACGCCGGAGCACCTCCCTCTCCAGGGGACGCTCGGCACCAGACGAGAATACATCCCCGTGCCACGGCGCTGGCCGCTGGCCTGCCATCTTCATCCTCCTGGGCGGGCGGCCAGCACCAGGACAGCGCCACGGCAGGAGCCAGAGTACCTCCGTCCGGAGACACTCGGCCGGCATCTGACAGCGGTGAGTTCTTTGATGTTGGTGAACATTCTACATTGCAAAATGTGGGAGAAAGCGAGCTGGCGGCCGCTATTAAGACCCTAGTTCAGCAGTTGACACGCCCAGGCGTACCAACTGATGCTAGCACCACCCAAGCAGCTAGTCTGCACAAGGATGCATTTTTCTGTGGAGTTAGCCCACTGGGAGCGCATGTTGACTTGGAGACAAAGCAAAAAATTTGGGAAAATGGTTATGTGGATATATGGTCACTGATATCGGCCGACCAACAGTCCGTAGACAAGGAAAGGAGGACTGGCGAGCGGTTGCAAGATAGGAGCAAACCAAAAATAGCTCAAACAATGAATAACTGGCTCCAGGCCTTCGCGGTTCTCGGATGTATAATGGGCCAAAAGCACCCAGAGCGCTGTTCCGAATTATTTATTTACCAAGATCTAATATATAATTCATATAAGTGCCACAGCGGGGCGTCATGGAAACGGTACGACGAGGAGTTCCGCAGGCGGTTGGCCATGCAACCAGACTTGGGCTGGGGGGTGAAAGCGACGGACGTTTGGTTACGACTGATGTTGTCCCAAAAACAGCCCCCCTTTTCGGCAGCGACCACTTATCACTCAACAGCAGCAGGCCAGAACACAGTGGTCGCATGCGGACCTGGGGCCTGCTTACTGTTTAACGATGGATACTGCCGTTTCCAAGGGTCCTGTAAATATAGACACGAATGCTCCTCGTGCGGAGGAGGACACCCTGCGGCCAGATGTACCCGCCAGTCAAATAGAGCACCTGCGGAGGTCTAACCCCGGTGAACGTAACCGCAATGGGCCCATGGCTAAGCCGTTATCCCAATAAAGAAGCGGCAGAACAACTATATTTCGGTTTTAAACACGGTTTTTATATCCCTTTCAAACCCAGCCCCTCGCCAACTATTGCAAATAATTTAAAATCGGCACGCGAATTCCCTGATATTTTACAGCAAAAAATCCAAAAAGAAGTTGAGCTGGGCAGGATGGCGGGACCTTTTAGTTCGTTGCCATTTAAAAATCTCAGAATCTCGCCTTTAGGTATTGTTCCCAAAAAGGAGCCAGGAAAATATCGGCTAATACATCACCTTTCCTACCCGAAAGGCGCATCGGTTAACGACGCAATACCCGCGGAAGACTCGTCATTAACCTACTCTTCTTTTGACAGGGCGGTCGAGCTCGTGCGCGCAGCCGGGCCCGGTGCCCTGCTGGCGAAATCCGACATAGAGTCAGCCTTCCGCCTTTTGCCCGTTCACCCGGAATGTTTTCATTTATTAGGCTGTGAGGTGGACAGGCTATTTTACTTTGATATGTGCCTACCAATGGGCTGCTCCATTTCCTGTCATTACTTCGAGCTTTTCAGCACCTTCCTAGACTGGGTATTACGATACGAAACTGGTAGCAACTCAACGATTCACTACCTCGACGATTTTTTGTTCGTCGGTCCCGGGGACTCCAGACTCTGCTCCTTTCTTCTCCAAAAGTTTAAGTTTTTAGCCAAAAAATTTGGGGTACCACTTTCACCGGATAAAACAGTCGGCCCTTGTAACGTTTTGCCTTTCCTCGGTATTGAAATAGACACCAATGCAATGGTGTTTCGATTACCAGCTGATAAGCTGCAAAAAACTCTGCAAATGGTTAAAAATTGCTACGAAGCAAAAAAAAGTTACCCTGCAGCAGATGCAGTCCCTGCTAGGATTGCTCAACTTTGCCTGTCGTGTAATGCCGGCGGGCAGAGCGTTTTCACGCCGACTATCACTGGCAACCAAGGGCATAGCCCAGCCGAGCCACAGAATTAGGCTAAACCGTTCCCTGAAGGCAGACTTGCTGGTCTGGAGGACATTCCTGGAGTCCTACAATGGGCATACATGCGTTATGGCGCAGGAGACGCCAAGCAAAGATTTAGACTTGATGGTTGGTGGAAATATTACTGATGGTTTTGCGGCGATGTACAAAAACCAGTGGTGCAAAGGCCAATGGCCTGAACTATGGACCACGGCCGCATGGGGCCGTGACCCAGCACTGGTGGAAATTTTGGCAATAGTAACATCAGTCGAGCTATGGGGTGCCCAATTGGAAAATACAAACATCAGATTTACAACAAAACAGCTGAGAACAGCAAAAGCCCTAAACAGCATGTCCTCTTCTTCTCAGCCGGTACTCGCGCTGTTGCGCCGCCTAGCACTATTATGCCTGAAGCACAACATCTGGTGCCGGGCCAGATTTACGGCGACTGTCGATGATAAAATTGTTAACTCTTTGTTATCTTCCGATTGGCAGGCATTCAAACTCTTCCTCCCCAGGGCGCGAACGTCGGGCCTGCGGTGTCCTCCTTCTCTCTTGGACATGGTGGCCAATCATTGATGCCCTTGATCCGCGCTTCGGTGACACCGGCGACTTGGCAGGTTTACGGTAAGGCGTGGGAGGAGTGGTGCTCGCTAACGCAAGGAAGACCAGTCGATAGGTGCAACCGGACGAGATGCGACGTCCTAGTAGAACTTTTAGAAAAGCTCAGGCAGGGAGGTGCGTCAGGGACATTAGCGCAACGTCATCTGTCGGGAATAGCATTCTTCTTTCAGCTGCTGGGGTGGGTGGACGTAACCAAATATTTTTTCATCAAACAAGCCGTTAAAGGCTGGAGAAGGCTGCAACCTAGTCAGGAATGCCGACGCCCAGTTTCCTTAAGGCTGCTGGCCGACATAATTGCAATTTCTTCATCGGTGTGCAAATCACAATACGAGGCAACGCTGATATCCGCAGCGTTCGCAATCGCCTTCTTCGGGGCACTTTGCATCAGCGAATTAGTGCCCCAGTCAAAAACAGCATCAATAGGCGGCTTAATCAATGAAGACCTCGTCATATGCAGCGAAGCTCTGCGCATTAGAGTACGGAGATCCAAGTGCGACCCCACCGGGAGGGGGACATGGGTATTGGTCAAGGCGTCAGGCGGCCCTATATGCCCCGTAAAAATAGTTAAAAACTATGCGCTAGTAAGACATCCGGGTAGATTCCTCCTTTCACACACCGACGGGTCCCCTCTTACTAAATATCAATTTCAAGCGATTTTTAGACAATGCCTAGAGGCACTCGGCGTGGCTCCAAAGGAATATGGGACACATTCATTCCGAATAAGGGCGGCGACCGAAGCAGCTAGAGCGGGGGTATCGGAAGTCGAGGTGCAGAGAATGGGCCGCTGGAAATCCGCATGCTTTGCAAGATACATAAGACCAGACCTGCTCTAACACTTCTTGTCTCTTCCAGGCAGCTTTAAGCCCACAGTTTGGGTAGTGGGGCATTCTTTTGTCTACTGGGCGTGCAAAAGGGCCAAACTCAGGACGGGGGGAACCAATTTTGGCTTCCCGAATTTGGAAGTCAACTGGAGAGGCGTCAGAGGGCTTCGGTGGCGTCAGATCTTCCCGGAGTTGGTCGACATCGCTAAGAAGGCCAAGGGGCCGGTGGTTCTGGTGCTACATGCCGGAGGCAATGATTTGGGCAAGCGGAAAGGGGCCGAGCTGTACACAGTAATGTCAACGGACATCGAGCGGTTTGTCTGTTTATTACCAGATATGGTGGTGGTGTGGTCAGAGATAATACCTCGAGCGGTCTGGCACGGAGCTAAGGACGTAAAAGCCATCGAAAACGCAAGAAAAAGGATTAACACAAAGATGTCGAAGTTTGTGAGAGAAAATTACGGCATTGTGGTTCGACACCAGGAGTTAGAAGGGAACAATTTTGCTTTGCTGAGACCAGATGGCATCCACCTCACGGACATCGGACTGGACATATTCTTGGAGGGTTTGCGGGATGGTGTTGAACAGGCTCTAATGATGTTGTGTGGGGGTCGGAGTCTTGTGTAGGTCATACACATGATCCTCCGTGGCGGTAGGTAGAGGGGGGCAAAGGTTCGTAACCTCTCATCGGCTTGCTGGCCCAGCGGTCGTCGGCTGGGGCCTTCAGCAATGAGTGCGTCGCGATGTGTAATTGCCCTTCTCTACTTTGCAATTAATAAAACTGTGACCGACCTGTTCAACCCATCCAGGATTGTTGGTATCTTTTATTACGGAGTGGTGGGACGGGGGAAGGCACTGGTTACGACACACGGGTCTCTGCAGTCTGGTAGGCACGGCACTGTATAAGGAACGTGCCTCTGACTGCAGATCCCCTAAGGGATAGCTAGAGGGGAAATCAGTGCAGTGCCCAATTCCCCCCTCCCACTACCTCCCCAGGTGAGGTCATGATTGGGACGCCCAGCGGACCAACCGGGGAGAGGAGGTGAGTCAGGCCACACCCTCAGGGGTTAAATTCCAGTGACCGGGCCAGGTTCTCCCTCTTTCTCCCCGGTTGACCCTTGGAAGCTGTTGTCCCACCCTCCCTCCCTTATAAATTGATAAATGTGCTGTGCAATTACTGTTAAAATGTTTTGAATTTTAAATTTAAAAAAAAAAAAAAAAAAAAAGATTTTGATGTTCTTTTATATACGTCACAGTGGCGGTAGGTAGAGGGGGGCAAAGGTTCGTAACCTCTCATCGGCTTGCTGGCCCAGCGGTCGTCGGCTGGGGCCTTCAGCAATGAGTGCGTCGCGATGTGTAATTGCCCTTCTCTACTTTGCAATTAATAAAACTGTGACCGACCTGTTCAACCCATCCAGGATTGTTGGTATCTTTTATTACGGAGTGGTGGGACGGGGGAAGGCACTGGTTACGACACACGGGTCTCTGCAGTCTAAAAGGAAGAAGTGAAAAACAGTCACCTCTAGAAACAGTCCCCATCATTACACAGTGTAATGCAAATACGTATCTTCTTAGGAAGATAGTAAAAAGACATTGGGACATTCTTAAAGAAGATAAAATTATAGGGGACAAACTTCCTGAGCACCCTCTGTTTATCTACAGAAAGGCTAACAATCTGGGAAACACAATAGCTCCTACGGTTCCACACGTCCATGGTGCAAACAAATACTCTTACATGTCCAGAGGTCATGGGTTCTATCCCTGCATGAAGTGTAAAGCGTGTAAATTATTAAAAACAAATAAACAACTCTCACTTACTAACGGAAGCACGGAGTGGCGAATAAAAGATTTTATATCTTGCAATACGACAAGGGTTATTTACTCTATTAAATGCCCCTGCAACAAATTATATATCGGTCGAACTAAACGACCATTGCAAATAAGGATCAATGAACATTTGAGAAACATTAAGAAAAAATTTCAAGGCCACCCGCTGTCAAAACATTTTTTCACTCATCATAATCGTGCAAGTGTGGATATTCTAATCACAGGCCTTAAAGTTGTTAATAAAAGCTGGCAGAGAGGAAATTATACTCAGCAGATGTCCAGGAAGGAAACAAAAATGATATTTCAACTGGACACTCTAGCACCGAAGGGCTTGAATAGTGAGATTGAGCTTTTCGCCTTTAATATATGATGTGGACACATGACCGATGCGGGCTATATAGGTGGAGAACATCCAGAATGGACCATCCCTGATGAAGGAATACATCCTATTCCGAAACTAGTAGGAAATTGGTCCACCGTGCTATCTGTAGCAAGTCACGTGAGCAATCACATGACCGTGACGTCACGCAAGGTCCTGCAGAGGCAGAGAACCGAGAGCTGCACAACAGCGCTTAGTCGCTACTAGCAGTGAGCGAGCATAGGTCTGTTTGCCGCCGGCCGGGGCACTGCCTGGAGCCCGCTCACGTGAAAGCAAAAGAGGAAAAAAAACTCCACCAAAGCCGCATTTTTCCACATTTGGACTTTTACAAAGACCGACTAAAGGGATCTGTGGATATTATCGACTATACCGCACTAGGTAAAAAATCAATTTATTATCTCGCTCAGAATTTCCTTATGGTAATGTTGTGCTCCACGGTGGAGCTATTTTAAAACACAGCACAAACTTATTATTCTTAATAGTTTTTTTATTGTCATATAAAAGGTGCAAATATTTATTGTTTTTTGGAGGTATTTAGTGGTCACAAAACTGGAGAACCCAGCGCGGATTATTTTTATATATATACATGAATTCCTCGATTTCACTACAGAACTGAGCCCTATCAAGCTGTTTTGTAGGAGAGAATGTTAGTCCCTTTGATAGAACATGCATTTCTCCTTTGCTTGGATCATATTGTGAGAGGTTTGCAACAGAGGATGATGTATTACAATGATTCTGTAAATTGGGCTTACCGTCAGCTGCATTGAGACCTGCCTTCTTCCTTAGTCTGTCCAGTTTCTTTTTCTTATTGATAATGAGGTGATGTTGTAAATTGTTGTAGAAATCCTGCAATGTCTCCTTGATTAGACAAGAACCCGGTCCTTGTATTCGGTCCTGAAGGTAATTTATCTCTTCTTGTGGTAGAAAAATCCAATTAGATGATTCCGCAGTCTCTCAGATTATCTGTAGCAAAGTTTCTGTGAAAAATGGGTATTGTAGGTATACTTTGTTCGATTCCTTTTCATGAGGCCTTTAGGAATTAGGTTTTCCTTCTTGCATCTGGATAGAAAGAAAATGTCACTGTTCATTTGTGCCAGTTTCTTCAGGAGGTTTTTCAAATCCATCTGTGATCGGTACATTGGGGTATCTTCCATTATCATGATGTACAATTAAAAATTGTTTTTTAGTACCGTGTTAGCCAGAAAAGTCCATCTGGTGGAGGTGTGAATTGTATCCATGTAGTGACTCAAAAATCCAGGTGTAAAATTGAGTCCTAGTGTCAAAGAATTGAACATCTTCATTTGTTTGAATTCCCAAATTTTTCTTTCCCTGTCATCCTTAAAATGACATTTTAGTATTGAGACTTTTAAATCTGTCATACTGTGTACAATGCCATAACCTACCTCTTTAGTAGTATCCCATGCAAAAGAAACACATATCTTTTGTGAACTTATCTCCCAACTAATTAAAAAAAATAGGATACAGATGTATCAAATGATCTCATGACCCACAACACACCTTCTTGATAATTTGACATTGATAACTTAACATTGCATAAGTAAGACCCATGTCAAGCTAGAGTCAAATTACGATTTGTGGTCCTGTGATATCCCAGTGCTGTCTTTCCTCAGTCAAGATAACTTTTGCTAGATTTTTTTCCTACTGACCTGGAAGTCTACGTTTAGAATTTGACCATGACTAATACAAAAGTATGGAAATATCTTCTGCTGGCAATAAAAATACTTGTTTTGCTGTTTATGCTTAAAAGACTTTGTGTGAATGGCAACAAAGAAATAACACAGGTCTGCGACTAAAATGCTGCTTGATTATTTTCATCTAACTTCCATGCATTTTGGTGTGCTGAAAACGAAAAAAAAATATTGAAAAGAATCCTGGACGCCAGGATTTGCCACAAAATGCAAAATTCTCTTCAAATTTAGTATATTTTTCTCAATTTTTGGTATTTTTTTTATCTTAGGGTTTTGAAAGTCAAAATTACTATTAATTAATTCACATCAATGCATTGAAGATATACAAGACCCTGACTACAAAAAAATCATTGAACGAATGCTGAAAGCATTTCAAGCTTTAGGTTGCCTGATGAGTTTGAAAGTGCATTTCCTCCATTCCCACCTTGACAACTTTCCTGAAAATTTGGGAGCTGTGAGTGAAGAGCAAAGTGAACGATTCCACCAGGACATTAAAAAAATGGAAAAAAGATACCAGGGAAGATGGAGCATTACAGTGATGGCAGAGTACTGTTGGACGCTTCAGAGAGACATTCCAGATGCTACTCACAAGCATAAATGTACCAAGAGAAGCCTCACAGGGAAGAAGAATCAATTTTAAAGTGTGTTAGTGAGCTCACTGCAGTTAAAAAATTATTTTCACGAAACATTTGTAATAAGAAATTAATTTTATGAGTCTATTTTCATTTATTTTGAGGTATTGTCTTATTTAACATAGTTACTTAAATTGTCAGAAAACGTGATGTCCTATGACAAAACGGAGGTCATTTTCGGATTCAGTGCACTTAAAAACATAAAGATTATGTGGAATAACCAAAACAGCTCTTGAAAAATTTTTTTTGCAGACCTGTGTAATCTGTTAACAAATCTGTCTTCATCAATAGGAAAAGGGATTGAAAGCCATGATTACTTCCATCTATAAACTTTATTATTATTAGATGAAATGAACTAAAAAGGCCCCACAGGTTAATATTATTATTACTAGATGGTGGCCAGATTCTAACGCATCAGGTATTCTAGAATATGCATGTCCACGTAGTATAATGCACAGCCCACGTAGTATATTGCCCAGTCACGTAGTATATTGCCCAGCTACGTAGTATATTGCCCAGTCACTTAGTATAATGCCCAGCCACATAGTATATTGCCCAGTCACATAGTATATTGCCCAGCTACATAGTATATTGCCCAGCCACGTAGTATATTGCCCAGCCACATAGTATATTGCCCAGCCACATAGTATATTGCCCAGTCACATAGTATATTGCCCAGCTACATAGTATATTGCATAGCGATGTATTATATAGCACAGAGGCACGTAGTATACAGCACAGACACGTAGTATATTGCCCAGTCACGTAGTATATTGCCCATTTACGTAGTATACTGCCCAGTCACGTAGTATTTTGCCCAGTCACATAGTATATTGCCCAGTCATGTAGTATATTGCCCAGTCACGTAGTATATTGGCCAGCGACGTAGTTTACAGCACAGAGCCACACAGTATACAGCACAGACCCACATAGTATATTGCACAGTCACGTAGTATATTGTCCAGTCACATAGTATATAACACTGCCCACACAGTAAATAACACTGGCCACGTAATATCTAGCACAGCCCACGCAGTACATAACACAGCCCACATAGTATGTAACACTGGCCAGGTAGTAAACAGCACAGAGCCATGCGGTATATAATACAGCCCACGTACTATATAACAGTGTGGGCACCATATCCCTGTTAAAAAAAAATAGTTCTATACTCACCCGCCGGGATCCAATCCAGCGAAGCTGTCCCGATGCGTGAGCGACTTGGCGGACTACGGAGGGTGAGTATAGCAGGTTTTTTGTTTTTTTATTATTTTTAACATTATATTTTTTTACTATTGATGCCGCATAGGCAGCATCAATAGTAAAAAGTTGGGGACACACAGGGTTAATTGCGGCGGTAACGGAGTGCGTTACCCACGGCATAACGCGGTCCATTACCACCAGCATTAACCCTGTGTGAGCGGTGACTGGAGGGGAGTATGCGGGCGCCGGGCAGTGACTGCGGTGGAGTAAGGAGCGGCCATTTTCTTCCGGACTGTGCCCGTCGCTGATTGGTCGTGGCTGTTTTGCCACACTTTAGAGACTAAACCCCTCAAAGAACTTATCTAAATGTGTGGTGAATACCTTGAACCCGAGGAACATCTGGATTTTACTTTGGATGTTCAATCTCTCAATGATAAAATTAACCGACACTTAAAATTATAGACTGTTTATTTCTTTGTCAGTGGGCAAATTTACAAAATCAGCAAGGGATCAAATAATTATTTCCGTCACTGTATATCATAAAAGAACAGTGCCATAACAATGTCCAGCTAATTCTTACTGGCATGCAAGATTCAGTTCATGTGCACTTCAGTGCAAAATTTTATGCACTCTTGTGTTCAGAGCAACCCTTTACAATTGTTTATTTGTGACATTATTGTAAGGTAGATCATGTCCATTTTGGATGTAGTCTGCATCCTTTGTCAATCTTGTTCATTATAGGGAATCTGTTAGCAGGTTTTTGCTACCTTATCTGAGAGCCACATGGTGTAGGCAAAGATACTCTGAATCCAAACATGTATCACTTAGTTTACTGGGTACAGCCGTTCTCACACAATCAGAATGTTTAGATTTAGCAATGCAGCAGAGCTCAATAATTTATCCTGTGCATACTGTGCATTTAATATATGCAATGGTGTGCTCATTGGTCTATGCAATTGTGATGTAATTCTCCTGGTAGCATTTGAAATTTGATATTGGGCCATTATGAATCATAGTAACATAGTAAGACCGAAAAAAGACATTTGCCCATCCAATTCAGCCTATATTCCATCATAATAAATCCCCAGATCTACGTCCTTCTACAGAACCTAATAATTGTATGATACAATATTGTTCTGCTCCAGGAAGACATCCAGGCCTCTCTTGAACCCCTCGACTGAGTTCGCCATCACCACCTCCTCAGGCAAGCAATTCCAGATTCTCACCGCCCTAACAGTAATGAATCCTCTTCTATGTTGGTGGAAAAACCTTCTCTCCTCCAGACGCAAAGTATGCCCCCTTGTGCGAGTCACCTTCCTTGGTATAAACAGATCCTCAGCAAGATATTTGTATTGTCCCCTTATATACTTATACATGGTTATTAGATCACCCCTCAGTCGTCTTTTTTCTAGACTAAATAATCCTAATTTCGCTAATCTATCTGGGTATTGTAGTTCTCCCATCCCCTTTATTAATTTTGTTGCACTCCTGGTGATGGCGAACTCAATCGAGGGGTTCAAGAGAGGCCTGGATGTCTTCCTGAAGCAGAACAATATTGTATCATACAATTATTAGGTTCTGTAGAAGGACGTAGATCTGGGGATTTATTATGATGGAATATAGGCTGAACTGGATGGACAAATGTCTTTTTTCGGCCTTACTAACTATGTTACTATGTTACTATTGTAAGACTCATGCTGGTGTGGTAGATGGAGGCAGGTATATCTCGCCCAGGTGTTTGTCCTATGTGAATTAGGCCACTCATTATCTTCAGGGTGCTAATGGGTTAATGATTGCAGGAATAAAAGATGACCAGCTGGGTGTTTCCAGTGTCTGCCTGGGGCACACAGATTGCCTGCCTGTGTGTGACAAACGTGAGTGAGAGCTGTGCTCAAGATCTGTGTGATGTTAGCTGGGTGGGAGAAGCCCCCCCAGTTGTTGAGATAGCAACGTATTTGTTTAGTTAGTGCCGGACAGGCTAGGATTTATTTTTATGTTTTGTTTTTTGTGTTGCTTTCACGTTAATAAATCTGACCTGAGGTCAGCCTGCTCAGAAACCTGCTGTACGCCTCAGATTCAATGCACAAACCACGTGTCCTTTGACCCCAGCAAAGGCGATCCCAGAGTGTTTTGTCACATTGTGGTGGAGAATGCGGGCATACCGTGGCACAGGCGACAGCATGGAAGACGTGGTGAAAGCTTTAGTACAGTCCACTGCCGTACAGCAGCAGGCCACTGCCGCACAGCACGAAGCTAATCGCTTGATGGCCGCACACCTGAAGTAGTTACTGGACATGACGGTTGCAGACCGCCAACTTCTCCAACAGGTGGCGCAGCGCCTGGTGAGCATGCCTGACGCTGACCCGGAAGCAGAGTCCAGAAGGATCCATGTGAGTCGATACTGGCAAAAGCTGACTGCAGAAGATGACGTCGAGGCATACCTGACAACGTTTGAGCGGACGGCATTGAGAGAGAAGTGGCCGAAGGCACGATGGGCCGATTTGATTGCCCCGTTTCTCTCCGGCGAGGCCCAAAAAGCTTACCATGATTTGGACCCGGAGGTCGCTCAGGACTTTGAGAAGCTGAAAGCTGAGATCCTGGCCCGGCTGGGTGTGACAACGGCTGTCCGTGCACAGAGGGTACATCAGTGGACATACCAGCAAGATAAACCGGCGTGGTCTCAGATGTTCGACCTGATCTACTTGACAAAGAAATGGCTGCAACCCGAGGTACTGACAATACCCGAAATAATCCAGCGGGTTGTCCTGGACAAGTACCTGAGAGTACTACCCCCAGCGCTGAAAAGGTGGGTAAGCCAAGGAAATCCCACGACAGCGGATCAACTTGTGGAGTTGGTCGAGCGTTATTCCGTGGCAGAAGGACTTCCCGACGACACCGCCAACCCCCTTTCTGTGCCTCCTCCTCGTGGAACCGGTAAGACTGTTCCAGGGACCACGGGTGAAGGAAAATCGCTTAAAACTGTGGGGGAGGAGTCCGGGACTGCTCGCACTCCGAGACCAAGAGTATTGGATGGTGGTCTCAGTAGGGGACCTGTTAGGTGTTTCCGCTGCCATGAGAAGGGTCATGTTTCTGCGAACTGTCCTGTTACCGCTGAACCCATGCAGTGTGACGTTATAGACTCTAGAAAACGCATGTCTTTGGTTACACAGCTAGTGAGTGTGAATGCGGGTCAAAATGATACAGTGAAACACCTGTGTGAATTATCTGTTGATGGGAAAAATGTTGTGGCATTACTAGACTCTGGAAGTGTGGTGACTTGGTGAAAGCTAGTCTGGTGGCACTTCCGTCTGGTCCGTCTGACAAGTTTTCTGTAATGTGTGTGCATGGTGACACCCGCTCGTACTTAACAGTGGTCATATGGATTTCTACTCCCTATGGGTCAGTGCAGCACAAAGTGGGACTCGTTCCCGCATTGTTACAGGATGTAATCCTGGGCAGGGATTTTCCCTATTTCTGGCAGTTGTGGGAGAATCAGTTGCTCCTTCACGGTAGCTGTACCCGTGAATCTTCTCCCATGCCATCTGGAGGTCCCGAGTCCCTAGAGGAGACCCCACAGGAAGATGTTGCTGGGGAGGTTAGTGAATCTAACCTTCAGTACCCCTTCTCCGTCATGGCGGGGGAAACAGAGGAAACTGAGGAACCTCAGCGAGAGGCGGAGGCAGACAGCCATCCAGCACCCTGCCTGCCAGATTTGGGAGTCCAGGTGGATGACTTCCACAGAGAGCAAATGAAAGATCCTACCCTGACTCCGGCTAGGAAAAATGTAAAAATGATAGATGGGGTACCCGTAGAACCTGACACTAGGCTAGCGTACCCGTATATGGTTCTTGAAAATGATTTGCTCTACCAGGTAGAACAAAAAGGGGAAGACACAGTGCAACGGTTAGTGGTACCCAAACCTTATCGGCGGAAGGTACTGGATTTGGCCCACGGACATATAATGGGGGGACATCTGGGGGTACAGAAAACCACAGAAAGGATATTGCATTGTTTTGTGTGGCCTGGAATACATTGTGATGTGCGTAACTATTGTGAGTCCTGTCCAGAGTGCCAAATCGCGGCCCCTAAATCTCAGTTCCGTAGCCCTTTGGTACCCCTTCCTATCATCGGGGTCCCTTTTGAGAGAATTGGGATGGATTTGGTTGGGCCCCTTCCCCGATCCGCACGTGGGCACCAACATATCCTCGTCATCGTGGACTATGCCACTCGTTACCCAGAAGCCGTCCCTTTGCGTAACACAGCTACCAAGACGATCGCCAAGGAATTGGTACAAGTGTTTAGTCGGGTGGGAATTCCAAAACAGATACTCACCGACCAGGGGACTCCCTTTATGTCGAGGGTAATGAAGGAGCTCTGCAGGCTCTTACAAATAGACCCGTTGCATACGTCTGTCTATCACCCTCAAACAGATGGCCTGGTTGAGCGCTTCAACAAAACCTTAAAACAGATGCTCCGGAAGGCGATAGACAAAGATGGGAAGAACTGGGATTACTTGTTACCCTATTTGCTGTTTGCCATTAGGGAAGTTCCCCAGTCTTCCACAGGGTTTTCGCCTTTCGAACTGTTGTACGCCCGTCATCCCCGGGGACTGCTGGACGTCGCAAAAGAAACCTGGGAAGGTCAAGTCACTCCCTTTAAAACGGTGTTCGACCATGTAACACAAATGCAGGATCGTATTGCCGCTGTCATGCCCATTGTTAGGGACCATATGTTACAGGCCCAGGGAGCCCAGAGGCAAAGTTATGATAGAGGCGCTAAGGTCCGTACATTTGCACCCGGCGATAGGGTGTTGGTCCTAATCCCTATGGTGGATAGTAAATTCCTGGCGAAATGGCAGGGCCCATTTGAGGTCCGAGAAAGAGTTGGTGAAGTGAACTATAAAGTGTACCAGCCGGGTAAGAGAAAACCGGAACAGATTTATCATGTGAATCTGATAAAATCCTGGAAAGACCGCTCTGCCCTAACGGCGGATCTGCCCCGTCCGGTTTGTTCACCTACTGTACCAGAGGTGCAGGTTGCTGAGACTCTCTCAGAACGACAAAAATCTGAGGTTAAGCAATTTTTGTTACAGAACCGACAGTTTTTCTCCGAAAAACCTGGCCGGACTAAGTTGGTGAAAAATGAGATTGTCACAGAGCCTGGCATCACTGTTCATGTGAAGCCCTACCGGATTCCGGAAGCCCGCCGTAAAGCCGTCTCCCGGGAAGTGATGGCAATGTTGGACTTAGGAGTAGTGTTGAGCAATACCGTCCGATACTTGAAAGTATCGGTATCGGATAGTATCGGCCGATACCCGAAAAATATCGGATATCGCCGATACCGATATCCGATACCAATACAAGTCAATGGGACATCAAGTATCGGAAGGTATTCTCATGGTTCCCAGGGTCTGAAGGAGAGGAAACTCTCCTTCAGGCCCTGGGATCCATAGGGATGTGTAAAATAAAGAATTAAAATAAAAAATATTGATATATTTACCTCTCCGGCGGCCCCTGAACTCAGCGCGGGTAACCGGCAGGCTTCTTTGTTCAAAATCAGCGCTTTTAGGACCTGAGAATCACGTCCCGGCTTCTGATTGGTCGCGGGCCGCCCATGTGACCGCCACGCGGCCAATCACAAGCCGCGACGTCACCGCAAGCTATTAACGCGCTCATTTTTAAAAATGAGCGCGTTAATGACTTTCAAAGACGTAGCGGCTTGTGATTGGTCGCGGCCACGCGACCAATCACAAGCCGCTACGTCTTTGAAAGTCATTAACGCGCTCATTTTTAAAAATGAGCGCGTTAATAGCTTGTGGTGACGTCGCGGCTTGTGATTGGTCGCGGCCACGCGACCAATCACAAGCCGCTACGTCTTTGAAAGCCATTAACGCGCTCATTTTTAAAAATGAGCGCGTTAATAGCTTGCGGTGACGTCGCGGCTTGTGATTGGTCGCGTGGCGGTCACATGGGCGGCCCGCGACCAATCAGAAGCCGGGACGTGATTCTCAGGTCCAAAAAGCGCTGATTTTGAACAACGAAGCCTGCCGGTTACCCGCGCTGAGTCCAGGGGCCGCCGGAGAGGTAAATATATCAATATTTTTTATTTTAATTCTTTATTTTACACATCTCTATGTATCCGATACCGATACCCGATACCACAAAAGTATCGGATCTCGGTATCGGAATTCCGATACCGCAAGTATCGGCCGATACCCGATACTTGCGGTATCGGAATGCTCAACACTACTTAGGAGTCATTGAGGAGTCACACAGCACCTGGTCCAGTCCAATTGTGTTGATACCTAAACCGGATGGCTCCATCCGGTTTTTTAATGACTTTAGGAAACTGAATGCAGTTTCTAAATTTGATGCGTACCCTATGCCTCGGGTCAATGAGTTGATCGACCGGCTTGGTAAAGCTCGATACATTATGACCCTGGATTTAACAAAGGGGTACTGGCAGATTCCTCTGGCCGAGGCGGCCAGAGAGAAGACGGCATTTGCTACACTGGAAGGTCTGTTCCAGTATGTCTATATGCCATTTGGACTTCACGGAGCTCCCGCAACGTTCCAGAGATTGATGGATCGAGTCTTGAGGCCTCACAGACAGTACGCTTCTGCCTACCTGGATGACATCGTAATTTACAGCATGGACTGGGAAACTCATCTCCAGAAGGTACAAGCGGTGATTGATGACCTGCGAGATGCAGGTTTAACGGCAAACCCCAAGAAATGCCACATCGGGCTTGAAGAAGCCCGATACTTGGGCTACGTGATTGGCCGAGGAGTGGTTAAACCCCAGATCGACGAAATACAGGCAATTCAGGGCTGGCCACAACCAGTGAACAAGAAACAAGTGCAGGCTTTCCTGGGGATTGCCGGCTATTATCGCCGGTTCATACCCAATTTTGCAGCCATGGCTACTCCCTTGACGGATCTTACCAAGGGGAAGGGTTCCGTCATGGTAAAATGGACCTCAGCTGCTGAAGAGGCCTTCCACAGCCTGAAACGGGCTTTGTGCTCTCAGCCCATATTAGTGACTCCTGATTTCAGCAGCGAGTTTGTGGTACAAACTGATGCCTCTGATACTGGTGTCGGAGCTGTACTTTCCCAGGTGAGGGACGGAGTCGAACACCCGGTCCTCTATCTCAGTCGGAAACTGAATGTACATGAGCAGAGGTATGTGGTGGTTGAAAAAGAGTGCCTAGCCATTAAATGGGCTCTCGACTCCCTCAAGTATTACCTGGCTGGTAGGAAGTTTAGGCTGGTCACAGACCATGCCCCTCTCAAGTGGATGCACCTCCACAAGGACCGTAATAGTCGGGTTATCCGGTGGTTCCTTGCCCTGGGGTGCAGATGGGGAACGCCGATGCCCTATCCCGAGTGCACTGTTTCAAAAGTGTTCTTGCTCGACCGGAGTGGTCGGAGCAAGGGGGGGGATATGTAAGACTCATGCTGGTGTGGTAGATGGAGGCAGGTATATCTCGCCCAGGTGTTTGTCCTATGTGAATTAGGCCACTCAGTATCTTCAGGGTGCTAATGGGTTAATGATTGCAGGAATAAAAGATGACCAGCTGGGTGTTTCCAGTGTCTGCCTGGGGCACACAGATTGCCTGCCTGTGTGGGACAAACGTGAGTGAAGAGCTCTGCTCAAGAATTGTGTGATGTTAGCTGGGTGGGAGAAGCCCCCCCAGTTGTTGAGATAACAACGTATTTGTTTAGTTAGTGCCGGACAGGCTAGGATTTATTTTTATGTTTTGTTTTTTGTGTTGCTTTCACGTTAATAAATCTGACCTGAGGTCAGCCTGCTCAGAAACCTGCTGTACGCCTCAGATTCAATGCACAAACCACGTGTCCTTTGACCCCAGCAAAGGCGATCCCAGAGTGTTTTGTCACACTATGTTAAGATGTAACAGCCAATTAGGAGGGACTATCATGCCTGTATAAAAGCTGTGGCAGTGTAGTGTGAGATACTGTGAGGACATCAAAGCTTACAGCTTAGCAGTATAAATAGTAAGAAAAAAACTTTAAAACAGATTAGATATATAAAATGAGATTGTCAGCTTACCTCCTCCGCTGGTTAATATGTCCTCCAGGCTGCACTGATCCACTGGGTGAAGGTTGATATGCATCAAATACATGATGTACACGATATGCATCAAATACACGAATGATCCCAGGAAATCCAAGGTTTCTTAAAACACCTAAAACACCTGGTAACAAAATTCTCATTGGGGTCTGTTACAAACCCCCAAATATAACAGAAAGCATGGAAAGTCTACTTCTAAAGCAGATAGATGAAGCTGCAACCCATAATGAGGTCCTGGTTATGGGGGACTTTAACTACCCGGATATTAACTGGGAAACAGAAACCTGTGAAACCCATAAAGGCAACAGGTTTCTGCTAATAACCAAGAAAAATTATCTTTCACAATTGGTGCAGAATCCAACCAGAGGAGCAGCACTTTTAGACCTAATACTATCTAATAGACCTGACAGAATAACAAATCTGCAGGTGGTCGGGCATTTAGGAAATAGCGACCACAATATTGTGCAGTTTCACCTGTCTTTCACTAGGGGGACTTGTCAGGGAGTCACAAAAACATTGAACTTTAGGAAGGCAAAGTTTGACCAGCTTAGAGATGCCCTTAATCTGGTAGACTGGGACAATATCCTCAGAAATGAGAATACAGATAATAAATGGGAAATGTTTAAGAACATCCTAAATAGGCAGTGTAAGCGGTTTATACCTTGTGGGAATAAAAGGACTAGAAATAGGAAAAACCCAATGTGGCTAAACAAAGAAGTAAGACAGGCAATTAACAGTAAAAAGAAAGCATTTGCACTACTAAAGCAGGATGGCACCATTGAAGCTCTAAAAAACTATAGGGAGAAAAATACTTTATCTAAAAAACTAATTAAAGCTGCCAAAAAGGAAACAGAGAAGCACATTGCTAAGGAGAGTAAAACTAATCCCAAACTGTTCTTCAACTATATCAATAGTAAAAGAATAAAAACTGAAAATGTAGGCCCCTTAAAAAATAGTGAGGAAAGAATGGTTGTAGATGACGAGGAAAAAGCTAACATATTAAACACCTTCTTCTCCACGGTATTCACGGTGGAAAATGAAATGCTAGGTGAAATCCCAAGAAACAATGAAAACCCTATATTAAGGGTCACCAATCTAACCCAAGAAGAGGTGCGAAACCGGCTAAATAAGATTAAAATAGATAAATCTCCGGGTCCGGATGGCATACACCCACGAGTACTAAGAGAACTAAGTAATGTAATAGATAAACCATTATTTCTTATTTTTAGTGACTCTATAGCGACAGGGTCTGTTCCGCAGGACTGGCGCATAGCAAATGTGGTGCCAATATTCAAAAAGGGCTCTAAAAGTGAACCTGGAAATTATAGGCCAGTAAGTCTAACCTCTATTGTTGGTAAAATATTTGAAGGGTTTCTGAGGGATGTTATTCTGGATTATCTCAATGAGAATAACTGTTTAACTCCATATCAGCATGGGTTTATGAGAAATCGCTCCTGTCAAACCAATCTAATCAGTTTTTATGAAGAGGTAAGCTATAGGCTGGACCACGGTGAGTCATTGGACGTGGTATATCTCGATTTTTCCAAAGTGTTTGATACCGTGCCGCACAAGAGGTTGGTACACAAAATGAGAATGCTTGGTCTGGGGGAACATGTGTGTAAATGGGTTAGTAACTGGCTTAGTGATAGAAAGCAGAGGGTGGTTATAAATGGTATAGTCTCTAACTGGGTCGCTGTGACCAGTGGGGTACCGCAGGGGTCAGTATTGGGACCTGTTCTCTTCAACATATTCATTAATGATCTGGTAAAAGGTTTACACAGTAAAATATCGATATTTGCAGATGATACAAAACTATGTAAAGCAGTTAATACAAGAGAAGATAGTATTCTGCTACAGATGGATCTGGATAAGTTGGAAACTTGGGCTGAAAGGTGGCAGATGAGGTTTAACAATGATAAATGTAAGGTTATACACATGGGAAGAGGGAATCAATATCACCATTACACACTGAACGGGAAACCACTGGGTAAATCTGACAGGGAGAAGGACTTGGGGATCCTAGTTAATGATAAACTTACCTGGAGCAGCCAGTGCCAGGCAGCAGCTGCCAAGGCAAACAGGATCATGGGGTGCATTAAAAGAGGTCTGGATACACATGATGAGAGCATTATACTGCCTCTGTACAAATCCCTAGTTAGACCGCACATGGAGTACTGTGTCCAGTTTTGGGCACCGGTGCTCAGGAAGGATATAATGGAACTAGAGAGAGTACAAAGGAGGGCAACAAAATTAATAAAGGGGATGGGAGAACTACAATACCCAGATAGATTAGCGAAATTAGGATTATTTAGTCTAGAAAAAAGACGACTGAGGGGCGATCTAATAACCATGTATAAGTATATAAGGGGACAATACAAATATCTCGCTGAGGATCTGTTTATACCAAGGAAGGTGACGGGCACAAGGGGGCATTCTTTGCGTCTGGAGGAGAGAAGGTTTTTCCACCAACATAGAAGAGGATTCTTTACTGTTAGGGCAGTGAGAATCTGGAATTGCTTGCCTGAGGAGGTGGTGATGGCGAACTCAGTCGAGGGGTTCAAGAGAGGCCTGGATGTCTTCCTGGAGCAGAACAATATTGTATCATACAATTATTAGGTTCTGTAGAAGGACGTAGATCTGGGTATTTATTATGATGGAATATAGGCTGAACTGGATGGACAAATGTCTTTTTTCGGCCTTACTAACTATGTTACTATGTTACTATGTTACCTTTTTATTTCTTCATATTAAAAACAGGTAGCAAACAACGTCAGGTAGTTTGGATACACTCATGATTTAAAAAAGGCATGTTTCGACCCAGGCAGCTCTTAATCATGGAATTGCATCTGAATGTCTGTTAGGAAGTCTTAAGCCGGAGTCATACTAGATTGTAATAAAAACGAGTGCTATGCTATAAAAAAATCGCATAGCACTTGGACCAATGTTAATCTATGGAGCAGCTTCGATTTGCACTGTACATCGGCCGAGAATCACCAATGAAAGTCTATGGGGGCGAGAAAAACTCGCACACCACACGGACCATCAGTGTGACTTGTGAGAAATACGCTCCGGTGTCCTTTAGAAAAGCCAGTGCGGTGTACAGTAAAATCACACTGACAGGTTAGAATAGAATAGATACAATAAATATCTACACATAGTATAGCCTCTCTCTTCCCACTGCCCTGTAGCATTGGCATATGAGGTAATAAGGGGTTAACGTCAACTTACTATTGTAAGGTGACATTAAGCCTGGTTAATAATGGAGTGGTGTCAATAAGACACATATCCATTATTAATCCAATAGTCTGAAAGGGTTAAAAATACACACACATTAAGAATAAAGTCTTTTAATGAAATAATGAAACACACAGGTTTTAACATCTTTATTGTATTCTCAATCCAAGCGAAGCGCTCATTCTCCTGAAAAAAATTCCAAAATAAAAAAGCAACAATATCCCATACCTGTCTGCCCAATAGTCAAGTCCAATGCAGTAATCCATATCTGGGGGCATTTACATTTTACAACTGGGAGCACTGCTAATGCGCCTCCTCTAAGATGTTTAGACATTTATTATTGGTTTCCTTACATAATAACTTTTTTATTTTTGTAAAAAAAAATTAACCTGTCATTAATCATAACGTTTTGCTCGTTTAACCCCTTAGCGACTGCCGATATGCCTTTTAACGGCGGCCGCTAAGGGTACTTAAACCACAGCGCCGTTAATTAACGGCGCTGTGGAAAAAGTGAATAGCGCCCCCCAGAGGCCGATTTTCTCCGGGGTCTCGGCTGCCGGGGGTAGCCGAGACCCCAGAGAACATGATTCGGGGGTTTTTTAACCCACCCCGCATTTGCGATCGCCGGTAATTAACCGTTTACCGGCGATCGCAAAAAAAAAAAAACGCAATCTTTTAATTTCTCTGTCCTCCGATGTGATCGCACATGGCGGGCGCATGCGCAGTGCGCCCGCCGGCCGGCCCCGCGAGAATCTTTGGGGTCTCGGCTGCCGGGGGTAGCCGAGACCCCAAAGAGCATGATCTGTTTTGCGATCGCCGGTAATTAACTGTTTACCGGCGACCGCAAAAAAAAAAAAAAAGTAAAGTGTAATTCTCTGTCCTCTGATGTGATCGCACATCAGAGGACAGAGAAATAGGGGGATTCGGGGACCCTACAATACTCACCTGTGTACCTGGATCCTCTTGCTGCTCCTCCTGGCCGCCGGCAGAAGAAAATGGCGGGCGCATGCGCAGTGCGCCCGCCATCTGTCTCCATCTGCCGGCCGGCAGGAAAACAGCATTTGGGGCTAAAATTAGGGTTAGGGGTAGGGTTAGGGGTAGGGTTAGGGTTAGGGGTAGGGTTAGGGGTAGGGTTAGGGGTAGGGGTAGGGTTAGGGGTAGGGTTAGGGGTAGGGGTAGGGTTAGGGGTAGGGTTAGGGGTAGGGGTAGGGTTAGGGGTAGGGGTAGGGGTAGGGCTAGGGTTAGGGCTAGGGTTAGGGCTAGGGTTGTGGCTAAATTTAGGGTTAGGGTTGGGGCTAAATTTAGGGTTAGGGTTGGGGCTAAATTTAGGGTTAGGGTTGGGGCTAAATTTAGGGTTAGGCTTCTTTCACACTTACGTCGGTATGGGGCCGTCGCAATGCGTCGGCCCGACATACCGACGCACGTTGTGAAAATTGTGCACAACGTGGGCAGCAGCTGTAGTTTTTCAATGCATCCGCTACCCAATCTATGTCCTGGGGAGGAGGGGGCGGAGTTACGGCCACGCATGCGCGGTCAGAAATGGCGGATGCGACGTACAAAAAAACGTTTCATTGAACTTTTTTTGTGCCGACGGTCCGCCAAAACACAACTGATCCAGTGCACGATGGACGCGACGTGTGGCCATCCGTCACGATCCGTCGGCAATACAAGTCTATGGGCAAAAAACGCATCCTGCGGGCACATTTGCAGGATCTGTTTCTTGTCCAAAACGATGGATTACGACGGAATGCCAAACGACGCAAGTGTGAAAGTAGCCTTAGGGCTAGGGTTAGGGTTGGGGCTAAAGTTAGGGCTAGGGTTGGGGCTAAAGTTAGGGTTAGAGCTGGGATTAGGGTTAGGGTTTGGATTAGGGTTGGTATTAGGGTTAGGGTTGGCATTAGGGTTACGCTTGGGATTAGGGTTAGGTTGGGGATTAGGGTTAAGGTTAGGGTTGTGATTAGGGGTGTATTGGGATTAGGGTTAAGTTTGAGGTTAGGGTTGAGATTATGATTAGGGGTGTGTTGGATTTAGGGTTTTGATTAGGGTTATGGTTAGGGTTGACATTAGGGTTGTTTTGGGGTAAGGGTTGTGATTATGGTTAGGGTTAGTGATTAGGATTATGGATCAGGTTGGGATTAGGGTTAGGGGTGTGTTGGGGTTAGGGTTGGAGCTAGAATTGGGGGGTTTCCACTGTTTAGGTACATCAGGGGGTCTCCAAACACGACAGCCAATTTTGCGCTCAAAAAGTCAAATGGTGCTCCCTCCCTTCTGAGCTCTGCCGTGCGCCCAAACAGTGGGTTACCCCCACATATGGGGCATCAGCGTACTCGGGATAAATTGAACAACAACTTCTGGGGTCCAATTTCTCTTGTTACCCTTGTGAAAATAAAAACTTGGGGGCTAAAAAATCTTTTTTGTGGAAAAAAAAAATATTTTTTATTTTCACGGCTCTGCATTATAAACTTCTGTGAAGCACTTGGGCATTCAAGGTTCTCACCACACATCTAGATAAGTTCCATGGGGGGTCTAGTTTCCAAAATGGGGTCATTTGTGGGGGATTTCTACTGTTTAGGCACATCAGGTGCTCTCCAAACGCGACATGGCGTCCGATCTCAATTCCAGCCAATTCTACATTGAAAAAGTAAAACGGCACTCTTTCTCTTCCAAGCTCTGCGGTGCGCCTAAACAGTGGTTTACCCCTACATATTGGGTATCGACATACTCAGGAGAAATTGCACAACAACTTTTGTGGTCTAATTTCTCCTGTTACCCTTGTGAAAATAAAAATTTGTGGGCAAAAAGATCATTTTTGTAGAAAAAATGCAATCTTTTTTTTTCACGGCTCTACGTTATAAACTTCTGTGAAGCACATGGGGGTTCAAAGTGCTCGCCACACATCTAGATAAGTTCCTTAAGGGGTCTAGTTTCCAAAATGGTGTCACTTGTGGGGAGTTTCCACTGTTTAGGCACATCAGGGGCTCTCTAAACGTGACATGGCGTCCGATCTCAATTCCAGCCAATTCTGCATTGAAAAAGTCAAACGGCGCTCCTTCACTTCTAAGTTCTGCGGTGCGCCCAAAAAGTGGTTTACCCCCACATATGGGGTATTGGCGTATTCAGGAGAAATTGCATAACAAAATTTATGGTTACATTTCTGTTTTTACACTTGTGAAAATAAAAAAAATGGTTCTGAATTAAGATGTTTGCAAAAAAAAGTTAAATGTTCATTTTTTCCTTCCACATTGTTTCAGTTCCTGTGAAGCACGTAAAGGGTTAATAAACTTCTTGAATGTGGTTTTGAGAACCTTGAGGGGTGTAGTTTTTAGAATGGTGTCACACTTGGGTATTTTCTATCATATAGACCCCTCAAAATGACTTCAAATGTGATGTGGTCCCCAAAAAAAAATGGTGTTGTAAAAATGAGAAATTGCTGGTCAATTTTAACCCTTATAACTCCCTAACAAAAAAAAATTTTGGTTCCAAAATTGTGCTGATGTAAAGTAGACATGTGGGAAATGTTATTTATTAACTATTTTTCATGACATATCTCTCTGATTTAAGGGCATAAAAATACAAAGTTTGAAAATTGCAAAATTTTAAAAATTTTCGCCATATTTCCATTTTTTTCATAAATAATCGCAAGTAATATCGAAGAAATGTTACCACTTACATGAAGTACAATATGTCACGAAAAAACAATCTCAGAATCAGCGGGATCCGTTGAAGCGTTCCAGAGTTATAACCTCATAAAGTGACAGTGGTCAGAATTGCAAAAATTGGCTTGGTCATTAAGTACCAAATTGGCTCTGTCACTAAGGGGTTAACAATCACATAGACAATGTAAATACTTTAATGTTGTTATGGCATGGCTTTATACGAACAGACTCAAACTTAGATTAATTTTCAATTATTTTAAGATGTAGAATTTTATCTAATTTTTTTCTTTATCATTTTACTTTTAGCTTCCTCACAACTGGTCTTTCATATGCGGCACTGCATCATGAATTTTTAATTGGAAAATCAACAATATCAGGCATAGTCCGTTCTACCTATTAAGAAATCTGGTCATGACTTCATCAAGTGGTCATGCCTAAGCCAAGAATGGAAGACTGGGTGAGGATAGCACATCGTTTTGAGGAGACCTGTCAGTTTCCAAATTGTATTGGAGCCCTGGATGGGAAGCACATCCGTGTGCGTAAGCTGCCGAACTCAGGGTCCCAATTCTATAATTATAAACAATATTTTTCTGTAGTGTTGTTGGCCCTGATCAACAGTCACTACAGGTTTATAATTGTTGATATTGGGGCCTACGGACAAACTGGGGACTCCAGAGTCTTCAATTCGTCCATTATGCGCAAAAATCAGTTGGACCTACCACCACGTCAGCTTCCAGGCTCATATGTGGAACCTGTGCCTTATGTCCTTGTTTCAGATTATTTATTATTATTATTATTTATTTATATAGCACCATTAATTCCATGGTGCTGTACATTTGAAAAGGGGTTACATACAGGGTTATAGATATCGTTAACAGTTATCAAATTTACAGTGACAGACTGGTACAGAGGGGAGAGGACCATGTCCTTGCGGACTTACATTCTTCAGGATAATGGGGAACAGAAAGGAGGTTGGTGTGCTGCAGCACTGGTGGTGGTCGTGGCGGCAGCTTGGGTGGTCGGTGACGTGGTGGCAGCTCGGGTGGTTGGTGAGGCGGCAGAATGGTTATTGCAGGCTCTAGGCATTCCTGAAGAGATGGGTTTTCAGGTTCCATCTGAAGGATCCGAGGGTGGTGGATAATCGGACGTGTTGAGGCGTGGAATTCCAGAGGATGGGGGATATTCGGGAGTAATCTTGGAGGCGATTGTGTGAGGAACAAATAAGTGTGGAGGAGAGTAGGAGGTCTTGGGAGGATCGAAAATTACGTGAGGGAAGATAGTGGGAGATTAGTTCAGAGATATAGGGAGGGGACAGGTTGTGGATGGCTTTGTAGATCAGTGTTAGTAGTTTGAACTGGATTCGTTGGGGAATTGGGAGCCAGTGGAGGGATTTGCAGAGGGGTGAAGCAGGGGAGTAGCGAGGAGAGAGGTGCATTAGCCGAGCAGCAGAGTTGAGGACAGACTTGAGTGGTGCAAGGGAGTTAGCGGGGAGGTCACAGAGGAGGGTGTTACAGTAATCGAGGCGGGAGATGATGAGGACATGCATAAGAATTTTAGTAGATTGTGGGCTGAGGAAGGGACAGATTCTGGCTTGAAGGACAGGGCAGAATCGAGAGTTACCCCGGGGCAGTGGATTTCAGGTGCGGGAGAGAGCGTGATGCCGTGTTCTATAATAGATAGATCAGATAAGGGGTATACGCGAGATGGTGGGAAGATGATGAGTTCGGTATTGTCTACATTGAGTTTTAGGAAGCGAGAGTTGAAGAAGGAGGATATGTCTGACAGACACTCCGAGATTCTGGACAGATAAGAGGTGACATCTGAGCCAGAGAGGTAGATCTGAGTGTCGTCCGCATATACATGGCACTGGAAGCTATGGGACTTTATGAGTTGTCCTAGGCCAAGGGTATAGATGGTAAAAAGTAGAGGCCCTAGGACAGAGCCTTGGGGAACTCCAACAGAGAGGGGGAGGGGTGAGGAGGTAGTGTGGGAGTGGGAAACTCTAAATGTGCGGTTGGAAAGGTAGAGGCAATCCAGGACAGGGCAAGGCCTTTGATGCCGATGGAAGAAAGAATCTGTAGCAGTAGGAGGGGGTTGACTATGTCGAAAGCAGCGGACAGATCGAGAAGGAGGAGGATGGAGAACTGTCTGTTAGCTTTGGCTGTGAGTAAGTCATTAGTAATTTTGGTCAGAGCAGTTTTGGTGGAGTGGTGGGGGCGGAAGCCAGATTGGAGGTTGTCAAGGAGGGAGTTAGATGAGAGGTGGGAGAAAAGTTGACGATGGACATACTGCTCAAGGACTTTTGAAGCAAACTGGAGCATTGATATGGGGCAATAGCTGGGCATAGCAGTTGGGTCAAGGTTAGCTTTTTTGAGGATGGGGTTGATGGTGGCATGTTTGAAGGCAGAGGAGAAAAGCACCAGAAGATAGAGATAGGTTGAAGAGATGGGTTAGGGCTGGAATGAGTGTGTTAGTGAGGTGAGGGGGGAAGTGGGAAGGGATGAGGTCAAGTGCACAGGTGGTGAGGTGTGATTTGGAAAGGAGGCAAGTAAGTTCTTCAGTGATGTTGGAGAGGGAAGTTATTGGGGAAGGGCAGAGGTCTGGTATATGGAGTGGTTGGGGTGGTGGAAAAGTAAAGGTTTGCCTTGTTTGGTCGATCTTGTTTTTAAAGTAGGTGGCAATGTCCTCAGAAGAGATTAGGGGAGTTGGAGGTAGCAGTGGTGGGCGGAGGAGAGAGTTAAATGTGCTGAAGAGTTGTTTTGGGTTGTAGGATAGTGAAGATACAAGGTTAGTGAAATAGGTCTGTTTAGAAGAAGTGAGGGCTAGTTTGAAGGCAAGTGTAGCTTGTTTGAAAGTGGTAAAGTTGTCTGGCAGACGTGTTTTTTTTTCCAATGCCGATCAGCGACCCTGGATGTTTGTCAGAGTTTTTTGGTGAGGTTGTTATGCCAGGGTTGCCTATTGATTTGTCGCACTTTGCCATGCATGAGAGGGGCGACAGAGGCTATGGCTGATGTGAGGGTGGAGTTATAGAAAGCGGTGACGCTATCCGTGTCTTGGAGTGAAGATATGGAGGACAGAGGTAAAAGAAAGTCTGAGAGTCTGTGAATGTCTAGGTGTGCAAAATTTCTGCGAGGATGTGGTACTGGCTGGACGTGGGGGGCAGGTGAGGAGGACAAGGAAGAGAAGGTGAGTAGATGGTGGTCAGATAAGGGGAAGGGAGAGGTTGTGAGATTAGATAAGGAACAGAGGCGGGTGAAGATGAGGTCTAGTGTATGTCCGACTGTGTGGGTGGCTGTGGAGGACCACTGATTAAGTTCAAAGGATGAGGTAAGGGCCAGGAGCTTGGAGGCTGCTGGTTGGCGGGTGTCAGTAGGGATATTAAAGTCACCCATTATGATGGTGGGGATGTCAGCAAAGAGAAAGTTAAGAAGCCAGGTGGAAAAATTGGTCAATGAAGGCAGTGGCTGAGCTGGTGGTCGGTATATGACAGCCATTTGGAGATTAGAGGGAGAGTAGATATGGACAGAGTGAACCTCGAAAGAAGGGAGGTTAAGGGAGGGTGGGGGTTGGATAGGGTTGAAGTAGCAGTTTTTAGAAAAAAGGAAACCCACTCCCCCACCATGTCTGTTGCCAGGGCGAGGAGTGTGGGTAAAGTGGAGGCCACCGTAACTCAGTGCAGCAGGGGAGGCAGTGTCAGGGGGCGTCAGCCAGGTCTCAGTGAGGGCCAAGAAGGAAAGGTTGCGGGAAGTAAAGAGATTGTAGATCACGTGGAGCTTGTTGCAGACAGAGCAGGCATTCCAAAGTGCCCCAGAGAGAGGAAGAAGGGGGGTGGGAGTCAGTTGCACAGATGTCACTTGAAATGATGTCACATCTGACTAAAGTCAAATTTGACTGACACCATTCAACTTATACCATTCAAGTGTCCAAGAAATGAAGCCAGGTGAGAGGGAGGTGGGGAGGAGGAAGGAGGTGGAGGACAGTCCACAGCAGGGGACAATTAGAAGATTGCAGTTAAATGAACATTTGACTGCTATCAAAGCTGAAGAAAGATAGGATACAATAGGAGGAGAGTGTTAGGTGTGAAAAGCATACATGTATCAATCAGCATGCAGTAAGTTAGAAGTATGATTCATTGAATTAAAGTCAGGAAAAAAGTAGCAGCGTACCAGGTAGAACAGGGGGAGAGAGGTGCATGGATTCAGGGGTGAAGTGGGTATTCCAGGTTAGCAGACAGTTCAAACGTACCAGGTAGAATAGGGGGAGAGAGGTGCATGGATTCAGGGGTGCAGTGGGTATTCCAGGTTAGCAGACAGTTCAAACGTACTAGGTAGAATAGGGGAGAGAGG
This sequence comes from Ranitomeya imitator, assembly GCF_032444005.1. Taxonomy (NCBI): domain Eukaryota; kingdom Metazoa; phylum Chordata; class Amphibia; order Anura; family Dendrobatidae; genus Ranitomeya; species Ranitomeya imitator. Next base: position 601,257,741 of record NC_091284.1, read on the forward strand.
TGCATGGATTCAGGGGTGCAGTGGATATTCCAGGTTAGCAGACAGTTCAAACGTACCAGGTAGAATAGGGGGAGAGAGGTGCATGGATTCAGGGGTGCAGTGGATATTCCAGGTTAGCAGACAGTTCAAACGTACCAGGTAGAATAGGGAGAGAGAGGTGCATGGATTCAGGGGTGCAGTGGATATTCCAGGTTAGCAGACAGTTCAAACGTACCAGGTAGAATGAGGGGAGAGAGGTGCATGGATTCAGGGGTGCAGTGGATATTCCAGGTTAGCAGACAGTTCAAACGTACCAGGTAGAATAGGGGGAGAGAGGTGCATGGATTCAGGGGTGCAGTGGATATTCCAGGTTAGCAGACAGTTCAAACGTACCAGGTAGAATAGGGGGAACAAGGTGCATGGATTCAGGGGTGTAGTGGATATTCCAGGTTAGCAGACAGTTCACACGTACCAGGTGGAATAGGGGGAACAAGGTGCATGGATTCAGGAGTGAAGTGGGTATTCCAGGTTAGCAGACAGTTCACACGTACCAGGTAGAATGAGGGGAGAGAGGTGCATGGATTCAGGGGTGTAGTGGATATTCCAGGTTAGCAGACAGTTCAAACGTACCAGGTAGAATGAGGGGAGAGAGGTGCATGGATTCAGGGGTGTAGTGGATATTCCAGGGTAGCAGACAGTTCAAACGTACCAGGTAGAATAGGGGGAGCAAGGTGCATGGATTCAGGGGTGTAGTGGATATTCCAGGTTAGCAGACAGTTCAAACGTACCAGGTAGAATGAGGGGGAGAGAGGTGCATGGATTCAGGGGTGCAGTGGATATTCCAGGTTAGCAGACAGTTCAAACGTACCAGGTAGAATGAGGGGAGAGAGGTGCATGGATTCAGGGGTGCAGTGGATATTCCAGGTTAGCAGACAGTTCAAACGTACCAGGTAGAATAGGGGGAGAGAGGTGCATGGATTCAGGGGTGTAGTGGATATTCCAGGGTAGCAGACAGTTCAAACGTACCAGGTAGAATAGGGGGAGAGAGGTGCATGGATTCAGGGGTGCAGTGGATATTCCAGGTTAGCAGACAGTTCAAACGTACCAGGTAGAATAGGGGGAGAGAGGTGCATGGATTCAGGGGTGCAGTGGATATTCCAGGTTAGCAGACAGTTCAAACGTACCATGTAGAATGAGGAGAGAGGTGCATGGATTCAGGGGTGTAGTGGATATTCCAGGTTAGCAGACAGTTCAAACGTACCAGGTAGAATGAGGGGAGAGAGGTGCATGGATTCAGGGGTGTAGTGGGTATTCCAGGTTAGCAGACAGTTCAAACGTACCAGGTAGAATAGGGGGAGAGAGGTGCATGGATTCAGGGGTGCAGTGGATATTCCAGGTTAGCAGACAGTTCAAAAGTACCAGGTAGAATGAGGGGAGAGAGGTGCATGGATTCAGGGGTGTAGTGGATATTCCAGGTTAGCAGACAGTTCAAACGTACCAGGTAGAATGAGGGGAGAGAGGTGCATGGATTCAGGGGTGTAGTGGGTATTCCAGGTTAGCAGACAGTTCAAACGTACCAGGTAGAATAGGGGGAGAGAGGTGCATGGATTCAGGGGTGTAGTGGATATTCCAGGTTAGCAGACAGTTCAAACGTACCAGGTAGAATGAGGGGAGAGAGGTGCATGGATTCAGGGGTGCAGTGGATATTCCAGGTTAGCAGACAGTTCAAACGTACCAGGTAGAATGAGGGGAGAGAGGTGCATGGATTCAGGGGTGCAGTGGGTATTCCAGGTTAGCAGACAGTTCAAACGTACCAGGTAGAATAGGGGGAGAGAGGTGCATGGATTCAGGGGTGCAGTGGATATTCCAGGTTAGCAGACAGTTCAAACGTACCAGGTAGAATAGGGGGAGAGAGGTGCATGGATTCAGGGGTGTAGTGGATATTCCAGGTTAGCAGACAGTTCAAACGTACCAGGTAGAATGAGGGGAGAGAGGTGCATGGATTCAGGGGTGCAGTGGATATTCCAGGTTAGCAGACAGTTCAAACGTACCAGGTAGAATAGGGGGAGAGAGGTGCATGGATTCAGGGGTGCAGTGGATATTCCAGGTTAGCAGACAGTTCAAACGTACCAGATAGAATGAGGGGAGAGAGGTGCATGGATTCAGGGGTGTAGTGGGTATTCCAGGTTAGCAGACAGTTCAAACGTACCAGGTAGAATAGGGGGAGAGAGGTGCATGGATTCAGGGGTGCAGTGGATATTCCAGGTTAGCAGACAGTTCAAACGTACCAGGTAGAATAGGGGAGAGAGGTGCATGGATTCAGGGGTGCAGTGGATATTCCAGGTTAGCAGACAGTTCAAACGTACCAGGTAGAATGAGGGGAGAGAGGTGCATGGATTCAGGGGTGTAGTGGATATTCCAGGTTAGCAGACAGTTCAAACGTACCAGGTAGAATGAGGGGAGAGAGGTGCATGGATTCAGGGGTGTAGTGGATATTCCAGGTTAGCAGACAGTTCAAACGTACCAGGTAGAATGAGGGGAGAGAGGTGCATGGATTCAGGGGTGTAGTGGATATTCCAGGTTAGCAGACAGTTCAAACGTACCAGGTAGAATGAGGGGAGAGAGGTGCATGGATTCAGGGGTGTAGTGGATATTCCAGGTTAGCAGACAGTTCAAACGTACCAGGTAGAATGAGGAGAGAGGTGCATGGATTCAGGGGTGCAGTGGGTATTCCAGGTTAGCAGACAGTTCAAACGTACCAGGTAGAATGAGGGGAGAGAGGTGCATGGATTCAGGGGTGCAGTGGATATTCCAGGTTAGCAGACAGTTCAAACGTACCATGTAGAATGAGGAGAGAGGTGCATGGATTCAGGGGTGCAGTGGGTATTCCAGGTTAGCAGACAGTTCAAACGTACCAGGTAGAATGAGGGGAGAGAGGTGCATGGATTCAGGGGTGCAGTGGATATTCCAGGTTAGCAGACAGTTCAAACGTACCAGGTAGAATGAGGGGAGAGAGGTGCATGGATTCAGGGGTGCAGTGGATATTCCAGGTTAGCAGACAGTTCAAACGTACCAGGTAGAATAGGGGGAGAGAGGTGCATGGATTCAGGGGTGCAGTGGATATTCCAGGTTAGCAGACAGTTCAAACGTACCATGTAGAATGAGGAGAGAGGTGCATGGATTCAGGGGTGCAGTGGGTATTCCAGGTTAGCAGACAGTTCAAACGTACCAGGTAGAATGAGGGGAGAGAGGTGCATGGATTCAGGGGTGCAGTGGATATTCCAGGTTAGCAGACAGTTCAAACGTACCAGGTAGAATGAGGGGAGAGAGGTGCATGGATTCAGGGGTGCAGTGGATATTCCAGGTTAGCAGACAGTTCAAACGTACCAGGTAGAATAGGGGGAGAGAGGTGCATGGATTCAGGGGTGCAGTGGATATTCCAGGTTAGCAGACAGTTCAAACGTACCATGTAGAATGAGGAGAGAGGTGCATGGATTCAGGGGTGCAGTGGGTATTCCAGGTTAGCAGACAGTTCAAACGTACCAGGTAGAATGAGGGGAGAGAGGTGCATGGATTCAGGGGTGCAGTGGATATTCCAGGTTAGCAGACAGTTCAAACGTACCAGGTAGAATGAGGGGAGAGAGGTGCATGGATTCAGGGGTGCAGTGGATATTCCAGGTTAGCAGACAGTTCAAACGTACTAGGTAGAATGAGGGGAGAGAGGTGCATGGATTCAGGGGTGCAGTGGATATTCCAGGTTAGCAGACAGTTCAAACGTACCAGGTAGAATGAGGGGAGAGAGGTGCATGGATTCAGGGGTGCAGTGGATATTCCAGGTTAGCAGACAGTTCAAACGTACTAGGTAGAATGAGGGGAGAGAGGTGCATGGATTCAGGGGTGTAGTGGATATTCCAGGTTAGCAGACAGTTCAAACGTACCAGGTAGAATGAGGGGAGAGAGGTGCATGGATTCAGGGGTGCAGTGGGTATTCCAGGTTAGCAGACAGTTCAAACGTACCAGGTAGAATGAGGGGAGAGAGGTGCATGGATTCAGGGGTGCAGTGGGTATTTCAGGTTAGCAGACAGTTCAAACGTACCAGGTAGAATAGGGGGAGAGAGGTGCATGGATTCAGGGGTGTAGTGGATATTCCAGGTTAGCAGACAGTTCAAACGTACCAGGTAGAATGAGGGGAGAGAGGTGCATGGATTCAGGGGTGCAGTGGATATTCCAGGTTAGCAGACAGTTCAAACGTACCATGTAGAATGAGGAGAGAGGTGCATGGATTCAGGGGTGCAGTGGATATTCCAGGTTAGCAGACAGTTCAAACGTACCAGGTAGAATAGGGGGAGAGAGGTGCATGGATTCAGGGGTGCAGTGGATATTCCAGGTTAGCAGACAGTTCAAACGTACCAGGTAGAATGAGGGGAGAGAGGTGCATGGATTCAGGGGTGCAGTGGATATTCCAGGTTAGCAGACAGTTCAAACGTACCAGGTAGAATAGGGGGAGAGAGGTGCATGGATTCAGGGGTGCAGTGGATATTCCAGGTTAGCAGACAGTTCAAACGTACCAGGTAGAATAGGGGGAGAGAGGTGCATGGATTCAGGGGTGCAGTGGATATTCCAGGTTAGCAGACAGTTCAAAAGTACCAGGTAGAATGAGGGGAGAGAGGTGCATGGATTCAGGGGTGTAGTGGATATTCCAGGTTAGCAGACAGTTCAAACGTACCAGGTAGAATGAGGGGAGAGAGGTGCATGGATTCAGGGGTGCAGTGGATATTCCAGGTTAGCAGACAGTTCAAACGTACCAGGTAGAATGAGGGGAGAGAGGTGCATGGATTCAGGGGTGTAGTGGATATTCCAGGTTAGCAGACAGTTCAAACGTACCAGGTTGAATTGGGGTGAGAGAGGTGCATGGATTCAGGGGTGCAGTGGGTATTCCAGGTTAGCAGACAGTTCAAACGTACCAGGTAGAATGAGGGGAGAGAGGTGCATGGATTCAGGGGTGTAGTGGGTATTCCAGGTTAGCAGACAGTTCAAACGTACCAGGTAGAATAGAGGGAGAGAGGTGCATGGATTCAGGGGTGCAGTGGATATTCCAGGTTAGCAGACAGTTCAAACGTACCAGGTAGAATGAGGGGAGAGAGGTGCATGGATTCAGGGGTGTAGTGGATATTCCAGGTTAGCAGACAGTTCAAACGTACCAGGTAGAATAGGGGGAGAGAGGTGCATGGATTCAGGGGTGTAGTGGATATTCCAGGTTAGCAGACAGTTCAAACGTACCAGGTAGAATGAGGGGAGAGAGGTGCATGGATTCAGGGGTGTAGTGGATATTCCAGGTTAGCAGACAGTTCAAACGTACCAGGTAGAATAGGGGGAGAGAGGTGCATGGATTCAGGGGTGTAGTGGATATTCCAGGTTAGCAGACAGTTCAAACGTACCAGGTAGAATAGGGGGAGAGAGGTGCATGGATTCAGGGGTGTAGTGGATATTCCAGGTTAGCAGACAGTTCAAACGTACCAGGTAGAATGAGGGGAGAGAGGTGAATGGATTCAGGGGTGCAGTGGATATTCCAGGTTAGCAGACAGTTCAAACGTACCAGGTAGAATAGGGGGAGAGAGGTGCATGGATTCAGGGGTGCAGTGGATATTCCAGGTTAGCAGACAGTTCAAACGTACCAGGTAGAATGAGGGGAGAGAGGTGCATGGATTCAGGGGTGTAGTGGATATTCCAGGTTAGCAGACAGTTCAAACGTACCAGGTAGAATAGGGGGAGAGAGGTGCATGGATTCAGGGGTGCAGTGGGTATTCCAGGTTAGCAGACAGTTCAAACGTACCAGGTAGAATAGGGGGAGAGAGGTGCATGGATTCAGGGGTGTAGTGGGTATTCCAGGTTAGCAGACAGTTCAAACGTACCAGGTAGAATGAGGGGAGAGAGGTGCATGGATTCAGGGGTGCAGTGGGTATTCCAGGTTAGCAGACAGTTCAAACGTACCAGGTAGAATGAGGGGAGAGAGGTGCATGGATTCAGGGGTGCAGTGGATATTCCAGGTTAGCAGACAGTTCAAACGTACCAGGTAGAATAGGGGGAGAGAGGTGCATGGATTCAGGGGTGCAGTGGGTATTCCAGGTTAGCAGACAGTTCAAACGTACCAGGTAGAATGAGGAGAGAGAGGTGCATGGATTCAGGGGTGCAGTGGATATTCCAGGTTAGCAGACAGTTCAAACGTACCAGGTAGAATAGGGGGAGAGAGGTGCATGGATTCAGGGGTGCAGTGGATATTCCAGGTTAGCAGACAGTTCAAACGTACCAGGTAGAATGAGGGGAGAGAGGTGCATGGATTCAGGGGTGTAGTGGATATTCCAGGTTAGCAGACAGTTCAAACGTACCAGGTAGAATAGGGGGAGAGAGGTGCATGGATTCAGGGGTGCAGTGGATATTCCAGGTTAGCAGACAGTTCAAACGTACCAGGTAGAATGAGGGGAGAGAGGTGCATGGATTCAGGGGTGCAGTGGATATTCCAGGTTAGCAGACAGTTCAAACGTACCAGGTAGAATAGGGGGAGAGAGGTGCATGGATTCAGGGGTGCAGTGGATATTCCAGGTTAGCAGACAGTTCAAACGTACCAGGTAGAATGAGGGGAGAGAGGTGCATGGATTCAGGGGTGCAGTGGATATTCCAGGTTAGCAGACAGTTCAAACGTACCAGGTAGAATGAGGGGAGAGAGGTGCATGGATTCAGGGGTGCAGTGGGTATTCCAGGTTAGCAGACAGTTCAAACGTACCAGGTAGAATAGGGGGAGAGAGATGCATGGATTCAGGGGTGCAGTGGATATTCCAGGTTAGCAGACAGTTCAAACGTACCAGGTAGAATAGGGGGAGAGAGGTGCATGGATTCAGGGGTGCAGTGGATATTCCAGGTTAGCAGACAGTTCAAACGTACCAGGTAGAATGAGGGAAGAGAGATGCATGGATTCAGGGGTGCAGTGGGTATTCCAGGTTAGCAGACAGTTCAAACGTACCAGGTAGAATGAGGGGAGAGAGGTGCATGGATTCAGGGGTGCAGTGGATATTCCAGGTTAGCAGACAGTTCAAACGTACCAGGTAGAATGAGGGGAGAGAGGTGCATGGATTCAGGGGTGAAGTGGATATTCCAGGTTAGCAGACAGTTCAAACGTACCAAGTAGAATAGGGGGAGAGAGGTGCATGGATTCAGGGGTGCAGTGGATATTCCAGGTTAGCAGACAGTTCAAACGTACCAGGTAGAATGAGGGGAGAGAGGTGCATGGATTCAGGGGTGCAGTGGATATTCCAGGTTAGCAGACAGTTCAAACGTACCAGGTAGAATGAGGGAAGAGAGATGCATGGATTCAGGGGTGCAGTGGGTATTCCAGGTTAGCAGACAGTTCAAACGTACCAGGTAGAATGAGGGGAGAGAGGTGCATGGATTCAGGGGTGCAGTGGGTATTCCAGGTTAGCAGACAGTTCAAACGTACCAGGTAGAATGAGGGAAGAGAGATGCATGGATTCAGGGGTGCAGTGGGTATTCCAGGTTAGCAGACAGTTCAAACGTACCAGGTAGAATGAGGGGAGAGAGGTGCATGGATTCAGGGGTGCAGTGGATATTCCAGGTTAGCAGACAGTTCAAACGTACCAGGTAGAATGAGGGGAGAGAGGTGCATGGATTCAGGGGTGAAGTGGATATTCCAGGTTAGCAGACAGTTCAAACGTACCAAGTAGAATAGGGGGAGAGAGGTGCATGGATTCAGGGGTGCAGTGGATATTCCAGGTTAGCAGACAGTTCAAACGTACCAGGTAGAATGAGGGGAGAGAGGAGCATGGATTCAGGGGTGCAGTGGATATTCCAGGTTAGCAGACAGTTCAAACGTACTAGGTAGAATAGGGGGAGAGAGGTGCATGGATTCAGGGGTGCAGTGGATATTCCAGGTTAGCAGACAGTTCAAACGTACCAGGTAGAATAGGGGGAGAGAGGTGCATGGATTCAGGGGTGCAGTGGATATTCCAGGTTAGCAGACAGTTCAAACGTACCAGGTAGAATAGGGGAGAGAGGTGCATGGATTCAGGGGTGCAGTGGGTATTCCAGGTTAGCAGACAGTTCAAACGTACCAGGTAGAATAGGGGAGAGAGGTGCATGGATTCAGGGGTGCAGTGGGTATTCCAGGTTAGCAGACAGTTCAAACGTACCAGGTAGAATAGGGGGAGAGAGGTGCATGGATTCAGGGGTGCAGTGGATATTCCAGGTTAGCAGACAGTTCAAACGTACCAGGTAGAATAGGGGGAGAGAGGTGCATGGATTCAGGGGTGCAGTGGATATTCCAGGTTAGCAGACAGTTCAAACGTACCAGGTAGAATAGGGGGAGAGAGGTGCATGGATTCAGGGGTGCAGTGGGTATTCCAGGTTAGCAGACAGTTCAAACGTACCAGGTAGAATAGGGGGAGAGAGGTGCATGGATTCAGGGGTGCAGTGGATATTCCAGGTTAGCAGACAGTTCAAACGTACCAGGTAGAATGAGGGGAGAGAGGTGCATGGATTCAGGGGTGCAGTGGATATTCCAGGTTAGCAGACAGTTCAAACGTACCAGGTAGAATGAGGGGAGAGAGGTGCATGGATTCAGGGGTGCAGTGGATATTCCAGGTTAGCAGACAGTTCAAACGTACCAGGTAGAATAGGGGAGAGAGGTGCATGGATTCAGGGGTGTAGTGGATATTCCAGGTTAGCAGACAGTTCAAACGTACCAGGTAGAATGAGGGGAGAGAGGAGCATGGATTCAGGGGTGCAGTGGATATTCCAGGTTAGCAGACAGTTCAAACGTACCAGGTAGAATGAGGGGAGAGAGGTGCATGGATTCAGGGGTGCAGTGGATATTCCAGGTTAGCAGACAGTTCAAACGTACCAGGTAGAATAGGGGAGAGAGGTGCATGGATTCAGGGGTGTAGTGGATATTCCAGGTTAGCAGACAGTTCAAACGTACCAGGTAGAATAGGGGAGAGAGGTGCATGGATTCAGGGGTGTAGTGGATATTCCAGGTTAGCAGACAGTTCAAACGTACCAGGTAGAATGAGGGGAGAGAGGAGCATGGATTCAGGGGTGCAGTGGGTATTCCAGGTTAGCAGACAGTTCAAACGTACCAGGTAGAATAGGGGGAGAGAGGTGCATGGATTCAGGGGTGCAGTGTATATTCCAGGTTAGCAGACAGTTCAAACGTACCAGGTAGAATAGGGGGAGAGAGGTGCATGGATTCAGGGGTGCAGTGGATATTCCAGGTTAGCAGACAGTTCAAACGTACCAGGTAGAATGAGGGGAGAGAGATGCATGGATTCAGGGGTGCAGTGGATATTCCAGGTTAGCAGACAGTTCAAACGTACCAGGTAGAATAGGGGGAGAGAGGTGCATGGATTCAGGGGTGCAGTGGATATTCCAGGTTAGCAGACAGTTCAAACGTACCAGGTAGAATAGGGGGAGAGAGGTGCATGGATTCAGGGGTGCAGTGGGTATTCCAGGTTAGCAGACAGTTCAAACGTACCAGGTAGAATGAGGGGAGAGAGGTGCATGGATTCAGGGGTGCAGTGGATATTCCAGGTTAGCAGACAGTTCAAACGTACCAGGTAGAATAGGGGAGAGAGGTGCATGGATTCAGGGGTGCAGTGGGTATTCCAGGTTAGCAGACAGTTCAAACGTACCAGGTAGAATGAGGGGAGAGAGGTGCATGGATTCAGGGGTGCAGTGGATATTCCAGGTTAGCAGACAGTTCAAACGTACCAGGTAGAATGAGGGGAGAGAGGTGCATGGATTCAGGGGTGCAGTGGATATTCCAGGTTAGCAGACAGTTCAAACGTACCAGGTAGAATAGGGGGAGAGAGAGGTGCATGGATTCAGGGGTGCAGTGGGTATTCCAGGTTAGCAGACAGTTCAAACGTACCAGGTAGAATAGGGGGAGAGAGGTGCATGGATTCAGGGGTGCAGTGGGTATTCCAGGTTAGCAGACAGTTCAAACGTACCAGGTAGAATAGGGGGAGAGAGGTGCATGGATTCAGGGGTGTAGTGGATATTCCAGGTTAGCAGACAGTTCAAACGTACCAGGTAGAATGAGGGGAGAGAGGTGCATGGATTCAGGGGTGCAGTGGGTATTCCAGGTTAGCAGACAGTTCAAACGTACCAGGTAGAATAGGGGAGAGAGGTGCATGGATTCAGGGGTGCAGTGGGTATTCCAGGTTAGCAGACAGTTCAAACGTACCAGGTAGAATGAGGGGAGAGAGATGCATGGATTCAGGGGTGCAGTGGATATTCCAGGTTAGCAGACAGTTCAAACGTACCAGGTAGAATAGGGGGAGAGAGGTGCATGGATTCAGGGGTGTAGTGGATATTCCAGGTTAGCAGACAGTTCAAACGTACCAGGTAGAATGAGGGGAGAGAGATGCATGGATTCAGGGGTGCAGTGGATATTCCAGGTTAGCAGACAGTTCAAACGTACCAGGTAGAATGAGGGGAGAGAGGTGCATGGATTCAGGGGTGTAGTGGATATTCCAGGTTAGCAGACAGTTCAAACGTACCAGGTAGAATAGGGGGAGAGAGGTGCATGGATTCAGGGGTGCAGTGGATATTCCAGGTTAGCAGACAGTTCAAACGTACCAGGTAGAATGAGGGGAGAGAGGTGCATGGATTCAGGGGTGTAGTGGATATTCCAGGTTAGCAGACAGTTCAAACGTACCAGGTAGAATAGGGGGAGAGAGGTGCATGGATTCAGGGGTGTAGTGGATATTCCAGGTTAGCAGACAGTTCAAACGTACCAGGTAGAATGAGGGGAGAGAGGTGCATGGATTCAGGGGTGTAGTGGATATTCCAGGTTAGCAGACAGTTCAAACGTACCAGGTAGAATAGGGGGAGAGAGGTGCATGGATTCAGGGGTGCAGTGGATATTCCAGGTTAGCAGACAGTTCAAACGTACCAGGTAGAATAGGGGGAGAGAGGTGCATGGATTCAGGGGTGCAGTGGATATTCCAGGTTAGCAGACAGTTCAAACGTACCAGGTAGAATAGGGGGAGAGAGGTGCATGGATTCAGGGGTGTAGTGGATATTCCAGGTTAGCAGACAGTTCAAACGTACCAGGTAGAATAGGGGGAGAGAGGTGAATGGATTCAGGGGTGCAGTGGATATTCCAGGTTAGCAGACAGTTCAAACGTACCAGGTAGAATGAGGGGAGAGAGATGCATGGATTCAGGGGTGCAGTGGATATTCCAGGTTAGCAGACAGTTCAAACGTACCAGGTAGAATAGGGGGAGAGAGGTGAATGGATTCAGGGGTGCAGTGGATATTCCAGGTTAGCAGACAGTTCAAACGTACCAGGTAGAATGAGGGGAGAGAGGTGCATGGATTCAGGGGTGTAGTGGATATTCCAGGTTAGCAGACAGTTCAAACGTACCAGGTAGAATAGGGGGAGAGAGGTGCATGGATTCAGGGGTGCAGTGGATATTCCAGGTTAGCAGACAGTTCAAACGTACCAGGTAGAATAGGGGGAGAGAGGTGCATGGTTTCAGGGGTGCAGTGGATATTCCAGGTTAGCAGACAGTTCAAACGTACCAGGTAGAATAGGGGGAGAGAGAGGTGCATGGATTCAGGGGTGCAGTGGATATTCCAGGTTAGCAGACAGTTCAAACGTACCAGGTAGAATGAGGGGAGAGAGGTGCATGGATTCAGGGGTGTAGTGGATATTCCAGGTTAGCAGACAGTTCAAACGTACCAGGTAGAATAGGGGGAGAGAGGTGCATGGATTCAGGGGTGCAGTGGATATTCCAGGTTAGCAGACAGTTCAAACGTACCAGGTAGAATAGGGGGAGAGAGGTGCATGGATTCAGGGGTGCAGTGGATATTCCAGGTTAGCAGACAGTTCAAACGTACCAGGTAGAATGAGGGGAGAGAGGTGCATGGATTCAGGGGTGCAGTGGATATTCCAGGTTAGCAGACAGTTCAAACGTACCAGGTAGAATGAGGGGAGAGAGGTGCATGGATTCAGGGGTGTAGTGGGTATTCCAGGTTAGCTGACAGTTCAAACGTACCAGGTAGAATGAGGGGAGAGAGGTGCATGGATTCAGGGGTGTAGTGGATATTCCAGGTTAGCAGACAGTTCAAACGTACCAGGTAGAATGAGGGTAGAGAGGTGCATGGATTCAGGGGTGCAGTGGGTATTCCAGGTTAGCAGACAGTTCAAACGTACCAGGTAGAATGAGGGGAGAGAGGTGCATGGATTCAGGGGTGCAGTGGATATTCCAGGTTAGCAGACAGTTCAAACGTACCCGGTAGAATGAGGGGAGAGAGGTGCATGGATTCAGGGGTGCAGTGGATATTCCAGGTTAGCAGACAGTTCAAACGTACCAGGTAGAATGAGGGGAGAGAGGTGCATGGATTCAGGGGTGCAGTGGGTATTCCAGGTTAGCAGACAGTTCAAACGTACCAGGTAGAATGAGGGGAGAGAGGTGCATGGATTCAGGGGTGCAGTGGATATTCCAGGTTAGCAGACAGTTCAAACGTACCAGGTAGAATGAGGGGAGAGAGGTGCATGGATTCAGGGGTGCAGTGGGTATTCCAGGTTAGCAGACAGTTCAAACGTACCAGGTAGAATAGGGGGAGAGAGGTGCATGGATTCAGGGGTGCAGTGGATATTCCAGGTTAGCAGACAGTTCAAACGTACCAGGTAGAATGAGGGGAGAGAGGTGCATGGATTCAGGGGTGCAGTGGATATTCCAGGTTAGCAGACAGTTCAAACGTACCAGGTAGAATAGGGGGAGAGAGGAGCATGGATTCAGGGGTGCAGTGGGTATTCCAGGTTAGCAGACAGTTCAAACGTACCAGGTAGAATGAGGGGAGAGAGGTGCATGGATTCAGGGGTGCAGTGGATATTCCAGGTTAGCAGACAGTTCAAACGTACCAGGTAGAATAGGGGGAGAGAGGTGCATGGATTCAGGGGTGCAGTGGATATTCCAGGTTAGCAGACAGTTCAAACGTACCAGGTAGAATGAGGGGAGAGAGGTGAATGGATTCAGGGGTGTAGTGGATATTCCAGGTTAGCAAACAGTTCAAACGTACCAGGTAGAATGAGGGGAGAGAGGTGCATGGATTCAGGGGTGCAGTGGGTATTCCAGGTTAGCAGACAGTTCAAACGTACCAGGTAGAATGAGGGGAGAGAGGTGCATGGATTCAGGGGTGTAGTGGGTATTCCAGGTTAGCAGACAGTTCAAACGTACCAGGTAGAATGAGGGGAGAGAGGTGCATGGATTCAGGGGTGTAGTGGGTATTCCAGGTTAGCAGACAGTTCAAACGTACCAGGTAGAATGAGGGGAGAGAGGTGCATGGATTCAGGGGTGCAGTGGGTATTCCAGGTTAGCAGACAGTTCAAACGTACCAGGTAGAATGAGGGGAGAGAGGTGCATGGATTCAGGGGTGCAGTGGATATTCCAGGTTAGCAGACAGTTCAAACGTACCAGGTAGAATGAGGGGAGAGAGGTGCATGGATTCAGGGGTGCAGTGGGTATTCCAGGTTAGCAGACAGTTCAAACGTACCAGGTAGAATGAGGGGAGAGAGGTGCATGGATTCAGGGGTGTAGTGGATATTCCAGGTTAGCAGACAGTTCAAACGTACCAGGTAGAATGAGGGGAGAGAGATGCATGGATTCAGGGGTGTAGTGGATATTCCAGGTTAGCAGACAGTTCAAACGTACCAGGTAGAATAGGGGGAGAGAGGTGCATGGATTCAGGGGTGTAGTGGGTATTCCAGGTTAGCAGACAGTTCAAACGTACCAGGTAGAATGAGGGGAGAGAGGTGCATGGATTCAGGGGTGCAGTGGATATTCCAGGTTAGCAGACAGTTCAAACGTACCAGGTAGAATGAGGGGAGAGAGGTGCATGGATTCAGGGGTGCAGTGGATATTCCAGGTTAGCAGACAGTTCAAACGTACCAGGTAGAATAGGGGGAGAGAGGTGCATGGATTCAGGGGTGCAGTGGATATTCCAGGTTAGCAGACAGTTCAAACGTACCAGGTAGAATGAGGGGAGAGAGGTGCATGGATTCAGGGGTGCAGTGGATATTCCAGGTTAGCAGACAGTTCAAACGTACCAGGTAGAATAGGGGGAGAGAGGTGCATGGATTCAGGGGTGCAGTGGATATTCCAGGTTAGCAGACAGTTCAAACGTACCAGGTAGAATGAGGGGAGAGAGGTGCATGGATTCAGGGGTGCAGTGGATATTCCAGGTTAGCAGACAGTTCAAACGTACCAGGTAGAATAGGGGGAGAGAGGTGAATGGATTCAGGGGTGCAGTGGGTATTCCAGGTTAGCAGACAGTTCAAACGTACCAGGTAGAATAGGGGGAGAGAGGTGCATGGATTCAGGGGTGCAGTGGATATTCCAGGTTAGCAGACAGTTCAAACGTACCAGGTAGAATGAGGGGAGAGAGGTGCATGGATTCAGGGGTGTAGTGGATATTCCAGGTTAGCAGACAGTTCAAACGTACCAGGTAGAATAGGGGGAGAGAGGTGCATGGATTCAGGGGTGCAGTGGATATTCCAGGTTAGCAGACAGTTCAAACGTACCAGGTAGAATAGGGGAGAGAGGTGCATGGATTCAGGGGTGCAGTGGATATTCCAGGTTAGCAGACAGTTCAAACGTACCAGGTAGAATAGGGGGAGAGAGGTGCATGGATTCAGGGGTGTAGTGGATATTCCAGGTTAGCAGACAGTTCAAACGTACCAGGTAGAATAGGGGGAGAGAGGTGCATGGATTCAGGGGTGCAGTGGATATTCCAGGTTAGCAGACAGTTCAAACGTACCAGGTAGAATGAGGGGAGAGAGGTGCATGGATTCAGGGGTGCAGTGGGTATTCCAGGTTAGCAGACAGTTCAAACGTACCAGGTAGAATAGGGGGAGAGAGGTGCATGGATTCAGGGGTGCAGTGGATATTCCAGGTTAGCAGACAGTTCAAACGTACCAGGTAGAATGAGGGGAGAGAGGTGCATGGATTCAGGGGTGTAGTGGATATTCCAGGTTAGCAGACAGTTCAAACGTACCCGGTAGAATGAGGGGAGAGAGGTGCATGGATTCAGGGGTGTAGTGGATATTCCAGGTTAGCAGACAGTTCAAACGTACCAGGTAGAATGAGGGGAGAGAGGTGCATGGATTCAGGGGTGTAGTGGATATTCCAGGTTAGCAGACAGTTCAAACGTACCCGGTAGAATGAGGGGAGAGAGGTGCATGGATTCAGGGGTGTAGTGGGTATTCCAGGTTAGCAGACAGTTCAAACGTACCAGGTAGAATAGGGGGAGAGAGGTGCATGGATTCAGGGGTGCAGTGGGTATTCCAGGTTAGCAGACAGTTCAAACGTACCAGGTAGAATGAGGGGAGAGAGGTGCATGGATTCAGGGGTGCAGTGGGTATTCCAGGTTAGCAGACAGTTCAACCGTACCAGGTAGAATAGGGGGAGAGAGGTGCATGGATTCAGGGGTGCAGTGGATATTCCAGGTTAGCAAACAGTTCAAACGTACCAGGTAGAATGAGGGGAGAGAGGTGCATGGATTCAGGGGTGCAGTGGGTATTCCAGGTTAGCAGACAGTTCAAACGTACCAGGTAGAATAGGGGGAGAGAGGTGCATGGATTCAGGGGTGCAGTGGGTATTCCAGGTTAGCAGACAGTTCAAACGTACCAGGTAGAATGAGGGGAGAGAGGTGCATGGATTCAGGGGTGTAGTGGATATTCCAGGTTAGCAGACAGTTCAAACGTACCCGGTAGAATGAGGGGAGAGAGGTGCATGGATTCAGGGGTGTAGTGGGTATTCCAGGTTAGCAGACAGTTCAAACGTACCAGGTAGAATAGGGGGAGAGAGGTGCATGGATTCAGGGGTGTAGTGGATATTCCAGGTTAGCAGACAGTTCAAACGTACCCGGTAGAATGAGGGGAGAGAGGTGCATGGATTCAGGGGTGTAGTGGGTATTCCAGGTTAGCAGACAGTTCAAACGTACCAGGTAGAATAGGGGGAGAGAGGTGCATGGATTCAGGGGTGCAGTGGGTATTCCAGGTTAGCAGACAGTTCAAACGTACCAGGTAGAATGAGGGGAGAGAGGTGCATGGATTCAGGGGTGCAGTGGATATTCCAGGTTAGCAGACAGTTCAAACGTACCAGGTAGAATAGGGGGAGAGAGGTGCATGGATTCAGGGGTGCAGTGGATATTCCAGGTTAGCAGACAGTTCAAACGTACCAGGTAGAATGAGGGGAGAGAGATGCATGGATTCAGGGGTGCAGTGGATATTCCAGGTTAGCAGACAGTTCAAACGTACCAGGTAGAATGAGGGGAGAGAGGTGCATGGATTCAGGGGTGAAGTGGGTATTCCAGGTTAGCAGACAGTTCAAACGTACCAGGTAGAATAGGGGGAGAGAGGTGCATGGATTCAGGGGTGCAGTGGATATTCCAGGTTAGCAGACAGTTCAAACGTACCAGGTAGAATGAGGGGAGAGAGGAGCATGGATTCAGGGGTGCAGTGGGTATTCCAGGTTAGCA
The DNA here is from genome assembly GCF_032444005.1 of Ranitomeya imitator. Taxonomy (NCBI): domain Eukaryota; kingdom Metazoa; phylum Chordata; class Amphibia; order Anura; family Dendrobatidae; genus Ranitomeya; species Ranitomeya imitator. Next base: position 601,274,277 of record NC_091284.1, read on the forward strand.
GACAGTTCAAACGTACCAGGTAGAATGAGGGGAGAGAGGTGCATGGATTCAGGGGTGCAGTGGATATTCCAGGTTAGCAGACAGTTCAAACGTACCAGGTAGAATGAGGGGAGAGAGGTGCATGGATTCAGGGGTGCAGTGGGTATTCCAGGTTAGCAGACAGTTCAAACGTACCAGGTAGAATAGGGGGAGAGAGGTGCATGGATTCAGGGGTGCAGTGGATATTCCAGGTTAGCAGACAGTTCAAACGTACCAGGTAGAATGAGGGGAGAGAGGAGCATGGATTCAGGGGTGCAGTGGATATTCCAGGTTAGCAGACAGTTCAAACGTACCAGGTAGAATGAGGGGAGAGAGGTGCATGGATTCAGGGGTGCAGTGGATATTCCAGGTTAGCAGACAGTTCAAACGTACCAGGTAGAATGAGGGGAGAGAGGTGCATGGATTCAGGGGTGCAGTGGATATTCCAGGTTAGCAGACAGTTCAAACGTACCAGGTAGCATGAGGGGAGAGAGGTGCATGGATTCAGGGGTGCAGTGGATATTCCAGGTTAGCAGACAGTTCAAACGTACCAGGTAGAATAGGGGGAGAGAGGTGCATGGATTCAGGGGTGTAGTGGATATTCCAGGTTAGCAGACAGTTCACACGTACCAGGTGGAATAGGGGGAGAGAGGTGCATGGATTCAGGGGTGCAGTGGGTATTCCAGGTTAGCAGACAGTTCAAACGTACCAGGTAGAATAGGGGGAGAGAGGTGCATGGATTCAGGGGTGCAGTGGATATTCCAGGTTAGCAGACAGTTCAAACGTACCAGGTAGAATGAGGGGGAGAGAGGTGCATGGATTCAGGGGTGCAGTGGATATTCCAGGTTAGCAGACAGTTCAAACGTACCAGGTAGAATGAGGGGAGAGAGGTGCATGGATTCAGGGGTGCAGTGGGTATTCCAGGTTAGCAGACAGTTCAAACGTACCAGGTAGAATAGGGGGAGAGAGGTGAATGGATTCAGGAGTGCAGTGGGTATTCCAGGTTAGCAGACAGTTCAAACGTACCAGGTAGAATAGGGGGAGAGAGGTGAATGGATTCAGGGGTGCAGTGGATATTCCAGGTTAGCAGACAGTTCAAACGTACCAGGTAGAATGAGGGGAGAGAGGTGCATGGATTCAGGGGTGCAGTGGATATTCCAGGTTAGCAGACAGTTCAAACAAACCAGGTAGAATAGGGAGAGAGAGGTGCATGGATTCAGGGGTGCAGTGGATATTCCAGGATAGCAGACAGTTCAAACGTACTAGGTAGAATGAGGGGAGAGAGGTGCATGGATTCAGGGGTGCAGTGGGTATTCCAGGTTAGCAGACAGTTCAAACAAACCAGGTAGAATAGGGAGAGAGAGGTGCATGGATTCAGGGGTGTAGTGGATATTCCAGGTTAGCAGACAGTTCAAACGTACCAGGTAGAATGAGGGGAGAGAGGTGCATGGATTCAGGGGTGCAGTGGATATTCCAGGATAGCAGACAGTTCAAACGTACCAGGTAGAATGAGGGGAGAGAGGTGCATGGATTCAGGGGTGCAGTGGATATTCCAGGTTAGCAGACAGTTCAAACGTACCAGGTAGAATGAGGGGAGAGAGGTGCATGGATTCAGGGGTGCAGTGGATATTCCAGGTTAGCAGACAGTTCAAACGTACCAGGTAGAATGAGGGGAGAGAGGTGCATGGATTCAGGGGTGCAGTGGGTATTCCAGGTTAGCAGACAGTTCAAACGTACCAGGTAGAATAGGGGGAGAGAGGTGCATGGATTCAGGGGTGCAGTGGATATTCCAGGTTAGCAGACAGTTCAAACGTACCAGGTAGAATAGGGGGAGAGAGGTGAATGGATTCAGGGGTGCAGTGGATATTCCAGGTTAGCAGACAGTTCAAACGTACCAGGTAGAATAGGGGGAGAGAGGTGCATGGATTCAGGGGTGCAGTGGATATTCCAGGTTAGCAGACAGTTCAAACGTACCAGGTAGAATGAGGGGAGAGAGATGCATGGATTCAGGGGTGCAGTGGATATTCCAGGTTAGCAGACAGTTCAAACGTACCAGGTAGAATGAGGAGAGAGAGGTGCATGGATTCAGGGGTGCAGTGGATATTCCAGGTTAGCAGACAGTTCAAACGTACCAGGTAGAATAGGGGGAGAGAGGTGAATGGATTCAGGGGTGCAGTGGATATTCCAGGTTAGCAGACAGTTCAAACGTACCAGGTAGAATAGGGGGAGAGAGGTGCATGGATTCAGGGGTACAGTGGATATTCCAGGTTAGCAGACAGTTCAAACGTACCAGGTAGAATGAGGGGAGAGAGGTGCATGGATTCAGGGGTGCAGTGGATATTCCAGGTTAGCAGACAGTTCAAACGTACCAGGTAGAATAGGGGGAGAGAGGTGCATGGATTCAGGGGTGCAGTGGATATTCCAGGTTAGCAGACAGTTCAAACATACCAGGTAGAATGAGGGGAGAGAGGTGAATGGATTCAGGGGTGCAGTGGATATTCCAGGTTAGCAGACAGTTCAAACGTACCAGGTAGAATGAGGGGAGAGAGGAGCATGGATTCAGGGGTGCAGTGGATATTCCAGGTTAGCAGACAGTTCAAACGTACCAGGTAGAATAGGGGGAGAGAGGTGCATGGATTCAGGGGTGTAGTGGATATTCCAGGTTAGCAGACAGTTCAAACGTACCAGGTAGAATAGGGGGAGAGAGGTGCATGGATTCAGGGGTGCAGTGGATATTCCAGGTTAGCAGACAGTTCAAACGTACCAGGTAGAATAGGGGGAGAGAGGAGCATGGATTCAGGGGTGCAGTGGATATTCCAGGTTAGCAGACAGTTCACACGTACCAGGTGGAATAGGGGGAGAGAGGTGCATGGATTCAGGGGTGCAGTGGGTATTCCAGGTTAGCAGACAGTTCAAACGTACCAGGTAGAATAGGGGGAGAGAGGTGCATGGATTCAGGGGTGCAGTGGATATTCCAGGTTAGCAGACAGTTCAAACGTACCAGGTAGAATAGGGGGAGAGAGGTGCATGGATTCAGGGGTGTAGTGGATATTCCAGGTTAGCAGACAGTTCAAACGTACCAGGTAGAATAGGGGGAGAGAGGTGCATGGATTCAGGGGTGCAGTGGATATTCCAGGTTAGCAGACAGTTCAAACGTACCCGGTAGAATGAGGGGAGAGAGGTGCATGGATTCAGGGGTGTAGTGGATATTCCAGGTTAGCAGACAGTTCAAACGTACCAGGTAGAATAGGGGGAGAGAGGTGCATGGATTCAGGGGTGCAGTGGGTATTCCAGGTTAGCAGACAGTTCAAACGTACCAGGTAGAATGAGGGGAGAGAGGTGCATGGATTCAGGGGTGCAGTGGATATTCCAGGTTAGCAGACAGTTCAAACGTACCAGGTAGAATGAGGGGAGAGAGGTGCATGGATTCAGGGGTGCAGTGGATATTCCAGGTTAGCAGACAGTTCAAACGTACCAGGTAGAATGAGGGGAGAGAGGAGCATGGATTCAGGGGTGCAGTGGATATTCCAGGTTAGCAGACAGTTCAAACGTACCAGGTAGAATGAGGGGAGAGAGGTGCATGGATTCAGGGGTGCAGTGGATATTCCAGGTTAGCAGACAGTTCAAACGTACCAGGTAGAATGAGGGGAGAGAGGTGCATGGATTCAGGGGTGCAGTGGATATTCCAGGTTAGCAGACAGTTCAAACGTACCAGGTAGAATGAGGGGAGAGAGGTGCATGGATTCAGGGGTGCAGTGGATATTCCAGGTTAGCAGACAGTTCAAACGTACCAGGTAGAATAGGGGAGAGAGGTGCATGGATTCAGGGGTGTAGTGGGTATTCCAGGTTAGCAGACAGTTCAAACGTACCAGGTAGAATAGGGGGAGAGAGGTGCATGGATTCAGGGGTGCAGTGGGTATTCCAGGTTAGCAGACAGTTCAAACGTACCAGGTAGAATAGGGGGAGAGAGGTGAATGGATTCAGGGGTGCAGTGGGTATTCCAGGTTAGCAGACAGTTCAAACGTACCAGGTAGAATGAGGGGAGAGAGGTGAATGGATTCAGGGGTGCAGTGGGTATTCCAGGTTAGCAGACAGTTCAAACGTACCAGGTAGAATAGGGGGAGAGAGGTGCATGGATTCAGGGGTGCAGTGGATATTCCAGGTTAGCAGACAGTTCAAACGTACCAGGTAGAATGAGGGGAGAGAGGAGCATGGATTCAGGGGTGCAGTGGATATTCCAGGTTAGCAGACAGTTCAAACGTACCAGGTAGAATGAGGGGAGAGAGGTGCATGGATTCAGGGGTGCAGTGGATATTCCAGGTTAGCAGACAGTTCAAACGTACCAGGTAGAATGAGGGGAGAGAGGTGCATGGATTCAGGGGTGCAGTGGATATTCCAGGTTAGCAGACAGTTCAAACGTACCAGGTAGCATGAGGGGAGAGAGGTGCATGGATTCAGGGGTGCAGTGGATATTCCAGGTTAGCAGACAGTTCAAACGTACCAGGTAGAATAGGGGGAGAGAGGTGCATGGATTCAGGGGTGCAGTGGGTATTCCAGGTTAGCAGACAGTTCAAACGTACCAGGTAGAATAGGGGGAGAGAGGTGCATGGATTCAGGGGTGTAGTGGATATTCCAGGTTAGCAGACAGTTCACACGTACCAGGTGGAATAGGGGGAGAGAGGTGCATGGATTCAGGGGTGCAGTGGGTATTCCAGGTTAGCAGACAGTTCAAACGTACCAGGTAGAATAGGGGGAGAGAGGTGCATGGATTCAGGGGTGCAGTGGATATTCCAGGTTAGCAGACAGTTCACACGTACCAGGTAGAATGAGGGGAGAGAGGTGAATGGATTCAGGGGTGCAGTGGGTATTCCAGGTTAGCAGACAGTTCAAACGTACCAGGTAGAATAGGGGGAGAGAGGTGAATGGATTCAGGAGTGCAGTGGATATTCCAGGTTAGCAGACAGTTCAAACGTACCAGGTAGAATGAGGGGGAGAGAGGTGCATGGATTCAGGAGTGCAGTGGATATTCCAGGTTAGCAGACAGTTCAAACGTACCAGGTGGAATAGGGGGAGAGAGGTGCATGGATTAAGGGGTGCAGTGGGTATTCCAGGTTAGCAGACAGTTCAAACGTACCAGGTAGAATAGGGGGAGAGAGGTGCATGGATTCAGGGGTGCAGTGGATATTCCAGGTTAGCAGACAGTTCAAACGTACCAGGTAGAATGAGGGGGAGAGAGGTGCATGGATTCAGGGGTGCAGTGGATATTCCAGGTTAGCAGACAGTTCAAACGTACCAGGTAGAATGAGGGGAGAGAGGTGAATGGATTCAGGGGTGCAGTGGGTATTCCAGGTTAGCAGACAGTTCAAACGTACCAGGTAGAATAGGGGGAGAGAGGTGAATGGATTCAGGGGTGCAGTGGGTATTCCAGGTTAGCAGACAGTTCAAACGTACCAGGTAGAATGAGGGGAGAGAGGTGCATGGATTCAGGGGTGCAGTGGATATTCCAGGTTAGCAGACAGTTCAAACGTACCAGGTAGAATGAGGGGAGAGAGGTGCATGGATTCAGGGGTGCAGTGGATATTCCAGGTTAGCAGACAGTTCAAACGTACCAGGTAGAATGAGGGGAGAGAGGTGCATGGATTCAGGGGTGCAGTGGGTATTCCAGGTTAGCAGACAGTTCAAACGTACCAGGTAGAATAGGGGGAGAGAGGTGCATGGATTCAGGGGTGCAGTGGATATTCCAGGTTAGCAGACAGTTCAAACGTACCCGGTAGAATGAGGGGAGAGAGGTGCATGGATTCAGGGGTGCAGTGGGTATTCCAGGTTAGCAGACAGTTCAAACGTACCAGGTAGAATAGGGGGAGAGAGGTGCATGGATTCAGGGGTGCAGTGGATATTCCAGGTTAGCAGACAGTTCAAACGTACCAGGTAGAATAGGGGGAGAGAGGTGAATGGATTCAGGGGTGCAGTGGATATTCCAGGTTAGCAGACAGTTCAAACGTACCAGGTAGAATAGGGGGAGAGAGGTGCATGGATTCAGGGGTGCAGTGGATATTCCAGGTTAGCAGACAGTTCAAACGTACCAGGTAGAATGAGGGGAGAGAGATGCATGGATTCAGGGGTGCAGTGGATATTCCAGGTTAGCAGACAGTTCAAACGTACCAGGTAGAATGAGGGGAGAGAGGTGCATGGATTCAGGGGTGCAGTGGATATTCCAGGTTAGCAGACAGTTCAAACGTACCAGGTAGAATAGGGGGAGAGAGGTGAATGGATTCAGGGGTGCAGTGGATATTCCAGGTTAGCAGACAGTTCAAACGTACCAGGTAGAATGAGGGGAGAGAGGTGCATGGATTCAGGGGTGCAGTGGATATTCCAGGTTAGCAGACAGTTCAAACGTACCAGGTAGAATAGGGGGAGAGAGGTGCATGGATTCAGGGGTGCAGTGGATATTCCAGGTTAGCAGACAGTTCAAACGTACCAGGTACAATGAGGGGAGAGAGGTGTATGGATTCAGGGGTGCAGTGGATATTCCAGGTTAGCAGACAGTTCAAACGTACCAGGTAGAATGAGGGGAGAGAGGTGAATGGATTCAGGGGTGCAGTGGATATTCCAGGTTAGCAGACAGTTCAAACGTACCAGGTAGAATAGGGGGAGAGAGGTGCATGGATTCAGGTGTGCAGTGGGTATTCCAGGTTAGCAGACAGTTCAAACGTACCAGGTAGAATAGGGGGAGAGAGGTGCATGGATTCAGGGGTGCAGTGGATATTCCAGGTTAGCAGACAGTTCAAACGTACCAGGTAGAATGAGGGGAGAGAGGTGCATGGATTCAGGGGTGCAGTGGATATTCCAGGTTAGCAGACAGTTCAAACGTACCAGGTAGAATGAGGGGAGAGAGTTGCATGGATTCAGGGGTGCAGTGGATATTCCAGGTTAGCAGACAGTTCAAACGTACCAGGTAGAATAGGGGGAGAGGGGTGCATGGATTCAGGGGTGCAGTGGGTATTCCAGGTTAGCAGACAGTTCAAACGTACCAGGTAGAATAGGGGGAGAGAAGTGCATGGATTCAGGGGTGCAGTGGATATTCCAGGTTAGCAGACAGTTCAAACGTACCAGGTAGAATAGGGGGAGAGAGGTGCATGGATTCAGGGGTGCAGTGGATATTCCAGGTTAGCAGACAGTTCAAACGTACCAGGTAGAATAGGGGGAGAGAGGTGAATGGATTCAGGGGTGCAGTGGATATTCCAGGTTAGCAGACAGTTCAAACGTACCAGGTAGAATGAGGGGAGAGAGGTGCATGGATTCAGGGGTGCAGTGGGTATTCCAGGTTAGCAGACAGTTCAAACGTACCAGGTAGAATGAGGGGAGAGAGGTGCATGGATTCAGGGGTGCAGTGGATATTCCAGGTTAGCAGACAGTTCAAACGTACCAGGTAGAATGAGGGGAGAGAGGTGCATGGATTCAGGGGTGCAGTGGATATTCCAGGTTAGCAGACAGTTCAAACGTACCAGGTAGAATGAGGGGAGAGAGGTGCATGGATTCAGGGGTGTAGTGGGTATTCCAGGTTAGCAGACAGTTCAAACGTACCAGGTAGAATGAGGGGAGAGAGGTGCATGGATTCAGGGGTGTAGTGGATATTCCAGGTTAGCAGACAGTTCAAACGTACCAGGTAGAATGAGGGGAGAGAGGAGCATGGATTCAGGGGTGCAGTGGATATTCCAGGTTAGCAGACAGTTCAAACGTACCAGGTAGAATGAGGGGAGAGAGGTGCATGGATTCAGGGGTGCAGTGGGTATTCCAGGTTAGCAGACAGTTCAAACGTACCAGGTAGAATGAGGGGAGAGAGGTGCATGGATTCAGGGGTGCAGTGGATATTCCAGGTTAGCAGACAGTTCAAACGTACCAGGTAGAATGAGGGGAGAGAGGTGCATGGGTTCAGGGGTGCAGTGGATATTCCAGGTTAGCAGACAGTTCAAACGTACCAGGTAGAATGAGGGGAGAGAGGAGCATGGATTCAGGGGTGCAGTGGATATTCCAGGTTAGCAGACAGTTCAAACGTACCAGGTAGAATAGGGGGAGAGAGGTGCATGGATTCAGGGGTGCAGTGGATATTCCAGGTTAGCAGACAGTTCAAACGTACCAGGTAGAATGAGGGGAGAGAGGTGCATGGATTCAGGGGTGCAGTGGATATTCCAGGTTAGCAGACAGTTCAAACGTACCCGGTAGAATGAGGGGAGAGAGGTGCATGGATTCAGGGGTGCAGTGGATATTCCAGGTTAGCAGACAGTTCAAACGTACCCGGTAGAATAGGGGGAGAGAGGTGCATGGATTCAGGGGTGCAGTGGGTATTCCAGGTTAGCAGACAGTTCAAACGTACCAGGTAGAATAGGGGGAGAGAGGTGCATGGATTCAGGGGTGCAGTGGATATTCCAGGTTAGCAGACAGTTCAAACGTACCAGGTAGAATGAGGGGAGAGAGGTGCATGGATTCAGGGGTGCAGTGGATATTCCAGGTTAGCAGACAGTTCAAACGTACCAGGTAGAATAGGGGGAGAGAGGTGCATGGATTCAGGGGTGCAGTGGATATTCCAGGTTAGCAGACAGTTCAAACGTACCAGGTAGAATAGGGGGAGAGAGGTGAATGGATTCAGGGGTGCAGTGGGGATTCCAGGTTAGCAGACAGTTCAAACGTACCAGGTAGAATGAGGGGAGAGAGGTGCATGGATTCAGGGGTGCAGTGGGTATTCCAGGTTAGCAGACAGTTCAAACGTACCAGGTAGAATGAGGGGAGAGAGGTGCATGGATTCAGGGGTGCAGTGGATATTCCAGGTTAGCAGACAGTTCAAACGTACCAGGTAGAATAGGGGGAGAGAGGTGCATGGATTCAGGGGTGCAGTGGATATTCCAGGTTAGCAGACAGTTCAAACGTACCAGGTAGAATGAGGGGAGAGAGGTGCATGGATTCAGGGGTGCAGTGGATATTCCAGGTTAGCAGACAGTTCAAACGTACCAGGTAGAATAGGGGGAGAGAGGTGCATGGATTCAGGGGTGCAGTGGATATTCCAGGTTAGCAGACAGTTCAAACGTACCAGGTAGAATGAGGGGAGAGAGGTGCATGGATTCAGGGGTGCAGTGGGTATTCCAGGTTAGCAGACAGTTCAACCGTACCAGGTAGAATAGGGGGAGAGAGGTGCATGGATTCAGGGGTGCAGTGGATATTCCAGGTTAGCAGACAGTTCAAACGTACCAGGTAGAATGAGGGGAGAGAGGTGCATGGATTCAGGGGTGCAGTGGGTATTCCAGGTTAGCAGACAGTTCAAACGTACCAGGTAGAATAGGGGGAGAGAGGTGCATGGATTCAGGGGTGCAGTGGGTATTCCAGGTTAGCAGACAGTTCAAACGTACCAGGTAGAATAGGGGGAGAGAGGTGCATGGATTCAGGGGTGCAGTGGATATTCCAGGTTAGCAGACAGTTCAAACGTACCAGGTAGAATGAGGGGAGAGAGGTGCATGGATTCAGGGGTGCAGTGGGTATTCCAGGTTAGCAGACAGTTCAAACGTACCAGGTAGAATAGGGGGAGAGAGGTGCATGGATTCAGGGGTGCAGTGGATATTCCAGGTTAGCAGACAGTTCAAACGTGCCAGGTAGAATGAGGGGAGAGAGGTGCATGGATTCAGGGGTGCAGTGGGTATTCCAGGTTAGCAGACAGTTCAAACGTACCAGGTAGAATGAGGGGAGAGAGGTGCATGGATTCAGGGGTGCAGTGGGTATTCCAGGTTAGCAGACAGTTCAAACGTACCAGGTAGAATGAGGGGAGAGAGGTGCATGGATTCAGGGGTGCAGTGGATATTCCAGGTTAGCAGACAGTTCAAACATACCAGGTAGAATAGGGGGAGAGAGGTGCATGGATTCAGGGGTGCAGTGGGTATTCCAGGTTAGCAGACAGTTCAAACGTACCAGGTAGAATGAGGGGAGAGAGGTGAATGGATTCAGGGGTGCAGTGGGTATTCCAGGTTAGCAGACAGTTCAAACGTACCAGGTAGAATAGGGGGAGAGAGGTGCATGGATTCAGGGGTGTAGTGGATATTCCAGGTTAGCAGACAGTTCAAACGTACCAGGTAGAATAGGGGGAGAGAGGTGCATGGATTCAGGGGTGCAGTGGGTATTCCAGGTTAGCAGACAGTTCAAACGTACCAGGTAGAATAGGGGGAGAGAGGTGCATGGATTCAGGGGTGTAGTGGATATTCCAGGTTAGCAGACAGTTCAAACGTACCAGGTAGAATGAGGGGAGAGAGGTGCATGGATTCAGGGGTGCAGTGGATATTCCAGGTTAGCAGACAGTTCAAACGTACCAGGTAGAATAGGGGGAGAGAGGTGCATGGATTCAGGGGTGCAGTGGATATTCCAGGTTAGCAGACAGTTCAAACGTACCCGGTAGAATGAGGGGAGAGAGGTGCATGGATTCAGGGGTGTAGTGGGTATTCCAGGTTAGCAGACAGTTCAAACGTACCAGGTAGAATAGGGGGAGAGAGGTGCATGGATTCAGGGGTGTAGTGGATATTCCAGGTTAGCAGACAGTTCAAACGTACCCGGTAGAATGAGGGGAGAGAGGTGCATGGATTCAGGGGTGTAGTGGGTATTCCAGGTTAGCAGACAGTTCAAACGTACCAGGTAGAATAGGGGGAGAGAGGTGCATGGATTCAGGGGTGCAGTGGGTATTCCAGGTTAGCAGACAGTTCAAACGTACCAGGTAGAATGAGGGGAGAGAGGTGCATGGATTCAGGGGTGCAGTGGATATTCCAGGTTAGCAGACAGTTCAAACGTACCAGGTAGAATAGGGGGAGAGAGGTGCATGGATTCAGGGGTGCAGTGGATATTCCAGGTTAGCAGACAGTTCAAACGTACCAGGTAGAATGAGGGGAGAGAGGTGCATGGATTCAGGGGTGCAGTGGATATTCCAGGTTAGCAGACAGTTCAAACGTACCAGGTAGAATGAGGGGAGAGAGGTGCATGGATTCAGGGGTGCAGTGGATATTCCAGGTTAGCAGACAGTTCAAACGTACCAGGTAGAATAGGGGGAGAGAGGTGCATGGATTCAGGGGTGCAGTGGATATTCCAGGTTAGCAGACAGTTCAAACGTACCAGGTAGAATGAGGGGAGAGAGGAGCATGGATTCAGGGGTGCAGTGGATATTCCAGGTTAGCAGACAGTTCAAACGTACCAGGTAGAATGAGGGGAGAGAGGTGCATGGATTCAGGGGTGCAGTGGATATTCCAGGTTAGCAGACAGTTCAAACGTACCAGGTAGAATGAGGGGAGAGAGGTGCATGGATTCAGGGGTGCAGTGGATATTCCAGGTTAGCAGACAGTTCAAACGTACCAGGTAGAATGAGGGGAGAGAGGTGCATGGATTCAGGGGTGCAGTGGGTATTCCAGGTTAGCAGACAGTTCAAACGTACCAGGTAGAATAGGGGGAGAGAGGTGCATGGATTCAGGGGTGCAGTGGGTATTCCAGGTTAGCAGACAGTTCAAACGTACCAGGTAGAATAGGGGGAGAGAGGTGAATGGATTCAGGGGTGCAGTGGGTATTCCAGGTTAGCAGACAGTTCAAACGTACCCGGTAGAATGAGGGGAGAGAGGTGCATGGATTCAGGGGTGTAGTGGATATTCCAGGTTAGCAGACAGTTCAAACGTACCAGGTAGAATGAGGGGAGAGAGGTGCATGGATTCAGGGGTGCAGTGGATATTCCAGGTTAGCAGACAGTTCAAACGTACCAGGTAGAATGAGGGGAGAGAGGTGCATGGATTCAGGGGTGCAGTGGATATTCCAGGTTAGCAGACAGTTCAAACGTACCAGGTAGAATGAGGGGAGAGAGGTGCATGGATTCAGGGGTGCAGTGGATATTCCAGGTTAGCAGACAGTTCAAACGTACCAGGTAGAATGAGGGGAGAGAGGTGCATGGATTCAGGGGTGCAGTGGGTATTCCAGGTTAGCAGACAGTTCAAACGTACCAGGTAGAATAGGGGGAGAGAGGTGCATGGATTCAGGGGTGCAGTGGGTATTCCAGGTTAGCAGACAGTTCAAACGTACCAGGTAGAATAGGGGGAGAGAGGTGAATGGATTCAGGGGTGCAGTGGGTATTCCAGGTTAGCAGACAGTTCAAACGTACCAGGTAGAATAGGGGGAGAGAGGTGCATGGATTCAGGGGTGTAGTGGATATTCCAGGTTAGCAGACAGTTCAAACGTACCAGGTAGAATAGGGGGAGAGAGGTGCATGGATTCAGGGGTGCAGTGGGTATTCCAGGTTAGCAGACAGTTCAAACGTACCAGGTAGAATGAGGGGAGAGAGGTGCATGGATTCAGGGGTGCAGTGGGTATTCCAGGTTAGCAGACAGTTCAAACGTACCAGGTAGAATAGGGGGAGAGAGGTGCATGGATTCAGGGGTGCAGTGGATATTCCAGGTTAGCAGACAGTTCAAACGTACCAGGTAGAATGAGGGGAGAGAGGAGCATGGATTCAGGGGTGCAGTGGATATTCCAGGTTAGCAGACAGTTCAAACGTACCAGGTAGAATGAGGGGAGAGAGGTGCATGGATTCAGGGGTGCAGTGGATATTCCAGGTTAGCAGACAGTTCAAACGTACCAGGTAGAATGAGGGGAGAGAGGTGCATGGATTCAGGGGTGCAGTGGGTATTCCAGGTTAGCAGACAGTTCAAACGTACCAGGTAGAATAGGGGGAGAGAGGTGCATGGATTCAGGGGTGCAGTGGGTATTCCAGGTTAGCAGACAGTTCAAACGTACCAGGTAGAATAGGGGGAGAGAGGTGAATGGATTCAGGGGTGCAGTGGGTATTCCAGGTTAGCAGACAGTTCAAACGTACCAGGTAGAATAGGGGGAGAGAGGTGCATGGATTCAGGGGTGCAGTGGATATTCCAGGTTAGCAGACAGTTCAAACGTACCAGGTAGAATGAGGGGAGAGAGGAGCATGGATTCAGGGGTGCAGTGGATATTCCAGGTTAGCAGACAGTTCAAACGTACCAGGTAGAATGAGGGGAGAGAGGTGCATGGATTCAGGGGTGCAGTGGATATTCCAGGTTAGCAGACAGTTCAAACGTACCAGGTAGAATGAGGGGAGAGAGGTGCATGGATTCAGGGGTGCAGTGGATATTCCAGGTTAGCAGACAGTTCAAACGTACCAGGTAGCATGAGGGGAGAGAGGTGCATGGATTCAGGGGTGCAGTGGATATTCCAGGTTAGCAGACAGTTCAAACGTACCAGGTAGAATAGGGGGAGAGAGGTGCATGGATTCAGGGGTGCAGTGGGTATTCCAGGTTAGCAGACAGTTCAAACGTACCAGGTAGAATAGGGGGAGAGAGGTGCATGGATTCAGGGGTGTAGTGGATATTCCAGGTTAGCAGACAGTTCACACGTACCAGGTGGAATAGGGGGAGAGAGGTGCATGGATTCAGGGGTGCAGTGGGTATTCCAGGTTAGCAGACAGTTCAAACGTACCAGGTAGAATAGGGGGAGAGAGGTGCATGGATTCAGGGGTGCAGTGGATATTCCAGGTTAGCAGACAGTTCAAACGTACCAGGTAGAATGAGGGGAGAGAGGTGAATGGATTCAGGGGTGCAGTGGGTATTCCAGGTTAGCAGACAGTTCAAACGTACCAGGTAGAATAGGGGGAGAGAGGTGAATGGATTCAGGAGTGCAGTGGGTATTCCAGGTTAGCAGACAGTTCAAACGTACCAGGTAGAATGAGGGGAGAGAGGTGCATGGATTCAGGGGTGCAGTGGATATTCCAGGTTAGCAGACAGTTCAAACGTACCAGGTAGAATAGGGAGAGAGAGGTGCATGGATTCAGGGGTGCAGTGGATATTCCAGGTTAGCAGACAGTTCAAACGTACCAGGTAGAATAGGGGGAGAGAGGTGCATGGATTCAGGGGTGCAGTGGATATTCCAGGTTAGCAGACAGTTCAAACGTACCAGGTAGAATGAGGGGGAGAGAGGTGCATGGATTCAGGGGTGCAGTGGATATTCCAGGTTAGCAGACAGTTCAAACGTACCAGGTAGAATAGGGGGAGAGAGGTGCATGGATTCAGGGGTGCAGTGGATATTCCAGGTTAGCAGACAGTTCAAACGTACCAGGTAGAATAGGGGGAGAGAGGTGAATGGATTCAGGGGTGCAGTGGATATTCCAGGTTAGCAGACAGTTCAAACGTACCAGGTAGAATAGGGGGAGAGAGGTGCATGGATTCAGGGGTGCAGTGGGTATTCCAGGTTAGCAGACAGTTCAAACGTACCAGGTAGAATAGGGGGAGAGAGGTGCATGGATTCAGGGGTGCAGTGGATATTCCAGGTTAGCAGACAGTTCAAACGTACCAGGTAGAATAGGGGAGAGAGGTGCATGGATTCAGGGGTGTAGTGGATATTCCAGGTTAGCAAACAGTTCAAACGTACCAGGTAGAATGAGGGGAGAGAGGTGCATGGATTCAGGGGTGCAGTGGATATTCCAGGTTAGCAGACAGTTCAAACGTACCAGGTAGAATGAGGGGAGAGAGGTGCATGGATTCAGGGGTGCAGTGGATATTCCAGGTTAGCAGACAGTTCAAACGTACCCGGTAGAATGAGGGGAGAGAGGTGCATGGATTCAGGGGTGCAGTGGATATTCCAGGTTAGCAGACAGTTCAAACGTACCAGGTAGAATGAGGGGAGAGAGGTGCATGGATTCAGGGGTGCAGTGGATATTCCAGGTTAGCAGACAGTTCAAACGTACCAGGTAGAATGAGGGGAGAGAGGTGCATGGATTCAGGGGTGCAGTGGATATTCCAGGTTAGCAGACAGTTCAAACGTACCCGGTAGAATGAGGGGAGAGAGGTGCATGGATTCAGGGGTGTAGTGGATATTCCAGGTTAGCAGACAGTTCAAACGTACCAGGTAGAATGAGGGGAGAGAGTTGCATGGATTCAGGGGTGCAGTGGATATTCCAGGTTAGCAGACAGTTCAAACGTACCAGGTAGAATAGGGGGAGAGAGGTGCATGGATTCAGGGGTGCAGTGGATATTCCAGGTTAGCAGACAGTTCAAACGTACCAGGTAGAATGAGGGGAGAGAGGTGCATGGATTCAGGGGTGCAGTGGGTATTCCAGGTTAGCAGACAGTTCAAACGTACCAGGTAGAATAGGGGGAGAGAGGTGCATGGATTCAGGGGTGCAGTGGATATTCCAGGTTAGCAGACAGTTCAAACGTACCAGGTAGAATGAGGGGAGAGTGGTGCATGGATTCAGGGGTGTAGTGGATATTCCAGGTTAGCAGACAGTTCAAACGTACCAGGTAGAATGAGGGGAGAGAGGTGCATGGATTCAGGGGTGCAGTGGATATTCCAGGTTAGCAGACAGTTCAAACGTACCAGGTAGAATAGGGGGAGAGAGGTGCATGGATTCAGGGGTGCAGTGGATATTCCAGGTTAGCAGACAGTTCAAACGTACCAGGTAGAATAGGGGGAGAGAGGTGCATGGATTCAGGGGTGCAGTGGATATTCCAGGTTAGCAGACAGTTCAAACGTACCAGGTAGAATGAGGGGAGAGAGGTGCATGGATTCAGGGGTGCAGTGGATATTCCAGGTTAGCAGACAGTTCAAACGTACCAGGTAGAATGAGGGGAGAGAGGTGCATGGATTCAGGGGTGCAGTGGATATTCCAGGTTAGCAGACAGTTCAAACGTACCCGGTAGAATGAGGGGAGAGAGGTGCATGGATTCAGGGGTGTAGTGGGTATTCCAGGTTAGCAGACAGTTCAAACGTACCAGGTAGAATGAGGGGAGAGAGGTGCATGGATTCAGGGGTGTAGTGGATATTCCAGGTTAGCAGACAGTTCAAACGTACCAGGTAGAATAGGGGGAGAGAGGTGCATGGATTCAGGGGTGCAGTGGATATTCCAGGTTAGCAGACAGTTCAAACATACCAGGTAGAATAGGGGGAGAGAGGTGCATGGATTCAGGGGTGCAGTGGGTATTCCAGGTTAGCAGACCGTTCAAACGTACCAGGTAGAATGAGGGGAGAGAGGTGCATGGATTCAGGGGTGCAGTGGATATTCCAGGTTAGCAGACAGTTCAAACGTACCAGGTAGAATGAGGGGAGAGAGGTGCATGGATTCAGGGGTGCAGTGGATATTCCAGGTTAGCAGACAGTTCAAACGTACCAGGTAGAATGAGGGGAGAGAGGTGCATGGATTCAGGGGTGCAGTGGATATTCCAGGTTAGCAGACAGTTCAAACGTACCCGGTAGAATGAGGGGAGAGAGGTGCATGGATTCAGGGGTGTAGTGGGTATTCCAGGTTAGCAGACAGTTCAAACGTACCAGGTAGAATGAGGGGAGAGAGGTGCATGGATTCAGGGGTGTAGTGGATATTCCAGGTTAGCAGACAGTTCAAACGTACCAGGTAGAATAGGGGGAGAGAGGTGCATGGATTCAGGGGTGCAGTGGATATTCCAGGTTAGCAAACAGTTCAAACATACCAGGTAGAATAGGGGGAGAGAGGTGCATGGATTCAGGGGTGCAGTGGGTATTCCAGGTTAGCAGACCGTTCAAACGTACCAGGTAGAATGAGGGGAGAGAGGTGAATGGATTCAGGGGTGCAGTGGGTATTCCAGGTTAGCAGACAGTTCAAACGTACCAGGTAGAATAGGGGGAGAGAGGTGCATGGATTCAGGGGTGTAGTGGATATTCCAGGTTAGCAGAC
Source organism: Ranitomeya imitator (assembly GCF_032444005.1). NCBI lineage: Eukaryota > Metazoa > Chordata > Amphibia > Anura > Dendrobatidae > Ranitomeya > Ranitomeya imitator. The sequence goes on from NC_091284.1 coordinate 601,291,030, forward strand.
AGTTCAAACGTACCAGGTAGAATGAGGGGAGAGAGGAGCATGGATTCAGGGGTGCAGTGGGTATTCCAGGTTAGCAGACAGTTCAAACGTACCAGGTAGAATAGGGGGAGAGAGGTGCATGGATTCAGGGGTGCAGTGGGTATTCCAGGTTAGCAGACAGTTCAAACGTACCAGGTAGAATGAGGGGAGAGAGGTGCATGGATTCAGGGGTGCAGTGGATATTCCAGGTTAGCAGACAGTTCAAACGTACCAGGTAGAATGAGGGGAGAGAGGAGCATGGATTCAGGGGTGCAGTGGATATTCCAGGTTAGCAGACAGTTCAAACGTACCAGGTAGAATAGGGGGAGAGAGGTGCATGGATTCAGGGGTGCAGTGGGTATTCCAGGTTAGCAGACAGTTCAAACGTACCAGGTAGAATGAGGGGAGAGAGGTGCATGGATTCAGGGGTGCAGTGGATATTCCAGGTTAGCAGACAGTTCAAACGTACCAGGTAGAATAGGGGGAGAGAGGTGCATGGATTCAGGGGTGCAGTGGATATTCCAGGTTAGCAGACAGTTCAAACGTACCAGGTAGAATGAGGGGAGAGAGGTGCATGGATTCAGGGGTGCAGTGGATATTCCAGGTTAGCAGACAGTTCAAACGTACCAGGTAGAATAGGGGGAGAGAGGTGCATGGATTCAGGGGTGCAGTGGATATTCCAGGTTAGCAGACAGTTCAAACGTACCAGGTAGAATGAGGGGAGAGAGGAGCATGGATTCAGGGGTGCAGTGGATATTCCAGGTTAGCAGACAGTTCAAACGTACCAGGTAGAATGAGGGGAGAGAGGTGCATGGATTCAGGGGTGTAGTGGGTATTCCAGGTTAGCAGACAGTTCAAACGTACCAGGTAGAATAGGGGGAGAGAGGTGCATGGATTCAGGGGTGCAGTGGGTATTCCAGGTTAGCAGACAGTTCAAACGTACCAGGTAGAATGAGGGGAGAGAGGTGCATGGATTCAGGGGTGCAGTGGATATTCCAGGTTAGCAGACAGTTCAAACGTACCAGGTAGAATAGGGGGAGAGAGGTGCATGGATTCAGGGGTGCAGTGGATATTCCAGGTTAGCAGACAGTTCAAACGTACCAGGTAGAATGAGGGGAGAGAGGAGCATGGATTCAGGGGTGCAGTGGATATTCCAGGTTAGCAGACAGTTCAAACGTACCAGGTAGAATGAGGGGAGAGAGGTGCATGGATTCAGGGGTGTAGTGGGTATTCCAGGTTAGCAGACAGTTCAAACGTACCAGGTAGAATAGGGGGAGAGAGGTGCATGGATTCAGGGGTGCAGTGGGTATTCCAGGTTAGCAGACAGTTCAAACGTACCAGGTAGAATGAGGGGAGAGAGGTGCATGGATTCAGGGGTGCAGTGGATATTCCAGGTTAGCAGACAGTTCAAACGTACCAGGTAGAATGAGGGGAGAGAGGTGCATGGATTCAGGGGTGTAGTGGATATTCCAGGTTAGCAGACAGTTCAAACGTACCAGGTAGAATAGGGGGAGAGAGGTGCATGGATTCAGGGGTGCAGTGGATATTCCAGGTTAGCAGACAGTTCAAACGTACCAGGTAGAATAGGGGGAGAGAGGTGCATGGATTCAGGGGTGCAGTGGATATTCCAGGTTAGCAGACAGTTCAAACGTACCAGGTAGAATGAGGGGAGAGAGGTGCATGGATTCAGGGGTGCAGTGGATATTCCAGGTTAGCAGACAGTTCAAACGTACCAGGTAGAATGAGGGGAGAGAGGTGCATGGATTCAGGGGTGCAGTGGGTATTCCAGGTTAGCAGACAGTTCAAACGTACCAGGTAGAATAGGGGGAGAGAGGTGCATGGATTCAGGGGTGCAGTGGGTATTCCAGGTTAGCAGACAGTTCAAACGTACCAGGTAGAATAGGGGGAGAGAGGTGAATGGATTCAGGGGTGCAGTGGGTATTCCAGGTTAGCAGACAGTTCAAACGTACCAGGTAGAATGAGGGGAGAGAGGTGAATGGATTCAGGGGTGCAGTGGGTATTCCAGGTTAGCAGACAGTTCAAACGTACCAGGTAGAATAGGGGGAGAGAGGTGCATGGATTCAGGGGTGCAGTGGGTATTCCAGGTTAGCAGACAGTTCAAACGTACCAGGTAGAATGAGGGGAGAGAGGTGCATGGATTCAGGGGTGCAGTGGATATTCCAGGAAAGCAGACAGTTCAAACGTACCAGGTAGAATGAGGGGAGAGAGGAGCATGGATTCAGGGGTGCAGTGGATATTCCAGGTTAGCAGACAGTTCAAACGTACCAGGTAGAATGAGGGGAGAGAGGTGCATGGATTCAGGGGTGCAGTGGATATTCCAGGTTAGCAGACAGTTCAAACGTATCAGGTAGAATGAGGGGAGAGAGGTGCATGGATTCAGGGGTGCAGTGGATATTCCAGGTTAGCAGACAGTTCAAACGTACCAGGTAGCATGAGGGGAGAGAGGTGCATGGATTCAGGGGTGCAGTGGATATTCCAGGTTAGCAGACAGTTCAAACGTACCAGGTAGAATAGGGGGAGAGAGGTGCATGGATTCAGGGGTGCAGTGGGTATTCCAGGTTAGCAGACAGTTCAAACGTACCAGGTAGAATAGGGGGAGAGAGGTGCATGGATTCAGGGGTGTAGTGGATATTCCAGGTTAGCAGACAGTTCAAACGTACCAGGTAGAATGAGGGGAGAGAGGTGCATGGATTCAGGGGTGCAGTGGATATTCCAGGTTAGCAGACAGTTCAAACGTACCAGGTAGAATAGGGGGAGAGAGGTGCATGGATTCAGGGGTGCAGTGGATATTCCAGGTTAGCAGACAGTTCACACGTACCAGGTAGAATGAGGGGAGAGAGGTGAATGGATTCAGGGGTGCAGTGGGTATTCCAGGTTAGCAGACAGTTCAAACGTACCAGGTAGAATAGGGGGAGAGAGGTGAATGGATTCAGGAGTGCAGTGGGTATTCCAGGTTAGCAGACAGTTCAAACGTACCAGGTAGAATAGGGGGAGAGAGGTGAATGGATTCAGGGGTGCAGTGGATATTCCAGGTTAGCAGACAGTTCAAACGTACCAGGTAGAATAGGGAGAGAGAGGTGCATGGATTCAGGGGTGCAGTGGGTATTCCAGGTTAGCAGACAGTTCAAACGTACCAGGTAGAATAGGGGGAGAGAGGTGCATGGATTCAGGGGTGCAGTGGATATTCCAGGTTAGCAGACAGTTCAAACGTACCAGGTAGAATGAGGGGAGAGAGATGCATGGATTCAGGGGTGCAGTGGATATTCCAGGTTAGCAGACAGTTCAAACGTACCAGGTAGAATGAGGGGAGAGAGGTGCATGGATTCAGGGGTGCAGTGGATATTCCAGGTTAGCAGACAGTTCAAACGTACCAGGTAGAATAGGGGGAGAGAGGTGAATGGATTCAGGGGTGCAGTGGATATTCCAGGTTAGCAGACAGTTCAAACGTACCAGGTAGAATGAGGGGAGAGAGGTGCATGGATTCAGGGGTGCAGTGGATATTCCAGGTTAGCAGACAGTTCAAACGTACCAGGTAGAATAGGGGGAGAGAGGTGCATGGATTCAGGGGTGCAGTGGATATTCCAGGTTAGCAGACAGTTCAAACGTACCAGGTAGAATAGGGGGAGAGAGGTGAATGGATTCAGGGGTGCAGTGGATATTCCAGGTTAGCAGACAGTTCAAACGTACCAGGTAGAATAGGGGGAGAGAGGTGCATGGATTCAGGGGTGCAGTGGGTATTCCAGGTTAGCAGACAGTTCAAACGTACCAGGTAGAATAGGGGGAGAGAGGTGCATGGATTCAGGGGTGCAGTGGATATTCCAGGTTAGCAGACAGTTCAAACGTACCAGGTAGAATGAGGGGAGAGAGGTGCATGGATTCAGGGGTGCAGTGGATATTCCAGGTTAGCAGACAGTTCAAACGTACCAGGTAGAATGAGGGGAGAGAGTTGCATGGATTCAGGGGTGCAGTGGATATTCCAGGTTAGCAGACAGTTCAAACGTACCAGGTAGAATAGGGGGAGAGAGGTGCATGGATTCAGGGGTGCAGTGGGTATTCCAGGTTAGCAGACAGTTCAAACGTACCAGGTAGAATAGGGGGAGAGAGGTGCATGGATTCAGGGGTGCAGTGGATATTCCAGGTTAGCAGACAGTTCAAACGTACCAGGTAGAATAGGGGGAGAGAGGTGCATGGATTCAGGGGTGCAGTGGATATTCCAGGTTAGCAGACAGTTCAAACGTACCAGGTAGAATAGGGGGAGAGAGGTGCATGGATTCAGGGGTGCAGTGGATATTCCAGGTTAGCAGACAGTTCAAACGTACCAGGTAGAATAGGGGAGAGAGGTGCATGGATTCAGGGGTGCAGTGGGTATTCCAGGTTAGCAGACAGTTCAAACGTACCAGGTAGAATGAGGGGAGAGAGGTGCATGGATTCATGGGTGCAGTGGATATTCCAGGTTAGCAGACAGTTCAAACGTACCAGGTAGAATGAGGGGAGAGAGGTGCATGGATTCATGGGTGCAGTGGATATTCCAGGTTAGCAGACAGTTCAAACGTACCAGGTAGAATGAGGGGAGAGAGGTGCATGGATTCATGGGTGCAGTGGATATTCCAGGTTAGCAGACAGTTCAAACGTACCAGGTAGAATAGGGGGAGAGAGGTGCATGGATTCAGGGGTGCAGTGGATATTCCAGGTTAGCAGACAGTTCAAACGTACCCGGTAGAATGAGGGGAGAGAGGTGCATGGATTCAGGGGTGCAGTGGATATTCCAGGTTAGCAGACAGTTCAAACGTACCCGGTAGAATGAGGGGAGAGAGGTGCATGGATTCAGGGGTGTAGTGGATATTCCAGGTTAGCAGACAGTTCAAACGTACCAGGTAGAATAGGGGGAGAGAGGTGCATGGATTCAGGGGTGCAGTGGATATTCCAGGTTAGCAGACAGTTCAAACGTACCAGGTAGAATAGGGGAGAGAGGTGCATGGATTCAGGGGTGCAGTGGGTATTCCAGGTTAGCAGACAGTTCAAACGTACCAGGTAGAATAGGGGAGAGAGGTGCATGGATTCAGGGGTGCAGTGGGTATTCCAGGTTAGCAGACAGTTCAAACGTACCAGGTAGAATAGGGGGAGAGAGGTGCATGGATTCAGGGGTGCAGTGGATATTCCAGGTTAGCAGACAGTTCAAACGTACCAGGTAGAATAGGGGGAGAGAGGTGCATGGATTCAGGGGTGCAGTGGGTATTCCAGGTTAGCAGACAGTTCAAACGTACCAGGTAGAATGAGGGGAGAGAGGTGCATGGATTCAGGGGTGCAGTGGATATTCCAGGTTAGCAGACAGTTCAAACGTACCAGGTAGAATGAGGGGAGAGAGGTGCATGGATTCAGGGGTGCAGTGGATATTCCAGGTTAGCAGACAGTTCAAACGTACCAGGTAGAATAGGGGGAGAGAGGTGCATGGATTCAGGGGTGCAGTGGATATTCCAGGTTAGCAGACAGTTCAAACGTACCAGGTAGAATAGGGGGAGAGAGGTGCATGGATTCAGGGGTGCAGTGGATATTCCAGGTTAGCAGACAGTTCAAACGTACCCGGTAGAATGAGGGGAGAGAGGTGCATGGATTCAGGGGTGCAGTGGATATTCCAGGTTAGCAGACAGTTCAAACGTACCAGGTAGAATAGGGGGAGAGAGGTGCATGGATTCAGGGGTGTAGTGGGTATTCCAGGTTAGCAGACAGTTCAAACGTACCAGGTAGAATGAGGGGAGAGAGGTGCATGGATTCAGGGGTGTAGTGGATATTCCAGGTTAGCAGACAGTTCAAACGTACCAGGTAGAATGAGGGGAGAGAGGTGCATGGATTCAGGGGTGCAGTGGATATTCCAGGTTAGCAGACAGTTCAAACGTACCAGGTAGAATAGGGGAGAGAGGTGCATGGATTCAGGGGTGCAGTGGGTATTCCAGGTTAGCAGACAGTTCAAACGTACCAGGTAGAATAGGGGAGAGAGGTGCATGGATTCAGGGGTGCAGTGGATATTCCAGGTTAGCAGACAGTTCAAACGTACCAGGTAGAATAGGGGGAGAGAGGTGCATGGATTCAGGGGTGCAGTGGGTATTCCAGGTTAGCAGACAGTTCAAACGTACCAGGTAGAATAGGGGGAGAGAGGTGCATGGATTCAGGGGTGCAGTGGGTATTCCAGGTTAGCAGACAGTTCAAACGTACCAGGTAGAATAGGGGGAGAGAGGTGCATGGATTCAGGGGTGCAGTGGATATTCCAGGTTAGCAGACAGTTCAAACGTACCAGGTAGAATAGGGGGAGAGAGGTGCATGGATTCAGGGGTGCAGTGGATATTCCAGGTTAGCAGACAGTTCAAACGTACCAGGTAGAATGAGGGGAGAGAGGTGCATGGATTCAGGGGTGCAGTGGATATTCCAGGTTAGCAGACAGTTCAAACGTACTAGGTAGAATGAGGGGAGAGAGGTGCATGGATTCAGGGGTGCAGTGGATATTCCAGGTTAGCAGACAGTTCAAACGTACCAGGTAGAATAGGGGGAGAGAGGTGCATGGATTCAGGGGTGCAGTGGGTATTCCAGGTTAGCAGACAGTTCAAACGTACCAGGTAGAATGAGGGGGAGAGAGGTGCATGGATTCAGGGGTGCAGTGGATATTCCAGGTTAGCAGACAGTTCAAACGTACCAGGTAGAATAGGGGGAGAGAGGTGCATGGATTCAGGGGTGCAGTGGATATTCCAGGTTAGCAGACAGTTCAAACGTACCAGGTAGAATGAGGGGAGAGAGGTGCATGGATTCAGGGGTGCAGTGGGTATTCCAGGTTAGCAGACAGTTCAAACGTACCAGGTAGAATGAGGGGGAGAGAGGTGCATGGATTCAGGGGTGCAGTGGATATTCCAGGTTAGCAGACAGTTCAAACGTACCAGGTAGAATAGGGGGAGAGAGGTGCATGGATTCAGGGGTGCAGTGGATATTCCAGGTTAGCAGACAGTTCAAACGTACCAGGTAGAATGAGGGGAGAGAGGAGCATGGATTCAGGGGTGCAGTGGATATTCCAGGTTAGCAGACAGTTCAAACGTACCAGGTAGAATGAGGGGAGAGAGATGCATGGATTCAGGGGTGCAGTGGGTATTCCAGGTTAGCAGACAGTTCAAACGTACCAGGTAGAATAGGGGGAGAGAGGTGCATGGATTCAGGGGTGCAGTGGATATTCCAGGTTAGCAGACAGTTCAAACGTACCAGGTAGAATGAGGGGAGAGAGGTGCATGGATTCAGGGGTGCAGTGGATATTCCAGGTTAGCAGACAGTTCAAACGTACCAGGTAGAATGAGGGGAGAGAGGTGCATGGATTCAGGGGTGTAGTGGACATTCCAGGTTAGCAGACAGTTCAAACGTACCAGGTAGAATGAGGGGAGAGAGGTGCATGGATTCAGGGGTGCAGTGGATATTCCAGGTTAGCAGACAGTTCAAACGTACCAGGTAGAATAGGGGGAGAGAGGTGCATGGATTCAGGGGTGCAGTGGATATTCCAGGTTAGCAGACAGTTCAAACGTACCAGGTAGAATAGGGGGAGAGAGGTGCATGGATTCAGGGGTGCAGTGGATATTCCAGGTTAGCAGACAGTTCAAACGTACCAGGTAGAATGAGGGGAGAGAGGTGCATGGATTCAGGGGTGCAGTGGATATTCCAGGTTAGCAGACAGTTCAAACGTACCAGGTAGAATGAGGGGAGAGAGGTGAATGGATTCAGGGGTGCAGTGGATATTCCAGGTTAGCAGACAGTTCAAACGTACCAGGTAGAATAGGGGGAGAGAGGTGCATGGATTCAGGGGTGCAGTGGATATTCCAGGTTAGCAGACAGTTCAAACGTACCAGGTAGAATGAGGGGAGAGAGGTGCATGGATTCAGGGGTGCAGTGGATATTCCAGGTTAGCAGACAGTTCAAACGTACCAGGTAGAATAGGGGGAGAGAGGTGCATGGATTCAGGGGTGCAGTGGATATTCCAGGTTAGCAGACAGTTCAAACGTACCAGGTAGAATGAGGGGAGAGAGGTGCATGGATTCAGGGGTGCAGTGGATATTCCAGGTTAGCAGACAGTTCAAACGTACTAGGTAGAATAGGGGGAGAGAGGTGCATGGATTCAGGGGTGTAGTGGATATTCCAGGTTAGCAGACAGTTCAAACGTACCAGGTAGAATAGGGGAGAGAGGTGCATGGATTCAGGGGTGCAGTGGATATTCCAGGTTAGCAGACAGTTCAAACGTACCAGGTAGAATGAGGGGAGAGAGGTGCATGGATTCAGGGGTGCAGTGGATATTCCAGGTTAGCAGACAGTTCAAACGTACCAGGTAGAATGAGGGGAGAGAGGTGCATGGATTCAGGGGTGCAGTGGGTATTCCAGGTTAGCAGACAGTTCAAACGTACCAGGTAGAATAGGGGGAGAGAGGTGCATGGATTCAGGGGTGCAGTGGATATTCCAGGTTAGCAGACAGTTCAAACGTACCCGGTAGAATGAGGGGAGAGAGGTGCATGGATTCAGGGGTGCAGTGGGTATTCCAGGTTAGCAGACAGTTCAAACGTACCAGGTAGAATAGGGGGAGAGAGGTGCATGGATTCAGGGGTGCAGTGGATATTCCAGGTTAGCAGACAGTTCAAACGTACCAGGTAGAATAGGGGGAGAGAGGTGAATGGATTCAGGGGTGCAGAGGATATTCCAGGTTAGCAGACAGTTCAAACGTACCAGGTAGAATAGGGGGAGAGAGGTGCATGGATTCAGGGGTGCAGTGGATATTCCAGGTTAGCAGACAGTTCAAACGTACCAGGTAGAATGAGGGGAGAGAGATGCATGGATTCAGGGGTGCAGTGGATATTCCAGGTTAGCAGACAGTTCAAACGTACCAGGTAGAATGAGGGGAGAGAGGTGCATGGATTCAGGGGTGCAGTGGATATTCCAGGTTAGCAGACAGTTCAAACGTACCAGGTAGAATGAGGGGAGAGAGGTGCATGGATTCAGGGGTGCAGTGGATATTCCAGGTTAGCAGACAGTTCAAACGTACCAGGTAGAATAGGGGGAGAGAGGTGCATGGATTCAGGGGTGCAGTGGATATTCCAGGTTAGCAGACAGTTCAAACGTACCAGGTAGAATAGGGGGAGAGAGGTGAATGGATTCAGGGGTGCAGTGGATATTCCAGGTTAGCAGACAGTTCAAACGTACCAGGTAGAATAGGGGGAGAGAGGTGCATGGATTCAGGGGTGCAGTGGGTATTCCAGGTTAGCAGACAGTTCAAACGTACCAGGTAGAATAGGGGGAGAGAGGTGCATGGATTCAGGGGTGCAGTGGATATTCCAGGTTAGCAGACAGTTCAAACGTACCAGGTAGAATAGGGGAGAGAGGTGCATGGATTCAGGGGTGTAGTGGATATTCCAGGTTAGCAGACAGTTCAAACGTACCAGGTAGAATGAGGGGAGAGAGGTGCATGGATTCAGGGGTGCAGTGGATATTCCAGGTTAGCAGACAGTTCAAACGTACCAGGTAGAATGAGGGGAGAGAGGTGCATGGATTCAGGGGTGCAGTGGATATTCCAGGTTAGCAGACAGTTCAAACGTACCCGGTAGAATGAGGGGAGAGAGGTGCATGGATTCAGGGGTGTAGTGGATATTCCAGGTTAGCAGACAGTTCAAACGTACCAGGTAGAATGAGGGGAGAGAGTTGCATGGATTCAGGGGTGCAGTGGATATTCCAGGTTAGCAGACAGTTCAAACGTACCAGGTAGAATAGGGGGAGAGAGGTGCATGGATTCAGGGGTGCAGTGGATATTCCAGGTTAGCAGACAGTTCAAACGTACCAGGTAGAATGAGGGGAGAGAGGTGCATGGATTCAGGGGTGCAGTGGGTATTCCAGGTTAGCAGACAGTTCAAACGTACCAGGTAGAATAGGGGGAGAGAGGTGCATGGATTCAGGGGTGCAGTGGATATTCCAGGTTAGCAGACAGTTCAAACGTACCAGGTAGAATGAGGGGAGAGTGGTGCATGGATTCAGGGGTGCAGTGGATATTCCAGGTTAGCAGACAGTTCAAACGTACCAGGTAGAATGAGGGGAGAGAGGTGCATGGATTCAGGGGTGCAGTGGATATTCCAGGTTAGCAGACAGTTCAAACGTACCAGGTAGAATGAGGGGAGAGAGGTGCATGGATTCAGGGGTGCAGTGGATATTCCAGGTTAGCAGACAGTTCAAACGTACCCGGTAGAATGAGGGGAGAGAGGTGCATGGATTCAGGGGTGTAGTGGGTATTCCAGGTTAGCAGACAGTTCAAACGTACCAGGTAGAATGAGGGGAGAGAGGTGCATGGATTCAGGGGTGTAGTGGATATTCCAGGTTAGCAGACAGTTCAAACGTACCAGGTAGAATAGGGGGAGAGAGGTGCATGGATTCAGGGGTGTAGTGGATATTCCAGGTTAGCAGACAGTTCAAACGTACCAGGTAGAATAGGGGGAGAGAGGTGCATGGATTCAGGGGTGCAGTGGATATTCCAGGTTAGCAGACAGTTCAAACGTACCAGGTAGAATGAGGGGAGAGTGGTGCATGGATTCAGGGGTGCAGTGGATATTCCAGGTTAGCAGACAGTTCAAACGTACCAGGTAGAATGAGGGGAGAGAGGTGCATGGATTCAGGGGTGCAGTGGATATTCCAGGTTAGCAGACAGTTCAAACGTACCAGGTAGAATGAGGGGAGAGAGGTGCATGGATTCAGGGGTGCAGTGGATATTCCAGGTTAGCAGACAGTTCAAACGTACCCGGTAGAATGAGGGGAGAGAGGTGCATGGATTCAGGGGTGTAGTGGGTATTCCAGGTTAGCAGACAGTTCAAACGTACCAGGTAGAATGAGGGGAGAGAGGTGCATGGATTCAGGGGTGTAGTGGATATTCCAGGTTAGCAGACAGTTCAAACGTACCAGGTAGAATAGGGGGAGAGAGGTGCATGGATTCAGGGGTGCAGTGGATATTCCAGGTTAGCAGACAGTTCAAACATACCAGGTAGAATAGGGGGAGAGAGGTGCATGGATTCAGGGGTGCAGTGGGTATTCCAGGTTAGCAGACCGTTCAAACGTACCAGGTAGAATGAGGGGAGAGAGGTGCATGGATTCAGGGGTGCAGTGGATATTCCAGGTTAGCAGACAGTTCAAACGTACCAGGTAGAATGAGGGGAGAGAGGTGCATGGATTCAGGGGTGCAGTGGATATTCCAGGTTAGCAGACAGTTCAAACGTACCAGGTAGAATGAGGGGAGAGAGGTGCATGGATTCAGGGGTGCAGTGGATATTCCAGGTTAGCAGACAGTTCAAACGTACCCGGTAGAATGAGGGGAGAGAGGTGCATGGATTCAGGGGTGTAGTGGGTATTCCAGGTTAGCAGACAGTTCAAACGTACCAGGTAGAATGAGGGGAGAGAGGTGCATGGATTCAGGGGTGTAGTGGATATTCCAGGTTAGCAGACAGTTCAAACGTACCAGGTAGAATAGGGGGAGAGAGGTGCATGGATTCAGGGGTGCAGTGGATATTCCAGGTTAGCAGACAGTTCAAACATACCAGGTAGAATAGGGGGAGAGAGGTGCATGTATTCAGGGGTGCAGTGGGTATTCCAGGTTAGCAGACCGTTCAAACGTACCAGGTAGAATGAGGGGAGAGAGGTGAATGGATTCAGGGGTGCAGTGGGTATTCCAGGTTAGCAGACAGTTCAAACGTACCAGGTAGAATAGGGGGAGAGAGGTGCATGGATTCAGGGGTGTAGTGGATATTCCAGGTTAGCAGACAGTTCAAACGTACCAGGTAGAATGAGGGGAGAGAGGTGCATGGATTCAGGGGTGCAGTGGATATTCCAGGTTAGCAGACAGTTCAAACGTACCCGGTAGAATGAGGGGAGAGAGGTGCATGGATTCAGGGGTGTAGTGGATATTCCAGGTTAGCAGACAGTTCAAACGTACCAGGTAGAATGAGGGGAGAGAGTTGCATGGATTCAGGGGTGCAGTGGATATTCCAGGTTAGCAGACAGTTCAAACGTACCAGGTAGAATAGGGGGAGAGAGGTGCATGGATTCAGGGGTGCAGTGGATATTCCAGGTTAGCAGACAGTTCAAACGTACCAGGTAGAATGAGGGGAGAGAGGTGCATGGATTCAGGGGTGCAGTGGGTATTCCAGGTTAGCAGACAGTTCAAACGTACCAGGTAGAATAGGGGGAGAGAGGTGCATGGATTCAGGGGTGCAGTGGATATTCCAGGTTAGCAGACAGTTCAAACGTACCAGGTAGAATGAGGGGAGAGTGGTGCATGGATTCAGGGGTGCAGTGGATATTCCAGGTTAGCAGACAGTTCAAACGTACCAGGTAGAATGAGGGGAGAGAGGTGCATGGATTCAGGGGTGCAGTGGATATTCCAGGTTAGCAGACAGTTCAAACGTACCAGGTAGAATGAGGGGAGAGAGGTGCATGGATTCAGGGGTGCAGTGGATATTCCAGGTTAGCAGACAGTTCAAACGTACCCGGTAGAATGAGGGGAGAGAGGTGCATGGATTCAGGGGTGTAGTGGGTATTCCAGGTTAGCAGACAGTTCAAACGTACCAGGTAGAATGAGGGGAGAGAGGTGCATGGATTCAGGGGTGTAGTGGATATTCCAGGTTAGCAGACAGTTCAAACGTACCAGGTAGAATAGGGGGAGAGAGGTGCATGGATTCAGGGGTGCAGTGGATATTCCAGGTTAGCAGACAGTTCAAACATACCAGGTAGAATAGGGGGAGAGAGGTGCATGGATTCAGGGGTGCAGTGGGTATTCCAGGTTAGCAGACCGTTCAAACGTACCAGGTAGAATGAGGGGAGAGAGGTGCATGGATTCAGGGGTGCAGTGGATATTCCAGGTTAGCAGACAGTTCAAACGTACCAGGTAGAATGAGGGGAGAGAGGTGCATGGATTCAGGGGTGCAGTGGATATTCCAGGTTAGCAGACAGTTCAAACGTACCAGGTAGAATGAGGGGAGAGAGGTGCATGGATTCAGGGGTGCAGTGGATATTCCAGGTTAGCAGACAGTTCAAACGTACCCGGTAGAATGAGGGGAGAGAGGTGCATGGATTCAGGGGTGTAGTGGGTATTCCAGGTTAGCAGACAGTTCAAACGTACCAGGTAGAATGAGGGGAGAGAGGTGCATGGATTCAGGGGTGTAGTGGATATTCCAGGTTAGCAGACAGTTCAAACGTACCAGGTAGAATAGGGGGAGAGAGGTGCATGGATTCAGGGGTGCAGTGGATATTCCAGGTTAGCAGACAGTTCAAACATACCAGGTAGAATAGGGGGAGAGAGGTGCATGTATTCAGGGGTGCAGTGGGTATTCCAGGTTAGCAGACCGTTCAAACGTACCAGGTAGAATGAGGGGAGAGAGGTGAATGGATTCAGGGGTGCAGTGGGTATTCCAGGTTAGCAGACAGTTCAAACGTACCAGGTAGAATAGGGGGAGAGAGGTGCATGGATTCAGGGGTGTAGTGGATATTCCAGGTTAGCAGACAGTTCAAACGTACCAGGTAGAATGAGGGGAGAGAGGTGCATGGATTCAGGGGTGCAGTGGGTATTCCAGGTTAGCAGACAGTTCAAACGTACCAGGTAGAATGAGGGGAGAGAGGTGCATGGATTCAGGGGTGCAGTGGATATTCCAGGTTAGCAGACAGTTCAAACGTACCAGGTAGAATAGGGGGAGAGAGGTGCATGGATTCAGGGGTGCAGTGGATATTCCAGGTTAGCAGACAGTTCAAACGTACCAGGTAGAATGAGGGGAGAGAGGTGCATGGATTCAGGGGTGCAGTGGGTATTCCAGGTTAGCAGACAGTTCAAACGTACCAGGTAGAATAGGGGGAGAGAGGTGCATGGATTCAGGGGTGCAGTGGGTATTCCAGGTTAGCAGACAGTTCAAACGTACCAGGTAGAATGAGGGGAGAGAGGTGCATGGATTCAGGGGTGCAGTGGGTATTCCAGGTTAGCAGACAGTTCAAACGTACCAGGTAGAATGAGGGGAGAGAGGTGCATGGATTCAGGGGTGCAGTGGATATTCCAGGTTAGCAGACAGTTCAAACGTACCAGGTAGAATGAGGGGAGAGAGGAGCATGGATTCAGGGGTGCAGTGGATATTCCAGGTTAGCAGACAGTTCAAACGTACCAGGTAGAATGAGGGGAGAGAGGTGCATGGATTCAGGGGTGTAGTGGGTATTCCAGGTTAGCAGACAGTTCAAACGTACCAGGTAGAATAGGGGGAGAGAGGTGCATGGATTCAGGGGTGCAGTGGGTATTCCAGGTTAGCAGACAGTTCAAACGTACCAGGTAGAATGAGGGGAGAGAGGAGCATGGATTCAGGGGTGCAGTGGATATTCCAGGTTAGCAGACAGTTCAAACGTACCAGGTAGAATGAGGGGAGAGAGGTGCATGGATTCAGAGGTGTAGTGGGTATTCCAGGTTAGCAGACAGTTCAAACGTACCAGGTAGAATAGGGGGAGAGAGGTGCATGGATTCAGGGGTGCAGTGGGTATTCCAGGTTAGCAGACAGTTCAAACGTACCAGGTAGAATGAGGGGAGAGAGGTGCATGGATTCAGGGGTGCAGTGGATATTCCAGGTTAGCAGACAGTTCAAACGTACCAGGTAGAATGAGGGGAGAGAGGTGCATGGATTCAGGGGTGCAGTGGGTATTCCAGGTTAGCAGACAGTTCAAACGTACCAGGTAGAATGAGGGGAGAGAGGTGCATGGATTCAGGGGTGCAGTGGATATTCCAGGTTAGCAGACAGTTCAAACGTACCAGGTAGAATAGGGGGAGAGAGGTGCATGGATTCAGGGGTGCAGTGGATATTCCAGGTTAGCAGACAGTTCAAACGTACCAGGTAGAATGAGGGGAGAGAGGTGCATGGATTCAGGGGTGCAGTGGATATTCCAGGTTAGCAGACAGTTCAAACGTACCAGGTAGAATGAGGGGAGAGAGGAGCATGGATTCAGGGGTGCAGTGGATATTCCAGGTTAGCAGACAGTTCAAACGTACCAGGTAGAATGAGGGGAGAGAGGTGCATGGATTCAGGGGTGTAGTGGGTATTCCAGGTTAGCAGACAGTTCAAACGTACCAGGTAGAATAGGGGGAGAGAGGTGCATGGATTCAGGGGTGCAGTGGGTATTCCAGGTTAGCAGACAGTTCAAACGTACCAGGTAGAATGAGGGGAGAGAGGTGCATGGATTCAGGGGTGCAGTGGATATTCCAGGTTAGCAGACAGTTCAAACGTACCAGGTAGAATGAGGGGAGAGAGGTGCATGGATTCAGGGGTGCAGTGGATATTCCAGGTTAGCAGACAGTTCAAACGTACCCGGTAGAATGAGGGGAGAGAGGTGCATGGATTCAGGGGTGTAGTGGGTATTCCAGGTTAGCAGACAGTTCAAACGTACCAGGTAGAATGAGGGGAGAGAGGTGCATGGATTCAGGGGTGCAGTGGATATTCCAGGTTAGCAGACAGTTCAAACGTACCCGGTAGAATGAGGGGAGAGAGGTGCATGGATTCAGGGGTGTAGTGGGTATTCCAGGTTAGCAGACAGTTCAAACGTACCAGGTAGAATGAGGGGAGAGAGGTGCATGGATTCAGGGGTGTAGTGGATATTCCAGGTTAGCAGACAGTTCAAACGTACCAGGTAGAATAGGGGGAGAGAGGTGCATGGATTCAGGGGTGCAGTGGATATTCCAGGTTAGCAGACAGTTCAAACATACCAGGTAGAATAGGGGGAGAGAGGTGCATGGATTCAGGGGTGCAGTGGGTATTCCAGGTTAGCAGACCGTTCAAACGTACCAGGTAGAATGAGGGGAGAGAGGTGCATGGATTCAGGGGTGCAGTGGATATTCCAGGTTAGCAGACAGTTCAAACGTACCAGGTAGAATGAGGGGAGAGAGGTGCATGGATTCAGGGGTGCAGTGGATATTCCAGGTTAGCAGACAGTTCAAACGTACCAGGTAGAATGAGGGGAGAGAGGTGCATGGATTCAGGGGTGCAGTGGATATTCCAGGTTAGCAGACAGTTCAAACGTACCCGGTAGAATGAGGGGAGAGAGGTGCATGGATTCAGGGGTGTAGTGGGTATTCCAGGTTAGCAGACAGTTCAAACGTACCAGGTAGAATGAGGGGAGAGAGGTGCATGGATTCAGGGGTGTAGTGGATATTCCAGGTTAGCAGACAGTTCAAACGTACCAGGTAGAATAGGGGGAGAGAGGTGCATGGATTCAGGGGTGCAGTGGATATTCCAGGTTAGCAAACAGTTCAAACATACCAGGTAGAATAGGGGGAGAGAGGTGCATGGATTCAGGGGTGCAGTGGGTATTCCAGGTTAGCAGACCGTTCAAACGTACCAGGTAGAATGAGGGGAGAGAGGTGAATGGATTCAGGGGTGCAGTGGGTATTCCAGGTTAGCAGACAGTTCAAACGTACCAGGTAGAATAGGGGGAGAGAGGTGCATGGATTCAGGGGTGTAGTGGATATTCCAGGTTAGCAGACAGTTCAAACGTACCAGGTAGAATGAGGGGAGAGAGGAGCATGGATTCAGGGGTGCAGTGGGTATTCCAGGTTAGCAGACAGTTCAAACGTACCAGGTAGAATAGGGGGAGAGAGGTGCATGGATTCAGGGGTGCAGTGGGTATTCCAGGTTAGCAGACAGTTCAAACGTACCAGGTAGAATGAGGGGAGAGAGGTGCATGGATTCAGGGGTGCAGTGGATATTCCAGGTTAGCAGACAGTTCAAACGTACCAGGTAGAATGAGGGGAGAGAGGAGCATGGATTCAGGGGTGCAGTGGATATTCCAGGTTAGCAGACAGTTCAAACGTACCAGGTAGAATAGGGGGAGAGAGGTGCATGGATTCAGGGGTGCAGTGGGTATTCCAGGTTAGCAGACAGTTCAAACGTACCAGGTAGAATGAGGGGAGAGAGGTGCATGGATTCAGGGGTGCAGTGGATATTCCAGGTTAGCAGACAGTTCAAACGTACCAGGTAGAATAGGGGGAGAGAGGTGCATGGATTCAGGGGTGCAGTGGATATTCCAGGTTAGCAGACAGTTCAAACGTACCAGGTAGAATGAGGGGAGAGAGGTGCATGGATTCAGGGGTGCAGTGGATATTCCAGGTTAGCAGACAGTTCAAACGTACCAGGTAGAATAGGGGGAGAGAGGTGCATGGATTCAGGGGTGCAGTGGATATTCCAGGTTAGCAGACAGTTCAAACGTACCAGGTAGAATAGGGGGAGAGAGGTGCATGGATTCAGGGGTGTAGTGGATATTCCAGGTTAGCAGACCGTTCAAACGTACCAGGTAGAATGAGGGGAGAGAGGTGAATGGATTCAGGGGTGCAGTGGGTATTCCAGGTTAGCAGACAGTTCAAACGTACCAGGTAGAATAGGGGGAGAGAGGTGCATGGATTCAGGGGTGTAGTGGATATTCCAGGTTAGCAGACAGTTCAAACGTACCAGGTAGAATGAGGGGAGAGAGGAGCATGGATTCAGGGGTGCAGTGGGTATTCCAGGTTAGCAGACAGTTCAAACGTACCAGGTAGAATAGGGGGAGAGAGGTGCATGGATTCAGGGGTGCAGTGGGTATTCCAGGTTAGCAGACAGTTCAAACGTACCAGGTAGAATGAGGGGAGAGAGGTGCATGGATTCAGGGGTGCAGTGGATATTCCAGGTTAGCAGACAGTTCAAACGTACCAGGTAGAATGAGGGGAGAGAGGAGCATGGATTCAGGGGTGCAGTGGATATTCCAGGTTAGCAGACAGTTCAAACGTACCAGGTAGAATAGGGGGAGAGAGGTGCATGGATTCAGGGGTGCAGTGGGTATTCCAGGTTAGCAGACAGTTCAAACGTACCAGGTAGAATGAGGGGAGAGAGGTGCATGGATTCAGGGGTGCAGTGGATATTCCAGGTTAGCAGACAGTTCAAACGTACCAGGTAGAATAGGGGGAGAGAGGTGCATGGATTCAGGGGTGCAGTGGATATTCCAGGTTAGCAGACAGTTCAAACGTACCAGGTAGAATGAGGGGAGAGAGGTGCATGGATTCAGGGGTGCAGTGGATATTCCAGGTTAGCAGACAGTTCAAACGTACCAGGTAGAATAGGGGGAGAGAGGTGCATGGATTCAGGGGTGCAGTGGATATTCCAGGTTAGCAGACAGTTCAAACGTACCAGGTAGAATGAGGGGAGAGAGATGCATGGATTCAGGGGTGCAGTGGGTATTCCAGGTTAGCAGACAGTTCAAACGTACCAGGTAGAATAGGGGGAGAGAGGTGCATGGATTCAGGGGTGCAGTGGGTATTCCAGGTTAGCAGACAGTTCAAACGTACCAGGTAGAATGAGGGGAGAGAGGTGCATGGATTCAGGGGTGCAGTGGATATTCCAGGTTAGCAGACAGTTCAAACGTACCAGGTAGAATAGGGGGAGAGAGGTGCATGGATTCAGGGGTGCAGTGGATATTCCAGGTTAGCAGACAGTTCAAACGTACCAGGTAGAATGAGGGGAGAGAGGTGCATGGATTCAGGGGTGTAGTGGGTATTCCAGGTTAGCAGACAGTTCAAACGTACCAGGTAGAATAGGGGGAGAGAGGTGCATGGATTCAGGGGTGCAGTGGGTATTCCAGGTTAGCAGACAGTTCAAACGTACCAGGTAGAATGAGGGGAGAGAGGTGCATGGATTCAGGGGTGCAGTGGATATTCCAGGTTAGCAGACAGTTCAAACGTACCAGGTAGAATAGGGGGAGAGAGGTGCATGGATTCAGGGGTGCAGTGGATATTCCAGGTTAGCAGACAGTTCAAACGTACCAGGTAGAATGAGGGGAGAGAGGAGCATGGATTCAGGGGTGCAGTGGATATTCCAGGTTAGCAGACAGTTCAAACGTACCAGGTAGAATGAGGGGAGAGAGGTGCATGGATTCAGGGGTGTAGTGGGTATTCCAGGTTAGCAGACAGTTCAAACGTACCAGGTAGAATAGGGGGAGAGAGGTGCATGGATTCAGGGGTGCAGTGGGTATTCCAGGTTAGCAGACAGTTCAAACGTACCAGGTAGAATGAGGGGAGAGAGGTGCATGGATTCAGGGGTGCAGTGGATATTCCAGGTTAGCAGACAGTTCAAACGTACCAGGTAGAATGAGGGGAGAGAGGTGCATGGATTCAGGGGTGTAGTGGATATTCCAGGTTAGCAGACAGTTCAAACGTACCAGGTAGAATAGGGGGAGAGAGGTGCATGGATTCAGGGGTGCAGTGGATATTCCAGGTTAGCAGACAGTTCAAACGTACCAGGTAGAATAGGGGGAGAGAGGTGCATGGATTCAGGGGTGCAGTGGATATTCCAGGTTAGCAGACAGTTCAAACGTACCAGGTAGAATGAGGGGAGAGAGGTGCATGGATTCAGGGGTGCAGTGGATATTCCAGGTTAGCAGACAGTTCAAACGTACCAGGTAGAATGAGGGGAGAGAGGTGCATGGATTCAGGGGTGCAGTGGGTATTCCAGGTTAGCAGACAGTTCAAACGTACCAGGTAGAATAGGGGGAGAGAGGTGCATGGATTCAGGGGTGCAGTGGGTATTCCAGGTTAGCAGACAGTTCAAACGTACCAGGTAGAATAGGGGGAGAGAGGTGAATGGATTCAGGGGTGCAGTGGGTATTCCAGGTTAGCAGACAGTTCAAACGTACCAGGTAGAATGAGGGGAGAGAGGTGAATGGATTCAGGGGTGCAGTGGGTATTCCAGGTTAGCAGACAGTTCAAACGTACCAGGTAGAATAGGGGGAGAGAGGTGCATGGATTCAGGGGTGCAGTGGATATTCCAGGAAAGCAGACAGTTCAAACGTACCAGGTAGAATGAGGGGAGAGAGGAGCATGGATTCAGGGGTGCAGTGGATATTCCAGGTTAGCAGACAGTTCAAACGTACCAGGTAGAATGAGGGGAGAGAGGTGCATGGATTCAGGGGTGCAGTGGATATTCCAGGTTAGCAGACAGTTCAAACGTACCAGGTAGAATGAGGGGAGAGAGGTGCATGGATTCAGGGGTGCAGTGGATATTCCAGGTTAGCAGACAGTTCAAACGTACCAGGTAGCATGAGGGGAGAGAGGTGCATGGATTCAGGGGTGCAGTGGATATTCCAGGTTAGCAGACAGTTCAAACGTACCAGGTAGAATAGGGGGAGAGAGGTGCATGGATTCAGGGGTGCAGTGGGTATTCCAGGTTAGCAGACAGTTCAAACGTACCAGGTAGAATAGGGGGAGAGAGGTGCATGGATTCAGGGGTGTAGTGGATATTCCAGGTTAGCAGACAGTTCAAACGTACCAGGTAGAATGAGGGGAGAGAGGTGCATGGATTCAGGGGTGCAGTGGATATTCCAGGTTAGCAGACAGTTCAAACGTACCAGGTAGAATAGGGGGAGAGAGGTGCATGGATTCAGGGGTGCAGTGGATATTCCAGGTTAGCAGACAGTTCACACGTACCAGGTAGAATGAGGGGAGAGAGGTGCATGGATTCAGGGGTGCAGTGGGTATTCCAGGTTAGCAGACAGTTCAAACGTACCAGGTAGAATAGGGGGAGAGAGGTGAATGGATTCAGGAGTGCAGTGGGTATTCCAGGTTAGCAGACAGTTCAAACGTACCAGGTAGAATAGGGGGAGAGAGGTGAATGGATTCAGGGGTGCAGTGAGTATTCCAGGTTAGCAGACAGTTCAAACGTACCAGGTAGAATAGGGGGAGAGAGGTGAATGGATTCAGGAGTGCAGTGGGTATTCCAGGTTAGCAGACAGTTCAAACGTACCAGGTAGAATAGGGGGAGAGAGGTGAATGGATTCAGGGGTGCAGTGGATATTCCAGGTTAGCAGACAGTTCAAACGTACCAGGTAGAATAGGGAGAGAGAGGTGCATGGATTCAGGGGTGCAGTGGGTATTCCAGGTTAGCAGACAGTTCAAACGTACCAGGTAGAATAGGGGGAGAGAGGTGCATGGATTCAGGGGTGTAGTGGGTATTCCAGGTTAGCAGACAGTTCAAACGTACCAGGTAGAATAGGGGGAGAGAGGTGCATGGATTCAGGGGTGCAGTGGATATTCCAGGTTAGCAGACAGTTCAAACGTACCACGTAGAATGAGGGGAGAGAGATGCATGGATTCAGGGGTGCAGTGGATATTCCAGGTTAGCAGACAGTTCAAACGTACCAGGTAGAATGAGGGGAGAGAGGTGCATGGATTCAGGGGTGCAGTGGATATTCCAGGTTAGCAGACAGTTCAAACGTACCAGGTAGAATAGGGGGAGAGAGGTGAATGGATTCAGGGGTGCAGTGGATATTCCAGGTTAGCAGACAGTTCAAACGTACCAGGTAGAATGAGGGGAGAGAGGTGCATGGATTCAGGGGTGCAGTGGATATTCCAGGTTAGCAGACAGTTCAAACGTACCAGGTAGAATAGGGGGAGAGAGGTGCATGGATTCAGGGGTGCAGTGGATATTCCAGGTTAGCAGACAGTTCAAACGTACCAGGTAGAATAGGGGGAGAGAGGTGAATGGATTCAGGGGTGCAGTGGATATTCCAGGTTAGCAGACAGTTCAAACGTACCAGGTAGAATAGGGGGAGAGAGGTGCATGGATTCAGGGGTGCAGTGGGTATTCCAGGTTAGCAGACAGTTCAAACGTACCAGGTAGAATAGGGGGAGAGAGGTGCATGGATTCAGGGGTGCAGTGGATATTCCAGGTTAGCAGACAGTTCAAACGTACCAGGTAGAATGAGGGGAGAGAGGTGCATGGATTCAGGGGTGCAGTGGATATTCCAGGTTAGCAGACAGTTCAAACGTACCAGGTAGAATGAGGGGAGAGAGTTGCATGGATTCAGGGGTGCAGTGGATATTCCAGGTTAGCAGACAGTTCAAACGTACCAGGTAGAATAGGGGGAGAGAGGTGCATGGATTCAGGGGTGCAGTGGGTATTCCAGGTTAGCAGACAGTTCAAACGTACCAGGTAGAATAGGGGGAGAGAGGTGCATGGATTCAGGGGTGCAGTGGATATTCCAGGTTAGCAGACAGTTCAAACGTACCAGGTAGAATAGGGGGAGAGAGGTGCATGGATTCAGGGGTGCAGTGGATATTCCAGGTTAGCAGACAGTTCAAACGTACCAGGTAGAATAGGGGGAGAGAGGTGCATGGATTCAGGGGTGCAGTGGATATTCCAGGTTAGCAAACAGTTCAAACGTACCAGGTAGAATGAGGGGAGAGAGGTGCATGGATTCAGGGGTGCAGTGGATATTCCAGGTTAGCAGACAGTTCAAACGTACCAGGTAGAATGAGGGGAGAGAGGTGCATGGATTCATGGGTGCAGTGGATATTCCAGGTTAGCAGACAGTTCAAACGTACCAGGTAGAATAGGGGGAGAGAGGTGCATGGATTCAGGGGTGCAGTGGATATTCCAGGTTAGCAGACAGTTCAAACGTACCCGGTAGAATGAGGGGAGAGAGGTGCATGGATTCAGGGGTGCAGTGGATATTCCAGGTTAGCAGACAGTTCAAACGTACCCGGTAGAATGAGGGGAGAGAGGTGCATGGATTCAGGGGTGTAGTGGATATTCCAGGTTAGCAGACAGTTCAAACGTACCAGGTAGAATAGGGGGAGAGAGGTGCATGGATTCAGGGGTGCAGTGGATATTCCAGGTTAGCAGACAGTTCAAACGTACCAGGTAGAATAGGGGAGAGAGGTGCATGGATTCAGGGGTGCAGTGGGTATTCCAGGTTAGCAGACAGTTCAAACGTACCAGGTAGAATAGGGGAGAGAGGTGCATGGATTCAGGGGTGCAGTGGGTATTCCAGGTTAGCAGACAGTTCAAACGTACCAGGTAGAATAGGGGGAGAGAGGTGCATGGATTCAGGGGTGCAGTGGGTATTCCAGGTTAGCAGACAGTTCAAACGTACCAGGTAGAATAGGGGAGAGAGGTGCATGGATTCAGGGGTGCAGTGGGTATTCCAGGTTAGCAGACAGTTCAAACGTACCAGGTAGAATAGGGGGAGAGAGGTGCATGGATTCAGGGGTGCAGTGGGTATTCCAGGTTAGCAGACAGTTCAAACGTACCAGGTAGAATAGGGGGAGAGAGGTGCATGGATTCAGGGGTGCAGTGGATATTCCAGGTTAGCAGACAGTTCAAACGTACCAGGTAGAATAGGGGGAGAGAGGTGCATGGATTCAGGGGTGCAGTGGGTATTCCAGGTTAGCAGACAGTTCAAACGTACCAGGTAGAATAGGGGAGAGAGGTGCATGGATTCAGGGGTGCAGTGGGTATTCCAGGTTAGCAGACAGTTCAAACGTACCAGGTAGAATAGGGGGAGAGAGGTGCATGGATTCAGGGGTGCAGTGGATATTCCAGGTTAGCAGACAGTTCAAACGTACCAGGTAGAATAGGGGGAGAGAGGTGCATGGATTCAGGGGTGCAGTGGGTATTCCAGGTTAGCAGACAGTTCAAACGTACCAGGTAGAATGAGGGGAGAGAGGTGCATGGATTCAGGGGTGCAGTGGATATTCCAGGTTAGCAGACAGTTCAAACGTACCAGGTAGAATGAGGGGAGAGAGGTGCATGGATTCAGGGGTGCAGTGGATATTCCAGGTTAGCAGACAGTTCAAACGTACCAGGTAGAATAGGGGGAGAGAGGTGCATGGATTCAGGGGTGCAGTGGATATTCCAGGTTAGCAGACAGTTCAAACGTACCCGGTAGAATGAGGGGAGAGAGGTGCATGGATTCAGGGGTGCAGTGGATATTCCAGGTTAGCAGACAGTTCAAACGTACCCGGTAGAATGAGGGGAGAGAGGTGCATGGATTCAGGGGTGTAGTGGGTATTCCAGGTTAGCAGACAGTTCAAACGTACCAGGTAGAATGAGGGGAGAGAGGTGCATGGATTCAGGGGTGTAGTGGATATTCCAGGTTAGCAGACAGTTCAAACGTACCAGGTAGAATGAGGGGAGAGAGGTGCATGGATTCAGGGGTGCAGTGGATATTCCAGGTTAGCAGACAGTTCAAACGTACCAGGTAGAATAGGGGAGAGAGGTGCATGGATTCAGGGGTGCAGTGGGTATTCCAGGTTAGCAGACAGTTCAAACGTACCAGGTAGAATAGGGGAGAGAGGTGCATGGATTCAGGGGTGCAGTGGATATTCCAGGTTAGCAGACAGTTCAAACGTACCAGGTAGAATAGGGGGAGAGAGGTGCATGGATTCAGGGGTGCAGTGGGTATTCCAGGTTAGCAGACAGTTCAAACGTACCAGGTAGAATAGGGGGAGAGAGGTGCATGGATTCAGGGGTGCAGTGGGTATTCCAGGTTAGCAGACAGTTCAAACGTACCAGGTAGAATAGGGGGAGAGAGGTGCATGGATTCAGGGGTGCAGTGGATATTCCAGGTTAGCAGACAGTTCAAACGTACCAGGTAGAATAGGGGGAGAGAGGTGCATGGATTCAGGGGTGCAGTGGATATTCCAGGTTAGCAGACAGTTCAAACGTACCAGGTAGAATGAGGGGAGAGAGGTGCATGGATTCAGGGGTGCAGTGGATATTCCAGGTTAGCAGACAGTTCAAACGTACTAGGTAGAATGAGGGGAGAGAGGTGCATGGATTCAGGGGTGCAGTGGATATTCCAGGTTAGCAGACAGTTCAAACGTACCAGGTAGAATAGGGGGAGAGAGGTGCATGGATTCAGGGGTGCAGTGGGTATTCCAGGTTAGCAGACAGTTCAAACGTACCAGGTAGAATGAGGGGGAGAGAGGTGCATGGATTCAGGGGTGCAGTGGATATTCCAGGTTAGCAGACAGTTCAAACGTACCAGGTAGAATAGGGGGAGAGAGGTGCATGGATTCAGGGGTGCAGTGGATATTCCAGGTTAGCAGACAGTTCAAACGTACCAGGTAGAATGAGGGGAGAGAGGTGCATGGATTCAGGGGTGCAGTGGGTATTCCAGGTTAGCAGACAGTTCAAACGTACCAGGTAGAATGAGGGGGAGAGAGGTGCATGGATTCAGGGGTGCAGTGGATATTCCAGGTTAGCAGACAGTTCAAACGTACCAGGTAGAATAGGGGGAGAGAGGTGCATGGATTCAGGGGTGCAGTGGATATTCCAGGTTAGCAGACAGTTCAAACGTACCAGGTAGAATGAGGGGAGAGAGGAGCATGGATTCAGGGGTGCAGTGGATATTCCAGGTTAGCAGACAGTTCAAACGTACCAGGTAGAATGAGGGGAGAGAGATGCATGGATTCAGGGGTGCAGTGGGTATTCCAGGTTAGCAGACAGTTCAAACGTACCAGGTAGAATAGGGGGAGAGAGGTGCATGGATTCAGGGGTGCAGTGGATATTCCAGGTTAGCAGACAGTTCAAACGTACCAGGTAGAATGAGGGGAGAGAGGTGCATGGATTCAGGGGTGTAGTGGACATTCCAGGTTAGCAGACAGTTCAAACGTACCAGGTAGAATGAGGGGAGAGAGGTGCATGGATTCAGGGGTGCAGTGGATATTCCAGGTTAGCAGACAGTTCAAACGTACCAGGTAGAATGAGGGGAGAGAGATGCATGGATTCAGGGGTGCAGTGGATATTCCAGGTTAGCAGACAGTTCAAACGTACCAGGTAGAATGAGGGGAGAGAGGTGCATGGATTCAGGGGTGCAGTGGATATTCCAGGTTAGCAGACAGTTCAAACGTACCAGGTAGAATGAGGGGAGAGAGGTGAATGGATTCAGGGGTGCAGTGGATATTCCAGGTTAGCAGACAGTTCAAACGTACCAGGTAGAATAGGGGGAGAGAGGTGCATGGATTCAGGGGTGCAGTGGATATTCCAGGTTAGCAGACAGTTCAAACGTACCAGGTAGAATAGGGGGAGAGAGGTGCATGGATTCAGGGGTGCAGTGGATATTCCAGGTTAGCAGACAGTTCAAACGTACCAGGTAGAATGAGGGGAGAGAGGTGCATGGATTCAGGGGTGCAGTGGGTATTCCAGGTTAGCAGACAGTTCAAACGTACCAGGTAGAATGAGGGGAGAGAGGTGCATGGATTCAGGGGTGTAGTGGATATTCCAGGTTAGCAGACAGTTCAAACGTACCAGGTAGAATAGGGGAGAGAGGTGCATGGATTCAGGGGTGCAGTGGATATTCCAGGTTAGCAGACAGTTCAAGCGTACCAGGTAGAATGAGGGGAGAGAGGTGCATGGATTCAGGGGTGCAGTGGATATTCCAGGTTAGCAGACAGTTCAAACGTACCAGGTAGAATGAGGGGAGAGAGGTGCATGGATTCAGGGGTGCAGTGGGTGTTCCAGGTTAGCAGACAGTTCAAACGTACCAGGTAGAATAGGGGGAGAGAGGTGCATGGATTCAGGGGTGCAGTGGATATTCCAGGTTAGCAGACAGTTCAAACGTACCCGGTAGAATGAGGGGAGAGAGGTGCATGGATTCAGGGGTGCAGTGGGTATTCCAGGTTAGCAGACAGTTCAAACGTACCAGGTAGAATAGGGGGAGAGAGGTGCATGGATTCAGGGGTGCAGTGGATATTCCAGGTTAGCAGACAGTTCAAACGTACCAGGTAGAATAGGGGGAGAGAGGTGAATGGATTCAGGGGTGCAGAGGATATTCCAGGTTAGCAGACAGTTCAAACGTACCAGGTAGAATAGGGGGAGAGAGGTGCATGGATTCAGGGGTGCAGTGGATATTCCAGGTTAGCAGACAGTTCAAACGTACCAGGTAGAATGAGGGGAGAGAGATGCATGGATTCAGGGGTGCAGTGGATATTCCAGGTTAGCAGACAGTTCAAACGTACCAGGTAGAATGAGGGGAGAGAGGTGCATGGATTCAGGGGTGCAGTGGATATTCCAGGTTAGCAGACAGTTCAAACGTACCAGGTAGAATGAGGGGAGAGAGGTGCATGGATTCAGGGGTGCAGTGGATATTCCAGGTTAGCAGACAGTTCAAACGTACCAGGTAGAATAGGGGGAGAGAGGTGCATGGATTCAGGGGTGCAGTGGATATTCCAGGTTAGCAGACAGTTCAAACGTACCAGGTAGAATAGGGGGAGAGAGGTGAATGGATTCAGGGGTGCAGTGGATATTCCAGGTTAGCAGACAGTTCAAACGTACCAGGTAGAATAGGGGGAGAGAGGTGCATGGATTCAGGGGTGCAGTGGGTATTCCAGGTTAGCAGACAGTTCAAACGTACCAGGTAGAATAGGGGGAGAGAGGTGCATGGATTCAGGGGTGCAGTGGATATTCCAGGTTAGCAGACAGTTCAAACGTACCAGGTAGAATAGGGGAGAGAGGTGCATGGATTCAGGGGTGTAGTGGATATTCCAGGTTAGCAGACAGTTCAAACGTACCAGGTAGAATGAGGGGAGAGAGGTGCATGGATTCAGGGGTGCAGTGGATATTCCAGGTTAGCAGACAGTTCAAACGTACCAGGTAGAATGAGGGGAGAGAGGTGCATGGATTCAGGGGTGCAGTGGATATTCCAGGTTAGCAGACAGTTCAAACGTACCCGGTAGAATGAGGGGAGAGAGGTGCATGGATTCAGGGGTGCAGTGGATATTCCAGGTTAGCAGACAGTTCAAACGTACCAGGTAGAATGAGGGGAGAGAGTTGCATGGATTCAGGGGTGCAGTGGATATTCCAGGTTAGCAGACAGTTCAAACGTACCAGGTAGAATAGGGGGAGAGAGGTGCATGGATTCAGGGGTGCAGTGGATATTCCAGGTTAGCAGACAGTTCAAACGTACCAGGTAGAATGAGGGGAGAGAGGTGCATGGATTCAGGGGTGCAGTGGGTATTCCAGGTTAGCAGACAGTTCAAACGTACCAGGTAGAATAGGGGGAGAGAGGTGCATGGATTCAGGGGTGCAGTGGATATTCCAGGTTAGCAGACAGTTCAAACGTACCAGGTAGAATGAGGGGAGAGTGGTGCATGGATTCAGGGGTGCAGTGGATATTCCAGGTTAGCAGACAGTTCAAACGTACCAGGTAGAATGAGGGGAGAGAGGTGCATGGATTCAGGGGTGCAGTGGATATTCCAGGTTAGCAGACAGTTCAAACGTACCAGGTAGAATGAGGGGAGAGAGGTGCATGGATTCAGGGGTGCAGTGGATATTCCAGGTTAGCAGACAGTTCAAACGTACCCGGTAGAATGAGGGGAGAGAGGTGCATGGATTCAGGGGTGTAGTGGGTATTCCAGGTTAGCAGACAGTTCAAACGTACCAGGTAGAATGAGGGGAGAGAGGTGCATGGATTCAGGGGTGTAGTGGATATTCCAGGTTAGCAGACAGTTCAAACGTACCAGGTAGAATAGGGGGAGAGAGGTGCATGGATTCAGGGGTGCAGTGGATATTCCAGGTTAGCAGACAGTTCAAACATACCAGGTAGAATAGGGGGAGAGAGGTGCATGTATTCAGGGGTGCAGTGGGTATTCCAGGTTAGCAGACCGTTCAAACGTACCAGGTAGAATGAGGGGAGAGAGGTGAATGGATTCAGGGGTGCAGTGGGTATTCCAGGTTAGCAGACAGTTCAAACGTACCAGGTAGAATAGGGGGAGAGAGGTGCATGGATTCAGGGGTGTAGTGGATATTCCAGGTTAGCAGACAGTTCAAACGTACCAGGTAGAATGAGGGGAGAGAGGTGCATGGATTCAGGGGTGCAGTGGGTATTCCAGGTTAGCAGACAGTTCAAACGTACCAGGTAGAATGAGGGGAGAGAGGTGCATGGATTCAGGGGTGCAGTGGATATTCCAGGTTAGCAGACAGTTCAAACGTACCAGGTAGAATAGGGGGAGAGAGGTGCATGGATTCAGGGGTGCAGTGGATATTCCAGGTTAGCAGACAGTTCAAACGTACCAGGTAGAATGAGGGGAGAGAGGTGCATGGATTCAGGGGTGCAGTGGATATTCCAGGTTAGCAGACAGTTCAAACGTACCAGGTAGAATGAGGGGAGAGAGGAGCATGGATTCAGGGGTGCAGTGGATATTCCAGGTTAGCAGACAGTTCAAACGTACCAGGTAGAATGAGGGGAGAGAGGTGCATGGATTCAGGGGTGTAGTGGGTATTCCAGGTTAGCAGACAGTTCAAACGTACCAGGTAGAATAGGGGGAGAGAGGTGCATGGATTCAGGGGTGCAGTGGATATTCCAGGTTAGCAGACAGTTCAAACGTACCAGGTAGAATGAGGGGAGAGAGGTGCATGGATTCAGGGGTGCAGTGGATATTCCAGGTTAGCAGACAGTTCAAACGTACCAGGTAGAATAGGGGGAGAGAGGTGCATGGATTCAGGGGTGCAGTGGATATTCCAGGTTAGCAGACAGTTCAAACGTACCAGGTAGAATGAGGGGAGAGAGGTGCATGGATTCAGGGGTGCAGTGGATATTCCAGGTTAGCAGACAGTTCAAACGTACCAGGTAGAATGAGGGGAGAGAGGAGCATGGATTCAGGGGTGCAGTGGATATTCCAGGTTAGCAGACAGTTCAAACGTACCAGGTAGAATGAGGGGAGAGAGGTGCATGGATTCAGGGGTGTAGTGGGTATTCCAGGTTAGCAGACAGTTCAAACGTACCAGGTAGAATAGGGGGAGAGAGGTGCATGGATTCAGGGGTGCAGTGGGTATTCCAGGTTAGCAGACAGTTCAAACGTACCAGGTAGAATGAGGGGAGAGAGGTGCATGGATTCAGGGGTGCAGTGGATATTCCAGGTTAGCAGACAGTTCAAACGTACCAGGTAGAATGAGGGGAGAGAGGTGCATGGATTCAGGGGTGCAGTGGATATTCCAGGTTAGCAGACAGTTCAAACGTACCAGGTAGAATGAGGGGAGAGAGGTGCATGGATTCAGGGGTGCAGTGGGTATTCCAGGTTAGCAGACAGTTCAAACGTACCAGGTAGAATAGGGGGAGAGAGGTGAATGGATTCAGGGGTGCAGTGGGTATTCCAGGTTAGCAGACAGTTCAAACGTACCAGGTAGAATGAGGGGAGAGAGGTGAATGGATTCAGGGGTGCAGTGGGTATTCCAGGTTAGCAGACAGTTCAAACGTACCAGGTAGAATAGGGGGAGAGAGGTGCATGGATTCAGGGGTGCAGTGGGTATTCCAGGTTAGCAGACAGTTCAAACGTACCAGGTAGAATGAGGGGAGAGAGGTGCATGGATTCAGGGGTGCAGTGGATATTCCAGGAAAGCAGACAGTTCAAACGTACCAGGTAGAATGAGGGGAGAGAGGAGCATGGATTCAGGGGTGCAGTGGATATTCCAGGTTAGCAGACAGTTCAAACGTACCAGGTAGAATGAGGGGAGAGAGGTGCATGGATTCAGGGGTGCAGTGGATATTCCAGGTTAGCAGACAGTTCAAACGTACCAGGTAGAATGAGGGGAGAGAGGTGCATGGATTCAGGGGTGCAGTGGATATTCCAGGTTAGCAGACAGTTCAAACGTACCAGGTAGAATGAGGGGAGAGAGGTGCATGGATTCAGGGGTGCAGTGGATATTCCAGGTTAGCAGACAGTTCAAACGTAACAGGTAGAATAGGGGGAGAGAGGTGCATGGATTCAGGGGTGCAGTGGGTATTCCAGGTTAGCAGACAGTTCAAACGTACCAGGTAGAATAGGGGGAGAGAGGTGCATGGATTCAGGGGTGTAGTGGATATTCCAGGTTAGCAGACAGTTCAAACGTACCAGGTAGAATGAGGGGAGAGAGGTGCATGGATTCAGGGGTGCAGTGGATATTCCAGGTTAGCAGACAGTTCAAACGTACCAGGTAGAATGAGGGGAGAGAGGTGCATGGATTCAGGGGTGCAGTGGATATTCCAGGTTAGCAGACAGTTCAAACGTACCAGGTAGAATAGGGGGAGAGAGGTGCATGGATTCAGGGGTGCAGTGGGTATTCCAGGTTAGCAGACAGTTCAAACGTACCAGGTAGAATAGGGGGAGAGAGGTGCATGGATTCAGGGGTGTAGTGGATATTCCAGGTTAGCAGACAGTTCAAACGTACCAGGTAGAATGAGGGGAGAGAGGTGCATGGATTCAGGGGTGCAGTGGATATTCCAGGTTAGCAGACAGTTCAAACGTACCAGGTAGAATAGGGGGAGAGAGGTGCATGGATTCAGGGGTGTAGTGGGTATTCCAGGTTAGCAGACAGTTCACACGTACCAGGTAGAATGAGGGGAGAGAGGTGAATGGATTCAGGGGTGCAGTGGGTATTCCAGGTTAGCAGACAGTTCAAACGTACCAGGTAGAATAGGGGGAGAGAGGTGAATGGATTCAGGAGTGCAGTGGGTATTCCAGGTTAGCAGACAGTTCAAACGTACCAGGTAGAATAGGGGGAGAGAGGTGAATGGATTCAGGGGTGCAGTGGATATTCCAGGTTAGCAGACAGTTCAAACGTACCAGGTAGAATAGGGAGAGAGAGGTGCATGGATTCAGGGGTGCAGTGGGTATTCCAGGTTAGCAGACAGTTCAAACGTACCAGGTAGAATAGGGGGAGAGAGGTGCATGGATTCAGGGGTGCAGTGGATATTCCAGGTTAGCAGACAGTTCAAACGTACCAGGTAGAATGAGGGGAGAGAGATGCATGGATTCAGGGGTGCAGTGGATATTCCAGGTTAGCAGACAGTTCAAACGTACCAGGTAGAATGAGGGGAGAGAGGTGCATGGATTCAGGGGTGCAGTGGATATTCCAGGTTAGCAGACAGTTCAAACGTACCAGGTAGAATAGGGGGAGAGAGGTGAATGGATTCAGGGGTGCAGTGGATATTCCAGGTTAGCAGACAGTTCAAACGTACCAGGTAGAATGAGGGGAGAGAGGTGCATGGATTCAGGGGTGCAGTGGATATTCCAGGTTAGCAGACAGTTCAAACGTACCAGGTAGAATAGGGGGAGAGAGGTGCATGGATTCAGGGGTGCAGTGGATATTCCAGGTTAGCAGACAGTTCAAACGTACCAGGTAGAATAGGGGGAGAGAGGTGAATGGATTCAGGGGTGCAGTGGATATTCCAGGTTAGCAGACAGTTCAAACGTACCAGGTAGAATAGGGGGAGAGAGGTGCATGGATTCAGGGGTGCAGTGGGTATTCCAGGTTAGCAGACAGTTCAAACGTACCAGGTAGAATAGGGGGAGAGAGGTGCATGGATTCAGGGGTGCAGTGGATATTCCAGGTTAGCAGACAGTTCAAACGTACCAGGTAGAATGAGGGGAGAGAGGTGCATGGATTCAGGGGTGCAGTGGATATTCCAGGTTAGCAGACAGTTCAAACGTACCAGGTAGAATGAGGGGAGAGAGTGGCATGGATTCAGGGGTGCAGTGGATATTCCAGGTTAGCAGACAGTTCAAACGTACCAGGTAGAATGAGGGGAGAGAGTTGCATGGATTCAGGGGTGCAGTGGATATTCCAGGTTAGCAGACAGTTCAAACGTACCAGGTAGAATAGGGGGAGAGAGGTGCATGGATTCAGGGGTGCAGTGGGTATTCCAGGTTAGCAGACAGTTCAAACGTACCAGGTAGAATAGGGGGAGAGAGGTGCATGGATTCAGGGGTGCAGTGGATATTCCAGGTTAGCAGACAGTTCAAACGTACCAGGTAGAATAGGGGGAGAGAGGTGCATGGATTCAGGGGTGCAGTGGATATTCCAGGTTAGCAGACAGTTCAAACGTACCAGGTAGAATAGGGGGAGAGAGGTGCATGGATTCAGGGGTGCAGTGGATATTCCAGGTTAGCAGACAGTTCAAACGTACCAGGTAGAATGAGGGGAGAGAGGTGCATGGATTCAGGGGTGCAGTGGATATTCCAGGTTAGCAGACAGTTCAAACGTACCAGGTAGAATGAGGGGAGAGAGGTGCATGGATTCATGGGTGCAGTGGATATTCCAGGTTAGCAGACAGTTCAAACGTACCAGGTAGAATAGGGGGAGAGAGGTGCATGGATTCAGGGGTGCAGTGGGTATTCCAGGTTAGCAGACAGTTCAAACGTACCCGGTAGAATGAGGGGAGAGAGGTGCATGGATTCAGGGGTGCAGTGGATATTCCAGGTTAGCAGACAGTTCAAACGTACCCGGTAGAATGAGGGGAGAGAGGTGCATGGATTCAGGGGTGCAGTGGATATTCCAGGTTAGCAGACAGTTCAAACGTACCCGGTAGAATGAGGGGAGAGAGGTGCATGGATTCAGGGGTGTAGTGGATATTCCAGGTTAGCAGACAGTTCAAACGTACCAGGTAGAATAGGGGGAGAGAGGTGCATGGATTCAGGGGTGCAGTGGATATTCCAGGTTAGCAGACAGTTCAAACGTACCCGGTAGAATGAGGGGAGAGAGGTGCATGGATTCAGGGGTGTAGTGGATATTCCAGGTTAGCAGACAGTTCAAACGTACCAGGTAGAATAGGGGAGAGAGGTGCATGGATTCAGGGGTGCAGTGGGTATTCCAGGTTAGCAGACAGTTCAAACGTACCAGGTAGAATAGGGGGAGAGAGGTGCATGGATTCAGGGGTGCAGTGGATATTCCAGGTTAGCAGACAGTTCAAACGTACCAGGTAGAATAGGGGGAGAGAGGTGCATGGATTCAGGGGTGCAGTGGGTATTCCAGGTTAGCAGACAGTTCAAACGTACCAGGTAGAATGAGGGGAGAGAGGTGCATGGATTCAGGGGTGCAGTGGATATTACAGGTTAGCAGACAGTTCAAACGTACCAGGTAGAATGAGGGGAGAGAGGTGCATGGATTCAGGGGTGCAGTGGATATTCCAGGTTAGCAGACAGTTCAAACGTACCAGGTAGAATGAGGGGAGAGAGGTGCATGGATTCAGGGGTGCAGTGGATATTCCAGGTTAGCAGACAGTTCAAACGTACCAGGTAGAATAGGGGGAGAGAGGTGCATGGATTCAGGGGTGCAGTGGATATTCCAGGTTAGCAGACAGTTCAAACGTACCCGGTAGAATGAGGGGAGAGAGGTGCATGGATTCAGGGGTGCAGTGGATATTCCAGGTTAGCAGACAGTTCAAACGTACCCGGTAGAATGAGGGGAGAGAGGTGCATGGATTCAGGGGTGTAGTGGGTATTCCAGGTTAGCAGACAGTTCAAACGTACCAGGTAGAATGAGGGGAGAGAGGTGCATGGATTCAGGGGTGCAGTGGATATTCCAGGTTAGCAGACAGTTCAAACGTACCAGGTAGAATAGGGGAGAGAGGTGCATGGATTCAGGGGTGCAGTGGGTATTCCAGGTTAGCAGACAGTTCAAACGTACCAGGTAGAATAGGGGGAGAGAGGTGCATGGATTCAGGGGTGCAGTGGGTATTCCAGGTTAGCAGACAGTTCAAACGTACCAGGTAGAATAGGGGGAGAGAGGTGCATGGATTCAGGGGTGTAGTGGATATTCCAGGTTAGCAGACAGTTCAAACGTACCAGGTAGAATAGGGGAGAGAGGTGCATGGATTCAGGGGTGCAGTGGATATTCCAGGTTAGCAGACAGTTCAAACGTACCAGGTAGAATAGGGGGAGAGAGGTGCATGGATTCAGGGGTGCAGTGGGTATTCCAGGTTAGCAGACAGTTCAAACGTACCAGGTAGAATAGGGGGAGAGAGGTGCATGGATTCAGGGGTGCAGTGGGTATTCCAGGTTAGCAGACAGTTCAAACGTACCAGGTAGAATAGGGGGAGAGAGGTGCATGGATTCAGGGGTGCAGTGGATATTCCAGGTTAGCAGACAGTTCAAACGTACCAGGTAGAATAGGGGGAGAGAGGTGCATGGATTCAGGGGTGCAGTGGATATTCCAGGTTAGCAGACAGTTCAAACGTACCAGGTAGAATGAGGGGAGAGAGGTGCATGGATTCAGGGGTGCAGTGGATATTCCAGGTTAGCAGACAGTTCAAACGTACTAGGTAGAATGAGGGGAGAGAGGTGCATGGATTCAGGGGTGCAGTGGATATTCCAGGTTAGCAGACAGTTCAAACGTACCAGGTAGAATAGGGGGAGAGAGGTGCATGGATTCAGGGGTGCAGTGGGTATTCCAGGTTAGCAGACAGTTCAAACGTACCAGGTAGAATGAGGGGGAGAGAGGTGCATGGATTCAGGGGTGCAGTGGATATTCCAGGTTAGCAGACAGTTCAAACGTACCAGGTAGAATAGGGGGAGAGAGGTGCATGGATTCAGGGGTGCAGTGGATATTCCAGGTTAGCAGACAGTTCAAACGTACCAGGTAGAATGAGGGGAGAGAGGTGCATGGATTCAGGGGTGCAGTGGGTATTCCAGGTTAGCAGACAGTTCAAACGTACCAGGTAGAATGAGGGGGAGAGAGGTGCATGGATTCAGGGGTGCAGTGGATATTCCAGGTTAGCAGACAGTTCAAACGTACCAGGTAGAATAGGGGGAGAGAGGTGCATGGATTCAGGGGTGCAGTGGATATTCCAGGTTAGCAGACAGTTCAAACGTACCAGGTAGAATGAGGGGAGAGAGGAGCATGGATTCAGGGGTGCAGTGGATATTCCAGGTTAGCAGACAGTTCAAACGTACCAGGTAGAATGAGGGGAGAGAGATGCATGGATTCAGGGGTGCAGTGGGTATTCCAGGTTAGCAGACAGTTCAAACGTACCAGGTAGAATAGGGGGAGAGAGGTGCATGGATTCAGGGGTGCAGTGGATATTCCAGGTTAGCAGACAGTTCACACGTACCAGGTAGAATAGGGGGAGAGAGGTGCATGGATTCAGGGGTGCAGTGGATATTCCAGGTTAGCAGACAGTTCAAACGTACCAGGTAGAATGAGGGGAGAGAGGTGCATGGATTCAGGGGTGCAGTGGATATTCCAGGTTAGCAGACAGTTCAAACGTACCAGGTAGAATGAGGGGAGAGAGGTGCATGGATTCAGGGGTGCAGTGGATATTCCAGGTTAGCAGACAGTTCAAACGTACCAGGTAGAATGAGGGGAGAGAGGTGCATGGATTCAGGGGTGCAGTGGATATTCCAGGTTAGCAGACAGTTCAAACGTACCAGGTAGAATAGGGGGAGAGAGGTGCATGGATTCAGGGGTGCAGTGGATATTCCAGGTTAGCAGACAGTTCAAACGTACCAGGTAGAATGAGGGGAGAGAGGTGCATGGATTCAGGGGTGTAGTGGACATTCCAGGTTAGCAGACAGTTCAAACGTACCAGGTAGAATGAGGGGAGAGAGGTGCATGGATTCAGGGGTGTAGTGGATATTCCAGGTTAGCAGACAGTTCAAACGTACCAGGTAGAATGAGGGGAGAGAGGTGAATGGATTCAGGGGTGCAGTGGATATTCCAGGTTAGCAGACAGTTCAAACGTACCAGGTAGAATAGGGGGAGAGAGGTGCATGGATTCAGGGGTGCAGTGGATATTCCAGGTTAGCAGACAGTTCAAACGTACCAGGTAGAATAGGGGGAGAGAGGTGCATGGATTCAGGGGTGCAGTGGATATTCCAGGTTAGCAGACAGTTCAAACGTACCAGGTAGAATGAGGGGAGAGAGGTGCATGGATTCAGGGGTGCAGTGGGTATTCCAGGTTAGCAGACAGTTCAAACGTACCAGGTAGAATGAGGGGAGAGAGGTGCATGGATTCAGGGGTGTAGTGGATATTCCAGGTTAGCAGACAGTTCAAACGTACCAGGTAGAATAGGGGAGAGAGGTGCATGGATTCAGGGGTGCAGTGGATATTCCAGGTTAGCAGACAGTTCAAACGTACCAGGTAGAATGAGGGGAGAGAGGTGCATGGATTCAGGGGTGCAGTGGATATTCCAGGTTAGCAGACAGTTCAAACGTACCAGGTAGAATGAGGGGAGAGAGGTGTATGGATTCAGGGGTGTAGTGGGTATTCCAGGTTAGCAGACAGTTCAAACGTACCAGGTAGAATAGGGGGAGAGAGGTGCATGGATTCAGGGGTGCAGTGGATATTCCAGGTTAGCAGACAGTTCAAACGTACCAGGTAGAATAGGGGGAGAGAGGTGCATGGATTCAGGGGTGTAGTGGGTATTCCAGGTTAGCAGACAGTTCAAACGTACCAGGTAGAATAGGGGGAGAGAGGTGCATGGATTCAGGGGTGCAGTGGGTATTCCAGGTTAGCAGACAGTTCAAACGTACCAGGTAGAATAGGGGAGAGAGGTGCATGGATTCAGGGGTGTAGTGGATATTCCAGGTTAGCAGACAGTTCAAACGTACCAGGTAGAATAGGGGGAGAGAGGTGCATGGATTCAGGGGTGTAGTGGGTATTCCAGGTTAGCAGACAGTTCAAACGTACCAGGTAGAATAGGGGAGAGAGGTGCATGGATTCAGGGGTGTAGTGGGTATTCCAGGTTAGCAGACAGTTCAAACGTACCTGTGAATGGAAGCAGATGGGTCAGGGCATGACAGCGTGAAGGAGAATATGCCATGGGTTATCTTTGTGGCATATTTCTGACGATACACTTAAAGATGTCACTTGAAATGATGTCACATCTGACTAAAGTCAAATCTGACCGACATCATTCAACCCTAGGTTATTTAGATAAAATCAATACACTGGCACTCAGAGAGTGAAAAGTAAAGGGAAGAGACTGAGGGGGAAAAAAGGAAAACAATTACAGCTGCTGGTGATAAAACAGGGTCTGTGTACCACCCTGTACGTAATGTAAAAATAGTGATATAAGTGGTAAATCACCTGTGCTGGTGTGGGTTCCTATAGTTGCACTTAGAGTTGTGCATGAGGGCAATACCTTGCATATAGGAGGTTTATAATAGATGTAATTGTGCACTTACTAGATGCTGAAAAGGTGGTGTGAGCGTGACTAGTGCTGGATGACTGGCTCCGTGCTACAAGATGGTAAGATCGAGGGATGGAAGTAGCGACTTAATCCACACAAAACAGCTCTGCTGGATGAACACTGGGGCTATGCAGGAACCGCCAACTTCTAGCGTGCCCCGGCCGGAAGCAACGCCGAAGCAGTGGCGGAGTGTGGAAGGGGCGTGGCAAGTAGTGTGACATCACACGGCTAATGGGCGGGCGCGTATGAGGATTAACCAATCCAACATGTTTCGAAGGATGCGATCCTTCTTCATCAGGGCTGGAGTTCCCCATGGAGCCCTCCCCTTATAAAGCGGCTACCCGCCCGCCTCCTGCAGAAAAAACTTGCTGACATCCCTGATTAGTGAAATTAGTGGATGGTACATAGACTTGAATGCAGCGTAATTAGTGCACTAGATAGAGGAGAGGCCTAAGTTAGAGCCTTAAGAAAAAACTCACCTAAGTACCTAATTACCTGATTAGTGAAACTGTTAAATACGGCATACTTAGTGCAAGACATGGAAACCTGGATTTGGGGCGCATGGAGTTGTGTGGGGAAGGAAAACTGCAGGACATAAATAAAATAGAAAGAACTGTATCATCGGATGGGCTATGTGATATTTGTAATTGAGTATGCAAGATACAATATTTTAATGCCCTGGGTCCTGAGCTTAATTGGGTACGCAAAAAAGGGGGGGATAACAAGAAATATAAATAAATAAAACTACAACAACTTTATTAATACAGTAGATAAAAATAGTGAATTAAAATAAATCCTAATCTAAAAAGGCTGGTTGCTTGAACCTAATCTACTAAAACAATAGTAATTATAAAATCCTACACATTTTGATAAGAAGCAGATTTTGTAATAAATGTGCCGAGGTGGGGTTAAGATTGTACACAGGATCCCAACTGGGTCCCCAACCCAAACACCCCTTGTACAGAGGTAGCTGGGCATAAATAAGTTATATTAAAAATGCCAGATTAAAAAGCATATAACTCAATTTCGTGATTGAGTCCTTTGGGGGCCAGACTATCTAGCATGTAAAAAAGGTGAAAAAAACAAACAACCAATATACTCCCTGTCTGCAGAAATCCACGCGTGTCCCACGACGATCTCCCATGGAGAACGGCAGCAACAGCTGTTGCGACCGCTCTCTAGGGGCTGCAGATAAACAATGACGGGAGGAATGAATCCCTCCGATGCTGTAAAAAAATAGTCCTTAGCCTCACTTATGGCATTGCTGTATGAGAAATTTTCCAACGCAGCAATTGCCATAAAGACTTTGAACTTTAGTAACCTCTGTGATACACTGCAGGAGCCATTGTCTCGTGTCAGTGTGTCACTGAGGGTCCTATAGAGCAGTGACATCACCCGATATCACTGTTCTATAGGGGAGATCATCGTGGGGCACTCGTTATTAATTGGACTAAGGCGGACAGGTAGTATACGGTTTATTATTTTACGTTTTTTTGCAGGCGCTGAAGTATGGTAAGTATGGTTAAATCAAGAATATTAAAATACTTTTTTCTGAATGTGTGCGTGCTTTATTAACCATTTCTTACTATTCGATTAATAATGGATAGGCGTCTTATTGACGCCTCTC
The DNA here is from genome assembly GCF_032444005.1 of Ranitomeya imitator. Lineage (NCBI taxonomy): Eukaryota > Metazoa > Chordata > Amphibia > Anura > Dendrobatidae > Ranitomeya > Ranitomeya imitator. The sequence goes on from NC_091284.1 coordinate 601,330,446, forward strand.
CGTTATTAACCCGGCTTAATGTCACCTTACAATAGCAAGGTGACATTAACCCCTTATTACCTCATATCCCACCGCTACACGGGAGTGGGAAGAGAGGGGCTAAGTGCCGGAATTGGTGCATCTTACAGATGTGCCATTTCTGGGGTGGTTGCGGACTGGTATTTGTAGCCTGGGGGGGGCAATATCCATGGCCCCTCCCTAGGCTATGAATATCAGCCCACAGCTGTCTGCATAGCCTTTCTGGCTATAAAATATAGGGGGACTCCATGTCATTTTTTTCGGGGGTCCCCCTATTTTAATAGCCAGTAAAGGCTATGTAGACAGCTGCGGGCTGGTATTCATAGCAGAAAATTGCGCGGGCGCCAACGCTGTTTTTTTTACCTTTCTTTGTCTTTTTTTTTAAATTCAATGCTCATTAAGGCCTCTTTCACTCTTGTGTCGGTACGGGTCCGTCGCTTTGCGTCAGGCCGACATACCGATGCACGTTGTGAAATTTGTGCACGACGTGGGCAGCGGATGCAGTTTTTCAATGCATCCGCTGCCCATTCTGAAGTGCGGGGAGGAGGGGGCGGAGTTTTTGCCGCGCGTGCACGGTAGAAAATGGCGGGTGCGACGGCCAAAAAAATGTTCACTTGAACGTTTTTTCGTGCCGACAGTCCACCAAAACACGACAGATCCCTTGCACGACGGACGCGACGTGTGGCCATCCGACGCGATCGGTCGCTAATACAAGTCTTTGGGTACAAAACGCATCCTAGGAGCACATTTGCAGATCCATTTTTTTCCGCCAGATTTTTTTTTTTCCGCCGGATTCGTTTTTTCCACCGGATTGTTTTTTTCCGCCAGATCCGTTTTTTTCTCATAGAGTTGTATTAGCCGGAGTGCGCCTGCTGGCCACACGTTTCATCTGTTTTTTGTTGGATCCATTGCTGTGCGTTTTTTCGACGGACAGAAAAACCGTTCCTCTGTATGTGTTTTCCGTCTGGCAGAAACAGCTTTTTTGACGGATCCTGCAAAAAAACGATGAAACGTGTGGCCATCAGGCGCAATCCGGCGCTAATACAACTCTATGAGAAAAAACGGATCTGGTGGAAAAAAACGATCTGGTGGAAAAAACGGATCCGGCGGAAAAAACACTTCTGGCAAAAAAAAACAATCCGGTAGAAAAAACGGATCCGGCAGAAAAAAAAAGATCCGGCAGAAAAAAACGGATCCTTTAAATGTCCTCGCAGGATGCGTTTTACCAATAGACTTGTATTAGCGACGGATCGCGATGGATTGCCACACGTCGTGTCCGTCATGCAACGGATCTGTCGTATTTTGTAATATGCACCAATTCCGGCACTTAGCGCCTCTCTTCCCACTCCCGTGTAGTGGTGGGATATGGGGTAATAAGGGGTTAATGTCACCTTGCTATTGTAAGGTGACATTAAGCCGGGTCAATAACAGAGAGGCGTCAATAAGACGCCTATCCATTATTAATCGAATAGTAAGAAAGGGTTAATAAAACACGCACACATTTGGAAAAAAGTATTTTAATATTCTTCATTTAACCATACTTACCATACTTTAGCGCCTGCAAAAAAAGTAAAATAATAAACTGTATACTACCTGTCCGCTGTAGTCCAATTAATAACGAGTGTCCCATGATGATCTCCCCTATAGAACAGTGACATCGGGTGATGTCACTGCTCTATAGGACCCTCAGTGACACACTGACACGAGACAATGGCTTCTGCAGTGTATCACTGAGGTTACAAAAGTTCAAAGTCTTACTTTATGGCAATTGCTGCATGGGAAAATTTATCATACAGCAATGCCATAAGTGAGGCTAGGGACTATTTTTTTACAGCGGCGGAGGAATCCCGCCGCTATAAAAATGACAAGTAATGGATCAAAATGACAAGTAATGGTGAGTATGAACTCCATGTTTAATGTACTGTATGTCATGTATGTAATGTATGAATGTACTGTATGGAGTATGTATGGAGTATGTATGGAGTATGTATGGAGTATTTTTTTTTTTTCATTCAACACATTAGCCAGATCATGGGACTACTACTGTCCCATCATTGGCTAATGTGTCAATCACTGTCAGTGTAGCAGGCATAGCCCGATGGGACTTGTAGTCCCATCGGACGATGCCCGCACTGAGACACCCAGAACACCACAGAGACCCCGCACAGAGACGCGCCGCATGCCGCAGAGACACCCTGCACGCCGCAAAGACACCCCGCACACCCCACAGACACTCTGCACACCCCGCAGAGACCCCGCCCACAACACAGAGACCACGCCTGCCGCACAGAGACCCCACTGCAGAGACACCCCGCACGCCGCAGAGACACCCCGCATGCTGCAGAGACACCCTGCACGCCCTGCAGAGACACCCCACACGCCCCGCAGAGACACCTCGCACGCCCCACAGAGACCCCGCCTGCCACACAAAGACCACGCCCGCCACAGAGACACCCCGCACACCACAGAGACATCCTGCACGCCGCACAGACCCCAGAGAGCCCCGGTAGGCAGGTACACATCCCTGGCAGGCCCGCACAGACCCCGTTCGCACAGACACTCACAGTGTCCGCCCACGCACCACCCACGCACCGCCCACACTCTTCCCCCCTCCGGAACAGGATGTTTAAGGACAGAAAGGGCTTATTTACATTCCGATATTTGTGTCCTGTTGACTTGCATTGGTGTCGGGTATCGGTATCGGTGATATCCGATATTTTTTGGATATCGGCCGATCCAATCCGATACCGATACTTCTGGGTATCGGAAGGTATCGCTCAACACTACTAGTGAATGATTAGTGACAACATATTTCACTTTTTGGATTGCATTATGTAGAACAGGTTATGAGGAGAGAAAATTTAACCCCTTTCTGACCTTGGACGGGATAGTAGTCCGAAGTCAGAACCCCCGCTTTGATGCAGGCTCCGGAAGTGAGCCTGCATCAAAGCTGGGACATGTCAGCTGTTTTGAACATCTGACATGTGCCTGCAATAGCGGCGGGTGAAATCGAGATTCACCCGCTGCTATTAACTAGTTAAATGCTGGCAGCGGCCATCTGGCCATCGGGCCAGAAATGAACGCATCGCTAACCCCCATCACATGATCATGGTCAGCGATGTTTCTGCATAGTAACCATAGAGGTCATTGAGACCTCTATGGTTACTGATGCCGGTTTGCTGTGAGTGCCACCCTGTGGTCAGCGCTCATAGCAAGCCTGTAATTCAGCTACAAAGCAGTGATCTGATGATCGCTGCTATGTAGCAGAGCCGATCGAAATGTGCCAGCTTCTAGCCTCCCATGGAGGCTATTGAAGCATGGCAAAAGTTAAAAAAAAAAGTAAAAAAAAATGTGAAAAAAATAAAGAAAATATAAAAGTTTAAATCACCCCCCTTTCGCCCCATTCAAAATAAAACAATTAAAAAAATCAAACCTACACATATTTGCTATCGCCGCTTTGAGAATAGCTTCTATCAATAAAAAAAGCATTAACCTGATCACTAAACAGCGTAGCAAGAAAAAAATTCGAAACGCCAGAATTACGTTTTTTTAGTTCGCCGCGACATTGCATTAAAATGCAATAACGGGCGATCAAAAAAACGTATCTGCACAAAAGTGGTATCAATACAAAAACGTCAGCTTGGAACGCAAATAATAAGCCCTCAACCTACCCCTAGATCACGAAAAATGGAGACGCTATGGGTATCGGAAAATGGTACAATATATATATATATACATATATATATATATATATATATATATATATTTAGCAAAGTTTGGAATTTTTTTTCACCACTTAGATAAAAGAGAGCCTAGACATGTTTGGTGTCAATGAACTCGTATTGACCTGGAGAGTCATAATATCAGGTCATTTAGTGAACCTAGCAAAAAAAACAAACAAAAAACATGTGTGGGATTGCACTGTTTTTGCTATTTCACCGCACTTGGATTTTTTTTCCCGTTTTCTAGTACACAACATGGTAAAACCAATCATATCGTTCAAAAGTACAACTCGTCCCGCAAAAAAAATAAGCCCTCAGATGGCCATATCGATGGAAAAATAAAAAAGTTATGGTTCTGGGAAGGAGGGGAGCGAAAAACGAACATGGAAAAACGGAAAATCCCGAGGTCATGAAGGGGTTAAAGTTCTAATTGCCTGGCTTTGCTGAATTTTCTGAAAAATGTGATTAGTGTTGAATAAATTTGTCACAACACACAATACTGTAAAACATCTAGTGGCTTGGATATTACATATGCATTAATATCACTTTATTTTTTGTAAAGAAGAGACAGAGAGATAAAGATTGAATACAAGTCTACCATATAAACATACAAACTACTTGAACTTGGCCCAGCTGTGTGTTCCACTGGAACCCGCTGAGCTCTGATAACTCAGGTGCTTGCCACCAATATACAAGGTGGCTCAATAAACTGGGATAGACCATGTGATGTCATAGATGAAGAGGAAGCCCACTCTCTGATGTCTCAAGCAGTGGTGTAGAAAATGGTACCAGACATGTTTTGTTTTTGCATTTCCCCCAAATCATATTACAAAGTATTCAAATGTGCATATAACCTTGAGTTTCAGGGAATTCTAATCAAAATCCTCTGCCAATCGATCCTCTCATCTCTAGTTAGGAATAATGTGCTGGATTTTATATCTTTGATTGTGCTCAACAGTTAATTATTTGATTGTGTCAATGCATAAAGATCGTATAATTTTATAATTTTGTCAAGATCATATCATAATTCATTGCTACATTACTGTTTAAACAGTGCCTTAATAAGGAGGACATGTTACAGAGAAATAAGTCACCAAAAATATTTTAACATATGCAACAAATGTTGTAATAAATATTGCAGGCAAAAGTATTTTTGTATTATTAGCCTAATGTTTTTGCTGCATTACACGGTAGCTTTATTTAAACTACTGTATCGAGCATTAGCACAAAATGTCACTGTTTTCATGTTGCAGTTCAATGCCTTCACTTCAAGCATCAATACATAATCTAAGCTTAGAATGAATACACTCTTTAATTTACAGTCATAACAGGTTTGTTTTTTTACCTTCTTATTTGGATTCATCATTCTGAATCCAGAAATGTTCATCTCTGCCTGCATTGTCAAGAGTGTTCCTGATGGAAGAATTATTGCTGCGCTGCTTTGTCCTTCCTTTCTCCCTGATACCAATCAGTAAGATACAGTATGAAAGAATATTTGTTTTTACTGAAAATAAAGAAAAAAGAAGCCTGGGAATGTTTTTTTTTTTGCAATGTGAAGCTGAGGGCAAATGTTTGATAGTTTATTATTGCCATCTAGTGGCTTATCATAGTCATTTTATATATAACATTTCAGTTTTACATTTGTTGCACTTTTATTTTACACAAATACACAAACTGATGAAAAATACTTTTTGTTGCAAAAAATGAAAAAAACAATCAGAACTGAAATGAATTGGAGCACGTAATAAGATGCAAATTGAAAAATGTTACCTGTTGAAAACTAGAGGTCACCTACAGTATATGTAGAAAGGATGTTGTTTGGTGGGAATTTGAGAATTGATACCTGTACCATTTGGTATCTTTTATCCCTTTTAAAAAGGAATGATAGTGCCCATATTTAACCATTGTAATTCATTCCCAAGGGGGGTGCTGAGCTCTGCCTTCAGCATTTTAGAACAGTCCAATACGGCGGCTCGGGTGTCTGACCTGATACATACACTGTTTTGCACTGTGGATGAGTAAAAGTTCCCAAGCTGGAATAAAAATTCTCTGATTTGCCAATCATGGCAGCTCCAAGCGGTGGAATGCTCTCCAATCAGTAAGATATTACCTTTCCTTTGCTTAGGTAACACATTGCTTTAGCAGTTTTAATCTGACTACCACTTTAAGGGAGTTTTAAATGAGTAAGGCCGGCGTCACACTAGCGAGTTTTACGGACGTATGAGCGCAGAAAATACATCCAGAAAATATGCATTGCACTCGGCCAAATGATTCTCTTTGGGGCAGCTCCTATCTGCCGTATATTACCCATCCGTAATATACGGTATGTTACGGGCGTAAAAAATCTCAGCATGCTGCGTTTGTCAGCATATTGCGCAAAAAATACGCCATCGAAAGTCTATGGGGGTGAGAAAATTACGGATTACACACGGACCATGCATGTGACTTGCGAGAAATACGCAGCGGTGTTCTATAGAAAAGCCGGTAATTCAGTGCGGTGTACAGTAAAATCATACTGACAGGTTAGAATAGAATAGAATACGTAGAATAAATGTGTACACATAGTATAGGTATATATATATATATATATATTTATTTAATTCAGCGCTAGATAGCAGAAAAGCCGGTAATTCAATTGCCGACTTTTCCTATCTCCTTCACAAACCCAACAAGATATGAGACATGGTTTACATACAGTAAACCATCTCATATTCCTTCTTTTATTACATATTCCTCTTTAGTAATGTAAGAAGCGTCTTTGTGTCAAATTTGGGGTCTCTAGCTATTAAATTAAAGGGTTAAATCCCGGAAAAAATTGGCGTGGGCTCCCACGCAATTTTCTCCGCCAGAGTGGGAAAGCCAGTGACTGAGGGCAGATATTAATAGCCTAGAGAGAGGGACCATGGTTATTGCCCCCCCCCCGGCTAAAAACATCTGCCCCCAGCCACTCCAGAAAAGGCACATCTGTAAGATGCGCCTATACTGGCACTTAGCCTCTCCCTTCCCACTCCCCTGTAGCGGTGGGATATGGGGTAATGAAGGGTTAATGTCACCTTGCTAGTGTAAGGTGACATTAAGCCAGGTTAATAATGGAGAGGCATCAATTATGACGCCTATCCATTATTTATCTAATAGTACGAAATGGTTAATAAAACACACATAGTTTATTAAAAAGTATTTTAATGAAATAAAGACACATGGTGTTTTAAGATTTTATTATACTCTTAATCCACCTGAAGACCCTTGTCACCTGAAACAAAGTTAAAACAACAATATTCCATACCTTCCGTGGTTACAATCTTGTCCCACGCTGTAAATCCATCTGAAGGGGTAAAATCATTTTACACCCAGGAGCCTGCTAATGCAGCTGTGCTCCTGACTGTAAAACTTGGTGAATGAATGGAATGCAGGGGAATGTACTGTAGTTACCTTGAGTCGCGGTGATGCGACTTCTGCTGGATGAACTCATATGAACTCGAGCCTGGGAACTTTTCAGAATATTTTCCCACAATTTAATTAAATTGAACTTTACTCAAATGTTATGGAATTTGCAGGTTCTGGCCTTTTTATATATTGCAGAAGATTAAATTAGTCACAGAAGACTTACATAACCTCAGACCAACCATGCAAGATTCTTCATAACGCCTTGCAGCTATTACATCACAATTAGCAGGGACTGATATTCATAGCTTGTTTAAAAGCCCAGACAGGAAATGCAGCAGCATTTTAAGGTGATGTTTGGATAGTAAAATTATGTCAATGGTCACAGCTCAAAAATAGAGATAGACAGAAAAGCTCTAAAATATTAGAAAGATACCTCAAAGAGTAATGTGGTATATCACTTCAGCACTGAATAAGATGAGAGTAGTGTGATCATAGGGTGGAGAGAGTTAGAAGATGTGCCAGCAGCTGTGCCAGACTTTGTGATTGATCAATAATTATGTAGCTGGCATATGTCTTGCTGCATGTGAATTGCAATGTCATAGTTTTTTTTCTTCATTCTTAGTGCACTACAAAGCAGAACCAAGACATAAGTTTTAACAGAAAAAAAATCTGAAATCAAGAACAATGTGTGCTTGCTTGTCCTAACCAACTGCACTGAGATTTTTGGGCCATCATTTGTCACTGGTTTACCATGACGGAGAAGAGCCAGAAGATTGCAGAGTCTGATTTCTCCTACCCCTGCACTGTTTAGAAGCACACCTTCACATTTAATGGTGTAAGTTTCATTTAACAATGCAGGGGTTAATCTGCCCAGTTGAGAGCTCCTGGAAGCTTTCCTGAGTTAAGTCTCTCAGCTGTGCAATGTTAGCCACTCCCATCTCCTCTATAAACTGGGTCTTGGCTAGCTGTCATTGTCAGAGTAGCTTTTGCTGCATGGCTAGAGGTTGTTAGTTAGTGGTTGTTATTGGAGAAGGCATTTGGTAAATTTATCTGAGACTGTTGATAGGAGGATTCTTCTGTTGTATGTGTGATTATATTTGTAAGTTTGGTAGTTTTTGCTATCCCTGTTCATATTACCTTGTTAGTCTGATTGGTGTATTACGGTACGCTACTACTCCCCTGTTCCTTGGTGGGGGAAGAGTATAGACTGAGGGCAGATTTAGGAGCTAAGGCAAGGTATGTGGCTACGGCATCTTCACCATTAGAAGTAGTCTAGGGAATAGGGTAAGCTAGGGTAGCCTTAGGGTTAGGGACAGGGAAGGAGTCCCTAGTCCCGTGGCACTCGACAACAGAGTCGTGACTTCATTTTTCTTTTAAAAAGACGTGTAGCAAACATTTTTTTATTCAGCACACTTGTGTTTCAAGTCAACTTTTTCATCTTTACATGCAACACTAATCACCAATACATGAATTGCTGCAGGTGCTGACTTTTAGATATGTACCTATATCGCATGTTGCTGAAAATAATATGAAAAACATTTTTAAAAATATAAACCTTTCATTTGTTTCTTAAGGAAACACACCATATGGTTCCAAAGACTTAGGCCATTTTATTCAGTGGTAATTGTAATGGTCTCCACTAAGAAGATGTAACGCTACTCCCAGGGTAATAATGTGGAGCAGCTTAAAGACATGCCCTCAGAGAATTCTATCAGCAAAGTCCCATTATAAAGCCTATAAAAGTTAGCACTAAATAAAATAGCTCATGTCATCAAGAACTATATGATGGATTTGCAAAAAAGGCAAAAAAAACTGAATGCTCAGGGGAATTGGGTTAACAAAATAAAAACAAAAACTTGCTATTTTGACCTGGTGACAGGTTCTCTTTAACGCATAACATTATAATATGCAGTAGACCTTAAACTGACATTTCAAAACTTGTGCTTTGTTAAATATCAATTTAAGATATGCTACATGATAGTGTCAAGCATTTTAATCATCAAATAGGCATTTTCTACATCTGTAATTCAAGCACAATTTAGGGTAGTTTGGGTTTGGCTAATGCCATTGTAACGGGGTCTAACAAGCTGGGGTACCCCTTTCAGTACCACCCGGTGTTTCAGGAGGTCCATGCTGCTTTTGCTGGATTCTGAATGAAGGATGCTGGCTGGAATTCCTTGGTTACGTGAGAGCATATAAAAGCTGACTGCTACCCCACGTATTTCCAGTCTAAAAGAACACACTTTATTTTCAGCACACAGAATTTATACCCGGGTTTCCCCGAAAGCATCCTCTGTCGCTGCCTCAACAACTCCTCCGCCTGCTGTCTCTCCCGGGGACCTAAGTCTTCACCCCAGTGTACCTGGTCCCATGTTTTAGACTGAGTCCTCTCCCCTAAGACATCAGGCAAGGGAAGTCTGGCTAAATCCTCTGCTTCAGGTGCACAGATGGCCACTACCTCTTCAGGGCGCTCCCGATAGGGCTTCAGCATATTCACGTGGATCATGCGGATAACCCTGGAGTCGTCACAATCGGCAACATCATAGGTGGTGTTGGCTATTTTCCCCACTACCTGGTAGGGCCCCTGCCATGCAGCTTGGAACTTGTTCTGCCTAGTGGGCTCTAACACCAGGACCTTCTGCCCTATTTCCAAGGTGCGCTCTCTGGCCTTCCGATCGTACCTTACGCGCTGGCGCCACTGGGCCACCTGCATGTTCCCACATACAGCCTGGGTCAACTCCTGTAGGCGGTCCCGGAATTGCAGCACATAGGGTACAATAGGTACCCCTTCTATGGTGCCCTCCCCTTCCCAGTGTTCAGGCACTAAGTCTAGGGGTCCCCTTACCCGTCTCCCATATACCAGTTCGAATGGGGAGAACCCCGTGGATTCTTGGGGCACCTCTCGATAGGCAAACAGGAGGTGAGGCAAGAATTTCTCCCAGTCCCTGTAGGTCCTGGTAAAAGTTCCAATGAGTTGTTTTAACGTCCCGTTAAAGCGTTCACACAACCCATTGGTTTGCGGGTGGTACGGGGCGCTTCTAAGGGACTTTACGCCGCAAAGCTTCCACAGTTGGTTGGTCACCTCTGCTGTAAACTGGGCACCCTGGTCTGAGATAATCTCCCGGGGAAATCCAACCCGTGAGAAAACCTGGAGCAAGGCAGCCGCCACCGTCTCTGCCAGTATGTTAGGTAACGCAACCGCCTCTGGATACCGTGTGGCATAATCTACCACTGTCAATATATACCTTTTCCCTGATGGACTGGGTTTGGCTAACGGCCCTATCAGATCGACCGCTAATCGGCTAAATGGTTCCTCCACAATGGGGAGGGGGCGTAATTTGGCCTTGCATCAATCTCCCCTCTTGCCAATGCGCTGGCAACTGTCACAGGTCTGGCAGTATTGACGAACATCATAGGTTACCCACTGCCAAAAGAAGTTTTGTGTCAGACGATGCCTGGTGCGACTGACGCCGAAGTGCCCGGCCAAGGGTATGTCATGAGAGATTCGCAGTAACTCCTGCCTATACTTCTTGGTAACTACCAGCTGTCCTTTTATAGTGGGGCTTGTCCCTGTGTGGTGCTGCTCTGTGATCTGGTAGAGGAGTCCCTGCTTCCATATAAACTGTTCCCCTTCCAGTACCCCTCTCCCCTCCTGTGCCTTCCCACGATATCCCTCCAATGAAGGATCCTCAAGTAACTCCCTCTTAAATTCATCTGGGGTGGCCCAAGAAATGTGTCTAGCTATGGGAATACGTGTAGGGCTGGGATGTCTTACCTGGGCCTTCTCTGAGTGTGATTCCGCCTCCGCAGCTCGAGCTTGTCTCCGGGTGGTCACAGGATATGTCTCAGCCAGAGGGGCAACCGAGAAGGCAGACAAAATGGGCCCCAAGTCATTTCCCAGCAAAACGTCTGCAGGCAAATCCTCCATCAAGCCAACCTCAACAAGGCCATCCCCAACTCCCCAGTTCAGGTGAATCTGGGCAGTGGGCAGTCGATGTATGGCTCCTCCTGCTACACGGACTGCCACTGTCCGGTCCGTCTTCTCTTGGTCCCGGACGAGATGAGGATTCACAGGGGTCAAAGTTGCTCCGGAATCTCTTAGTCCCTGCATGCGTTTCCCATTAACCCACATGACCTGTCGATGCTGTTGTCGATTATCTGCCCGGGCTGCCTGCACGGGGTCTACTTCATGCAGCACTTCCTCCATGTCTTCCACCCCTTGGTTAGTTGTAGCCCCCAATGCCGGGTCAGCTTCGCCTTGGTAGCAGTGTACAGCGGCCCGGCGGAAGGTAGCTGTTCCCGCCTTTGGCCACTGGGTATGCTGAGTCCGGTTGGGACATTGTCTTTGCAGGTGGCCCAGCTGATGGCAGGTGTGGCATCGCGCCCCAGGGGAACTGTGGTAGGCCGGGTTTCTAGCTGGTCCCCCTACAATCTTCGGTGGTTTGGGGCCCTCCAGGTCCATGGGCGGACCCCTAGTGACCATCTCTGATCCTGACAACTGAGGCCTCCTGGCGTCATGATGTTCATCGGCCAGACGAGCGGCTTCCTCAAGAGTCATTGGCCGCCTGTCCCGAAGCCATTCCTGTGTCTCGGGGTTTAGTCCATTAAAGAATCGTTCTAACAAGAAGAGCTGGAGGATGTCCTCCTTAGTGGTTGCTTTGCTCCCTTGTACCCACTGTAGCAGTGACCACCGTAATTTACAGGCCCATTCAGCGTGGGTATCGGTTACTCGTTTTATAAGTCCCCAGAACTTTTGGCGGTATGCCTCTGGTGTCAGCGCATACCGGGCCAAGATTACTTCTTTGATCCGCTCATAGTCCATACAGTCCTCATCAGGTACCGTGCGATAGGCGTCAGCTGCCCGGCCTGTCAGCTTGCTGGCCAGAATCTGAACCCGTTCCTCTGGCTTCACATGATGAAGGGCACACTGCCGCTCAAAGTCCTGCAGAAAGCCATTAATGTCTTCCTCTGCCTCCCCCAACTGTCGGAAGGCATTATACTGGATCTTTCTGTGGCTTACTGTTGAAGGTACCTGGGCGGAAGCCAGAGCTCCCCCTGCTCGCTGATTCTCCTCTCTCCGCTCTGCCATCTCCCTCTTGGCCAGTTCCACTTTGGTTCGTTCTGCCATCTCCATCTTGGCCAGCTCTATCCTGGTCCGCTCGGCCATCTTTTCCTTCAGATTAGTACGCACATCAGCCATCACCTCTCGTATGATCTCTACTGCAGGGTTTGGGCCATAGAACGCCAGTCTGTTCTTTACCTCCCTCTGGAATTCAGTCTCCTCCACGTTCACATTGGGGGGCACTGCACTCTCATGTTCCATGATGGCTGCTATCAAATCCGCTTTTGTTTTGTTGCTGGTGATTAACCCTCGGGCTTCCACCAGATCTTTTAATGTAGTCCTCTTTAACTTCTGGTAGTTGTCTTCCATTCATTCCTTTCCTCCTGTAGAAGGGGTATCAGATCCCACTGTCTGCCACCAGTGTAACGGGGTCTAACAAGCTGGGGTACCTCTTTCAGTACCAACCCGTGTTTCAGGAGGTCCACGCTGCTTTTGCTGGATTCTGAATGAAGGATGCTGGCTGTAATTCCTTGGTTACGTGAGAGCATATAAAAGCTGACTGCTACCCCACGTATTTCCAGTCTAAAAGAACACACTTTATTTTCAGCACACAGAATATATAACACAGATACACAGGACAGGCCAATTGGAAAACAGCAGGCCAGACATACATTACAATAGCCGCAGGGGGCCGGAGCCTGCCAATATTTACTGTGGGAATTACAAAGGTGGGGGAGGTCAGAAAGAGAATATCTTGTCCAGGGGCGCAGCCTGTGGACTGATGCAATTCACATGGAAACTATTATACATACATATACTGCATAACATTCTTGGTGCTGGGGGGTTCTGTAACAGTAAAAATCATAATTAGGGAAGTTGGTTTCAAAGAAAAGTGATATCTAAAGTGTGCAGGAGGCCAAAAAAGAAACAAGCAATATTTCCATGTAGTCTACAGGTTGGACAACCACAATTAATTATGCTTTATATTTCAGTTTAAAGGGAACCTGTCACCCCCAAAATCGATGGTGAGCTAAGCCCACCAGCATCAGCGGCTTAACTACAGCATTCTGGAATGCTGTAGATAAGCCTCCGATGTATCCTAAAAGATAAGAAAAAGAGGTTAGATTATACTCACCCAGGGGCGGTCCCGGTCCGGTCTGGTGGGTGTCGCGGTCCGGTCCGGTGCCTCCCATCTTGATTAGATGACGTCTTCTTCTGGTCTTCACGCTGCGGCTCCAGCGCAGGCGTACTGTCATGACGGACACTGTTCACACTAGGGCATCTGACAGACAGCGGTAATTCCACATTTGTCCTCTATACCCTCAGTGGCGCCAGATAATAATAATAATAATAATAATTTTATTTATATAGCGCCAACATATTCCGCAGCGCTTTACAAATTATAGAGGGGACTTGTACAGACAATAAACATTACAGCATAACAGAAATACAGTTCAAAACAGATACCAGGAGGAGTGAGGGCCCTGCTCGCAAGCTTACAAACTATGGGGAAAAGGGGAGACACGAGAGGTGGATGGTAACAATTGCTTTAGTTATTCGGACCAGCTATAGTGTAAGGCTCAGGTGTTCATGTAAAGCTGCCTGAACCAGTTACCTGCCTAAGTATGTAGCAGTACAGACACAGAGGGCTAATACTGCATAAAGTGTATGAGAACATGATGCGAGGAACCTTTTTTTTTTTTTTTTTTTTTTTTATTATAAATAGGCCACACAGGGATCGTTAGGTTAATGCCAGATAGATTTTATCCAGGTTATCCAGGGTTAATCTGCATGGTAATCTGGTTTGAGGCTGGGTCACGCCATGGCCTTTAAATAGTCATTCTGGACTTTGGGCATTGCCGATTATAGCTTGTGTCTTGTGCCTGGTGATCTCGGTCTGGAGTGGTGGTCTAGGAGTTGAAGTATCGTATCTGGTGGTGTATTATCCTTTGTCATATTTCTCCTTCCTATATTTGTGTTTAGTTTTGCCCTGTGCACATTATAGTGTTTTCCTGTGTGTCTGCGGCGTGGTGCATTTTTAGTTTTCCCTGTCTGTACTTTCTGTGTAGGTCGGTGTGTGGTCTTATCACTGGGTGGCGGGTGGAGGTTTCAGCATAGGGCTGAAACAGGAGTTAGGGTCAGGCCTGGCGGCCCAGACAAGCACACCATTAGTGTAAATTCTGGGAGAGGGACAGACAGGGTTTTCCCTAATCTGAGGGATATCGCAGGGGCCCGGGTAATCAGCTTTAGTCTACTCAATACCCCCGTGACACGTACTTTGCCTACACTATTGAGGGCAGAGCAAAGTACTGCAGTGCGCAGGCGCTGGGCCTCTCTGACCTTTCCTGACGCCTGTGCACTGCAGTACTTTGCTCTGCCCTCAACAGGACGTGAAGACCAGAAGAGGCCTTCATCCTATGAAGATGGGAGGCCCCGGACCAGACTGCGACGCCCACCGGATCGGACCGCCCCCCCAGGTGAGTATAATCTAACCTCTTTTTCTCATCTTTTAGGATACATCGGGGGCTTATCTACAGCATTACAGAATGCTGTAGATAAGCCCCTGATGCCGGTGGGCTTAGCTCACCCTCAATTTTGGGGGTGAAAGGTTCCCTTTAAGGCTGGAGGCTGAGGAGGATATTAAAAAATCATCTGATTTTTAACAAGAAAACTTGTCTGATTTTCATCCGAATTACCATCTGTCTGTACTTTTCAATGTGGCTTTCATGTGGCATCCGTGTTGTATCTGTATTTATGCATCAATAGTTTAAAATGTATCTGATAAAATGCTGTATCCAAGGTTGATAATGGCAACGTTTATATAAAAATGAAATGCAATATGGATGTTGCATATGGGACCCAATTTATTTCCTGCACCCATAGACTTAAATGGGTGAGTTTCATCCGAAATGCTCAAGAGAATAGTGAACGCTAACATTTTTTATCTGAACAGCTCAATTGAACTATATTGTTCAGTGTGTTAACCATTTTTTACTTGGACATCACAAATTTGCATTATATGCTTGTCTGAACTAGTGATGAGTGAATTTGTTCGAAAAACGATCACCAAACATAAAATGGGTAACATTCCGTAAAAAGTGTGGGAAAATATTTGCTTGGCCACTAAAGTATTTTTATCACTTTGGCCAATATAATGGTAGAGTATGATGAGCATGGGGCACATATTTTATGAGGGTAGCGGGTTGGCAGAGCTCAGAAGAGCGGCATGCTTGCAAACTTTTTTTTCTTCTAACTTTACGTGTGCATTATTGCGGCTAGCCAATCAGGGTGCAGGAAACATCCACAATGTCCTGATACAATGACTTGTGTCATTGGCTGCTGAAATTACATGTCTCTATATAAAAAGCGGACATCTTGTTTTAGTGCCATTTTGACAATGTAACAGCGCAGAGAGGCTGCTCCTGATGCAGGTTCAGGGTGCTGATAGATTTTAGCTAATTAGCTAGGCGGGTGTTTCAAAGTAAGACAGTTTAGACAGCTGGTATCCTATGTGGCTGTGAAATCAACCTTCCAGCATTTTTTTGGGCCATTACTGAGGTCCACAAACAAAAACAGCAGGGCACATTTCACAGAAGTGTGTTGTGCACTGCTTCTTTGCTTCTTTTGTGCTCTAAGCACAAGTAGACCTTTCTAAATTTTTGTTTTTTTCAGTTGCTAAATGTGATACAGCAAGATATATGCTGTTGAGCCTCAGGATTCTTCCCCTGCACAGGATAGATCCCAGGCCTCATCTGTCCCTGCGGTCTCCCATTCAGGTTCAGCCACTGCTGGTGCAGCTCAGCAGAATGTAGGTCTCAGTGCCGTGCTCGGGTTCGTGGTGCTCGGTTGGTTTCTGCTGCTTTTCCAATCAACTCCTTTGTAGCCAGTAATATGCAGGTGCACTCTGGTACTTAGGATTCTAAGTCCAGAAATCCCGATACTGAGCATGTCCATGATGTGGCGTCTCCCCATTGGTGGTCGGACATCAGCTTCTCTGGTGAGGTGGCAGTTCCAGATTGGATCAAGGACAATGTTCTGTCTGACTGGACATGAACCTTGTGTATAAAAGGTTTTCAGAGGTGCATGCCAGTGCTAGTGTCATTTATGTGTGGTTGTTGCCAGTGGATACTCTACCACTCAGTCTGCTTGTATGCATGTGTCGCCCTACTCCCAGAGAGTACTTACTTGGCTTGACATCTGTTTCCTCCATGTGTGCATAGTTAAGTCACAGAGCAAGTACCAACCCTCAGGCTAGATCCCTTTGGCGTCCCATGTGCGAGTTCATTCCTTCTATATTCAGCACTTGCTTCGCTACTGTGTGCGAGTGACACGGTTCTGTTGCAGTGCGAGTTCACTCCTATATTCAGCACCTGCTTCGATACTGTGTGTGAGTGACACGGTTCTGTTGTAGTGCGAGTTCACTCCTATATTCAGCACCTGCTTCGATACTGTGTGTGAGTGACACGGTTCTGTTGTAGTGTTATCTCAGTCCTTCTATATTCAGAATCTGCTTTGTTGCTGTATGCGAGTGACACAGTTTGGTTGCAGTGTTAGTTCAGTCCTTCTACATTCAGCATATGCTTCGTTGCTGTATGCGAGTGACACGGAACGGTTGCAATGCTAGTTCAGTCCATGTGCTCTCCCTGGCACTTGTAACAAGGTCTGCACTTAGCTTTTCACTGTGCTCTCTTTACAACCTTATTTGGCCATGTGGTGTGTGACACATCAAAAACATCCTGTTTCATTTATGAAGGAGGGACTCTGAAAGTCCCAAAGCCTATTTGTATAGGACCATCAGGCAGCCTTTACTACTCTTAAAGGGTCAACAGTGGGCTCTCACTATTCTTAGAGAGCCATCAGCCAGTTATGCTTTGTTGTTCCCATTATTAAACAGTGGGTCTCCTATACTGTTATTGCGTATGCAGTGAGTGGCAGGGCTGCCCAAAATTTGGACAAACCTCAATACCCCTTTGAAGAGACGTACAGCAGGGCCTCCTGAAAACAATGTTCCCATTATTAGGAAGTGAGTCTCCCATACTGTTTGCCTATGCAGTGAATGCAAGGCCTGCCCAAAATTTAGACGCACTCCAATACCCATTTGAAGAGATGTACAAGAGGGCTTCCTGAAACAATTTCTCCATTATTAGGAAGTGGGTCTCCCATAGTGTTTGCCTGAGCAGTAAATGCAAGGGCTGCCAAAAATTTAGAGGCACTCTAATGCCCCTTTGAAGAGACATAGAGAAGGGCCTCAAGATGAAATGTTCCCTCTATTAGGAAGTGGGTCTCCCATAGTATTTGCCTATGCAGTGAATACAAGGGCTGCCAATAATTTGGAGGTACTCCAATGCCCCTTGGAAGAGATATGGAGGGGGTCCTCATTAGAAAGGAGCAGGTCTCCTATACTTGTAATGCCCATGTAATAAGTGTATGGGCTGACAAACATTTACACCTGGGGGGTATACACAAACATTCTATATAACATTTTTTATGGTCTTCATAAACACCCTTTAAAAAAAGTATGTGGGAATTACATAACGGACCACAGTCACCCTGGTGATATGGTGGTGGAGGATGAGGAAGCGTATACCCATGTATGGGTGTGAAGAGGTGCATGGTAATAGACCTCCCAAAAAAGACACTGGATTTGAGTTTATGTTACGTTGCTATCATTCAGTGGTGTTGAGAAGTCTGATCCAATCCAGCCTTTGTTCATTTATATAAGAGTCAGCATTTTCAGATGACAGGCAGATGCGCTTATCTACTATATAATTGTTTAAGGGTCACTTCCGTCTGTCTGCCTTTCTGTCTGTCTGTCTTTCTTTCTGCCACGGATATTCATTGGTCGGGCCTCTGTCTGTCATGGAAATCCAAGTCGCTGATTGATCACGGCAAAACAGCCACGACTAGTGTTGAGCGATACCGTCCGATACTTGAAAGTATCGGTATCGGATAGTATCGGCCGATACCCGAAAAATATCGGATATCGCCGATACCGATATCCGATACCAATACAAGTCAATGGGACATCAAGTATCGGAATGTATCCTCATGGATCCCAGGGTCTGAAGGAGAGGAAACTCTCCTTCAGGCCCTGGGATCCATATTAAAGTGTAAAATAAAGAATTAAAATAAAAAATATTGTTATATTCACCTCTCCGGCGGCCCCTGGACATCAGCGGGAGGATCCGGCGTCCGGCACGGCTTCTTTCTTCAAAATGCGCGCCTTTAGGACCTGTGGAATGACGTCCCGGCTTCTGATTGGTCGCGTGCCGCCCATGTGACCGCCACGCGACCAATCAGAAGCCGCGACGTCATTCCTCAGGTCCTAAAAGGCGCTCATTCTAGGACTTTAGCTGAGGAATGACGTCGCGGCTTCTGATTGGTCGCGTGGCGGTCACATGGGCGGCACGCGACCAATCAGAAGCCGGGACGTCATACCACAGGTCCTAAAGGCGCGCATTTTGAAGAAAGAAGCCGTGCCGGACGCCGGATCCTCCCGCTGATGTCCAGGGGCCGCCGGAGAGGTGAATATAACAATATTTTTTATTTTAATTCTTTATTTTACACTTCCGATACCGATACCCGATATCACAAAAATATCGGATCTCGGTATCGGAATTCCGATACCGCAAGTATCGGCCGATACCCGATACTTGCGGTATCGGAATGCTCAACACTAGCCACGACCAATCAGCGACGGGCACAGTCCGGAAGAAAATGGCCGCACCTTACTCCCCTCCAGTCAGTGCCCGGCGCCCGCTCCATACTCTCGGGAGACCGCTAAGTCATCTGAGTAATTTCGCAATGCATCCTGGGAACGGAAGATGGCGGCAGCCGCGCACGCATCGCCAGAGGTTTGCTGGATCTACGCTGGATCCCCGCAGGTGAGTATATAACTATTTTTTATTTTAATTATTTTTTTAACAGGGATATTGTGCCCACACTGCTGCATACTATGTGGGCTGTGTTAGATACCGCGTGGCTGATATATACTATGTAGGCAGTGTTATATACTATGTGGGCTGTGTTATGTACAGCATGGGCTGTGCTATATATTATGCGGCCACTGTTATATACTGTGTGGGCAGTGTTATATACTACATGGCTGCTATATACTGCATGGGCAGTGTTATATACTACGTGGCTGCTATATACTGTGTGGGCAGTGTTATATACTTTGTGGCTGCTATATACTGCGTGGGCTGTGCTGTATATTACCTGGCCACTGTTATATACTGCGTGGGCAGTGTTATATACTAGGTGGCTGCTATATACTGCGTGGGCTGTGCTATATATTACGTGGCCACTGTTATATACTCCGTGGGCAGTGTTATATACTACGTGGCTGCTATATACTGCGTAGGCTTTGCTATATATTACGTGGCCAGTGTTATATACTGCGTGGCTTGTGTTATATACTATGTCGCCTGTGTTATATACTGCGTGGGCTGTGTTATAGTACGTGGCTGTGTTATATACTGCGTGGCCACTGTTATATATTGTGTGGCCTGTATTAACGCATCGGGTATTCTACAATATGTATGTATATAGCAGCCACATAGTATATAGCACAGGCCACGTAGTGTTTGTCTGCTATATACTACGTGGCTCCTATATACTACGTGGCTTGTGCTATATACTATGTGGCTGCTATATACATACATAAATACATATTCTAGAATACCCGATGCATTAGAATCGGGCCACCATCTAGTCAGTTATAATTCCACAGTACAATAAAATCCTGCTCAGACAAAACACTAGTGGCAGGGCAGGCCAGGACTTCCAAGGCGTAGAGAGCCAGTTCATGCCACATATCCAGCTTGGATACCCAATAATTATACGGCACAGATGAATCACAGAGGACATTGGTACCGTCAGCAAGGTGCTCCCTCAGCATCTTCCAAAACTTTGCACTCTTGCTATATGCACAGCAGTCTGCAACATACACTGCCTGCTTGCCTACCACTGATATCTAAGCAGCATTATTTGTCCTCAGAAGGAGTGTAAGTTGAAATGAATATGTGTATTACAGTATACATAGTATACCCATACTAAGTACGAAGCAAATAACTCTCTCCATAGCTCAGCAGCAACACTCCCTACACTGCCTAATTGTGGAGCAGACTGTGACGAGCATGGCAGCTCTGGATCTGATATAGACCTGGTGACGCTGTGCAGCCAGACAATCACTGTGATGTTACAACCAACATGACTGTGGCATTACAGTGCGGGGCAGACAATCTCTGCTTGTTCATTGGCTCTCTAAAGAGCACCAAACATGCAGGGCAGGGACCCAAGCTCCCGCCAAGCAACACTGGAAATACACGGCGAGCTCCAAGCACCTCCAGCAGTGAGATACTTGGGCGAGCACCAAGTAATGGTGGGCATACTCGCTCATCACTATTATTTATCTATTATGCTTTGCTTAAATAGTGCTATCTTATTCCGCAGCACTTTCATACATTATCATCACTGTGCCCAATTGAGCTCACAATCCAAATGCCCTATCAGTATGTCTTGGAGTGTGGGAGGAAACCGGAGTACCTGGAGTAAACACACGAAAATACGGGGAGAACAGACAAACTCCTTTAAGTTGTCCTTGGTGGGTTTTAAACCCAGGACCCCAGTGCTACAAGGCTGAAGTGGTGTTGCCCTATTGTGGTATTGTGCTGGTATTGTGCTCCAGCAAGGAGTCCATATTTCACAATATATATTCTCATTGCTAATAGCTTGTGTTGAGGTACCGTTACACTAAACGATTTACCAACGATCATGACCAGCGATACGACCTAGCCGTGATCGTTGGTAAGTCATTGTGTGGTCACTGGGGAGCTGTCACACAGACAGCTCTCTCCAGCGACCAACGATCAGGGGAAAGACTTCGGCATCGTTGAAACTGTCTTCAACGATGCCGAAGTCCCCCTGTAGCACCCAGGTAACCAGGGTAAACATCGGGTTACTAAGTGCAGGGCCACGCTTAGTAACCCGATATTTACCCTGGTTACCATTGTAAAAGTAAAAAAAAAAAGCAGTACATACACACATTCTGATGTCTGTCACATCCCCCGGCATCCACAGGGTTAAAACTGCTTTTGGCAGGAGTGCTGCTAATGCACGCGCTCCGGCCGAGAGCTTCCTTGCACTGACAGCGCCGGCAGTAACAGCGTGTGACGTCACCGCTGTGCTCTGCTTTACGGCCGGCACTGACAGTCAGTGCAGGGAAGCTCTCGGCCGGAGCACGTGCATTAGCAGCGCTCCTGCCGAAAGCAGTTTTAACCCTGTGGACACCGGGGGACGTGACAGACATCAGAATGTGAGTATGTACTGTTTTTTTTTTTTTTACTTTTACAATGGTAACCAGGGTAAATATCGGGTTACTAAGTGCGGCCCTGCGCTTAGTAACCCGATATTTACCCTGGTTACAAGTGAACACATCGCTGGATCGGTGTCACACACGCCGATCCAGCGATGACAGCGGGTGATCAGCGATCAAAAAAAGGTCCTGATCATTCCCCAGCAACCAACGATCACCCAGCAGGGGCTTGATCGTTGGTCGCTGTCACACATAACGAGATTGTTAGCGGGATCGTTGCTACGTCACAAAAAGCGTGACGCTGCAACGATATCTTTAACGATATGGTTATGTGTGAAGGTACCTTAAGGGCTGGTGGAACGCACTGAATAAATATAAAGATAGTAATAAGGTGCATTCACAGCCAGGGGTCCACCGTGCACAGATGGAACCTGCTGCTAGGTAATGGCGGCACTATATGGCGGTACTACGCCAGAATAAACAAGGGTTCTGTCACCCAGTATGAACTGATACGAACTCTGTTGCTTCAAAGAGATGCAGAGAAACAAAGGAAACACTGTGCCCTGTTAGCAGTCGCAGGGTGCAGCAGATGGACGCTAGTGGGATCCCTGAAATTCATCCCCGCTATGCTGGTGATTAATCTCGCTCCCACCCTCGGTGGCTTTTGAGCCCGCACCTGAGGATGCCCTGAGTCAGATGCTGAGACCAAGCTGGAATTCCCACCCTACACTGACCAGTAGTGTTAATGTAGCTGAGAAGCCACTATTAGGCTCTGACTGCTTGCTCCACTCACCCTAATACCAAGACAACAACCAAAGGGATGGGGATCATTTAGGAGCATTCACCAGTATCAATCTCTCAGCACACACATACATAGTCAGGTCTATAATAGTGCATTGCAAAGCAGCCATGCAAACCTTTTATAGTCACAGCCTTCCAGGACCTTCCTGTCGGTCCATTCAGAGCTGCTACAGGACCTGGGCATGTGACCTATGACCTCCAATGAGAGGTCATCCCACGGCATGCTCAGTAGATGAAAAGCATGACTCAGTCCCTGGAACATTTGCTCCCTGCTTATCAATGCTGGTTACAAAGGCTGAACCTGGGACAGCAGCTGTTACCAGTCGTGCAGTATCAGCTTGAGCCAGATACTGGGACCGACGTCTCTGCTGAGCAGATTCCATTGCGGCTGGGGAAGAATGGAAGACTGCAGAGGACATGGTGCAAGATTCCCCCTGTGCAGCAGTGGGAACTTGACACCTAACAGTGTGGTCTTTAAACCATGCCACACTTAAGCATTGGTCAGGGCTTGGAGCAGTATTTCTTCCTTAAAGTTTGATCAGTAACTGGTGGATGAGTGACAGTTGCAGGTCTGGTTCTCTTAAAGCTGTGCCAAATTCAGGCAACAAAAAAGAAGGAGACGCAACTTGGAGAGCAAATATTTCCTCAAATTTTGGACAGATACCACAAAAAAGTGACATTAATTTCTAATTATTTATTTTTTTAATCAATTATTTAGCGCCAATAATTCCACATCGCTTTACAGACCTTTACAGACATTAGTGGCACTGTGCAGCGGTGCAACTTTGGGACTCACAATCTAAATTTCCTATCAGTATGTCTTTGGAGTGTGGGAAGAAAAATTAATACTGGGAAGAAACCCTCGCAAGCATGGGGAGAACATACAAACTCTGCAGATGCTGCCCTTGGTGATGTGGAAACCCAGGACTCCAGCGCAACGAGCAACAAACATGTTGTAGATAGTGCTGCAGGAAGGCGCTCCTAGGGTGAACTTTTTCATGAGGTACAAGTCCATAGTGTGTTGGTAGCAGATAACACTCAAGCTTGCTTCCTCCATCCACTCCTGGCAACCACAGACAACAGAGAGGGAATAATTATCCTCTTCATTTCCTATATGTTGCATGTCCATCACCTCTTCCTTCTCGTCCTTCTGATCGTCCTTCTCCATTTGTTCATACCATGGCAACCGCCGTTGAGCCAACAGACCTGAACTTAGAGATATTGCTTACTTTTCTGCATCCTCATCTGCTTCCTCCTCTTCCCCCGAGACCACCAAAACCTCCTATTCAAAATGTGCTCCAGAATGTAGATGACAGTAATAGTGATGCTGATGATGACTTTGTCAGCGCTAACCATCTTAGTAGTCATTTCAAAAATGTGCAGAAGGGTACAGAGATTTGCATCTGTGTCCACTCCGCAAGTGTCAGTCACATAATGATTGTATTGCACTGTGCCAGGCTATTCAAAATGTCATACTGCACCAGGTCTTGCTGCTTATGCAACAGTCGCTGCAACATGTGAAGAGTAGAATTCCACCATGCAGTCACATCGCATATTAACCGGATAATGGGTAGGTCGAAAGATCTCTATACTAACTGAAGTGGAATAGTGGAACTGAGCACACAACATTGGTTTCTGCATCAGCACATCCAGGCTGGGACAGTAGCGGAAGAATGGCTGTACTATCAGGTTGAGGATGTGAGCCATGCAAGACACGTAAATTAGGTTGCCCCGGCGTGTGCCACCACCAGATTTGCACCGTTATCGCACAAGGCCTTCCCTAGCTCAAGGTTAAGTGGAGACAGCCATAGCTCAAACTCAGTGTGGATAGCTGTCCACAACTCTTGATCTGTATGACTGTGATCTCCAATTCATATTAATTTAAACACTGTTTAGTAGTTTAGTTCTCCAACTCTTGCTGTTTAATAGTTTAGTTCTCCATGTTATGGTGTGTATTTGTTTTGTTCTCCAACCCTAGCTGTTTAGTAGTTTAGTTTTCCAACCCTAGCTGCTTATTAGCTTAGCTCTCCAACCCCTGTTGTCCAGTAGTAGTTTAGTTCTCCATCTTATGGAGTGTAGTGGTTTAGTTCAAATTTCCCAAGTGCCCTAAAAGCCTTGGGGATTCCAAGATTTGTGGAGCAGCCCCTTCCTCAACTGCTCCCACAGCCACCAAAGTCATCCAGTGCCCAGTCAGCGAGATGTAACTCCTCTGTCCATGTTTGCTCATCCAAGTGTCAGTGTTGAAATGCTCCCTGGCAGACATAGAATATTTCAGATGATGGGTTATGTTGTTTGTGACATGCTGGTGTAGTGCAGGCACATCTTTCTTAGAGAAGTAATGATGACTGGGCAACTGGTACTAGGGGACTGCGACGTTCACCAGCTTTCGGAAACCATCTGTATCCACATGGTGGAGAGGTTCCATTTCCGTGGCCAACATTGAATTGGCCATCAAATTATCACAGAGATCACAGGCTGTGAGCCATGCAGATTTGCAAGCTTTGATCTTTGGAGCGAAGAGCTCTCAGCTGGCCCTTACCATCCAGATAATTACATGATTGGTCGACAATCAACTGAGGAAGCCACAGACTGTCAACAATAATTAGCTCTCAGAAAACTAATAGTGAGCGCATGGCATATCCACCTCCGGATTACAACTCATGGAGTATGTGAATTTACCGCCGTACAGTCATTGCTAACTCTACGATAACCCCACACTCCTCGCTGCCACAACCATTCCTGTTGTTTTTAAATAAGTAAATACAGGCCCATTAGATACCATTCTTCTTTGGAGGTTCACACCATCATGGTCTTCCATCCCCTCTCCCTCAGAGTAGTGGTCATATATCGTCTCCCAGGCTCCCCCACCCGCTCCATTAACCACTTTGATGCCTACTTGCCACACTTAATGTCCTCAGAATTGCCAACCCTTATCGTGGGAGACTTCAACAGCCTCTCCTCCCCAACTGTATCCCAGCTTCTGTCTCTAGCCACTTCTCGTGTCCTCTCGCAACTTTCAACCTCTGAGACACACACCTCTGATCTGGTCTTTGTCCGACTCAGTTCAATCTCCTACCTAGATAACTCACCTCTTACCCTTTCTACCCCATAAAATTAGGAGTATTACTGTGACTTACACATTTTTAGGTGCTTCCTAAAAGCATATCTGTTTAGGGTGGCCTATCACGTTCCCTAATCATAATCCTTTTTACATATAACCTATTCTCTACTTTTTTGAACATAATTCACCATCAAACTCAACCATACCCAAAAGGCTCATGCAGCCTTTATCTACCTCCCATTTCCTCAAGATGGTTAGACCGTCAATGTAAATAACCCACACCTCCTTGTAGATTGTAAGCTCTGAAGAGCAGGGTTGTCATTATTTTAGCTTTAATTGTTTGATTATTGTAAACTTTGTCACTTTTGACTGCTTTATATGCACTGATAACTTGTTCTGTGGAATATGTTTGCTCTATATAAAGGTTATTATTATTAGTAGATTGAAGATGGTGAAGTTCATGCTCTTAGTTTTGCCATGTGTATGAGGAAACAATCTTTTACGTGAGCATAACTGCACAATTGGGCCTTGCTGCTGACAGACAGTTGAGTAGAGTGAACATGACAAGCTGCTGTACTGTTCGAGAGGTGCAGGCGGAGTTGTTACAGTGGATTGTTAAAGATGGGGTGTGCTTGGTGTCTAAGATTAGCTGACAAACTCTCACTCACCCCAACTGTATCGGGTAAACAAGTGGAGGTTCGGAGGCTGGAGACCTGTGTGACAAGACTTGCTACAGTGAGGGAGGAAGAAGAATCAGAAGATGAGGATGATGGGGTGGACAGTGGTTGGTGAGGCCCGTTGGTCAGCATTTTAGTGACCTTCCCAGATTAACACTTATGAATCGCGCATTTGCCAGTTCATGCATGTAGTAGTCAAATGTTTTCATTTTTGAATCTCTACTCTGTAATTTTTAGCAAAGTTGGCAGATAATGTCAATTTTGTAGTTTTTTGAGGTCTGAAAAAAAGACCCAATCTAGTCAACTGCAGACCCACGAACGCTGCTGGCCACTGACAGAGTTGGGGCTGAGGATGCCTTACTTGTCATAGTTGCATAACTCTGTGGGAACCTGCAACGTAACTGCCTAGTCTTCCTCTTCCTCTTCCTTTGCTTAGCTATTCAGCTACATGCCTCTGGGTTTACACCAAGTGGAATCTACTACCTCATCATCATACTTTCTGCTCTCCCACTTCTCACCCTGAGAGTCACCCTTCTCTTCCTGCCCTAAAAGTAGAGTACAGTCCGCATTAAGTATCTGAGTCTCAACAGGATCACTTCAACCCCCAGGGTTATCATCTTTTGTCGATGGTTTGATTTTGCTTGGACTCTACTTCATCCAGCCCTGAATCAAACTGAAAAAAATTTGGGCATCGGTGAAAATTATTTCCTCCTCTTGACTCTGTGAATCTTTGAAGTAATAATAATAATTTTATTTCTATAGCGCCAACATATTCCGCAGCACTTTACATTTTAGAGGGGACTTGTAAGACAATAGACTTTACAGCAAAACAATAAACACATACAGCTATGGCAAAAATTAAGAGACCACCACATCAAAACCCTGTCATGGGCAGCTCAATCTCCAGACCTGAACCCCAATGAAAACCTCTGGAATGTAATAAATAGGATGACTACAAGCTATCAAACAAAGAACGGCTTAAATTTTTGTGCCAGAAGCAGTGTGAAAGACTGGTGGAAAGAATAATAATCTTTATTTTTATATAGCGCTATAACATATTCCACAGCGCTTTACACACATTATCATTGCTGTCCCCATTGGGGCTCACAATCTAAATTCCCCATGTCTTTGGAATGTGGGAGGAAACCGGAGTGCCCGGAGGAAACCCGTGCCAACACGGAGAGAACATACAAACTCTTTGCAGATGTTGTCCTTAGTGGGGCTTGAACCCAGGACTCCAGCGCTGCAAGGCTGCTGTGCTAACCACTGCGCCACCGTGCTGCCCTAGAATGCCAAGACACATGAAAGCTGTGATTAAAAATCATGGTTATGCCACAAAATATTGATTTCTGAACTCTTCCTGAGTTAAAACATTAGTATTGTTGTTTCTAAACGATTATGAACTGGTTTTCTTTGCATCATTTGAGGTCTGAAAGCGCTGTTTTTTTTTTCATTTTGACCATTTCTCCTTCTCAGAAAAAAATACAAAATGTATTGCTTGGAAATTTGGAGACATGTTGTCAGAAGTTTATTGAATAAATGAACAATTTACATTTTGCTCAAAAATATACCTATAAAGAGAAAAATCAGACAAACTGAACATTTTGCAGTGGTCTCTTAATTTTTGCCAGAGCTTTAGATCAAAATAGATACCAAGAGGAATGAGGGCCCTGTTTGCAAGCTTACAATCTATGAGGAAAAAGGGGAGAAACAAAAGGTGGACTGTAACAATTGCTTTCATTGTTCAGACCAGCCATAGTGAAATCAGGTGTTCATGTAACGCTGCATGAATCGGTTATCAACCTAAGTATGTAACAGTGCAGACACTGAGGGCTATTAAATGCATAATGCGTGTGAAAACATGATTCGAGCAACCTGGTTATGGTAAAAAAAAATTGAATGGGTAACAAAGGGATAGTTAGATTTAAGTGTTGAGGCTGTACGCCAGTCTGAAGAAATGTGTTTTTAGGGCACACTTAAAACTGTGGGTATTTGGGATTACTTGAATTAACCTATCTAGTGCATTCCAAAAAATAGCACACTTCTGATGCCCATGGCATAGAATGTGTGAATAGATCTGCATACTTAGCCATCTGTGGCTTCCTACAGTCAGTTGGGCGGTTGGAAAGTTGTGAAGAAAGAGAAGAGGCCACTTTATTCAGCACTTGCCATCTACTGGAGCACATATTCTTTCTGGCCCTCATTTACAAAGTGTACCTCTGTGCGGCTGCCAAGGAAAGAGAGTGAAGTAGCCCCTCTAGTAACAGAAGTTTTAAAAATGCTGCGCAATTGCTAACTGCAATAAAACAAACCTACTTTTGATCTCTCATCATACCTGTCTTCCAACCCTAAACAGCTATTCAGTACTTTAAATTCTCTCCTACACTCACCAGCTACTCCTCCCTCTCCTCTCATCTCAGCTGAAGACTATCCCTCACCTCCGGTGAACTTTACCCGATATCATCTCATCTCATTCCAAACTTTACCACAGTCTTCATCCCAAGCCTAACCCACCTCTTCAACCCTTTATTAACAACTGGTGCCCTCACCTTCTGATTGAAATATACCTCGGTCACACCCATCCTCAAAAAGCCCTCCATTACCCATCTTCTGTGTCTAGCTGTCACCTCATCTCACTTCTCCCCTATGCCTTCAAACTACTGAAACAAGTCCATTTTGAACTGTCCTCCCACTTCTCAGCTTGCTCCCTTTTTGATCGCTTACAATATGCCTTCCGACTGCACTATTCCACTGAAACTGCCCTGACTAAAGTAACCAATGGCCTACTAACTGCTAATTGAAAGTGACTCTAGTTGGTCCTTCTCCTCTTGGACCTTGAATCTGCCTTTGACACAGTGGACTATTTCCTCTTACTTCAGAGTTTCTGATTTCTTTCCATTCCAGATTTGGCCCTTTGTTGGATCTTCCCGTACCTAACAGATCAGACATTCAGCGTCTCTCACTCACACACCACCTCCTCATCTTGTCCCCTATGTGTTGGTTTCCCGCAAGGTTTAGTTGTAGAACTGGGCACTATGCTTATTTTGCACATGCTCCCTCCCTATTAAAGGGACCTCGCGTGTCCCCCTAAGGTGTTTCCAGCCAATTGCTCGGTGATACCTTCTTTTTAAGGTGCCTCCTCCAATATGGAGGTGCCTGAGCAATTTTGTTAGTTTGCCTTGCATGTTTGCTAATTGTTAGGTTCCTCAAGTCCACCCATCTGCTTGTCTATGCTCATACCTGTCTGTTCTCTCCTGTCCATCAGCCTGTCCAGATTGCACCTGTCAGTGCCCATCTGTCTAACAACCGATCCAGCCTGCACTTGCCAGTGCTTTTCTGTTCCTCAGTTGGTCTCATTTGCACCTATGGTTCCATTGTTGCTACAGTACCTGCCTGCACTCTTCATCCCTCCTTTGGGCAGTACAAGCCTACCCACTCTAGGGGGTCAACTGCCACCCTCTGTAGGTCAGCCCTGGAGTAGCACCTTGTGCCACCTATTTGACCTTCCTTGGGACACAGTTTTTGTCTGGCGCCTCTTATCTGAGGTTGGATTTGGTAAGCCACCTAGTTACGCCCCTACAGGCTTTCCGAGGGCTACGGCAGAGTGTTTCCAACAAGAGGCTTATCCTTTTTAAGAACCTTACTTGGAAGGTTATTTTTTGTTATTCTTTTCCTAGTTTTATGACAACACACATACACAAATCTGTGTAATAAGTTAGCTGGATGAAATGAGATGAGATGAGAGCTTCCCCAAGATAAATAGGCATGTTGCAGTCTGGAAAGACACGTCTCATGTCCGGCTACGTCAGTGTCTCTGGATGCATAGTGGGCATGTGTTTTCTTGAAATCCCATCCACTATGTATGCTGTAATGTCTAGACGCTGTGGGTTGGAAGCTGCGCAAGTATGGAGCATCCAACCCACAGTGTTTACTGATCATATGAACAGACCCCAAGATTTGAATCTCAAAATGTATTTTTCTGCAGCCATACTTGGAAATTCAGGGGTACTTATTAGATATAATTTTCTTCTACAAGGTTATTTCATATTAAGAGTGTTACAGGCAAAACGTAAGATCCTTTATTTGCAATTCACATCCAGAGAATGCTGCCAAAACAAAAGCTAAAGTTCTATTTTTGTACTGAATGAGAATTGTTGCTGACTGCTTAAATGAGCAAATGTAAAGTGGAGTAATTAACAACTGAACCTTTGATCTAAACCCTTTTACTCCATCCTTTATCATTTCTGGGAAAAATATAAAACAAAAGGAACTAGTTTTTTTACAGTAAAAAGCATATAGCAAATTGAGATATAAATAGACATTTGTACAGAGAGCAGTTTTTCTCAGCAAATTCAATTGCAATGGAAAAGAAGCTAGAAGTAAGAGTTGTGGACTAACCTATGAACATGGGTTCAATCAAATTTGACGGGGAGATAAACCTGGGTTGCATTTAAGAATGTAATGGAATGATTGTGAAGAATTGCTTGAAAACAACTCCTTACTCCCATCTCACAAAAGATCTATTCCTGGACTACTTATAGCCAAATGGCCATAGTGTTTATGACTTACCATAATACATCTTCTATTCTCTCAAATTACAGAAAATGAAATGGCTGTTGGCGCTTTCAAAAATTGACCACCTTCATGAAATTCGTATCCATGGCCTTGTGAATGAAATTGAGCTACACAAACCAGCTTGTATTATTTTGTACGCTGATTAACCACAATATTAGAGGCATTGCATGTATAGTGTTATTTGTATGACACAAGTGCGCAGTGTTGTCAACTTGATTTTTAATTTTTTTGGCATAGCTTATAAAAAAATCATGGATTTCTGAAATTTATACAGACACTTTGTAATAAATCATTAACATTCTAATTGATATATACCTACAACCCATAATTCTGGTATGAAAACATCAACTTCATTGGGAACTGAAAAATGATTACTAGTACAGTCATCTACTATATAAAGCTGAATGTGTGTGTGTGTGTGTGTGTGTGTGTGTGTGTGTGTGTGTGTATTTCAAAAACCTGACCTGCACATCCAAACATAGACTGAGTGTGAACAGGTGCTGAACCCAGAGTCGCCAACTCGTATATAGTTAAGTAAAAAGGGCAGCACACTGCAGCGCCAAAACATGCAAACTTGAAAACACGAAATTTGAACTGCATTACTGCACTAGAAATATGAAAAATGAGAGCTTTTAGCGCATAAAAATGGGCATATTTATGTGTACCTCGTAGCCACTTTACGGCATCTCTCTTATACGAGGTCCTACGCTTGACCTACCTCGCTGAGAATAAACGTCTCCATCTGAATGGGTACGTGTGAAACCTCTTCTTGGACTCAAATTCTCTCTCTCTGTGGAGGGGTATTAGACCTACTATAATTAAAACACCTGTGGCTAGGAGGCGGGAGTGCACGATCAGAAGGCTAGAGAATACATTTCAAAAACCTGACCTGCACATCCAAACATAGACTGAGTGTGAACAGGTGCTGAACCCAGAGTCGCCAACTCGTATATAGTTAAGTAAAAAGGGCAGCACACTGCAGCGCCAAAACATGCAAACTTGAAAACACGAAATTTGAACTGCATTACTGCACTAGAAATATGAAAAATGAGAGCTTTTAGTGCATAAAAATGGCCATATTTATGTGTACCTCGTAGCCACTTTACGGCATCTCTCTTATACGAGGTCCTACGCTTGACCTACCTCGCTGAGAATAAACGTCTCCATCTGAATGGGTACGTGTGAAACCTCTTCTTGGACTCAAATTCTCTCTCTCTGTGGAGGGGTATTAGACCTACTATAATTAAAACACCTGTGGCTAGGAGGCGGGAGTGCACGATCAGAAGGCTAGCGAATACATTTCAAAAACCTGACCTGCACATCCAAACATAGACTGAGTGTGAACAGGTGCTGAACCCAGAGTCGCCAACTCGTATATAGTTAAGTAAAAAGGGCAGCACACTGCAGCGCCAAAACATGCAAACTTGAAAACACGAAATTTGAACTGCATTACTGCACTAGAAATATGAAAAATGAGAGCTTTTAGTGCATAAAAATGGCCATATTTATGTGTACCTCGTAGCCACTTTACGGCATCTCTCTTATACGAGGTCCTACGCTTGACCTACCTCGCTGAGAATAAACGTCTCCATCTGAATGGGTACGTGTGAAACCTCTTCTTGGACTCAAATTCTCTCTCTCTGTGGAGGGGTATTAGACCTACTATAATTAAAACACCTGTGGCTAGGAGGTGGGAGTGCACGATCAGAAGGCTAGAGAATACATTTCAAAAACCTGACCTGCACATCCAAACATAGACTGAGTGTGAACAGGTGCTGAACCCAGAGTCGCCAACTCGTATATAGTTAAGTAAAAAGGGCAGCACACTGCAGCGCCAAAACATGCAAACTTGAAAACACGAAATTTGAACTGCATTACTGCACTAGAAATATGAAAAATGAGAGCTTTTAGCGCATAAAAATGGCCATATTTATGTGTACCTCGTAGCCACTTTACGGCATCTCTCTTATACGAGGTCCTACGCTTGACCTACCTCGCTGAGAATAAACGTCTCCATCTGAATGGGTACGTGTGAAACCTCTTCTTGGACTCAAATTCTCTCTCTCTGTGGAGGGGTATTAGACCTACTATAATTAAAACACCTGTGGCTAGGAGGCGGGAGTGCACGATCAGAAGGCTAGAGAATACATTTCAAAAACCTGACCTGCACATCCAAACATAGACTGAGTGTGAACAGGTGCTGAACCCAGAGTCGCCAACTCGTATATAGTTAAGTAAAAAGGGCAGCACACTGCAGCGCCAAAACATGCAAACTTGAAAACACGAAATTTGAACTGCATTACTGCACTAGAAATATGAAAAATGAGAGCTTTTAGCGCATAAAAATGGCCATATTTATGTGTACCTCGTAGCCACTTTACGGCATCTCTCTTATACGAGGTCCTACGCTTGACCTACCTCGCTGAGAATAAACGTCTCCATCTGAATGGGTACGTGTGAAACCTCTTCTTGGACTCAAATTCTCTCTCTCTGTGGAGGGGTATTAGACCTACTATAATTAAAACACCTGTGGCTAGGAGGCGGGAGTGCACGATCAGAAGGCTAGCGAATACATTTCAAAAACCTGACCTGCACATCCAAACATAGACTGAGTGTGAACAGGTGCTGAACCCAGAGTCGCCAACTCGTATATAGTTAAGTAAAAAGGGCAGCACACTGCAGCGCCAAAACATGCAAACTTGAAAACACGAAATTTGAACTGCTTTACTGCACTAGAAATATGAAAAATGAGAGCTTTTAGCGCTTAAAAATGGCCATATTTATGTGTACCTCGTAGCCACTTTACGGCATCTCTCTTATACGAGGTCCTACGCTTGACCTACCTCGCTGAGAATAAACGTCTCCATCTGAATGGGTACGTGTGAAACCTCTTCTTGGACTCAAATTCTCTCTCTCTGTGGAGGGGTATTAGACCTACTATAATTAAAACACCTGTGGCAGGGAGGCGGGAGTGCACGATCAGAAGGCTAGAGAATACATTTCAAAAACCTGACCTGCACATCCAAACATAGACTGAGTGTGAACAGGTGCTGAACCCAGAGTCGCCAACTCGTATATAGTTAAGTAAAAAAGGCAGCACACTGCAGCGCCAAAACATGCAAACTTGAAAACACGAAATTTGAACTGCATTACTGCACTAGAAATATGAAAAATGAGAGCTTTTAGCGCATAAAAATGGCCATATTTATGTGTACCTCGTAGCCACTTTACGGCATCTCTCTTATACGAGGTCCTACGCTTGACCTACCTCGCTGAGAATAAACGTCTCCATCTGAATTGGTACGTGTGAAACCTCTTCTTGGACTCAAATTCTCTCTCTCTGTGGAGGGGTATTAGACCTACTATAATTAAAACACCTGTGGCTAGGAGGCGGGAGTGCACGATCAGAAGGCTAGAGAATACATTTCAAAAACCTGACCTGCACATCCAAACATAGACTGAGTGTGAACAGGTGCTGAACCCAGAGTCGCCAACTCGTATATAGTTAAGTAAAAAGGGCAGCACACTG
The DNA here is from genome assembly GCF_032444005.1 of Ranitomeya imitator. Lineage (NCBI taxonomy): Eukaryota > Metazoa > Chordata > Amphibia > Anura > Dendrobatidae > Ranitomeya > Ranitomeya imitator. Next base: position 601,364,591 of record NC_091284.1, read on the forward strand.
CAGCACCAAAACATGCAAACTTGAAAACACGAAATTTGAACTGCATTACTGCACTAGAAATATGAAAAATGAGAGCTTTTAGCGCATAAAAATGGCCATATTTATGTGTACCTCGTAGCCACTTTACGGCATCTCTCTTATACGAGGTCCTACGCTTGACCTACCTCGCTGAGAATAAACGTCTCCATCTGAATGGGTACGTGTGAAACCTCTTCTTGGACTCAAATTCTCTCTCTCTGTGGAGGGGTATTAGACCTACTATAATTAAAACACCTGTGGCTAGGAGGCGGGAGTGCACGATCAGAAGGCTAGAGAATACATTTCAAAAACCTGACCTGCACATCCAAACATAGACTGAGTGTGAACAGGTGCTGAACCCAGAGTCGCCAACTCGTATATAGTTAAGTAAAAAGGGCAGCACACTGCAGCGCCAAAACATGCAAACTTGAAAACACGAAATTTGAACTGCATTACTGCACTAGAAATATGAAAAATGAGAGCTTTTAGCGCATAAAAATGGCCATATTTATGTGTACCTCGTAGCCACTTTACGGCATCTCTCTTATACGAGGTCCTACGCTTGACCTACCTCGCTGAGAATAAACGTCTCCATCTGAATGGGTACGTGTGAAACCTCTTCTTGGACTCAAATTCTCTCTCTCTGTGGAGGGGTATTAGACCTACTATAATTAAAACACCTGTGGCTAGGAGGCGGGAGTGCACGATCAGAAGGCTAGAGAATACATTTCAAAAACCTGACCTGCACATCCAAACATAGACTGAGTGTGAACAGGTGCTGAACCCAGAGTCGCCAACTCGTATATAGTTAAGTAAAAAGGGCAGCACACTGCAGCGCCAAAACATGCAAAATTGAAAACACGAAATTTGAACTGCATTACTGCACTAGAAATATGAAAAATGAGAGCTTTTAGCGCATAAAAATGGCCATATTTATGTGTACCTCGTAGCCACTTTACGGCATCTCTCTTATACGAGGTCCTACGCTTGACCTACCTCGCTGAGAATAAACGTCTCCATCTGAATTGGTACGTGTGAAACCTCTTCTTGGACTCGAATTCTCTCTCTCTGTGGAGGGGTATTAGACCTACTATAATTAAAACACCTGTGGCTAGGAGGCAGGAGTGCACGATCAGAAGGCTAGAGAATACATTTCAAAAACCTGACCTGCACATCCAAACATAGACTGAGTGTGAACAGGTGCTGAACCCAGAGTCGCCAACTCGTATATAGTTAAGTAAAAAAGGCAGCACACTGCAGCGCCAAAACATGCAAACTTGAAAACACGAAATTTGAACTGCATTACTGCACTAGAAATATGAAAAATGAGAGCTTTTAGCGCATAAAAATGGCCATATTTATGTGTACCTCGTAGCCACTTTACGGCATCTCTCTTATACGAGGTCCTACGCTTGACCTACCTCGCTGAGAATAAACGTCTCCATCTGAATGGGTACGTGTGAAACCTCTTCTTGGACTCAAATTCTCTCTCTCTGTGGAGGGGTAATAGACCTACTATAATTAAAACACCTGTGGCTAGGAGGCGGGAGTGCACCATCAGAAGGCTAGAGAATACATTTCAAAAACCTGACCTGCACATCCAAACATAGACTGAGTGTGAACAGGTGCTGAACCCAGAGTCGCCAACTCGTATATAGTTAAGTAAAAAGGGCAGCACACTGCAGCGCCAAAACATGCAATCTTGAAAACACGAAATTTGAACTGCATTACTGCACTAGAAATATGAAAAATGAGAGCTTTTAGCGCATAAAAATGGCCATATTTATGTGTACCTCATACAAAAGCTCTCATTTTTCATATTTCTAGTGCAGTAATGCAGTTCAAATTTCGTGTTTTCAAGTTTGCATGTTTTGGCGCTGCAGTGTGCTGCCCTTTTTACTTAACTATATACGAGTTGGCGACTCTGGGTTCAGCACCTGTTCACACTCAGTCTATGTTTGGATGTGCAGGTCAGGTTTTTGAAATGTATTCTCTAGCCTTCTGATCGTGCACTCCCGCCTCCTAGCCACAGGTGTTTTAATTATAGTAGGTCTAATACCCCTCCACAGAGAGAGAGAATTTGAGTCCAAGAAGAGGTTTCACACGTACCCATTCAGATGGAGACGTTTATTCTCAGCGAGGTAGGTCAAGCGTAGGACCTCGTATAAGAGAGATGCCGTAAAGTGGCTACGAGGTACACATAAATATGGCCATTTTTATGCGCTAAAAGCTCTCATTTTTCATATTTCTAGTGCAGTAATGCAGTTCAAATTTCGTGTTTTCAAGTTTGCATGTTTTGGCGCTGCAGTGTGCTGCCCTTTTTACTTAACTATATACGAGTTGGCGACTCTGGGTTCAGCACCTGTTCACACTCAGTCTATGTTTGGATGTGCAGGTCAGGTTTTTGAAATGTATTCTCTAGCCTTCTGATCGTGCACTCCCGCCTCCTAGCCACAGGTGTTTTAATTATAGTAGGTCTAATACCCCTCCACAGAGAGAGAGAATTTGAGTCCAAGAAGAGGTTTCACACGTACCCATTCAGATGGAGACGTTTATTCTCAGCGAGGTAGGTCAAGCGTAGGACCTCGTATAAGAGAGATGCCGTAAAGTGGCTACGAGGTACACATAAATATGGCCATTTTTATGCGCTAAAAGCTCTCATTTTTCATATTTCTAGTGCAGTAATGCAGTTCAAATTTCGTGTTTTCAAGTTTGCATGTTTTGGCGCTGCAGTGTGCTGCCCTTTTTACTTAACTATATACGAGTTGGCGACTCTGGGTTCAGCACCTGTTCACACTCAGTCTATGTTTGGATGTGCAGGTCAGGTTTTTGAAATGTATTCTCTAGCCTTCTGATTGTGCACTCCTGCCTCCTAGCCACAGGTGTTTTAATTATAGTAGGTCTAATACCCCTCCACAGAGAGAGAGAATATGAGTCCAAGAAGAGGTTTCACACGTACCCATTCAGATGGAGACGTTTATTCTCAGCGAGGTAGGTCAAGCGTAGGACCTCGTATAAGAGAGTTGCCGTAAAGTGGCTACGAGGTACACATAAATATGGCCATTTTTATGCGCTAAAAGCTCTCATTTTTCATATTTCTAGTGCAGTAATGCAGTTCAAATTTCGTGTTTTCAAGTTTGCATGTTTTGGCGCTGCAGTGTGCTGCCCTTTTTACTTAACTATATACGAGTTGGCGACTCTGGGTTCAGCACCTGTTCACACTCAGTCTATGTTTGGATGTGCAGGTCAGGTTTTTGAAATGTATTCTCTAGCCTTCTGATCGTGCACTCCCGCCTCCTAGCCACAGGTGTTTTAATTATAGTAGGTCTAATACCCCTCCACAGAGAGAGAGAATTTGAGTCCAAGAAGAGGTTTCACACGTACCCATTCAGATGGAGACGTTTATTCTCAGCGAGGTAGGTCAAGCGTAGGACCTCGTATAAGAGAGATGCCGTAAAGTGGCTACGAGGTACACATAAATATGGCCATTTTTATGCGCTAAAAGCTCTCATTTTTCATATTTCTAGTGCAGTAATGCAGTTCAAATTTCGTGTTTTCAAGTTTGCATGTTTTGGCGCTGCAGTGTGCTGCCCTTTTTACTTAACTATATACGAGTTGGCGACTCTGGGTTCAGCACCTGTTCACACTCAGTCTATGTTTGGATGTGCAGGTCAGGTTTTTGAAATGTATTCTCTAGCCTTCTGATCGTGCACTCCCGCCTCCTAGCCACAGGTGTTTTAATTATAGTAGGTCTAATACCCCTCCACAGAGAGAGAGAATTTGAGTCCAAGAAGAGGTTTCACACGTACCCATTCAGATGGAGACGTTTATTCTCAGCGAGGTAGGTCAAGCGTAGGACCTCGTATAAGAGAGATGCCGTAAAGTGGCTACGAGGTACACATAAATATGGCCATTTTTATGCGCTAAAAGCTCTCATTTTTCATATTTCTAGTGCAGTAATGCAGTTCAAATTTCGTGTTTTCAAGTTTGCATGTTTTGGCGCTGCAGTGTGCTGCCCTTTTTACTTAACTGTGTGTGTGTGTATGTCTGGGATTGGCATCTGCACCGTCGCAGCTACAGCCACAAAATTTTGCACAGTCACACGTCTGGACCCCGAGAGCGTCATAGGCTACATTGTGAGGCGAAATTTTAACCCCGCGCGTTCCAATTCACCAAACAATTTTGCCCCTATCTACATAATGGGGAAAAAAGTGAAAGGAAAAGTGTTGGAAGGGTCGCAGCTACAGCAACAAAATTTTGCACAGTCACACGTCTGGACCCTGAGAGCGTCATAGGCTACATTGTGAGGTGAAATTTTAACCCCGCGCTTTCCAATTCACCAAACAATTTTGCCCCTATCTACATAATGGGGAAAAAAGTGAAAGGAAAAGTGTTGGAGGCGTCGCAGCTACAGAAACAAAATTTTGCACAGTCACACGTCTGGACCCCGAGAGCGTCATAGGCTACGTTGTGAGGTGAAATTTTAACCCCGCGCTTTCCAATTCACCAAACAATTTTGCCCCTATCTACATAATGGGGAAAAAGTGAAATGAAAAGTGTTGGAGGCGTCGCAGCTACAGCCACAAAATTTTGCACAGTCACACGTCTGGACCCTGAGAGCGTCATAGGCTATGTTGTGAGGTGAAATTTTAACCCCGTGCTTTCCAATTCACCAAACAATTTTGCTCCTATCTACATAATGGGGAAAAAAGTGAAAGGAAAAGTGTTGGAGGCGTCGCAGCTACAGAAACAAAATTTTGCACAGCCACACGTCTGGACCCTGAGAGCGTCATAGGCTACGTTGTGAGGTGAAATTTTAACCCCGCGCTTTCCAATTCACCAAACAATTTTGCCCCTATCTACATAATGGGGAAAAAAGTGAAAGGAAAAGTGTTGGAGGCGTCGCAGCTACAGAAACAAAATTTTGCACAGTCACACGTCTGGACCCTGAGAGCGTCATAGGCTATGTTGTGAGGTGAAATTTTAACTCCGCGCTTTCCAATTCACCAAACTATTTTATCCCTATCTACATAATGGGGAAAAGTGAAAGGAAAAGTGTTGGAGGCAAATTGACAGCTGCCAGATGTGAACAAGTGGGACTTAAAGAATGAGAGTGATGGCGCCAAAGAGTATATACCGTACAGTTGCTAAGGTAGGACCCCGACATGGGATACTCACCACACGGGGATATGAACACACACACAAAATGCGCCACACACTACCACGTGCTTGAACACATATACCACCCTCAGCACACATTTCACCACACATACGCCAACCTCGCCACATAAAAGTCGAAACACAAAAGTCGCCGCTCAAAACTCACCACGCGCAAAACTTGCCACATGCAAAAAATAGGCTCACGCAAAACTCGCCACAAGTGCAAAACTCACCTCATGGAAAACTCGCCACACGCAAAACTTGCACATGCAGAAAAATTGCCATATGCACAAAATTTGAAACACATGCAAAAGTTGCCTCACACAAAACTTGCACATACTCAAAAGGCACCAGACATAAAACTCAACACGCGCAAAACTCGCCATGCGCAAAACTTGCTGCACACAACTTGCTACACTAACCTGTCACATGCAACTCGACACACAAAAAGTTGCTACACGCATGTTGCCACACAAAACTCATCTCACAAAAGTCGCTACATGCATGTCGCCACACACAACTCAACACACACAACTTGACAAACGAAACTCGCCCTAAAACACACACAAGTCTGGTATTAGCCTTCAAAAATAAAAATCTGTTTAATAAGCAGACAAACTACAAGAGCAACAAATATACCATATAGGAAATACGGCAGCTGTCAGTCACATGACCTGTCTATTATGTGTATGTGTGAGCTAATATATACTGCCAGGGGGAGGGCTTCCTGTTGGCTAGGGATTTATCAGGCTGCCAATTTATCTTACAAATACTGAGGTAAAAATACTGAGCAAATAACGTGTTAACGAGGTCTAATACAGGAGATCACACAGGTATATACTATATACAGGGGAGATGACACATAGATATATACTATATACAGGAGAGATGACACACAGGTATATACTATATAAAGGAGGAGATGACATACAGGTACATACTATATACAGGAGGAGATGACATACAGGTATATACTATATACAGGAGCAGATTACCTACAGGTATATACTATATACAGGAGGAGATGACATACAGGTATATGCTATATATAGAAGATGACATACAGGTATATACTATATACAGGAGGAGATGACACACAGATATATACTATATACAGGGGAGATGACACACAGCAGGTATATACTATATACAGGGGAGATGACATACAGGTATATACTATATACAGGAGATGACATACAGGTGTATACTATATATAAGGGAGATGACAAACATGTATATACTGAGGTGAAAATGAGAGGTGTGAGGTGAAAATGAAAAGGTGTGAGTGCAAAATGAGAGGAGTGAGGGAAAATAGTGTAGTGATCGGAAAATGACAGATGTGAGGTCGAAATGACAAGTGTTCGGCGGGAATGAGAGGAGTGAGGGAGAAAATGAGAGGTGTGAGGGAGAAAATGAGAGATGTGAGGGGGAAAATTAAAGATGTGATTGGGAAAATGAGAGGCGTGATGGGAAAATAAGAGAAGTGACGTGCTATAACTAACCACAGATATTTACTATGCCCAGGCAACGCCGGGCTCTTCAGGTAGTAATAATCTATAGGTGAGAATGATTATCCATATATATATACTACATATAAATTATATCCATGTATATATACTATATATATATATATATATATATTTTTTATTTTTTTTTTTTTACTATCAATTTTAACTTCATGTTATATTAGGGGTTGCTCAGATGTTATTTATTTATCACTGGTGGTTAGTCTTTGATGTCAATCGCTTCCTTGTAATTCATTATATGTTGAAACTGTGTTTGCATTATTTCACTGCTGTTGAAAGCTCGGAAGAAGCTGAAACGTTCAGATTCTGATTAATAATTTAATCAAAATTCACAATATTTCTGAGTGCTGGGAATTCTTCACTTCATATTTCTCACCTCCATGTGCACCACAATGAGTGGAGTGCCAATCGCCATTTGAATTTCCTGCTATTGTTTGACTATGTGTACCTATTAGTTCATAGATGTTGGCCATTAGCTTCATATTCAGTGAGGTAGAAGCTACATGGATTATCACTAGAGATGAGCAAACTGTTTTGGAAAACATTCGCCGTTCACAAAATTGGCACAAACTTTACACATTTGGATTCATGTTCAGATTCACAAGCATTTTTCCTAAAAATCTGCAAAATTTGGCAAAAGTTCGGTAAATGATCATGTTAACTAAGGGCTTTTTCAGACGTCAGTGTTTCCGGTAGCAGCATGGGCCGCAAAACGTCATGCACACATGCGCACTAAAGACACACGCATGACATCCATGTGTCATCAGTGTGACACGTACGGGTGCCTGGGAATCAAAGGTACTGTTCGTGCTGTTCCCCGGTGCTGGGTGGTGAAGACAACTTACATCATTGACCACTGCTCGGGCTGCAATCATGTCTTTATTGTGGTAAGGCTGACCATTTTATTAACCAATGTGAAGGACGCATAGACAAGGAAAAGTAAAGAAAAAGGTCAATCAGAATAACCCTGCCTTTCGCATTGCATTTTTACGTCGGCAGAAGTTTCTTTTTCTGGTAGTTCTACCTGTTGTGGTCATTCAATTGATTTTCAAGTGATGGTGGACTGTGGTTCTGCACTTAATTTGATTGATCAACAATTTCTAGACAAGTACAAGATTGATTCTGTACCTTTAACATGTCCTTTTCCTGTAGTGGCGATTGATAACATAGATAAATAGAGCATGGATGTGTTTCTCGAAAGGTCATCGGGTTTCCACTCACTGTGAATATGGAGCACCAGAAATCTTTAGATTTGTTTATACTTGTTAAATTGCCTTTTCCAGTTGTCCTGGGGTTACCCTGGTTAAAAATGCACAATCCTGTACTGGACTGGTCATCAAGTACGATAAGATCCTGGGGTCAGGAGTGTTATTGGAAATGTTGTGATGTATACATTGCTGCTGTTGTGAAAAATGAGCTACCTGAAACCATTCAGGAATTCTGGAAAGTATTTTCAGAAGTGGAGTCACACGCTCTACCACATCATAGAGATTTCGATTGCGCTATTGAGTTCGCCCCAGGTGCTACTCTCCCTAAGAGTCGTTTATTTAATCTGACGATTCCCGATAGGGAGCCCTTAAAGGAATACCTACAGCCTAGTCTTGCTGCAGGTCATATAAGACCCTCTAAATCCTCTGTAGCTGTGGGGTTCTTTTTTGTAAAAAAAAAAAAAAAAGATGGGGGTCTTAGGCCATGTCTGGATTTCAGGGAGATTAATAAGACCACTGTGCGCAATCCTTACCCCTTGCCGCTAATTCCAGATTTGTTTAACCAATTAGATGGAGCCAAGTGGTTCTCTAAGATCGATCTCCTTGGGGCATATAATTTTCTGCGGGTTAAAGAAGGCGATGAATGGAAAACAGCCTTTAATATGCCGGAAGATCATTTTGAGTGTCTAGTTATGCCTTTCGGCCTTACACATGCTCCGGCGTTATTTCAAAATTTCATTAACGTCATCCTGGGGCCGTTGATCGGTAGGAGTGTGATTGATTATTTGGATGATATTTTGATCTATTCGCTCGATCTGGAGTCGCATTGGCAGAGAGTCCGTGAGAATCTGCAGATTCTGAGAGAAAACACACTCTTTACTAAACTGGAGAAATGCGAGTTTGCAGTAGAGAAAATTTGTTTTTTGTGTACTTTGTTTCCAGTGATGGTTTTGAGATGAACCCGGTGAAGGTTCAGGCGTTTTTGGAGTGGCCTAGACCTGAATGCTTGAAGTTGATTCAGAGATTTTTTGGGTTTGCTAATTACTATAGAAAATTCATAAAGAATTTTTCTGTTATTGTAAAACCCTTTACTGATCTTACTAAGAAGGGTTCCAATGCTGTCCAATGGTGCCCTGAGGCTGTTAAGGCTTTTGAGCATTTCAAGGGGAGGGTTTACGTCAGCTCCTGTTTTGATCTAGAGAGATGAAACTAAGCCCTTTCTGGTAGAGGTGGACGCCTCATCAGTAGGAGTGGGGGCTGTTCTGTCCCTGGAGGTAGAGGATGGAGTGCATCCCTGTGCTTTGTTTTCTAAGAAATTTTCAGAGGCGGAGTTCAACAATGATGTTGGGAACCGAGAATTGCTGGCTATTAAGCTTGCATTTGAGCTTTGGCGACATTTTCTGGAGGGTGCTAGACATCCTGTACAAGTCTTTACTGATCATAAGAACCTGATCTATTTGGATGCTGCTAAAAGTTTGAATGCCCATCAAGTTGGTGGGCATTGTTTTTTGCCCGGTTCCATTTCTCTGTGACATATATCCCTGGGAGAAAAAATGTTAAAGCTGATGCTTTGTCTCAAAGTTTTTCCCCAGCGGTTAATACTAAAAAGGAAGAATCTATTCTGCAGAGAGGGGTGGTGATGGCAGCATTAGGTTCTGAGTTGGAAAATAGCATTCTTAAAGCTCAAGATGCGGCACCAACTAACACTCCTTATAGGAAATTATTTGTGCCTAAAGCCCTGAGTAGAGCTTTGATTACGGAATGTCATGAGTCTTGTTTGGCGGCTCATCTAGGGATTGCCGAAAGAAGAAAGTCGATCAGTCGGAGTTTCTGGTGGCTGGGATGGCTAAGAGAAATTGTCAAGTGGGTGCGTCAGTGTACATTGTGCGCTAGGTCTAAGGCTTCTCATGCTCCGGTGGCAGGGTTGCTTTGCCAGTTAGAGGTTCCTAGTTCTCCATAGAAACATCTTGCAATGGATTTTATCACTGACCTACCAGTCTCTGAGGGTTTTTCTGGTATCTGGGTTGTTGTGGACTGGTTTAGTAAGATTCTGGGCCACCGACTTGGGCTAGGAGAATAATAACTACATATTGCTAACGTCCATCGGTGGATATGTCCGCCACTGTAAGCATGAGCCTCCAAGTCCAACAGGGACAGAGTACGGATTTCTCTGGAACTGAGTGTCCCTACTTTAGTATCTATAGAGAGCATATCTTAATACAAGATGAATGCTGGGTGTGTTATGATTCTGACATGTTCTGGAGTGGAGATACAGGCATTAGACAAACTTGTGTGAAATTTACAAAGGCTGAAGAGAGAGGAGGGTCTGGGTAAACCAGCCCTGTTGGTGATGTCACGGGCTGCGGTTTATAAGTTTCTGCCAGGCCCCAGCAGTTAGTTTTTACCTGAGGAGCCTGACTGCCAGTCCTGATGCATTGGGACATATGGGAACTAGCCTGGTTGCCTGCAATGCTCTGAACACATGTAAGTGTTGATTTCTCATGTAATCCCTGTTTTTTTATAAGTACCTTTGTACATATTTTCAATTGTCTCATATAGTAACATCTTTATATAACTTTTTATAAATACTGCCTTAAACCTTTGATGGAGTATAATATTTAATACTAGATTCATTCCTCTGCTCTAAAACGTACCCTAAGTCTTCTGAAAGGAATTACGCTACTGTTTTGGGTTAGCTTCGGACCCGTTTAATCGAAGCTGGTGGCAGCATACCTTTGTACTGGGTAGTTGGGAGTCATTGTAGCGACTGCGGCATTGATAATTATTGTTCCTGCCTGAGTGGGAGTATTTATATCGCCTCGCTGCAGTGTGCCCAATAGCCAGTACATAGCAGGCAGCCTTTCTGGTGACTAATTACCCCAGGTGCAGTACCAAGTCTGACCTGAGAGTAAGGGGGCACCAGAGAGCTGCACGGTTTAAGTGGAACTGTAAGCGGGATATACATAAATCCCTGCAGTTCGTGGTATATTGAAGAGCAGTGGGATACCTAAAATAAGCCCCTGCTGTAAACTAAGAGGTCAATAGCCTTGTGTGTGTTTTTTCATCACATTGTAGCAGTGGAGGGATAACTAAGATAAGCCCCCCTGCACATGTGATAGCCGTCTGTTGGCCCAAAGTCACCCCGATCCATGACGTAGGGGTAACGGTCACGGTGTGAATTGTGACAACTTGCCAGGGCATTTGTGAAAGAGATTGTTAGACTCTATGGTGTTCCCACAGACATTGTCTAAAATAGGGGACAATGCCTTTGGTTTGCCTTTTGTGACAGACTTAATGTTCATTTGTCATTTTCGTCGGGCTATCATCCACAGTTTAATGGACAGACTGAGAGGAAGAACCAGGATGTTGAGCAGTTTTTGGAATGTTTTCGAGCGGACATTCAGGAGATGTGTTCGGAATATCTACCATTAGCTGAGTTTGCTCTCAATAATCATACGTCTTCTTCGGCTGGGTGTTCTCCTTTCTTTTGTTGTACTAAGAAGAATCCATCTTTCGGTCCTTTTTCTAGGATTGGGGTGTCGGTGCCTGAGGAGGAGAGTTTTTTTGGAAATTTGGAAAGGGTTTGGACCAGTGTGCGCCATAATCTTAAACAGGCTAATAGGAGGTCTAAGAAATATTTTGACAAGAGAACAAGGGAGGCGAGGTTTGTCGTTGAGGACATGGTTTGGTTGTATACTAGGAATCCGCATTTGAAGATCCCTTCTAAAAAGTTGGGGCCGAAGTTTGTAGGACCTTTCAAAGTGGTTCACATTGTCAACTCGGCAGAGGTGAGATTAGACATTTCTTTGTCCTGGAAAATTAATTCAGTTTTTCATGAATCTTTGCAGAAGGTTGACAAGCCAGATAAGGTGGCTATGCTGTCTGCTCCTCCAATTGATGAGGAATGTGAGTATGAGATTTCACACATTCTTGATTCCAGGTGGCATAGAGGGGGGTTACAGTATCTTGTGTCCTGGAAGGGTTTCGGTCCCGAGCGTAATTCCTGGGTGAAAGCTGTGGACATCTCAGCCTCAAGGTTAATTAAGGCTTTTCACAGGAGATTTCTGAATAATGCCCAGCCTAGAGGATCCTGGGGATCCTCGTTAAAGGGGAAGTACTGTTAGAATCTGTTTAGTTTGTGACTATCCGACATTTTCTTGTGGAGTTCTGGCTGCTTGTCTTTTTCCTCTGATGCTGGGTTTGTCTTGGGTCAGGTGTTTGTATCACTCTTTATTAACCAGTATCTGCCCCCCATTCCTTGCTGGACAACAGTGATAATCTGCTTGAGCTCTAGCTTGTTGCTTTGGTTTGTGTTCTGTGTGTGTTATTTGTGCAGTGCTGGTACCTCTGGTTCTGCTAGCCTTAGTTTCTGTTTTCTATTGCAGCCATTTCTGTGCTTTCTACTAGTAGGTGACTGGTTTTTGTATCCAGTCCTTAGTCCTTAGATCTTTTAGGTAACCCCTTCCCCTTATCTATAGGTCTTCGCTTGAGATTAACCTAGGATCGTCGGTGGGTCTATTCGCAAGGAATGGGTTGCCCACTCCATCGTAGTGTTTCAGCCTAGTCATAGTGCAGGGTCAGTTTTCCCCTTCTACCTTAGTCCTGTGTTGAATATCTGTAACAAATGCTATGCGCCAAAATTGAAGCATCAACAATGCTGATATTTGTAGGTTGGGAATGTCATTCAGCTGCAGTGCAATACAGCGCAACCTTCACCAGGGGGAGTTTAAAAGGGACGCGAGACTGCACACACTGAGCAGCTGAACAGATGCCACCTAGTGGCAAGAGAGTAGTCAGAAAAAGCCGAGTCAGGGCACAAGATAACACGTCAGTACAAAAAGGATTAAAACAGAAAGGATAGTCAGGACTTAGCAAGAGATCAGTAAACCAGGGCGAGCAAAATACGGTACAATAGGGACAAATGAAGACAGAGTCAATAGCCAAGCCAGGAAATCAGAATCAGAGAATCAATCAGAACAGAGAAACTCAGGGAAAGGGCAGACAGAGGAGGATAACAGACACAGGACAAGTCAGGGTTCACAGGGTTTCGAGGGTTTAACCCTGTCTTCCCTTTTTCCGGGCGGATCAAGTCAAGGGTTAACTTTGCTCTGCCTCATTCTGGGTTCAGATTTGCTATTTAGCTCCTATACATCCAGCTGGCAGTGTCAGCTATAGTTCTGCCTTCAACATGTGCACCTGACTCTGGTAGCCCTTAAATTGTCCTGCTGTGATCCCTGACTTGCCCCGTGTCTGTTGACTCCCTCTGTCTGCCCTTTTCCCATTGTCTCCCTGTTAGTCGGTTTGATTCTCTGGTTTCTAACTTGGCTTGTATTCGGACTTTCTTCTGCCTTCTGACTTTGTCTTATCCGCTCCTGACCGTTGTTGAACCTCCTGGCTTGTTCCTGATTACATGTACTTCTGATCCTTTTAGTACTTCTGCCTCTGTTTTTTGACTCGGCTTGTCTGACCACTCTCTCGTCACTTGGAGGTACCAGTGCTGCTGCTCTGTGGTGCTTCTCTGTGTATGCAGTCTCACTTCCATCTCAAACTCCCTCTGGTGGAGGTTGCGCTATACTGCACTACTGCAGCAGCATGACACTAATGTCACCACTCAGCACTGCATCTGGATGTAGCTGAGTACTAGATCATTGTGGCACGAATTTACGGATCCCTTTGAATTATTTCATTTTTTTAAAACTAATAAACATGTAAAAGAGCTCAGGGAGTGCTTTTTACAATTAAAGGACTTTTCTCTGACTATGTGTTTATTGCTTTTGGGTATGGGGTTAGTAATGGGGGTGTCTTATAAACACCTATACATTACTAATGCCTGGGCTTGTTGTCAGAGTGCAATGCACAGCTGAGATCAACCCCAAAATATGACCCCACTTGCCAATGCACCAGTGCAAGTGGGAAGATCCAGTCAAATAACCAGAATTGTTGCATCTAATGGATGTGACTATACTGGGTCAGCTGTGGACTGCTATTTTTAAGCTGGGAAGGGCAAAATATACATGGACCTTCCCAACTTCAGAATTCCAGTCCCCAGCTGTCTTATTTACCTTGGTTGGTTATCAAAAATAGGGGAGACCTCACACAGCTTTTTGTAAGTATTTAAATAATTTTAGCAAACCGACATGAGGGCCCCTCTATTTTTGATAATCAACAAAGATAAACCAGACAGCTGAGGGCTGCAGCTGTATGTTTTACATGTGCTTTTTATAAAAAATATAATTAATTTGTTAATAAATTAGTTTTCAGAAGATATGAATAAGGATGACATGATTATCTTCTACAAGTACATAGAGGGCCTGTACAAAAAATTGGTTGAAGGCTGTTTCATGTAAACCACCCTCAAAACACAAAGGAGCACTACTTTCGTCTAGAAAAAAAAGGTTAAATATCCACAGGAGGCAAGGCTTTAGACTCTAAGAACTAATAATTTGTGAAATAGAGTACTTCAGGACACAAATCAGGGCTATAAGGTTCTGAATTTCAATGTGATGTACATGATACAGTGTGCAAGGTGTCCTGGAGATATCTATATTGGGGAAATCATACAAAAACTACAAACAGGGATGAATCTACAGTGACACTCAATCATGAATGAAATGGACACGTCTGTGGGAAAACATTTCTCTGGACCTGGACACAGTATGACAGAATTAAAAGTTTTAATACTAAAAGGTAATTTTAAGGACGACGGATAGAGAAAAATTTTGGGATTCAAACTGATAAAGATTTTCAATTCTTTGACACTAGGATTCAATTTAACACCTAGATTTATAACTCACTTCATGGATACAATTCACACCTTCACCAGACGGACTCTAGATAACTAAGAAGAACATTCCCAATGCCTCTCCATTTGTATAAAAATGCCTAATTTGATTCATTTGGCTTATCTTTAGGAGGCATCACCCCTCCCAACTCATGAATCAATGTCATGCTGTAATATCCCTTAAATGTTGTGCCTTTTTCTTATTATTTGTAAACCTGCCTGAAGAAGGAGCCTCTGTTCTCTGAAAGCTTGCAAACATATATTATTTTCTAGTTAGTCAATAAAGGTATCACTCTGAGAATACTTTTGTCATCATTGGTCAGAAAAATATTCACAACAAAAATTGCTTAGATGATTTTGTTCTTGTTTACCTGCTGTTTCTGTCTGCAGCTGCCAGTGGCTGCCTGTATTCCAGTCATTCCTGCCAGCACCTGCTGGTCCTGTGTACCTGCTGTACCTGACTGTACCAGTTGTACTTTCCTTTCTAGGCCATTCTAGCTTCCTGTCCGTTGGGGGTCAGCTGCAATGCCTCTGAGTTCCGTTATGGTGTAGCACCTGGTGTCCATTTGAATCCAAGTCTAACCCCGCCATTAGGGGCTCTAGCAAAGAGTCAGATGTTCACCTAGTTAGCCCCTCCAAGCTTTGATTAGACCACAGCACAGTGGTTCCAACTTCATTCCTGATACAGATTGCACAGGCCATGAAATCTATTGGCTCTCAATCTTCCACTATACCTAATCTTTACCAGGAAATCTCTCACCAGAAACACCAGCAGGACAAAATCTTCAATCTGCGGATGGTTACTACCCGCTTGGACACGCTGACATCTAAAGCAGCATCTGTTTCTGCCCAGCTTGCAGCAACCTCACTCATGACTCACCACTCTACCAAACCTTTTTCTGGTTCCAGACCCCATCTGTCAGCTCCATCACTGTTAAGAACTGGCGGAACACACCAAGTACAAGATGAAATGGAACTAGGTGCGTTCGCAGTCCGAGGTCCACCGTGCAGGTAAAAACCCTGCTGCTAGTAAGACCGACTATATGGCGGTACTATAAGTATACACGCACGGGTTAACTTCACCCTGCGTGAAGGAAGCGATCCTGTTGCGTCACAGGACCGCGGTACCGCACATAGAGTGCGAGCAAGAAGTCAGCGAACTCAACCCCAACTAGGATTGAAGTCCGATTAGACACTTGCTGGCACAACACCGCAACTGGGTGTGTAAGGAAACTAAATAATAATATAAAGGCACAAGAGTGCGTGCGGTGCCGCACTGACGGACGCCACTAACCACCCAGGCTTGGGTCAGGAAAGCGCAGAGCAAGCGCACGGCGCCGTACAGGCCGACACAGCAACTGGTAGCTGTAATGTGTGTTACGTGCTGTTGGATAAGTCGGGCGCTAGATAGCAAACATACACCTTCCGCGAACAATCATTCAATAGGGAGGGTTATTTAAAGAGCGACTTTCACTCACAACACACACACATATTTACAAGACAATACTAGCGCATGGCCGTGCGGTCATGCGCAGTCCATACAGCTGCAGCACAGGAAACAGCTACAGAAGTTTTGCCCTTTCAGGACCTGCCAAAAGGACCAATGGGATGCGCTGCAGCACCTGAGCATGTGACCCTCGATCTCCAATGGGAGATCCTGCCCTGGGCATGCTCAGACAGAGAAAAGCAGGACTTAGTTCCAGAAACGTCCACTCGCCGCTGCCCAGCACTGGCTTCAATGGCTGTGAAGAGCAGAACAAAAATGATCACCTCAATGAACAAAAATAAAAAAAAAGAATTTGTGATAAATATTGACCTGTCCATTCAAGGACATTTTAGCTATAGTATGAAATCCTGTTTTTCTTGTCTGTGGAATTGCCTTTGTACTGTTTGTTGTGAAACTGCCACCCACGAAACTGTTTTCTTTTCTTTTCTTTCTTTCCTGTTTTGTCTCTTTGTTTAAACATGCAAAACTTGTATAACCACTAAACAACTATATAAAGAATGGGTAGCACCTTGAAGGCAGGCGTGCTTCAGAGACTTCCCAGTGATACACTATACAAGACGTGTCTTGTGTATTATTTCTGGTGATTTCCCCACTTCCAAAGGCTGCTCCGACTGAGTGTGATCCCGACATTTCCTGGCGCCTGAACAGGGACCCGAGGTCTGTGTATTCCTTCAAGAACACCGGCAGAATACGAACGAAAAGAGAATCTGGGATAATGGATGGCAGATGAACAAAAACCTGGCCAGGTAAGAGACACTGTTAGATCTCTTATATCTGCCCTGCACTGTCCGTAAGATTTTCTGTGTCGTGTTCTTTAGCGGGTAGTTCTAGTAGAGGAGGATACCTATAGCTCGGGTTCTTGAACTATTTAGGAATTGATCACCTCACGGAGTACGGCATTGAATGAGAGTGAATGTGAATAGAAGGTGTGTGGAAGTTGGGAATAGCCCTATAAGCCGCCCAGGGGGTTGAAACAGAAGAAGTGACTGTCCCACTGGGCAACGTGGTTGCGTCCTTTCGGGGAGACCTCCGCGCCTATGTTCAATCTCTGATCCTGTCTTTGACAAAAACCTGGTGACGGATAAGTGTATGATAGTATGAGCCCAGGACAGATAAATTAGCCTGGGACAAGAATACGTTGTATGTGATAGTATAAGCCCAGGACAGATAAATTAGCCTGGGACAAGATACGTTGTATGTTCTTTTTCTGTCTGGTTGCATTTGTGTTGTTTGCTATAGGTGTAGGAATCAGGATTTTCTTACATCAACACAGTTTAAACATCCTAGCTCCTTAGGAAGAAGGTAACGAGGTATTCTCATACCCAAACGCCACCTAGGGCAAGAAAAAGACATCCTAGCTCCTTAGGAAGAAGGTAACGAGGTATTCTCATACCCAAACGCCACCTAGGGCAAGAAAATGGGGAATAAGCAAACAAAGTCGGAACCAGAAGAATTAGATATCTATACTATCATAAAGGAGAGAAGTGGTGAAGATGCCACTAAGGGGCTGAAAAAGATTTTTAGTAAGTTTGGAGTTACTAGGGCAGAAGCTTTTAGTAGAAAACTATGGGAAGGAATTCAGGAAAGGAAAAAAGGCATAATCAGAGACAAGAAATGGATAGATCAGATCCAAGCATTGATTGATGTCTCTAGGGTAGCAGAAAATGAGGGATGGACATATAATCAACAGAGTAAAAAGTGGTGTATTAGACCCACAGGCTGTGGAGAAAAACAAAATGTGGAATCTAAAAATACCCCACCCCCATACCTTAACCCACATGCCCCATCTTTTCTCCAAACACCACCTCAAAGTTTAGCCGGACCAGGAGGATGGGTATGTCCGCACTGTGGACAACAAAATCCAGACTGGAGAAATGATTGCCTAGCCTGTGGTACACCTAGACATGGCGCTGTACTTGCCCCTGTTAGGGTAGTACCAAGACCCTTTAGGGAACCTGGTGCTGACGGAGTAATGGGAACTAGATATCACCAAACTCGACAATATTTCCCTTGGTCCCCCGCTGAAGGCATGTCTCTCTTGCATAACGCACCAGATCCCACCCAGTGTCCAGTTAGATTTGCACAATATATACAGCAAATTATGCAGACTCACGCTGGAGTTTGGGCAGATGGAGAAGAATTATGTAGAATGAAAATGACTCCTGGACTCTTCCAGGAGCTATTAGCAAATCTACAGGTGCATAGGCCCCAAGCAGGAGATGGTGCCTTACAAACGATAGAATCAGGTACACAATTTGTAGATCACTTAATGGTTTTCATGAGGGAGAGACAGAGGCAGAGAGGAACAACGGGAGTGGTGGCTCAGAAATCTGGACAATCAGTAGACGAATATTATCTAAGTGTAGAAAATAATTTCAGAGATGAAGGCATGGATCTAACCACTCCAGGAATGATGAGGTTAGTTACAAAAACCTTTATAGATGGATTGTCTCCAAAAGTGAAGGAAAAGCTTAAGGCCGCAACCCCTGATTGGAGAACCTTGGAAGACCCACACCTGGCTAGACAGAAAGCTGTAGGGATAGAAATGGACTTAAGAGAAAATTCTAAGCCAGTAAGAATTGCACAGGCTAATACTGGCTCTGCTAATCAAAAGTTTACTTGTCATTACTGTAAGAAGCCAGGACATTTCCAAAGGGAATGTAGGAAGAGAAAAACAGATATAGATTCAGGAACCTTTGTACCCAAAAATAGGATAAATAACCCAGTGCCTGATCAAACAGACAGCTCAGAATGACTGAAAGTTATGCAGGTCTCTCTTCCTTCTAGAAGACCAATAATACAAGTTGAAGTTGAGGGTAAAAATGTACCTTTTCTGATAGATACGGGAGCAACATCCTCCATTTTAAATCAGGACTTTTTACCATATCCTGACAATATATCCTCAAAGGTTACATATGCAGAAGGGTATGATGGTAAAATTCAGGCTTTGCCCTTTACAAAACCTTTAAATGTGAGCTTTGGCCCTAAAACTTTTGTATCCAAATTTTTATTTGCTAAAGGTGCACCTACCTGCTTGTTGGGTACTGATGTCTTAAGTAAAATGCATGCAAACATCCATTTTAGAGAAGATGGCACAGTTATGCTGACCATCCCTGAAGATGCAGAAACTCTGGAACCATATGTTAGAATACAGGCAATGGAGGATTTTCCCGAAATTTACACTCAACAAGCAAAAATTGACTTGTCTCGGGTTCCTGACAGCCTATGGGCAAAAGGAGACACTGATGTAGGATTTTTATCAGTAGCTCCTATACTGTTAGAAACTGCCCCGGGAACCATATTACCTCAGCTTAGGCAATACCCCATCAGCGCCCAGCAAGAACAGGCGATTTCTCAACAAATTCAGGATTATGTGTTACAAGGTGTTTTGGTAGAAATCAGGTCACCCGCCAATACACCCTTATATCCTGTTAAAAAGAAAGTGTCCTCCAAAGAAACTATGGTGAAATATCGCATGGTGCACGACTTACGGGAAATCAATAAGGTTTTGGCACCGGTCACCCCTGTGGTACCGAATCCTCATACCTTACTGTCTCAAATTCCCAGCACTGCTGCATATTTTACGGTAATTGACTTATCAAACGCATTTTTTTTCTGTGCCACTACATAAGAACTGTTGGCATTTGTTTGCCTTTACATTCAAGGGTAAACAATTAGCATGGACAAGATTGCCACAAGGTATGGTACACTCACCAACTTTGTACTCTGAAGCAATGCAGACCGTGCTAAAAATTTCATCCCAGAACCAGGAGTAGTCATTCTACAGTATGTAGATGACTTACTTATTTGTTGCCCTGATGAGCAGACGGCAGTTACCTCAACTGTTAATTTCTTAATTTTCCTAGCGCAAGAAGGCTGTAAAGTAAATAGACAGAAACTCCAGGCTTGTCAACAAACAGTCGTGTTTTTAGGTCACTGCATATCACAGGGCATCAGACACCTCACACCTCAACGTACGGAAGCCATACGTAACATGCTTGAACCCAGGAATCACAAACAGCTGCGTGCTTTCCTAGGTATTGTTTCACACTGTAGACAGTGGATCATACATGCAAGTCAACTCATGCAGCCTTTATATGACTGTATTGCCAACATACCATATTCACTCAGTGAAGAGGCTAAACAGTCATTTTCCTCTTTGAAAACAGCACTGGTATCAGCTCCGGCTTTGGGACTCCCAGACTACACTAAACCTTTTCAATTGATGGCAGCTGAGATATCCTCACATGCTACAGGGGTGCTCACACAAAAACATGGAAACAAACAGAGACCTGTGGCATACATATCAGCTCATCTGGACCCTGTAGCTAGAGCCGCACCTTCTTGTGTAAGAGTAGTAGCCGCAATTTCACTGTTATTAGATAAAGCTTCTGAGATTGTTCTTGATCACCCACTTCTAGTTCAGACCACTCATGATGTACATAGCATTCTTAACCAGGTCCAACCTAAACATATTTCAATGGCCAGACACCTCCGTCTCCAATGTTCCCTACTACTGCCGCCCAACATTTCCTTTGCCAGGATTCAGACTCTTAATCTCGCGTCTTTGCTCCCTTTAGAGTCTGAGGGGGGTACCATACCTGAGGAAACTGCACTCTCCAACTCCTTTGAAACTGCACTCTCCAACTCCTTTGACCCATCAAAGTCAATGCATGATTGTGTACAATTAATGGAACAAGAGACTCAGGGCTTATGTAATGTTCGTGACAAGCCACTCTGTAATGCTACATTTGAACTTTTCATAGATGGCAATAGATATGCAGATATGAATGGACAATTTCATACAGGTTATGCGGTAGTAACTCAGCATGAAGTGCTGAAAGCAGAACCTCTCCCTGCTAATCAGTCTGCACAAGAAGCAGAACTTACGGCATTAGTTGAAGCTCTAAAAATAGCCAAAGATCAGACAGCAAACATATACACTGATTCTAGATATGCACATAGCATTATTTTCGATTTTGGCGTAATATGGAGAGCCAGAGGTTATATGACTGCTTCAGGCCAACCTGTTAAACATGCCTCCCTCATTAGACAGATTCTGGAGGCAGCACAAGAAACTAAAGAAATAGCGGTGATAAAGGTAGCTGCACATGTGAGACTCGACACCGAGGAAGCCAGGGGTAACGATAAAGCCGATAAGGCAGCAAAACAGGCAGCACGTAAACCCTTACATCATGCCCACACACTAGATAGCTCTGAAGATGATGAGGAAAGATTGAAGGAAGCTCAGAAACAGGTAGACGACGAAGAACGAGGGCAGTGGCAGAAAAAAGGGGCAGAAGATCAGCAAGGATTATGGAAAAAAGGAACTTTGTTGTGTTTACCCAGAGCCTGGTACCCCGCAGTGGCAAGTGACCTCCACCTACCCACGCATGTGTCGGCAAATGGTATGACGCTCAAGGTAAAAGAAAGGTGGTTGGCTCCAGGCTTTGGTAATTTTGCTCGGAACATGTGTGCTGCATGCGCTATATGCCTGGCACACAATCCAGGTCAGGCCATTAAAACCCCAACCAAGCATCATGTAAGACCACTGTATCCCTTTCAAAGACTCCAGATCGACTACATCCAACTTCCTAGGTACAATGGATACGAATATGTGCTTGTGTGTGTGGACATGTTCTCAGGGTGGCCAGAGGCTTATCCAGTTCGTAAAGCCTCAGCAAAAACTACTGCCATTAAAATAGCACATGAACTGATACCCCGTTACGGCATGCCTGAGGTGATCGAGTCAGATAGGGGTACCCATTTTACTGGGGAAATATTCCAGAATGTTATGAAAATGTTGGGAGTAGAAAACCAGTTTCACACTCCATATCATCCACAGAGTTCAGGTAAAGTGGAAAGATTAAATGGGACAATAAAATTAAAAATCCAGAAGGCCATGGCAGAAACAGGAAAGCCTTGGACCGAGTGTCTACCACTTGCCCTGTATTCCATCCGAAACACCCCAAGGGGGAAGGCTAAGCTGTCACCACATGAGAATCTTTTTGGTAGAGCAGCAAATTTGGGTTGTTATTTTCCACAACAACTGATGTTGAATACTGAGACTTTAACTGCTTATGTACAAGAATTACAAAAACGTTTAACTAAAGTGCATTCGCAAGTTTTTGCTTCCCTTCCAGATCCAGAAAATCTCGAAGGAGGCCACAAGTTGGAACCTGGTGATCAAGTCTACGTGAAAAGACACACCAGAAAGACTCTGGAACCGAGATTTGACGGACCTTTCCAAGTCCTGTTAACAACTCCAACAGCAGTCAAGCTTGAAGGAAAGGCATCATGGACACATGCAAGCCATTGCAAAAAAGCAGTATAAGACTCATGATATTGATGTTAATAATGTTAACCTCAACGGAGGCATGGGAAAGACTGAATTCTCTAGCCCCTTTGAACAATAGATTCGTACAACATCATAGAAAATTAGTGCATGACTTGTTAAATAATACGGAACCCCTGGCAGATTGTTGATCTGTACCCATTCACCAGTATCAGCCACAACTATACCTTTTCTAGCAGTTCCCGTGTCAGCTGAAGAAATATTCGCTTGGCCTAATTGTTCAGACAACCTGGCCAACAACCAACCTGGCAATACTAGACTATGGAATACTACAATCGCCATACCAATTGTGGGATGGGTAGAATTTCCTTGGTGGCAGGGCAATCTTACAGGAAAAATAGACAACTTACAATATTTAGCATTCAAGGGAGGAAAATGGGTACCTAGGAATAAGACTGGATTAACTGATTTAGGACAGGTCCCCACTGAAAATCTACAGCTCAGTTTCAGTACAACCACCCCTTCCTCTGATGCTTTCAAACCTACAGTATTGGAAAGATACATACATAATAGAAAATGGGAACATTCTGAGTTGTTCCCCCAAGGTGATGCAGACAGTTGTACAAGTAAGCCGGGGAACCTGGTTTGTAATGAATCCAATGAGTATGTCAACGGAATGCATTTATGTGGGAATCCCGCAGCCGGGTACTGTAGCCCCTTGGGACAAAAACCCTCTTGGTGTATGCTTCAGAATGTATCTAGTTTTGTGGATTTGGCTCACAGATTGGTATTGCAGCACTCAGCTTTGTGGGATCTGCCTGAGGGTACATTTTGGATATGCGGAGAAGGAGCATATAAATGGCTTCCCGTAGGTATAAAGGGTACTTGTACATTAGGACGCCTAACCCCGGCTACTTTCATAATTTCAAATAAACAAGTGAATATGCAAGCCGTGCCCAAGCACACACTGTATAAAAGAGCTGCAGATAACTCACCACGTCCCTCGGGGAGGCCGCATATAGTACAAATGGGAATTCCCAACAAAATTGCTAGTACCATTTTTATTTATCCTATGTTAACACAAATGTGGGATAAATTAGTTAGAGCCACGGATTATCTAGATGATCAGATTTGGGATATATTGGACATATTAAATACTAGTATAGCTGTACAGAATCAGCTTATAATAGTCACTAACCAACATACCCTGGTATTGGATTACCTAACTGCCTCACAAGGGGGTATGTGTCAAATCATCGGACCCACCTGCTGTCATTATATAGACCCGAATAGTACTATGAGTATGAGATTTAAATTAAAAGACGTACAACGACTCAGGGATCAGTATGACAAAGACAATGACCAAAATAAGGATAGCTGGTGGTCAGATACCTTTTCTTTTCTTAACCCGGCCAATTGGTTCAGAGGGATCGGTGGGTGGGTTACCGGGATTATGCAAAGCCTAATACATACAGTTATGGTTATTGTAATTATATATGTATTATTCAAGGTTGTACTCAAGGGTATCTCGGTATGCACAAATAAATTGTGTGTAATGGATGCGAGAATATAAAGTTTTTTTTTGTAATATCACAAAAAGAATGACTAAAATGATCGACAAGGTTTTGAATGGAATATGTCAAAGGGGGGATTGTGAAGAGCAGAACAAAAATGATCACCTCAATGAACAAAAATAAAAAAAAAGAATTTGTGATAAATATTGACCTGTCCATTCAAGGACATTTTAGCTATAGTATGAAATCCTGTTTTTCTTGTCTGTGGAATTGCCTTTGTACTGTTTGTTGTGAAACTGCCGCCCACGAAACTGTTTTCTTTTCTTTTCTTTCTTTCCTGTTTTGTCTCTTTGTTTAAACATGCAAAACCTGTATAACCACTAAACAACTATATAAAGAAGGGGTAGCACCTTGAAGGCAGGCGTGCTTCAGAGACTTCCCAGTGATACACTATACAAGACGTGTCTTGTGTATTATTTCTGGTGATTTCCCCACTTCCAAAGGCTGCTCCGACTGAGTGTGATCCCGACAATGGCAGAAGCAGGAAAAGCAGCAGTAACTCTTTGCACAGAGTCAGACTGAGTGAGACGCTGGGATCGACGTCCCTGCTGAGCAGACTCCACTGCGGCTGGAGAAGAATGGGAGACCGCAGCGAAGACGGATCGAGATTCCCCCTGTGCAGCAGAGGAAACTCGACTCCTAACATTACCCCCCCTCCAAGGGGCCCCCCCTCCTTGGGCCTCGCTACGTTCGAAGGCAGCAATGAGCTGCGGGGCCCGAATGTGCTCAACAGGCTCCCAGGACCTGTCCTCGGGGCCATAACCCTTCCAGTCTACGAAATAAATTTTTTTGCCACGTATCACCTTGAACCCCAAAATAGCGTTCACCTCATAATCGTCCGTAGACGAACCCGATGTCCCAGCAGATGACTCGGAAAACCGGGACATATACACGGGTTTCAAGAGGGACACATGAAAGGTGTCGGTGATACCCAGGCGTGGCGGAAGGGCCAAACGATAGACCACAGGATTAACCTGCTCGAGGACCTTGAATGGGCCCAAGTAGCGAGGAGCAAATTTAGTGGACTCAACTCGCAGCCTGATGTTACGGGCGGAGAGCCACACCAAGTCGCCAGGAGCAAAGGTCGGAGCGGGGCGCCGATGAGCATCGGCGGAGGACCTCATTCTCTCCTTAGAGGCCTGAATGGCATCCTGAGTGCGGTCCCAAATATCCCGTGCCTCCACAGCCCAGTCTGCCACCCTGGAGTCGGCGGAAGACACGGGCATAGGCACAGGTACCCGTGGATGCTGACCATAGTTGAGGAGGAATGGGGTTTGTCCAGTGGAGTCGGCTACGGCGTTGTTCAGTGCAAACTCTGCCCATGATAGCAAGGATGCCCAGTCATCCTGCCTGGCTGAAACAAAATGTCGCAGGCATGTGACCAAGGTCTGGTTGGCTCTCTCTACCAACCCATTCGTCTCGGGATGATAAGCGGAAGAGAGATTCAACTCAATACTGAGAAGATGACAAAGCTCTCTCCAGAACCGAGACGCAAACTGGGGACCCCGGTCACTGACAATTTTGTCAGGCATACCATGTAGGCGGAAGATGTGTTTAATGAACAACGCTGCCAAGGCCCGTGCAGAAGGTAACCGTGGTAGCGGCACCAAATGCACCATTTTTGAGAAATGATCGGTGATGACCCAAATGATGGTACAGCCATCACTGTAAACCCTGTACAGATGGTACAGGGTTTACAGTGGTAAACCCACAACAAGGTCCATCCCGACCATCTCCCAGGGCCTATCTGCCACCGGCAAGGGATAGAGCAACCCAGCTGGCCTTTGACGCGGAGATTTATTTTTGGTGCAGGAGACACACGCCAGAATATAATCCCTGACATCCCGGACCATATGCGGCCACCAGTACGTCCTCGCCAGTAGCTCAGATGTCCTCTTTGTCCCAAAGTGTCCACCCACCCTGGACGAATGAGCCCAAGAGAGAACCTCCAGTCGCAAATTAATGGGCACAAAAGTCTTGCCCGGAGGCACAGACTCTAGCGAAACCAGCGCTACGGTTCTCAGGCTCTCGGAAGGGACAATAAGCCGAGGCTCCTCTTCCTCCTCCTCAGTTGACATAAGGGAGCGAGAGAGAGCGTCAGCACGGATATTCTTCTCCCCGGCGAGATAATGAAGGGAAAAGTGGAACCGGGAGAAGAACAGGGACCATCTGGCCTGGCGAGAATTTAGCCGCTGGGCTGTTTGCAAATAGACCAAATTTTTGTGGTCCGTGTAAACTTGGAAGGGAAACCGCGCACCTTCCAGAAGGTGTCTCCACTCCGAAAAGGCCAACTTCATTGCTAGCAACTCCCTGTCCCCGATGGAGTAGTTTCTCTCCGCTGGCGTGAAGGTCTTAGAGAAGAAGAAGCATGGATGCTTCCGACCTTGAGCATCCTTTTGATAGAGGACTGCTCCAGCACCAACGGACGAGGCATCCACCTCCATTAGGAATGGCTTATCCTCATCGGGACAATGTAAGATGGGAGCGCTAGCAAAGTGGGACTTAATAGAAGTGAAGGCCTTGGAGACCTCTTCCGACCACAATTTGGGATTCGCTCCCTTCTTGGTGAGGGCTACCAAGGGAGCTACCAGAGTTGAGAAGTGGGGAATGAACTGGCGGTAATAGTTTATGAACCCCATAAAGCGCTGCACCGCTTTAAGAGAATGGGGCTCTTGCCAGTCCATCACAGCCTGTAGTTTGGCAGGATCCATAGCCAATCCCTGGGCGGAGATGATATAGCCCAGGAAAGGTAAGGACTCCTGCTCAAACACACACTTCTCCAACTTCGCATAAAGAGAGTTTGCCCGTAGGAGGTCGAAGACTCTGCCAACATCTCTCCGGTGGGAGTCAATATCTGGAGAAAAGATGAGAATATCATCCAGATAGACTACAACCGAGGTGGAAAGCATATCCCGGAAGATGTCATTGACAAAGTCTTGGAAAACGGCAGGTGCATTACAGAGCCCGAAGCGCATCACCAGATACTCATAGTGCCCATCTCTGGTGTTAAATGCCGTTTTCCATTCGTCCCCCTCACGGATGCGAATCAGGTTATAAGCACCCCGCAGATCTAGTTTAGTAAACACTCTAGCTCCCAGAAGCCTATCGAAAAGCTCAGATGTCAAAAGCAAAGGGTACTTGTTCTTAACTGTGATAGCATTAAGACCCCTGTAGTCTATGCATGGACGTAGTTCTCCATTCTTCTTCTGCACGAAAAAGAACCCTGCCCCAGCAGGTGACACTGACTTCCTGATGAACCCTCTTGCCAGATTCTCTTGAATGTACTGAGACATTGCCTCCATTTCCGGGAGAGATAATGGATAGACTCGACCCCGGGGAGGCTCAGCACCAGGCAAGAGATCAATAGGACAGTCATAGGGGCGATGGGGCGGAAGGGTCTCCACTGCCATTTTGGAGAACACGTCTGCATAAGACCAATATTGCTTGGGGAGAGAGGAAAGATCTGCGGGTACCTCTGTAGTAGCAGCCTGAACGCACTCTCGATGACACCTGTTCCCACAAGATTCACCCCATCCCAGAATTCTGCCTGAGGACCACTCGATGTGAGGAGAGTGGTACCGTAACCAAGGTATCCCCAAGAGAACCTCATCAATTCCCTCAGGAATGACGAGTAGAGATATAATCTCCTGATGAGATGGTGACATGGACAGAGTAAAAGGGATAGTTTGATGTGTAATCTGTGCGGGCAGTGTCGACCCATTCACCACTCGTACCGTTACTGGTTGAGATAACATGACCAGAGGAATTGCGTGACGTTGGGCGAAGGCTGAAGACATAAAATTGCCCTCCGCCCCAGAATCCACACAGAGTTCTACCGAGTGAGAGGATAAGCCCAATGTTATTGTCCCCTTAAAGGACATTTTGGAGGCAAACGTCGCCGTGTCTAGTGCACCTCCACCAACTACCACTAGACGCTGACGTTTCCTCGACCGCTGGAGACATCTGGAGGCAAGATGTCCTGTCTGTTGACAAAGATGACAAATCTGGAGTGCACGAGCGGTCCAGGACTTAGATCCCGCTCGTGACTCTACCACAGGCTCATGGGGCTCAGGAGCCTGGTCTGGAGTTTCCAAAGGTTTGGCGAAGGTGGGAGCCAGCCGAAACCTCTGCCTACACTGGGCTCGCTCTAACCTCCGCTCGTGAAAACGGAGATCAATACGAGTGAATAGAGTTATTAATTCCTCCAGTGTGGCGGGAATCTCCCTAGTGGCCAGGGCGTCCTTAACGTGGTCAGCCAGCCCCCTCCAAAATATTGGAATGAGGGCTTTATCCGACCACTCCAGCTCAGATGCTAAGGTGCGGAAGTGGACGGCAAAATGACTGACCAAGGACGAGCCCTGAGTCAATGCCAACAATTGGAGCACCGTATCATGGGTGACACGAGGTCCTAAAAAGACCTGTTTCAGAGTGCTCAGAAACAACGGAGCACTCTGCACCACATGATCGCTATGCTCCCATAGCGGCGTAGCCCACTGCAACGCCCTGTCCGATAGAATAGACACTATAAATCCAACCTTAGCCCGCTCTGTAGGGAAACGAGAGGCCAGAAGCACGAGATGGATAGAGCACTGACTCACGAAACCCCTACAAGACTTACTGTCACCAGAGAATTTCTCTGGAAGCGGGAGGCGAGTTAGAGTCGGGACAGGAGCGGCAGTGGACAAGGTGGCTGCAGCAACACTAGCAGCCTGAACAGCGACAGCAGTGACATCCACAGCTGAGGTTGAACGCTCAAGAGCCGCCAACCTTCCCTTCAGCTGCTGGATGTACCGCTGTGAACGCTGATCGTCCATCATTTACTAGCCAGACCTTGGCGCTAGTATTATGTTAAGGACTGGCGGAACACACCAAGTACAAGATGAAATGGAACTAGGTGCGTTCGCAGTCCAAGGTCCACCGTGCAGGTAAAAACCCTGCTGCTAGTAAGACAGACTATATGGCAGTACTATAAGTATACACGCACGGGTTAACTTCACCCTGCGTGAAGGAAGCGATCCTGTTGCGTCATAGGACCGCGGTACCGCACATAGAGCGCGAGCAAGAAGTCAGCGAACTCAACCCCAACTAGGATTGAAGTCCGATTAGACACTTGCTGGCACAACACCGCAACTGGGTGTGTAAGGAAACTAAATAATAATATAAAGGCACAAGAGTGCGTGCGGTGCCGCACTGACGGACGCCACTATCCACCCAGGCTTGGGTCAGGAAAGCGCAGAGCAAGCGCACGGCGCCGTACAGGCAGACACAGCAACTGGTAGCTGTAATGTGTGTTACGTGCTGTTGGATAAGTCGGGCGCTAGATAGCAAACATACACCTTCCGCGAACAATCATTCAATAGGGAGGGTTATTTAAAGAGCGACTTTCACTCACAACACACACACATATTTACAAGACAATACTAGCGCATGGCCGTGCGGTCATGCGCAGTCCATACAGCTGCAGCACAGGAAACAGCTACAGAAGTTTTGCCCTTTCAGGACCTGCCAAAAGGACCAATGGGATGCGCTGCAGCACCTGAGTATGTGACCCTCGATCTCCAATGGGAGATCCTGCCCTGGGCATGCTCAGACAGAGAAAAGCAGGACTTAGATCCAGAAACGTCCACTCGCCGCTGCCCAGCACTGGCTTCAATGGCAGAAGCAGGAAAAGCAGCAGTAACTCTTCGCACAGAGTCAGACTGAGCGAGACGCTGGGATCGACGTCCCTGCTGATCAGACTCCACTGCGGCTGGAGAAGAATGGGAGACCGCAGCGGAGACGGATCGAGATTCCCCCTGTGCAGCAGAGGAAACTCGACTCCTAACAATCACATTATTATGTTGATTCTGCTCTATGCCATATATTCATAAATCAATACATGTTTCACTTTGAACTCTTGGCACATAATTTCACTTCACAGTGAGCCAAAGTGGCATTAGTCATATTCCATCTCACTGGTGAAGCTCTGCCATGGCTCAATCTTCTATGGGAGAGAGGGCATCCTCTTTTCTCCAACCTCCAGGTTTTCTTAGAAGCCTTTCAAAGGGCTTTGATGAGCTCAGCAATGTTTCCTCCACAGGATCCTTACTCCTTAGATTGCACCAGGG
This sequence comes from Ranitomeya imitator, assembly GCF_032444005.1. Lineage (NCBI taxonomy): Eukaryota > Metazoa > Chordata > Amphibia > Anura > Dendrobatidae > Ranitomeya > Ranitomeya imitator. Next base: position 601,394,767 of record NC_091284.1, read on the forward strand.
AAACCTCACAGTGGGCCAGTATGCAGTCCGATTATGTACCCTGTCCGCCAAACTTGCCTGTAACAGAGTCGCAGGTAACCCTTAGTCACTACCAATGCGTCTTATAACTGACCTGCGATATAAGAGACTAGCATCCCATGGGTGACAATCCAGCACCTGTCAGAAGTACTCTATAGCTGACAACTTGATGCATCAGCCATGATCAGTGTTGGTACCAACTATAGGTGTTTAACCCCTTAAATGCTGCTCTCAATAATGACTACAGAATATACATAGTTAATAAAGTGTGGGGGATCCATCTTTAACCTCATCGGCACCCTGAGATCTTGATTGTGTGGTCCTGATGTTTGCCATGGCAATTCATGACCAAATAATGGCCTTAAAGTCTGCCGGCTATAGTGGCCTTTTTAGAAGTTATCAACATTTAGATGGTAAAAATACATTTCTTCATTCCAGTTATGCTACTTTGCATTAACTCCTGAAAAGCACCTGAAGGGTTTATACACTACCAGAAAGTAATTTTGAATATGTTGAGGGGTTCTGTTTTTAAAATGGTATAACTTTTGGGTGTTTCCAGTATATATGACCCCCAATGTCACTTTAAAACTTAATAGGTCCCTAAAAAAATAAGTTTTGCAAACTCCAGAGCCTAGTAGGGGAGACTACCCTGGGTGGGAATTACTCCTCTCTTCCACTGACCTTGTCAGTGTCCGTTTCCTGTGGTGATTCATTGAATTGGCCTACCTGGACTCTGGTTCTGCAAGAAAATTCATACAACAGATGAGGATGAATCGGTATCAGATCCCCATTCAAAGCCTCCGGAGTCCATTGGTGGTATTCGAGCCTGTGAATCGTCTGGTAGGAAAGTTGCTGTCAAAGAATATCTCCTTTTTTGTGCTACCTGGTCTGCCCCAACCTCTCCTCCTGGGTCTGACTTGGCTACGTGCACATGAGCCTGTCCTAGATTGGAGATAGAGAAATACTGTGATGGTACTGTCATGAGAAATATCTGCTCCCCAATTCATCCTGCTTGACCTCTGACTACTCCATCAAATTTACCAGGCTTTCCTCCCATTCATTGGGCCTTTTTTGAACGTCTTTTATAAAGAGGCAGAGACGCTATCACCACACAGGCCGTATGACTGTCCTGTAGATCTTCTTCCTGGTTCTCCTCCTCCTCTAGGTTGCAACTATTCCCTGTCTCAGGTAGAGATTTGATCCATGTCCAAATATATCATGGAGAACCTTGGAAGGGGATTATCCAGAAGTCATAATTCCCAACTGGAGCACTATTCTTCTTTGCTAAAAAGAATGGCTCACTCTGTGTTTTTTTTTACTGTAGGGTTCTCAACCAGATAAGGATTAGGACCAAGCAGTAGCGTAGCTACCAGGGGGGCAGAGGGTGCGGCCGCCCTGGGCCCACCACTCACATGGGCCCACCTGGAGGTACACTACACTTAATTATATCAGTGTGCACAGCCCGCCGATATAGTTAAGCTCCATGCTTCGTTATAACCATTATATTCGTTAAAACCAGGGATTCAAGCTTCAGGAGGCTAATTTGCATATCCCAGGTGCCTTCTGGGAGAAGCGAAGTCTCCCTAAGCTAGAAGATCGTTGGGTACAGCCGGGACCAGCTGCTTCGAAAGCATCACCAAACCGCGCGCCTTACGGCGCGCAAATTTTTGCCTGTAGGACATTATTGCAAGAGAGCTTGGCTGAGTAGATTACACAAGGAGGAAAACACACAGCAAGTCAGCAGGATCTAGGAGCAACATGGCAGATGTGACAACCTACATGGTGAGCTGCAGCATGTGCTACATGTTCACAGATCGACCAGAAGAAGAATCCAATTTCACCTGTCAGAAGTGTAGACTAGTGGCCCTTTTAGAAGAAAAGGTGCGGGGTCTGGAAGAAAGAATAGCAACTTTGAAACTCATCAAAGAGAATGAAGACTTTCTAGACAGAACAGAAGCATCTCTACTGGTCACAGAAGGTGCAAAAAGTGTCAGAGAACCTCCAAAAGCAGATGAGTGGAAGCATGTGACCAAAAGAAGCAAGAAGACCATGGAGAAATCACCAACCACACAACTGAAGAACCGATATCAAATCTTTGTAGAGGATGAAGATGGCACACCTAAGAATGAAGCAATACCAGCAAGCAAAAAAGAAAAGGGCACACAGCAACAAGTGACAGCAAAAAGTACAGCCAAGAAGCAACGAAGAGTGGTGGTGGTGGGAGACTCACTACTGAGAGGCACAGAAGCAGCCATCTGCAGACCGGACATAACTGCAAGAGAAGTATGCTGCCTTCCAAGTGCGATGATCAAGGATGTGACCGATAGGATACCAAAGCTCTTCAGCTCCAAGGACGTCCACCCATTTCTTCTGATACATGTTGGCACCAATGACACGGCAAGGAAGGACCTACCGACAATCTGCAAGGACTTTGAAGAGTTGGGGAAGAAAGTAAAGGAACTGGATGCACAGGTAGTTTTTTCTTCTATCCTTCCAGTAGACGGGCATGGCACCAGGAGATGGAACAGGATCCTTGATGCAAACAACTGGCTAAGACGATGGTGCAGACAACAAGGATTTGGATTCCTGGACCACGGTGTGAATTACTGGTATGATGGACTCCTCGCCAGAGATGGACTACACCTCAACAAACCTGGGAAACACACATTCGCCAGAAGAATCGCTACACTCATCAGGAGGGCGTTAAACTAGAAGAAGAGGGGACGGGAAGAAAAACATTAGACTTGAACAAAGACGACCCAGGAAAACATACTCAGAAGGGAGGTAAGAACATTTCTAAAACAATCCACAGTGAGGAGATTGGAACAAAACAAAATCCTCTAAACTGCATGCTCGCAAACGCCAGAAGCCTGACAAACAAGATGGAAGAACTAGAAGCAGAAATATCTACAGGTAACTTTGACATAGTGGGAATAACCGAGACATGGTTAGATGAAAGCTATGACTGGGCAGTTAACTTACAGGGTTACAGTCTGTTTAGAAAGGATCGTAAAAATCGGAGAGGAGGAGGGGTTTGTCTCTATGTAAAGTCTTGTCTAAAGTCCACTTTAAGGGAGGATATTAGCGAAGGGAATGAGGATGTCGAGTCCATATGGGTTGAAATTCATGGAGGGAAAAATGGTAACAAAATTCTCATTGGGGTCTGTTACAAACCCCCAAATATAACAGAAAGCATGGAAAGTCTACTTCTAAAGCAGATAGATGAAGCTGCAACCCATAATGAGGTCCTGGTTATGGGGGACTTTAACTACCCGGATATTAACTGGGAAACAGAAACCTGTGAAACCCATAAAGGCAACAGGTTTCTGCTAATAACCAAGAAAAATTATCTTTCACAATTGGTGCAGAATCCAAACAGAGGAGCAGCACTTTTAGACCTAATACTATCTAATAGACCTGACAGAATAACAAATCTGCAGGTGGTTGGGCATTTAGGAAATAGCGACCACAATATTGTGCAGTTTCACCTGTCTTTCACTAGGGGGACTTGTCAGGGAGTCACAAAAACATTGAACTTTAGGAAGGCAAAGTTTGAACAGCTTAGAGATGCCCTTAATCTGGTAGACTGGGACAATATCCTCAGAAATGAGAATACAGATAATAAATGGGAAATGTTTAAGAACATCCTAAATAGGCAGTGTAAGCGGTTTATACCTTGTGGGAATAAAAGGACTAGAAATAGGAAAAACCCAATGTGGCTAAACAAAGAAGTAAGACAGGCAATTAACAGTAAAAAGAAAGCATTTGCACTACTAAAGCAGGATGGCACCATTGAAGCTCTAAAAAACTATAGGGAGAAAAATACTTTATCTAAAAAACTAATTAAAGCTGCCAAAAAGGAAACAAAGAAGCACATTGCTAAGGAGAGTAAAACTAATCCCAAACTGTTCTTCAACTATATCAATAGTAAAAGAATAAAAACTGAAAATGTAGGCCCCTTAAAAAATAGTGAGGAAAGAATGGTTGTAGATGACGAGGAAAAAGCTAACATATTAAACACCTTCTTCTCCACGGTATTCACGGTGGAAAATGAAATGCTAGGTGAAATCCCAAGAAACAATGAAAACCCTATATTAAGGGTCACCAATCTAACCCAAGAAGAGGTGCAAAACCGGCTAAATAAGATTAAAATAGATAAATCTCCGGGTCCGGATGGCATACACCCACGAGTACTAAGAGAACTAAGTAATGTAATAGATAAACCATTATTTCTTATTTTTAGTGACTCTATAGCAACAGGGTCTGTTCCGCAGGACTGGCGCATAGCAAATGTGGTGCCAATATTCAAAAAGGGCTCTAAAAGTGAACCTGGAAATTATAGGCCAGTAAGTCTAACCTCTATTGTTGGTAAAATATTTGAAGGGTTTCTGAGGGATGTTATTCTGGATTATCTCAATGAGAATAACTGTTTAACTCCATATCAGCATGGGTTTATGAGAAATCGCTCCTGTCAAACCAATCTAATCAGTTTTTATGAAGAGGTAAGCTATAGGCTGGACCACGGTGAGTCATTGGACGTGGTATATCTCGATTTTTCCAAAGCGTTTGATACCGTGCCGCACAAGAAGTTGGTACACAAAATGAGAATGCTTGGTCTGGGGGAAAATGTGTGTAAATGGGTTAGTAACTGGCTTAGTGATAGAAAGCAGAGGGTGGTTATAAATGGTATAGTCTCTAACTGGGTCGCTGTGACCAGTGGGGTACCGCAGGGGTCAGTATTGGGACCTGTTCTCTTCAACATATTCATTAATGATCTGGTAGAAGGTTTACACAGTAAAATATCGATATTTGCAGATGATACAAAACTATGTAAAGCAGTTAATACAAGAGAAGATAGTATTCTGCTACAGATGGATCTGGATAAGTTGGAAACTTGGGCTGAAAGGTGGCAGATGAGGTTTAACAATGATAAATGTAAGGTTATACACATGGGAAGAGGGAATCAATATCACCATTACACACTGAACGGGAAACCACTGGGTAAATCTGACAGGGAGAAGGACTTGGGGATCCTAGTTAATGATAAACTTACCTGGAGCAGCCAGTGCCAGGCAGCAGCTGCCAAGGCAAACAGGATCATGGGGTGCATTAAAAGAGGTCTGGATACACATGATGAGAGCATTATACTGCCTCTGTACAAATCCCTAGTTAGACCGCACATGGAGTACTGTGTCCAGTTTTGGGCACCGGTGCTCAGGAAGGACATAATGGAACTAGAGAGAGTACAAAGGAGGGCAACAAAATTAATAAAGGGGATGGGAGAACTACAATACCCAGATAGATTAGCGAAATTAGGATTATTTAGTCTAGAAAAAAGACGACTGAGGGGCGATCTAATAACCATGTATAAGTATATAAGGGGACAATACAAATATCTCGCTGAGGATCTGTTTATACCAAGGAAGGTGACGGGCACAAGGGGGCATTCTTTGCGTCTGCAGGAGAGAAGGTTTTTCCACCAACATAGAAGAGGATTCTTTACTGTTAGGGCAGTGAGAATCTGGAATTGCTTGCCTGAGGAGGTGGTGATGGCGAACTCAGTCGACGGGTTCAAGAGAGGCCTGGATGTCTTCCTGGAGCAGAACAATATTGTATCATACAATTATTAGGTTCTGTAGAAGGACGTAGATCTGGGTATTTATTTATTATGATGGAATATAGGCTGAACTGGATGGACAAATGTCTTTTTTCGGCCTTACTAACTATGTTACTATGTTACTATGTTACTATGTTATAGAGCAGGGAGACACTATCTCCCTGCACTGCCACGGGCAGTGACCGGGGAGAGCCAGAGGAACTCATGCCCGAGGGACCATAGGTGCTGGCACTGTACCTGTCTCCTGGCTTCAACATACAGCAGACAGTCACGCCCACATTGCTCGCTGTGTGAGCATATCTGCTCTGCTGCAGAGAGGTCAGGAGGCCACAGCACAGCACGGCTTCTGTAAGTGTCAAGAGAAGAGCAAGACAGTCACAGGACAATGGTGCTGTAAGTAATAGTACAGATTTCTGCAGGTACTGGCCGGAGATGTCTGCACCGTGCAGGGAGGATGTGGCAGGACACGGCTCCCCTCCTGATAAGACCCGGCCTTGTGCTGTATATCTGCAATCTATAGCTGAGAAACTGTAGATTTATGGGGGCTGATTGAACTACAGACTGGATCACTGTCAGTGCGGGTCACCCAAGCATTACTCGATCTGTAAAAGATTTCAAAACAGCTGCCATAAGTGTCATGGTGTCTCAGACAGAGACTCACAAGACTGGTCAGTAATATGCACTGATGGATATGACCCCGACTGCAGGACCCCACAGATGAGGATATGTACAGTTAGGTCCATATATATTTGGACAGAGACAACATTTTTCTAATTTTGGTTATCGACATTACCACAATGAATTTTAAACAAAACAATTCAGATGCAGTTGAAGTTCAGTCTTTCATCTTTCATTTGAGGGTATCCACATTAAAATTGGATGAAGGGTTTAGAAGTTTCAGCTCCCTAACATGTGCCACCCTGTTTTTAAAGGGACCAAAAGTAATTGGACAATTAACTCTAAGGCTATTTCATGGACAGGTGTGGGCAATCCCTTCGTTATGTCATTCTTAATTAATCAGATAAAAGGCCTGGAGTTGATTTGAGGTGTGGTTCTTGCATTTGGAAGGTTTTGCTGTGAAGTAAACATGCGGTCAAAGGAGCTCTCCATGCAGGTGAAACAAGCCATCCTTACACTGCGAAGACAGAAAAAAAACCATCCGAGAAATTGCTACAATATTAGGAGTGGCAAAATCTACAGTTTGGTACATCCTAAGAAAGAAAGAAAGCACTGGTGAACTCATCAATGCAAAAAGACCTGGGCGCCCACGGAAGACAACAGTGGTGGATGATCGCAGAATAATCTCCATGGTGAAGAAAATCCCCTTCACAACAGCCAACCAAGTGAGCAACACTCTCGTGGAGGTAGGCGTATCAATATCCAAATCTACCATAAAGAGAAGACTGCATGAAAGTAAATACAGAGGGTTCAATGCACGGTGCAAGCCACTCATAAGCATCAAGAATAAAAAGGCTAGACTGGACTTTGCTAAAAAAACATCTAAAAAAGCCAGCACAGTTCTGGAAGATCATTCTTTAGATAGATGAAACCATGATCAACCTCTACCAGAATGATGGAAAGAGAAAAGTATGGCGAAGGCGTGGTACAGCTCATGATCCAAAGCATACCACATCATCTGTAAAACACGGCAGAGGCAGTGTGATGGCTTGGGCATGCATGGCTGCCAGTGGCACTGGGTCACTAGTGTTTATTGATGATGCGACACAGGACAGAAGCAGCCGAATGAATTCTGAGGTATTCAGAGAGATACTGTGTGCTCAGATCCGGCCAAATGCAGCAAAACTGATCGGTCTCATTTCATACAGATGGACAATGACCCAAAACATAAAGCCAAAGCAACCCAGGAGTTTATTTAAGCAAAGAAGTGGAATATTCTTAAATGGCCAAGTCAGTCACCTGATCTCAACCCAATTGAGCATGCATTTCACTTGTTAAAGACTAAACTTCAGACAGAAAGGCCCACAAACAAACAGCAACTGAAAACCACCACAGTGAAGGCCTGGCAGAGCATCAAAAAGGAGGAAACACAGCGTCTGGTGATGTCCATGAGTTCAAGACTTCAGGCAGTCAACAAAACAAAGGGTTTTCAACCAAGTACTAAAAATGAACATTTTATTTAAAATTATTGAATCTGTCCAATTACTTTTGGTCCCTTTAAAAACAGGGTGGCACATGTTAAGGAGCTGAAACTCCTAAACCCTTCAACCAATTTTAATGTGGATACCCTCAAATGAAAGCTGAAAGTCTGATCTTCAACTGCATCCTAATTGCTTTGTTTAAAATTCTTTGTGGTAATGTCTATAACCAAAATTAGAAAAATGTTGTCTCTGTCCAAATATATATGGACCTAACTGTATATATATATATATATATATATATATATATATTGTAGGGATTTCACTCACTCAGCTGCGACGGCTGACACTCAGGAGACGTGTTCCTTTAAAGTTCACTGCGTTTATTGCTTCATAAACCATGTGGCAAACAACAGAAAACAAAATAGCCTTTGGTTCAGGTAAAGAAAAACAAGTGTCCAGTTCATCCGGCTCAGTCCTGAAGCCGTAACACACTCAGGAGGGTTTCACCTCCACACATACCTCCCTGTGTTAAGCATTAGGCTTTCTTTTATATGTCTAACCACACCCAGAACCCATCACATGACCAGACATGTGGTTGTGACATCACCACAGGTCCTGAAACACATATAGGTAGCCATGGTTACATCACAGCAACAAGCTATCTATAAGACACATATCTCCCATCGATTAGACATCCTTTAGCCACGCTACAATATATATGTGTGTGAAAGAGACATATATCCTTCTATGGGGTCCTGCAGTCCGCATCATATCTATCAGTGCACATTACTGACCAGTCTTGTCAGTATATACATTTTATATTATATACCCATATCAGAGCAGTCCTATCTAGCCTGAACAAAGAACTGAGGTGGGCTTCCAGGGTTGCTAAGTGGAGATGGAAAAGATCGCACTCCAAATAGCAATTAATTGCATTCAGTCCCTCACTACTTTCAAGGCCACACTCGCTGCAGCTAAGCAAACCTACTTCTCATCTCTCATATCCTTGCTGCCTCACAACCCTGAACAGCTATTCAACACTTGCAATTCTCTCCTTTGTTCCCCAGCACCCCCTCCTTCTCCACTCATCCCAGCTAAAGACTTTGCCTTATTCTTCAAGCAGAAAGTTAATAACATCACAGTAAGCTTTAGCCTACAGCTCTCACAGCCCTTCTTCTTAACTACCCAGCCCTCCTCCTCCAAAAACCACTTTTCCACCATTACAGAGGATCATATTTCTGCTCTACTCTTAAGATTACATCTCACCACGTGTGCGCTTGAAACGATCCCATCCCACCTCATCCCAAACCTCACCACAGACTTCATCCCAACCCTAACCAATCTCTTCAACCTATCAACAACAACTGGTGTTTTCCCCTCATGCTTTAAACATGCCTCAATCACACCCATTCTCAAAAAACACTCTCTTGACCCATCTTTTGAATCTCATATCACTTCTCCCTATGCCTCAAAACTACTGGAACAACACATCTATTTGTGACTGTCCTCCCACCTGACTTCCTGCTCCCTCTTTGACCACTTACAATCTGGCTTCCGACCACATCACTCCACTAAAACTGCCCTGACCAAAGTCACCAATGATTTACTAACCACCAAAGCCAAGCTACACTACTCTGTCCTCCTCCTTCTGGACCTACCCTTTGCCTTTGACACAGTAGGCCATTCCCTATTACTACAGACACTCTTATCTCTTGGCATCACAGATGTGGCCTTATCTTTGATCTTGTCATACCTAACAGACCAGACATTCAGCGTCTGTCACTTATACACCACCTAATCACCTCGCCCCCTATCTGTCCAAGTCCCAAGGTTCAGTTCTATGACCCCTGCTGTTCTCCATTTACACCTTCTGCCTGGGACAGCTCATAGAATCTCACAACTTGCAGTATCGCCTCTATGCTGATGACACACAGATGTACCTCTCTGGACCCGATATCACCTCCCTACTAAAAGGAATCCCACAATGTCTGTCAGCTATTTCATCCTTCTACTCCACTAAACTTCTAAAACTTAATACAGACAAAACAGAATTAATCAACTTTCCCCATCTCACTCGACCCCCCCAACAGACCTACCCATTAAAATAAATGGCTGCTCACTCTCCCCAGTCCCACAAGCTCTATGCTTTGAGGTAATCCTTGACTCTGATCTCTCCTTCAAACCACATATCCAAGCCTGTTCCTCTTCCTGCCGACTTCAACTCAAAAATATTTATCTGATCCGTACTTTCCTCAACCAAGGTTCTGCAAAAACCCTAGTCCATGACCTCATCATCTCCCGCCTTGACTTCTGCAACCTCCTGTTTGATGGCCTCTCTTCTAACACTCTCACACCCCTGCAATCTATTCTAAACTCTGCTGCCTGACTATTCCACTTATCCCCCTGCTATTCCTCAGCATCTCCCCTCTGTATATCCCTTCACTAACTACCCTTTACCCAGAGTATCCATTTCAAAACCTTAACCATTGCTTACAAAGCCATCCACAACTTGTCTCCTCAATACATCTGTGACCTAGACTCCCGATGCCTGCACGCAACCTCAGATCCTCACAAGATCTCCTTCTCTGTTCCTCTCTTATCTCCTTTTTCCACAATCACATACAAGATTTCTCCTGCCCATTCCCGCTACTCTGAAACTTTCTAACCCAATATATCAGACTTTCGCCTACCATAGAAATCTTCAAAAGGAACCTGAAAACCTACATCTTCCGACAAGCCTACAATCTGCAGTAACCACCAATCCTTCAAACCTATGTATGAAATATGAGCTCTACCTTCACCTATTGTATCCTCACCCATCCCTTTTAGATTGTGAGCCCTCGCGGGCATGGTCCTCTCTCCTCCTGTAAAAGTGAATTTTATTGTTTAAAATTACTGTGTTCATTTTTATTATGCATACCCTTTTCACCTTGTCATTATAATTATAAATAACAATAATACTAATATTAATAATGATGACAAACTGGTGTTCTCTCCCGTTCTGCCCACACACAAAAGATAAATCCGCCAGGTCTTGCTGAGATGGAGGAAGAATTGTTTGTATGCCAAATTTAAAAAGTGCGTCTTTGAGCAAACCTCTCTTACTTTCTTAGGATACATCATCTCTGATACCAAACTGAAGCTGGATCTCGAGTAAAGTGTCTGTCGTCCTGAAGTGTCCTCACTCTGATAGCCTCAAAGCTGTCCAGTGGTTTCTGGGATTCACAAATTACTACCAACAGTTAATTCCAGATTTTTACTTTCGGACTGCTCTAATTTCTGCCATGACCAGTAAGGGTGCTATTCCTAAAGGATTGGACTCTGGTGGTTGAAAGTTCTTTTTCTACCTCAAAACAACCCTTCTCTTCAGCTCCACTGCTGCATTGACTTTACAATAGTAAATAATTTTTTTGTTAGGTGGATTTTTCCTCCTCTAGGACCGCTGCCATTCTTGCTCTGGGTGGGGGAGTGTGGTGACCTGTGGTTTCATCTCCAAAGCCTTCTCAGCTCAAGAACTCATCTACTTGATAGGCGATGGAGAACTCTTGGTGACTAAATTGGCTTTGGAGGAGTGGCACTTTCTACTTGAAACAGCAATTCATCCTGTAATTATCTATATGAGCCAAAATAATTTAGGCTATCTGCAGTCAGCACAGTGCCTAAATCCACATCAAGCCAGGTGATTTTTGTTCTTCTCTCACTTTGATTTTGCTCTCCATTTTGGAACGGCAGACAATATGATCAAGGCTCATGCGCTTTCTAGGTCCTTTTTGTCTTTTTACCAGGAGGCGAAGCCTCAGCGCAGTTCTCCAAGATGCTTACTGTCTCTCCACTGGTCTTGTCTTGGATCTCATCCAGAAAGACCTTCATTGCTAAATCGGACAGGAATCAGGTTCTTCACTTGGGTCTCTGGAATAAATTGGTTGGACCTGTCAGACAGAAGGAAAAAGCACTTCTCAGTTCACAGCATTATTGGTGGCCGTCCCTGTGCAAGGATATTGTGCATTTAATCTTGGCCTGTCCCTCCTGTGCCCAGAATGAGACAAACAGCTTTCAACTGTTCGGCTACTTCCCTTGCCAGTATCATCAGCTCCCTGGCAGCACATCGCAATGAACTTCATTACCGATCTTCCAGTATCAGCCGGTTGTACCATCATCTAGGTATTTGTGGATCGCTTTTCTAAGATGTCCAATTTTACTCAGCTGTCTGGTCTCCCATCTACTCCTGTGCTTGCCAAGAAGTTGATCCATCATATTTTCTGTCTCAATGGGTTATATAGTCTCTGATAGGTGTCCCATTTACATCTCACTTCTGAAGGGATACCTGCAAATTACTAAATATTATCTTGGACTTCTCTTCAGCCTACCATCTACAATCCAATGTTAGTTAGGGTGGGTCAATTAGAGCTTGACCAACTTCCTGCGGCACTTTGTTAAAGCTCATCACACTGAATGGGTTGATCTCCTGCCTTGGACCGAATTCTCATTTAACAATCATGTGAACGAATCCATAGCTACATCTAGGTTTTTCATTGTGTATGGTCAAATCCCCAATGTTCCATTACCTGTGTATACTACCACCAACATTTCTGTGGCTGAAGCTCTCATCAAGGGCTTCTCTAGAATCTGGGAGGACACCAAGACCACATAAATTAAATCTCCAGAAAGGATAAAGAGACACACGGACAATAGACGTCTAGACCCACCTCTTTTGTCCTAGAGATAAGTTTTTTCAAAGTATGTCCATCTCAAGCGACTCTTGTGTAATGGGCTGGGTGGTAAAACTACTGTCCCGAAGCAAAAGCAAGACGTGGAGGGGTGTGAATAGGAGCCTCACCTAATCTGACCACAGATACACAGCAGCTTATGACACCAAGATCTGCTGAGAGTCAAGGGAATTGGTCCAGGTACTACTACAGGACTGATCTTGGATGGATGGCAGCTGACCCCTTGGAACAGGTAGCTGGGGCAGCCCGAGGGAATGTCCAACAGATGAAGGCAGGCAGAGAAGAGGACATGAACCACAGGTGCACACAGGGCAGACTAATGGAGAGATGAACACTGGCGGGTGCAGCAGGCTTGGCTGTCGTTGAGGTGAGCACTGTTGGGTACAATTAGTTTAGCTGCTGTTGAGGTGAGCACTAGTTGGTGCAGCTGGCTAGACTGCCATTGCAATGAGCACTGGCGGGTGCAGCAAGCTCAGCTGCCATTGAGGTGAGTACTGGTGGGTGCAGCTGGCTCGGCTGCCATAGATGTGAGCACTGGTGGGTGCAGCAGACTGAGATACAAACTCTGGGACCTGAGAACTGACAAGAGGGTTAGGAACAAACTCACAACATGTTGGATGAGGTGCTTAAAATAGTAGGTGTCCTCCAGCTATTGGCTAAGGACACTTTAGAGGTATGCGCTCGGCACCTTTAAGAAAGAGGAAGTGCGTACGTATGCACCCTAAGCACAGTGCCTGTGGACCTGCATGTGGTGCACGCTCCCAGAACAGCAGCAGACCCAGAAGTAGCAGGACAGGGGGCCATGGTGGTGTGTACACTGGTGTCTTTGCAGGGAGAGAGGGACAGCAGGCAGAGATGCGGGCGCTACACCTTGTATAATTTGGGTCCTCATTTCATAGGTCTATTTGAAAAAAGATTAATGCCATTGCTTGCAAGATTAAACTCCTGGCCTCTTTACAGATTCCCAATAAATTTCATATGTCTCTCCTTAAGATTTTCAACTTTAGCTGCCTCTTCAAGGACCTAGGTACCACTCCTGCTCCAGTCATCTCTGAAGATGTTTTCTAGGTAGAGAATATTCTGGCCACAAAAAGGGTAAGAGGAAAAACGTTTTTCCTTGGAGGCTTGGAAGAGGTTGAGTCCTGAGAAGAGGTCATGGGAACCCAATGAGAACTTACATGCCTGTCTCCAACTGGAGAGATTTCTTACAGGCTTGATTAAGACATAGTGGTACTGTAGTGCCAGTGTTCCTGCATGCTTCTCTCCTCCCCCGGCAGGGACACCAATTCACATATAGCCGCTGTCCCTGTCAAGCACTTTCTCTGCCTCCTGCTGCCTCCTGGAGTCTGTACATGGCTCGCATATCCCCAGGAATTGTGCAAAGTAAGCACATGCGCACACTCCTGTCTTAATAGGGACTGTGCGGTCCTAAAGTGTCCCCAGCCAATGGCTTGGAGACACTTATTATTTAAGTCACCTTTACATAATGGGAGGTGGCGGAGCAAGGTGTTCAATTTGTTAGTTGCATGCTTACTAGTTCTCAGGTCCCCTGTTCTGGTTTATCTTGCTTTACATGCCTGCACTTGTCGTGTGCAGCTGTATACTAGCCATACCTGCCTGCACCTGCTGTGTAAACCTGTTTACCAGTCTTTCCATTTTTAACATGCCAGTATTGGCCTGTTCCAGCTGTACTTTCCCTTCTAAACCATATCAGCTTCCTCCTCCTTGAGGGTCAGCTGCCATGCATCCGAAGTCCATCATGGTGTAGTATCTGGTGTCCATCTAAGTCAAATCTAACCCACCATGGAAGGCTCGAGCAAAGAGTCAGGCATTCACTTGGTTACACCCCTCCAGGCTCTCCTCAGACCACGGCACATTGGTTCCACCACTACTCTCGTTACAAATACATGTAGACATTTGTGCTAGATACCAAAGAACACCTTTAGGCTATATGCACATGTTGCTGATTTTGCAGCAGATTGTTTGCAAAAACAGTGCGGAAAACTTTGCATGCCAATCCACAACGTGTGCACATAGCCTTAGGGGTGTATGCGTTGAGGTGTTGGGAACAAGAGGAACTTAAACAATATTAGGCAGTTGAACTTAAAGTCATGACCGATGTTTGTTTGAATGATCATTAATTACTTTTAAGGAAGTCAGTTTGCGACTCGAATAACAACAGATAGAAAATGTTCAATTTATATACTTAAAACAAAATTATGCTGTTCTAAAGTTAGTTGTCCTGCAATTAATATTTTAAGGAAGCTTTCTTTTTGGCAATAAACTAAATAAAAAGACTAACATAACAAGTGACAAATGGATACTCCATCACTTTCTTGACAGAAGAGTCGAAGTTCACACTCATGAAAGTTCTAGCCAAAGTTCCATCTTTTAACTTGCACCTGAATTAGCCATTTAAGTGTATTGGCTGTCATGGTTGCTAACGCTACAGCTATTCTGAAGTTGGATTCTTACTAAGAGCTGCTGATGTAAACTGTAATCAATGTCAATTGTGATGAATGATTGACTTCGGAAAATATAGAAGCTTTACTAAACCAATACTTGTATAAAATGCAGTCTCAGAAATGTATGCACAATAAAGACATGTATTTGCATTTAGATTATGGCATTGATTAGGATAGCAATATACTCTATTTGGCTGCAAAGTCATTTGACTAATCAAGCTAGTCAAAATTACATAAGTGCCTACAGAGATTTCTAGGTTGATTAAACCAACTAGAAATGCCAGCAAACACTGAATCTAATGATTATACTATTAGTGTATGCAAGATGCTTGACATATTCGGTGTAATATACACATCTGACAGTTTGATCATAGTTATACTCTTATTATGAAATGGATGAACTAATACAAGTCAAATAAATTCTATTCAACAAGCAATTAAATACCTACCCATTAAACCTTGACTCTACACATGCAAGACGACGTTTTAATTAATCATAAATAGAATACTTTTTGTGGAAGTAATGTGACCTGACAGTACAAGGTTTATTCGGCTTTTCACAGAGATCACCAACAATTTTGAGTTGAATAGACTAAGTCCATGAGAGTCATTTCAGTTTTGAAATACATTAAAAAGCCAGTGTGTACAAGTTGCACAGTCTCATTGTTTCTCCTAATGCGTTCATTCCAGTAGCAGCCAGTGAGGGATGCTTTTAACTTCCGAGAAAGCATACAATATCATGCTGTCCTAGTCATTACTGAAGCAACAGAGATTACAGGACATCAAACTACAAGCTTTTATCCCATCCATGTTGTGTATAAAACAAAAAGTCAGCTATCCTTTGATGTACTAATTGACTGTCATTGCTTAATCCTATTCTCCAGAGTAACTGAGCTTGGCTTTAGCAATCGGTACTCTTTGTAGACTGCATGGGTAACTATCTGATGAATCATAAATTGATCACACAATAGTTTTAGGAAAAACAATTTTATAAAATATTTGCAGTATGACACAATTATCTAAATCCTCACTGGTTGAAAGCTATAATGTTGGTATTTACATAAAGATAATAATAATTCAAGTTATCCCAAGCTACAGCTATAAGGAAATGACAAACATATACAGTACATCTTACATTCATATAAGAGAAAGCATTAAGCAACAAATACATTCTTGTTAGTTAGATTTTCAAAGCCTTAAGGTGGAAAAAAGACCCACGTCCATTGAGTTCAACCATGGGGTAGATATTATTATTTATTTATTGATTCCATGGTGCTGTACATGAGAAGGGGTTACATACAAATTACAGTAAACAAACTAACAATGACAGACTGATATAGAGGGGAGAGGACATTGCCCTTGTTGGCTTACAGTCTACTGAAAGGTGGGGAAGGAAACAGTAGGTAGGGGGGTTGTTTCAACTCCGGTGTTGGTGAGGCGGTAGCTCCAGTAGTGGTGAGGAGGCAACGGGGTCATTGCAGGCTGTAGGCATTCTTGAAGAGATGGGTTTTCAGGTTTCGTCTGAAGGATCAGAATGTGGTTGATAGTAGGACATGTTGGGGCACAAAACTCCAGAGGATGGGGATATTCAGGAGAAGATTTGGAGGCAATTAGGTGAGGAGCGAATAAGTGTGGAGGAGAGAAGGAGGTCTTGGGAAGACCGGAGATTACGTGAGGGAAGATGTCGGGAGATTAGTTCAGAGATATATTGAGGAGACAGGTTATGGATGGCTTTGTAGGTCATTATTAGTAATTTGATCTGGATACACTGAGGGAATGGGAGCCAGTGAAGAGATTTGCAGAGGGGAGAAGCAGAGGAGTAGCGAGGAGAGAGATTAATTAATCAGGCTGCAGAGTTAAGTATGGGCTTGAGAGGTGCGAGAGTGTTTAGAAGGGAGGCCACAAAGAAGAATGTTGCAGCATTAGAGGTGGGAGATGATGAGGGCATGCACAAGCATTTTCGTAGATTGAGGGTTGAGGAAAGGAGAGATTCTGGAGATATTTTTGAACTGTAGGCAACAGGAGGTGGAAAGAGCTTGGATGTGCATTTTGAAGGTCAGAGCAGAGTCAAGGGTTACTCCGAGGCAGCGGACTTCCGGTACGGGGGAAGTGTGATGTCATTAATTGTGATACATTGGTCAGGTAAGGAAGATCTGTGAGATGGAGTAAAGATGATGAGTTCAGATTTGTCCACATTGAGTTTGAGGATATTAATTGTACGCTATTAGGGGGAAAACTTCCTTCCTGGCTTCAGATTAAATGACTTACATTGTTTTACTCATTTAAACCAGATATTGATAAATATTATTTCTAGCATTTTTTACTTAGGTTGCTGCACATAATCATGATTAGAGGTCCTCCTGTCTGAGCACTTAGGAATATGATTTAAAGCAGTTACTGTATATGGACCAAAGAAAATAATAGACCTGGACATGTTCATTGCCTTCTATGAGATAGTTTTATATGTTCTGTGACCTGTGCAGAGATCGGCGATTACCTATTGTACTGCCTTTATTGAGAGTGAAGATAACAGTGAAGGGTATTCCCACAGTAGTAGATGAAATCAAATTATCAAAAAGTACCAGAAGAATAAAATAAAAAATGCATATAAAAACAATGCATTTCAGCTAGATTCAGTCTTCCTCAGGTGTGACACCTGAAGAAGGCAGGATACAGCTGAAGCGCATTGTGTTTTTAAATACATTTTTTTTTACTGGTACTGTTGTAGTAGTCTGATTTCATCTGCTACCATGGGAGTGCCCTTCACCTAGTAAATTCACCCTCATTACTCACTGTCAGAACTCCCTTTAAGGATTTTCTAGCAGCAAACCACGTTAACTGCATCTATTGTATTTCATGCATTTTTAGAAGTTATGCCCAAATATGCACAACTCCATCACGTGAACAAATTCCATATTTTTTATTTTAATCTCTTTTTTTAAACTTACTACACTCAGAAAGAGCCATCTTCTCTCACTTTTCCAGGAAAGGAATTCCACTATTGATATACTGATCAACTATTATCATTGTTAATGAGATGATGCTAAAAAGTTATTTATAGCGAATTTAGAAAGGCTCAGAGAACAGAAATAAACCTTTATTTTAAATATAGTGGTGTAAAAGGTTATTTTTCTGAAATAATGCATGACCACAGAGCATAATAAGGGATATTCAATGTGAATACATTTTCTGAAAGTCAAATTTCCTATTAAAATCTGTTGGATTTGGTGAATTCAAATCTTGTCAGATCAGCTAATGATCAAAAGTAAAGTGTGGCTACAATTATTGTCTGTTGAAAAGGAGCATCCAAAATGTTTATGCATTACATGGATATACCAATGATTTCAATAGGTAAGGGGAGCGCAGCGCTATAATTACCTGCTCCTCGCTCCGGCTCCGTCTGCAGCGTCCTCTAGCAATGACGCTCAGGTTAGAGGGCGCTGTGACGTAGTCAGTGCGCGCCCTCTGCTGAGCGTCAGTGCTGGAGACGGAGCCACACGAGGAGCAGGTAATTATAGCGCTGCGCTCCCCTTACCTATTGAAATCATTGGTATATCCATGTAATGCATAAACATTTTGGATGCTCCTTTTCAACAGAAGAGAAGTGAGTATGTGATTTTTTTTTTTTATGGCAGCACCAGCAGCATTCTAAGGAGCACCTATGGGGCCATAAAGGTGCAGAGCATATATGGGGCACAGCATTATAAGGAGCACCTATGGGGCCATAAAGGTGCAGAGCATATATGGGGCACAGCATTCTAAGGAGCACCTATGGGGCCATAAAGGTGCAGAGCATATATGGGGCACAGCATTCTAAGGAGCACCTATGGGGCCATAAAGGTGCAGAGCATATATGGGGCACAGCATTATAAGGAGCACCTATGGGGCCATAAAGGTGCAGAGCATATATGGGGCACAGCATTATAAGGAGCATCTATGGGGCCATAAAGGTGCAGAGCATATATGGGGCACAGCATTCTAAGGAGCATTTATGGGGCCATAATCAAAGGTGCAGAGCATATATGGCACAACATTATAAGGAGCATTTATGGGGCCATAATCAAAGGTGCAGAGCATATAAGGGGCACAGCATTATAAGGAGCACCTATGGGGCCATAATCAAAGGTGCAGAGCATATATGGCACAACATTATAAGGAGCATTTATGGGGCCATAATCAAAGGTGCAGAGCATTCTATATAGCACAGTTGTATATGGAGCATCTATGGGGCAATAATGAACGGTATGGAGCATCTATTTTTATTTTTGAAATTCACCGGTAGCTGCTGCATTTTCTACCCTAGGCTTATACTTGAGTCAATAAGTTTTCCCAGTTTTTTGTGGCAAAATTAGGGGGGTCGGCTTATACTCGGGTCGGCTTATACTCAAGTATATACGGTAGGTTCTGTAGAAGGACGTAGATCTGGGGATTTATTATGATGGAATATAGGCTGAACTGGATGGACAAATGTCTTTTTTCGGCCTTACTAACTATGTTACTATGTTACTAATTTTGGGAACCGTAATTTCCCCTGTGGTGTAGCTTCTTTAACGTATCACAGAGTTTCTACAAAATGGGTTTGACTTAACTTAGCTGATCATTCGAAAACCCTTCTAACAAAAAGATAGTCCTACACAACCTCCTTTTTTAATGCAACTATGAATCATTAATATAATTCTAGGAATAGTTGTATATCTATGCAGGACTTTATTGAAAAATTAGCTATTTCCATATAGACTAATTACCACTTTGCTACCTGTTTTGTTATTTCATAAGGCCTTATTTAATAAGTCAGTTATCATGGGAATACACATATAATAATTAGTAATTAAGTTGATAATTTCTTCAGTCAGAGACCGTGATGAATCAGCGAGTTCCTTAAATGAACCATGCCAGAGGGAAAACACATTTGCATTGTGATTATCATAAGTATACAAGAAAATGAATAAATATCATTTTTTGTGGTTCTTAGTGTTTCAATTACTTAAGCACTTCACATTAAAATGATTGACATTGAAAAATCTAAATGAATAATTAAATTAACTTTCCTAAAAATAAACTGGTATGCATATCACTTTCAATAGCTAATTTAGGGGTAAAAGTGAGCTTTTGTGAATTATTTTGGTTATATTATAAAAAGTAATATCTATGAATACTCTATAATTTTTCCAATTTTTACCTTTTCCTATTCATCAGTTATATCTAAATACAGTTAATATAATGCCAATATAATACAAAGCACTTTCCCTTATTACTAAGAAGCTTTTTTACTTCACTTTTAATATAAGGCTACTTTCACACATCAGGTTTTTCGTTTCAGGCTAAATCCGGCGAATGTTGGAAAAACTGGATCCGGCGCAGATTGTGAAACACTGATGCGACGGATCCATTTTTTTGACGGATCCGGCTTGCCTATCTAGATAATTGGATAAAAAAAATTGGAGCATGCTCAGTTTAGAAAACTGGATCAGGCCGCCGGATCCGCCTTTTTCTGGATCCAGCACCTTCCAGCTCCCATAGGCTTCCATTCTAGCAAACAGCCGGAAGCGCCGGATCCAGCGCTTCAGGCTTTTTCGCCGGAGACAAAAAACATTACAGTAGACTTTTTTCCAGACGCCGGAATCGAATGTTCGCTGGATCCGGAAAAAAACAGGAAGAAACGCTGGGCAATCCAGCGCAATCCGGTGCTAATACAAGTCAATAGGGGAAAAAACGGTTCCGGTTTTTATTTTTTCCGGTTCCGGTTTTTCTCCAAAGAGCTGGATTTAGCCTGAAAGAAAAAACCTGATGTGTGAAAGTAGCCTAAGCCCTGTTGGACTTTTATGTCAATCAGGCCATGTGACATGGACCTTATAACATATTTCATCTACAGTTTAAGTGTAGATGCGAAGCCTTGATGGCCAGCGTTCCCATCTAAAGTTTAGAACTAATGCTACTGATCCTCAACCTACTGAACCGCTGGACAACCAGCTCTACCCTCTCCTACTGTATCCTAACCCATCTCCTGCTGACTGTGAGCCCTCACGGGCAGGGTCCTCCCTCCTTATGTACCTGTATGCCTTGTTTGTTTTTTTTTCTCATGCTTAATTGTATTTGTCTTTATATGCCCCCTTTTCACATGTAAAGCGCCATGGAATAAATGGCGCTATAAAAATGAATAATAATAATAATACTGCAGGACAAACCGGTTTCTAAGGGAGCCATTAGAGCAAAACCTCACTTGTAATGACCCAGTGTTGGTGAACCCTTGTGATTATTGAATATCATATCCAGTCTAGCCTCCACTATTACATTTTATATTGTCACCACTGAACTCTAGGCATAAGAACTTGTCTCACCTTGAAATGTACAGTACAGCTTGCAGAACAGAGCTACAAAAAAGATCACGTAGTCAAAGAAAACAGATGAAAAGTCCAGGTCCTGATTTCCAAAAAGGATAAGGATGACGAGAAACAGATCATGTCTTTTGATGTTAATGTGTTCGTAGCAAGTTTTTATAACACATTTTCCCTGTGGCTTCTGAATGATAACGTCTGACAGTTAAATAGCTAGTACAAATGAAATAATCCGCTATCACTTATTTGTCCAACAGAATCAGTTCACTCTTAATGTCGGTAGTAATCATGGACATGGGTGTGCGTCCGTTTCCTTCTTCATGGCTGACTCTTGTGCAACCTTTCTTGAACTTCTCTTGTCATTAATACACACTTGTTTCTTAAGAAACGCTTTCTATACTGTGCACAAAGTCTTTAAAAATTATCGGCATATATCGGCAAATATCAAACACATCAGCAAACAAAAAAATAAATCAGTATACACTGCTATTCTTTCATGCACATTACAAGTGGAGCAGCATTTGTACATTTAAACCTGCACAGCAGCGATTCGGGAGACCACAACCTTATACGGAAAGTACTGATAAAGCAATGTGGCCAACATAGACTTTAATGTTACTAAAAAGAAGAAAATATTTGGCTCACACTCTTATAATTTAATCATCAGTTCAGCGTTTGCAGAATGATGAATTTATTAGGGCCTAGAAAAAGTATTTATTTTACTCACTTATACAGCGCCATTAATTCCGTAGTGCTTTACAGACATTATCGACCAAGTCCTCATTGGGGCTCAAATTTGTATTTCTTTTGAGTGTGGGAGGAAACCGGAGTACCAGGAGGAAGCCAGTGCAAACACGGGAAAAATATACAAACTACTTGCTGATGTTGTCCTTGTTGGGATTTAAACCCAGGACCCCAGCACTGCAAGGCTGCTGTGCTAACCACTGCACCACCGGGCTATCATAGTTTTTAAAAATAACTAATACTGTCTTTAAATTATCCTTAGAGCCATCTTTACTTTTCCCAAATGTTTGACATTGTCGCAATTAATAAGAACACAACCAATACTATCACATGTAAAGTAAAATACTTTGGAACAATGTTAGAATTTGACAGTTGTTTTGGATGGCACCAAAGGTTCAAGTCAAAATTAAGATAAATAAAAAATATGCCCTGGATCTCAGTTTACGTATAAGCAAAGGGAAAAACAGCATTATGTTTGGTATCAATGGGTCTGTGTCAAGATAATATTCGTCTCATTGTAGATTATAATTCACATTTGGCATTTAGAAAGCATACAATAATCTTTATTTGCATTTTATTCTTCAAAAATACCCTTGTGTTGTTTTTTTTTAACAAAATTATTAAGATTCCCTTTCCCGAGTTTTAAAGGTTCATTCCAATCTCTGCATTTTATGGCTGAGACAGAAATAACTGCTTTTAGAAAAATTTGCATTACAATGTTTGCATAACTCCAATATAAATGAAAGGGAGGTACACACACTATAGCACAGCCATCCATACTGTTTCCACAACTCCGGAGTTACACAAATTGCATTGCTCGGTTTGCTTTGCTGTTATCAAAACTCAAATTCATTTCAGTGGCTGTTTTGGAACCTAAATTTTGGTGGTCTGAACCTAGAATCAGTTATTGCTGTCCCATCCAAGAAAGGCACAGATTAGAATAACTCTTTTAAAATATACGGTTTCTTTCCTTCTCTCAGTGTGATTGGGGAATATTACAAATTAATTGACTTATTAAAAATACTTAAAAAAAATTGTAGGCAAATTTGATTTAAATCTATTCTAAAAGGCCATAATTCCATTGTGAAGACATAATGAAAGACCTCCATTTGCAGTTCCAATTTATTTTCCCATTAAAAAGTAAAAAAAATAAACAGTTAAAAGATTAGTTCAGACTGATGAGTGTATACTTTCATCACAATTCATAGCACAAAGAGAATGCATTGGTTCAGTAAGTGAACAACACCAGCAAATTGTTCTCCAATTTTATTGATTCATCCCTCTTTTCATTTACAGAATACTTCCGAAACTGAGCTGTTGTTTTCTGAATTGATTTTGCTGTGTCAGCCTCATTGAGGCCTGGATGCTTTTTTGGCTTTCATGTGAATGAGCAATTTCCTAGTTAGACACACTGGATTTAGATTTGGGTCAATGAAAGCTTTACTGTGTCCTTTCTTTCTTCACATTTCTCACAAAGAAGAACTAAATTCCATTCAACCTTTTACTGGCGACTGTGGAATCTATAGTAATGCAATTCTATCTTGGTTGAGGAGACAACAAGCCATTGGCCAGAGCACAAATAGGAATTCACTACTTCCCTAGCATAAAAACTTTCTCGTTTTAATGCCTCTGGAGTTGCATGTAAATTTGTTTCACTATTCATTCTCTCCACCAAATGACACAAGAGATTTATCGTAATCCTATTGCAATATACATTCAATTATTTCAGTTGGTAATACAATGAATTAGTGTTTTGAGAAATGACAAATAACATGTTAGCTTCTATAAATTAGAAGATGTAAAATAATAATGATGATGAGAATCATAACACCAGTAACAGTAATTCAATGATTTTACATATTAAGTAGTTGGCTTAATTTACTGCCATTTCTGTTTTTTTGATTTATGTAACAGCTTTATAACCATAGATAAAAATGTATAAAGTCTCCAAGTACTATTCCTGAAAACTGAAGTTAAGAAAGTAAAATTAAGTTTCAGTAGAACATTATTAAAAATCCTTCTGAAATAGTTTAACTGTATAGATAAAGCAAATACATTTTCAAGTCCTTGAGGCAACCTCCTGACAATTTTTCAAAATTATATTTACCAATTTCTTAATAACATTGTAAGTTGACAATAAAGTATAGGTAGACAAAAAATATAATAATATAAAAAAATGACAATTTTTCGATAACTGAACTGGAATAAAAAGTGAATACAAATCACATGTACCTAAAAATAGAATGGATAAAAGTTTGAAAGGAAGTTCATTCTTTAAAGGGAACCTGTCACCCCTCCTCCAGGCGTTAGTAACTAAAAGAGCCATCTTGTGCAGCACTAATGCTGCATTCTGAATAGGTGGCTCTTTTAGTTATTATTCATTGCACTGCAGAAATAATCGCTTTTTAAATTTGTCCCCCATACCTCAAAATCGCCACAGGGGCAGGTCTTTCCCCCCTAATCCAAACGCACCACATCCGTCACTCTGCGAGCCGGGCTCCGCCTCCTCTGCGTTATTCAATTTTCCAGGTGCCTGCACTGTCATATTCTGCCTTAGGCATGCACAGTTCCCGCTGCCCGACCACTGACATCACTTGATGTCTTGCTTACTGCGCGCACATGCGGCCCGAGATCCAGCCCCACGTTCCACGATCAGCTGAGGCAGAGCGCATGTCGCTGAATTCAAAAATTGTAATTGGTGAACATCAGCAGTGAGACCATAAGTGATGTGAGCAAGGGCAGAGATACCCCTCTGCTTGTCTCATTCATTCCACAGACTAATGCGGCACTCACACTGGTAGAGAAGCAATGGAAACGCCGCTCAGTGTCTCAGCTGCATTACACATGTTGATGCAGTGCCAATCTGTGTGTCAGATGCATTCCATCTGAACATTCAAGGACACCGATCATGCGCAGGCAACAATTGTGTTACTCCCCTATATAGATAACAAACCAGGCGTGGACACATCATCACATATCATCTAGCAGCAAGGGATTATCTCATGTAATAAAATACATAACAAACATAGATTATTACATGGCCTGGGTGAAGGCAAAGAAAAAAAAAAAAGCGGGTCTCGTAGTTATTAGAAAGCCCGCAATAGGGAAAGAGATATACATATATGTTGGCCCATTAGGGACGATTTACATAATGGACAAGAAATTTTAGTAAAAGGCCCAAGTTAAGTAGAGATTAAATGTAGCAACCAAAGTGCATCTGTTCGTTTAGTCCATTTGGATAAATAGAGTCAAATCTGTGGATCCATCTGAGCTCTTTTTGGAGGATCATGTGATCCCAGTTGTCACCTCTAATTGATGGGGAGATGACTTCAATGACATTAAAAAAGAAGGAACGCAAATCCCCATCATGTTTCTCTCTTATTTGTTATGAAATACGCATGTTTAATGTCTATTATGTAATCTCCTATTTGTCTTTTCAGCTCCTTTTTGTTTTACCAGTATAGTTTAGAGGGCAGGAGCATTTATATTAAGAAATAATTCCCTTGGTTTTGCAGTTGGCGAAATGTCTGGAGTAGTATCCCCTGCAGTACTTTCGCTCACAAAATATGTGCCCACGTCAATATATTTACAGAAGATGCATTCTTCACAATGGAAGGTGTCCTGCCTTCTACTATTCAACCAAGTGCCCATTTTTGGGGGAGGAACATATGTGCTATGCACCAGTTGATCACCAATAGACCTACCTTTCCTGAATGTAATAGTTAGCGAGGAAGGCAGAAAATCACAGATGTCAGTGTCTGCCTTCAGTATACCCCAATGCTTATGACAGATAGACCTGACGTCATGAAAGCAATTGTCGAAATAACCTATTATCCTCAGGATTGAATCTTCCTCATGATGTTTATTTGGTCTGAATAGATTTGTTCGCACTTGGGATTCAACATGGTTGCAAGCCTCTTTAGGACCATTTTGGGGAAGCCTCTGTCAACAAATCTGTCCCTAAGTATGCATAGCTCCCCTGGGAAAGTAGGAACTTGAGGGATGGAATCAGTGGACTCCTGAAGATTCATCTTGAGACAACACTTTTAAAATAATGTATCAATTGCTTATAAGACCTTTAAATAAGTGCACATATTTATAAATAGATAATGAAAAATACATCAAAGTTCAGTTTGATCTGAGGTATTAAGTTTACATACTTTTAAAAAAACACCATTGCTGACATTTCCAGGAAATTTTGGAACAGTGAAGCCCCTGTCTTGCTTTGCCCCTATTCACATTGAGGTCAACTGACACAAGGTCAGTTTTATTACTAGAGACAGTATAGGATGGTCCCGATTGGTTAAACCTTGTCACAGCAGGATGGCTTTTACACTTTTCTGATCAAAATAGTCTTAACTAAGTACCCTATGTTATTTATATGTTCTATTTACTTACTATAGAATATATACTCATTTTGTTTTTTTATTGGGTTTTAAATGTATCAATAAATTGTCTGGGCAAATTCATGGTTAGCCATACGCACACTGCAATTGTGAGCTGGTCATCTTTAGAGTGATAGAACAAGCACCTACCCACTCTGTAAAATAGCTTTAATCCATAAGAAACAAAGCCTAATTGTCAAATCTGACATCAGTCACTTATTGTGGTAATAGTTTTGAAATACTTCAACAAATCCTATTAATAAGATTGTTTTTTTGTGTTGTTATTTTTTATGATAGTGGTAAATTAAGGTCAATATGTTCTGCCATAATTTATGAAAATATTAGAACTTTGATGAAAATGCAGAAAATATTTTACATTTTTCAAACTTTGAAAGTCTGTATTGTGAGTCAGTGAGAATAAATATATAATTATATACAAGGGTCGGTATTTGTCCCCCAGGATGCTTGAAGAGACTTATTAAACCTGCTGGAGTGCATTGTGATTACAAGGCAGAGTAAAAGTGAGTGTAGATTTGGTCAAAGTAGTGGACCAAGTCAGATTTAAGGAAAAGCAGACATGGGTCTCACGACGGCTGTCGAATGACCCAGAACCAGGGGCTCCTTTCCTGTCTCTAACACTAAGGGGCACCCTACCCCACGCTGCTCCTCGGGATGCTTCAGATAGGGAAGATGTCGGGGCCTCCACCCTTATCTTATCTCCTAAGTTAGCCCATCATCTGTTTTCTTCCCCCACCCAGGGAAGAGAGGGCGCTACTGTGCACTGCAGTATACTAACCCGGCAAACAGGGTAACACAGGCAAGGGTTAACATAAACCTCCAGACATACAAAATATTCACTCACATATAACAGAGGAATCCACTGGGGTGTGCTGGAAGTGGAAAAAAAACAATAGAGAAGGATAAGGAATTACCATGCGTACAAACCAAGAAACATTCACTAATAACTCCTCCAACTCTCCTTCTCATAGCAACTCCCTTCCCTCTGTTTGCCATGCAGCAATGAATC
Organism: Ranitomeya imitator; assembly: GCF_032444005.1. Taxonomy (NCBI): domain Eukaryota; kingdom Metazoa; phylum Chordata; class Amphibia; order Anura; family Dendrobatidae; genus Ranitomeya; species Ranitomeya imitator. The sequence goes on from NC_091284.1 coordinate 601,422,184, forward strand.
TAGCTCTGACAAGGATTAGTAACAGAGCTCAGTTTATAAAGGGAAAAGGAGTGGCTAACCGAGCACAGCTGAGCACAGGGATTTCCAACATGGCCAATTAACCTCTGTTCTGCCAGAAAAAATAAACACATAAATAAACACATTTAATATGACAGAGAACTGCTTCTCCTCAGCATTGGAATAGGAGCAATCAGATGCTGTGGTCTTCTGGCTCCACACTGTTGCGGCAACCCCTTAACAAATTAACTTTTTGGAGGAATTTGCAGGATTGGTAGTGGAATGAATCCCTCCCACCACCCTGGGTTTTGGGAGTGGCTCTATATCCACGATTCCCATTTAAATTTTCAGTTTTGTCTTGGGTGTGTCAGTGTTTGGTGAGCTGCAGAGGAGGAGGCTCTGTGCAACCCAGGCCTGTGTGAAGTTCAACACAGAGCCAGGAGCTTCAAAGCACCCAAGAGACATACAGCAGTGCAGTTCGTGATTGGTCATGGATTGTTTGAGGACCCGGCTGTAAACTGGAGAATATTACTTACCTGTTTTTTGTAAGTTTTCTGGAATAAAGACATTTTATGTTGAAATTTCTTGAATCCCTGTTTATCTGTCCCACTATGTGAACACCGCTGCACTACAATACATTTAAAGCATATTGTTATATCATACAACATAGAAAGCTATGAAAAAAATGTACCCAATATTTTCTTTGCATGATTTTTCAGATGTCCTTTTATTATGCTAGTATTTTAGAAAAAAGGATGAGAAAATTTATTCAAGTGAAAATTAAATCTACATGAATTTTTGGAAAAATAAATTTTCTCCAGAATATGGATTGTTTTTGTAATTCAATATGCTCAAAACCAGCAAAATAATGGCCAACTGGCAGACATTTTTCTAAAGTAGAAGGCAGAGAAATAGAAAAATAATAATAATACTCAACTCACGGTTTATCTCTTTGGCAGCCCTGTTGCTTGCTTCCTGCGGTCCAGTTTTCAGGGTCTTTTTCTATCCTGCAGCTGCGCGCCACATCTCGTGTAACTTTACTACAGGACATTTGCCTGGTAGCCCAATACATACAGTGACCTCAGAAACTCATTCGTAGAAAGAATTCCCGTTGATGTCTTGACCTTACAATGTGCAGGGAGCTGACAATTATTATTTTTTTAACTTATGACTTACTGTGCATCATTAGTTGGCTCTTTGTCTTTGATGCTTAGCAGTAGCACTTACAATATTGATCCGCTTTGACCACACACTGTGTGATGCTTCCAGGAATGTGCATAGAAGAAAGCTCTCCATGGAAGTACTCTGCAACACACTTACACTACTTGCGTGTCCCCGGTTGCCATGACTACCTTATGTTATGTCAGGTTACCGTCACTTCCGGCCAGGTGAAACGCCTGCTAGTGGAAAACACGTGGTGGAATGCACACAGACGCTCACTATGCCTGGGTTTCCGAGATAACATAAGCTATTTTCGGCTTCACGTACGTCTTGCTTGGCTTAACCCTCGTTAGTTCTGGCCCCTCTTGACCCAGCAATAATCAATCTACTTTGATGAACCGGGTATTATTTATAGGTCATACTCCAGTCTCACTTTACGACCCCCTGAGGAAGCCAGCCAATTTACTGGCGACATGCATCGGGCTGGCTCTGTGTCCGTCCACTCCTCTGTGACTTTTTCTTTTCCCAGCTCTATCCTGATATTTGATCTGCATTCACGGTGACTGAACTGCACATGGTAGGCGCTTCGGAGGGCATTAGTAGCAGCATTGGACGCATGGTGATTTTGTTCACACCACTTGTTTTTTGATGTTCGCTTATTTGATTGCACTCATTAAGAGCTGATAGTCGGCTGCCTATTTGCACTTTGTGCACACGTTTTCAGACACTTGATCTGAACATCTTCTTTGCATTGAACATAATTGATGCTAGTTCACTACAGGCGCAGCTGCTTATGAGATATAATTTACATGTCCTAAATTTGGGAAACATCTACCATTGTGCATACTATATGTTTTATAGTGGATTGTAGCATGATATTGTTTATTAATCATTTGTATATGTATATACAAAAATATCTGTGAGCTGGGATAGCTCCATGAGTGTGGAGGACACTTAGCCTTATTATAGGCTTGTTCTTGTTATGTAGGCCCTTATGGGTTTTTAAATGTTTTTATAACGAGTGTTTTCTTGCATATGAATAAAGGTACAAATATTTTATTTTCAATATTTCTGAGTGATCCCGGGTATTAGTATGCCTCTTTCTCTTCTCTTGTATGAGGTTCTTTGTCTTTGATGCTGGCTCAGCATGCAAGCCCACATATTTCTTAGCACATGATAGCTGTGTTATTCCACCATCATCAGCCTCTAACAGCCGCCCGCAGGTGGAGCAAAACAGTTGTTAACCTGTTAAATACCACTGTCAATCTCTTACAGAGGAATTAAATACAAACCGGCAGGGGGCGCGCTGTTCAATCCCCGCTGCTGTGACTCAATTGCAGGATGCTAATGCGTTGTCATGACTGCTGAAGACCCCTATGTCTGCCATTACTTTAGTCCTGTGAAAGCCAGCCTGTGGAGACCATGATTTCTGTAGATTCAAGTTCCCTAAGGTGACAAAACAAATATAGTGAAAAGTAAATGCAAATGTTAAAAAACAAATATGAAAAAAATATAAAAAGTTCAAATCACACCCCTTGTCCCTCATTAAAAATTAGGAAATTAAAAAATGCACATTATGGGTTCATAAAATTCCAATCATCAAAGTCTGGAATAAATTAATCAGATCAGTATATGGCATAAAGAGAAAAAAAAATTAAATTGCAGTTTTTCCGCAGTTGCAACAACGGAAAAAGAAGCAAAAATAGGCAAACAAAACATTGTATATATCCCAAAATGTTAACAATAAAAACATCAGCTTGTTGGGTTCAAAATATCAGCCCACTTAGCCCCATATCCTGATAATTAAAAATATTGTAACTCCCAGAAATGGCGACATAAGTAAAAAATATATACATATATATATTTTTTTACAGATTTCTGAGGTTTTTTCACCACTTAAGCAAAATAAAAATTATCCAAGTTTGGTATCTGCAGAATTGTACTGACCTGCAGAATAATATCTCTATTTCAATTTTACTGTAAAATCAACACTAAATATGACAGCGCAAAAAACACATGGTGTTCGGAGGGCCAAACCCAAACGGTAGCACAGGCTTCCTGGTGAAGTCCATGTTTGATGTCCGTGCCCAAACAGTATGTGTTCGGTACGGATGTGGACTTTTACTGCTCAGGTTTGCCCTTCTCTAATCTCTACCATAGGTACTGTGTTTTGCAGTTTATGAGACACACCTTTTTTCCCCAAAATTTTGAAGGAAAGTGGGAGGGCGTCTTATAGTCCAGATGTACCTGGCTGTGGAAGGGGGCAGAGGCTGCGTAGAAGCAGGTCACAGGAGGCAGGAGTGGAGCTGGGGCTAACATGTGTGTCTGCTATTCAAGCAAGTGAATGTGCCCTGCTTCCCAAGACAATAATCCTGCCTGTATCTCTAAACTGAAGTCAGAGCCAAGGTATGCCCAGAATAATGGGCTTGAGGAGCAGTACATATTAATTTTCTTTAATAGCGGTCACATGTATTAGTCGCTGATGCCAGCTTCTTATAGAAGCTTGGGGATCATGTGTGTCCGCAATTAAAGGAAATTAATATTCATTGTTCATCACGCCCATAGCCCTAAGCAGGGAGTATTCCAGCAGCTGACATCAGGGTGGGGGTGCATGGCAGTGATGTCATGCTCGGCATCACTTACATGGTCAAGTCATTTGCCTTCATCACAAGAGGAGGCTGCGCTGCGAGGGAGTGCAGGGAAGATTTTTGGAGACCAGTTGAGGCCACTTTTGGATTGCCTCAACCTTGTCTACTGTTACACCCGATACTGTGCCGTTGTGGGGTCCCCGGTGGGATTCCCACTCTGTGCCAGCCATTTCCGTACCTTTGCGGCTCATCGGCAGGACTCCCACTCTGTGCTAGCCCCGCACCTTCCTGCTGCAGCCCCTGCTTCCTCTCTTCCTTCTGCTTCCTGGCGCACAGCCAGCAGGTCCTCCAGTAGAGTACTTAGGTTGTGCGCACACTCCCGGTCTCTTAAAAAGACAGTGCACATTTTTCAAAAAGTACTTCTGACCAATGGCGTGTTAGTGATTACTATATATAGCCCAGCCGCCATAGGGAGGGTGCCAGTGCAACAAGTATCCTCTGTTGCTAGCTTCCGGTTTCATCTAGTGTGTGCTTACTTCTGCAGTCTTTTGCCAGTACTCCGCCTACACAGTTTGTCTCTGCAGACTATCATCCACCTGCTATCCTGGATGACGTCTGTTCTGTCTACACCAGTTCCATCATGTCCCGCCATTCAACCATCCGTACCTCTGTGCAACACCAGTACCACTAGTGTCAGCTCGTACCTGTGCACCTAGAATCCACCAGTAAGCTCCACAACATATGCTACCTCTGCTTGTCTGTTTGTCCCATTAGGACAATTGCCACGTGTCCGGGGTCTAACTGGAGGTAGCATCTGTGTCCTCCAGGCATTCCATTCTGACCCCACTAGAGGGGACTTACTATGGGTGTCTGGGGCTCACATAGTTATGCCCCCTTCGGAACCCCTGGACCGTGGTCCCGAGGTTCCACAGATTTATCAATAAAGAATGAATGTGAACTTCACCACCTGTGTCTCTGCTTCCGTTCATTACAGATTTCTCCGGCCATGGAACCCACTGGATCCCAGGCACCTCCAGCCGTGGAACTATGTCAAGAGGTTACCTGTCTGAGGGATCAACAAGACAAGATCACGACCTATCTTCGCAGCTTGTCTACCCACATGGATTCCCTGATTTCTTTGATTATACCCATCTCTGCTACCAGCATCCAGGTATCTAGTTGCACAGCAAGTAATGGTCCTCGCCTGGTGGCCCCCACCTACTTCCATGGCAACCCCATTCAGTGTCAGGGGTTCAGTAAACAGTGCACGCTGCATTCTCAACTCCTGGGGCATCTGTTTGCTTCTGATCAGGCCTAGGTGGGCTTCATTATGTCTCACCTTGCTGGAGAGGCCTGGCTGAATCTGCTGCGGGAGAAGGGGGATCCCCTGGTTACTAATCTCCAGTCTTTTCTAGAAGCATTCCGCAGGACCTTTGACGAACTCGGTCGTGCCACGTCAAGAGCTTCAGCTCTTCTTCGGCTATGCGAGGAGGCTCTAAGAGTGACTCAGTATGCTGTTCAATTTCATACCCTTTCATCTGAGTTATCCGGGAACAATGAGGCCTTGGTGGCCGCCTTCTGGGAAGGCCTTTCAGGAAGAGTAAAGGATGAGCTGGCGGGATGGGACATGCCTACAACTCTGGATTACTTGATTTCCCTGGCAGTCCGGAGAGACCTACGGTTTCAGGAATGCTCCAAGGAGATTAAACGTGATGAGGCCCTACCCCCTGCTTTCTAGTTCTCCAAAACGTGCAGCCTCCCTGACTTCGTCCTCCTCTCCTGAGGCTATGGAAGTAGAACAAGTAAGCTTGGCCAACCACCACCAGGAGGCGCATTGCCTGGAGGGGAGCTGTTTCTGCTGTGGTAGTTCAGAGCATCAGTTCTGCTCCTGCCCAAAGAAGTTGGGAAACTCCAGTGCCTAGGGTTTGTAGGAGAGGCTGCCCTAGGTAAGGAACATCTCTCTCTACATCACTGCAAATAACTGTCTCCATTTCTTTCGGCAATTTTCAGAACTCTGTCACCTGACTCTAAAGCTGCCTGGAACCTCTTACAGCAGGCGGTTGTGGATCGATGCCAGATACCAGTTCAGCATCTTCCAGAGCCATTGCAGGTTACATCCATCTATGGCAAACCCCTGACCGAGCCCGTTCGGTTCCAGACTTTGCCAGTGTAACTTCGGGTAGGTCCAACACATTCAGAAAGAATCGTTTCTATGTGTTGCCTGGTTTGTCTCACTCCTTGCTTTTTGCATTACCCTGGCTCCGGATGCATGAACCAGTCTTAAATTGGAAGACAGGAGAGGTTCTGCGCTGGGGTAACTCCTGCTCAGACTGGTGTATCATCCTTGTTCAACCTGTTCCACCTCCAGTCCAAACTACTGCCCTGCTGGGTCTACCTTCCTCTTAATGGACTTTCACTGATGTCTTCAGGAAAAATGAAGCAGACTGACAACCTCTGCACTGGTTGCATGACTGTCCGATTGATTTGCTCCCTGTAATGTCTCCACCTTGATTGCAAATCTATCATCTTTCTCAAGCAGAGACCCAGGTCATGTCTGATTACATCCAGAAGAACCTGGCCACAGGATTTATCTTGAAGTCATCTTTGCCAGCAGGGGCAGAATTCTTCTTTGTGAAGAAAAAAGATGGATCTCTACGGCCCTGTATCGATTACAGGGGGCTGAACTAGATCATGGTAAAGAACAGGTACCAGTTACCTCTTATTTCAGAGTTGTTTGATTGTCTCAGAGGGGCCAGGATCTTCACTAAACTGGATCTCAAAGGGGCCTACAACCTGATTCGTGACCTAAAACCTGATTCGTATTTGTAAAGGAGACAAAAGGAAAACAGCTTTTAACACCCGGGATGGACACTATGAATGGTAATGCCGTTCGGTCTAAGTAATGCGCCCGCAGTTTTCCAGGAATTCATAAATAACATTTTCAGAGATCTGCTTTATCCTTGTGTTGTTGTTTACCTGGGCGATATCCTGATCTTCTCTGCAGACTTAGCCTCACACCGGAGGTAAGTACGTCATGTATTACAAAGACTTAGTGAGAACAGACTTTATGCCAAAGTTGAAAAATGCCTGTTTGAACACCGTACTTAAGTGGCCTTATCCATCCGGGCTGAAAGCCATACAACAGTTCCTGGGATTCGCCAACTACTACCGTCTATCCATTCCACACTTCTCTACCCGAGTGGCACCCATCTCGGCTTTGACCCAGAAAGGCGCAAATGCCAAGGATTGGACTCCAGAGGCAGAGGAAGCTTTTGTTTCTCTAAAAAAGGCCTTCTCTTCTGCACCTGTTCTCCATCGACCGGACTCAGATAAGCAATTCTCGCTTGAGGTTGACGCTTCCTCCATAGGTGCTGGAGCAGTTCTCACCCAGAAATCGTCTACCGATCTTATGGTCACCTGTGGAAAAAACATTTGAGAAAAAAACACTTCTGAAATGAACTATTCTGTGGGACATCGAGAATTGTTGGGAATCAAGTTGGCTCTGCAAGAGTGGTGACACCTCCTCGAGGGAGCAGCCCATCAGGTTGTCATCTTTACCGATCATAAAAACCTTGCTTATCTAGAATCTGCTCAGAGGCTGAATCCCCATCAGGCCGCTGGGCCTTGTTTTTTGCCCAATTTAATTTTGTAATTCATTTTCGTCCAGCTGACAAGAATGTTAAAGACGATGCACTGTCTAGAGCGCTCCTGCCTCCTAATTCTGAGGAAGAACAGCAGCACATCATCGAGCTGTCAAGGTTGGTGCCCATAGCCTCAGTTAATCTTGCTCGGCTTCCCCAGGAAAGACCCTTTGCCCACTTTGGACCAGATTTGTGTCCTCCGGTGGAGTCACTCTTCCATATTGGCTGGTCAGAAAAAGATTCTGCAACTCATCTCCCATTACTACTGGTGGCCCACCATGGGCAAAGATATCCTGGAATATGTTGCAACCTGTCCTTCATGTGCCCGTAACAAGACTGCTAAACACCTGCCCTCTGGGCAGCTATTAACTTTTTCTATTCCTTCAGCTCCCTGGCAGCACATCACGATGGACTTCGTTACGGACCTTCCCATCTCTTCCCACTGTTCCGTTATCTAGGTAGTGGAGGATAGCTTCTCGAAGATGGCCCACTTCATTCCATTACCCGGTCTCCCGGCTGCTCCTGAGCTCACTGACCATTTCATACAGCACATCTTTCATCTTAATGGGTTTCCTCTCCACATTGTGCCCGACAGTGGCGTCCATTTCACCTCCATGTTCTGGAGAGCGGTTTGTAAATTAGTGAAAGTGGAACTGGACTTTTATTCAGTTGCCATGACAGCACCACGAGAGAGGGGATCCGCCCTTCAGGGACAGGAAACCTACAGACATAAAAAGGCGGCACTTCTCTCCCGCATCAGTTGGTTTCCTGTCCCTAGCAAGGGAACCTCTTCAGACAGGCCTTGTGAAGAATGTTGAAGAAATGAAGATAAGCCAGTCCTGGCAGGCTGATTCAGGTAGCGGGGGTCCCCTACCTTGGTCTGTCCAGGACGTCGGAAGCACCACACGGCAGGGAAACTGCTGGTGTCGGTGTCAGCAGAGAGGGTCAGCCATTATTCAAATGCTTGCCTCTTAAGTTTTCCATTGCCTTCAGGTACCGGGTGAGTGTGTGGGGTCTTCTGCTGTGGCCGTGCCCGGGGGTCCTCCCGGGGTCTGTCCGCGGCCTGGTGATGAAATGTGCGTCAGTCCGGGAGGCGCTGGCTCCCTCAACCGTGTGTCGGCTCGCTCACTGCGCTCGCGCCCGGAAGGGGCTTGTCCGGATGATGCGGCTGGTGGCTGCGCCAGCCAATAATGTCACTATCGCGTCTGAACCTGAGCCAGGTACCCGGCGATTGTGCGCTGGAGGCGCGGGTTTGCGGGCGGACCTTTGGAGGGGGGGCGGAGACATGTTTATGGTCGGTCCGGGGCGCGGTCCTGGTGGAAGCACTCCAACATTTAAACATGGTACTGGGCAGATCACTTGGAGAACCTGCTGACCCCTATCAGGGGCGGTACCTTGGGGGCATATTTAATGAGGATTATGATGACTGCTGAGTGCTTCTGACTCATTGTGATGATGGAGTCGCTGGAGCAGGGAGCACCACTGCCTGACAAGCATCAGCAGTAGATTCAGCCCATTGAGGAGCCTCGAATTATGTCCCAGCGGTGATCTAGTGGCAGTAGTCGCGCTGGTGGAGACAAGAATACCAAAAAATTGAGGCAGAGCAAGACCTCAAGCTGTAAAACATCGCCGGCTAGGAAGGACCCCCCACTGATTACAGTACCAATCACTGCACATTTGGGTAAGTGATTTATGTGAAAGTTCGCTTAGTGATTTCCTTTTCCTCCTTATATTCCCTCTCTCCTTGTTAGGAGAGAAAATGTTCCACCAAAGCCAAACATAGGGAGTGCGCCGAATGTGGGGAACCACTTCCAGATGGTCATGACAGGAAGCTATGTAAACCCTGCATATAACGCTTAATTGAGGAAGATGCCCCTGACCTTACTTTACCACTTTAAGGGATATGGTTAGACAGGAAGTTAGAGGTTCTATTAAATCCATGTCCCAGAAAACGGATGTCAAGAGTAGCAAATATATTAGGTCCCCAGTTTCGGATTTGGCTTTGGACTCGGGTGAACTGAGCTCTGATTCCTTTCCGTCATCCTCTTCATCTGTAGACACCGAGTGTGGTCACTCCTGGTTGTCGCTGGACAGAGTTAACCATCTTGTTAAGGTGGTAAACAACACAATGGGGATTGAGGGGATCCAGTCAGAATGCTCCATGCAGGAAATTATGTTTAAAGGCCTAGATCGAAAATTCCAAAGGTCTTTTCTGGTGGAGGATAAGATAAATACATTGATTACAAGGGAGTGAAAAAAACCTGAATGGAAAGGTTTGCTTCCACCGGCATTTAAGAGGAGATATCCATTCAAGGAGGAAGCTTTGTCCTCATGGGACAAGGCTCCGAAACTGTACGCAGCAGTAGCCAAGGCGTGTAAAAGGACCTCTCTTCCATTTGAAGATCTAGGAAATCTAAAAGATCCACTAGATAGAAAGGCTGATGTTTTCCTTAAAGGGGGTTGGGAAACATCAGCAGGATCCCTAAGACCAGCAATTGCAGCCACTTGCACAGCACGGTCACTGATGCTGTGGCTTGACCGCTTAGAGGATCAACTCAAAAATAAGGCTCCCAGGAATCAGATCCTATCCTCCCTACCTATAATTCAGGAGGCAGCAGCTTTTCTGTCAGATGCGTTGGCAGATTCTGTTAAGTTAGCCGCCAGATCTTCAGCCCTTTCTAATGCAGCCAAGGAACTCAATGAATTAAATGTTGGCCAAGAGATTTGCAAGCCAGATCAAAACTGTGTAGCATTTCATGTGAAGGGGCACATTTATTTGGACCGGTTGTTGATGAACTATTAGAAAAGGCGGGCGATAATAAGAAAAGGTTCCCTTACTTAGGAAGACCCTCTTCTAGATGGGATTACAATAGAGGATGGTTTTGCCGCAGAAGGTCGAATAGAGAAAGACCCAGATATAATAATAGAAGAAAAGGTAGAGGATATATGTTTAATACCACTCAGGACTTTAAAAAACCACAATGACTGCCGGACCAGGTAGGGGGTAGGCGTTCAGCCTTCCATCCTGCCTGGTTACAAATTTCCAACAGTCCATGGATTCTCAGCGTTATTGACAGTGGCCTAAAGTTTGAGTTCCAACTGATTTATCATGATAAATTTACTTTAACACCCATCCGTTGTTCTTCTTCTGCAGAACAATTGGCACTAGAGTCGGAGGTTCAGGAACTTCAGATAAAAGGGGTTCTGATTAAAGTGCCCACGGTACAAACAGGTAAAGGGTTCTACTCCCCTCTCTTTCTGGTCAAAAAACCTGATGAATCCTTTCGTACCATCATTAATTTGAAAGGCCTGAATAAATTTCTGCTGGTTCCATTTTTCAAAATGGAATCTTTAAAGACCGCAAAAAAAATTCTCTTTAACAATTGCTTCATGGTTGTCTTAGATCTGAAAAACGCCTATTATCACATCCCGATACACGTAGATCACCAACAGTTACTTAGGGTGGAGGTACCACTAAACGGCTCACTATAGCACTTTCAATATCGTGCACTTCCCTTCAGAGTCGGGGTTCCGCCCATGGTATTTACTAAGGTCATGGTAGAAGTTATGGCACACCTTCGCGAACAGGACATATTAATAGTTCCCTACCTAGATGACTTATTGATTGTGGGACATTCAGAGTCACATTGAAAAAACCAGGAAGGTGACATCCGAGTTACACAAATTGGGGTGGATCATTAATCTAAAAAAATCTCGTTTACAGCCTTTAAAAGTTCATGAGTTTCTTGGTCTTACCATAGACTCCAGTCGGCAGGAGTGTTGTCTGCCGGATTCAAAAGTGGATAGTATCCAGTGACTAGCAACCAGAATGATTAATAATCCATCAGTCTCTGCAAGAGGGGTGATGTCACTATTGGGTTCACTCACGTTGGGTATTCCGGCAGTTCTCTGGGCTCAATATCATACCAGAACACTACATTGGGACGTTTTACAAAATTCCTGTCGCCTGAGAGCTCATCTTGACAGTAAATTCTCATTATCCATTGAATCTATTCAATCACTACATTGGTGGACACACATACCAAATTTATGCAGGGGGGTTCCCTGGACAAATCATATTACTCGGATAATAACTACAGATGCTAGCCCCAGGGGATGGGGGGTACACTTGGAAAGTAGTTGGGTCCAGGGGCTGTGGTCTCAGTCCGAACAAAGTTTGTCATCCAATCTAAAGGAGTTATTAGCGGTAGAATGTGCTTTAAGTAGTTTTCCTATACCCCTACAGGGTCGGCACATCAGACTTTTCTCAGACAAACAGGTAACCGTAGCCTACATTAACCATCAAGGAGGTACTCAGTCTGGTTTATTAATGGAGGTCACGGATCGTATTTTTCAGATGGCCGAAAATCGTCTACTATCACTCACGGCTCTTCACATAAAAAGGAAGTACAATATCATGGTCGACTATCTAAGCCGCAACCAACTCAGACAGGAAGATTGGACACTAAACTCATCCATCTTCAACCAGATCATACAATTGTGGGGATGTCCAGACATAAATCTTTTGTCAACCAAGAAAACAGAAAGCTACATCAATTCTGCTCCTTAAACCCCAGAGATAATCTGTATGTGGTAGACCCTCTCCTAATCTCATGGCACTTCAATCTCACCTATGCTTTTCCCCATCTGAACTTAATCCCAATAGTTCTGAGGAAAATATGGGAAGACGGGGCCTGAATAATCCTGATAGCCCCATTCTGGCCCAGATCATGGTTTCCTTGGCTGAGGAACATGTCCATTTCCCAGCCATGGATTCTTCCAGAAATACCAAATCTCTCCCAGGGCACAATCCTCCATCCACGAGTGGCCAATTTACATCTATCGGCATGGAATTTGAAAGGTCATTTCTAAGAGGTAGGGGTTTTTCGCTGGATCTGGTAAATACATTACTTAGAAGTAGAAAAATCTCTACAACATTTACGTCAGGATTTGGAAAAAAATCTTATCAGTTTCAGAAACACGGATTGATCAGGAACCCTGTATTAACCAAACTTTAGCATTCTTGCAAAAAGGGTTAGATATGGGCCTAGGCACAAGCACGCTCAGGGTTCAAGTATCGTCTCTAGGGGCACTATACAATAGAAATTTGGCCAGCAATCATTGGATAGTCAGGTTTTTCAAGACAGTTATGAGATCTAGACCAATCATTAAACAAAAAGTAGTTCCATGGGACCTAAATCTTGTTCTCACAAGCTCCATTGAGCCTAATGATAATGCACCGATTAAAATCCTATCCTTGAAAACAGCCCTCTTAGTTGTGCTCACATCCGCGAGAAGGATTAGTGATCTACCAGCTTTGTCTAGACAGCATCCGTACATGCAGTTTAGGGAAGATAGAGTTGTTATGAGACCTGATCATCTTTATCTTCCAAAGGTAGCTTCAAAATTTCATAGGTTACAAGAGGTTGTTCTTCCCTCATTTTGTCCTAATCCCACTCGAGCTGTGGCCACATCCTGGGCGGAGAGATCAGAAGTGTCGATTGAAGACATTTGTAAGGCTATAGACTAGATCTCGCTAGCTCCTTTGACCTCACATTTATGAGAAGGGTGCTTGAAGCAGATGTCCCTCCCTAGTCCTTTTACTTCTCTGAAAGTCTCTCGTGGTGCTGTCATGGCAACTGAATAAATGTGTGAGCTACTTACCGGTAGCGGTGTTTTTCAGGAGCCCTTGACGGCACCCTTTTTCTCGTCTGGGTCAACACTTTCTCTTTTCCTTTCTATATTTACTCACATTGTGAATTCTACCATATATTAAGTTGATTTTATGCTACTAACCTAGGAGGCCCTCGCATGCTCTGTAAATCAACTGATGTGGAGAGAGGTGGCGCCCTTTTATGTCTGTAGGTTTCATGTCCCTGAAGGGCGGATCCCCTCTCTCGTGGTGCTGTCGTGGGCTCCTGAAAAACACTGCTACCGGTAAGTAGCTCATATTTTTCCTCTGCATACCACCCTCAATCCAATGGACAAGTAGAGAGGACCAAGCAAATCTTGACCGGATTCCTGTTGCACTTCATCAATGCGCATCATGATGACTGGGTGAAATTGCTGCCTTGGGCAGAATTCTCTTATAACAAGTAAGTGAATCCTCAGGAAGATCTCCCTTTCAGATTGTGTTTGGACTCCAACCCAGGATCCCTCTTCCCAGGCCTTCAGGCTTTCCTGCAGCTGACACCTTTACATAGGAATTCTCTAAAATGTGGAGTGACACCAAAGTCGCCTTGGAGAAAGCTTCTCAACGTATGAAGAGGCATGCGGACATAAGATGCCTGGATGCTCCAATTTTTCTGCCAAGAGATATGGTGTGGCTCTTCTCCAGGAACATCTGCCTGAAGGTGCCCTCCTACAAACTAGATCCCCGCTTCATTGGTCCTTTTGAAGTCTTTAAACAGATCAACACAGTCTTCTGCAAATTGAAATTGACTGCTTCTTGACGTGTGCCTAATGTCATGCCATTCTGTCTGTTTCTGGTTTTTGGCATGACAATGCATATGTTTGCTTTGACCCTTTACTTTTTTCCCCCTAATTTGAGCTAGGATATTGTTGGCTTTTACCTGAATGGAGAATTCTGAGTTCCATGCTCTACTGCGCACTCGTACATGGGCATTTAGGTACTTGCCCTGCTGCATAACTTCCTCATGTGCAGTCCCTGGTTGCTGCTGTGAAGCTGTCCGCGGGTTGTGAGGTCATTTGCGGCTGGTGCATGACTTTCCACGAGGCTCAGTGCATGTAGTCTCAGCCAGGTGCCCTGAGTCACAGATCCTGCACTGATGGTGCTGTAATGGTTTCTATGTGTGCTTAGGGCGTGCACGGCCAAACCTCCCCTGCTTTTATCAGGGTTAGGGTGTGTACTTCAAATGCTGTCCCCAGCCAATTGCTGAGGGGCAGCTCAAATATAAAGCTCCCCTGCCATATGGGCGGGGCTTGAGCTACACTCACAAAGCTCTTGAACTTTGTTATGTGTGTTTGTGTTCCTGCACTTCTCCCGTCTATGTTTTGGTACCAAAGTCCTTGCCCTCATTCCTGGTTTGTCCTGTTCTGGCGCCTGTCCTGGAGGCAGTATATCCAGGCTCGAATCCTTGATCCTGTACCTGTCCTGTACCTGAACCTGTCTGAACTGTGTCTGCTGTGATTATGTTCCTGGAATCCCTTTGCATCTGGAGCCTCACTCCCAGTGATTTTGAGTCTCTTGAAACCAGTGTTTCTGCTGAGCATCTACTACTCTGTGCTCTGACTACCATGCAGTGTTAACCCCATCTGGCTCATGTCCATTATGGCGGTGTTTGCACCATCACGCTTGAGTTCCTTCATAGGTCCGATGCCTGGAGCCTGACGACCGCAGTCTGGAACCTGATGACCGCTGTCTGGAGCTCGGAGCCTGATTACTCTGGTGGTGCCTGTAGGTCGTGTCAGATGTCCAGAACTGAACGACTCCTGTATGATGTCTGCCGGTGACCCTGTGTCCAGATGTCCTGATGTCCTGTCTGTATCCTGATGTCCTGCCTGTGTCTTGATGACCTCATGGACCCTGATGTCCTGAAATCCTGTCTGTACCCTGATGCCCTGCCTGTGTCCTGTTGTCCTGAGGTCTTTCCTGAGTCCAGATGTCCTGATGTCCTGTTTTTATCCTGATGTCTTGCCTGTACCCTGATGTCCTCGTGTACCCTGATGTCCTGCTTGGGTCCTGATGTCCCGCCTATCTGTGCCTTGGTGATTCGTTGGTGCCTTGGTGCCCACTGGGTGGTACCCTTCTGAGGTGTGGAATCGGGAGCCTGACATCGTCATGTTTTGTTCATGTACTGTGTGACTTTACTTTGGTAAACTTTCCTTTATCTATACCTGAAGTATCGGTATAATCAAGTCCTACGTGTCTCTTTCCTTGTCCACATGCTCAGCTGCCACAGAACCCCGGTAGCTGCCCTCCCCTAGTTTGGTTGAAACAAGTGTATAGTACCAAACAACAGAACCATTAGAATAAGGAAAATATATATATATATCCATTATAACATGTAATAATATGTAGCTAAGTGGGGAATGGTCTATACACAGAAAGGTGAGTGGCTAACCACTCGATAATGAATAGTAACAACAATCCAAACAGAACCAAGGACTAAGGATAAACAATAATTAAAGAAATACTCAAATATGAGGACAAAAGGAAGTATAAAAATAATGCCTTTATTAAAGTATATATGGCAATGGCACCAACACTGTGCCTGTACTTGGAAGCAAACAATGTATGAATAAAATACTGAAATTAATATAAAAAAAAAAAAAAAATATATATATATATATATATATATATATATATATGTTTACTGGAGGACGGACTAGTAAAATAGGACTATAATAGGCTAGGGCACACAAAGAACCAGAGGGAAGAAATACAACAGAGAACAAATATATAGGCTAAGTACCGACCAGGAGTATTAGTTCACTATGCAAAAAAAGTGCATGGTGCATAGAGAATAATAATCATATCCCCTTCATAGAGGGACCACATAAAAGTAAAAATGTGAAAAAATATGCAAAGATTATTTAAAGTGCAATATATATCTGCAACTGTACTAAAAAAAGGGGAAAAGGAAGTGAGGGTGAAAATATTCAAAAGAAAATGCACTCACAAAAATATAATGTGTTATACATGAATAATATGTGTGTAACAAAGAATGTGCAAATAATATAGGGTGGTAACAAAACAAATAGGGAGATACTAAAAACTAACACTGGTGGAAGGCATGAAGATATAAAGCTTCAGAGTAAGGCCTAAAAGGGTCTGCCCATATAAGGGTGAAATGACGCTAGACACCTATAAAAGAGAACGCTAGACACCACTATACGGTATCAAGAGGCTGTGTGCCAGAGAAGGGTATCACTCCCTGACGAAGGACTAACGTCCGAAACACGTGTCGGGGTGTCCTGTATCTTGGTGTGGACGGACTGGTTCAGGTACCTATTGTTTTTTATACATGCCAATTTTCAGCCTCACCTTTCTCTGGCACACAGCCTCTTGATACCGTATAGTGGTGTATAGTATTGACACAGGACATGCCTGTGGTCCCTCACCAGGCAGATAGTCCACACTGCAGGTGGAATAGGCATAGTACGAGCAGTGCTTTTGTAGGCTGCAGTCCATCTCTGGCTAAATGTCCAGGACCGAGACATCTCCAGTAGAGCAAATCTATACCCCTGGCCCATGACAACACCTCAGTGACATCTTGATATCTAAGACTCCCCCAGTAGTGGCTCTACACCTCTCTTTTGGGAACTAGCCGCCAGTATAGGGATGCACCACTCCACTGGCTTTCTTAGGGACCTCTCAACCACCTGAAACGTTTCCAACAGGCTCACCAGTTGGTCTGCAATTCGGGGATCTACCTGAGCCACCCAGGTGTGTGCACCAGCTTAAGATAGGAGTGAACGAATCTGTCCATGACAGTCCACTCAACCATCTGGGCTGGAGAGGAGGATTCTGGCTGCAAAGGTTTTTGCACAAGATTCAGTAAGTCAAACATTTGGCATCAAGGAGGTTTGTCCCCATAATGCGCCCAGTGGTGAACCCTTTGTGCTCTGACCGACATAGTCACTCTCGTGAGTGCCAAAGTTTCAGTGTTTAATTTGGCATACTCCAACGCATCCTGTAACAGCAAATCATAATAAGTCTTTTGGGGCCAGTTAGTTAGGATGCCATCACCTCCGCCCACTGCTCTGGTGATAGCTTCTCATGGTCTACTACCCACTCAAACACAGCAAAAATGCTTCCACATCATCACCCAGGGTCATTTTTTGCATTGCTCATCTTACCGCCTTCCAAAAGTATATGTAGTTACCTGAACTTGGGGTAGGGGATTCTGGCCTTCCACGAACTGCCTCTGTGAGCAACTCAATCTGCTGCTGGTGCTGGTCTATTGTTGCACCATCTATTGTTGCTGTAATTATTGCTGATTCTGTTGGTGCTGCTGCCCTGTTGCCACTGCGCTTTTAACAGATGTTTGAACAGATGTTCCATTATGTTTGATGTTGTATGATGGCTTGTGGCCTCCTTCACCCAGGACATGAAGTACTTCTTGTAGCTATCACACATGTTTTCTGGGAATGCTGCATGCATTTCTAACAGCACCTGTTGTAGATCTGCTTACTCGCACACGGAGGTAGAAACGGGAACACTGTCTCTTTCTTTGGTTAATTATAATTATAGAAAGCATAAACCAAGGTGTAGTAAAACATATACAGCCCTCTGGGCAAAACAGAATAACAAAACAAAATGGTAATGCCAAGCACAGTCCTTCTGAGAGTGTAGGTCCTCCCACTCACCGCTAGCAGAACACACGTGGTTCAGGCTGGTTCCAGCACAACAACTTCTCTGTAGTGTTCCTCTTCAGACACTGAACAACTACTGCTGTCTGTAGGTCAGCTACTTAAGCCGAAGACCACACCCTTGGGTGGAGATAAGATGGACATCCTCACACCCACCCTATTGGATGTTGGCGTAAAATTCAGCCCATTATACAAGTGAGCTGTAACCCATCACCGCACTTAGTGTGCCGGAAGAAAATCTCTGGGTTTTATGCCACTGACGCCATTAAGCACACTGAAAAATATCTCAGTTCCAGCATTTTACCAGGAATTTGTCATGATACATACATACAATAGGGAGAATACATATTTGGTACACCACCGATTTTGCATGTTTTCCCACCTACGAAGAATGTTGAAGTCTGTAATTATTGAAGGTACAATTCAACTTTTAGAGACAGAATCTTCAAATCCAGAAAATTACATTGTATGATTTTTACATAATTAATTAGCATTTTAATACATGAATAAATATTCAATACAATAGAAAAACAGAATTTAAAATTTGGTACAGAAACCTTTATATGCAATTAAAGAGGTCAGACGTTTCCTGAAGTTCTTCACCAAGTTTGCACACAGTGCAGCAGAGATTTTGGCCCACTCCTCCATAAAGATATTCTCCAGATCTTTCAGGTTTCGGGGCTGTCTCTGAGCAACATTGAGTTTCATGTCCCTCCAAAGATTTTCTATTGTGTTCAGGTCTGGACAGTGGCTAGGCCACTCCAGGACTTTGAAATGCTTCTTACTGAGCCACTCCATAGTTTCACTGGCTGAGTAAGCTATAACCCATGTACAGTACTCTTACTGAGGGAAGGAGGTTGTTGGCCAACATCACCCGATCCAACCTTCTTCAATATAGTGCAGTCATCCTTTCCCCTTTGCAGAAAAGCACTTCAAAAGTTTGATGTTTCCCCCACCATGCTTCATGGTTGGGAAGGTGATTGTACTCATCCTTCTTCCTTCAAACACAGCGAGTGGAGTTGATACCAAAAAGTTATATTTTGTCTCATCTGACCACATGACCTTCTTCCATGCCTCCTCTAGATCAGAGGTCCCCAACTCCAGTCCTCAAGGCCCACCAACAGGTCATGTTTTCAGGATTTCCTTTGCATTGCACAGGTGATGCAATTATTACCTGGGCAAGACTAAGGAAATCCTGAAAACATGACCTGTTGGTGGGCCTTGAGGACTGGAGTTGGGGACCTCTGCTCTAGATCATCCAGATGGTCATTGGCAAACTTCAAATGGGTTTGGACATGTGCTGGCATGAGTAAGGGGACATAGCATGACCTATAGGATTTTATTCCATGACGGCAAAGTGTGTTATTAACACTAAAATTTGAGACTATGGTCCCAGTTCTCTCAATTCATTAACCATGTTCCCCCATATTGTTCTGGGCTAATTCCTAACCTTTCTCAGAATCACCCTTACTTCAGACCAAGGAAGACTGACAGTCATCTTGTGTTTCTTTCATTTTCTAATAATTGTGCCAACAGTAATTGCCTTCTCATAAAGCTGCTTGCCTATTGTCCTGTGGCCTATCCCAGCCTTGTGCAGGTCTACAATTTTGTCCCTCGTGCCCTTGAACAGCTCTTTGCTCTTGTCCATAGTGGAGAGGTGTCTGATTGATTTGAGTGTGTGGACAGGTGTCTTTTATACAGGTAACAAGTTCAAACAGTTGCAATTAATATAGGTAATGAGCAGTGTTGAGCGATACCTTCCAATATTCGGAAATATTGGGATCGGATTGTTTTGGCCGATTTCCCAAAAATAATGGATATTGCCGATACCGATACCCGATACCAATGCAAGTCAATGGGACACAAATATTGGAATGAAAATAAGCTCTTTCTTTCCTTGTACATCCTGTTCCGGAGGGGGGAAGAGTGTGGGTGATGCATGGGCGAAAACTGCGTTTGACCGTGAGGGATCTGTGCGGCCTGCACGGGGTCTGTACGGGCCTCTCGGGGGTCTGTGTGGCCAGCCGGGGGTCTGTACGGGCCTCTCGGGGGTCTGTGCGGCCTGCGGCGGGTCTGTGCGGCCTGCTGGGGGTCTGTATTGGCCTCTCGGGGGTTTGTGTGGCCTGCCAGGGGTCTGTACGGGCCTCTCGGGGGTCTGTGTGGCCTGCCGGGGGTCTGTACAGGCCTCTCGGGGGTCTGTGCAGCCTGCCGGGGATCTGTATAGGCCTCTCGGGGGTCTGTGCGGCCTGCCAGGGGTCTGTATGGACCTCTTGGGGGTCTGTGCGACCTGCCGGGGGTCTGTGCGGCCTGCCGGTGGTCTGTATGAACCTCTCGGGGGTCTGTGCGGCCTGCCAGGGGTCGGTACGGGCCTCTCAAGGGTCTGTGCGGCCTGCCGGGGGTCTTTGTGTTTGTGTGCAGGCATCGTCCAATGGGACTACAAGTCCCATCGGGCTATGCCTGCTACAATGGCAGTGATTGACACATTAGCCAATGATGGGACAGTAGTAGTCCCATCATCCTGCTAATGTGTTGAATGTAAAAAAATACTACATACTACATACAACATACTACATACATACAACATACATACATACATACATACAACATGCAGACAACATACTACATACATACATATACTACATACATACTACATACATACAACATACATACATACTACATACATACTACATACTACATGCATACAATATACTACATACATACTACATACATACAACATACATAAAACATACATACTACATACATACATACAACATACTACGTACATACTACATACATACAACATACATGCATACTACATACATATTACATACAACATACTACATACAACATACTACATACATACAACATACTACATACATGCTACATACATACAACATACATACATACATACATACATACATCATACTACATACATACTACATACATACATACATGCTACATACATACATGCTACATACATACATACTACATACATACAACATACATACAACATACATACAGCATACTACATACATACAACATACTACGCCATAGTCCAATTAATAAAGAGTGTCCCACGACGATCTCCCCTATAGAACAGTGACATCGGGTGATGTCACTGCTCTATAGAACCTTCAGTGACACACTGACAGGAGACAATGGCTCCTGCATTGCATCACTGAGAGGTTACTAGAGTTCAAAGTCTCACTTTATGGCAATTGCTGTGTGGGAAAATTTCTCACACAGCAATGCCAAAAGTGAGAATAGGGACTATTTTTTACAGCGGCGGAGGAATACAGTGCGGAAGGATACCATCCTCCCGTCATTGTGTTCCTGGTGCCCCTAGAAAGCGGTCGCATCAGCTGATGCTGACGTTCTCCACAGGAGATCGTCGTGGGACTCTCGTGGATTTCTGCGGATCAGGGAGTATATTGGTTGTTTGTTATTTTAATCTTTTTTACAGATGACACTGGCTTTGGGGATCAAAATGACAAGTGATGGTGAGTATGTAATCTATGATATGTGTACTGTATGTCTGTATGTATGTATTGTATGTAGTATGAATGTAGTAGGTTGTATGTATGTAGTATTTATGTAGTATGTTGTATGTATGTAGTATGTTGTATGTATGCATGTATGTAGTATGCATGTAGTATGTTGTATGTATGTATGTATGTATTATGTTGTATGTATGTATGTAGTATGTATGCAGTATGTTGTATGTATGTAGCATATTGTATGTATGTAGTATGTATGTAGTATGTTGTATGTATGTTGTATGTATGTAGTATGTATGCAGTATGTATGTAGTATGTTGTATGTATGTAGTATCATGTATGTAGTATGTATGTAGTATGTATGTAGTATGTATGTTGTATGTATGTTGTATGTATGTAGTATGTATGTCGTATGTATTTAGTATGTATGTTGTATGTGTGTTGTATGTATGTTGTATGTATGTAGTATGTTGTATGTATGTAGTATGCATGTTGTATGTATGTATGTAGTGTGTATGTTGTATGCACGTAGTATGTATGTTGTATGCATTTAGTATGTTGTATGTATGTTGAATGTAGTATGTGGTATTTTTTTTACATTTACATTCAACACATTAAACGGATGGTGGAACTGCCATTTTAGCAGGCATAGCCCGATGGTACTTGTAGTCCCATCGGACGATGCCTGCACACAAACACAAAGACCGCCGGCAAGCCGCACAGACCCCCTTGAGGCCCGTACAGACCCCTGGCAGGCTTCACAGACCCCCGGCAGGCCGCACAGACCCCCAGCAGCCCGCACAGATCCCTGGCAGGCCCGCACAGACCCCCGACAGGCCCGCACAGATGCCCGGCAGACCGCACAGACCCCCCCAGAGGCCTGTACAGACCCCCGACAGGCCACACAGACCCCCGAGAGGCCCGTACAGACCCCCGGCAGGCCCACACAGACCCCCGGATGACTGCACAGACCCCCAGCAGCCCGCACAGACCACCGACATGCGTATACAGACCCCCAGCAGGCCGCACAGATGCCCAGCATCCCGTACAGACCCCCAGCAGGCCTGCACAGACCCCCAGCAGGCCGTACAGACCCCCGGCATGCTCGCACAGAACCCCCACGGTCACGCACAGACCCCGCCCGCACACACAGACACTCAGTCTCCGCCCACGCACCACCCACACTCCATTATAGTGCATCATTGCACTATAGGAACTTCCAATTCCCGTATCCGATATCTTAAAAATATCGGAACTTAGTATCGGAAATCCGATACAGCGAATATCGGCCGATACCCGATATTTGCAGTATTGGAATGCTCAACACTAGTAATGAGTGCAGAGTAGGAGGGCTTCTTAAAGAAAAACAAACAGGTCTGTATGAGCCAGAATTCGTGGTGCTTGGTAGGTAATCAAATACTTAATTCATCTAATAAAATGTAATTTAAATATATAAAAATCATATATTCAACCTTATTTTTAGTAATGAGTGAATACATTCAGCACAATTCGTTACTCACACGAAAAGTACAGTATTTGGGCTATTTGTTACTCGGTGAGTAATTAGGTATTCGCTTCGGTATATTCAAGTTACCCACCCAGCATGTTTGGTGCTTTATTTGCAGCCAATGAACATGCTGGGCTTGCTTGCCAATCACAATAATGCTGAAGCCATCTTTGGTGTGGCATTATTGTGATTGGCTTGCCTTTCAGTGTCATTGGGGATATTTAAAGCTGCTGACACAGTGATAGAAGCTTACAGTGTTGTATAGAAGTTAGTATTACTAACAGACTGTGGGGTTAGGGTGAAGTAGGAAGGGTTTCATCCACTACCAAAATATTAAAATCAGCTACTTGTGGATGGAAATAATATTAGGTAGTAACAACATATACAAAACAAATTTTGGGAGCTACATAATCTTCCTGTGTAGCAGCCTATACTTATTTTTAACCGCAAAAAAATATTCCTCAGTGGCAGCATATAATGGCATCCATTTTAAAATCTAATTGCTAAATAATATTCCTCGTCTATTGCTTAAACACCTAATAATTGTCCAGCAGTTATGCGACTGGTGCAAAACCTCTTGAGCTATAGAAACATCACTATTTACCATAAGTTTCCCGGAGTCTGCTGTTGGCATGTCTCTTAAAGGAGATGTAAAGAAATCCCCCCAAAAAATATTTGTTTAAAAAATAGCATATCTTTGTCAAGCAGTTGTGCGACTTGCGCAATCCGGGTAGTGATAAACGTACGTCACAATTTAGTAGGGGCAATAATCTTCATTAGAGTTGAGCGACCTTGACCTGTTTAGAGTTGAGCCGGGTTTCGCGAAACCCGACTATCTCAAAAGTCGGGTCGAGTGAAATCGGCCGATTATGGCGAAAAGTCGGGATCGACCGAAACACGAAACCCAATGCAAGTCAATGGGGCAGCATAGTCGGCAGTGAGTGGGGGCCAGGAAAACACCTAGAGTGCCCATTTTAATGTCAAAACCATCCATTCTTCTTAATGAAGCTTGTCAAGCGTAATTTACCTTATAATAATTGGAAGGCATTTGAAATTGGGGGTCATTTGGCTAAAGTTGTGTGGGGTAGGGCTGGTTCAAGTAATTAGTGGGCCCAGGAAATCTGGACCACGTCACGGCAGTGGAGCAGGGAGAGGTAAGTATTTCAACTTTGCAAGTGCTGTGATCCTGAGCAAGCAGGGGGGGCTCACTTGTTGGCATTGGCACTGGCACAGGGCCCCTCAAAGTACAGCGGTGTGTTTGCACGGCGGGGGCGCCTCCCACCGGCAGCAACACTTTTGCGTACTATGAGAGGCCCTGTGCCAGTGACGTCGCCAACTAGTATTCCTCCCCCCACCTGATGAAGGAACCTGCACTTTTATCTGCACCTTCCTCTTTGTCCCCGTGTAAGGTGGTATGGTATGCGGGAAGAGCAACCTGACTTTCAGCAGGGTCACAATGTTGTTGTGTAGCATGCACGGAGAATGTTGCGTTATGGGTCAATGTACCAGCAGACTCATCTATCACTGGCTGGGCAATGGGCACGATGAAGTGGAAACACAGATATAGGCCCAAAGAATAAAGTGGGCTAAATGCAGTTCAAAATTGGTAACACAGGAATAACCAGGGGGCATTGCAGTGGAGGACAACTGGAATGAGAGGCTGACACAGAGAGTAGGGCCAAATCAGTAAGTAGTCGAAATGCAGTTCAAAATTGGCAACCGTAGTAAACAGGCGGCACAGCTTTGTTCAGTGGAGGAGAACAGCAAGGAGTGGCAGACACCGATAGTAGGCCCCAACCCAACTAGTAGGCCAAATGCAGTCTAACATTAACAACTACTTAACGAGAGCCTGAAAATGGAATTTCAGGACAGGAAACCAGGAGAACAGCAAGGAGTGGCAGACACCGATAGTAGGCCCCAAACCAACTAGTACGCCAAATGCAGTTGTTCCATTTAACCACAATTTAATGAGAGCCTGAAGATAGAAGCTCAGGAAAGGCAACCTGGGGAACACCTTGGAGAGTAACACACCATCTCTCTCCACCCCATACCCATTTTGTAGGCCTAATGCAGTGTACTTTTCTACAACTACTAAACGAGAGTCGGAAGACCGAAGCAATGGCAAGGAAACCTGGGGAACACCTTGGAGTGTAACACACCATCTCTCTCCACCCCATACCCAATTTGTAGGCCTAATGCAGTGTAGTTTCCAAGAACTACTAAACGAGAGCCGGAAGATCGAAGCTCAGGAAAGGCAACCTGAGGAACACCTTGGAGTGTAACACACCCTCTCTCTACACCCCATACCCAATTTGTAGGCCTAATGCAGCGTAGTTTCCGACAACTACTAAACGAGAGCATGAAGATCGAAGCTCAGGAAAGGCAACCTGGGGAACACCTTGGAGTGTAACACACCCTCTCTCTACACCCCATACCCAATTTGAAGGCCTAATGCAGTGTAGTTTCCAAGAACTACTAAACGAGAGCCGGAAGATCGAAGCTCAGGAAAGGCAACCTGGGGAACACCTTGGAGTGGAACACACCATCTCTCTACACCACGGAAGGGCTGATTCTTAGGAAGGAAGGCTGTTGGAAATAAGCATTGCGCGTCCGAGGGTGATTATATTCTTATTAGGTATATACTCACCCTCGGACGCGCCCTGCTTCTTTATTTGGAATGAATGTTTATTTGCAATGTGGTGTTGACTTTCTCTATTATTTTGGTAATTAATGATTTTATTATTTTCATTGTTTTGCATCTTCTCGGCAATAATATAAAGAAGACGCGACAGGACAACACTCGGTGGATGCCATATCTGTGTTTTCAATTTAAAAAACCTTTCAGTTAAATACTTGCAGGATAAAGTAATTGTAGCTGGTGGCCATTTTTAGTACTGTACCAGATTTTAGTTGTGTGTTTGTTTTTAATGTTAAAATGTCTGCATTTGATATCTCACCAGTATTTTCTTTTTTATAAGCAAAATACTTTTTTTTTTATTTTATGATGTTGGTTCAAGGGGTACACGGGCAGCAGTAGACAGGTCAGTGTAGGCCTAGTGGAAGGAGGGACCGCAGACAGGCTTCGAAGCCCTAACATAATAAATTGGGCTGCCTGTAGGCAGTTTAAAATTGGTTCCAGGGGAACACGGGCAGCAGTAGACAGGTCAGTGGAGGCCTAGTGGAAGGAGGGACCGCAGACAGGCTTCGAAGCCCTAACATAATAAATTGGGCTGCCTGTAGGCAATTTAAAATTGGTTCCAGGGGAACACGGGCAGCAGTAGACAGGTAAGTGGAGGCCTAGTGGAAGGAGGGACCGCAGACAGGCTTCGAAGGCCTAACATAATAAAATGGGCTGGCTGTAGGCAATTTAAAATTGGTTCCAGGGGAACACGGGCAGCAGTAGACAGGTCAGTGGAGGCCTAGTGGAAGGAGGGACCGCAGACAGGCTTCGAAGGCCTAACATAATAAAATGGGCTGGCTGTAGGCAATTTAAAATTGGTTCCAGGGGAACACGGGCAGCAGTAGACAGGTAAGTGGAGGCCTAGTGGAAGGAGGGACCGCAGACAGGCTTCGAAGGCCTAACATAATAAATTGGGCTGCCTGTAGGCAATTTAAAATTGGTTCCAGGGGAACACGGGCAGCAGTAGACAGGTAAGTGGAGGCCTAGTGGAAGGAGGGACCACAGACAGGCTTCGAAGGCCTAACGTAATAAAATGGGCTGGCTGTAGGCAATTTACAATTGGTTCCATGGGAACACGGGCAGCAGTAGACAGGTCAGTGGAGGCCTAGTGGAAGGAGTGACGGCAGACAGGCATCAAAGGCCTAACATCATAACATTGGGCTGTTGGCAATTTAAAATTGGTTCCAGGGGTACACGGGCAACAGTGGTCTGGTCAGTGGAAGTCTAGTGGAAGGAGTGACGGCAGACAGGCATCAAAGGCCTAACATAATAACATTTGGCTGTTGGCAATTTAAAATTGGTTCCAGGGGTACACGGGCAACAGTGGTCTGGTCAGTGGAAGTCTAGTGGAAGGAGTGACGGCAGACAGGCTAAGAAGGCCTAACATAACAAAATTGGGCTGGCTGTAGGCAAGTTTAAATTGGTTCCAGGGGAACACGGCCAGCAGTGGCCTGGTCAGTGTAGTAGTTGTAGAAAGAACGGACCGCAGACAGGCTTCGAAGGCCTAACATAACAAAAATGTCAAAACAATGGTATTGTCAGTGCCAGGCATTGAAGGATGTCAGCGCATAGACTAAACATTGGTGAAGCTGTGAGAGATAATTTTGCTAGTGGTAGAGCACTGTTTGAGCTGGGGGGGGAACTGTCTTGTGGCCGGCGGTACAGGCCCAGGGCCCCTCATATTACAATGGTGTGTCTGACGTTGGGTGCGCACCACCACCGCCAGAGACACTTTATTGTACTATGAGGGACCCAGTGGCAGTGCCGTCGACCAAAAGCGGGCACACCCACCTCTTCAGACAAACAGCACTCTCACGGGTGCTGGCGCAAAGTGGCGATACCACGGCCCCGTGTGGGGAGTTTGGCCATTTTGTTAGGAGTAAACATGTCGTATGCTGGACAATCAGGTGCAGAAAATTACGAGATTGGAAAAGTCATTCAGAAGAGTCCACAGGCAAGACCTTTTCATAGGAAAGTTAGGTGTCAGCCGGGCAAGGTGGGGCAAAAGATTTCGAAATCCAGTTGTGGTTCATTTTAATGAAGGTTAGATCATCTACATTTTGGGTAGCCAGACGAGTCCTTTTTTCAGTTAGTATTGAACCTGCAGCACTGAATACTCTTTCTGATAGGACACTAGCTGCCGGGCAAGCAAGCTCCTGCAATGCATATTCTGCCAATTCTGGCCAGGTGTCTAATTTGGATGCCCAGTAATCAAATGGGAATGACGGTTGAGGGAGAACGTCGATAAGGGATGAAAAATAGTTTGTAACCATACTGGACAAATGTTGTCTCCTGTCACTTTGAATTGATGCTGCAGTACCTGTCCTGTCTGTGGTCATAGCAAAATCACTCCACAACCTGGTCAGAAAACCCCTCTGGCCAACGCCACTTCTGATTTCTGCCCCTCTAACACCTCTGGTCTGCTGGTCCCTGGAGCTCATGTGAGAACGACCACGGGCGCTGTGTGCAGGGAATGCCAGAAGCAAACGGTCAACAAGAGTTGATTGTTTTGTTGCTAATATTAGTTCCAAGTTCTCATGTGGCATAATATTTTGCAATTTGCCTTTATAGCGAGGATCAAGGAGGCAGGCCAACCAGTAATCGTCATCGTTCATCATTTTTGTAATGCGTGTGTCCCTTTTGAGGATACGCAAGGCATAATCCGCCATGTGGGCCAAAGTTCCAGTTGTCAAATCTGCGGTTGTGCTTGGTTGAGGGGCAGTTGCAGGCAAATCTACGTCACTTGTGTCCCTCAAAAAACCAGAACCCGCCCTTGCCACGCCACCAATTTCCAATGACCCCGGGAAAGCTTCCTCATTAAAAATATACTCATCCCCATCATCCTCCTCATCCTCCACCTCCTCTTCGCCCGCTACCTCGTCCTGTACACTGCCCTGACCAGACAATGGCTGACTGTCATCAAGGCTTTCCTCTTCCTCTGGTGCAGACGCCTGATCCTTTATGTGCGTCAAACTTTGCATCAGCAGGCACATTAGGGGGATGCTCATGCTTATTATGGCGTTGTCTGCACTAACCAGCCGTGTGCATTCCTCAAAACACTGAAGGACTTGACACATGTCTTGAATCTTCGACCACTGCACACCTGACAACTCCATGTCTGCCATCCTACTGCCTGCCCGTGTATGTGTATCCTCCCACAAAAACATAACAGCCCGCCTCTGTTCGCACAGTCTCTGAAGCATGTGCAGTGTTGAGTTCCACCTTGTAACAACGTCTATGATTAGGCGATGCTGGGGAAGGTTCAAAGAACGCTGATAGGTCTGCATACGGCTGGAGTGTACAGGCGAACGGCGGAAATGTGCGCAAAGTCCACGCACTTTGAGGAGCAGGTCGGATAACCCCGGATAACTTTTCAGGAAGCACTGCACCACCAGGTTTAAGGTGTGAGCCAGGCAAGGAATGTGTTTCAGTTGGGAAAGGGAGATGGCAGCCATGAAATTCCTTCCGTTATCACTCACTACCTTGCCTGCCTCAAGATCTACAGTGCCCAGCCACGACTGCGTTTCTTGCTGCAAGAACTCGGACAGAACTTCCGCGGTGTGTCTGTTGTCGCCCAAACACTTCATAGCCAATACAGCCTGCTGACGTTTGCCAGTAGCTGCCCCATAATGGGAGACCTGGTGTGCAACAGTGGCAGCTGCGGATGGAGTGGTTGTGCGACTGCGGTCTGTGGACGAGCTCTCGCTTCTGCAGGAGGACGAGGAGGAGGAGGAGGAGGAGGGGGTGCGAACGGCTACAGCCAACTGTTTCCTAGACCGTGGGCTAGGCAGAACTGTCCCAAACTTGCTGTCCCCTGTGGACCCTGAATCCACCACATTTACCCAGTGTGCCGTGATGGACACGTAACGTCCCTGGCCATGCCTACTGGTCCATGCATCTGTTGTCAGGTGCACCTTTGTGCTCACAGATTGCCTGAGTGCATGGACGATGCGCTCTTTAACATGCTGGTGGAGGGCTGGGATGGCTTTTCTGGAAAAAAAGTGTCGACTGGGTAGCTCGTAGCGTGGTACAGCGTAGTCCATCAGGTCTTTGAAAGCTTCGCTTTCAACTAACCGGTAGGGCATCATCTCTAACGAGATTAGTCTACCTATGTGGGCGTTCAAACCCTGTGTACGCGGATGCGAGGCTAAGTACTTCCTTTTTCTAACCATAGTCTCATGTAGGGTGAGCTGGACTGGAGAGCTGGAGATCGTGGAACTAGCGGGGGTGCCGGTGGACATGGCAGACTGAGAGACGGTGGGAGATGGTATTGTTGCCGCCGATGCCCTAGATGCAGTGTTTCCTACTACGAAACTGGAGATTCCCTGACCCTGACTGCTTTGGCCTGGCAAAGAAACCTGCACAGATACTGCAGGTGGTGCAGAAAATGGTGGCCCTACACTGCCGGAAGGGATGTTGCGTTGATGAGTAGCTTCATTGGCCGAGGGTGCTACAACCTTAAGGGACGTTTGGTAGTTAGTCCAAGCTTGCAAATGCATGGTGGTTAAATGTCTATGCATGCAACTTGTATTGAGACTTTTCAGATTCTGCCCTCTGCTTAAGGTAGTTGAACATTTTTGACAGATTACTTTGTGCTGATCAATTGGATGTTGTTTAAAAAAATGCCAGACTGCACTCTTTCTAGCATCGGATACCTTTTCAGGCATTGTAGACTGAGCTTTAACCGGATGGCCACGCTGTCCTCCAACAGGTTTTGACTTTGCCACGCGTTTTGGCCAAGATACGGGCCTGGCAGATGGAACCTGTTGCGATGTTGATGCCTGCTGCGGCCCCTCCTCCTCCACTTCAGAACTGCTGCCGCCTGCACCCTGTTCCCCCAATGGCTGCCAATCGGGGTCAAGAACTGGGTCATCTATTACCTCTTCTTGTAGCTCGTGTGCAACTTCGTCTGTGTCACCGTGTCGGTCGGTGGTATAGCGTTCGTGATGGGGCAACATAGTCTCATCAGGGTCTGATTCTTGATCAGCACCCTGCGAGGGCAATGTTGTGGTCTGAGTCAAAGGACCAGCATAGTAGTCTGGCTGTGGCTGTGCATCAGTGCACTCCATGTCAGATTCGACTTGTAATGGGCATGGACTGTTAACTGCTTCACTTTCTAAGCCAGGGACGGTATGTGTAAAGAGCTCCATGGAGTAACCCGTTGTGTCACCTGCTGCATTCTTCTCTGTTGTTGTTTTTGCTGAAGAGGACAAGGAAGCGACTTGTCCCTGACCGTGAACATCCACTAACGACGCGCTGCTTTTACTTTTACCAGTTTCACGAGAGGAGGCAAAAGAGCTAGAGGCTGAGTCAGCAAGATAAGCCAAAACTTGCTCTTGATGCTCCGGCTTTAAAAGCGGTTTTCCTACTCCCAGAAAAGGGAGGGTTCGAGGCCTTGTGTAGCCAGACGACGAACCTGGCTCCACAGCTCCAGACTTAGGTGCAATATTTTTTTTCCCACGACCACCTGATGCTCCACCACTACCACTACCCTCATTACCAGCTGACAATGAACGCCCTCGGCCACGACCTCTTCCACCAGACTTCCTCATTGTTTTAAAAACGTTACCAAACGAACGGTATTTGTTGCTGTCACACAACTTACACGGTGAGCTATAACTTCAGTATGATTTAGCTACCCCTTTACAGGTGGGTGAGACCACAACGAAAATCAGCCACAATGTTACACACTCTGTTGTTGTTGGCAACAAATGAGATGGCACACACGCAGGACTGTCACTGAAGCGCAAATGTAAATATTTATCTCCCACTGATTTGTGTTTGTTTTTTTTAAAAGGGAGACTTCAGAAAAAAAAAAATTAAAAAAAAATTATTTTTTACAGAAGAATTTATAAAACAAATAAAATGAAATGATTGTTTCAGGGAGAATTTAGGAAAAAAAAAAAAAAAAAAGGCTTTGTAGGGCCCACTGAGTGAGAGAGGACGCACACAGGAGTCAGGAGTGGCACACAAGCCCAGAGGCCAATATTAATCTCCCACTGATTGATTTAGTTATTTTTTTTGGTAGATTTTGGAACCCAAATCAAGCAAAAAAATTAATAGGCTTTCTATGGCCCACAATTGGGGAGAGAGGGAGAGATGGCACACTCAGGAGTCAAGACTGGCACACAAGCAGAAGGGGCAATATGAATCTCCCACAGATTTTTTTTTTTTTTTTTTTTTTCAGGGAGACTTGAGAGAAAAAAAAATACAAAAAAAATGATTTTTTTCAGGAATAATTTAGAAACCAAAGAAAATAAAATGATTGTTTCAGGGAGAATTTAGAAAACAAATAAAACAAAAAATAGGCTTTCTAGGGCCCACTGAGTGACAGATGACGCACACAGGAGTCAGGAGTGGCACACAAGCCCAGAGGCCAATATTAATCTCCCACTGATTGATTTAGTTATTTTTTTTGGTAGATTTTGGAACCCAAATCAAGCAAAAAAATTAATAGGCTTTCTATGGCCCACAATTGGGGAGAGAGAGAGAGATGGCACACCCAGGAGTCAAGACTGGCACACAAGCAGAAGGGGCAATATGAATCTCCCACAGATTTTTTTTTTTTTTTTTTTTTCAGGGAGACTTTAGAGAAAAAAAAATACAAAAAAATGATTTTTTTCAGGAATAATTTAGAAACCAAAGAAAATAAAATGATTTTTTCAGGGAGAATTTAGAAAACAAATAAAACAAAAAATAGGCTTTCTAGGGCCCACTGAGTGACAGATGACGCACACAGGAGTCAGGAGTGGCAGACAAGCCCAGAGGCCAATATTAATCTCCCACTGATTGATTTAGTGATTATTTTTGGTAGATTTTGGAACCCAAATCAAGCAAAAAAATTTATAGGCTTTCTATGGCCCACAATTGGGGAGAGAGAGAGAGATGGCACACCCAGGAGTCAAGACTGGCACACAAGCAGAAGGGGCAATATGAATCTCCCACAGATTTTTTTTTTTTTTTTTTTCAAGGGGACTTTAGAGAAAAAAAAATACAAAAAAAATGATTTTTTTCAGGAATAATTTAGAAACCAAAGAAAATAAAATGATTTTTTCAGGGAGAATTTAGAAAACAAATAAAACAAAAAATAGGCTTTCTAGGGCCCACTGAGTGACAGATGACGCTCACAGGAGTCAGGAGTGGCACACAAGCCCAGAGGCCAATGTTAATCTCCCACTGATTGATTTAGTGATTTTTTTTGGTAGATTTTGGAACCCAAATCAAGCAAAAAAATTTATAGGCTTTCTATGGCCCACTATTTGTGAGAGAGATGGCACGCTCAGGACTGGCACACAAGCCCAGAGGCCAATATTAATCTCCCATTTTTTTTTTTTCCAGGGAAAATTTATAAACCCAATAAAATAATAAAAAAATAGGCTTTCTATGGCCCACTATCTGAGAGAGAGAGAGATGGCACGCTTAGGACTGGCACACAAGCCCAAAGGCCAATATTAATCTCCCACTGATTGAGTTATTGATTTTTTCAGGTAGAATTTAGAACCCAAATCAAGCAAAAAAATTAATAGGCTTTCTATGGCCCACTGAGTGAGAGATGGCACACACAGGAGTAAGGAGTGGCACACAAGCCCTGAGGCCAATATTTTTCTCCCACTGATTGATGTTGTGATTTTTTCTGGTAGATTTTGGAACCCAAATCAAGCAAAAAAATAAATAGGCTTTCTATGGCCCACTGAGTGAGAGATGACACAGACAGAGATGGCACTCTAGCAGAAATGTCAATCTTAATCTCCCACAAAAAAAAAAAAAAAAAAAAAAGGAACTGTCCTTCAATTACTATCTCCCTGCAGTAATCTCAGCCAGGTATGGCAGGCAGCAATAAGGAGTGGACTGATGCACAAATTAAATAAAAAGTGTGGACAAACAAACAAGATAGCTGTGCAGAAAGGAAGGAACAAGAGGATTTGTGCTTTGAAAAAAGCAGTTGGTTTGCACAGCGGCGTACACACAGCAATGCAGCTATCAGGGAGCCTTCTAGGGCAGCCCAATGAGCTACAGCGCTGAGGAAAAAAAAAAAAAATGTAGCTTCCACTGTCCCTGCACACCGAAGGTGGTGTTGGGCAGTGGAAATCGCTACAGCACAAGCGGTTTTGTGGTTAATGGACCCTGCCTAACGCTATCCCTGCTTCTGACGAAGCGGCAGCAACCTCTCCCTAAGCTCAGATCAGCAGCAGTAAGATGGCGGTCGGCGGGAACTCCCCTTTATAGCCCCTGTGACGCCGCAGACAGCAAGCCAATCACTGCAATGCCCTTCTCTAAGATGGTGGGGACCAGGACCTATGTCATCACGCTGCCCACACTCTGCGTTTACCTTCATTGGCTGAGAAATGGCGCTTTTCGCGTCATTGAAACGCGACTTTGGCGCGAAAGTCGCGTACCGCATGGCCGACCACGCACAGGGGTCGGATCGGGTTTCATGAAACTCGACTTCGCCAAAAGTCGGCGACTTTTGAAAATGTTCGACCCGTTTCGCTCAACCCTAATCTTCATTACTCCACATTTGGAGTGTGTCAGCAAGTTGATCTAAAAAAATTCATAATTTTCTGTTGGTTTAAAAAATAGAGTATCTTTATCTAGCAGTCGTGCGACTGGCGCCATCCAGGTAGAGATAATCTTACGCTACAATTTAGTTGGGGCAATAATCTGCATTACTCTACATTTGGAGTGTGTCACTAAGACGATCTAGAAAAAATCATAAATTGCTATTTGTTTAAAATATAGCGTATCTTTACCTAGCAGTTGTGCAACTGGCACAATCCGGGTAAAGATAATCTTACGTGACAATTTAGCAGCGGCAATAATCTTCATTACTCTGCATTTGGAGTGTGCAGAAAAGTGATGTAAAAAAATCATGATTTGATATTTGGTTTAAAAAATAGCGTATCTTAATCTAGCAGTTTTGCGACTGATGCAATCTGGGTAGAGTTAATCTTACATGACAATTTAGTAGGGGTAATAATCTTCATTACTCTGTATTTGGAGTATGTCAGCAAGGCAATCTAAAAAAATCACAATTTAAAAAAAAAAAATAGCGTATCTTTATCTAGCAGTTGTGCGACTGGCGCAATCTGGGTAGAGGTAATCCTACCTGACAATTTAGAGAGACAATAATCTACATTACTCCACATTTGGAGTGTGTCAGCAAGGCGATCTAAAACAAAATCATAATTTTCTATTGGTTTAATAAACAGTGTATCTTTATTTAGCAGTTGTGCGATAGGTGCATTCCAGTCAGAGATAATTTTACGTGACAATTTAGCAGGGGCAATAATCTTCATTACTCCACATTTGGGGTGTGTCAGCAAGGTGATCTAAAAAAACGTTCACAGAAAAGAAAAATTGTCTTTGGGGACCTATATCATTAACAAACTAACAGAAAAAAATCCCTGTGCTTAATGGATAAAAAATACCTTTTATTACTAATATATTAAAATCCAAAAAATTGTTGCACTAACACAAAACATCACCATGACAACAACATACCATAGGAAAGACCAGGGTGGTGCCTAACCCTGTACTCCACTACATGCACCCTACCTGCCAGCGGAGGTTGGCACCCTGTAAATAGTGTGTCATGGTGATGGTTTGTAGTGCACCAATTTTTCTGTGAGTTTGTGATCTAAAAAAAATTAATAATTTTCTGTTGGTTTGAAAATAGCATATCTGTATCTAGCAGTTGTGCGACTGGCACAATTCGGGTAGAGATAATCTTACGTGACAATTTAGTAGGGGCAATAATCTTCATTACTCCACTTTTGGAGAGTGTCAGCAAGGCGATCTATAGAAAATCATAATTTTCTATTGGTCTAAAAAATAGCATATCTTTATCTAGAAGTTGTGCAACTGGCGCAATACGGGTAGAGAGAATCTTACGTGACAATTTAGCAGCAGCAATGATCTTCATTACTCTGCATTTGGAGAGTATTAGCAAGGCAATAAAAAAAATTCTATTAGTTTAAAAAATAGCATATCTTTATCTAGCAGTTGTGCAACTGGCTCAAAACCTACAGACACATGCAATCATCAGTCTGATGTTGCCGTGTATAATCAAGCTGTGATATACCAAAAAAAGCCACACATTGCTAGATACAGTGAATTTGTGTATAAGACATTTGTAAGGGTACTTGTGAAAAATAAAGCCAATTTTTGTTACATAAGCATAACGCATTCCAGATGAGAAAGGGTGATGTTGAAGGATGTGGATGTGTTGGTGCCAGCCAAGGCCAAGTGACATATCCGAATGTGACGGTATTATGTTTAGCTTCTTGTCAAAATTTGGTCAGCGAGCTACACCACTAACAAACTCAGACAAGTGTGAGGATGTTTTGAGTTGAATGGCAGACAAAAGGCTCCAGTGTGTTGACAAGCAGCATCACAAAGTCTTCCATATGGTCCAGTCTCAGTATCCAAGAGGCCGGACCTCTGAATCCTCAACCTGGTCCTACTTCCTCCCACTATCAATAGTCCCAGGAGACATATAACGCTCAATGCTGGCAACTCTGAAGAACTGATTATATTCCATTGTAATTTTTCAGGCCTCTCAAAGTGCACGATTAAAGAGAGTCATGAGTAGAGATGAGCGAATATTTCAATGTTTGGTTTGGCTAACGATTAGTGTTGAGCCACCTCCCTAGTGTTCGGGTTTGGTTCGGTTCGTCGAACAGGGAGGTGTTCGCCGAACTGTTCGTTGAACGTTCGACGAACACCGTCAAACCCCATTGAAACCAATGGCAGGCAAACACAAACACATACAAACACATGGAAAACACATAGAAAACACCTTAAAAGGTGTCCAAAAGCTGACAAACTGCTCAGAAGACACAACAAACACATGGAAAAGTCACAACTACATATAGTCATGCGAAAAGAAAAGAGGTGGAGGAGTAAAAGGAGGAGGAGACACAGATATAGGCATGTCATGCCCTTCTAAAATCAAGAAAGGCTGGAGTAAAAATCTAAAATCACTCTACCAACACCCAGACATCTTGACAAAAAAATAAAAAAATAAATATCTTTAGGTAGAATGGTGGCGGGTCCATTCAGAATACTTTCCTTAGAAGACATAGTGGTAACCCCGTTGGGAGTTGTGCCAAAAAAATAACCCAATACATTCAGACTAATCCACCATTTGTCATATCCAATTGGCAGTTCAGTAAACGACAACATTGACGCAGAACCTCCTTTGATGAGGCAATCAGGCGCATCAGGAAGTTAGTAAGGGGCACCCTAATGGCCAAAACAGACATTGAGGGGGTGTTCCGGTTACTACCTGTGCCTCCGAATATTGTCCTCCCATTGGGCTCCTTCTGTGAAGGAGCATACTACATAGATCGCTGTTTGCCCATGGGGTGCTCCATATCCTGCTCACTATTTGAGGTGTTTAGTTGCTTCCTTGAATGTGTTGTCATAGACGTTTGTAAGGCGGCACATATTATCCATTACCTCGATGACTTCTTATGCTTGGGCCCAAAAGATTCGCCACAGTGTGAAAACATGCGGTAGTCCACCTGTGAGAAGGAGAGAGCTGTAGGGAGAGTGGACACCCCGGAGCCAAGGGGTTAGATTGAAAAAGGCGGTGTAGCTGGCTTCATGGGTGGCGTACGCTGCTGAGTAGCAGAAATTGCTACTAGGCCCAAAAGGATTTCCTGGGCCAGATGACATTAAAAAATAGTACTTAGGTAAACAGGCGGTGTAGCTTGCTTCATGTGTGGGGTACACTGCTGAGTTGTACCAAATTCTACTAGGCCCAAAAGGATTTCCTGTGCTAGATGCCGTTGCAAAATAGTAGTTAGGTAAACAGGTGGTGTAGCTTGCTTCATGGGTGGGGTACACTGCTAAGTAGCAGAAATTGCTACTAGGCCCAAAAGGATTTCCTGGGCCAGATGACAATAAAAAATAGTTCTTAGGTAAACAGGCGGTGTAGCTTGCTTCATGGGTGGGGTACGCTATTGAGTTGCACCAAATTCTACTAGGCCCAAAAGGATTTCCTGGGCTAGATGCCGTTAAAAAATAGTACTTAGGTAAACAGGCGGTGTAGCTTGCTTCATGGGTGGGGTACACTGCTGAGTTGCACCAAATTCTACAAGGCCCAAAAGGATTTCCTGGGCCAGATACCGTTAAAAAATAGTAGTTAGGTAAACAGGTGGTGTAGCTTGCTTCATGGGTGGGGTACACTGCTAAGTAGCAGAAATTGCTACTAGGCCCAAAAAGATTTTCTAGGCCAGATGACATTAAAAAATAGTTCTTAGGTAAACAGGCGGTGTAGCTTGCTTCATGGGTGGTGTACGCTGCTGAGTAGCACCAAATTTTACAAGGCCCAAAAGGATTTCCTGGGCCAGATGCCGTTAAAAAATAGTGCTTAGGTAAACAGGTGGTGTAGCTTGCTTCATGGATGGGGTACGCTGCTGAGTAGCACTAAATTCTACTAGGCCCAAAAGGATTTCCTGTGCTAGATGCCATTATAAAATAGTAGTTAGGTAAACAGGCGGTGTAGCTAGTTTCAAGGGTGGGGTACGCTGCTGAGTGGCAGAAATTGCTACTAGGCCCAAAATATTTCCTGGGCCAGATGCCGTGAAAAAATAGTACTTAGGTAAACAGGTGGTGTAGCTTGCTTCATGGGTGGGGTATGCTGCTGAGTAGCACTAAATTCTACTAGGCCCAAAAGGATTTCCTGGGCCAGATGCCGTTAAAAATAGTACTTAGGTAAACAGGCGGTGGGTGGCTGGGCTACTCTGCTGACTAGCAGACACTGAAGCTTTGGAGCAGACCTCTGAATCCCAGGCCATAGTATGAGTAAACAATTCTGCAGACGACCCCACCCACCTGGAATTGACGATGGCAACGTCATGTAAAACTCAGCAAGGGGACTAAATAAATAGTCTCCATTTTTAACAAAAAATCGGCCACAGACACCACTTAAGTGGCATCAATTTCGCCAGAGTTTTTTTAAAACAGTTGGTGAGGTGATTTTCAAAAATCATCAAGCTTTTAGTCTCCCCAAGATGACACAGGGGTAGAAAAGTCCTTGCGGATCCAGGATTTGTTCATCTTGATGAATGTTAGTCTGTCTACATTGTCACTGGACAGCCGCGTGCGCTTATCTGTCAGCACACCACCAGCAGCGCTGAACACACGTTCAGAGAGAACGCTGGCTGCGGGGCACAACAAGATCTCCAAGGCGTGAGTGGCGAGCTCAGGCCATTTTTCAAGATTGGAAGCCCAAAATGAGCAAAGGTCCAGTTCCACAGTCATGGCATCGATGTTAACTTGGAGATACCCTTGTACCATCCTCTCTAGGCGTTGGCTGTGCGTCAGACTTCTTGTTTCCTGTGGCCTTCCAAAGGATGGTCTAAAAAAAATCTTGAAACGATTGGAAAAATTGCTGTTACCACCAAATACGATGTTACTGTTACGGTTTGAGTGATGACTCGATAGTCCCACGGTTGGCAAGTTAGAACTCAGAGATTCACTACGTGCACCACTGGTGTTTTGTGGAAAAGCAGATGTTAGATTCTTTAACAGTCTCTGCTGATACTCCTGCATGTGTGAATCCATTTCTATGGCAGGAATTGTTTCACCAAATTTACTTTTGTACCGAGGATCTAAGAGTGTGGCAACCCAGTAGTCGGCATTACTTTGGATTCTGACAATCCGAGGGTCATGTTGCAGGTAGTGAAGCAAGAAGGCACTCAAGTGTCTTGCGCACCCAGGAGGACCAAGTCCTTGTTGTCTTGGTGGTGGCGACTTGAGAATCATGCTTCCTTCGTCTGCCCTCTCGCCCCAACCTCGCACAACAGAAATTTAATCAAGGTCTCCCTCATCTGATGACTCTTCCATGCCTAGCGCCAGTTGGTCCTCCACTTCTTCCTTGCCTCCTGCTCCTTACTCAACAGTTTGGCTGCTACCATGCGCCCTCGGTAATCCCTCTCCCTCAGCCTCCAATGCCAGCCACCTTGGTGCTGCCAACCTTCTTGACCTTGGAGATACAGTATGACCCCTTCCGCATACAACTCCTCCTGTTCCTCCTCCTCTTGTTCCACCACCTGACTCCAAACACTGTGTAAGGTGTGCTCCAGCATGTAAATCACCGGAATGGTCATGCTGATAATGGCATCATCAGCAGTAAACATCTTCATCACTATTTCAAAACTGTGCAGAAGGGTGCATAGGTCCCTGATCTGAGACCACTCCTGCGTGATTTGCCCCACCTCTTGATCTCGTTGGCCCAGGCTATATGTCATTACGTATTGCACCAGGGCTCGTCGGTGCTGCCACAGTCGCTGCAACATGTGCATAGTTGAATTCCACCATGTGGGCACATCGCATTTCAGCCGGTGAACTGGCAGGCCCAACGACTTCTGTAGAGATGCAAGTCGTTGAGCTGTGGGATGCAAACAGCGGAAGTGAGCACACTGTGACCGTGCTCTCTGCAGAAGCCCATCTAGTCCGGGATCGTGGGATAAAAATTGCTGGACAACCAGGTTCAAAACCTGAGCCATACAAGGCACGTGTGTGACATTGCCACGGTGAAGGGTCGCACCCAGGTTTGCAGCATTGTCGCACACAGCCTTCCCCGGCTGCAGGTTGGAGACAACCATTGATGGAACTTGGTCTCCAGAGATGACCACAACTCCTCAGCTGTGTGACTCACATTTCCCAGACATTTCAATGTAAACACTGCCTGATGCCATTTGGCCCTGGTGACATCATAGTGAGGTGTGCAGGATTCCTTCTGCCCAGTTACAACGCGGGTGGCATTACCAGACAAGCTTTGGGTGCAGGTGGAGGACCAAGAGGAGGTTGAGGAGGCAGAAGCAGTGGAGGAACTTCTAGATACAGAGGATCGATGAGCAACTCGTGGGGATGGCAAGACTTGGACAGCAGCCCCTTCTCCTGATGTCGCCGTAGTTACCCAGTGCCCAGTCACCGACATGTAACTCCCCTGTCCATGTCTACTCGTCCAAGTATCTGTGGTGAAATGCACCCTGTCACACACAGAGTTTCTCAAGGAAGCGGTGATGTTGTGTGTGACATGCTGGTGTAGCGCAGGCACAGCTTTCTTTGAGAAGTAGTGGTGACTGGGCATCTGGTACTGGGGCACTGCGGCGGAAATAAGGTCTCGAAAATCCTCTGTGTCCACCAGACGGAAAGGCAGCATTTCTGTAGCCAACAGCTTGCAGATGGAGAAATTCAACCTCTTAGCTTTGTCATGGCTAGGAGGAAATGGTCTTTTACTTGTCCACATCTGAGATACTGAGGGATGGCTGCCGTGCTTAGACGGAGATGAGTAGGGTGTCCCTGGAAAACTGCTGGTCTGTGAGGAAGGTGCAGGCGGAGATGTTATGTTGCCTTGATCAAAATGTTGTGTCAATGTCAGAGAGCGCTCAACACCAGCAGGTGTTTCCACGTGCAAATGTCATAACTAGTGTTGAGCGATACCATCCGATATTTGAAAGTATCGGTATCGGATGGTATCGGCCGATATCCAAAAAATATCGGATATTGCCGATAACGATATCCGATACCAATACAAGTCAATGGGACACAAATATCGGAAGGTATCCTGTAATGGATCCCAGGGTCTGAAGGAGAAGAAACTCTCCTTCAGGCCCTGGGATCCATATTCATGTGTAAAATAAAGAATAAAAATAAAAAATATTGATATACTTATCCTCTGACGCGTCCTGGTCCTCACCGCTGCAACCGCCTTGCCTTCGTTCCGAAGAATGAGCGCGTAAAGGGCCTTCGATGATGTCGCGGCTTGTGATTGGTCGCTGAGGGGTCATGTGACCGCTCACGCGACCAATCACAAGCCGCGACGTCATCGAAGGTCATTAACGCGCTCATTCCTAAGAACAAGCCGCGACGTCATCGAAGGCCCTTTACGCGCTCATTCTTTGGAACGAAAGCAAGGCGGTTGCAGCGGTGACGACCAGGGCGCG
Source organism: Ranitomeya imitator (assembly GCF_032444005.1). Classification (NCBI taxonomy): domain Eukaryota; kingdom Metazoa; phylum Chordata; class Amphibia; order Anura; family Dendrobatidae; genus Ranitomeya; species Ranitomeya imitator. The sequence continues at coordinate 601,463,549 of NC_091284.1, forward strand.
TCAGAGGGTAAGTATATCAATATTTTTTATTTTTATTCTTTATTTTACACATTAATCTTAATCCTGATACCGATTCCCGATATCACAAAAATATCGGAACTCGGTATCGGAATTCCGATACCGCAAATATCGGCCGATACCCGATGTTTGCGGTATCGGAATGCTCAACACTAGTCATGACGACCTGCCAATCACACTGGCTGTTGCGGGTAAAGAGGTGGAAGGTGTGCATCCAAAACCATGTGCGACTGCTGTCCCCAGAGTCACGGAGGATCAAGAGGACACGGATGCACTTGATGGGGCAGCCGGTGGTTGATCCAGCCCACTAGGCCTCATTGTAGCACAGTGAGCTTCCCACTGCAACTTATGCCTCATATCCATGTGACGGTTCATGCATGAAGTAGTGACTTTTGAAATGCAGACTTTGATGGAATGGTCTGCGGGCATCACATTGCGTTTGCAGAGCCCCTGATGTGCCTAAACCAGAGGTCCCCAACTCCAGTCCTCAAGGCCCACCAACATGTCATGTTTTCAGGATTTCCTTAGTCTTGCCCAGGTAATAATTGCATCACCTGTGCAATGCAAAGGAAATCCTGAAAACATGACCTGTTGGTGGGCCTTGAGGACTGGAGTTGGGGACCTCTGGCCTAAACAGTAGAAACACCCCACAAGTGACCACATTTTGGAAACTAGACCCCCTAGGGAACTTATCTAGATATGTGGTGAGCACTTTGAACCCCCAAGTGCTTCACAGAAGTTTACAACGCAGAGCCGTGAAAATAAAAAATCATGTTTCTTTCCTCAAAAATGATGTTTTAGCAAGCAATTTTTTATTTTCACAAGAGTAACAGGAGAAATTGGACCTCAATAGTTGTTGCTGAGTTTGTCCTGAGTACACTGATACCCAATATGTGGGGGTAAACCACTGTTTGTGCGCACGGCGGGGATCGGAAGGGAGGGAGCACCATTTGACTTTTTGAATGCAAGATTGACTGGAATCAATGGTGGCGCCATGTTGCGTTTGGAGACCCCTGATGTGCCGTAACAGTGGAAACCCCTCAATTCTAACTCCAACACTAACCTCAACACACCCCTAACCCTAATCCCAACTCTAGCCATAACCCTAATCACAACCCTAACCCCAACACACCCCTAACCACAACCCTAACCCCAACACACCCCTAACCCTAATCCCAACCCTAAACCTAATCCTAACCCTAATCCCAACCCTAACCCCAACACACCCCTAACCCTAACCATAACCCTAACCACAACCTAATCTTAACCCTATTTCCAACCCTAGCCCTAATTCCAACCCTAACTCTATGGCTATGTGCCCACTTTTCGGATTCGTGTGAGATTTTTCCGCACCATTTTTGAAAAATCCGCAGGTAAAAGGCACTGCATTTTACATGCGAATTTACCGCGAATTTCCAGTGTTTTTTGTATGGATTTCACCTGTGGATTCCTATTGAGGAACAGGTATAAAACGCTGCGGAATCCGCACAAAGAATTGCCATGCTGCGGAAAATACAACACAGCGTTTCCGCGTGGTATTTTCCGCACCATGGGCACAGCGGATTTGGTTTTCCATAGGTTTACATGGTACTGTAAACCTGATGGAAAACTGCTACGAATCTGCAGCGGCCAATCCGCTGCAGATCCGCAGCCAAATCTGCTGCAGATCCACAGCCAAATCCGCACCGTGTGCACAAAGCCTAATTCTAACCCTAACCCTAGTTCTAACTCTAATTCTAGCCATAACCCAAACCCTAACCCTAAAGCCAGGTTCACATTGCGATAGCAGCAGCCCGTTCAGCACATACACTAACGGGCTGCTGCTAGCGCAATTGCCGACGTTTGCATCACGCTAGCGCAGATAGAGCATCTGCTAGCTCTATCTGGGCTAGCAGTGACGGACCCGGAAATGCTGCAGCCCACGTCTCCGGGTCCGTCACTCAATGACGGCACATTCCTAGCGTACGCCCATTGTGGGCGTGCGCTAGTGATGCGTCCGACATTGCTGTCAATGGCAGCCGTAACGGACTACGTTACACCGCGTTAATGCCGTGGTGTAATGTAGTCCATCTAACGGACTGCTTAGACGCAGTGTGAACTAACCATAACCCTAACCATAGTGGGGCAAAGAAAAAAAAATTATTTTATTTTTGTCCCTACCTATGGGGGTGATAAAGGGGGTTTTTATTTATTATTTTTTTATTTTGATTGCTGTGATAGAACCTATCACAGCGATCAAAATGTACCTGTAACGAATCTGCCGGCCGGCAGATTCGGCGGGCGCACTGCGCATGCGCCTGCCATTTTGGAAGATGGCGGCACCCATCGAACAGACGGACGGACACCAGGAGGGATACAGGTCGGTAAGTATGGAGGGGTGATCGGACAGCGGGGGGGGAAAGCGGACAGCGGGGGGCGGACAGGAGGACGGAGGGGAGCGGAGGAAAGCATTTGACAGGACGGAGGACCGGAGGGGAGGCGATCGGTGGCGGTGGGGGGGTCAGATCACGATCTCTAGCCATGGTTGACGCTATTGCAGCATTGGCCATGGCAGGATTGTAATATTTCACCAATTTTCATTGGTGAAATATTACTATCGCTCTGATTGAAAGTGAAAGTGAAATGTCACTTTCAGCAGCCAATCAGAGCGATCGTAGCCACGGGGGGGTGAAGCCATCCCCCTGGGCTAAAGTATCACTCCCCCTGTCCCTGCAGGCCGGGTGAAATTACAGTTAACCCTTTCACCCGGCCTGCAGGAGCCCAATCCGGCCATGACACATATGCTGCGTCACAGGTCGGATTGGCACAGGTTTTCATGACGCATACGGTGCATCAAAGGTCGGGAAGGGGTTAAAAGCTGTTTTCCTACTCCCAGATAAGGGAGATTTCGAGGCCTTGTGTTTTTGGAAAAATCTAACCAAAATAACAACCGTTATATGGTACTGTAAAACAAGGTAGAAGGTGTATATAAACTTATTGAGAATTTAAATCTCTCTTTTTTTGGGGGGGAGACTGCAACAAAACTCAGGCCCAGTGTATTACACTACGCAATGTAAGTGGCAGAACGTGGCTGGCTGATATACGACAAACTAAAAAAACTGACGTAGATCCACTAAGTGCCAATTTAAATCTCCCTTTTTTTGGGGGGAGACTGCAACAAAACTCAGGCCTAATGTATTACACTACACAATGTAAGTGGCAGAACGTGGTTGGAAGATGTACGACAAACTAACAGAACTGTGACGTAGATCCACCTAGTGCCAATTTAAATCTCCCTTTTTTGGGGGGAGACTGCAACAAAAATCAGGCCCAGTGTATTACACTACACAATGTAAGTGGCAGAACGTGGCTGGAAGATATACGACAAAGTATCAGAACTGACGTAGATCCACTTAGTGCCAATTTAACCCTGCTGTTGTCTTCGGTCAAAAACAACCAACCTTGAACTTCAATATTCTTTAAAATATTCAAGATGTGGCTTTGAAACCCGTGGCCGACCGACCCATCCTCATTTAAGTCAATCAACCACAAGTTTCAGAACCGCATCTTGAACACCCCCAAAAATACCAGAGTTCAAAATCGGTCTCCCCAGACCGAAGACAACAGCAGGGTTAAATCTCCCTTTTTTGGGGGGAGACTGCAATAAAACTCAAGCCTGGTGTATAACTCTACACAATGTAAGTGGCAGAACGTGGCTGGAAGATATATGACAAACTAACAGAACTGACGTAGATCCACTTAGTGCCAATTTAAATCTCTCTTTTTTGGGGGGGAGACTGCAACAAAACTCAGTCCCAGTGTATAACACTACACATTGTAAGTGGCAGAACGTGGCTGGAAGATATCTCAAAAAATACAAGGGCTGTAGTACAATTTCAATCTCCCTACAATGATCTCCGGAAAAGTATGGCAGCAATAAAAAGGACTGCTGCACACAAAAGTGTGGACAAATAAACAAGAGAACTGTGCAGAAAGGAGCAACAGGATTTTTGCTTTTTAAAAAGCAGTTGGTTTGCACAGCGGCGTGCAAACAGCAATGCAGCTATCAGGGAGCCATATAAGGCAGCCTAATAAGCTGCAGCGCTGATGCACAAAAATATAAACTCCACTGTCCCTGCAAAGAAAAGGTGGTGTTGGACAGTGGAAATCACTACAGCACAAGCAGTTTCAAGGCTAAATCTTCCCTCCCTAACTATATCCCTTCTTCTGACGCAGCTGCAGCAAACTCTCCCTATGCTAAGATCGGCAGAAGTAAGATGGCGGTCAGCGTGCACGCCCCTTTATAGCCTGTGTGACGCCGCAGAAAGCAAGCCAATCACTGTCATGCCCTTCTCTAAGATGGTGTGGACCGAGACCTATGTCATCATGCTGCCCACACTCTGCGTCCTCCTTCATTGGCTGAAAAATGGCGCTGAAAACATCATATGAAACACGACTTTGGCGCACTGATCGCCGACTCCATGGCCGATCCCACACTAGGATTGGGTCGGGTTTCACGAAACCCGACTTTGCTGAAAGTCGGCGATTTTTCAATTTGTCTGATCCGTGTCGCTCAACCCTAATGATAAACAATTTTAATGTGCAAATTAAGCGAGGCTTTTGCTGAGCTAACAGTTATCGAACAGAAACTCGAACAGCCGAATTTTAAGCAAATTGCTCGGGTTCGTCAAACGACTTGAACACCGCCCAAAACAGCTCAAATTTGAGATTGGCGAACAGTTCGACTCGAACACCGCTCATCTCTACTAACGATAACCTAATTTGCAATATTGGCTTATTAATTTGTTGAATATTCGCTGAACATAACCGAATGTCATTCAGCTCACTTGGAGGCAAAAACAAACGCATGCCCAACACTTTACCAGCCATAAATGCTGCAAAAACCCATCAAATGAGGGACAGACACCAGGAAAAAGACCTCAATTCACCCACAGTTCAAATTTTAGCAAGGAACTGAAGCAATCAGCCAGGCATGAGGTAGTGGGGTCTGGAACAGCATTTACAGCTTTTAATTGAACGTCACAGTAAGAGGAGGTGGGTGAGGAATCGGTGTAGGCCCCCTTTGCTGGGATCCCTGATGCCACATGCAAGACCTATACCAGCTTTCATGCTGAGCCACTCTCAGGTGGCTCAAATATCGGTTTTGTAGACTACCAAGGAAATGGAGTCCAAGGAAATGGAGGCCTGACAGTGTCGGAGGCCTACAGCTCCTACAGCTACAAGCAACACGCATTAAGGAGACCCAACCAGGAGTGTTCACATTTCCAAAAATTATTGGCAGACACCACCAAAGTGGCATCAATTTCACCACAGTAGAAATAGTATAATAGAAACCGGCAGGTTTTCCACTACACACATTAGAGCATATGGACACCCAACCAGGAGTGTTCACATTTAAACAAATGAGGGCCTTACACCACAGAAGTGGCATCAATTTCACCACAGTAGAAATAGTACAATAGGGACTGACAGGTCTTCCACTGCACCCAATCCAACAGATGGACACCCAACCATGGATGTTCACATTTCCAAAAAATATTGGCAGACACGACCAAAATGGCATCAATCTCACCACAGTAGAAATAGTATAATAGGGACTGACAGGGATTCTATTGCACCCAATCCTGCAGATGGACACCAAACCAGGAGTGTTCACATTTAAACAAATAAGGGCCTTGCACCACAGAAGTGGCATCAATTTCACCACAGTAGAAATAGTAGAATAGGGATTTAAAGGTCTTCCACTACACATAATCCAGCACATGGATATCCAGCCAGGAGTGTTCACATTTCCAAAAATTACTGGCACACACCACAAAAGTGGCATCAATTTCACCACAGTAGAAATACTATAATAGAGACCGACAGGACTTCCTTTACACCCATTCCTGCAGATGGACACCCAACCAGGAGTGAGCGCTGCCCGTCTGTCCTCATATGCAATCCAGCTGACTGCGCCTGTGCAGACGCCCTGCTTGTGAATCCCAGCCCCGTAGTATGAATAAATAAGAAGACACTGCGGGGCTGGGATTCACAGGCAGGGTGTCCGCACAGGCGCAGTCAGCTGGATTGCATATGAGGACAGAGGACGGGCAGCGCTCACTGCGCCTGCCCAAGGCAGGAGAAAAGAGCGGAGGCGCCAGCTTATTTCAAAACAGCGGTGAGGAGGTGGCACCCGGCGCCATAAAGACTCGAGTGACGGCTGTGTGACATCTGCAGCAGGGGGGAAATGTCTACCTCCTTGACTGAAGAAAAGGTATTTAGGACAAATTACAAAACTGATTATTTTGGCAGTTACAGCTCCCAGAACTAAAAGAGCCACCTTGTCAGAATGCAGCATTACTGCTGCACAAGGTGGCTCTTTTAGTTAAAAACGCCTGGGGGGGAGGGTGACAGGTTCCCTTTAACTTGCCTAGCTGTTCAAAATAACAGTAATTTTGAGCAGCAATGCCCAAACTTTTACATGCCACTGTAAATCACAAAGACAGCCATGAACAATGAGTATGTGCAAGATTTGAATGATTCATCATTTGTGTTGTATCTTACTACTTTTATGACGTCATTGTCTTTTATTTAAGTTTTTATTATTTAATAATAAAATTGATATTTTATTTCTAATATTTTATTTTGCTATACAGTTTTTTGGATGATATATGTTCATTAACATTCCTTGGATGAAGCGACCATAATATAATACTGCAAAACACACACCACTATATCTGATAAACCTCTATATAGCGAATATAGATTTTCACTGGAGTTTACATTATCTTCCTAATTTATATTATGAGAAAAGCCACAGTATTCTGCATTGAAAGCACATAAAAAAGGAAAACAAATTTTATGTAAATACGTATTGACAGAAATGCAAAAAAACAACCACTATGCAAATTGTTCTGCGTATGAAGGGAAAAGGTTTTCTCTGATTACTCTGTGATCATTTGTAGTCAATTGCTGCATTCACATTCTAGTTTTTTTTTCTATTAATATTCCCGATATTAGAGGATATTTTTATATTTCTGCATACAATGTCCCTTTATTTTATTCATAAATGTATAATCATGAAAGCACAAGAGTACTAAGCTAAAGTGCTTGATACAGCTGGACTGGTCTGTTAGGATTTGTGTAAAAATAATAAACTTTCTCTGTGAAAAGTTTCTGAAAGAGCAGTATGTAAGATGGATTGCATAATAAATTTTATAACCTTCCACAGCTGTTCAATAAGTTATTTGAGGTCAGTAGCACTGCCAATAGCACAGGAACAATTCAAGGCTGCTTAGTGCCTACATATCAAGGGACTGTTATTCCAGATGGGTTTATTATTAGAATTTAGAAAGTGTTGAGGAATAAATGCATATTCCAGCCATATCCCCTGGCTTTTTGTTGAAAGTAAAGAGCATATGTGCACAATACATGTGCAAAGTTCAACTTGATTTCCCAAAAAGATGTACAGGTTTCAATTAAATTAAAACCATCTGTAAAAAGAATAAGTCAATGGAATACAATGAAACTGAAGTTAGAAATCACATAGTTATTGTTCTCCTTTTTTTAAAAAAATGCAAAAATGTAACTTTTTTTGAATAAATTTATTATTTAGATCAAATAAATATTTACATTACTGTTTCTTTTATTTTCGGTGAAAGGAAATGTTGTGAAAACGTCAACATGCAAATAAATTTATAGAATTTATATAATTTCATTTTCTGAATTTTATTTTTGATATTCTATTTCTCAATGTTAAAATTAACCCTCTGTGAGGCAGTGATTGGTGTTACATGTGAGGGTCACTTTATGTCCCCGTCAGGATGTGCAAGGAGGCGTATTGAGTAGGGTTGAGCGAAACGGGTCGAAAATTTTCAGAAGTCGCCGACTTTTGGCAAAGTCGGGTTTCATGAAACCCGACCCCTGTGTGGGGTCGGCCATGATGTCGGCGATCTTCTGAATCTGGAATCTGAATTCCGATACCGATTCCCGATATGTTTAAGATATTGGGAATTGGTATCGGAATTCAGATTTAAGTGTAAAATAAAGAATTAAAATAAAAAATATCGCTATACTTACCCTCTGACGTGCCCTGGTACTAACCGGGAACCTTCCTTCCTTCTAATCAGCGCTTCCAAGACCTGCGGTGACGTCGCGGTGACGTCGCGGCTTGTGATTGGTCGCGCGACCGCCCATGTGACCGCTCGCGCGACCAATCAGAAGCCGTGACGACACCGCGACATCACCGAAGGTCCTGGAAGCGCTGATTCGAAGGAAGGAAGGCTGCCGGAAAGAAGCAGGGCGCGTCCGAGGGTGAGTATATTCCTATTAGGTATATACTCACCCTCGGACGCACCCTGCTTCTTTCCGGCAGCCTTCCTTCCTAAGAATCAGCGCTTCCAGGACCTTCGGTGACGTCGCGGTGACGTCACGGCTTCTGATTGGTCGCGCGAGCGGTCACATGGGCAGTCGCGCGACCAATCACAAGCCGCGACGTCACCGCGACGTCACCGCAGGTCTTGGAAGCGCTGATTAGAAGGAAGGAAGGTTCCCGGTTAGTACCAGGGCGCATCAGAGGGTGAGTATAGCGATATTTTTTATTTTAATTCTTTATTTTACACTTAGATATGGATCGCAGGGCCTGAAGGAGAGTTTCCTCTCCTTCAGACCCTGGGAACCATTGGAAACCCAATGCACTGTATTGGGTTTCGAGTTTCGGCCGACCCCGACCCCGACTTTTTTACAGGATCGGCCGATTTCACTCGACCCAACTTTTGAAAAAGTCGGGTTTCGTGAAACCCGACCCGATCCTGTAAAAGTAAAAGTCGCTCAACACTAGTATTGAGGCCATGAGAGTGCATTGCAGTCACAGGCGTAGCTGTAGTTGCAATGCAGATTAAAGTAAGTGTCAGTCCTGGACAAGCTGTTTGTCCAGGGCAGATTTAGGGAAAACCTGCTCTGGGCTTTTGTGTTGAAACAGACTACAGAACGATAGTGGTGCAGTCTGTTTGATTCCTGGCCAGATTTTCCATGTGACTGAAGGCCACAGATTCAAGTGTAAAACCCTGCAGTGTAGTGTTTGGGTGTGCCAGGTTTAGAGTCAGTGTCAGTCTGGTGTTTGGAGGAGTACAGAGCAGAAGGCTCTGCAGCGCTCCACCTGTGTGAAGCAAGGGAAAAAAGTAGAATCTGGAGGGCACAATATAAAAAACTAAAAGGGGTTCTACATTGGCAAATATAGGGACATATGAAACAGCAAGCAAGTGAGAAGCATTCCCATAGGATTGGGAACACCCAAGCTAAATAAACTGATTTTTTATTTCAATATCAAACAGTGATTACACATAGGACACAGCAACAATTAAAAACATTTAAAAACCAAATGTGAAATGCTCTATAGTCATGCCTTATGATAAAAGCAACCCAGGCTCAAAAAACACACATGTTTAAACAAGTTTGAAAAAAAGACATATATACATGTGTATACGTAAAAACTATACATGTGTGTATATAGGCTGGTCTACCTATTCACAGTACCATATGGACCATAGGGTGAAGAGAACAAGGTCCTTCGTATCAACAATAGATCAGAAAAAAATATACATATGCAAATAAATACAGCGGTATAGAAAATAGACTCGGCCACTTGGTAATAGCACATAGAAAGTCATGAACAGATCTGCATGGGTCTATACAAATCAAAGACCATAAAAAGTACATGCAAAGAACAATATAGTTAAGGGTATGCAGACATACAGAACCTGTTTCCACAAAAAGGCAGGAAAAGGAAGGCCAGAACTCAAACTCAACAATAATGGGATGGATGTATCCAACAAAGAGCCATAGGAGCTGAGGAAAATAGGAGCAGGCGAGCACCCCACACGTATCGCCACAACAGTTGTGGCTTCTTCAGGGGAAGAGGTATGCTGTGTCCTACAAGTGCAGAGTATAAATACCATCGTTAATTAACAAGAATAATCTGGAAGCATACTAACCGGTCGTATTACGGAACGAGCGAGGAAGATGTGGTCACGGCCATCTTCTCATGAACGGCATAATGTTGATATCAATAAATTTGTTCATGACCCCAATAGCGCAAGCGCCAGAGAGCTCCGCTCGCGCATGAGCACCTGAAGCGAAGGTCCTGGAATAAGATGCAGGCGCCATGTAGCGATACGACATTCGTATTGAAGAGAGGAAAAACTCCAAATGCGCTTGCATGAGATGTCACTATCGCGCCGGCGTGCCCCAGAAGAAAGGATGATGCACACACCACGACCCAGCGCCAAAAAAAGTCCACACTAAACATTTATAATAAACAAGATCTCCTATCTATGATTATTTAAAAAAGCATGATCACCCAAAAGGGGATATTTTTGTATACAAAACCACATTTGTGATGAAATGGTAAAACATAGTTTTTAATATAATCAACAAATGTTATTTTCACTGAGTATGCGCAGAACTGATTTACAAGATAGTAACTCACTGTTATTCTAAAAAAGGGGCCTATTTCCAGTGGTGATAATAGACAAAAAATGGTAAGTCAACTACAACCCACCCTGCTCATCCAATGTAATATGTTACACATACAGTTATATGAAAAAGTTTGGGCACCCCTATTAATCTTAAGCTTAATGTTTTATAAAAATTGTTTTTTTTGGCAACAGCTATTTCAGTTTCTTATATCTAATAACTGTTGAACACAGTAATGTTTCTGCCTTGAAATGAGGTTTATTGTACTTACAGAAAATGTGCAATCTGAATTCAAACAAAATTTGACAGGTGCATAATTATGGGCACCCCACCAGAAAAGTGACATTAATATTTAGTAGATCCTCCTTTTGCAAAAATAACAGCCTCTAGTCGCTTCCGGTAGCTTTTAATGAGTTCTTGGATCCTGGATGAAGGTATTTTGACCATTCCTCTTTAGAAATCAATTCCAGTTCAGTTAAGTTTGACAGGGCGTACCAAAAAAAAGAATGGCTTTCATAAAATTGGTAATCTCTATAGTCTTGGTAATCTTGAAATCGGTAACACATTGAATAATGAACAGGTTATCGCTGATTGAGCGTAATGCTCATGTCACAAAAGGGCCCTAGACAATCGTCCAAATAGAACAATCCAGAAATTTAGATCACATAAATAGACACGTTTCATAGATGGAGAGCTCAGTATGCATGTGCATGCAAAGAAACCGCACAACTGTATACCCAAATATCATGATGAGAGATTCAGTAATAGAAAAACTTTGTATCCAGAGAGATATATGAAAAATAATGATAATAATATGGTACTGTGACTAGAGCCAAGAAACTATTATTGCTCAAACATATTATTGCAAGAGCTGATCAAGTATTGTGATAAAACACATATATGACTAAATAAAGACCATGAACCGTGTCATACATCCATTATAGGAGTAATGCCCATGCTGCAGTAAATACTGTACATCTAAAAAAAAGGGGGCGCAACCCCAGTTGGTCAAAAGATATTATCTTGAAATTTCTGTTGGTAATTGATGGAGATGACAACACTGTGAATCGGTTTCCAGGTAGGTGTAAGCAGAAGGGATGATGTGTTTGCGGAATCCAAGCAGTCAAACAGTGAAAGAGGAATGCACCAAATTCCAATTAGGCTGGAATAGATGAGCGTATCAAGAGTAGGAATATTTACAAGAGTATTGTGGTAAGTGGAAATTTTGAAATTAAGATGACCTAGAAGAAAAACCAAGAATATATTAGGTCAATATACCCAACATAGCTAGCCATAAAAACCAGAGAATAACAATTCTTTGTTAAGGCCATTCGGTGTCAGACTCTTTAGATAGTAAATCCAATGTGATTTTCGACAAAGCAATTCCTTTATTGGATTCCCACCCCGAATATTGCCATGAACTCGATCCACTACCATTAAACGTAAATGTCTACTCCCATGAAATTCCAAAAAATTGGATGCTATTGTGGTAATGGGCTTACCCTTTTCTAAATTGCCTTTTGCTTTGCCAATATTGGAGATATGTTGCTGAATTCTTTGCCAGACTTCCTGGTTGGTTTGGCACACATAGATCCTTGGGCATGGACAAATCAAAAGGTAAATCACGTTTCTTGATTGACAGTTCAAATAAAGCTTGGTCGTGAATTTCTGGAAAAATAGGAAGAGTGATGCTATCATTAGCAATCATATATGGACAGATATTACATCCCCTGCAGGGGAATGAGCCTGAAAGTCGACTGCCCGTGCCTAGTTTAATCATTGGTCTTTTGCAATGCCTAGTAGTTAAATGATCCTTAAGATTTTTTGCCTTTCTGGCTATGATCCTTGGAGTGTCAGAGATGAAGGACCTCAGTTTGGGTTCACCAAGTAGGTTATGCCAATACATACTCAGTACATCCCAGATATCATACCATTGGTTGTTATAGACCGTAATCAGATTGATCAAAAAGACGGATATAAATAACCATGGTTCCGCTGAAAACGGCATCTTGTCCTGCAAAAAATGAGCCAACATACAGCGTCATCAGCGAAAAAATAAAAAGTTATAGTTCTCAGAATAAAGCAATGCAAAAATAATAATTTTTTCTATAAAATAATTTTTATTGTATAAAAGTGCCAAAACATAAAAAAGATATAAATGAGGTATCGCTGTAATTGTACTCACCCGAAGATTTTACCAAATGCGGAACTGTAGCTGTAGCTATTAAATTTATGGGTTAAATCGCTGGAAAAATTGGCGTGGGCTCCCGCGCAATTTTCTCCACCAGAGTGCTAAAGCCAGTGACTGAGGGCAGATATTAATAGCCTAGAGAGGGTCCACGGTTATTGGCCCCCCCTGGCTAAAAACATCTGCCCCCAGCCACCCCAGAAAAGGCACATCTGTAAGATGTGCCTATTCTGGCACTTGGCCACTCTCTTCCCATTCCCGTGTAGCGGTGGGATATGGGGTAATGAAGGGTTAATGTCACCTTGCTATTGTAAGGTGACATGAAGCCAGATTAATAATGGAGAGGCGTCAATTATGACACCTATCCATTATTAATCCAATAGCATGAAATGGTTAAAAAAACACACACACAATATTGCAAAGTATTTTAATGAAATAAACACACAGGTTGTTGTAATGTTTTATTGCACTCTCAATCCACCTGAAGACCCTCGACTTGTCACAAATTAAAAATAATAAACCATCAATATCTCATACCTTCAGTCAATCCATCCGAAGGGGTTAAATTATTTTACAGGTAGGAGCTCTGCTATAATGCAGCTGTGCTTGTGCCTGTAAAACCCAAGTGAATGAATGGAAAGTAGGTCAATGACCTGTAGTTACCTTCATTCGCGGTGATGCGCCCTTTGCTGGATGTCCTCATATGAACTCAAGCCTGGGAACTTTTCTGAATATTTTCCCACGCTCGAGGTCATATGAGGACATCCAGCAGAGGGCGCATCACCGCGAATGAAGGTAACTACAGGTCATTGACCTACTTTCCATTCATTCACTTGGGTTTTACAGGCACAAGCACAGCTGCATTAGCAGAGCTCCTGGGTGTAAAATTATTTAACCCCTTCAGATGGATTAACAGCATGGGACGTTACAGATCATCGGAAGGTATGGGATATTGTTGTTTTTTTATTTTTCCTTTGTTACAGAGCGAGGGTCTTCAGGTGGATTAAGAGTCTAATAAAATATTACAACAACCTGTGTCTTTATTTCATTAAAAAGACTTTGTAATAATGTGTGTGTGTTTTTTTAACTATTTCATACAATAGGATTAATAATGGATAGGTGTCATAATTGACACCCCTCCATTATTAATCTGGCTTAATGTCACCTTACAATAGCAAGGTGACATTAACCCTTCATTACCCCATATCCCACCGCTACACGGGAATGGGAAGAGAGTGGCCAAGTGCCAGAATAGGCGCATCTTACAGATGTGCCTTTTCTGGGGTGGCAGGGGGCAGATGTTTTTAGCCGGGGTAGGGCCAATAACCACGGACCCTCTCCAGGCTAATAATATCTGCCCTCAGTCACTGGCTTTACCATTCTGGCGGAGAAAATTGCGCGGGAGCCCACGCCATTTTTTTCCGCGATTTAACCCTTAAATTTAATAGCTACAGCGCCCAAATTTTGCACATACACACTACTAACATTAGTAGTGTGGAATATGCAAAAAAAATGGGGATATGACATGGTTTACTGTATGTAAACCATGTCTAATATCATGTCGGGTTTAGGAAGGAGAAATGAAGAGCCGGCAATTGAATTACCGGCTTTTCTGCAATATGGTGCTGAAGTAAATATATATACTGTATATATGTGTCTCAATGACATATATATATATATATATATATATATATATATAAAACAAAACCCGACTTTGGAGCGAAGATCGCCGACCGCTGACTCGATCCCACAGTGGGATCGGGTCGGGTTTCATGAAACCCGACTTTGCCAAAAGTCGGCGACTTTTGAAATTGGCCGATTCGTTTCGCTCAACCCTAGTCAGTAATAGTTATGTCATGAGAACTGGAGGCTATTTGGCCATAGTTGGGAAATTTGGTAATTTTTGTTTAAATATGTTAATGGTTATTAATAGGGTTGAGCGACCTTTACTTTTATAGGATCGGGTCAGGTTTCACGAAACCCGACTTTTTCAAAAGTCGGGTCGAGTGAAATCGGCCGATCCTATAAAAAAGTCTGGGTCGGGGTCGGCCGAAACTCGAAACCCAATGCAGTGCATTGGGTTTCCAATGGTTCCCAGGGTCTGAAGGAGCGGAAACTCTCCTTCAGGCCTTGGGATCCATATTTAAGTGTAAAATAAAGAATTAAAATAAAAAATATCGCTATACTTACCCTCTGACGCGCCCTGGTACTAACCGGGAACCTTCCTTCCTTAGAATCAGCCTTCCAGGACCTTGCGGTGACATCGCGGTTAGGGTTGAGCGACCTTGACCTTTTTAGAGTCGAGTCGTGTTTCGCGAAACCCGACTATCTTAGAAGTCGAGTCGAGTGGAATCGGCCGATTATCGCGAAAAGTCGGGTATCGCCCGAAACACGAAACCCAATGCAAGTCAATGGGGGAGCACAGTCGGCAGTGAGTGGAGGCCAGGAAAACACCTACACTGCCCATTTTAATGGCAAAAACATCCATTCTTTTTACTGAAGCTTGTCAATCGTAATTTAGCTTATAATAATTGGAAGGCATTTGAAATTGGGGGTCATTTGGCTAAAGTTGTGGGGGGTAGGGCTGGTTCAAGTAATTAGTGGGCCCAGGAAATCTGGAACGCGTCACGGCAGTGGAGCAGGGAGAGGAAAGTATTTCAACTTTGCAAGTGCTGTGATCCTGAGCAAGCAGGGGGGGCCCACTCGTTGGCACTGGCACTGGCACAGGGCCCCTCAAAGTACAGCGGTGTGTTTGCACGGTGGGGGCGCCTCCCACCGGCAGCAACACTTTTGCATACTATGAGAGGCCCTGTGCCAGTAATGTCGCCAACTAGTATTCCTCCCCCCCACCTGATGAAGGAACCTGCACTTTCATCTGCACCTTCCTCTTTGTCCCCGTGTAAGGTGATATGGTATGTGGGAAGAGGAACCTGACTTTCAGCAGGGTCACAATCTTGCTGTGTAGCATGCACGGGGAATTTAGCGTTATGGGTCAATGTACCAGCAGACTCATCTATCACTGGCTGGGCAATGGGCAGGATGAGGAGGAAACACAGATATAGGCCCAAAGAATAAAGTGGGCTAAATGCAGTTCAAAATTGGTAACACAGGACTAACCAGGGGGCATTGCAGTGGAGGACAACTGGAATGAGAGGCTGACACAGAGAGTAGGCCCAAATCAGTAAGTAGTCGAAATGCAGTTCAAAATTGGCAACCGTAGTAAACAGGCGGCACAGCTTTGTTCAGTGGAGGAGAACAGCAAGGAGTGGCAGACACCGATAGTAGGCCCCAACCCAACTAGAAGGCCAAATGCAGTCTAACATTAACAACTACTTAACGAGAGCCTGAAAATGGAATTTCAGGACAGGAAATCAGGAGAACAGCAAGGAGTGGCAGACACCGATAGTAGGCCCCAACCCAACTAGTACGCCAAATGCAGTTGTTCCATTTAAAAACAATTTAATGAGAGCCTGAAGCTAGAAGCTCAGGAAAGGCAACCTGGAGAACACCTTGTAGTGTAACACACCATCTCTCTACACCCCATACCCAATTTGTAGGCCTAATGCACTGTAGTTTCCAACAACTACTAAACGAGAGCAGGAAGATCGAAGCAATGGCGAGGAAACCTGGGGAACACCTTGGAGTGGAACACACCATCTCTCTACACCCCATACCCAATTTGTAGGCCTAATGCACTGTAGTTTCCAACAACTACTAAACGAGAGCATTAAGATCGCAGCAATGGCGAGGAAACCTGGGGAACACCTTGGAGTGGAACACACCGTCTCTCTACACCCCATACCCAATTTGTAGGCCTAATGCACTGTAGTTTCCAACAACTACTAAACGAGAGCAGGAAGATCGAAGCAATGGAGAGAAAACCTGGGGAACACCTTGGAGTGGAACACACCATCTCTCTACACCCCATACCCAATTTGTAGGCCTAATGCACTGTAGTTTCCAACAACTACTAAACAAGAGCATTAAGATCGCAGCAATGGCGAGGAAACCTGGGGAACACCTTGGAGTGGAACACACCATCTCTACACCCCAGACCCAACTTGTAGGCCGAATGCAGTGTTGTTTTCAACAACTACTTAAGAAGAGCCTGAAGATCAAAGCTCAGAAAAGGCAACCCGGGGAACACCTTGGAGCGGCAGACACTGGTAGTAGGCTGTAAACCCCAAATTTTGGTCAATGGAGTTTATGAAATGTTCCAGGGGTACACAGGCAGCATTGGTGTGGTAAGCGGAGGACAATTTATATTTGGGACTGCAGACAGACTTTGTAGGCTGTTCCCTGTGGACCATGCATCCACAACATTAACCCAGTGCGCCGTAATGGACATCTAACCTTTCGTGGACATGCCTACTGGTCCATGCATCTGTTGTCAGGTGCACCTTTCTACTATTAGATAGCCAGAGAGCATGGACAATGCAGATTTTTACATGATGCTGTAGTGCTGGGATGGCTTTTCTTGCAAAAGAAGTGACGACTGGGTAGCTCTTACCGCGGTACAGCGTAGTCCATCTGGGCTTTATAATTGTAAAATAGAGAAAAAAAATTGGCTGTATGCACTTTAAAATAGGTTACAGGGGTACACGGGCGGCAGTGGTCTGGTCAGTGTAGTTGTAGTAGAAAGAAGGGACCGCAGACAGGCTTCGAAGGCCTAACATAACAAAAATAGGGGTGCAGGCAATTTAACATTGGTTCCAGGGGTACACGGGCAGCAGTGGTCTGGTCAGTGTAGTAGTAGTTGAAAGAAGGGACTGCAGACAGGCTTCGAAGGCCTAACATAACAAAATTGGGCTGTTGGCAATTTAAAATTGGTTCCAGGGGTACACGGGCAGCAGTACAATGGTCAGTGGAGGCCTAGTGGAAGGAGGGACCGCAGACAGGCTTCGAAGGCCTAACATAACAAAAATAGGGGTGCAGGCAATTTAAGATTGGTTCCAGGGGTACACAGGCAGCAGTGGTCTGGTCAGTGTAGTAGTAGTAGAAAGAAGGGACTGCAGACAGGCTTCGAAGGCCTAACATAACAAAATTGGGCTGTTGGCAATTTAAAATTGGTTCCAGGGGTACACGGGCAGCAGTACAATGGTCAGTGGAGGCCTAGTGGAAGGAGGGACCGCAGACAGGCTTCGAAGGCCTAACATAACAAAAATAGGGGTGCAGGCAATTTAACATTGGTTCCAGGGGTACACGGGCAGCAGTGGTCTGGTCAGTGTAGTAGTAGTAGAAAGAAGGGACTGCAGACAGGCTTCGAAGGCCTAACATAACAAAATTGGGCTGTTGGCAATTTAAAATTGGTTCCAGGGGTACACGGGCAGCAGTACAATGGTCAGTGGAGGCCAAGTGGAAGGAGGGACCGCAGACAGGCTTCGAAGGCCTAACATAACAAAAATGTCAATACAATGGTATTGTCAGTGCCAGGCATTGAAGGATGTCAGCGCATAGACTAAACATTGGTGGAGCTGTGAGAGATAATTTTGCAAGTGGTAGAGCACTGTTTGAGCTGGGGGGGAACTGTCTTGTGGCCGGCGGTACAGGCCCAGGGCCCCTCATATTACAACGGTGTGTCTGACGTTGGGTGCGCACCACCACCGCCAGAGACACTTTATTGTACTATGAGGGACCCAGTGGCAGTGCCGTCGACCAAAAGCGGGCACACCCACCTCTTCAGAAAAAAAACAGCACTCTCACGGGTGCTGGCGCCAAGTGGCGATACCACTTCCCCGTGTGGGGAGTTTGGCCATTTAGGGAGGTGTAAACATGTCGTATGCTGGACAATCAGGTGCAGCAAATTACGATATTGGAAAAGTCATTCATAATAGTCCACAGGCAAGACCTTTTCATAGGAAACAACTTCGTTATACCAAGAAACAGAAAGATGATCGGCACAGAGCTTCACTATAGCGCAATTGGAGATTCGCTTAAACGATCTGTTTCAGAAGGACAGATGAGGTCTCCCTTGCTGTGAGCTGCGGGTGGTGCTATGCAATCGTCAGAGTTTTGTACAAGACCATATAATGAGAAGAAAAATGATGCAGCACTCACCCTTGCGCTTCTTCCAAGTGTGCTCTTTATTCAGCAAAACATACTATGCATAGTATGAACCGGCATACGCAGTGATCTGTGAGGGAGCGGGAGTGAGGAGAGATCGGACGACGGCCGTTTCGCGCTACGGCGCTTCTACGGGTCCATGCATGGACCCGTAGAAGCGCCGTAGCGCGAAACGGCCGTCGTCCGGTCTCTCCTCACTCCCGCTCCCTCACAGATCACTGCGTATGCCGGTTCATACTATGCATAGTATGTTTTGCTGAATAAAGAGCACACTTGGAAGAAGCGCAAGGGTGAGTGCTGCATCATTTTTCTTCTCATTATATGGTCTTTTCATAGGAAAGCTAGGTGTCAGCCGGGCAAGGTGGGGCAAAAGATTTCGAAATCCAGTTGTGGTTCATTTTAATGAAGGTTAGATCATCTACATTTTGGGTAGCCAGACGAGTCCTTTTTTCTGTTAGTATTGAACCTGCAGCACTGAATACTCTTTCTGATAGGACACTAGCTGCCGGGCAAGCAAGCTCCTGCAATGCATATTCTGCCAATTCTGGCCAGGTGTCTAATTTGGATGCCCAGTAATCAAATGGGAATGACGGTTGAGAGAGAACGTCGATAAGGGATGAAAAATAGTTTGTAACCATACTGGACAAATGTTGTCTCCTGTCACTTTGAATTGATGCTGCAGTACCTGTCCTGTCTGCGGTCATAGCAAAATCACTCCACAACCTGGTCAGAAAACCCCTCTGGCCAACGCCACTTCTGATTTCTGCCCCTCTAACACCTCTGGTCTGCTGGCCCCTGCAGCTCGTGTGAGAACGATCACGGGCGCTGTGTGCAGGGAATGCCAGAAGCAAACGGTCAACAAGAGTTGATTGTTTAGTTGCTAATATTATTTTAAAGCGCTGCGGAATATGTTGGCGCTATATAAATAAAGATTATTATTATTATTATTATTATTATTTCCAAGTTCTCATGTGGCATTATATTTTGCAATTTGCCTTTATAGCGAGGATCAAGGAGGCAGGCCAACCAGTAATCGTCATCGTTCATCATTTTAGTAATGCGTGTGTCCCTTTTGAGGATACGTGAGGCATAATCCGCCATGTGGGCCAAAGTTCCAGTTCTCAAATCTGCGGTTGTGCTTGGTTGAGGGGCAGTTTCAGGCAAATCCACGTCACTTGTGTCCCTCCAAAAACCAGAACCCGGCCTTGCCGCGCCAACAATTTCCAGTGGCCCCGGAAAAGCTTCCTCATTAAAAATATAATCATCCCCATCATCCTCCTCGTCCTCCTCCTCCTCTTCGCCCGCTACCTCGTCCTGTACACTGCCCTGGCCAGACAATGGCTGACTCTCATCAAGGCTTTCCTCTTCCTCGGCTGCAGACGCCTGATCCTTTATGTGCGTCAAACTTTGCATCGGCAGACGCATTAGGGGGATGCTCATGCTTATTATGGCATTGTCTGCACTAACCAGCCGTGTGCATTCCTCAAAACACTGAAGGACTTGATACATGTCTTGAATCTTCGACCACTGCGCACCTGACAACTCCATGTCTGCCATCCTACTGCCTGCCCGTGTATGTGTATCCTCCCACAAAAACATAACAGCCCGCCTCTGTTCGCACAGTCTCGGAAGCATGTGCAGTGTTGAGTTCCACCTTGTTGCAACGTCTATGATTAGGCGATGCTGGGGAAGGTTCAAAGAATGCTGATAGGTCTGCATACGGCTAGAGTGTACGGGCGAACGGCGGATATGTGAGCAAAGTCCACGCACTTTGAGGAGCAGGTCGGATAACCCCGGATAACTTTTCAGGAAGCACTGCACCACCAGGTTTAAGGTGTGAGCCAGGCAAGGAATGTGTTTCAGTTGGGAAAGGGAGATGGCAGCCATGAAATTCCTTCCGTTATCACTCACTACCTTGCCTGCCTCAAGATCTACAGTGCCCAGCCACGACTGCGTTTCTTTCTGCAAGAACTCGGACAGAACTTCCGCGGTGTGTCTGTTGTCGCCCAAACACTTCATAGCCAATACAGCCTGCTGACGTTTGTCAGTAGCTGCCCCATAATGCGAGACCTGGTGTGCAACAGTGGCAGCTGCGGATGGAGTGGTTGTGCGACTGCGGTCTGTGGACGAGCTCTCGCTTCTGCAGGAGGACGAGGAGGAGGAGGAGGGGGTGCGAACGGCTACAGCCAATTGTTTCCTAGACCGTGGGCTAGGCAGAACTGTGCCAAAATTGCTGTCCCCTGTGGACCCTGCATCCACAACATTCACCCAGTGTGCCGTGATGGACACGTAACGTCCCTGGCCATGCCTACTGGTCCATGCATCTGTTGTCAGGTGCACCTTTGTGCTCACAGATTGCCTGAGTGCATGGACGATGCGTTCTTTAACATGCTGGTGGAGGGCTGGGATGGCTTTTCTGGAAAAAAAGTGTCGACTGGGTAGCTCGTAGCGTGGTACAGCGTAGTCCATCAGGGCTTTGAAAGCTTCGCTTTCAACTAACCGGTAGGGCATCATCTCTAACGAGATTAGTCTAGCTATGTGGGCGTTCAAACCCTGTGTACGCGGATGCGAGGCTAAGTACTTCGTTTTTCTAACCATAGTCTCATGTAGGGTGAGCTGGACTGGAGAGCTGGAGATCGTGGGACTAGCGGGGGTGCCGGTGGACATGGCAGACTGAGAGACGGTGGGAGATGGTATTGTTGCCGCTGGTGCCCTAGATGCAGTGTTTCCTACTACGAAACTGGTGATTCCCTGACCCTGACTGCTTTGGCCTGGCAAAGAAACCTGCACAGATACTGCAGGTGGTGCGGAAAATGGTGGTCCTACACTGCCGGAAGGGATGTTGCGTTGATGACTAGCTTCATTGGCCGAGGGTGCTACAACCTTAAGGGACGTTTGGTAGTTAGTCCAAGCTTGCAAATGCATGGTGGTTAAATGTCTATGCATGCAACTTGTATTGAGACTTTTCAGATTCTGCCCTCTGCTTAAGGTAGTTGAACATTTTTGACAGATGACTTTGCGCTGATCAATTGGATGTTGTTTAAAAAAAATGCCAGACTGCACTCTTTCTAGCATCGGATACCTTTTCAGGCATTGCAGACTGAGCTTTAACCGGATGGCCACGCTGTCCTCTAACAGGTTTTGGCTTTGCCACGCGTTTTTGGCAAGGTACGGGCCCGGCAGATGGAACCTGTTGCGATGTTGATGCCTGCTGTGGCCCCTCCTCCTCCGCTTCAGAACTGCTGCCGCCTGCACCCTGTTCCCCCAATGGCTGCCAATCGGGGTCAACAACTGGGTCATCTATTACCTCTTCTTGTAGCTCGTGTGCAACTTCATCTGTGTCACCGTGTCGGTCGGTGGTATAGCGTTCGTGATGGGGCAACATAGTCTCATCAGGGTCTGATTCTTGATCATTACCCTGCGAGGGCAATGTTGTGGTCTGAGTCAAAGGACCAGCATAGTAGTCTGGCTGTGGCTGTGCATCAGTGCACTCCATGTCAGATTCAACTTGTAATGGGCATGGACTGTTAACTGCTTCACTTTCTAAGCCAGGGATGGTATGTGCAAAGAGCTCCATGGAGTAACCCGTTGTATCGCCTGCTTCATTCTTCTCTGTTGTTGTTTTTGCTGAAGAGGACAAGGAAGCGACTTGTCCCTGACCGTGAACATCCACTTCCACTTTCTGAAGAGGAGGCAAAAGAGCTAGAGGCTGAGTCAGCAAGATAAGCCAAAACTTGCTCTTGCTGCTCCGGCTTTAAAAGCGGTTTTCCTACTCCCAGAAAAGGGAGCGTTCGAGGCCTTGTGTAGCAAGACGACGAACCTGGCTCCACAGCTCCAGACTTAGGTGCAATATTTTTTTCCCACGACCACCTGATGCTCCACCACTACCACTACCCTCATTACCAGCTGACAATGAACGCCCCCGGCCACGACCACTTCCACCAGACTTCCTCATTGTTTTAAAAACGTAACCAAACTAACGGTATTTGTTGCTGTCACACAACTTACACGGTGAGCTATAACTTCAGTATGATTTAGCTACCCCTTTACAGGTGGGTGAGACCACAACGAAAATCAGGCACAATGTTACACACTCTGTTTATGGTGGCAACAAATGAGAGAGATGCCACACACGCAGGACTGTCACTGAAGCACAAATGTAAATATTAATCTCCCACTGTTTTTTTTTATTTTTTTTTTTTTTTCAGGGAGACTTCAGAAACAAAATAAAATAAAATGATTTTTTCAGGAAGAATTTAGAAACCAAATAAAATAAAATGATTTCTTCAGGGAGAATTTAGAAAACAAATAAAACAAAAAATAGGCTTTCTATGGCTCACTGAGTGAGAGATGACGCACACAGGAGTCAGGAGTGGCACACAAGCCCAGAGGCCAATATTTTTCTCCTAATGATTGATGTAGTGATTTTTTCAGGTAGATTTTGGAACCCAAATCAAGCAAAAAAAATAATAGGCTTTCTATGGACCACAATTGGAGAGAGAGAGAGAGATGGCACACCCAGGAGTCAAGACTGGCACACAAGCAGAAAGGGCAATATTAATCTCCCACTGATTTTTTTTTTCAGGGAGACTTTAGAAAAAAAAAAAATAATAAAAAAAAATGATTTTTTCAGGAAGAATGTAGAAACCAAATAAAATAAAATGATTTTTTCAGGGAGAATTTAGAAAACAAATAAAACAAAAAATAGGCTTTCTATGGCCCACTGAGTGAGAGATGACGCACACAGGAGTCAGGAGTGGCACACAAGCCCAGAGGCCAATATTTTTCTCCCAATGATTGATGTAGTGATTTTTTCAGGTAGATTTTGGAACCCAAATCAAGCTAAAAAAATAATAGGCTTTCTATGACCCACAATTGGAGAGAGAGAGAGAGATGGCACACCCAGGAGTCAAGACTGGCACACAAGCAGAAAGGGCAATATTAATCTCCCACTGATTTGATTTTTTTTTTTTTCAGGGAGACTTTAGAAAAAAAAAATAATAAAAAAAAATGATATTTTCAGGAAGATTTTAGAAACCAAATAAAATAAAATGATTTTTTCAGGGAGAATTTAGAAAACAAATAAAACAAAAAATAGGCTTTCTATGGCCCACTGTGTGAGAGATGACGCACACAGGAGTCAGGAGTGGCACACAAGCCCTGAGGCCAATATTTTTCTCCCACTGATTGATGTAGTGATTTTTTCAGGTAGATTTTAGAACCCAAATCAAGCAAAAAAATAAATAGGCTTTCTATGGCCCACTGAGTGAGAGATGGCACAGACAGGGATGGCACTCTAGCAGAAATGCCAATCTTAATCTCCCACAATAAAAAAAAAAAAAGGAACTGTCCTTCAATTACTATCTCCCTGCAGTAATCTCAGCCAGGTATGGCAGGCAGCAATAAGGAGTGGACTGATGCACAAATTAAATAAAAAGTGTGGACAAACAAACAAGATAGCTGTGCAGAAAGGAAGGAACAAGAGGATTTGTGCTTTGAAAAAAGCAGTTGGTTTGCACAGCGGCGTACACACAGCAATGCAGCTATCAGGGAGCCTTCTAGGGCAGCCCAATGAGCTACAGCGCTGAGAAAAAAAAAAAAAATGTAGCTTCCACTATCCCTGCACACCGAAGGTGGTGTTGGACAGTGCAAATCGCTAAAGCACAAGCGGTTTGGTTTTTAATGTACCCTGCCTAATGCTATCCCTGCTTCTGACGAAGCGGCAGCAACCTCTCCCTAAGCTCAGATCAGCAGCAGTAAGATGGCGGTCGGCGGGAACGCCCCTTTATAGCCCCTGTGACGCCGCAGACAGCAAGCCAATCACTGCAATGCCCTTCTCTAAGATGGTGAGGACCAGGACCTATGTCATCACGCTGCCCACACTCTGCGTTTACCATCATTGGCTGAGAAATGGCGCTTTTCACGTCATTGAAACGCGACTTTGGCGCGAAAGTCGCGTACCGCATGGCTGACAACGCACAGGGGTCGGATCAGGTTTCATGAAACTCGACCGCGACGTCACCGCAAGGTCCTGGAAGGCTGATTCTAAGGAAGGAAGGTTCCCGGTTAGTACCAGGGCGCGTCAGAGGGTAAGTATGGCGATATTTTTTATTTTAATTCTTTATTTTACACTTAAATCTGAATTCCGATACCAATTCCCGATATCTTAAACATATCGGGAATCGGTATCGGAATTCAGATTCCAGATTCAGAAGATCGCCGACTTCATTGCCGACCCCACACAGGGGTCCGGTCGGGTTTCATGAAACCCGACTTTGCCAAAAGTCGGCGACTTCTGAAAATAGCCGACCCGTTTCGCTCAACCCTAGTTATTAAATGCTTTTTTGGGGGCATCTGATTTTGTGTACCCTCCCTTAAGAGACCAAAACATTATCCACTAGCTGTTGGTTCACGGACTGCAAATAAATTCACCTTGTTTTGCAACATATCCTTTGGACTGCCGAGTTTCATTACTACTATTGATATGTTTATGGTTATTAAATGCTTGTTTTTTACATCTGATTTTGTGTACTCTTTTTTAATACATCCCTTTAAAGCTCACTGATTTCTGAAATCCTGAGTGCTGAAATTGAACTAATTAGATATTATAGCTGGTTTTATAACTTGTGATTGTCAAGTGCACTGCGTTTGAACTTGACTGCTAGAGGTGCGCATAACATAGGGTTAAAGATTATATTTTTTCTTTGTATTTTAACACAATATATGTATATATTCATCTTTTACATTTTAAAAATTACAGAAAGGAAAATGGGCAGATGCAAAAGTTTGTGCATCCTGCATGCTTAGTACCTAGTAGCATCCCCTTTTGAAAGTATCACAGCTTTAAACGCTTTTGTAGCCAGCCACCCTGTTGTTTGAGGGATTTTCATTCTTCTTTAGATAATTTTTCCAGTTCTGTGTGTTTCCTGAGTCATCTTGCATGCACTGCTACTTTGACGTCTAGCCACAGATTTTCAATGATGTTCAGATCAGGGGACTGTGAGGACCATTGTAAAACCTTCAGCTTTTGCTTTTTGAGGTAGTCTATTGCGGATTGTGACATGTGTTTAGAATCATTATTAGAGACTAGATGGAGGCCCAATGCGAGGACGGTAATGTCACAATGGGGGCAGGCTTTGCAGCGTTGATAATCTCTCCCTCCATATGCTCACCCACCTATCCACTCTCTCTTTCCCCATATGCTGACTTCTCACATCTGTGCTTTCTTCTTTGACCTGTCTACCCCATGTGTTATCCCTTTTATCTGCTGTCTTTCTCCTTCCTGTGCTGTGTTCTCCCCTCATGTGCTGTCCCATTTGAGCGGTCTCCCCCTGTACTCTGTCTCTCTCACCTTTGTGCACATTCTCTCTCCCCATCTGCTGTCTTCTCCTCGGTCATCTCCTTTTAGACCTGTGTACCCCATGTGCTCTCGTACACGGTCTGAAACAGACAATTTTAAAAATCAACTATCGTTCATGTGAAAACCCCTTTAATGTGACTGACTTCCTCTGCCTGTAAAAACATTGTGCATTTTCCACCAGGATCAGCGCCGGGATCGAGATTCACACAGGCGCAGTAAATCAGATGGCCGCCATCCTTGTGCAGACCGATAGTGGCGGTCACATGAAAACTGTGCATGCACTCCTCCTGTACAAAGATGGCGGCGGTTAGTGAATCAATTGGCTGATCCCATCAGCGACGTGTTTGCAATGGTGTTCCGCTGGTGATACCACTAAGAGGCTGCATACGGCATATACGGTGTGGTGCGTATGGCGTATAGAGTGTGTGTGCGCGAGTGTGTATTTGTGGTGCGTTCAGCAGATACAGTGTATGTTTGTGTGTGTGTGGTGTGTACGGCAAACTGACAAAAGCACAAGAAACAAGAGCCATCAGAATATCTGCACACCACCAAAGTTATGATAAAAATAATATAAGCTTTATTGGGAACATAAATAAAAACATCTAAAATCACACATAACCTCCGTGCAGATACCCCTGTGAACACTGTATGCCAAAATATACATAGACGTGTCCCTGCACTCTGCACTTAATATTATTAATGTAACTATATATAGTCAAAATTTGGAATGAACACGCTGTATACAACCATATAACAACAATTATGCACACAGTCAAGTATAATACAAGCCACACAGCATGCAAATAGCATGCAACACCCCACCACAATATGCAGCTTCCAGCAAAAAAACCTATGGACCCAGAGGAGCAGATAAAATAAACTGCCCTAGATATCCAAAGAAGGGGACAGGGGAAGATGTCCAAATATATACACTGAAATACCCTGCATAGTCTGATCCTAGGAGTGGTCAAAAGGTGAAAATAGTGCTGGAGAAAGCACCATAGGATAAATCCTGCTGCAGGAGGCTGTGAGGCTGAATAGTCACAGGGCAAATGCGACCGGAGGAGAAGCCCAACGCGTGTCGCTGTTCTAGGACAGCTTCGTCAGGGGTGTGTACGGCATATACAGTGTGTGTGCGGTGCAATGGTGTTCTGCTGGTGTACAACGCAAGAGGCTGGTACCACCAGCAGTTTCCAAATTGAGACACCCATCACTTGGGTGTCCCAATATGGCGGTCGGTGAACTTCTGCCGCTTGGAATTGTGGGATCTGGACATGTCTGGATGGAACAGGATGTGAAGACATTACAAGGTAAGTATATATTAAGATAAGCTAGCACTAAAATGTTTGGGTGCTTGTTGCTCAAACAGAACAATTCATATTACTTGCATGCTCATTTTAAATAATGAGCATGCATAATGGGAGTCAATGGGAAAGGCAAGCTTTTTTTCTGGCAGACCCTACAAAGAGATCTGGAAGGCAGTGAAAATGTTCAAATGGATGGGAAAAGTACTGAGGGAAAGGAGAACAGCATGGGGAAGATCCTTTGAAGCATCTCTGACTCCCAGATCATGGTGTCACACTTTTACACCACTTAAAGGATTCACAATAAAACATTCAAAACCGAAAATAAATAGCATTTTACAGAAAAATAATGTTAAGAAGCATTTTTTCCCATATTTTGACCTGTATATAAGACAAAATTTAAAAAAGATTTAAAAAATATATAGTTTAAGTAAACCAAAATTGATTTTTTAAATAAAAAAAGTTGGAAATGTAAGTGTAATTTATGAATGGAGCAAGAACTGCCAATAATAAGGGACTCAGCCACACCCTGTATTAGACATAAAGGAGGGCCTCATACATGTTCTGATCAAATTGTAATGTATTCTTACTCCTAGACTCATAAAGGCTATGCTCTTTTGAGGATTATATACCAAGAAAATGTACTACAGACCATGGATTAGTCTATGGGTTCAAAGTCCACTCCTCACTACACATCTAGATAAATTCCTTGGGGGCCTAGTTTCCAAAATGGGGTCACCTGTGGGGGGTTTCCACTGATTAAGCACATTAGGGGCTCTCCAATATTGACTTGGCGTCCGCTTTCAATTCCAGCCATTTCAGCATTGAAAAAGTCAAATCTGGCTCCTTCCCTTCCGAGCTTTTCTGTGCACCCAAAAAGTGGTTGTTCCCCACATATGGGGTATCATCATACTCAAGACACGTTAGTCAACAACATTTGGGGTCCAATTTTTCCTCTTACCCTTGTAAAAATAAAAAAATGGGGCTAAAAGATCATTTTGCGGTAAAAAGATTTTTTTATTTTCACAGCTCTATATTATAAACTTCTGTAAAGCACTTGCGGATTCAAAGTGCTCAGCACACATCTAGAAAAGTTTCTTGAGGGCCCTAGTTTCCAAAATAGGGTGACTTGTGCAGGATTTCCATTGTTTAGGCACATCAAGGGATCTTCAAACACAACATAATTATTTCAGCAAATTTTACATTTAAAAAAGTCAAATGGAGCTCCTTGCCTTCCGAGCCAATGTCGTGCACCCAGTGGTTTTCCCACATACATGTGGTATCATCATGTTCAGGAGAAATTGCATTACAAACTTTGTTGTCCAATTTTTACTGTCACCCTTGTGAAAATAAAAAAAAACTGGGTTCTAAAATAAAATTTATTATCTACCAATGTCCTTTTTTTGGGACGCCTAATCTTTAGCTTCTAGCAACTAAGATTTTATAATTTTTACAATTAGGTCCAATTTTTTGCGTTGTGTTTGTAAAATGAAAGTTTTCAAAATAGGAAATCATGTCATTGTCATTTTTAATTGAATATTGGGAAGGCCTTTTCTGAAAAATCAGTACTTGAAAAAAATTTGCAAATTATGTTTCTGATTCATTAGGACCCAAATAATTAAAAATCTGTCATTAAAAAAAATGAAAATTGCTAATTTGGCAAGTAATGGGTTAAAGAAAGTTATTAATTTTTTCCTTTCACATTCCATTAATTCCTGTCAAGCCCCTTAAAAGTTTATAAACTTCTTGAATGTGGTCTTGAGCACCTTGAAGGATGCAGTATTTAAAATGGTGTCACTTTGGAGTATTTTCTGTCAAATAGACCTCTCAAAGTTACTTCAAATGTTATGTGGTCATTAAAAAAATAGTTTTGTAAATTTTGCTGTTAAAATGAGAAGTTTTAACCCTTATAACTTCCTAACAAAAAAAATATTGTCTCAAAAATTGTGCTAATGTAAAGTAGATATGTATTAAATGGTATTTATGAACTACAGGTGCTTCTCTCAAAATCAGAATATCATCAAAAAGTGAATTTATCTCAGTTCTTCATTACGAAAAGAGAATCTCTTATATTATATATAGTCATTACAAACAGCGTGTTCTATTTCGACTGTTTATTTCTGTTTATATTGATGAATATGGCTTACAGCCAATGAAAACCCAAAAGTAATTATCTCAGTAAATTAGAATACTTTATGACACCAGCTTTAAAAATGATTTTAAAATCCGAAATGTTGGCCTACTGAAATGTATGTTGAGTAAATGCAACATAAACAGAAATAAATTCTTGAAATAGATCACTCTGCAATAACTGTACATAATATATGAGTTTCACTTTTTGTATTTAAGAACTGAAATAAATTAAAGTTTTGATGATATTCTAATTTTTTGAGAAGCACCTGTATTTTGTGTGACATATCCCTTTGATTTAAGGGCATAAGAATTAAAAGTTTCTAAATTTTTGCCATTTTTGTCATGTCGAAGAAAGTTAACCTCTATCATGAAGTACAATATGTCACAACAAAAAAATCTCAGAATCAGTGGGATCCATTGAAGCTTTCCAGAGTTATTACCTCATAAAGTGACACTGGTCAGAATTATAAAAATTGACCTGGTCACTAGCGTGCAAACCATCTTGAGGGGTAAGGGGGTTAAATAAGTCTTTTGAGGCTTATATTCTACTGAAATCAACCCAAGAATATGTAGAAGTCTATGGATGAGCAGTATAAAACCGATACATTTTGAACAAGTTTTTTGAGGCTTATATAGCAACAAATTGTACCCAAAAAGATGTAATACCCAATGGATGAGCAATATAAAGTGAGTAAAATAAGTATTTGATACACTGTTGATTTTGCAAGTCTTCCCACAAAGAATGATGCATGTAATTTTTATCGTAGGTAGACTTCAACTGTAAGAGACAGAATCTTAAAAAAATGAAATACTTCTTAAGTATCTTCTCCTTAATTTCTCTTTGCTGTGTGTTTTGGGTTACTGCCATGCTGGAAACCCAGTTATGACCCATCGTCAATGCTCATATTGAGACAAGGAGGTTGTTGGTCAAAATATCACAATATACGACCCCATCCATCCACCATTCAATAAGGTTCAGTTTTCCTTACTCCTTTTCAGAAAAGGAACCCCAAAGCATGATGTTTTCCTCCACCATGCTTCACGGTTGAGAAAGTGAGGTGAGACGCATTGTAGGGGTCTGACACACACGCCAATCCATGGGCGGTGGCAGTAGCTGTCACAGATGGGTGTAAGTATATGCGCCAGCGCCAGATGGAACGGCGTACTTCCGGTGCATGACACGCACGCCAAGACAGAGGTCGTCACGATAGATGAAGCACTGTTATGATACGGTGGATTTCTACACGTGGTGGTGGCGACTGAAGATTTCCGGTATGTGGTATGCACACCTAGTGCTTGATTTAAAAATCCTATGAGTCTATATATTTGGTGGTTTGGACACTTAACCATAGGCACTCTATCTGGAGGGTATAGACCTCACGTGCTCTTGTCCTGTATCATCATGGGCAATCAACACAAAAAGATAAGTAGCGGTCTCTGATAATATACAAATGCATTCCTGATGAACCTCTTGTGGGTGGAGAAACGCATCGAGTTTATGAGACTGGTTGATACATGCCTTTATTGGGGCTCATGAGGCTTATAGTCTATGAGTCTGTGAGACTAATGTACATACTGTATACCTATTTGCATATACTCCTGAATGTCAGAGTGATCAGCTTAACAGCAATTACTGTACTTGCAAAGTCAATATTTGCCCAGAAAATGAACTTTAACCCCCAAAACACATTTCAACATCATTGCAGTCCTGCCTTAATAGGATCAGCTAACATCGTTTTAGTGATTGATCCATTAACAGAGGTGTTGGTGTTGATGAGGACAGGGCTGGCGATCAATCAGTCATGATTAAGTAAGAATGACATCACTGGACACTTAAGGCTATGTGCACACTTTGCAGATTCCACTGCGGATTTTTCCGCAGCAGAATTCCTAAATCCGCAGTGAAAACCCGTCGCGGTTTTTACTGCGGATTTATCGCGGTTTTACTGCGTTTTCTTCTGCGGATTTTCATCTGCAGTTTTCTATTGGAGCAGGTGAAAATCCGCAGAAAAGAAGTGACATGCTGCGGAATGTAATCCGCAGCGTTTCCGCGAGGTTTTTTCCGCAGCATGTGCACTGCGTTTTTTGTTTCCCATAGGTTTACATTGTTCTGTAAACTCATGGGAAACTGCTGCGGATCCGCAGCAGTCAAATCCGCTGCGGATCCGCAGCAAAATCCGCAAAGTGTGAATATAGCCTTAAAAGGAGGCTGGTGCTTGGTATGATTGTTTCTCTTCAGTTAACCATGGTTATCTCTAAAGAAACATGTGCAGCCATCATTGCACTGCACAAAAATGGCCTAACAGGGAAGAGTATCGCAGCTACAAAGATTGCACCTCAGTCAACAATCTATCGCATCATCAAGAACTTCAAGGAGAGAGTTTCCATTGTTGTCAAAAAGGCTCCAGGGCGCACAAGAAAGACCAGCAAGCGCCAGGACCGTATATTAAAACTGTTTCAGCTGTGGGATCGGACTACCTGCAGTGCCGGGCTTGCTCAGGAATGGCAGCAGGCTGGTGTGAATGCTTCTGCACGCACTGTGAGGCGGAGACTCTTTGAGCAAGGCCTGGTTTCAAGGAGGGCAGCAAAGAAGCCACTTCTCTCCAGAAAAAACATCAGGGACCGACTGATATTCTGCAAAAGGTACAGGGAGCGGACTGCTGAGGACTGGGGCAAAGTCATTTTCTCTGATGAATCCCCTTTTCGATTGTTTGGGACATCTGGAAAACAGCTTATTCGGAGAAGAAGAGGTGAGTGCTACCACCAGTCTTGTCTCATGCCAACTGTAAAGCATCCTGAAACCATTCATGTGTGGGGTTGCTTCTCAGCCAAGGGAATCGGCTCACTCACAGTCTTGCCTAAAAACACAGCCATGAATAAAGAATGGTACCAGAATGTCCTCCAAGAGCAACTTCTCCCAACCGTCCAAGAGCAGTTTGGTGCCCAACAATGCCTTTTCCAGCATGATGGAGCACCTTGCCATAAAGCAAAGGTGATAACTAAATGGCTCATGGAACAAAACATAGAGATTTTGGGTCCATGGCCTGGAAACTCCCCAGGTCTTAATCCCATTGAGAACTTGTGGTCAATCATCAAGAGACGGGTGGACAAACAAAAACCAACAAATTCTGACAAAATGCAAGCATTGATTTTGCAAGAATGGACTGCTATCAGTCAGGATTTGGTCCAGAAGTTGATTGAGAGCATGCCAGGGAGAATTGCAGAGGTCTTGAAGAAGAAGGGTCAATACTGCAAATATTGACTTGCTGCATTAACTCATTCTAACTGTCAATATAAGCTATTGGTACTCATAATATGATTGCAATTATATTTCTGTATGTGATATAAACATCAGACAAACACTAATAAAAACCAGAGGGCAGCAGATCATGTGAAAATATAATTTTGGTCTCATTCTCAAAAATTTTGGCCATGACTGTACATTTATACACCCTTGCATCTCTTCCCGCATAAGGAGTTTGAGGATAGAAGGGACAGTCGACGGTGAGCGGGGGCGCCATTGCGCAGGTTTAGGGTGCCAACCTCCGCTGTCAGGTAGGGTGCTGACGAATGATAGGCAACTAGGGATAGGCACCTCCCTAGATCTTTTCTATATAAGTACAAAATTTCTTGGGTGATGGTTTTGTGTGCACTAATTTTTAATTAAGTTAATATATGGGGTTATTTGGATGTACTTATACAATCATAAAGTCTTTACAGAAAGTGCAAAGCCTGAGAGAAATTATGAGGAGGGTCATCTATAGACCCCTGAAAGGCAACAACTGGCAGGACTCATTAAAATATTGAATATTACCAACATTTTTGTGTTGCTGTCACCTGGTAGTACATAAAAGTCTATACAAATCCAGGCTTTGTTTCAAAAACCTGACCGGCACATCCAAACATAGACTAAGTGTGAACAGGTGCTGAACCTAGAGTCGCCAACTCGTATATAGTTAAATAAACAAGGCAGCACGCTGCAGCGCTAAAACCTGCAAACTTGAAACACGAAATTTGAACTGCATTACTGCACTAGAAATATGAAAAATGAGAGCGTTTAGCGCATAAAAATGGCCAATTTTATATGTACCTGGTAGCCCCTTTACGGCATCTCTCTTATACCAGGTCCTAAACTTGCCTTACCTCACTGAGAATAAACGTCTCCATCTGAATGGGTACATGTGAAACCTCTTCCTAGACTAAAATTCTCTCTCTCTGTGGAGGGGTATTGGACCTGCTGTAATTAAAACACCTCTGGCTAGGAGGCGGTGGGCACGATCAGAAGTCTAAAGAATACATTTCAAAAACCTGACCGGCACATCCAAACATAGACTAAGTGTGAACCGGTGCTGAACCTAGAGTCGCCAACTCGTATATAGTTAAGTAAATAAGGCAGCACACTGCAGCGCTAAAACCTGCAAACTTGAAACACGAAATTTGAACTGCATTACTGCACTAGAAATATGAAAAATGAGAGCGTTTAGCGCATAAAAATGGCCAATTTTATGTTTACCTGGTAGCCCCTTTACGGCATCTCTCTTATACCAGGTCCTAAACTTGCCTTACCTCACTGAGAATAAACGTCTCCTTCTGAATGTGTACATGTGAAACCTCTTCCTAGACTAAAATTCTCTCTCTCTATGGAGGGGTATTGGACCTGCTGTAATTAAAACACCTGTGGCTAGGAGGCGGAGTGCACGATCAGAAGGCTAAAGAATACATTTCAAAAACCTGACCGGCACATCCAAACATAGACTAAGTGTGAACAGGTGCTGAACCTAGAGTCGCCAGCTCGTATATAGTTAAGTAAATAAGGCAGCACACTGCAGCGCTAAAACCTGCAAACTTGAAACACGAAATTTGAACTGCATTACTGCGCTAGAAATATGAAAAATGAGAGTGTTTAGCGCATAAAAATGGCCAATTTTATGTGTACCTGGTAGCCCCTTTACAAGGCAAGTTTAGGACCTGGTATAAGAGAGATGCCGTAAAGGGGCTACCAGGTACACATAAAATTGGCCATTTTTATGCGCTAAACGCTCTCATTTTTCATATTTCTAGTGCAGGAATGCAGTTCAAATTTCGTGTTTCAAGTTTGCAGGTTTTAGCGCTGAAGTGTGCTGCCTTATTTACTTAACTATATATGAGTTGGCGACTGTAGGTTCAGCACCTGTTCACACTTAGTCTATGTTTGGATGTGCCGGTCAGGTTTTTTAAATGTATTCTTTAGCCTTCTGATCGTGCACTCCGTCTCCTAGCCACAGGTGTTTTAATTACAGCAGGTCCAATACCCCTTCACAGAGAGAGAGAATTTTAGTCTAGGAAGAGGTTTCACATGTACCTATTCAGATGGAGACGTTTATTCTCAGCGAGGTAAGGCAAGTTTAGGACTTGGTATAAGAGAGATGCCGTAAAGGGGCTACCAGGTACACATAAAATTGGCCATTTTTATGCGCTAAACGCTCTCATTTTTCATATTTCTAGTGCAGTAATGCAGTTCAAATTTCGTGTTTCAAGTTTGCAGGTTTTAGCGCTGCAGTGTGCTGCCTTATTTACTTAACTATATATGAGTTGGCGACTCTAGGTTCAGCAAATGTTCACACTTAGTCTATGTTTGGATGTGCCGGTCAGGTTTTTGAAATGTATTCTTTAGCCTTCTGATCGTGCACTCCGCCTCCTAGCCACAGGTGTTTTAATTACAGTAGGTCCAATACCCCTCCACAGAGAGAGAGAATTTTAGTCTAGGAAGAGGTTTCACATGTACCCATTCAGATGGAGACGTTTATTCTCAGCGAGGTAAGGCAAGTTTAGGACCTGGTATAAGAGAGATGCCGTAAAGGGGCTACCAGGTACACATAAAATTGGCCATTTTTATGCGCTAAACGCTCTCATTTTTCATATTTCTAGTGCAGTAATGCAGTTCAAATTTTGTGTTTCAAGTTTGCAGGTTTTAGCGCTGCAGTGTGCTGCCTTATTTACTTAACTATATACGAGTTGGCGACTCTAGGTTCAGCAAATGTTCACACTTAGTCTATGTTTGGATGTGCAGGTCAGGTTTTTGAAATGTATGACAAGCCTACAGCCTGCAGTGATCCTCAACCTACTGAACAGCCGTACAGCCAGCTCTTCCCTCTCCTAGTGTATCCTCACCCACCCCCTGCAGACTGTGAGCCCTCGCGGGCAGGGTCCTCCCTCCTTATGTACTCGTGTGCCTTGTTATCTGCTCATGTTTAATGTATTTGTCTATATTTGCCCCGTATTCACATGTAAAGCGCCATGGAATAAATGGCGCTATAACAATGTATAATAATAATAATAATAATAATAATAATAATGTGCCGGTCAGGTTTTTGAAATGTATTCTTTAGCCTTCTGATCGTGCACTCCACCTCCTAGCCACAGGTGTTTTAATTACAGCAGGTCCAATACCCCTCCACAGAGAGAGAGAATTTTAGTCTAGGAAGAGGTTTCACATGTACCCATTCAGATGGAGACGTTTATTCTCAGCGAGGTAAGGCAAGTTTAGGACCTGGTATAAGAGAGATGCCGTAAAGGGGCTATCAGGTACACATAAAATTGGCCATTTTTATGCGCTAAACGATTTCATTTTTCATATTTCTAGTGCAGTAATACAGTTCAAATATCGTGTTTCAAGTTTGCTGGTTTTAGCGCTGCAGTGTGCTGCCTTATTTACTTAACTATATACGAGTTGGCGACTCTAGGTTCAGCACCTGTTCACACTTAGTCTATGTTTGGATGTGCCGGTCAGGTTTTTGAAATGTATTCTTTAGCCTTCTGATCGTGCACTCCGCCTCCTAGCCACAGGTGTTTTAATTACCGCAGGTTTAATACCCCTCCACAGAGAGAGAGAATTTTAGTCTAGGAAAAAGTTTCACATGTACCCATTTAGATGGAGACGTTTATTCTCAGCGAGGTAAGGCAAGTTTAGGACCTGGTATAAGAGAGATGCCGTAAAGGGGCTATCAGGTACACATAAAATTGGCCATTTTTATGCGCTAAACGCTCTCATTTTTCATATTTCTAGTGCAGTAATGCAGTTCAAATTTCGTGTTTCAAGTTTGCAGGTTTTAGCTCTGCAGTGTGCTGCCTTATTTACTTAACTATATACGAATTGGCGACTCTAGGTTCAGCACCTGTTCACACTTAGTCAATGTTTGGATGTGCCGGTCAGGTTTTTGAAATGTATTCTTTAGCCTTCTGATCGTGCACTCCGCCTCCTAGCCACAGGTGTTTTAATTACAGCAGGTCCAATACCCCTCCACAGAGAGAGAGAATTTTAGTCTAGGAAGAGGTTTCACATGTACCCATTCAGATGGAGACGTTTATTCTCAGCGAGGTAAGGCAAGTTTAGGACCTGGTATAAGAGAGATGCCGTAAAGGGGCTACCAGGTACACATAAAATTGGCCATTTTTATGCGCTAAACGCTCTCATTTTTCATATTTCTAGTGCAGTAATGCAGTTCAAATTTCGTAATCCAGGCTTTGTTCATTTTTATGAGAGAGAGCCTGTCCATATTATCTGTTGACAGAAGAAAGTGCCTGTCTGTTATGACACAGGAGGCTACACTAAAAACCTGCTCAGACAAGGGCAGCACAACATCTCCAAGGCAGAGAGATCATGCCAGGTGTCCAGTTTTCAGACCCAATAGTTGAAAGTCACAGAGGATTTAGGGGCTACGCTGTTTTTTTCACCCAGGTATTACTTGAACATCTTTAAAAATGTTTCCCTTCTTGTCAAAAATACCCAGTCATGAGACTGTGGGTGCAGGACTGGCTTAATGAAATTGACCCAGTTCTTTGACAGTGTACCCCTGCCTTTGCTGTGTGTCTTCCTGGCCTCTGCTCCTTGGTTGAGCAAGGAATCTTGCCCCCTGCCACTAGCGTTGTCTGATGATAATTTTTTCAATATATTTTCCACAATAGTCTTTTTGTATAGCACCACTTTAAAATAACTCACCTACCTCAGGAAGAAAAGATGCAAAGTTATCCTTGTAGCATGGGTCTAGCAGGGTGCACAACCGGTACTATTTTTTGGCAAAGATGAATATAATGGGAGTGTCATGGGAAATAGAGAGGTACATAAAGTTGGCCATATGTTCCAAGCTCCATACAGCCAACACTTCCCTGTCTCCACCCTGATGACTAGTCTCCATCTCGTCTTTCACCTCCCTTTCTTTTTCCACATTCCCATCCTCAGCTCATCCACGTAGGAGAGATGGAACGAAGGTTGTGTGACTACTAACCTCTGTCGTGTTGTGGTTGTCACCAGCTTCTTTTACTCCTTTTCATCCTCCTAAGCATTCACCTCCTCATTTATACCCAATCCACACTAAGCAGATGAGATGAGGCTGGGCTGGCTACAATCTCTTTGTGTTACATCATGCTCATTCCCCATCTGGTCTGCATGCAAAGCTTCATGTTTAATTGTGCGCAGCGACTGCTTAAGTAGGCTCAGAAGCAGGATATTTGTACTGACTATAGCATCATCAACGCTCATCATTTTTGTGGAGTGCTCAAAGTCTTGGAGAACTGCACAATTGTCAGACATCCATCCCCACTCTTCAGTTATTATGTGCGGAGGCTGACCAAAATACTGACAAGCGTGTTGGAGCTGGTAGTCAATCACTGGCCTATTCTGCTCGCAAAGCCTTGCCAGCATGTGTGGTGTGGTGTTTCAGCATGTGGTGATATTGCACACCAGTTTCTGAGCTGGCACTTGCTTGTGCTGTTCTAGCACTGCCAGAGCGGCTGCAGCTGTAACGGACTTGCGGAAATGAGTACTGATGTAGAATGTTTTGACCAAAAGCTCTGGCAAATCTGGGTAGGTTCAGACATCAATGAACTACCAAACTGAGCACGTATCAAGCATGGCATTTCTGTGAGCTTGCCAAGCTTCACAGTTGCCATTAGGCTACACCCATTATCACACACGATCATGCTTGGTTGGAGGTTCAGTGGTAAAAACTACAGATCTGTCTGGTCTGTTATTTTTTAAGTAACTATGCCACGGTGTATGACGGGAAGAAAAACATTAGACTTGAACAAAGAAGATCCAGGAAAACATACTCAGAAGGGAGGTAAGAACATTTCTAAAACAATCTACAGCGAGGAGATTGGAACAAAACAAAATCCTCTAATCTGCATGCTCGCAAACGCCAGAAGCCTGACAAACAAGATGGAAGAACTAGAAGCAGAAATATCTACAGGTAACTTTGACATAGTGGGAATAACCGAGACATGGTTAGATGAAAGCTATGACTGGGCAGTTAACTTACAGGGTTACAGTCTGTTTAGAAAGGATCGTAAAAATCGGAGAGGAGGAGGGGTTTGTCTCTATGTAAAGTCTTGTCTAAAGTCCACTTTAAGGGAGGATATTAGCGAAGGAAATGAGGATGTCGAGTCCATATGGGTCGAAATTCATGGAGGGAAAAATGGTAACAAATTTCTCATTGGGGTCTGGTACAAACCCCCAAATATAACAGAAACCATGGAAAGTCTACTTCTAAAGCAGATAGATGAAGCTGCAACCCATAATGAGGTCCTGGTTATGGGGGACTTTAACTACCCGGATATTAACTGGGAAACAGAAACCTGTGAAACCCATAAAGGCAACAGGTTTCTGCTAATAACCAAGAAAAATTATCTTTCACAATTGGTGCAGAATCCAACCAGAGGAGCAGCACTTTTAGACCTAATACTATCTAATAGACTTGACAGAATAACAAATCTGCAGGTGGTCGGGCATCTAGGAAATAGCGACCACAATATTGTACAGTTTCACCTGTCTTTCACTAGGGGGACTTGTCAGGGAGTCACAAAAACACTGAACTTTAGGAAGGCAAAGTTTGACCAGCTTAGAGATGCCCTTAATCTGGTAGACTGGGACAATATCCTCAGAAATAAGAATACAGATAATAAATGGGAAATGTTTAAGAACATCCTAAATAGGCAGTGTAAGCGGTTTATACCTTGTGGGAATAAAAGGACTAGAAATAGGAAAAACCCAATGTGGCTAAACAAAGAAGTAAGACAGGCAATTAACAGTAAAAAGAAAGCATTTGCACTACTAAAGCAGGATGGCACCATTGAAGCTCTAAAAAACTATAGGGAGAAAAATACTTTATCTAAAAAACTAATTAAAGCTGCCAAAAAGGAAACAGAGAAGCACATTGCTAAGGAGAGTAAAACTAATCCCAAACTGTTCTTCAACTATATCAATAGTAAAAGAATAAAAACTGAAAATGTAGGCCCCTTAAAAAATAGTGAGGAAAGAATGGTTGTAGATGAC
Source organism: Ranitomeya imitator (assembly GCF_032444005.1). Lineage (NCBI taxonomy): Eukaryota > Metazoa > Chordata > Amphibia > Anura > Dendrobatidae > Ranitomeya > Ranitomeya imitator. Next base: position 601,503,379 of record NC_091284.1, read on the forward strand.
GAGGAAAAAGCTAACATATTAAACACCTTCTTCTCCACGGTATTCACGGTGGAAAATGAAATGCTAGGTGAAATCCCAAGAAACAATGAAAACCCTATATTAAGGGTCACCAATCTAACCCAAGAAGAGGTGCGAAACCGGCTAAATAAGATTAAAATAGATAAATCTCCGGGTCCGGATGGCATACACCCACGAGTACTAAGAGAACTAAGTAATGTAATAGATAAACCATTATTTCTTATTTTTAGGGACTCTATAGCGACAGGGTCTGTTCTGCAGGATTGGTGCATAGCAAATGTGGTGCCAATATTCAAAAAGGGCTCTAAAAGTGAACCTGGAAATTATAGGCCAGTAAGTCTAACCTCTATTGTTGGTAAAATATTTGAAGGGTTTCTGAGGGATGTTATTCTGGATTATCTCAATGAGAATAACTGTTTAACTCCATATCAGCATGGGTTTATGAGAAATCGCTCCTGTCAAACCAATCTAATCAGTTTTTATGAAGAGGTAAGCTATAGGCTGGACCACGGTGAGTCATTGGACGTGGTATATCTCGATTTTTCCAAAGCGTTTGATACCGTGCCGCACAAGAGCTTGGTACACAAAATGAGAATGCTTGGTCTGGGGGAAATTGTGTGTAAATGGGATAGTAACTGGCTTAGTGATAGAAAGCAGAGGGTGGTTATAAATGGTATAGTCTCTAACTGGGTCGCTGTGACCAGTGGGGTACCGCAGGGGTCAGTATTGGGACCTGTTCTCTTCAACATATTCATTAATGATCTGGTAGAAGGTTTACACAGTAAAATATCGATATTTGCAGATGATACAAAACTATGTAAAGCAGTTAATACAAGAGAAGATAGTATTCTGCTACAGATGGATCTGGATAAGTTGGAAACTTGGGCTGAAAGTTGGCAGATGAGGTTTAACAATGATAAATGTAAGGTTATACACATGGGAAGAAGGAATCAATGTCACCATTATACACTGAATGGGAAACCACTGGGTAAATCTGACAGGGAGAAGGACTTGGGGATCCTAGTTAATGATAAACTTACCTGGAGCAGCCAGTGCCAGGCAGCAGCTGCCAAGGCAAACAGGATCATGGGGTGCATTAAAAGAGGTCTGGATACACATGATGAGAGCATTATACTGCCTCTGTACAAATCCCTAGTTAGACCGCACATGGAGTACTCTGTCCAGTTTTGGGCACCGGTGCTCAGGAAGGATATAATGGAACTAGAGAGAGTACAAAGGAGGGCAACAAAATTAATAAAGGGGATGGGAGAACTACAATACCCAGATAGATTAGCGAAATTAGGATTATTTAGTCTAGAAAAAAGACGACTGAGGGGCGATCTAATAACCATGTATAAGTATATAAGGGGACAATACAAATATCTCGCTGAGGATCTGTTTATACCAAGGAAGGTGACGGGCACAAGGGGGCATTCTTTGCGTCTGGAGGAGAGAAGGTTTTTCCACCAACATAGAAGAGGATTCTTTACTGTTAGGGCAGTGAGAATCTGGAATTGCTTGCCTGAGGAGGTGGTGATGGCGAACTCAGTCGAGGGGTTCAAGAGAGGCCTGGATGTCTTCCTGGAGCAGAACAATATTGTATCATACAATTAGGTTCTGTAGAAGGACGTAGATCTGGGGATTTATTATGATGGAATATAGGCTGAACTGGATGGACAAATGTCTTTTTTCGGCCTTACTAACTATGTTACTATGTTACTATGTGTGATGTTTGTCTCGTAGACTAATTAGATTCAGCAGAACCAGTTGCCACTTTGCTGAGGCAGTGCTGCACAGCTTCCAGCTTCCAGTTGATGAGTTGATGTGGACGACGTGATTTGAGATAAGACAGCGGAGATAAAGGATGAGAGGGAGCAGGAGGTTGTGCAGGAACTGTTGTAGGAGGTGGAGGAAACCCTGATAAAAGTAGAGCCAGCAATCATTGGAAGCACATGAGCCATGTCAGAGTGCGATTCTGCCCCAGCCTCAACAATGTACACCCAGTGTGCCATCAGTGAAAAGTAGCATCTCTGGCCACAAGCCCTTGTCCACTAACATAGGGGAAAAGGCAGAGGTATCACTCAATGGCACCAATTGTGGACCCAGGCGTTCACACTACCAAATCAGGTTCTTAGATGACATGTGCCTGATCATGCTGGTGGGGGTTAGGTTCTTAGTAATCAGGCCCCTGCTCATCTTGGCATGGTACAGGTTGGCAATGGCCATTTTGTTTGTCTCTGAACTCTCATTAAAATTTCCCAGAATGGGAAGCATCTAACTTTTTGATGGAGAAATTAAGGAGTGTCGGTGATCTGCTGAACAGTTGCCGTGACTTAACAGCAACTAGACTTAGCAGCAACTGTGTCTCATCATCTTCCTTTTTATCCCAAATTAGCCTTTCCCCACGCTCATGTTCTTGTGGCCATGGCTGCTTTGTGCATCATTAAACAGCATGTCCTCTTGTCTCTCTTGGAAAATGCAGGTTGACAGGCCACAATTAATAAGTGTTTTGGTAAAGACCTACTCGGAGTGTCTTAGTGTGGGATCACTAGTCTCCTCGGACTCAACATGGAGGGAGGAAGGAGGATCAGGGTGCGAATTGAGTGAAACAGACTTTAGGCTGGTGAGATTGGACTGTGTGCATAGTGCATAGTGCCTGATAAGGTATAGCAGTGCATGTTCTCAGTGTTACCATATGAGTAACTAATCATCTAAACCTGAATAGGAAAAAGTAAAATTAAGGCCATGTCTATCTTACCCATGCAGCTGCTAAGACACTGGCACTAATCTTATAGGTAAGAGAAACATCACATGGTCATAAGTATTCAGACCCTTTGCTCAGTATTGAGTAGAAATGGCCTTTTGAGCTAGTACAGCCATGAGCCTTCTTGGGAATGATGCAATAAGCTTTTCAGACGTGGAGTTGGGGATCTTCGGCCATTCTTCCTTGCAAATCCTCTCCAGTTCCGTCAGGTTAGGTGGTGAATGTTGGTGGAAAGCCATTTTGAGGTTTCTCCAGAGATGCTCACTTGGGTTTAGGTCAAGACTCTGGCTGGGCCAGTTAAGAATGGTCACAGAGTTGTTGTGAAGCCACTCCTCTGTTATTTTAGCTGTGTGCTTAGGGTCATTGTCTTGTTGGAAGGTAATCCTTTGGCCAAGTCAGAGGTCCAGAGCACTCTGGAAGAGGTTTTCATCCAAGATATCTCTGTAATTGGCCGCATTCATGTTTCCTTCAATGACAACCAGTCATCCACTCCCATAGCTTGATACTGCCACCACCATGTTTTACTGTTGGAATTGTATTGGGCAGGTGATGAGCAGTGACTGGTTTTCTTCACACATACTGCTTAGAATTATCACCAAAAAGGTCTATCTTTGTCTCATCAGACCAGAGAATCATGGTTCTCATAATCTGGGAGTCCTTCATGTGTTTTTTTTAGCAAACTCTATGTGGGCTTTCATATGTCTTGCACTGAGGGGAGGCTTCCATTGGGTCACTCTGCCATAAAGGCTCAACTGGTGGATGGAAAGCTGCAGTGATAGTTGACTTTGTGGAACTTTTTCCCATTCTCCCTACTGCATCTCTGGAGCTGAGCCACAGTGATTTTTGGTTTTCTCTTTATCTCTCTCACCAAGGCTCTTCTCCTATGATTCGTCAGTTTGGCTGAACGCCCAGGTCTAGGAAGACTCCTATTGGTACAGCAAGAGCACAAGAAGAGGTATTAGTTTATACTTTGGCCAAAGTACGCAAGCTCGTAACCCAGGGTCAAGGGTCCCCACACTTATGAGTCCTAATTCTAAACAGCAAGAGCACAAGAAGAGGATTCAGTGATCCTCCAAAAATTAGAAAAAAACAGCAAAACGAGGCAGAGATGCTTACCTGCCTAGGCCTCTAAACAAATGCAGAGGACCCATGTGGTTAAGATGGAAACTACACAGGTGCAGCATAACCGATGAGGCAACCACTCTCAACCTACCAAACTAATGGAGGGGGTCGTCCCCTGAAGAAGCAGTAACAAGTGAACGCGAAACGCACGTTGGGGATTGTCACCCAGGAACTGGACAGGACTCTTTCTGCTTACATGGGTAACTTACTCTCTTGATTGTTCTGTTGTTACATTAGGTACATGTGTTGATCTTTGGTATACGGATACCACTAGTAGACTTGTAATAAGATCACCACATGCCCTATACAGTACAGCCCATGTATAGCCAGTACTCTATATTTGATGGGTTGTCATCATATATACCATTCTAATATTATTAACTGGGCCCTGTCCTATATACCTGGTTGACACAGATGTGCCTTTGGATATAGTTACTGTGCACCTGATACCAGTGATTATCATTGATTTATTTGTATTTCTGTTTATATTTACTTAATAAAATATTACCGTTTTACTATACTTTGTGGCTAGTGTTGACTCATAGTTCTCCAATTCCTGATTATCTGATATCGAGTCGCCATATATGTGCATCTTATTGTACTCATTACTGACACTCATTGTGCCTAGTTGAAATGAAGGTCAGGTTTATAGATTCTCTAATCAGTCAATCTGTTTTCAGCTGTGCTAAAATACTTGCACAAGGGCTTTCAAGGGTATTTTAACCATCCAATAGCCTTCTTACACAGTTAGCAAACACAAAGTACCATAAGAACACTGTAGTAATGGTTGTTGGAAATGGGCCTCTATACACCTATGAACATAGAAATTACAGCTGAAACCGCGCATAAAGGGACCAAAAACACGTGTGAAAATATGGAAACACACGTGCAGAAGACAGAAGACTCAGCGTGTGACTCACAACAACGGAGCGGCACTGGGACCAGACTTAACCAACGCATTTCAGAGGAACTCCGTCCTCCTTCGTCAGGGTGCCTGACTCGGGGCTTCCCTGCACAGCACCCACATGTATTTACACATTGACCCTGTTGCACCTACCTCTCGGTGCACCGCTGTGCTGCAGCCCTTCTCAGGCTTGCTTGCCTGCACGCCTATTTTTTTTCACACATTTGTGCTTTTATCTGGATGTATCATTTGATACTTTAGATCTGTGAGGGGGCCCACCACACTGTCATTGCGGGTCATTGGGTCGCTTTTTAGCAGCGGCCACGGGTGGACCCTTGGTGCTTCTGTCTGCTTCTTGGTTGGTTTTGTTCAGCCTCCAGAAGCCCCCCAGTTGCCATTTCCATTGTTTGCATGTGTGTTTCCATATTTTCACATGTGTTTTTGGTCCCTTTATGCGCGGTTTCAGCTGTAATTTCTATTTTTAGTACCTCTATAGCAGGATTGGCACTCACCTGCCCTGACTCCAGCTGCTAGGGACTTTGTGTATAGGATTAGCGCTTGTGTGTTCCCCCTTTTACACCTATGAACATATTGCATTACAAACCAGACGTTTGCAGCTAGAACAGTCATTTACCACATTAACAATGTATAGAGTGTATTTCTGAATCATTTAATGTTAGCCTCATGGGAAAAAACTGTGCTTTTCTTTAACCCCTTCCCGACCTGTGATGCCACGTAGGCATCATGAAAGTTGGTGCCAAATCGACCTGTGACGCCTATGTGGCGTCATGGAGGGATCGCGTCCCTGCAGATTGAGTGGTACATCAGCCCAGGGGGGTTGGCTTCGCCCCCCATGGCTACGATTGCTCTGAATGGCTGTTGAAAGTGAAACAGCCAATCAGAGCAATTTGTAATATTTCACCTATGAAAAGTGGTGAAATATTACAATCCAGCCATGGCTGATGCTGCAATATCATCAGTCATGGCTGGAAACCCTGATCTGCCATGCGCCACCACTAGTACTCTGTACCACTACCCAGTACTCTGTTCTCTCCCGTACTGTGGTCTGCTCCTGTCTGCTCCCCCCATCCTCCTGTCCGCTCCCCCTGTGCTCCGATCCATCCCCCCTGCTCCGATCCCACCCCCTCATACTTACCGAGCCTCCCGGTGTCTATCCGTCTTCTCCATGGGTGCTGCCATCTTCCAAAATGGTGGGCGCATGCACAGTGCGCCCGCCGAATCTGCCGGCCGGCAGATTCGTTCCAGGTACATTTTGATTACTGTAATAAAACCTATCACAGTGATCAAAATAAAAAAATAGTAAATGTTAGGGTTAAGGTTAGGGTTAGGGTTACGGTTAGGGCTAGGGTTAGGGCTAGGGTTAGGGCTAGGGTTAGAATTAGGGTTAGAAATAGGGTTAGGGTTAGAATTAGGCTATGTGCACACGGTGCAGATTTGCTGCGGATCCGCAGTGGATCGGCCGCTGCGGATTCGTAGCAGTTTTCCATCAGGTTTACAGTACCATGTAAACCTATGGAAAACCAAATTTGCTGTGCCCATGGTGCGTAAAATACCACACGGAAATGCTGTGTTGTATTTTCCGCAGCATGTCAATTCTTTGTGCAGATTCTGCAGCGTTTTACACCTGTTCCTCAATAGGAATCCACAGGTGAAATCAGCACAAAAAACACGGGAAATCCATGGTAAATCCGCAGGTAAAACGCAGTGCCTTTTGCCTAAAACGCAGTGTAAAATCCCACTCGAATCCGCAACGTGGGAACATAGCCTTAGGGTTAGGGTTGGAATTAGGGCTGGGGTTGGAAATAGGGTTAAGATTAGGCTTGTGGTTAGGGTTATGGTTAGGGTTAGGGGTGTGTTGGAGTTAGGGTTGGGATTAGGATTAAGATTAGGGTTAGGGTTGGGTTTAGGGTTAGGGTTGTGTTGGGGTTAGGGTTGTGGTTAAGGATGTGTTGGGGTTAGGGTTGTGATTAGGGTTATGGCTAGAGTTGGGATTAGGTTTAGGGGTGTGTTGGGGTTAGTGCTGGAGTTAGAATTGAGGGGTTTCCACTGTTTAGGCACATCAAGGGGTCTCCAAACGCAACATGGTACCACCATTGATTCCAGCCAATCTTGCGCTCAAAAAGTCAAATGTTGATCCCTCCCTTCCGAGCCCCGGCGTCCACCCAAACAGTGGTTTACCCTACATATGGGGTACGATCATACTCAGGACAAACTGGGCAACAACTATTGGGGTCTAATTTCTCCTGTTACCCTTACAAAAATAAAAAATTACTTGCTAAAGCATAATTTTTGAGGAATGAAAAATTATTTTCTATCTTTATGGCTCTGCGCTATAAACTTCTGTGAAACACTTGGGGGTTCAAAGTGCTCACCACATATCTAGATAAGTTCCTTGGGGGTCTAGTTTCCAAAATGGGGTCACTTGTGGGGGGTTTCTACTGTTTAGGCACATCAGGGGTTCTGTAAATGCAACGTGATGCCCGCAGACAATTCCATCAAAGTCTGCATTTCAAAACATCACTACTTCCCTTCCGAGCCTCGACATGTGCCCAAACAGTGGTTTACCCCCACATATGGGGTACCAGCATACTCAGGACAAACTGGGCAACAACTATTGGTGTCCAATTTCTCCTGTTATCCTTGAGAAAATAAAAAAAATTGCTTGCTAAAACATCATTTTTGAGGAAAGAAAAATTACTTTTTATTTTCACGGCTCTGCGTTGTAAACTTCTGTGAAGCACTTGGGGGTTCAAAGTGCTCACCAGATATCTAGATAAGTTTCTTGGGGGTCTAGTTTATAAGATGGGGTCACTTGTGGGGGGTTTCAACTGTTTAGGCACATCAGGGGCTCTGCAAACGCAACATGATGCTTGCAGACCATTCCATCAAAGTCTGCATTTCAAAATGTCACTACTCCCCTTCTGAGCCCCAAGGTGTGCCCAAACAGTGCTTTACCCCCACATATGGTGTACCAGCATACTCAGGACAAACTGGACAACAACTCTTGGGGTCCAATTTTTCCTGTTACACTGGTGAAAATAAAAAATTGCGGGCTAAAAAATAATTTTTGAGGAAAGAAAAATGATTTTTTATTTTCACGGCTCAGAGTTATAATCTTCTGTGAAGCACTTGGGGTTGAAAGTTGTCACCGCACATCTAGATTAGTTCCATGGGAGATCTATTTTCCAAAATGGGGTCACATGTGAGGGAGCTCCAATGTTTAGGCACACAGGGGCTCTCCAAACGCGACATGGTGTCCGCTAACGATAGGAGCTAATTTTCATTCAAAAAGTCAAATGGCGCTCCTTCCCTTCTGAGCCCTGTTGTGTGCACAAACAGTGGTTGACCACCACATGTGAGGTATCAGTGTACTCAGAAGAAATTGCCCAATAAATTTTAGGATCCATTTTATCCTGTAGCCCATGTGGAAATGAACAAATTGAGGCTAAAAGAAATTTTTTGTGAAAAAAAGTACTTTTTCATTTTTATGGATCAATTTGTGAAGCATCTGGGGGTTCAAAGTGCGGAGGCGCTCCCTCTGCGTCCCAGAGCTTCCAGCAAGCAAGACAAAAAATTAAATAGCAAGCTGGACAGAAAAATAGAAAACCAAAGAAATACAAGCTGGAACTTAGCTTCTGATGGGAAGACAGGTCACAAGAACGATCCAGGAGTGAACTAGACCAATACTGGAACATTGACAGGTGGCATAGAGCAAAGATCTAAGTGGAGTTAAATAGAGCAGCAGCTAACAAATTAACCTAGTCACCTGTGAAACTCAGAAACACCCACCAGAGGAAGTCCATGGACAGAACCAGCCGAAGTACCATTCATGACCACAGGAAGGAGCCCGACAACAGAATTCACAACAGCGCTCCTTCCCTTCCGAGCCCTATCGTGCGCCCAAACAGTGGTTCCCCCCACATATGGGGTATCGGCGTAGTCAGGAAAAATTGTGCAATAACTTTTGGGGTCCAGTTTCTCTTTTTACCCTTGGTAAAATGAAAAAAAAATGTTGCTAAAAATCATTTTTGTGACTAAAAAGTTAAATGTTCATTTTTTCTTTCCATGTTGCTTCTGCTGCTGTGAAGCACCTAAAGGGTTAATAAACTTCATGAATGTGGTTTTGAGCACCTTGAGGGGTGCCGTTTTTAGAATGGTGTCACTTTTGGGTATTTTCAGCCATATAGACCCCTCAAACTGACTTCAAATGTGAGGTGGTCCCTAAAAAAAATGGTTTTGTAAATTTCGTTGTAAAAATGAGAAATCGCTGGTCAAATTTTAACCCTTATAACTTCCTAAAATTGTTTCCAAAATTGTGCTGATGTAAAGTAGACATGTGGGTAATGTTATTTATTAACTATTTTGTGTCACATAACTCTCTCGTTTAACAGAATAAAAATTCAAAATTTGAAAATTGCGACATTTTCAAAATTTTAGCCAAATTTTCATTTTTTTCACAAATAAACACAAAAATGATCGACCTAAATTTACCACTAACATTAAGCCCAATATGTCATGAAAAAACAGAACCACTAAGATCCGTTGAAGCGTTCCTAAGTTATTACCTTATAAAGGGACACTGGTCAGAATTGCAAAAAACGACCAGGTCATTAAGGACAAAATAGGCTGGGTCATGAAGGGGTTAAAAAATAAGGACATTTCTAAGTGACCCTAAACTTTTGAATTGTAGGGTAGTTACCGGATACCAGCAGCACTCATGCAGCCCCAAATAAGGATACTGCCACCACCTTGTTTCACTGTAGGCACCATGCAATTTTATTTGTACTCCTCACCTTTGCAGCATCAACAGATTTGAAGCCATCAGTTCAAAAAATGTTTATCTTGGTCTCATCACTCCAGAGTATAGAGTCCCAGTAGTCTTTTATATTTTTTCAGCATGGGCCCCTGGCAAATTGTAACCGGACTTTTTGTGCATGTGGTTTAGGAGAACTTCTTTTATGATTGATGCCTATGTATGTCACATCCCCTGATATATTATGTAATAGTAAATACCCCAGATTGGCTTTCTACTTCTTTATATAATTACAGTGAACTTGCATGTTGATTTTCTTAATGGAAAAGGAATATAAACCAGCTCACCCGTGATGCATAAGCTGAACGTCGGGAGCACGGACCCACTGTGTCCAGGCCCATAGGATCCAAAAGAAGAAAAAGTCCAGCTTCCCCGAATCCGCAAAAAAAATGTTTCTTTATTCACAAACATGTAGCATAGAGGATCCCTTAATCATGACATCATGTCATGATTAAGGGAGCTTAGTCTCCAGAAACGCATTGAGATTCACCCCCATATGGTTTGTGTTGAAGTTTGTATCCTCTATGTTACAAGTGAATAAAGAAACCTTTTTTTTCACGGATTCGGTGAAGCTGGACATTTTCTTCTACTGATTTTCTTAATCCCTTCTCATCAGACTACGCTCCCGTTTAGGTGTTTATTTCAGTTTTCAGACATCTCTGAAACTGATTTCAGTTTTGTCAGTAGGTTTCAGGTTCTGTAAGTGAAAAAAATTGGGCATCAGCACTGCCTCATTGAATCACATTTTTCCAAGTGCTATCTGAAAAAAATGGGATAGCACATGTCTGTTGAATTTGCTGGTGTGAACGAGCCTTTAATGAAAAAAAAACACTGATAATTTTGGCACTTGCTAATGTCATGCATTTCTAGTCATTTTGGTGTGTAGTTCTGAAGACGCAGGCCTAGGAGAGATTATTGCTTATAAAAACTCGTCTTCCGGAAGTAAGGTTATATTTTAATGAGTGAAGTAAACAAGGATATAGTATCAAATTTACATCAGGTGGACTAGTAACCAGACCTCTTTAGTTATTTAAAAAAAAAGCAAATAAATCATATGAATGGGGTATAATTAGCACGAAAATAGTAAGTTTTTAAGGGTAAGTGTAAAGATAAAAATACTTAGTAAGCAAAACAGTTTTACAAATGGTATACATAGGGAAAACAGCTGTTTGGCTCAAAAATAACAAAATGTTCCCTTGTGAGAGATAAAAAATGTGAGGGAAATTGCTTCCAAAGTAGTGAATTGAAGAAGTCAGCATGCTTCCCTCATAAGTGTTAGAAAAACAAGCTCATCTAACATGGTCTAAGCGTATCCGGCGTCTAGAGGCCCACATGTGACTGGTGACTAAATGGAGGTGTGCACTGATAAATTATGCATAAATCTCACATCCAACACAATGCCTGTTTCCAAAATAATTGACGATTTTTTTTATGAAGATATAATCTTTCCAGACAGTCCTAATGTTGTAATATGTGTCTATACAAAGTATTCTGAAATATATAATATTGTAAATTTTTTGGAAGCAGCAGATTAAATGAAACTGGAACTGTGGATACTGTATGTTAGGGGTCGAGTTCCCACTTCTGCACAGGGGGAATCTCGAGCCACCTCCGCTGCAGTCTCCCATTCTTGTCCAGCCGCAGCGGAGTCTGCTCAGCAAGGACGTCGGTCCCAGTGTCTTGCTCGCTCTCACTCTGTTCTGAGAGTTACTGCTGCTTCTCCAGTCTCTGCCATTAAAGTCTGTGCTGGTCAGCAGCGAGCGGACTTCTCTGGGACTAAGTCCTTGTCTGCACGTACTGAGCATGCCCAGCGTAAGGTCTCCCGTTGGAGATCGAGGGTCATGTGCTCAGGCTCTGCAGCACATTCCATTGGTCCTCTTGGCAGGTCCTGGAAGGGCAAAGGTGCTGTGGCCACTTCCTTTGCTGCTGCTATATAAACTGCGCATGACCGCACGGCCATGCGCTAGTATTGTCTTACAATTGCTAATGTGTGTATGTTGTGAGTGCAAGTCGTCCTTGGATACCCCTACCCTATTGAATGACTGTTCGCGGAAGGTGTATGGCTGCTACCTAGCGCCCGACTTATCCTACAGCACTAGTCACACATTATAGCGTCCAGTTGCTGTGACCGCCAGTACAGAATACTAGCGCCAGGGTCTGGCTAGTAAAATGGCGGACGACCAGCGTTTACAGAGGTACACCCAGCAGCTGGAGGGAAGGTTGGCGGCTCTTGAGCGTTCAATCTCAGCAGTAGATGTTACTGCTGTCGCTGTTCAGGCTGCAAGTGTGGCTGCAGCTACCTTGTCCACTGCCGCCCCTGTACCGACGCTATCTCGCCTCCCGCTACCAGAGAAATTTTCTGGTGACAGTAAGTCCTGTAGGGGTTTCATGAGTCAGTGCTCAATACATCTCTAGCTTCTGGCCTCTCGTTTCTCTACAGAGCGGGCTAAGGTGGGCTTTATAATTTCCTTATTGTCGGACAGGGCGTTGCAGTGGGCTATGCCGCTGTGGGAGTGTGGCGATCATGTGGTGCAGAGTGCTCCGTTATTCCTGAGCACTCTGAAACAGGTCTTTCTAGGACCTCGTGTCACCCATGACACGGCGCTCCAACTGTTGGCACTGACTCAGGGCTCGTCCTTGGTCAGCCTTTTTGCCGTCCATTTCCGCACTCTAGCATCTGAGCTGGATTGGTCAGATAAAGCCCTTATCCCTATATTTTGGAGGGGGCTGGCTGACCACGTTAAGGATGCTCTGGCCACTAGGGAGATTCCCGCCACACTGGAGGAGTTAATAACAGTATCTACTCGCATTGACCTCCGTTTTTACGAGCGGATGTTGGAGCGAGCCCAGTGTAGGCAGAGGTTTCGGCTGGCTCCCACCTTCGCCAAACCTTTGGAATCTCCAGTCCAGGCTCCTGAGTTCCAGGAACCTAAGGTGGTGTCACGAGCGGGATCTAAGTCCCAGACCGCTCGTGCACTCCAGGGTTGCCATGTATGCCAACAGTCAGGACATCTTGCCACCAGATGTCATCAGCGGTCGAGGAAACCTCAGCGTCTAGTGGTAGTAGGTGGAGGTGCACTAGACACTGCGACGTTTGCCTCCAAATTGTCCTTTAAGGGGACAATTACCTTTGGCTCATCCTCCCACTCGGTAGACCTCTGCGTGGATTCTGGGGCGGAGGGCAATTTTATGTCTTCTGCCTTCGCCCAACGTCACGCAATACCCCTGGTTATGCTATCTCAACCAGTAATGGTACGAGTGGTGAATGGTTCGACACTCCCCGCACAGATAACACATCAGACCATCCCTGTTACTCTGTCCATGTCGCCATCCCATCAGGAGATTATTTCTCTGCTCATCATTCCTGAGGGTATTGATGAGGTCCTGTTGGGGATACCTTGGCTACGGTACCACTCTCCTCACATCGAGTGGTCCTCAGGCAGAATTCTGGGATGGCGTGAATCATGTGGGGGTAGGTGTCACCGAGAGTGCGTTCGGGTTGCTACTACTGAGGTACCCGCAGATCTATCCTCTCTCCCCAAGCAATATTGGTCTCACGCAGACGTGTTCTCCAAAAAGGCGGCGGAGACCCTTCCGCCCCATCGCCCCTATGACTGTCCTATCGATCTCTTGCCTGGTGCGGAGCCTCCCCGGGGTCGAGTTTATTCATTATCTCTCCCGGAGACGGAGGCCATGTCTCAGTATATTCAAGAAAATCTGGCAAGAGGGTTTATCAGGAAGTCAGTGTCACCTGCTTGGGCAGGGTTCTTCTTCGTGCAGAAGAAGAATGGGGAACTACGTCCATGCATAGACTACAGGGGTCTTAACGCTATCACCGTTAAGAACAAGTATCCTTTGCCCTTGATATCCGAGCTCTTCGATAGGCTTCGGGGAGCTAGAGTGTTTACTAAATTAGATCTGCGGGGTGCTTACAACCTGATTCGCATCCGTGAGGGGGACGAATGGAAAACCGCGTTTAACACCAGAGATGGGCACTATGAGTATCTGGTGATGCCCTTCGGGCTCTGTAATGCCCCAGCCGTTTTTCAAGACTTTGTCAACGACATCTTCCGGGATATGCTTTCCACCTCAGTTGTAGTCTATCTGGATGATATTCTCATCTTTTCTCCAGATATTGACTCCCACCGGAGAGATGTTGGCAGAGTCTTCGACCTCCTACGGGCAAACTCTCTTTACGCTAAGTTGGAGAAGTGTATGTTTGAGCAGGAGTCTTTGCCGTTCCTGGGCTATATCATCTCCGCCCAGGGATTGGCTATGGATCCTGCCAAACTACAGGCTGTGATGGACTGGCAAGAGCCCCATTCTCTTAAAGTGGTGCAGCGCTTTATGGGGTTCATTAACTATTACCGCCAGTTCATTCCCCACTTCTCAACTCTGGTAGCTCCCTTGGTAGCCCTCACCAAGAAGGGAGCGAATCCTAAATTGTGGTCGGAAGAGGTCTCCAAGGCCTTCACTTCTACTAAGTCCCACTTTGCTAGCGCTCCCATCTTACATCGTCCCGATGTGGATAAGCCATTCCTAATGGAGGTGGATGCCTCATCCGTTGGTGCTGGAGCAGTCCTCTATCAGAAGGATGCTCAAGGTCGGAAGCATCCATGCTTCTTCTTCTCTAAGACCTTCTCGCCAGCGGAGAGAAACTACTCCATCGGGGATAGGGAGCTGCTAGCAATGAAGTTGACCTTTTCAGAGTGGAGACATCTTCTGGAAGGTGCGCGGTTTCCCTTCCAGGTTTACACTGACCACAAAAATTTGGTCTACTTACAAACAGCCCAGCGGCTAAATTCTCGCCAAGCCAGATGGTCCTTGTTCTTTTTCCGGTTCCATTTTTCTCTTCATTTTCTCGCCGGGGAGAAGAATATTCGTGCTGATGCTCTCTCTCGCTCCCTTATGTCAACTGAAGAGGAGGAAGAGGAGCCTCGGCTTATTGTTCCTTCTGAGAGCCTGAGAACCGTAGCGCCGGTTTCGCTTGAGTCTGTGCCTCCGGGCAAGACTTTTGTGCCCATTAATTTGCGACCGGAGGTTCTCTCTTGGGCTCATTCGTCCAGAGTGGGTGGACACTTTGGGACAAAGAGGACATCTGAGCTACTGGCGAGGACGTACTGGTGGCCGCATATGGTCCGGGATGTCAGGGATTATATTCTGGCATGTGTCTCCTGCGCCAAAAATAAATCTCCGCGTCAAAGGCCAGCTGGGTTGCTCTATCCTTTGCCGGTGGCAGACAGGCCCTAGGAGATGGTCGGGATGGACTTTGCCGTGGGTTTGCCCAAGTCTCGCGGCTGTACCATCATTTGGGTCATCACCGATCATTTCTCGAAAATGGTGCATTTGGTGCCGCTACCACGGTTACCTTCTGCACGGGCCTTGGCTGCGTTGTTCATTAAGCACATCTTCCGCCTACATGGTATGCCTGACAAAATTGTCAGTGACCGGGGTCCCCAGTTTGCGTCTCGGTTCTGGAGAGAGCTGTGTCGTCTTCTCAGTATTGAGTTGAATCTCTCTTCCGCTTATCATCCCGAGACGAATGGGTTGGTAGAGAGGGCCAACCAGACCTTGGTCACATACCTGCAACATTTTGTTTCAGCCAGGCAGGATGACTGGGCATCCTTGCTATCATGGGCAGAGTTTGCGCTGAACAACGCCGTAGCCGACTCCACTGGACAAACACCATTCCTCCTCAACTATGGCCATCATCCACGGGTACCTGTGCCTATGCCCGTGTCTTCCGCAGACTCCAGGGTGGCAGACTGGGCTGTGGAGGCAGGGGATATTTGGGACCGCACTCAGGATGCCATTCGGGCCTCTAAGGAGAGAATGAGGTCCTCCGCTGATGCTCATCGGCGCCCCGCCCCGACCTTTGCTCCTGGCGACTTGGAGTGGCTCTCCGCCCGTAACATCAGGCTGCGAGTTGAGTCCACTAAATTTGCTCCTCGCTATTTGGGTCCCTTCAAGGTCCTCGAACAGGTTAATCCTGTGGTCTACCTTCTGGCCCTTCCTCCACGCCTTGGTATCACCGACACCTTTCATGTGTCCCTCCTTAAGCCCGTATACATGTCCCGGTTTTCTGAGTCATCTGCCGGGACATCGGGTTCGTCTACGGACGATTTCGAGGTGAACGATATCTTGGGGTGCAAGGTGGTACGTGGCAAAAAAATTTTTTGGGTGGACTGGAAGGGTTACGGCCCTGAGGATAGGTCCTGGGAGCCTGTTGAGCACATTCGGGCTCCGCAGCTCATTGCTGCCTTCGAACGTAGCGAGGCCCTAGGAGGGGGGGTAATGTTAGGGGTTGAGTTCCCGCTTCTGCACAGGGGGAATCTCGAGCCACCTCCGCTGCGGTCTCCCATTCTTGTCCAGCCGCAGTGGAGTCTGCTCAGCAAGGACGTCGGTCCCAGCGTCTTGCTCATTCTCACTCTGTTCTGAGAGTTACTGCTGCTTCTCCAGTCTCTGCCATTAAAGTCTGTGCTGGTCAGCAGCGAGCGGACTTCTCTGGGACTAAGTCCTTGTCTGCACGTACTGAGCATGCCCAGCGTAAGGTCTCCCGTTGGAGATCGAGGGTCATGTGCTCAGGCTCTGCAGCACATTCCATTGGTCCTCTTGGCAGGTCCTGGAAGGGCAAAGGTGCTGTGGCCACTTCCTGTGCTGCTGCTATATAAACTGCGCATGACCGCACGGCCATGCGCTAGTATTGTCTTACAATTGCTAATGTGTGTGTATGTTGTGAGTGCAAGTCGTCCTTGGATACCCCTACCCTATTGAATGACTGTTCGCGGAAGGTGTATGGCTGCTACCTAGCGCCCGACTTATCCTACTGCACTAGTCACACATTATAGCGTCCAGTTGCTGTGACCGCCAGTACGGCGCCGTGCACTTCCTCTGTGCTTTCCTTACCCAAGCCTGGGTGGTTAGTGGCGTTCGTCAGTGCGGCACTGCATGCACTCTTGTGCCTTAATATTGCTCTTCAGTTTCCTTACACACCCAGTTGCGGTGTTGTGCCAGCAAGGGTCTAATCGGACTCCAATCCTAGTTGGGGTTGAGTTCGCTGACTACTTGCTCGCGCTTTAGGTGCGGTACCGCGGTCCTGTGCCTTAACAGGATTGCTTCTTTCACGCTGGGTGAGGTTAACCCACGCGTGTATACTTTAGTGTACCGCCATATAGTCTGCTAATTGCTAGCAGCAGGTTTTCACCTGCACGGTGGACCCCGGACTGCGAACGCATCTATACCATCTGTCTTGGTGCGTTCCGCCAGTCCTAACACTGTATCTATTCACTGTGGATTTTGGCTGAACGGCTAGCTATCTCTCCTCTATAAACCCAGGGTCGGCGTTAGGGGCAGGCAGACCAGGCAGCTGCCTATGGCCTATGCTCCCACCGACGCCGCATTGAACTATACCGGCGTCTGCCGGTACAGTTAAAAGCAATGATAGAGGAGAGAGTGTCAGCTGACGCTCCCTCTCCCATCACTCCCCGCTTTGCCTCTGACACTGCGGGTGCACGATGACATCATCGCGGACTCACTGTGTGCCAGGCAGTGCAGCCACTGAGACAGGAGCAGGGAGCTGCACAGGCACGAGGAGAGGTGAGGAGTGTGGTTTTATGTTTTACTATAACAGTGAGTACTGGACTGTGGGGCCATTCTCGGGGGGAGATGTGTGCTGTGCTATACACTATGCGGGCAGTGTTATATACTATGCGGGCTGTGCTATATACTATGCGGGCTGTGCTATATACTATGTGGACTGTACTATATACCATGTGGGGTGTGATATATATTATGTGGCTGTGCTTTATACTATGTGGGCTGTGTTATATACTATGTTGGCTGTGCTATATACTACATGGGCTGTGTTATACACTATGTGGACTGTGTTAAATACTATGCAGGCTGTGCTGTTTACTATGCGGGCTATGCTATATACTATGCTGGCTGTGTTATATACGTACTATGTGGGGTACATTATATTCTATAAGTAAAGGCTGTGTTATATACTATGTGGCCGTGTTATATACTATTGGGGGTATATTATATTCTATGGGGGAGGCTGTGTTATTTATTAAGGGGGGTATATTCTATTCTATGGAGAGGCTGTGTTATGTACTATGGGGGGGTACATTATACTTTATATTTTATGAAAGAGGCTGTATGATATGTAAGGGGTTGAGTTCCCACCTCTGCACAGAGGGAATCTTGAACCATCTCTGCTGCAGTCTTCAATTCTTCTCCAGCCACAGTGGATCCTGGTCAGTGGAGACGTCAGTCCCAGCGTCTGACTCAGCCTCATACTGTGCAGATGGTTACTGCTGCCTTTCCAGGCTCAGCCATTGTAGCCAGTACTATTAGGTATATACTCACCCTCGGACGCGCTCTGCTCCTTTCCGGCAGCCTTCCTTCCTAAGAATCAGCGCTTGAAGGACCTTCGGTTACGTCGCGGCTTGTGATTGGTAGCGCGAGTGGTCACATGGGCGGTCGCGCGATCAATCACAAGCCGCGACGTCATCTAAGGCCCTTCACGCGCTGATTCTAAGGAAGGAAGGCTGCCGGTTAGTACCAGGGCGCGTCAGAGGGTAAGTATAACAATATTTTTTATTTTAATTCTTTATTTTACACTTAAATATGGATTCCGATACCGATTTCCGATATTGCAAACATATCGGAACTCGGGATCGGAATTCCGATACCAGATTCAGAAGATCGCCGACCTCATGACCGACCCCACACAGGAGTCGGGTCGGGTTTCATGAAACCCGACTTTGCCAAAAGTCGGCGACTTCTGAAAATGGCCGACCTGTTTCGCTCAACCCTATTCAATATATATTTACTCGGTGCGTTCCGCCAACCCTAACATAATACTAGCGCCAGGGTCTGGCTAGTAAATGGCGGACACACAGCAATCCATGCAGCACATCCAGAAGCTGGAGGGTAGGTTGGCGGCTCTCGAGTGCACAACCTCAGCTACGGATGTAACCACAGTTGCTGTTCAGGCTGCTAACGTGGCTGCAGCAACGTTTTCCACTGCCACCCCTGTTACGACTCTATCTCGCCTCCCGCTGCCGGAAAAAGTTTCTGGTGATAGTAAGTTTTGTAGGGGTTTCATCAGCCAGTGCTCTATACATCTTGAGCTTCTGGCCGCATGTTTCCCCACAGAGCAGGCTAAGGTGGGATTTATTGTGTCTCTCCTGTCGGACAGGGCGTTGGAGTGGGTTACGCCGCTGTGGGAGCGTGGCCATCATGTGGTGCAGAGTGATTCGTTGTTCCTGAGCACTCTGAAACAAGTCTTTTTAGGACCTCATGTTACCCATGATACGGCACTCTGACTGTTGGCATTGACTCAGGGCTCGTCCTTGGTCAGTCATTTGGCCGTCCACTTTCGCACCCTAGCATCTAAGCTGGAGTGGTTGTATAAATCCCTTATTCCGACATTTTGGAGGGGGCTGGCAGACCACGTGAAGGATGCTCTGGCCACTAGGGAGATTCCCACCACACTGGAGGAGTTAATAGCAGTGTCCACTCGTATTGACCTCCGTAGTCATGAGCAGAAGTTAGAGCAACCCCAGTGTAGGCAGAGGTTTTGGCTGGCTCCCACCTTCGCCAAACCTTTGGAATCTCCGGTCCAGGCCCCTGAGTCACATGAGGCCATGGAAGTGTCACGAGCGGGATCTAAGTCCCAGACCGCTCATGCCCTCCAGGTTTGTCATGATGCCAGCAGTCAGGACATCTTGCCACCAGATGTCCCCAGCGGTCAAGGAAACCTCAGCATCTAGTGGTAGTAGGTGGAGGTACACTAGACACGGCGACGTTTGCCTCCAAATTGTCCTTTAGGGGGACAATAACTATTGGCTAATTTACCCACTTGGTAGAACTCTGTGTGGATTCTGGGGCGGAGGGCAATTTTATGTCTTCTGCCTTCTCCCAATGTCACGCAATTCCCCTGGTAATGTTGGCTCAACCACTAACTGTACGAGTGGAAAATGGGTTGACACTGCCCTCACAGACAACACACCAGACCATCCCTTTTTCTTTGTCCATGTTGCCATCTCATCAGGAAATTATATCTCTGCTCGTCATTCCTGAGGGAATTGATGATGTCCTGTTAGGGATACCTTGGCTATGGTACCACTCTCCTCATATTGAGTGGTCAACAGGCAGAATTTTGGGATGGTGTGAATCTTGTAAGGGTAGATGTCAGAGGGAATGTGTTCAGGTTGCTACTACTGAGGTACCGGCAGATCTATCCTCTCTCCCCAAGAAATATTGGCCCTATGTGGACGTGTTCTCCAAAGGGCTGCGGAGACCCTTCTGCCTTACCAACCCTAAACATTTCTTTGAAGCCCATCACAGTAATCCGAAGGGCCTCAGATTCTGTGGGATTGACCATGTTTACATGGGGATTAGGGGCGGCAATATCAAACAGAAACTTCTTCAAAAGGAGACACGCTGGATGGTTACGTTGAACACACTCTCACCGATTGGCCTTAATGAGGCCATCAGCTTCAAGCCTTTTCTATAAATTTGAGCTATTTTTTTTTTTATTTTAGGTCTGGATGTTTTTTATTGCTACTTTTTTTGCTACTGTTTTCACAATGTGTGTCTGTGTTATGTATTGATACTAATTTGTTATGCTATTTTGTTCTGATTTAGATGTCGTCTTTTTTCACTTTGCCCATGATCGGGAGGAATCTATGGAGGATATTCCTATGTTTAAACCTTTTCTTATCCATCGGAAGTTACACGTGAAGACTGCCAAAACAGTGCCGACATTTTTCTATGCTATAACCGCCCGTATTCTGCCGGGACAGAACACGGATGGTACCGCAATGGAAGATATCTTCAGCATTAGTTTGCGAATGTGCTTACTGTTTTCGTATACGCGTATTGCATTATATTCTGTCTTGCTGCTTTTTTTTTCAGATAAATAATTGCATGGTTCATCCTTAGTTATAGCAGTTTAATTTTTGATGTATACCTTTTTGTAATTCTGCTAGAGTTGGTTTGTGTTATTTTGTATATATGGGTTCATGCCTAGTCTAAGATTGGATCTAAATTCACAAATTGGGCTTACTATTTTGATATAAGCTGCATTAATAATTACCCGCAATAAGTGGAATTTTCTATAAACAATAAACTATACATTTACGTTGTGTTTGCTATTACTACGTTGGCAGTTTTCAGATTGATAGTTATACTATTCTATCTTAATATTGCTGCCCCGTATATAACCTTAATATGCAGCTTGCACATACTCCTTCATGCCCGACACTTGCCTTTTCTCCATTTGCCCTAGCAGACACTCCACGCATGCGCTGTTCTATCTAAAGCGACGCTGCTATCTGACTACGCTGCCCTAGAAATGGGCGGGGACGAGTAGGGTTCTCGGATTTTTCATGTCATCTTTAGCATTTTGCCATCTTTATATGCTATCTTTTAGCTGTTTTTCCTTACACCTTTTGTCTATATATTGTGATTATCTATAGCATACTTTTGTATATTTAATACTTTCATAAACTACTATTTGCATATTTTCCTTATATCTCTATTTTTTCAGCACAGACTTTTGGTCAATGACCATTTCTAGTATGATCTTTTGGATCTAGGTACCACTTTATCTGTCTGATGCGTTCAATGTTGTTTTAGGTTTATATGGTTAGGCCTAGAGGTATGCCCCCTGTTGGCCGAGAGGGCACCATCGTTTAGGTGTTTTTTCTGTCCTTTTGACCTCTTGCCTGGTGCTGAGCCTCCCTGGGGTCGAGTCTATCCGTTATCTCCCCAGGAGACGGAGGCAATGTCACAGTGCATCCAGGAAAATCTGGCAAGAGGATTCATTAGGAAGTCAGTGCAGGGGTTCGGTTCTTCTTTGTGCAGAAGAACAGGGAACTACATCCATGCATAGATTACAGGGGTCTTAACTAGGGTTGAGCGCAACGGATCGGACAAATTCAAAAATCGCCGACTTTCGGCAAAGTTGAATTTCATGAAACCTGACCCGATCCTAATGTGGGATTGGCCATGAGGTCAGCGATCTGCACGCAAAAGTCGTGTTTCTTATGACGCTTTCAGTGCCATTTTTCAGCCAATGAAGGAGGATGCAGAGTGTGGGCAGCGTGATGACATAGGTCTCGGTCCCCACCATCTTAGAGAAGGGCATGACAGTGATTGGCTTGCTTTCTGCGGCATCAGAGGGGCGATAAAGGGGCGTGCACGCCGGCCAACATCTTACTTCTGCCGATCTTAGCATAGGGAGAGGTTGCTGCAGCTTCATCAGAAGAAGGGATATAGTTAGGGAGAGAAGATTAACCCCCAAACTGCTTGTGCTGTAGCGATTTCCACTGTCCAATACACCATTTTTTTGCAGGGACAGTGGAGCGTATATTTTTATGCATCAGCTCTGTAGCTTATTAGGCTGCCTTATAAGGCTCCCTGATAGCTGCATTGCTGTTTGTACGCCGCTGTGCAAACAAAATGCTTTTTTTCAAAGCACAAATCCTGTTGCTCCTTCCTTTCTGCACAGCTATCTTGTTTATTTGTCCACACTTTTTTGTGCAGCAGTCCTTTTTATTGCTGCCATACTTTTCCTGAGATCATTGTAGGGAGATTGAAATTGTACTACAGTCCTTGTATTTTCTCATATATCTTCCAGCCACTTTCTGCCACTTACATTGTGTTGTTTTATAGACTGGGCCTGCGTTTTGGTTCAGTCTCCCCCCCAAAAAAGTGAGATTCAAATTCTCACAAAGTGAATATACTGAAGTCCTGTTAGTTTGTCGTATGTCAGTCAGCCACTTTCTGCCACTTAGATTGCATTGTTATATACACTGGGCCTGAGTTTTGGTTCAGTCTCCCAAAAAAAGGGAGATTCTAATTCTCACAAAGTGGATATACTTCAGTCCTGTTAGTTTGTCGTATATCAGCCAGCCACTTTCTGCCACTTACATTGTGTTGTTATATACACTGGGCCTGAGTTTTGGTTCAGTCTCCCAAAAAAAAGGAGATTATAATTGTCAAATAGTGGATGTTAGGGTTGGCGGAACGCACCGAATATATTTATTAGATGAGATAGGTGCGTTTGCAACCCGGCATCCACCGTGCAGGAAAGAAACTGCTGCTAAGCAAGGCGGCGAAGCAAATTAGTACAAACGAACTCTGTTTCTTCACAAAGCCCATAGTAAAGAGAACGCTGTGCCCTGTTTAGCTCACAGGGGACACAGCTACTGTGTAGAGCCGACAGTGGTCTTGCAGTCCAACCAAGAAGCAGCTCCTCTCCGGTGGAGCCAGAATTCTAATGGCTATTAGCCAACCCTGAATTCAGACATAAACTCCTCGCTGGAGGTGCCAGCATTCTAGGGGCTTATTTCAGCCGAGTCACTGACTGCATACACAAAACTCCTCGCCGGAGGTGCCAGCATTCTAGGGGCTTATTTCAGCTGGGTCCCTGACCACACACACGACCACACTGGCGCTGACCTCATACATATTTGATACTAGCGCATAGCCGTGCGGTCATGAGAACCTTTTATAGTTGTAGCACCTACAGGACCTTCCCATAAGGACCAATGGAAGGCTGCCACAGAACTTGATCAGGTAAAGGACCTTCCTGGAGGACCAATGGAAGTTGCTGCAGTACCTGAGCATGTGACCCTTGATCTCCACTGAGAGATCTTACCCTGGGCATGCTCAGTGTGTGCAAAGCAAGACTTAGTCCCAGAAAAGCCTGCTCGCCACAGACCAGTGCAGGGTATAATAGTAGAGCATTCAGTGATTCAGTGAGACGCTGGGACCGACGTCTCCGCTGAGCAGGTTCCACTGCAGCCGATGCAGAATGGGAGACCGCAGCAGACATGGTTCGAGATTCCCCCTGTGCAGCGGCGGGAACTCGACTCCTAACAGTGGATATACTTCAGTCCTGTTAGTTTGTCGTATGTCAGCCAGCCACTTTTTGCCACTTAGATTGCATTGTTATATACACTGGGCCTGAGTTTTGGTTCAGTCTCCCAAAAAAGGGAGATTCTAATTGTCACAATGTGGATATACTTCACACCTGTTAGTTTGTCATATATCAGCCAGCCACTTTCTGCCACATACATTGTGTTGTTTTATGCACAGGACCTGAGTTTTTTGCTTCAGTATCCCCCCAAAAAAGTGAGATTCAATTTATCACAAAGTGGATATACTTCAGTCCTGTTAGTTTGTCATATATCAGCCAGCCACTTTCTGCCACTTACATTGTGTTGTTTTATACACTGGGCCTGAGTTTATATACACCTTCTACCTTGTTTTACAGTACCATATAACGGTTGTTATTTTGGTTAGATTTTCCAAAAAATGAGGAGGTCTGGTGGAAGAGCCCATGAGCAGTGGTTGCCAGCTGGTACTGATGGTGGTGGTGGTGGTGGTGCATCTGGTGGTAGTGGCAAAAGCACAATAGCAGCTAAAGCTGGAGGTGTTGAGCCAGCGTCATCTGGCTACACAAGACCTCGAAGGCTCCCTTATCTGGGAGTAGGAAAACAGCTTTTAAAGCCGGAGCAGCAGGAAAAAGTTTTGGATTTCCTTACTGACTCAGCCTTTAGCTCTTTCGCCTCCTCTTCAGAAAGTTCCAAATATAAAAGCAGCGAGTCGTCAGAGGATGCTCCCGGTCAGAAACAAGACGTTTCCTTGAGTCCTTCACCCAAACCAAAAGTGAAGTATGTGTCAGGTGACATTACAGGTTACTCCATGGAGCGCTTTACACATACCATGCCTGGGTTAGAAAGGGAAATTGTTAACTGCCCATTACAAGATAAATCGGACATGGAGTGCCCTGATCCACAGCCACAGCTAGATTATTATGCGGTTCCATTGACTCAGATCACTACATTGCCCTCGCAGTATACTGAGCCAGAATCTGACCCTGCTGAGACTATGGTGCCCCGTCCCGAACGCTATAGCACCTTACACGGTGACACAGAGGATGGTGCACATGACATTGAAGAGGAGGTGATAGATGACCCAGTTGTTGACCCAGATTGGCAGCCATTGGGGAAGAGGGTGCCACTGCCAGTAGCTCAGAAGCGGAGGAAATGCTCAAAGACCTTTAGCAGAGCGAAGAATCTTCAAAATTTAAATACAACGTGCATGCTTAGACATTTAACCAGCATGCACTTGCAAGCCTGGACTAACTACCAAACATCCTGTATCGTTGGTGCACCTGCTCAGAATGAAGGTAGTCAGCAATGCTACATTGCTTCCCTTACTGTAAGACCACCGGTTAGGACACCACCAGCAGCAAATGTGGAGGTATCGTCACAAGGCCAAAGCAGTCAGGGAATCACAAGGTTATTGGTAGGAAACACTGTATGTAGGCCAACATCAAGAATACCATCACCAACCCTCTCTAAATCTGCCATGTCCACCACCACCACCGCTAGTTCCACCATATGCAGCTCTCCAGTCCAGCTCACCCTACAAGAGACTCTCATTAAGAAAAGAAAGTACTCATCCTGTCATTCGCGTACACAGGGTTTGAACGCCCACATTGCTAGACTAATCTCGTTAGAGATGATGCCCTACCGGTTTGTTGAAAGCGAAGCTTTCAAAGACCTGGTGGCCTACGCAGTACCACGCTATGACCTACCCAGTCAGCACTTCTTTGATAGAAAAGCCATCCCAGCCCTCCACCAGCATGTCAAAGACCGCATTGTCCATGCACTGAAGCAATCAGTCAGTGGAAAGGTGCACCTCACAACAGATGCATGGACCAGTATGCATGGCCAGGGACGTTACGTGTCCATTATGGCGCACTTGGTTAATATGGTGGATGCAGGGTCCACAGGGGACAGCCATAGTGGGACAGTTCTGCCTAGCCCACGGTCTAGGAAACAGTTGGCTGTAGGCGTTTGCCACCCCTCCTCCTCCAGATGCGAAAGCTCATCCACAGAGCGCAGTCGCATGACCACTCCATCCGCAGCTGCCAGTGTTGCACACGAGGTGTCCCATTATCGAACAGCTAGTGGTAAGCATCAGCAGGCTGTGTTACAAATGAAGTGTTTAGGTGACAACAGACACACTGCGGAGGTACTGGCCGAGTACTTGCAGCAAAAAACTCAGTCATGGCTGGGCAGTGTACATCTTGAGGCAGGCAAGGTAGTCAGTGATAACGGTAGGAATTTTATGGCTGCCATAGCCCTTTCAGAACTTAAACACATACCTTGCCTGGCTCACACCTTGAACCTGGTGGTGCAGTGCTTCCTCAAAATTTATCCTGAGTTACCAGCCTTGCTCCTGAAGGTGCGAAGACTTTACTTGCACATCCGCCGGTCGCCCGAACACTCCAGCCATATGCTGAACCATCAGCAATCGCTGAATCTTCCCCAGCACCACCTAATAATTGACGTTGCAACAAGGTGGAAGTCCACACTGCACATGGTTCAGAGGCTGTGCGACCAGAGGCATGCTGTAATTAATTTGTGGGGGGATACACAAACGCGGGCAGGCAGTTGGATGGCAGACATGGAGTTGTCTGGTGTGCAGTGGTCGAAGCTACAAGACCTCTGTCAAGTCCTTCAATGTTTTTAGGAATGTACATGCTGGTAAGTGCAGACGATGCCATCATAAGCATGAGCATCCCACTAATGCATCTGCTGATGCAAAGATTGACGCACATTAAGGAGCAGGCGTTTGCAGCTGAGGAGGAGGGAAGCCTTGATGACAGTCAGCCATTGTCTGCTCAGGGAACTCTCCTGGACAAGGTGGCGGACAAAGAGGAGGAGAAGGAGGATGATGGGGATTAATATTTATGGGAGGAGGATGCTTCTAAGGGGGCAATACAAACTGGTGGCGTTGCAAGGTCAGGTACAGGGTTTTTGCGGGACACAACTGATGTTAATTTGCAAGAAAGTGCTCCTCAACCCAGCACAAGCAGTGAATTGACACCTGGAACATTGGCCCACATGGCTGAGTATGCCTTGCGTATCCTAAAAAGGGACCCCCGCATTATCAAAATGATGATTGATGACAATTACTGGTTGGACTGCCTCCTGGATCCACGATATTAAGGAAAATTACAAAATATCATGCCACATGAGAACCTTGAGCAAATATTGGCTACCAAACAAGCAACTCTTGTAGACCGCTTGGTTCAGGCATTCCCAGCACACAGCGGCGGTGATGGTTCTCACACGAGCCATAGGGAGCAACATGGCAGAGGTATTAGAGGTGCACAAATCCAAAGTGGCGTTGGACAGAGGGGTTTTATGACCAGTTTGTGGAGTGATTTCGCAATGACCGCTGACACGACAGGTACTGCTGCATCGATTCAAAGAGACAGGGGACAGCATTTGTCCAGTATGGTAACGAACTACTTTTCCTCCCTTATTAATATTCTCCCTCACAGGTCATTCCCCTTTGATTACTGGGCATCAAAAATAGACACCTGGCCAGAATTGGCAGAATATGCATTACAGGAGCTTGCTTGCCCTGCTGCTAGTGTGCTATCAGAAAGAGTCTTCAGTGCTGCTGGTTCAATACTGACCAAAAAAAGGACACGTCTGGCTACCCAGAATGTTGATGATCTAAGCTTCATTAAAATGAACCAATCATAGATTTCAAATTATTTTGCCCCACCTTCCCCTGCTGATATGTAGCTTGCCGGAATAATGTCTTGCTTTTGGCCTCCTCTTACTGACTGCTCCAATTCCTCCATTTGCAGCTGCTGAATTTCCACCATAGGCCATTTTTATACCTCCCTAAATGGGCTGACTCCCCGCACAGGGCCATGGTCACCACCTGTTGCAAGCACCTGTGCGAGTACCGTTTGCCTGGACAGGTGGGTGTGCCCACTCTTGGGCGATGGTACTGGCACAGGGTCCCTCATTGGTGCACAACTAACGTCAGACCCACCATCGTAATATGAGGGGCCCTGTGCCAGTACCGCCACTCATGAGAGAGTGTTCCCCCCCAGCTCGAACAGTGCTCTACCACTTGCAAAACTTACTTCTCCCTGCTCCACCACTTTGTAGTCTGTGCTGTTAAATCCTTCAATTGCACTGCCAATACAAATTTGTTGAAATGATAGATGATAGTTAAAATATACAAGGGTCACTGGCCTCTATTTAGACCAGTTAATACTTTGTGCCTACTACCACTGTCTGCTACTCAGCAGAGGAGCCCACCCCTGTACCTAGCTATGCCACCTGTTTAGTCCTGTTACCAATTTTGAACTGGATTTAGCCTACTTTATTATTTGGGCCCACTAACTGTGTCTGCCACTCATTACAGTTGTCCTCCACTGAACAAAGCAATGCCTCCCGTTTAGTCCTGTTACCAATTTTGAACTGCATTTAGCCTACTTTATTTTTTGGGCCTACTAACTGTGCCTGCCACTCATTACAGTTGTCCTCCACTGAACAAAGCAAGGCCGCCCGTTTAGTCCTGTTGCCAATTTTGAACTGCTTTTAGCCTACTTTATTATTTGGGCCTACTGTGTCTGCCACTCATTACAGTCGTCCTCCACTGAACAAAGAAATGCCGCCCGTTTCATCCTGTTACCAATTTTGAACTGCATTTAGCCTACTTTAGTATTTGGGCCTACTAACTGTGTCTGCCACTAATTAGAGTTGTCCTCCAATGAACAAAGCAATGCCGCCAGTTTAATCCTGTTACCAATTTTGAACTGCATTAGCCTACTTTATTATTTAGGCCTACTAACTGTGTCTGCCACTCATTACAGTTGTCTTCCACTGATCAAAGCAATGCCGCCTGTATAGTCCTGTTACCAATTTTGAACTGTATTTAGCCTACTTTTTTATTTGGGCCTACTAACTGCATCTGCCACTCATTACAATTGTCCTCTACTGAACAAAGCAATGCCGCCTGTTTAGTCCTGTTACCAATTTTGAACTGCATTTAGCCTACTTTATTATTTGGGTCTACTAACTGTGTCTGCCACTCATTACAGTTGTCTTCCACTGAACAAATCAATGCCGCCAGTTTAATCCTGTTACCAATTTTGAACTGCATTAGCCTACTTATTATTTGGGCCTACTAACTGTGTCTGCCACTCATTACAGTTGTCCTCCACTGAACAAAGCGATGCCGCCTGTTTAGTCCTGTTACCAATTTTGAACTGCATTTAGCCTACTTATTATTTGGGCCTACTAACTGTGTCTGCCACTCATTACAGTTGTCTTCCACTGATCAAAGCAATGCCGCCTGTTTAGTCCTGTTACCAATTTTGAACTGCATTTAGCCTACTTTATTATTTGGGCCTACTAACTGCGTCTGCCACTCATTACAGTTGTCTTCCACTGATCAAAGCAATGCCGCCTGTTTAGTCCTGTTACCAATTTTGAACTGCATTTAGCCTACTTATTATTTGGGCCTACTAACTGTGTCTGCCACTCATTACAGTTGTCCTCCACTGAACAAAGCGATGCCGCCTGTTTAGTCCTGTTACCAATTTTGAACTGCATTTAGCCTACTTATTATTTGGGCCTACTAACTGTGTCTGCCACTCATTACAGTTGTCTTCCACTGATCAAAGCAATGCTGCCTGTTTAGTCCTGTTACCAATTTTGAACTGCATTTAGCCTACTTTATTATTTGGGCCTATATCTGTGTTTCCTCCTCATCTTGCCCATTGCCCAGCCACTGCTAGATGAGTCTGCAGAAACATTGACGCAGACCACTACATTCCCCTTGCACTCTACACAGCCAGAATCTGACCCTGCTGAAAGTCAGGTTCCCCTTCCCGCATACTATACCACCTTACACGGGGCAAAGAGGAAGGTGCAGATGCAAGTGCAGGTTCCTTCATCAGGTGGGGACATACTCATTGGCGACTTCACTGGCACAGGGTCCCTCATAGTATGCAAAAGTGTCTCTGCCAGTGGGAGGCGCCACCCGCCATCAACACACCGCTGTACTATGAGGGGCCCTGTGCCAGTGCCAACAAGTGGGCCCGCCCTGCTTGCTCTGGATCACAGCACTTGCAAAGTTGAAATACTTACCTCTCCCTGCTCCACTGCCGTGACGTATTCCACATTTCCTGGGCCCACGAAAATCTTGAGCCAGCCCTACCCCCCACAACTTTAGCCAAGTGACCCCAACTTTTCAATGCCTAACTATTATTATAAAGTAATTTGAGATTGACAAGCTTAAGTAATAAGAATTGATGTTTTTGGCATTAAAATGGGCACTGTAGGTTTTTTCCTGTCCTCCACTCACTGCCGACTTTGATTCCCCATTGACTTGCATTGGGTTTCGTGTTTCAGTCTGCCCTCAACTTTTCGCAATAATCGGCCAATTTCACCCGATCCGACTTTTGACAAAGTTGGGTTTCGCGAAACCCGACTCGATCTGAAAAAAGCAAAAGTCGCTCAACTCTAGTCTTAACGCCATCAACGTTAAGAATAAATATCCTCTGCCCCTGATATCTGAGCTCTTTGATAGGCTTCTAGGAGCAAGGGTATTTACAAAATTAGATCTGCGGGGTGCTTCCAACCTGATTCACATCTGTGAGGGGGATGAATGGAAGACGTCTTTTAACACCATGGATGGGCACTATGAATATCTGGTGACGCCCTTCGGGCTCTGTAATGCCCCAGTCGTTATCCACGACTTAGTGAACGACATCTTCCGGGATATGATCCCCACCTTGGTCGTAGTCTATCTGGATGATATTCTCATCTACTCTCCAGATATTGACTCCCACCAGAGAGAAGTTTGCAGAGTCTTCGACCTCTTACAGGCAAATTCCCTCTACGCAAAGTTGGAGAAATGTGTGTTTGAGCAGGAGTCCTTACCCTCCCTGAGCTATATCATCTCCACCCAGGGATTGGCTATGGATTCTGCCAAACTACAGGCTGTGATGGACTGGCAGGAAAACCATTCTCTTAAAGCGGTGCAGCGCTTTATGGGGTTCATTAATTACTATCGCCAGTTCATTCCACACTTCTCAACTTTGGTAGCTCTCTTGATTGCCCTGACCAAGAAGGGAGCAAATCCCAAATTGTGGCCTAAGGAGGTCTCCAACGTCTTTCAATCCATTAAGTCACACTTCGCTAGTGCTCTCATCCTACATCGCCCCGATGTAGATAAGCCATTTATAATGGAGGTGGATGCCTCATCCGTTGGTGCTGGAGCTGTCCTTTTCCAAAAGGATGCTCAAGGTCGGAAGCATCCTTGGTTCTTTTTTTTCCAAAACCTTCTCACCAGCGGAGAGGAATTATTCCATCGGGGACATGGATTTGCTAGCCATGAAGTTGGCTTTCTCAGAGTGGGGACATCTCTTGGAGGGGGCTCGTTTTCCCTTCCAAGTCTTCACAGACAACAAAATTTTGGTGTACTTGCAGACAGCCCAGTGGTTAAATTCTCACCAGGCCAGATGGTCCTTGTTCTTCTCCCGGTTTCATTTCACCCTCCATTTTCTTTCCGGGGAGAAGAACATTCGAGCCGACGCTCTCTCTCGCTCCTTTGTATCATCTGAGGAGGAGTAAGAGGAGCCTCGGCTTATTGTTCCCACTGAGAGCCTGAGAACTGTGGCCCCGATTTCGCTAGAGTCTGTGCCCCCGGGCAAGACTTTTGTACCATCCAGTCATTTGAAGGTTCTCTCTTGGGCTCACTTGTCCAGGGTTGGTGGACATTTTGGGTCCAAAAAGACATCTGAGCTACTGGCAAGGACATACTGGTGGCTGCATATGGCTCGTGATGTCACAGACTATGTTCCGGGCGTGTGTCTCTTGCACCAAGAACAAGTCTCCTCGGCAACGGTCAGCTGGGTTCCTTTACCCTCTGCCGGTGGCAGAAAGGCCCTGGGAGATGGTCAGGATGGATTTTGTGGTGGACTTACCCAAGTCTTGTAGCTGCACCATTATCTGGGTGATCACCGACCATTTTTCCAAAATCGTGCACTTGGTGCCTCTTCCACGGCTACCTTCTGCATGGGCTCTGGAAGCATTGTTCATCAAGCATATCTTTCACCCACATGGAATACCAGACAAAATTGTCAGTGACCGGGGTCCCCAGTTTGCGTGTCGTCTACTCAGTACTGAGTTGAATCTCTCTTCGGCATATCATCTCGAGATGAATGGGTTGGTTGAGCCAACCAGACCCTGGTCACATATTTATGACATTTTGTTTCTGCCAGGCAGGATGATTGGGCATCTTTGCTACTGTGGGCAGCGTTTGCGCTTAACAACGCCATAGCCGACTCCACCGGTCAGACTCTATTCCTCCTAAATTATGGCAAGCATCCACGTGTCCCTGTGCCCATGCCCATGTCTTCCGCCGGCTCCAGGGTGGCAGACTGGGCTGTGGAGGCATGACACATTTGGGACCGCATTCAAGATGCCACTCGGGCCTCCAAGGAGAGAATGAGGTCCTCCGCCGATGCACATCGGCGCCCCACTCTGACCTTTGCTCCTGGCGACTTGGTGTGGCTCTCTGCCAGTAACATCAAGCAGCGAGTTGAGTCCACTATGTTTGCACCTCACTACTTGTGTCCCTTCAAGGTCCTCGAACAGGTTAAGACTGTTGTTTACCATCTGGCCCTTCTTCCACGCCTAGGTATCACCGACACCTTTCATGTGTCCCTCTTGAAGCCTGTATACATGTCCCAGTTTTCTGAGTCATCTGCTGGGACATCAGGTTCATCTTCGGACGATTACGAGGTGAACACTATTTTGGGGTGCAAGGTGGTACGTGACAAAAAATTCTATTTGGTGGACTGGAAGGGTTATGGCCCAGAGGACAGTTCTTGGGAGCCTGCTGAGCACATTCGAGCTCTGCAGCTCATTGCTGCTTCGAGCAAAGCGAGGCCTGAAGAGGGGGGTGTAATGTTAGGGTTCGAGCTCCCGCCTCTGCACAGGAGGAATCTTGCACCATCTCCGCTGCAGTCTCCCATTCTTCTCCAGCCGCAGTGGAGCCTGCTCAGCGGAGACATCGGTCCCAGCATCTGACTCAGCCTGATACTGTGAAGATGGTAACTGCTGCCATTCCAGGCTCAGCCATTGTAGCCAGTACTGGTCATCAGCGAGCAGACATCTCTGGGACTAAGTCCTGCTTTTCCCCTTCTGAGCATGCCCAAGGTAAGACCTCTCATTTGAGGTAAGGGGTCACATGCTCATGTACTGCAGCAGCTACCAATGGTCCTCCAGAAAGGTCCTGAAGTTGCTCAGGTACTGTAGCAACGCCTATTGGTCATCTAGGAAGGTCCTGAAGTTGCAGCAGCTATAAAAGGCACAGCCATACGCTAGTATCAATTAAAGTTATGTGATCTGCGCCAGTGTGGTCTTATGCATGTGGATTCAGGGTTCGGCTGTAATAAGCCCTTAGAATATCGGCACCTCTGGTGAGGAGTTTTGTGTAAGCTTTGCTGACTGCATGACCACTGTTGACTCTATTTGCTAACTGTTCCCCTGTGAGTTTAACAGAGCACAGTGTTCTCTTTTCTCAAGCGTCTCTGTGAAGTAACAGAGTTCGCTTATACCGCCATATAATACCGCCATCTAATAGCAGCAGGTTTTCTCCTGCACGGTGGACCCCGGGTTGCAAATGCACCTACTATTCAATATGTATTTACTCGGTATGTTCCGCCAACTCTAATATTATATACTATGGGTGGCTGCATTATATTCTATGGGGGGCTACATTATATTCTATGGGGTGCTGTATTAGATTTTATGAGTGAGGATTGCAATATACTCTTTGATGGGGCTACATTATATTCTATTGGGAGATGGGCTGTATTATATTCTATTTGGGGCTACATTATATTCTATGTCCATAATTGTTCTCTTGTGTCTACAAGACTGGGGAGTTCCACCACTCCTCTTGGGCTATCTGCACAAAAGCTGTTCTACCCTGTATGCACACATGGATTTTTTCCTCTCTGAACCCTGTTCACACAGGTTATATACAGATGATCAGGTTTTTAAATACATCAGATAGGGATTGCATACATTAGTTAGGACTGCTCTGATAAGGGTATACCGTGAAGATTGGTAGAGCAGCTT
The DNA here is from genome assembly GCF_032444005.1 of Ranitomeya imitator. Lineage (NCBI taxonomy): Eukaryota > Metazoa > Chordata > Amphibia > Anura > Dendrobatidae > Ranitomeya > Ranitomeya imitator. The sequence continues at coordinate 601,537,020 of NC_091284.1, forward strand.
AGTATACATTTTTTGCAAAAAACGTATCAACCAAATCCCCTGTTTTTTACATCTTTTACTAGCACTTGCGGATTACTGCAACATTTTTTCAAACTGAGTGTTTTTGGTTTTACTATTCTCTTTTGTGTCTTCATTATATTCTATGGGGAGCTTTATTATGTTTATATTCTATGAGGGGTGATTGCATCATACTCTATGAGTGGGCTACATTATACTATACTAGATGGTGGCCCAATTCTAACGCATCGGGTATTCTAGAATATGCATGGCCATGTAGTATATTGCACAGCCCACGTAGTATATTGCCCAGCTACGTAGTATATTGCCCAACCACGTAGTATATTGCCGAGCCACGTAGTATATTGCCCAGCTACGTAGTATATTTCCCAACTATGTAGTATATTGCCCAGTGATGTAGTATATTGTCCAGCCACGTAGTATATTGCCCAGCCACGTAGTATATTACCCAGCTACGTAGTATATTGCCCAGCTACATAGTATATTGCCTAGTGACATAGTATATTGCCCAGCCACGTAGTATATTGCCCAGCCACATAGTATATTGCCCAGCTATGTTGTATACTGCCCAGCCACGTAGTATATTGCCCAGCCACGTAGTATATTGCCCAGCTACATAGTATATTGCCCAGCTACATAGTATATTGCCCAGCCATGTAATATATTGCCCAGTGACGTAGTATATTGCCCAGCCACGTAGTATATTGTCCAGCCACGTAGTATAATGCCCAGTCATGTAGTATATTGCCCAGTTACGTAGTATATTGCCCAGTAATGTAGTATATTGCCCAGCCACGTATGTAACAGGTTAAAAAATAAAAAAGAAACATATACTCACCTTCCGAGGGCCCCTTGTAGTCCTGTCACCTGTGTAAGGTGCACGTGGCAGCTTCCGGTCCCAGGGTTGGTATGAGCGCAGGACCTGTGATGACATTGTGGTCACATGACCGTGACGTCATGGCAGGTCCTTCTCACATAGCATCCTTAGCACCAGAACCTGCCGCTTGCACTGCCGAGGACAGCACCACGTCGGAGGGTGAGAATAACGTTTTTTTTTTAAATTATTACTATTTGTAACATTAGATCTTTTTACTATTGATGCTGCATACGCAGCATCAATAGTGAAAAGTTGGTCACACAGGGTTAATAGCTGCGTAACCGGAGTGCGTTACACTACGCTCCGGTAACGCTGGCATTAACCCTGTGTGACGGCTGACTGGATGACTGGAGGGGAGTATGGAGCGGGCACTGACTGCAGGGAGGAAAGAGTGGCCATATTGTCGCCGGACTGTGGCCGTCACTGATTAGTCGTGGCAATGTTCGTGGGCGTTTTGCCACGACCAATCAGCGGCTTGGATTCCATGACAGATAGAGGCCGCGACCAATGAATATTTGTGACAGACAGACAGAAGGGCAGATGGAAGTGACCCTTAGACAATTATATAGTAGGTGAGGGGGTCTGCATTATATTCTATGGGGGTTAAAATGTACTATGTGGGGTCGTTACATTATACTCTGTGGAGTGGCTACATTATGCTCTATGCAGTGGCTGCATTTTACTATATGTGGGCTGCATTATACTGTATTGAGGACTATGTGGAATGCATTATACTATATGAAGATCTATTGGGTGCATTATACTATGGAAAGTGAATTGTATTACACGGATGACTATGGCGATGCATTATACTATATGGAGCACTATGAGGAGTGTATTATACTATGTGGAGGACTGAGCAGTGTATTTTATTATATGGAAGACTATGAGGAGTGTATTATACTATATTATTATTATTTATTTATTTATTTATATAGCACCATTAATTCAATGGTGCTGTACATGAGAAGGGGTTACATCAAAATACAAATATCACTTACAGTAAACAAAACTAACAATGACAGACTGGTACAGAGGGAAGAGGACCATGACCTTGCGGGCTTACATTCTACAGGATTATGGGGAAGGAGACAGTAGGTCAAGGGTTGCAGTAGCTCCAATGGTGTTGAGCTGGCCGTGTGGTCTTTATAGGCTGTAAGCTTCCTTGAAGAGGTGGGTTTTCAGGTTTCTTTTGAAGGATCCAAAAGTAGTGGCTAACCGGATGTGTTGGGGCACTGAATTCCAAAGGATGGGTGATATTCGGGAGAAGTCTTGGAGGCAATTGAGTGAGGAGCGAATAAGCATGGAGGAGAGGAGGAGGTCTTGGGAGGACCGGAGATTACATGAGGGAAGATATTGAGAGATTAGTGTGGAAAAATACGGAGGAGAAAGGTTATGGATGGCTTTGTAGGTCAGTGTTAGTAATTTAAACTGGATACGCTGGGAAATTGGGAGCCAGTGAAGGGATTTGCAAAGAGGTGAAGTAGGAGTGTAGCGAGGAGGGAGATTAATTAGTCGGGCAGCAGAGTTAAGGATGGACTAGAGAGATGTGAGAGTTTTAGAAGGTAGGCCACAGAGGAGTATGTTACAGTAGTCGAGGCGGGAGATGATTAGGGCATGCACGAGCATTTTAGAAGAGTGTGAATTGAGGAAAAGACGGATTCTGGAAATATTTTTGAGCTGGAGGCGACAGGAGGTGGCGAGAGCTTGGATGTGCAGTCTGAAGGACAGGGCAGAGTCAAGGGTAACTCCGAGGCAGAGGATTTTGGGGACAGGGGAAAGTGTGATTTCATTTATTTTGATAGATAGATCAGGTAGGGAAGATATGCGTGATGGAGGAAAGATAATGAGTTCAGATTTGTCCACATTGAGCTTGAGGAAGCGAGAGGAGAAGAAAGAGGATATGGCTGACAGACACTCTGGGATTCTGGAGAGCAGAGAGGTGACATCTGAGCCAGAGAGGTAGATCTGAGTGTCATCGGTATATAGATGGTACTGGAAGCCATAGGACCTTATGAGTTGTCCCAGGCCGAGTGTATAGATTGAGAAGAGTAAGGGTCCTAGGACAGAGCCTTGGGGGACTCCAACAGAGAGGGGGCGAGATGAAGAGGTAGTATGGGAGTAGGAAACGCTAAATGTGCAGTTGGCAAGGTATGTGGAGATCCAAGATAGGGCAAGGTCTTTGACCCCAAAGGAAGAGAGGATCGGTAGTAGGAGGCAGTGTTCAGCTGTGTCGACGGCAGAGGACAGGTCTAGGAGGAGGAGTATAGAGAATTGTCTGTTAGCTTTGGCTGTAAGTAAGTTGTTAGTAATTTTGGTCAGGGCAGTCTCAGTGGAATGGTGGGGACGGAAGCCAGATTGTCGGTTGTCAAAGAGAGAGTTAGATGCAAAGTGAGAGGAAAGTTCAGCTTGGACGTGCTGCTCAAGGAGTTTGGAAACAAATGGGAGCAAAGATATGGGGCGACAGCTGGACATACCGCTTGGGTCAAGGGATGACTTTTTGAGGATAGGTGTGAATGTGGCATGTTTGAAGGCAGAGGGGAAGGTACCAGAAGTTAGTGAAAGGTTGAAGAGATTGGTTAAGGATGGGATTAGTGTGGTGGTGAGGTTGGGGAGGAGGTGGGATTGGATGGGGTCAAGTACACAAGTGGTGAGGTGTGATTTGGAGAGAAAATGAGCAAGCTCCCCTTCAGAGATTTTTGAGAGTGAAGTTATGGGGTTTTGGGCATTGGTCTCTCATACAAAGGGGTTGTGGTGGTGGGACAACAAAGACTTGGCTTGTTTGGTCTATCTTATTTTTGAAGTGCGTAGCAAAGTCCTCGGCAACGATTAGGGAACTTGGAGGGAGTTAAAAGTGTTGAACAACTGTTTGGGGTTGTGGGATAAGGAAGATACGAGGGTTGTGAAGTAGGCCTGTTTAGCAGAGGTGAGAGCTGATTTGAATGCCAGTGTTGCTTGTTTGAGTGCAGTGAAATCATCTTGTGAATGTGTTTTCTTCCAACGCCGTTATGCAATTCTGGATACTTGCTGAAGCTTATTAGTGATGTTATTGTACCAGGGTTGTCTATTGGTTCGCCGCACTCTGCTATGCATGACGGGGCGACCGTGTCAATAGCTGATGCAAGAGTGGCATTGTAGAAAGCAGTGGCAGTTTCTGTGTCGTGGAGTGAGGATATAGAGGACAGTGGTAGGATAGAGTCAGAGAGTGTGTTGGTGTCTAGGTGTGTGAGGTTCCTGCGTGGGTGCGCATGGTGCTGGACATGGGTGACAGATGAGGAGGACAGGGATGAGAAAGTGAGTAGATGGTGGTCAGATAGAGGGAGTGGGGAGGTTGTGAAGTTAGATAGGGAGCATAAACAGGTGAAAACCAGGTCTAATGTGTGTCCGTCTGTGGGGGTGGCTGCGGAGGACCACTGAGTAAGTCCAAAGGATGAAGTAAGGGACAGGAGTTTGGAGGCTGCTGACTGGTGGGTGTCAATGGGGATGTTGAAGTGACCCATGATGATGGTGGGAATGTCAGCAGACAGAAAGTGAAGGAGCCAGGTGGAGAATTGGCCAATAAAGGCAGTGGTCGGGCCCGGATGTCGGTATATGATGGCCATTTGGAGGTTGTAGGGGGAGTAGATGCGGACAGATTGGACTTCAAAAGAGGGGAGGATAAGGGAGGCTATAGGTGGGATTGGGTTAAAGGTACAGTTGGAATAAAGGAGAAGGCCCACTCCTCCACCGTGTTTGTTGCCAGGGCAAGGAGTGTGGGTGAAGTGGAGGCCATCGTTACATAGTGCAGCAGGGGAGGCTGTGTCAGAGGGTGTCAGCCATGTTTCAGTGATGCCCAGAAAGAAAAGATTTTGAGACGTAAAGAGGTCGTGAATCACGTGGAGTTTATTGCAGATGGAGCGGGCATTCCATAGTGATCCAGAGAGAGGGTGCAGTCTTATATGGAGGACTATGGGAAGTGTAGAATACTATATGGAGGACTGAGGAGTGTATTATACTATATGGAGGACTATGGGGCATATTATATTATATGGAGGACTATGAGGTGTGCATTTTACAATATGGAGGACTGTGGTGCACAATATAATAAATGGAGGATTATGGGGTGTATTATATTAACAAGTATAATGCTGCATATTCATTGAGTGATTGGATTGTTTATACCAGAACAAAAATCATTGTTCTAAGCAGCACATCGCTGGTGTAAACTTTAGATGTGCTGCTGATAACATGATACTGTATGGTGATCTGTTAGTGATCTATTAGTAATCATTTTGTCCCCATCATTCTTTCTGGTGGAAAGAGGCAGGGAAACAAGCGTTGAAGGATTTCAATATTGTCGTTCACACTCATTTAGCAGCCTAAACTCAGCGCATGAAAATACAACTGAAATGCTTCTATGTGATGTGCAATATGTTAGCATTTGGGCCCCATTTTTAATTTTGCCTAGGGCCCCACTTTGCCTAAAACTGGCTCTGTATAAACCATATGCATGAATATTTGGCTCAGTTGAGCATGCATTGGGTTTTCTTTGCTAAGAAGAAAATGTGAAGAAAGCTGCTACCACACACCTAAGCATTAGGATCCCAATGTATGTTTGTGACCACAATCTACAGACCCCCAACAGTTTCTTCCCATCTGAAAATAGATCAAATCAGTTTATTTTCAAGACAAGCGACTGGACCTAAATAGATGTACACTAAAAACATATTTATAAAATGGAATTTTTTTGTGTATTGATATCGCCATATAATTCTATTCATACAATTATGACTGATTCCACTCTGAGTTTTAAAATGTGTACATAATAGAAATTCAATAATACTATGATTGCTTGTATTTCTATTTTAATGGTATTTAATGACTTTGAATTGCATTTTAATTAAATACATTTCTATAAATTGATATTATTTTGTGATGTGTTTTCACGGCTTACATCTCAAGAGGTCAGATGCTTCAAATGAGTATTAGTGTGAAGGACTGTGATCATTATATGGTTTATTACCTTTTTGCTAGCTTCAGACCCTTGGAAACTAAATTAAAAAGAAAGACATCTATCAGTTCAAAAGAAAATGAATACTATTGCACTTTACAAATAACAATACATAAAGTAAATAAAAAATAATTTTATTTTAGAATTTTCATAATTAGGTGCTGGACCTTTTTGTGTTTCTTTTCCACTTTGCAGCAAGCGTTTGAAGAGAACAGGTTGCAAAAACAAGAATTGGTTCTCTCTGCACACTCATAAATAAAGAACTTTGTCTGATCATTTCAAAAGTTTCAAAATGATCCCTAATTAAGATTTAGTGATTTGGAGGGGTAACTTGCAACACAATATATACAGATTTTGTCATATTCTTGTGCTACATATTTTTCCACCTCTTCTTCCAAACTCATAACATTGTTTTATTGTTTTATTGATATAGCCATGTTAGGGCCATACTTTTTGAGGAACAAGTTGTAGGTTTGAATAACATCTTTCATATTACTATGCAATGTACTGAAAAATGGTGAAAAAAAACATTTGAGGTGAAATTGAGAAAATAACACAAATCAGCTATTGTTTTTCGGGTTCTATTTTTACAGTGTTTATTGTATGGAAAAAACTAAATAGAAATATAATTCTCTGGGTAAGTATGATTATAATGATACCAGTTGTGGGAATAAAAGGACTAGAAATAGGAAAAACCCAATGTGGCTAAACAAAGAAGTAAGACAGGCAATTAACAGTAAAAAGAAAGCATTTGCACTACTAAAGCAGGATGGCACCATTGAAGCTCTAAAAAACTATAGGGAGAAAAATACTTTATCTAAAAAACTAATTAAAGCTGCCAAAAAGGAAACAGAGAAGCACATTGCTAAGGAGAGTAAAACTAATCCCAAACTGTTCTTCAACTATATCAATAGTAAAAGAATAAAAACTGAAAATGTAGGCCCCTTAAAAAATAGTGAGGAAAGAATGGTTGTAGATGACGAGGAAAAAGCTAACATATTAAACACCTTCTTCTCCACGGTATTCACGGTGGAAAATGAAATGCTAGGTGAAATCCCAAGAAACAATGAAAACCCTATATTAAGGGTCACCAATCTAACCCAAGAAGAGGTGCGAAACCGGCTAAATAAGATTAAAATAGATAAATCTCCGGGTCCGGATGGCATACACCCACGAGTACTAAGAGAACTAAGTAATGTAATAGATAAACCATTATTTCTTATTTTTAGTGACTCTATAGCGACAGGGTCTGTTCCGCAGGACTGGCGCATAGCAAATGTGGTGCCAATATTCAAAAAGGGCTCTAAAAGTGAACCTGGAAATTATAGGCCAGTAAGTCTAACCTCTATTGTTGGTAAAATATTTGAAGGGTTTCTGAGGGATGTTATTCTGGATTATCTCAATGAGAATAACTGTTTAACTCCATATCAGCATGGGTTTATGAGAAATCGCTCGTGTCAAACCAATCTAATCAGTTTTTATGAAGAGGTAAGCTATAGACTGGACCACGGTGAGTCATTGGATGTGGTATATCTCGATTTTTCCAAAGCGTTTGATACCGTGCCGCACAAGAGGTTGGTACACAAAATGAGAATGCTTGGTCTGGGGGAAAATGTGTGTAAATGGGTTAGTAACTGGCTTAGTGATAGAAAGCAGAGGGTGGTTATAAATGGTATAGTCTCTAACTGGGTCGCTGTGACCAGTGGGGTACCGCAGGGGTCAGTATTGGGACCTGTTCTCTTCAACATATTCATTAATGATCTGGTAGAAGGTTTACACAGTAAAATATCGATATTTGCAGATGATACAAAACTATGTAAAGCAGTTAATACAAGAGAAGATAGTATTCTGCTACAGATGGATCTGGATAAGTTGGAAACTTGGGCTGAAAGGTGGCAGATGAGGTTTAACAATGATAAATGTAAGGTTATACACATGGGAAGAGGGAATCAATATCACCATTACACACTGAACGGGAAACCACTGGGTAAATCTGACAGGGAGAAGGACTTGGGGATCCTAGTTAATGATAAACTTACCTGGAGCAGCCAGTGCCAGGCAGCAGCTGCCAAGGCAAACAGGATCATGGGGTGCATTAAAATAGGTCTGGATACACATGATGAGAGCATTATACTGCCTCTGTACAAATCCCTAGTTAGACCGCACATGGAGTACTGTGTCCAGTTTTGGGCACCGGTGCTCAGGAAGGATATAATGGAACTAGAGAGAGTACAAAGGAGGGCAACAAAATTAATAAAGGGGATGGGAGAACTACAATACCCAGATAGATTAGCGAAATTAGGATTATTTAGTCTAGAAAAAAGACGACTGAGGGGCGATCTAATAACCATGTATAAGTATATAAGGGGACAATACAAATATCTCGCTGAGGATCTGTTTATACCAAGGAAAGTGACGGGCACAAGGGGGCATTCTTTGCGTCTGGAGGAGAGAAGGTTTTTCCACCAACATAGAAGAGGATTCTTTACTGTTAGGGCAGTGAGAATCTGGAATTGCTTGCCTGAGGAGGTGGTGATGGCGAACTCAGTCGAGGGGTTCAAGAGAGGCCTGGATGTCTTCCTGGAGCAGAACAATATTGTATCATACAATTATTAGGTTCTGTAGAAGGACGTAGATCTGGGTATTTATTATGATGGAATATAGGCTGAACTGGATGGACAAATGTCTTTTTTCGGCCTTACTAACTATGTTACTATTTTAACATTTTTTATATTCTGGTAGTTAAAAATTCTGAACTTTGCAAAAAAAATTGTTTACACGTCAGCATTTACTAAAACCTACAAATTTTTTAATTTTCCATTGTTGGACCTTTATGATAGCTTGTTTTTTTGCACATCAAGCTGATGATTTTATTGATACTATTTTGGGTTACATACAATATTTGTATTGCTTTTTATTTCATTTTTGTAAGAAAATGTGCCAACCAAAAACTCAAATACAGAGATTTCTTTTGGTTTTCTTTTAGGTGTTTAAAATATTCTTAAAATAATTTTAGATTTTAATTAGACTTTAATTGGACTTTTCAAGATATGAAAATATCAGTTTTTAAAATTTTTGTAACTATTTTTGAACTGGGATAAATTGGTGATTTTAAGTGTTACCTATATTTTTTTAATTTAACCCCTTCACCACCCAAGCCTGTTTTTAAAGGGACTCTGTCACCTGAATTTGGAGGGAACAATCTTCAGCCACAGGGGCAGGGTTTTGGGGTGTTTGATTCACCCTTTCCTTACACGCTGGCTGCATACTGGCTGCAATATTGGATTGAAGTTCATTCTCTGTCCTCCGTAGTACATGCCTGTGCAAGGCAATCTTGCTTGTGCAGGCGTGTACTACGGAGGACATAGAATGTACTTCAATCCAATATTGCAGCCAGCATGCAGCCAGCGGGTAAGGAAAGGGTGAATCAAACACTCGAAAACCCCGCCCCTATGGCTGAAGATTGTTCCCTCCAAATTTAGGTGACAGAGTCCCTTTAACTTTATGACCAGGCCAAATTTTACAATTTTGATCAGTGTCACTGTTAGGGTTGGCGGATTGCACCAAACAAAATATAAATAAAAGTGCAATTGCAACTCGGGGTCCACCATGCAGAGATGGATAACTGCTGCTAGTGTAAACAATGGCGGAACAAAGCTGCGAGCGTTAACCTAAATTAGACTGTGTAAACCTCACACAGTAGGAACAGAACGCAAAGTACCCAGCTCAGTTACTCAACTGAGAGGTAATGCGCTCAGACTGCTGAGTACTATACCCTGTTAAACATCACAGGGATGGAAGCATGTGAATTGTGCTCGCTCTGCAACTAAATTGTGTCAATCGCACACAAGAATGAAGCAGATACTGAGCCAAAGGAAGAGCTCATGTGATGCTAGGTGCTAGGCCCTGAAGCATTTCCTGAGAGGTGTAGCATCGAGGTTGTCATTGCTTTGTAACTCAACTATGCTAACTGCACACATGTAGAAAACAGATGCTAAGCCAAGAAGTAGCTACCCAGTCCTAACCCTACCTGCCAACGTAAGAACTCTCAAGGTAAAGAGAGACACAAGCAAACAGAGTGGTAGAGTATCCACTCACAAACACCACACATATGTGATACTAGTGCGCCCACGTGCGATGCTGGGAGCCTTTTATACATTAAGCTCCACCCCAAGCACTCACACCCATTCTGCTGAGGCATCGCTGGAGGCCAAACCAGAGCTGCTACCTCGCCAGAGCAAGAAAATGTCTGACCACCAATGAGCAGACTCAACATCACGGACATGCTCAGTCAGGTGAACTCTTGACTTAAACTCCCAAGCATCGGGCTGCACCTGCCTCTCTCATATTGCAATAGACTTGGCAGGAGAGACAACATTAACCACAATAATATCACGAGCCTAAGCAAGATGCTGGGACCGACATTGTGCTGAGCAGCAACCACCTCAGCTGGACCTGAATGGGAGACTACAGGAGCAGACAAAGCTTGGGATCTATCCTGGGCAGCGGGAAAATCCAGACATCTAACAGTCACTTTGTGAAATAATAACTCTAGAATTCTTCAACAGATCCCAGTGATTCTGAGAATGTTTTCTCATGTTTCCCTTCATGAGAGTGGTAAAACTTGTTCGATATGACTTCCATTTATTTGTAAAAAAAAAAAAAAAGGAAATTTGGCATAAATTTGGAAAATTTAGCAATTTTTAAACTTTTAATTCTTATGTAGAGATAAACAAGCACTAAAATGCTCGGATGCTTGTTATTCAAACCAAGCAATTTTTAATGTTCGAATGCTCATTTCTAGTAATAAGTATAATGGAAGTCAAAGGAAAATAAATAACAAGTATCTTTTAGTTTCTATACGAAAAGAGTTAATTCAACTCACCCATTAGAAGTTAAATCGCTGTGGTGGTATCATCCGAGCACGGAAATTACATCTCTGCCAGGACGTGGAAAATTTGAGAAGAAAAATGTAGGAATCCAGCTCCAGGATGTAAAATATCAAAAATACTTTATTCAAACATTTAAAAATTGGAACAAGGGCTTACAAATGACCAGCAAAATAGTTAGGGAGCAGCCATGGACGACTGAACGCGTTTCGAACAACTGCTGTGTTCTTAGTCTTCAGTACAAAAGTGGAAAATCCACACCTTCTTTAAAGCTGTGCCCAACAGATGGAAGATAATTAGCAGACCACATGTGAAAATTACTAAAAAAAAACAACTAATCAAATAAACAAAAAATGTGAAATAAAACAATACAAACACAGATTGAATAAATCTACACAAGAAGGAGAGAAATAACAAAATAAATATAATTATTAATATAACATCATTTATTTTCTGAGATTCAATCCCAACGGTGCCCTGGTATTAAGATGAAGGATCCAAAAGGCTGCTCTGTCACGCAGTTTCCTATCTCTATCCCCACCTCGTATGTTTTTGTAAATTTGTTCTATTGCAAAAACTCTCAAAGATGAGGTTTGTCTATTATGAACGTTTATAAAATAATTGGAAGCATTAGACACATGTCGAAGGGTGGGTTGTACAATGTCATACAAACGTTCACGGAATCTGTCCTTGAGTTTCTTATGGTCGAACCAACATAAAGCAGTTCACAATCTACACACTCAATGATGTAAACTACATAATCTGAATTGCAGTTTAACCCTGCTGTTCTGTTTAGATTTCACATACACTTGTACTGTTCCCGGTCATTTTTGACCGTCCTTATAAAATAATCATTTTTAGCTAATCTAAGTGGTTTTTTTAAACAGTTTTTGCACTATTATATTGCTTGTGAAGATGGTTGTTCAAATACCAGAAAAAAAAATAAATACAAAGCTTGTTTTATATTTTTTTTATATCCAAAAGGGAACATGGTATTTTTTCGATTTTTGTAAAAATTGATTATTTTTGCAGATAAAAAAAAAATCTTGATCTAAATGTTAACTATAAGTAATAATATCAAACATTATGTAGATATACTTTTTTCAAAGGCAAAAAAAAAAGAAAAAAGCTTTTTTCTCCATAAAATGGCAAAAAACGTTGTTTTTTATACACTTATACTGTTCCCGGTCATTTTTGACCGGACCTAACATCCTCGTCTGTATCGGAGTCGTTTATAAACTCCTCCAATTCAGCTTGGGTGAAGTGTTTTCTTCTCATACTGTAAGGCATCACTGTTGAATGAAAAAATAAAATATATCCATAAACAATGAATGAAAAAAAAAATCAAAACAATTTCGCAACAATACACACAATAACGTCCCGTCACACATTGAGATATGCCCTGTGATTATGGTGCTGGAGCGTCGCAAACAAAAATGAGGCATGCACTCATTCTATCACAGCAGTGAGAATATGTACTCATAAGCAGACATTGAGTCTACACAACCATAATGCTAACCCCCTATCATCCATTCTATCACAGCAGTGAGAATATGTACTCATAAGCAGACATTGAGTCTACACAACCCTAATGCTAACCCCCTATCATCCATTTTATCACAGCAGTGAGAATATTGAATAATTTTAGAATAAAAGAATAATTTATCTGTAACATACCTGTAAAAATGGGACTTCAGAGCTCTGACGTCTGAACCTCTGCTCACTCTGTGTTGTCTCCAGCTGAACTGAAACTCTACACTGCTATGTTATCTGTCTACAGATAAGATCAGAGCAGACACCACCCTGCAGCAGGAAAAAGCTCACAGTACAACACTTTAGGTGAATTCTGCTTAGGACAGCATTGCACAGTGTAATACTGTACAACCAGCAAACACATGGAAAATCAGAAAATCATGATTTACAATATGAAATGTTGACAACTGAATGGAACTAGATCTATATGAACAGCAGGGTAAATAAAAACCAGTGAAATAAATTGCACATAGCTATACTGGAAGCGAATCCGTCAGCTGTATCGCAACTTGAAAATGTTGGTATGTGTAAATCTTTTCTGACCAAAAGTAGTCAGATACATTGATAAATAGTAGTAGATGCAATATATAGTTCAAAATGAGGTGATAGCACCTTTATTTTTGTCAAAAATTGTCTGGAGAGCTGAATAAAGGCCTATCGGTCATTTTTGACCGAACAGTACAAGTGTAAAAAAAATTGTACCAAATAAAGTAAACAAAAATTAAAAAAAAAAAAATTCCCACAGAGAGTACCCCCCTAATGATGAAAAGTCAGGGAGCCTCGAGTCTCAGAATCACACGCTGAATTTTTATAACATTATAGAATTTCAAAAACGGTCATTTTTGACCTAACAGAACAGCAGGGTTAAAAAACTTTTTAGAAATTTTTTTTTTGTTTTTTTAACACATGAAAAAGCTGCAGTTTTTTTTTGTATAAGAACAGGTTTTGCAGCACCGAATGCTAGTGGGTCTAGAGGGACTCTAACCCCATGTCCTTGGGGCAGAGTTCTGTGACCAAACAACAGGGTCCGTCTCCAAACATACCGGGTGACGTTAACCTGTGTGTTCCCATTATACTGCCTTATTCTGTCCGACATTACAGAGCAGCAAGTAATATCTCTGCCAATGCACCTTATATCTTCCTTTATATTATTTGGTGCTTTCCGCCAACACGAAATATTTCCACTTTCTTTATTATTTTAGTGGTGAAAAGAAATCAAAAGACAAAAAAAAATTGGGGTGGTCGTGTCATCCGAGACCCATAACATTAACATTTTATCGTTGATGGAGCTGTGTGACTGCTTATTTTTTACAGAATGAGACAATGTTTTTATTGATATCATTTTGGGACAGACATCTTGGTGCCACACACGAATGTTAGAGGTAGGTCCTGGCTGTAGCACACAGTCAATACCTGCTGAGATTGGAGTGAGCTCACCCCATAGTCAGCACCACACACCCATTTATGACTTGCACCTTATATCTGCAGCGCAAGTAGTGAAGGGCCTAAGTAAGCTTAAAACTCATTTCATTTGACAAATAAGCATTCTACTCATTCATCAAGTGTTTGACTTCCTGTTTAGACAGGCCAATTATCAGGAAACAAGCATTCCTAGGAAATCTTACTCCAGTAAAAAGGTGATAAAAATGCACACGCAATATACAGTGGCATGTAAAGGTTTGGGCATCCCTGGTCAAAAGTACTGTTATTGGGAAGAGTTAAGCAAGTTGAAAATGAAATGATCTCTAAAAGGCCTAACGTAAAGATGACACATTTGTTTTGCATTTTAGGCCAAAGAAATATCCACATAATTTCATCCTTTACATTTGACAAATTACAAAAAGGAAAATGGGATGATGCTAACATTTGGGCACCCTGCATGGTTATTATTTAGTATCACCACCTTTTGCAGGTATCACAGCTTGTAAATGTTTTTTGTAGTCAGCGAAGTGTCTTTCAGTTCTTGTTTGGGGGATTTTCATCCATTCTTCCTTGGAAAATTCTTCCAGTTCTGTGAGATTCCTGGGTCATCTTGCATGTACTGCTTTTTTGAGGTCTAGACATAGATTGTCATTGATGTTCAGATCAGGGAATGTGAGAGCCATTGTAAAATGTTCAGCTTACACCTTTTGAGATACTACTGTGGATTTTGATGTGTGTTTAGGATCATTATTCATTTGAAGAAGCCATCCTCTTTTCAACTTCAGCTTTTTAATAGATGGCATTATGTTTGCATCAAGATTTTGGTAAAATTTCATTGAATTCATTCTTCCCTCTTCCCATAAAATGTTCCTCGTGCCATTGGCTGCAACAGCAGCCCAATGCATGATTGATAAACCCACATGCTTAATGGTTGGCAAGATGTTCTTTTCCTGAAATTATGCACCATTTTTTATTCACACGTACCTTTGATCACAGTTCTATTTCAGCTTCATTTGTCCAGAAGATTTGTTTTCAAAATACATGAGGCTTGTTAGATGTTATTTTGCATACTGACACTGAATTTTATGAGGACACAGCAGATGTTTTCTTCTGATGACTCTTTCATGATGGCTATGTTTGTGTAGGTTTCTCTGAACAGTACAAAAATGTACCAGAACTCCAAAGTCTGCTAAATCTTTCTGAAGGTCTTTTTCAGTCAAGAGGCAGTTCTGATTTGCCTCTATAGCAATCCTAGGAGCAGCTCTCACTGAAATTTTGCGTGGCCTTCCTGACCTTATCTTGATCTCCACTGCTCCTATTAACTTCCATTTCTTAATTACATTTCGAACTATAGAAAGGGCAACTTGAAGGTTCTAAACAGCTGCTTAGAAGAACCCATGGCTGCTGTTCTTTGGCACATGGTTAGAGGAAGCTGGGTTTTTGTAAAGCTGAGAAATTTGCATTATCTGGCCTTTCCTAATGATGATGAACAAGCCATAAACCTAACAGGATATTTAAGGTCTAAATCCTTGGTCAGAGTATTCTGAGCACACAAATCTACAAGGGTGCCCAAACTTTGGCATTGGCCAATTTTCATTTCTGTAATTTTTAAAGTGTAAAAAATGACAATACATTGTTAGGACTGATAGAATGCACCAAATAATAATTGGAGATGAAATAAGGTGTGATCGCAGTCTATGGTTCACCATGCAGCTAAGACACTTGCTGCTTGGTAATGATGGACTATATGGCGGTATAATGTGAGTATACATAGGGGTTAGCTTCACCCGGTATGAAGGAAGCAAATTCTGACCCAAGTCTCTGGGAAAGAGTTCCTCTAGATCACTTGCGCTCGACACCGCTACTGGGGTGTCAGAGTCTAATCTGAACTTTAGAATTAACTGCACAGGAGTGCGTGCAGTGCCACTCTGGCGGACGCACTAACCACCCAATCTTGGGTCAGGAAAGCACACTATATGCGCATGGCGCCTCACTGGCGGTCGCTGCTAATTAGATACAGTAACTTGTGCTAAATGTGCAGGATAGCACTGTCAGGCGCTAGGTAGTTCCACCATTCACGAACAGTCAACAACACTAGGGATGGGAATGATTCGTAGCTATCATCCATCGACAAGCATACATTCACACACACAAGATAACAAGTTTATACTAGCACATGGCCGTGCGGCCATGTGAACCTTTTATAGCTGTAGCTCTTCAGGACCTTCCTAGTGATCCAATAGGAGCCGCTACAGGACCTGAGCATCTGACCCCCAACCTCCAATGAGAGGTCTACCCATGGGAATGCCCAGTAGGGGAAAAGCAGGTAATAGTCCCTGGAATGTCTGATCACCACTGATCAGTGCCGGCTGCAAGGGCTGAGCCTGGAAAGGCAGGAATAACCAAGCGCATAGTATCAGCTTGAGCAAGATGCTGGGATCGACGTCTCTGCTGAGCAGGTTCCACTGTGGCTGGAGGAGAATGGGAGACCACAGTGGACATGGTTCGAAATTCCCCTTGTGCAGCGGCAGGAACTCGACACCGAACATTACCCCCCTAGGGCCCCCCCTCGGGCCTTGCTACGCTCCAGGGCAGCAATGAGCTGCGGAGCCCGAATGTGCTCAAGAGGCTCCCAGGACCTGTCCTCTGGGCCATGACCAGTCCACCAAATATAATTTTTTGCCACGTACCACCTTACACCCTATGATAGCATTCACCTTGTACTCGTCCATGGTCCAACCTGATGTCCTGGCAGATGACTCAGAAAACCGGGACATGTGAACTGGCTTTAGGAGGGAGACAGAAAAAATGTTGATGATACCCAGGTGTGGAGGAAGGGCCAGACAATAGACCACAGGGTTAACCTGTTCCAGAACCTTGAAGGGACCTAAGCAGCAAGGTGCAAACTTAGTGTACTCAACTCGCAGCCTAATACTACAGGCGGAGAGCCACACTAAGTCACCACGAGCAAAGGTTGGAGCGGGGCGCCGATGTGCACCAGCGGAGACCCTTATTCTCTCATTGGAGGCCAGGATGGCATCCTGTGTGCAGTCCCAAATGTCACGTGCCTCTACAGCCCAGTCTGCCACCCTGGATTCAGTGGAAGACATGGGCATGGGCACTGGAATCCGCAGATACTGGCCTTATTTAAGGAGGAATGGGGTCTACCGAATGGAGTTGGCTACGGCATTGTTCAGCGTGAACTCCGCCCACGGTAGCAAGGATGCCCAGTCATCCTGCCTGGCTAAGAAAAAATGTCACAGGTATGTGACCAGAGTCTGGTTGGCCCTCTCTACCAACCCATTTGTTTTGGGATGGTATGCTGCTGAAGAGAGATTCAGCTCAATGCTGAGTAGACGACAAAGCTCTCTCCAGAACCGAGATGCACACTGGGGACCCTGGTCACTGACAATTTTGTCTGACACACTGTGTAGGCGGAAATTGTGTTTAATAAACAATGCCGCCAAGGCCTGTGCAGAAGGTAGTTGTGGAAGAGGCACCAAGTGCACCATTTTTTGGAAAAATGGTCAGTGATTACCCCAAAAATTGCACAGCTACGGGACTTGGGTAAACTCACCATGTAGTCCATCCCGGTCATTTCCCAGGGCCTGTCCGTCACCGCCAAGGGGTAAAGTAACCCAGCAGGCCAATGTTGTGGAGACTTATTCTTGGTGCAGGAGACACACGCCCGAATACAGTCTCTGATGTCACGGGCCATATGTGGCCACCAGCATGTCCTCGCCAGGAGCTCAGATGTCCTCTTAGTCCCAAAATGTCCACCCACCCCAGAGGAGTGGGCTCAAGAGAGAACCTCCGGTCGCAAGTTAGGTGGAACAAAAGTCTTGCCTGGAGGCACAGACTCTAGTGAAACTGGGGCCACAGTTCTCAGGCTCTCAGAAGAGACAATAAGCTGAGGCTCCTCCTCCTCTGATGACAATAAGGAGTGGGAGAGAGCGTTGGCATTAGTGTTCTTCTCCCCAGAGAGAAAATGGAGGGTGAAGTGGAACAGGGAGAAGAACATGGACCATCTGGCTGGGCGAGAGTTTAGCCACTGGGCGATTTGTAAATGTACCAAATTTTTGTGGTCGGTGAATACTTGGAAGGGATAGCGAGTCCCCTCCAGGAGGTGGCTCCACTCCGAAAAGGCCAACTTCATGGATAGCAACTCCCTGTCCCCAATGGAATAACTCCTGTTTGCCGGTGAGAAAGTCTGGGAGAAGAAGAAGAAAGGATGCTTCCAACCATGAGCATCCTTCTGGAAGAGGACTCTTCCAGCACCGACAGAAGAGGCATCAACCTCCATGATAAATGGTTTATCATCATTGGGGTGATGTAAAATGGGAGCGCTAGGGAAGTGTGACTTGATAGAGAGTAAGGCCCTGGAGATCTCCTCCGACCACAATTTGGGATTAGCTGCCTTCTTGGTGAGGGCAACGAGGGGAGCTACTAAGGTTGAGACGTGGGGAATGAACTGGCGATAATAGTTGATGAACCCCATAAAATGATGCACCGCTTTGAGAGAATGGGGTTCCTGCCAGTCCATCACAACTTGTAGCTGGGCAGGATCCTTTGCCAACCCCCAGGAGGAGATGATATAGCCCAGGAAAGGCAAGGACTCCTGCTCAAACACACACTTATCCAACTTGACATAGAGGGAGTTTGCCTTAACTTTAGCCCTTTTAAAGATAATTTAATCTTCAACTTGCTTAATTGTTTACAAGAACAATGACGACCCAGGGGCGCCCAAACTTTTATGTACCACTGTAACGTGTCAACTTATGTATATGTTATGTATATGCATAATTTTACATAACAATGCAAATATCACCATTTACTTCATTGATAATCCACATTTCAACCATACCTCATGTTTCCTTATGCCACATCTCTGCCTCAAAATTACAAGTTGCAGACAAATCGCACAATTATTTTGCCTGAAACTTGGAAATGTTCATTGAAGGTAAATGCCACTCCTAATTTGTTTTTTGCTTATTAGTCTTTAACATGTATTATATTGTTCGTGGTTAGAGTACTGCTTTTGTATTATAAAGGGCTCTGCATCACCTGTACAGACAAAGTCATATCAATAAATTTGATCTGCTTCCACAACTATAGAGAAGCTTAGGAGCCTAAGGCACCAAGTCTACACTTTGTACTCAAAAGTAAAACCGTATGCAGAATGCTCCAAATCTCCCTCTAGTTGCAGATACAGGCTGACAAAATGTTATTATTTATTTCTATGCTTGTGCATACTAAATGTATCTGCAATATAATAGTGTGAATGAGGCTTTAGGAAAATATTAGTTCAGTCAAGTATTAAGTATTTACAATAAAAAAAAGACGTGGTAGAATAATTAGATAATTCACCAATGCAGAAAAGTGAGCAGTGTCTAATAAATTATCTTTGTTATCCAAATTATTTTGACAGCAAAATTATCATTTAATCATTCTATATTAATTATAGTGTAATGACTAAAAAATATTTATTTTTTCAAGATAATTTTTTTCATAAGGAATAAAGCAAAGAATAATAATAAACCAAACTATGCAATTTTGAATCGAGTTTTATACATGACTTAGCAAACAATAGATTCATGCCCCATTTGCAATATTTTCTAGATATTCCAAGATTCATGTGAGTGAGATTAAATATTTACTATGTCAATACTTGGTATTATTGCAAAGGGAATAAACTTCAATCTCCTTTTACACTTGATTGAGATTTTGATTTTAAACATTTCCTTAACAAATCTGTTCTTCTCTTAGCTCTGACAAATACACTGCACAAGATGAAAAGTGACTTTGTAAAAGGACCTGAATGTCAAGGAAGCAGCATATTTGAAAAATTTCTCAACATGTTACGTGTGGCTCTTGACAGTTGCTAGGTTTCATTTAGCTCCTAATATATTTAAGCTGTTCACCCCCAAAGTCTGGTTTCATCTTCATGACCAGGCCACAGTTTACAATTCTGACCAGTGTCACTTTATGTAGTAACTAGATGGCAGCCCGATTCTAAAGAATTGGGAGTCTAGAATCCATATATACTTTATTTATTCAAATGTAAGAATAATACAATTAATAAATAATAGTAAGAAAGAACAAAAATAATAGGCAGTATATGGAGAAAACACCAAACAAAAGTTCAAAATTGGTGTGAAAATGTCACTGAACCACTTCACAACTAAATATATATAGTTTTGGTAAATGGCATTATCATTTTTTTGACGAAATTCGGCAGGAGCTTGAAGAGCAACGTCACTGGGCCCGCCTCCACGCAGTAGAAACTTGCTGTGAGGTAAAAATTCAAAAATCACACCAAAATGGCGGGCGGAGTGTGTCACAGTACGGCACGTTTCTGACTGGTCGCTCGCAGCAGGCGGCAACCAATCAGACACTGGACACTGTTGACGTCACTTATCTCCGGACATTAGCTCCGGACATTAGCTCCGGACATTAGCTCCGTACATTAGCTCCGGACATTAGCTCCAGACATTAGCTCCGGACAAAGCCACGGAAGTTGGCACAAATTGCAGGAAGTAGTATTCTAGGCAATTAATCTCCGGACATTAGCTCCGGATATTAGCTCTGGACATTAGCTCCGGACATTAGCTCCGGACAAAGCCACGGAAGTTGGCACAAATTGCAGGAAGTAGTATTCTAGGCAATTATATATTAGACTAGATGGCAGCCCGATTCTAAAGAATCGGGAGTCTAGAATCCATATATACTTTATTTATTCAAATGTAAGAATAATACAATTAATAAATAATAGTAAGAAAGAACAAAAATAATAGGCAGTATATGGAGAAAACACCAAACAAAAGTTCAAAATTGGTGTGAAAATGTCACTGAACCACTTCACAACTAAATATATATAGTTTTGGTAAATGGTATTATCATTTTTTTGACGAAATTCGGCAGGAGCTTGAAGAGCAACGTCACTGGGCCCGCCTCCACGCAGTAGAAACTTGCTGTGAGGTAAAAATTCAAAAATCACACCAAAATGGCGGGCGGAGTGTGTCACAGTACGGCACGTTTCTGATTGGTCGCTCGCAGCAGGCGGCAACCAATCAGACACTGGACACTGTTGACGTCACTTATCTCCGGACTTTAGCTCCGGACATTAGCTCCGGACATTAGCTCCGGACATTATCTCCGCACATTAGCTCCGGACATTAGCTCCGGACATTAGCTCCGGACAAAGCCACGGAAGTTGGCACAAATTGCAGGAAGTAGTATTCTAGGCAATTAATCTCCGGACATTAGCTCCGGACATTAGCTCCGGACATTAGCTCCGGACAAAGCCACGGAAGTTGGCACAAAGTGCAGGAAGTAGTATTCTAGGCAATTATATATTAGACTAGATGGCAGCCCGATTCTAAAGAATCGGGAGTCTAGAATCCATATATACTTTATTTATTCAAATGTAAGAATAATACAATTAATAAATAATAGTAAGAAAGAACAAAAATAATAGGCAGTATATGGAGAAAACACCAAACAAAAGTTCAAAATTGGTGTGAAAATGTCACTGAACCACTTCACAACTAAATATATATAGTTTTGGTAAATGGTATTATCATTTTTTTGACGAAATTCGGCAGGAGCTTGAAGAGCAACGTCACTGGGCCCGCCTCCACGCAGTAGAAACTTGCTGTGAGGTAAAAATTCAAAAATCACACCAAAATGGCGGGCGGAGTGTGTCACAGTACGGCACGTTTCTGATTGGTCGCTCGCAGCAGGCGGCAACCAATCAGACACTGGACACTGTTGACGTCACTTATCTCCGGACTTTAGCTCCGGACATTAGCTCCGGACATTAGCTCCGGACATTATCTCCGCACATTAGCTCCGGACATTAGCTCCGGACATTAGCTCCGGACAAAGCCACGGAAGTTGGCACAAATTGCAGGAAGTAGTATTCTAGGCAATTAATCTCCGGACATTAGCTCCGGACATTAGCTCCGGACATTAGCTCCGGACAAAGCCACGGAAGTTGGCACAAAGTGCAGGAAGTAGTATTCTAGGCAATTATATATTAGACTAGATGGCAGCCCGATTCTAAAGAATCGGGAGCCTAGAATCCATATATACTTTATTTATTCAAATGTAAGAATAATACAATTAATAAATAATAGTAAGAAAGAACAAAAATAATAGGCAGTATATGGAGAAAACACCAAACAAAAGTTCAAAATTGGTGTGAAAATGTCACTGAACCACTTCACAACTAAATATATATAGTTTTGGTAAATGGTATTATCATTTTTTTGACGAAATTCGGCAGGATCTTGAAGAGCAACGTCACTGGGCCCGCCTCCACGCAGTAGAAACTTGCTGTGAGGTAAAAATTCAAAAATCACACCAAAATGGCGGGCGGAGTGTGTCACAGTACGGCATGTTTCTGATTGGTCGCTCGCAGCAGGCGGCAACCAATCAGACACTGGACACTGTTGACGTCACTTATCTCCGGACATTAGCTCCGGACATTAGCTCCGGACATTAGCTCCGGACTAGAGTTGAGCGACCTTGACCTTTTTAGAGTCGAGCCGGGTTTCGCGAAACCCGACTATCTCAAAAGTCGGGTCGAGTGAAATCGGCCGATTATGACGTAAAGTCGGGATCGACCGAAACATGAAACCCAATGCAAGTCAATGGGGCAGCATAGTCGGCAGTGAGTGGGGGCCAGGAAAACACCTAGAGTGCCCATTTTAATGTAAAAACCATCCATTCTTCTTAATGAAGCTTGTCAAGCGTAATTTACCTTATAATAATTGGAAGGCATTTGAAATTGGGGGTCATTTGGCTAAAGTTGTGTGGGGTAGGGCTGGTTCAAGTAATTAGTGGGCCCAGGAAATCTGGACCACGTCACGGCAGTGGAGCAGGAAGAGGTAAGTATTTCAACTTTGCAAGTGCTGTGATCCTGAGCAAGCAGGGGGGGCCCACTTGTTGGCATTGGCACTGGCACAGGGCCCCTCAAAGTACAGCGGTGTGTTTGCACGGCGGGGGCGCCTCCCACCGGCAGCAACACTTTTGCATACTATGAGAGGCCCTGTGCCAGTGACATCGCCAACTAGTATTCCTCCCCCCACCTGATGAAGTAACCTGCACTTTCATCTGCACCTTCCTCTTTGTCCCCGTGTAAGGTGGTATGGTATGCGGGAAGAGCAACCTGACTTTCAGCAGGGTCACAATGTTGTTGTGTAGCATGCACGGGGAATGTTGCGTTATGGGTCAATGTACCAGCAGACTCATCTATCACTGGCTGGGCAATGGGCACGATGAAGTGGAAACACAGATATAGGCCCAAAGAATAAAGTGGGCTAAATGCAGTTCAAAATTGGTAACACAGGAATAACCAGGGGGCATTGCAGTGGAGGACAACTGGAATGAGAGGCTGACACAGAGAGTAGGGCCAAATCAGTAAGTAGTCGAAATGCAGTTCAAAATTGGCAACCGTAGTAAACAGGCGGCACAGCTTTGTTCAGTGGAGGAGAACAGCAAGGAGTGGCAGACACCGATAGTAGGCCCCAACCCAACTAGTAGGCCAAATGCAGTCTAACATTAACAACTACTTAACGAGAGCCTGAAAATGGAATTTCAGGACAGGAAACCAGGAGAACAGCAAGGAGTGGCAGACACCGATAGTAGGCCCCAAACCAACTAGTACGCCAAATGCAGTTGTTCCATTTAACCACAATTTAATGAGAGCCTGAAGATAGAAGCTCAGGAAAGGCAACCTGGGGAACACCTTGGAGTGTAACACACCATCTCTCTCCACCCCATACCCATTTTGTAGGCCTAATGCAGTGTACTTTTCTACAACTACTAAACGAGAGTCGGAAGACCGAAGCAATGGCAAGGAAACCTGGGGAACACCTTGGAGTGTAACACACCATCTCTCTCCACCCCATACCCAATTTGTAGGCCTAATGCAGTGTAGTTTCCAAGAACTACTAAACGAGAGCCGGAAGATCGAAGCTCAGGAAAGGCAACCTGGGGAACACCTTGGAGTGTAACACACCCTCTCTCTACACCCCATACCCAATTTGAAGGCCTAATGCAGCGTAGTTTCCAACAACTACTAAACGAGAGCCGGAAGATCGAAGCTCAGGAAAGGCAACCTGGGGAACACCTTGGAGTGGAACACACCCTCTCTCTACACCCCATACCCAATTTGAAGGCCTAATGCAGTGTAGTTTCCAAGAACTACTAAACGAGAGCCAGAAGATCGAAGCTCAGGAAAGGCAACCTGGGGAACACCTTGGAGTGTAACACAACGTCTCTCTACACCACGGAAGGGCTGATTCTTAGGAAGGAAGGCTGTTGGAAATAAGCATTGCGCGTCCGAGGGTGATTATATTCTTATTAGGTATATACTCACCCTCGGACGCGCCCTGCTTCTTTATTTGGAATGAATGTTTATTTGCAATGTGGTGTTGACTTTCTCTATTATTTTGGTAATTAATGATTTTATTATTTTCATTGTTTTGCATCTTCTCGGCAATAATATAAAGAAGACGCGACAGGACAACACTCGGTGGATGCCATATGTGTGTTTTCAATTGAAAAAACCTTTCAGTTAACTACTTGTAGGAGAAAGTAATTGTAGCTGGTGGCCATTTTTAGTACTGTACCAGATTTTAGTTGTGTGTTTGTTTTTAATGTTAAAATGTCTGCATTTGATATCTCTCCAGTATTTTCTTTTTTGTAAGCAAAATACTTATTTTTATATTTTCTGATGTTGGTTCCAGGGGTACACGGGCAGCAGTGCCCTGGTCAGTGTAGTAGTAGTTGAAAGAATGGACCGCAGACAGGCATCGAAGGCCTAAAATAAAAAAATTGGGCTGGCTGTAGGCAATTTTAAATTGGTTCCAGGGGTACACGGGCAGCAGTGGTGTGGTCAGTGGAGGCCTAGTGGAAGGAGTCACCGCAGACAGGCATCGAAGGCCTAAAATAATAACACATGGCTGTAGGCAATTTTAAATTGGTTCCAGGGGTACACGGGCAGCAGTGGTGTGGTCAGTGGAGGCCTAGTGGAAGGAGTCACCGCAGACAGGCATCGAAGGCCTAAAATAATAACACATGGCTGTAGGCAATTTTAAATTGGTTCCAGGGGTACACGGGCAGCAGTGGTGTGGTCAGTGGAGGCCTAGTGGAAGGAGTCACCGCAGACAGGCATCGAAGGCCTAAAATAATAACACATGGCTGTAGGCAATTTTAAATTGGTTCCAGGGGTACACGGGCAGCAGTGGTGTGGTCAGTGGAGGCCTAGTGGAAGGAGTCACCGCAGACAGGCATCGAAGGCCTAAAATAATAACACATGGCTGTAGGCAATTTTAAATTGGTTCCAGGGGTACACGGGCAGCAGTGGTGTGGTCAGTGGAGGCCTAGTGGAAGGAGTCACCGCAGACAGGCATCGAAGGCCTAAAATAATAACACATGGCTGTAGGCAATTTTAAATTGGTTCCAGGGGTACACGGGCAGCAGTGGTGTGGTCAGTGGAGGCCTAGTGGAAGGAGTCACCGCGGACAGGCATCGAAGGCCTAAAATAATAACACATGGCTGTAGGCAATTTTAAATTGGTTCCAGGGGTACACGGGCAGCAGTGGTGTGGTCAGTGGAGGCCTAGTGGAAGGAGTCACCGCAGACAGGCATCGAAGGCCTAAAATAATAACACATGGCTGTAGGCAATTTTAAATTGGTTCCAGGGGTACACGGGCAGCAGTGGTGTGGTCAGTGGAGGCCTAGTGGAAGGAGTCACCGCAGACAGGCATCGAAGGCCTAAAATAATAACACATGGCTGTAAGCAATTTTAAATTGGTTCCAGGGGTACACGGGCAGCAGTGGTGTGGTCAGTGGAGGCCTAGTGGAAGGAGTCACCGCAGACAGGCATCGAAGGCCTAAAATAATAACACATGGCTGTAGGCAATTTTAAATTGGTTCCAGGGGTACACGGGCAGCAGTGGTGTGGTCAGTGGAGGCCTAGTGGAAGGAGTCACCGCGGACAGGCATCGAAGGCCTAAAATAATAACACATGGCTGTAGGCAATTTTAAATTGGTTCCAGGGGTACACGGGCAGCAGTGGTGTGGTCAGTGGAGGCCTAGTGGAAGGAGTCACCGCAGACAGGCATCGAAGGCCTAAAATAATAACACATGGCTGTAGGCAATTTTAAATTGGTTCCAGGGGTACACGGGCAGCAGTGGTGTGGTCAGTGGAGGCCTAGTGGAAGGAGTCACCGCAGACAGGCATCGAAGGCCTAAAATAATAACACATGGCTGTAGGCAATTTTAAATTGGTTCCAGGGATACACGGGCAGCAGTGGTGTGTAGGGTTGAGCGAAACGGGTCGAACATTTTCAAAAGTCGCCGACTTTTGGCTAAGTCGGGGTTTCATGAAACCCGATCCGACCCCTGTGCGGGGTCGGCCATGCGGTACGCGACTTTCGCGCCAAAGTCGCGTTTCAATGACGCGAAAAGCGCCATTTCTCAGCCAATGAAGGTAAACGCAGAGTGTGGGCAGCGTGATGACATAGGTCCTGGTCCCCACCATCTTAGAGAAGGGCATTGCAGTGATTGGCTTGCTGTCTGCGACGTCACAGGGGCTATAAAGAGGCGTTCCCGCCGACCGCCATCTTACTGCTGCTGATCTGAGCTTAGGGAGAGGTTGCTGCCGCTTTGTCAGAAGCAGGGATAGCGTTAGGCAGGGTCCATTAACCACAAAACCGCTTGTGCTGCAGCGATTTGCACTGTCCAACACCACCCTCGGTGTGCAGGGACAGTGGAAGTTTTTTTTTTTTTTTTTTTCCCCTCAGCGCTGTAGCTCATTGGGCTGCCCTAGAAGGCTCCCTGATAGCTGCATTGCTGTGTGTACGCCGCTGTGCAAACCAACTGCTTTTTTCAAAGCACAAATCCTCTTGTTCCTTCCTTTCTGCACAGCTATCTTTTTTGTTTGTCCACACTTTTTATTTCATTTGTGCATCAGTCCACTCCTTATTGCTGCCTGCCATACCTGGCTGAGATTACTGCAGGCAGGGAGATAGTAGCTGCCTGCCATACCTGGCTGAGATTACTGCAGGCAGGGAGATAGTAATTGTAGGACATTCCCTGTTTTTTTTTTTTTTTTTTTTTTGGTGGGAGATTAAGATTGGCAATTTGGCATTTCTGCTAGAGTGCCATCCCTGTGTGTGCCATCTCTCTCACATAGTGGGCCATAGAAAGCCTTTTCATTTTTCTGTATTTTTTTTTGTGGGGTGTATAAATTCTCCCTGATAAAAATACAGTGGGAGATTAATATTGGCCTTTGGGCTTGTGTGCCAGTCCTGAGTGTGCCATCTCTCTCACAAATAGTGGGCCATAGAAAGCCTATTTATTTTTTTTTTTGGTTTTATAAATTCTCCCTGAAAAAAAGGGAGATTAATATTGGCCTCTGGGCTTGTGTGCCAGTCCTGAGCGTGCCATCTGTGCCAGCCCTGAGCGTGCCATCTCTCTCACAAATAGTGGGCCATAGAAAGCCTATTTAATTTTTTTTTTTGTTTTATAAATTTTCCCTGAAAAAAGGGAGATTAATATTGGCCTCTGGGCTTGTGTGCCAGTTGTGAGCGTGCCATCTGTGCCAGTCCTGAGCGTGCCATCTCTCTCACAAATAGTGGGCCATAGAAAGCCTATTTAAATATTTTTTTGGTTTTATAAATTCTCCCAGAAAAAAAGGGAGATTAATATTGGCCTCTGGGCTTGTGTGCCAGTCCTGAGCGTGCCATCTGTGCCAGCCAGCCCTGAGCGTGCCATCTCTCTCACAAATAGTGGGCCATAGAAAGCCTATTTAATTTTTTTTTTTGTTTTATCAATTTTCCCTGAAAAAAGGGAGATTAATATTGGCCTCTGGGCTTGTGTGCCAGTTGTGAGCGTGCCATCTGTGCCAGTCCTGAGCGTGCCATCTCTCTCACAAATAGTGGGCCATAGAAAGCCTATTTAAATATTTTTTTGGTTTTATAAATTCTCCCAGAAAAAAAGGGAGATTAATATTGGCCTCTGGGCTTGTGTGCCAGTCCTGAGCGTGCCATCTGTGCCAGCCAGCCCTGAGCGTGCCATCTCTCTCACAAATAGTGGGCCATAGAAAGCCTATTTAATTTTTTTTTTTGTTTTATCAATTTTCCCTGAAAAAAGGGAGATTAATATTGGCCTCTGGGCTTGTGTGCCAGTTGTGAGCGTGCCATCTGTGCCAGTCCTGAGCGTGCCATCTCTCTCACAAATAGTGGGCCATAGAAAGCCTATTTAAATATTTTTTTGGTTTTATAAATTCTCCCAGAAAAAAAGGGAGATTAATATTGGCCTCTGGGCTTCTGTGCCAGTCCTGAGCGTGCCATCTGTGCCAGTCCTGAGCGTCCCATCTCTCTCACAAATAGTGGGCCATAGAAAGCCTATTTTATTTTTTTTTTGGGTTTTAGAAATTCTCCCTGAAAAAAGGGAGATTAATATTGGCCTCTGGGCTTGTGTGCCAGTTGTGAGCGTGCCATCTGTGCCAGTCCTGAGCGTGCCATCTCTCTCACAAATAGTGGGCCATAGAAAGCCTATTTAAATATTTTTTTGGTTTTATAAATTCTCCCAGAAAAAAAGGGAGATTAATATTGGCCTCTGGGCTTCTGTGCCAGTCCTGAGCGTGCCATCTGTGCCAGTCCTGAGCGTCCCATCTCTCTCACAAATAGTGGGCCATAGAAAGCCTATTTTATTTTTTTTTTGGGTTTCAGAAATTCTCCCTGGAAAAAAAAAGGGAGATTAATATTGCCCTTTGGGCTTGTGTGCCAGTACTAAGCGTTCCATCTCTCTCTCTCTCTCAGTCAGTGGGCCATAGAACGCATATTTTTGGTTTTATTTGTTTTCTAAATTCTCCCTGAAAAAATCATTTTATTTTATTTGGTTTCTAAATTCTTCCTGATAAAATCATATTTTTTTTATTATTTTTATTTCTAAAGTCTCCCTGAAAAAAAAAAAAAAAAAACAACCAAAAAAACAGTGGGAGATTAATATTGGCCTTTCTGCTTGTGTGCCAGTCTTGACTCCTGGGTGTGCCATCTCTCTCTCTCTCTCTCTCTCTCTCTCTCTCTCTCCAATTGTGGTCCATAGAAAGCCTATATTTTTTTTCCTTGATTTGGGTTCTAAAATCTACCAGAGAAAATAACTACATCAATCATTGGTAGAAAAATATTGGCCTCTGGGTTTGTGTGCCACTCCTGACTCCTGTGTGCGTCATCTCTCAGTCAGTGGGCCATAGAACGCCTATTTTTGGTTTTATTTGTTTTCTAAATTCTCCCTGAAAAAATCATTTTATTTTATTTGGTTTCTAAATTCTTCCTGATAAAATCATATTTTTTTTATTATTTTTTTTTCTAAAGTCTCCCTGAAAAAAAAAAAAAAAAACAGTGGGAGATTAATATTGGCCTTTCTGCTTGTGTGCCAGTCTTGACTCCTGGGTGCGTCATCTCTCAGTCAGTGGGCCATAGAACGCCTATTTTTGGTTTTATTTGTTTTATAAATTCTCCCTGAAAAAATCATTTTATTTTATTTGGTTTCTAAATTCTTCCTGATAAAATCATATTTTTTTTATTATTTTTTTTTCTAAAGTCTCCCTGAAAAAAAAAAAAAAAAAACAACCAAAAAAAACAGTGGGAGATTAATATTGGCCTTTCTGCTTGTGTGCCAGTCTTGACTCCTGGGTGCGTCATCTCTCAGTCAGTGGGCCATAGAACGCCTATTTTTGGTTTTATTTGTTTTATAAATTCTCCCTGAAAAAATCATTTTATTTTATTTGGTTTCTAAATTCTTCCTGATAAAATCATATTTTTTTTATTATTTTTTTTTCTAAAGTCTCCCTGAAAAAAAAAAAAAAAAAAACAACCAAAAGAAACAGTGGGAGATTAATATTGGCCTTTCTGCTTGTGTGCCAGTCTTGACTCCTGGGTGTGCCATCTCTCTCTCTCTCTCTCTCCAATTGTGGTCCATAGAAAGCCTACATTTTTTTTCCTTGATTTGGGTTCCAAAATCTACCAGAGAAAATAACTCCATCAATCATTGGTAGAAAAATATTGGCCTCTGGGCTTGTGTGCCACTCCTGATTCCTGTGTGCGTCATCTCTCACTCAGTGGCCCATAGAAAGCATATAGTTTGTTACATTTGTTTTCTAAATTCTCCCTGCAAAAATCTATTTTTTTTTTTTTGGGGGGTTTCTAAAGTGTTCCTGAAAAAAATAAAAATAAAAAAAAAATAATAGTGTGACATTAATATTAACATTTGTGCTTCAGTGACAGTCCTGCGTGTGGGGCATCTCTCTTATTTGCAGCCACCAAAAAAAGAGTGTGTAACATTGGGCCTGATTTTCGCTGTGGTCTCACCAACCTGTAAAGGGGTAGCTAAATCATACTGAAGTTATAGCTCACCGTGTAAGTTGTGTGACTGCAACAAATAACGTTAGTTTGGTTACGTTTTTAAAACAATGAGGAAGTCTAGTGGAAGAGGTCGTGGCCGGGGGCGTTCATTGTCAGCTGGTAATGAGGGTAGTGGTAGTGGTGGAGCATCAGGTGGTCGTGGGGGAAAAAATATTGCACCTAAGTCTGGAGCTGTGGAGCCAGGTTCGTCGTCCGGCTACACAAGGCCTCGAACGCTCCCTTTTCTGGGATTAGGAAAACCGCTTTTAAAGCCGGAGCAGCAAGAGCAAGTTTTGGCTTATCTTGCTGACTCAGCCTCTAGCTCTTTTGCCTCATCTCGTGAAACTGGTAAAAGTAAAAGCAGCGCGTCGTTAGTGGATGTTCACGGTCAGGGACAAGTCACTTCCTTGTCCTCTTCAGCAAAAACAACAACAGAGAAGAATGCAGCAGGCGACACAACGGGTTACTCCATGGAGCTCTTTACACATACCGTCCCTGGCTTAGAAAGTGAAGCAGTTAACAGTCCATGCCCATTACAAATTGAATCTGACATGGAGTGCACTGACGCACAGCCACAGCCAGACTACTATGCTGGTCCTTTGACTCAGACCACAACATTGCCCTCGCAGGGTGCTGATCAAGAATCAGACCCTGATGAGACTATGTTGCCCCATCACGAACGCTATACCACCGAACGACACGGTGACACAGACGAAGTTGCGCAGGAGGTACAAGAAGAGTTATTAGATGACCCAGTTCTTGACCCCGATTGGCAGCCATTGGGGGAACAGGGTGCAGGCGGCAGCAGTTCTGAAGCAGAGGAGGAGGAGGGGCCGCAGCAGGCATCAACATCGCCACAGGTTCCATCTGCCGGGCCCGTATCTTGCCCAAAACGCGTGGCAAAGCCAAAACCTGGTGGAGGACAGCGTGGCCATCCGGTTAAAGCTCAGTCTGCAATGCCTGAAAAGGTATCCGATGCTAGAAAGAGTGCAGTCTGGCATTTTTTTAAACAACATCCAATTGATCAGCGCAAAGTCATCTGTCAAAAATGTTCTACTTCCTTAAGCAGAGGTCAGAATCTGAAAAGTCTCAATACTAGTTGCATGCATAGACATTTAACCACCATGCATTTGAAAGCTTGGACTAACTACCAAACGTCCCTTAAGGTTGTTGCACCCTCGGCCAATGAAGCTAGTCATCAACGCAACATCCCTTCCGGCAGTGTAGGACCACCATTTAGCGCACCACCTGCTGTATCTGTGCAGGTATCTTTGCCAGGCCAAAGCAGTCAGGGTCAGGGAATCACCAGTTTCGTAGTAGGAAACACTGCATCTAGGGCACCGGCGGCAACAATACCATCTCCCACCGTCTCTCAGTCTGCCATGTCCACCGGCACCCCCGCTAGTTCCACGATCTCCAGCTCTCCAGTCCAGCTCACCCTACATGAGACTATGGTTAGAAAAAGGAAATACTTAGCCTCGCATCCGCGTACACAGGGTTTGAACGCCCACATAGCTAGACTAATCTCGTTAGAGATGATGCCCTACCGGTTAGTTGAAAGCGAAGCTTTCAAAGACCTGATGGACTACGCTGTACCACGCTACGAGCTACCCAGTCGACACTTTTTTTCCAGAAAAGCCATCCCAGCCCTCCACCAGCATGTTAAAGAGCGCATCGTCCATGCACTCAGGCAATCTGTGAGCACAAAGGTGCACCTGACAACAGATGCATGGACCAGTAGGCATGGCCAGGGACGTTACGTGTCCATCACGGCACACTGGGTAAATGTGGTGGATTCAGGGTCCACAGGGGACAGCAAGTTTGGGACAGTTCTGCCTAGCCCACGGTCTAGTAAACAGTTGTCTGTAGCCGTTCGCACCCCCTCCTCCTCCTCCTCCTCGTCCTCCTGCAGAAGCAAGAGCTCGTCCACAGACCGCAGTCGCACAAACACTCCATCCGCACCTGCCACTGTTGCACACCAGGTCTCCCATTATGGGGCAGCTACTGGCATACGTCAGCAGGCTGTATTGGCTATGAAGTGTTTGGGCGACAATAGACACACCGCGGAAGTTCTGTCCGAGTTCTTGCAGCAAGAAACGCAGTCGTGGCTGGGCACTGTAGATCTTGAGGCAGGCAAGGTAGTGAGTGATAACGGAAGGAATTTCATGGCTGCCATCTCCCTTTCCCAACTGAAACACATTCCTTGCCTGGCTCACACCTTAAACCTGGTGGTGCAGTGCTTCCTGAAAAGTTATCCGGGGTTATCCGACCTGCTCCTCAAAGTGCGTGGACTTTGCGCACATATCCGCCGTTCGCCTGTACACTCCAGCCGTATGCAGACCTATCAGCGTTCTTTGAACCTTCCCCAGCATCGCCTAATCATAGACGTTGCAACAAGGTGGAACTCAACACTGCACATGCTTCAGAGACTGTGCGAACAGAGGCGGGCTGTTATGTTTTTGTGGGAGGATACACATACACGGGCAGGCAGTAGGATGGCAGACATGGAGTTGTCAGGTGTGCAGTGGTCAAAGATTCAAGACATGTGTCAAGTCCTTCAGTGTTTTGAGGAATGCACACGGCTGGTTAGTGCAGACAACGCCATAATAAGCATGAGCATCCCCCTAATGCGTCTGCTGATGCAAAGTTTGACGCACATAAAGGATCAGGCGTCTGCACCAGAGGAAGAGGAAAGCCTTGATGACAGTCAGCGATTGTCTGGTCAGGGCAGTGTACATGACGAGGTACCGGGCGAAGAGGAGGTGGAGGATGAGGAGGATGATGGGGATGAGTATATTTTTAATGAGGAAGCTTTCCCGGGGGCACGGGAAATTGGTGGCGTGGCAAGGCCGGGTTCTGGTTTTTTGAGGGACACAAGTGACGTAGATTTGCCTGCAACTGCCCCTCAACCAAGCACAACCGCAGATTTGACACGGGAACTTTGGCCCACATGGCGGATTATGCCTTGCGTATCCTCAAAAGGGACACACGCATTACAAAAATGATGAACGATGACGATTACTGGTTGGCCTGCCTCCTTGATCCTCGCTATAAAGGCAAATTGCAAAATATTATGCCACATGAGAACTTGGAACTAATATTAGCAACAAAACAATCAACTCTTGTTGACCGTTTGCTTCTGGCATTCCCTGCACACAGCGCCCGTGATCGTTCTCACACGAGCTCCAGGGGCCAGCAGACCAGAGGTGTTAGAGGGGCAGAAATCAGAAGTGGCGTTGGACAGAGGGATTTTCTGACCAGGTTGTGGAGTGATTTTTCTATGACCGCAGACAGGACAGGTACTGCAGCATCAATTCAAAGTGACAGGAGACAACATTTGTCCAGTATGGTTACAAACTATTTTTCATCCCTTATCGACGTTCTCCCTCAACCGTCATTCCCATTTGATTACTGGGCATCCAAATTAGACACCTGGCCAGAATTGGCAGAATATGCATTGCAGGAGCTTGCTTGCCCGGCAGCTAGTGTCCTATCAGAAAGAGTATTCAGTGCTGCAGGTTCAATACTAACAGAAAAAAGGACTCGTCTGGCTACCCAAAATGTAGATGATCTAACCTTCATTAAAATGAACCACAACTGGATTTCAAAATCTTTTGCCCCACCCTGCCCGGCTGACACCTAGCTTTCCTATGAAAAGGTCTTGCCTGTGGACTATTCTGAATGACTTTTCCAATCTCGTAATTTTCTTCACCTGATTGTCCAGCATACGACATGTTTCCACCTCACGAAATGGCCAAACTCCCCACACGGGGCCGTGCTATCGCCACTTTGCGCTTGGACCCTTGAGAGTGCTGTTTGTCTGAAGAGGTGGGTGTGGCCGCTTTTGGTCGACGGCACTGCCACTGGGTCCCTCATAGTACAATAAAGTGTCTCTGGCGGTGGTGGTGCGCACCCAACGTCAGACACACCGTTGTAATATGAGGGGCCCTGTGCCTGTACCGCCGGCCACAAGACAGTTCCCCCCCCCAGCTCAAACAGTGCTCTACCACTAGCAAAATTATCTCTCACAGCTTCACCAATGTGTAGTCTAGCCGCTGACATCCTTCAATGCCTGGCACTGACAATACCATTGTTTTGACATTTTTGTTATGTTAGGCCTTCGAAGCCTGTCTGCGGTCCCTTCTTTCTACAACTACTACACTGACCAGGCCACTGCTGGCCGTGTTACCCTGGAACCAATTTAAAAGTGCCTACAGTCAGCCCAATTTTGTTATGTTAGGCCTTCGAAGACTGTCTGCCGTCACTCCTTCCACTAGACTTCCACTGACCATACACTGCTGCCCATGTACCCCTGGAACCAATTTAAAGTGCCTACAGCCAGCCCAATTTTGTTATGTTAGGCCTTCGAAGCCTGTCTGCGGTCACTCCTTCCACTAGACTTCCACTGACCAGACCACTGCTGCCCGTGTACCCCTGGAACCAATTTAAAAGTGCCTACAGCCAGCCCAAGTTTGTTATGTTAGGCCTTGGAAGCCTGTCTGCGGTCACTCCTTCCACTAGACTTCCACTGACCAGACCACTGCTGCCCGTGTACCCCTGGAACCAATTTAAAAGTGCCTACAGCCAGCCCAAGTTTGTTATGTTAGGCCTTGGAAGCCTGTCTGCGGTCACTCCTTCCACTAGACTTCCACTGACCAGACCACTGCTGCCCGTGTACCCCTGGAACCAATTTAAAAGTGCCTACAGCCAGCCCAAGTTTGTTATGTTAGGCCTTGGAAGCCTGTCTGCGGTCACTCCTTCCACTAGACTTCCACTGACCAGACCACTGCTGCCCGTGTACCCCTGGAACCAATTTAAAAGTGCCTACAGCCAGCCCAAGTTTGTTAAGTTAGGCCTTGGAAGCCTGTCTGCGGTCACTCCTTCCACTAGACTTCCACTGACCAGACCACTGCTGCCCGTGTACCCCTGGAACCAATTTAAAAGTGCCTACAGCCAGCCCAAGTTTGTTATGTTAGGCCTTGGAAGCCTGTCTGCGGTCACTCCTTCCACTAGACTTCCACTGACCAGACCACTGCTGCCCGTGTACCCCTGGAACCAATTTAAAAGTGCCTACAGCCAGCCCAAGTTTGTTATGTTAGGCCTTCTAAGCCTGTCTGCGGTCCATTCTTTCAACTACTACTACACTGACCAGGTCACTGCTGCCCGTGTACCCCTGGAACCAATTTAAAATTGCCTACAGCCAGCCCAATTTTTTTATTTTAGGCCTTCGATGCCTGTCTGCGGTCCATTCTTTCAACTACTACTACACTGACCAGGTCACTGCTGTCCGTGTACCCCTGGAACCAATTTAAAATTGCCTACAGCCATGTGTTATTATTTTAGGCCTTCGATGCCTGTCTGCGGTCACTCCTTCCACTAGGCCTCCACTGACCACACCACTGCTGTCCGTGTACCCCTGGAACCAATTTAAAATTGCCTACAGCCAGCCCAATTTTTTTATTTTAGGCCTTCGATGCCTGTCTGCGGTCCATTCTTTCAACTACTACTACACTGACCAGGTCACTGCTGTCCGTGTACCCCTGGAACCAATTTAAAATTGCCTACAGCCATGTGTTATTATTTTAGGCCTTCGATGCCTGTCTGCGGTCACTCCTTCCACTAGGCCTCCACTGACCACACCACTGCTGTCCGTGTACCCCTGGAACCAATTTAAAATTGCCTACAGCCATGTGTTATTATTTTAGGCCTTCGATGCCTGTCTGCGGTCACTCCTTCCACTAGGCCTCCACTGACCACACCACTGCTGCCCGTGTACCCCTGGAACCAATTTAAAATTGCCTACAGCCAGCCCAATTTTTTTATTTTAGGCCTTCGATGCCTGTCTGCGGTCCATTCTTTCAACTACTACTACACTGACCAGGTCACTGCTGTCCGTGTACCCCTGGAACCAATTTAAAATTGCCTACAGCCATGTGTTATTATTTTAGGCCTTCGATGCCTGTCTGCGGTCACTCCTTCCACTAGGCCTCCACTGACCACACCACTGCTGTCCGTGTACCCCTGGAACCAATTTAAAATTGCCTACAGCCATGTGTTATTATTTTAGGCCTTCGATGCCTGTCTGCGGTCACTCCTTCCACTAGGCCTCCACTGACCACACCACTGCTGTCCGTGTACCCCTGGAACCAATTTAAAATTGCCTACAGCCAGCCCAATTTTTTTATTTTAGGCCTTCGATGCCTGTCTGCGGTCCATTCTTTCAACTACTACTACACTGACCAGGTCACTGCTGTCCGTGTACCCCTGTAACCAATTTAAAATTGCCTACAGCCATGTGTTATTATTTTAGGCCTTCGATGCCTGTCTGCGGTCCATTTTTTCAACTACTACTACACTGACCAGGTCACTGCTGCCCGTGTACCCCTGGAACCAATTTAAAATTGCCTACAGCCATGTGTTATTATTTTAGGCCTTCGATGCCTGTCTGCGGTCACTCCTTCCACTAGGCCTCCACTGACCACACCACTGCTGCCCGTGTACCCCTGGAACCAATTTAAAATTGCCTACAGCCAGCCCAATTTTTTTATTTTAGGCCTTCGATGCCTGTCTGCGGTCCATTCTTTCAACTACTACTACACTGACCAGGTCACTGCTGCCCGTGTACCCCTGGAACCAATTTAAAATTGCCTACAGCCATGTGTTATTATTTTAGGCCTTCGATGCCTGTCTGCGGTCACTCCTTCCACTAGGCCTCCACTGACCACACCACTGCTGTCCGTGTACCCCTGGAACCAATTTAAAATTGCCTACAGCCATGTGTTATTATTTTAGGCCTTCGATGCCTGTCTGCGGTCCATTCTTTCAACTACTACTACACTGACCAGGGCACTGCTGGCCGTGTACCCCTGGAACCAACATCAGAAAATATAAAAATAAGTATTTTGCTTATAAAAAAGAAAATACTGGTGAGATATCAAATGCAGACATTTTAACATTAAAAACAAACACACAACTCTAATCTGGTACAGTACTAAAAATGGCCACCAGCTACAATTACTTTCTCCTGCAAGTAGTTAACTGAAAGTTTTTTTAAATTGAAAACACACATATGGCATCCACCGAGTGTTGTCCTGTCGCGTCTTCTTTATATTATTGCCGAGAAGATGCAAAATAATGAAAATAATAAAATCATTAATTACCAAAATAATAGAGAAAGTCA
The DNA here is from genome assembly GCF_032444005.1 of Ranitomeya imitator. Taxonomy (NCBI): domain Eukaryota; kingdom Metazoa; phylum Chordata; class Amphibia; order Anura; family Dendrobatidae; genus Ranitomeya; species Ranitomeya imitator. The sequence continues at coordinate 601,574,350 of NC_091284.1, forward strand.
ACACCACATTGCAAATAAACATTCATTCCAAATAAAGAAGCAGGGCGCGTCCGAGGGTGAGTATATACCTAATAAGAATATAATCACCCTCGGACGCGCAATGCTTATTTCCAACAGCCTTCCTTCCTAAGAATCAGCCCTTCCGTCGTGTAGAGAGACGTTGTGTTACACTCCAAGGTGTTCCCCAGGTTGCCTTTCCTGAGCTTCGATCTTCCGGCTCTCGTTTAGTAGTTCTTGGAAACTACTCTGCATTAGGCCTTCAAATTGGGTATGGGGTGTAGAGAGATGGTGTGTTCCACTCCAAGGTGTTCCCCAGGTTGCCTTTCCTGAGCTTCGATCTTCCGGCTCTCGTTTAGTAGTTGTTGGAAACTACGCTGCATTAGGCCTTCAAATTGGGTATGGGGTGTAGCGAGAGGGTGTGTTACACTCCAAGGTGTTCCCCAGGTTGCCTTTCCTGAGCTTCGATCTTCCGGCTCTCGTTTAGTAGTTCTTGGAAACTACACTGCATTAGGCCTTCAAATTGGGTATGGGGTGTAGAGAGAGGGTGTGTTACACTCCAAGGTGTTCCCCAGGTTGCCTTTCCTGAGCTTCGATATTCCGGCTCTCGTTTAGTAGTTGTCGGAAACTACGCTGCATTAGGCCTACAAATTGGGTATGGGGCGTAGAGAGAGGGTGTGTTACACTCCAAGGTGTTCCCCAGGTTGCCTTTCCTGAGCTTCGATATTCCGGCTCTCGTTTAGTAGTTGTCGGAAACTACGCTGCATTAGGCCTACAAATTGGGTATGGGGTGTAGAGAGAGGGTGTGTTACACTCCAAGGTGTTCCCCAGGTTGCCTTTCCTGAGCTTCGATCTTCATGCTCTCGTTTAGTAGTTGTCGGAAACTACGCTGCATTAGGCCTACAAATTGGGTATGGGGTGTAGAGAGAGGGTTTGTTACACTCCAAGGTGTTCCCCAGGTTGCCTTTCCTGAGCTTCGATCTTCCGGCTCTCGTTTAGTAGTTGTTGGAAACTACGCTGCATTAGGCCTTCAAATTGGGTATGGGGTGTAGCGAGAGGGTGTGTTACACTCCAAGGTGTTCCCCAGGTTGCCTTTCCTGAGCTTCGATCTTCCGGCTCTCGTTTAGTAGTTCTTGGAAACTACACTGCATTAGGCCTTCAAATTGGGTATGGGGTGTAGAGAGAGGGTGTGTTACACTCTAAGGTGTTCCCCAGGTTTCCTTGCCATTGCTTCGGTCTTCCGACTCTCGTTTAGTAGTTGTAGAAAAGTACACTGCATTAGGCCATACAAAATGGGTATGGGGTGGAGAGAGATGGTGTGTTACACTCCAAGGTGTTCCCCAGGTTGCCTTTCCTGAGCTTCTATCTTCAGGCTCTCATTAAATTGTGGTTAAATGGAACAACTGCATTTGGCGTACTAGTTGGTTTGGGGCCTACTATCGGTGTCTGCCACTCCTTGCTGTTCTCCTCCACTGAACAAAGCTGTGCCGCCTGTTTACTACGGTTGCCAATTTTGAACTGCATTTCGACTACTTACTGATTTGGCCCTACTCTCTGTGTCAGCCTCTCATTCCAGTTGTCCTCCACTGCAATGCCCCCTGGTTATTCCTGTGTTACCAATTTTGAACTGCATTTAGCCCACTTTCTTCTTTGGGCCTATATCTGTGTTTCCACTTCATCGTGCCCATTGCCCAGCCAGTGATAGATGAGTCTGCTGGTACATTGACCCATAACGCAACATTCCCCGTGCACGCTACACAACAACATTGTGACCCTGCTGAAAGTCAGGTTGCTCTTCCCGCATACCATACCACCTTACACGGGGACAAAGAGGAAGGTGCAGATGAAAGTGCAGGTTCCTTCATCAGGTGGGGGGAGGAATACTAGTTGGCGACGTCACTGGCACAGGGCCTCTCATAGTACGCAAAAGTGTTGCTGCCGGTGGGAGGCGCCCCCGCCGTGCAAACACACCGCTGTACTTTGAGGGGCCCTGTGCCAGTGCCAATGCCAACGAGTGGGCCCCCCCTGCTTGCTCAGGTTCACAGCACTTGCAAAGTTGAAATACTTACCTCTCCCTGCTCCACTGCCGTGACGTGGTCCAGATTTCCTGGGCCCACTAATTACTTGAACCAGCCCTACCCCCCACAACTTTAGCCAAATGACCCCCAATTTCAAATGCCTTCCAATTATTATAAGGTAAATTACGCTTGACAAGCTTCATTAAGAAGAATGGATGGTTTTGACATTAAAATGGCCACTCTAGGTGTTTTCCTGGCCCCCACTCACTGCCGACTATACTGCCCCATTGACTTGCATTGGGTTTCGTGTTTCGGTCGATCCCGACTTTACGTCATAATCGGCCGATTTCACTCGACCCGACTTTGGACATAGTCGGGTTTCGCAAAACCCGGCTCGACTCTAAAAAGGTCAAGGTCGCTCAACTCTAGTGGTGTGGTCAGTGGAGGCCTAGTGGAAGGAGTCACCGCAGACAGGCATCGAAGGCCTAAAATAATAACACATGGCTGTAGGCAATTTTAAATTGGTTCCAGGGGTACACGGGCAGCAGTGGTGTGGTCAGTGGAGGCCTAGTGGAAGGAGTCACCGCAGACAGGCATCGAAGGCCTAAAATAATAACACATGGCTGTAGGCAATTTTAAATTGGTTCCAGGGGTACACGGGCAGCAGTGGTGTGGTCAGTGGAGGCCTAGTGGAAGGAGTCACCGCAGACAGGCATCGAAGGCCTAAAATAATAACACATGGCTGTAGGCAATTTTAAATTGGTTCCAGGGGTACACGGGCAGCAGTGGTGTGGTCAGTGGAGGCCTAGTGGAAGGAGTCACCGCAGACAGGCATCGAAGGCCTAAAATAATAACACATGGCTGTAGGCAATTTTAAATTGGTTCCAGGGGTACACGGGCAGCAGTGGTGTGGTCAGTGGAGGCCTAGTGGAAGGAGTCACCGCAGACAGGCATCGAAGGCCTAAAATAATAACACATGGCTGTAGGCAATTTTAAATTGGTTCCAGGGGTACACGGGCAGCAGTGGTGTGGTCAGTGGAGGCCTAGTGGAAGGAGTGACCACAGACAGGCATCGAAGGCCTAACATAACAAAAATGTCAATACAATGGTATTGTCAGTGGCAGGCATTGAAGGATGTCAGCGCATAGACTAAACATTGGTGGAGCTGTGAGATAATTTTGCAAGTGGTAGAGCACTGTTTGAGCTGGGGTGGGGGGAAACTGTCTTGTGGCCGGCGGTACAGGCCCAGGGCCCCTCATATTACAACGGTGTGTCTGACGTTGGGTGCGCACCACCACCGCCAAAGACACTTTATTGTACTAGGAGGGACCCAGTGGCAGTGCCGTCGACCAAAAGCGGGCTCACCCACCTCTTCAGACAAACTGCACTCTCACGGGTGCTGTCGCCAAGTGTCGATACCACGGCCCCGTGTGGGGAGTTTGGCCATTTAGTGAGGTGTAAACATGTCGTATGCTGGACAATCAGGTGCTGAAAATTACGAGATTGGAAAAGGCATTCAGAATAGTCCACAGGCAAGACCTTTTCATAGGAAAGCTAGGTGTCAGCCGGGCAAGGTGGGGCAAAAGATTTCGAAATCCAGTTGTGGTTCATTTTAATGAAGGTTAGATCATCTACATTTTGGGTAGCCAGACGAGTCCTTTTTTCTGTTAGTATTGAACCTGCAGCACTGAATACTCTTTCTGATAGGACACTAGCTGCCGGGCAAGCAAGCTCCTGCAATGCATATTCTGCCAATTCTGGCCAGGTGTCTAATTTTGATGCCCAGTAATCAAATGGGAATGACGGTTGAGGGAGAACATCGATAAGGGATGAAAAATAGTTTGTAACCATACTGGACAAATGTTGTCTCCTGTCACTTTGAATTGATGCTGCAGTACCTGTCCTGTCTGCGGTCATAGCAAAATCACTCCACAACCTGGTCAGAAAACCCCTCTGGCCAACGCCACTTCTGATTTCTGCCCCTCTAACTCCTCTGGTCTGCTGGCCCCTGCAGCTCGTGTGAGAACGATCACGGGCGCTGTGTGCAGGGAATGCCAGAAGCAAACGGTCAACAAGAGTTGATTGTTTGGTTGCTAATATTAGTTCCAAGTTCTCATGTGGCATTATATTTTGCAATTTGCCTTTATAGCGAGGATCAATGAGGCAGGCCAACCAGTAATCGTCATCATTCATCATTTTAGTTATGCGTGTGTCCCTTTTGAGGATACGTAAGGCATAATCCGCCATGTGGGCCAAAGTTCCAGTTCTCAAATCTGCGGTTGTGCTTGGTTGAGGGGCAGTTTCAGGCAAATCCACGTCACTTGTGTCCCTCAAAAAAGCAGAACCCGGCCTTGCCGCGCCACCAATTTCCAGTGGCCCCGGAAAAGCTTCCTCATTAAAAATATAATCATCCCCATCATCCTCCTCGTCCTCCTCCTCCTCTTCGCCCGCTACCTCGTCCTGTACACTGCCCTGGCCAGACAATGGCTGACTGTCATCAAGGCTTTCCTCTTCCTCAGCTGCAGACGCCTGATCCTTTATGTGCGTCAAACTTTGCATGAGCAGACGCATTAGGGGGATGCTCATGCTTATTATGGCGTTGTCTGCACTAACCAGCCGTGTGCATTCCTCAAAACACTGAAGGACTTGACACATGTCTTGAATCTTCGACCACTGCACACCTGACAACTCCATGTCTGCCATCCTACTGCCTGCCCGTGTATGTGTATCCTCCCACAAAAACATAACAGCCCGCCTCTGTTCACACAGTCTCTGAAGCATGTGCAGTGTTGAGTTCCACCTTGTTGCAACGTCTATGATTAGGCGATGCTGGGGAAGGTTCAAAGAACGCTGATAGGTCTGCATACGGCTGGAGTGTACGGGCGAACGGCGGATATGTGAGCAAAGTCCACGCACTTTGAGGAGCAGGTCGGATAACCCTGGATAACTTTTCAGGAAGCACTGCACCACCAGGTTTAAGGTGTGAGCCAGGCAAGGAATGTGTTTCAGTTGGGAAAGGGAGATGGCAGCTATGAAATGCCTTCCGTTATCACTCACTACCTTGCCTGCCTCAAGATCTACAGTGCCCAGCCACGACTGCGTTTCTTTCTGCAAGAACTCGGACAGAACTTCCGCGGTGTGTCTGTTGTCGCCCAAACACTTCATAGCCAATACAGCCTGCTGACGTTTGCCAGTAGCTGCCCCATAATGGGAGACCTGGTGTGCAACAGTGGCAGCTGCGGATGGAGTGGTTGTGCGACTGCGGTCTGTGGACAAGCTCTCGCTTCTGCAGGAGGACGAAGAGGAGGAGGAGGGGGTGCGAACGGCTACAGCCAATTGTTTCCTAGACCGTGGGCTAGGCAGAACTGTCCCAAACTTGCTGTCCCCTGTGGACCCTGCATCCACCACATTTAACCAGTGTGCCGTGATGGACACGTAACGTCCCTGGCCATGCCTACTGGTCCATGCATCTGTTGTCAGGTGCACCTTTGTGCTCACAGATTGCCTGAGTGCATGGAGGATGCGCTCTTTAACATGCTGGTGGAGGGCTGGGATGGCTTTTCTGGAAAAAAAGTGTCGACTGGGTAGCTCGTAGCGTGGTACAGCGTAGTCCATCAGGGCTTTGAAAGCTTCGCTTTCAACTAACCGGTAGGGCATCATCTCTAACGAGATTAGTCTAGCTATGTGGGCGTTCAAACCCTGTGTACGCGGATGCGAGGCTAAGTACTTCCTTTTTCTAACCATAGTCTCATGTAGGGTGAGCTGGACTGGAGAGCTGCAGATCGTGGAACTAGCGGGGGTGCCGGTGGACATGGCAGACTGAGAGACGGTGGGAGATGGTATTGTTGCCACCGGTGCCCTAGATGCAGTGTTTCCTACTACGAAACTGGTGATTCCCTGACCCTGAAGGCTTTGGCCTGGCAAAGAAACCTGCACAGATACTGCAGGTGGTGCGGAAAATGGTGGCCCTACACTGCCGGAAGGGATGTTGCGTTGCTGACTAGCTTCATTGGCCGAGGGTGCTACAACCTTAAGGGACGTTTGGTAGTTAGTCCAGGCTTGCAAATGCATGGTGGTTAAATGTCTATGCATGCAACTTGTATTGAGACTTTTCAGATTCTGTCCTCTGCTTAAGGTAGTTGAACATTTTTGACAGATGACTTTGCGCTGATCAATTGGATGTTGTTTAAAAAAATGCCAGACTGCACTCTTTCTAGCATCGGATACCTTTTCAGGCATTGCAGACTGAGCTTTAACCGGATGGCCACGCTGTCCTCCAACAGGTTTTAGCTTTGCCACGCGTTTTGGGCAAGATACGGGCCCGGCAGATGGAACCTGTTGCGATGTTGATGCCTGCTGCGGCCCCTCCTCCTCCGCTTCAGAACTGCTGCCGCCTGCACCCTGTTCCCCCAATGGCTGCCAATCGGGGTCAAGAACTGGGTCATCTATTACCTCTTCTTGTAGCTCGTGTGCAACTTCGTCTGTGTCACCGTGTCGGTCGGTGGTATAGCGTTCGTGATGGGGCAACATAGTCTCATCAGGGTCTGATTCTTGATCAGCACCCTGCGATGGCAATGTTGTGGTCTGAGTCAAAGGACCAGGATAGTAGTCTGGCTGTGGCTGTGCATCAGTGCACTCCATGTCAGATTCAACTTGTAATGGGCATGGACTGTTAACTGCTTCACTTTCTAAGCCAGGGACGGTATGTGTAAAGAGCTCCATGGAGTAACCCGTTGTGTCGCCTGCTGCATTCTTCTCTGTTGTTGTTTTTGCTGAAGAGGACAAGGAAGCGACTTGTCCCTGACCGTGAACATCCACTAACGACGCGCTGCTTTGACATTTACCAGTTTCACGAGAGGAGGCAAAAGAGCTAGAGGCTGAGTCAGCAAGATAAGCCAAAACTTGCTCTTGCTGCTCCGGCTTTAAAAGCGGTTTTCCTACTCCCAGAAAAGGGAGCGTTCGAGGCCTTGTGTAGCCAGACGACGAACCTGGCTCCACAGCTCCAGACTTAGGTGCAATATTTTTTTTCCCACGACCAGCTGATGCTCCACCACTACCACTACCCTCATTACCAGCTGACAATGAACGCCCCCGGCCACGACCTCTTCCACCAGACTTCCTCATTGTTTTAAAAACGTTAACAAACGAACGGTATTTGTTGCTGTCACACAACTTACACGGTGAGCTATAACTTCAGTATGATTTAGCTACCCCTTTACAGGTGGGTGAGACCACAACGAAAATCAGCCACAATGTTACACACTCTGTTGTTGTTGGCAACAAATGAGATGGCACACACGCAGGACTGTCACTGAAGCGCAAATGTAAATATTTATCTCCCACTGATTTGTGTTTGTTTTTTTTAAAAGGGAGACTTCAGAAAAAAAAAAAATTAAAAAAAAATTATTTTTTACAGAAGAATTTATAAAACAAATAAAATGAAATGATTGTTTCAGGGAGAATTTAGGAAAAAAAAAAAAAGGCTTTGTAGGGCCCACTGAGTGAGAGAGGACGCACACAGGAGTCAGGAGTGGCACACAAGCCCAGAGGCCAATATTTATCTCCCACTGATTGATGTACTGATTTTTTCAGGTAGATTTTGGAACCCAAATCAAGCTAAAAAAAATAATAGGCTTTCTATGGCCCACAATTGGGGAGAGAGAGAGAGATGGCACACCCAGGAGTCAAGACTGGCACACAAGCAGAAGGGGCAATATGAATCTCCCACAGATTTTTTTTTTTTTTTTTCAGGGAGACTTGAGAGAAAAAAAAATACAAAAAAAATGATTTTTTTCAGGAATAATTTAGAAACCAAAGAAAATAAAATGATTGTTTCAGGGAGAATTTAGAAAACAAATAAAACAAAAAATAGGCTTTCTAGGGCCCACTGAGTGACAGATGACGCACACAGGAGTCAGGAGTGGCACACAAGCCCAGAGGCCAATATTAATCTCCCACTGATTGATTTAGTGATTTTTTTTGGTAGATTTTGGAACCCAAATCAAGCAAAAAAATTAATAGGCTTTCTATGGCCCACAATTGGGGAGAGAGAGAGAGATGGCACACCCAGGAGTCAAGACTGGCACACAAGCAGAAGGGGCAATATGAATCTCCCACAGATTTTTTTTTTTTTTTTTTTTTTCAGGGAGACTTGAGAGAAAAAAAAAATACAAAAAAAATGATTTTTTTCACTAATAATTTAGAAACCAAAGAAAATAAAATGATTGTTCCAGGGAGAATTTAGAGAACAAATAAAACAAAAAATAGGCTTTCTAGGGCCCACTGAGTGACAGATGACGCACACAGGAGTCAGGAGTGGCACACAAGCCCAGAGGCCAATATTAATCTCCCACTGATTGATTTAGTGATTTTTTTCAGGTAGATTTTGGAACCCAAATCAAGCAAAAAAATTAATAGGCTTTCTATGGCCCACAATTGGGGAGAGAGAGAGAGATGGCACACCCAGGAGTCAAGACTGGCACACAAGCAGAAGGGGCAATATGAATCTCCCACAGATTTTTTTTTTTTTTTCAGGGAGACTTGAGAGAAAAAAAAATACAAAAAAAATGATTTTTTTCAGGAATAATTTAGAAACCAAAGAAAATAAAATGATTGTTTCAGGGAGAATTTAGAAAACAAATAAAACAAAAAATAGGCTTTCTAGGGCCCACTGAGTGACAGATGACGCACACAGGAGTCAGGAGTGGCACACAAGCCCAGAGGCCAATATTAATCTCCCACTGATTGATTTAGTGATTTTTTTTGGTAGATTTTGGAACCCAAATCAAGCAAAAAAATTAATAGGCTTTCTATGGCCCACAATTGGGGAGAGAGAGAGAGATGGCACACCCAGGAGTCAAGACTGGCACACAAGCAGAAGGGGCAATATGAATCTCCCACAGATTTTTTTTTTTTTTTTTTTTTCAGGGAGACTTGAGAGAAAAAAAAATACAAAAAAAATGATTTTTTTCAGGAATAATTTAGAAACCAAAGAAAATAAAATGATTGTTTCAGGGAGAATTTAGAAAACAAATAAAACAAAAAATAGGCTTTCTAGGGCCCACTGAGTGACAGATGACGCACACAGGAGTCAGGAGTGGCACACAAGCCCAGAGGCCAATATTAATCTCCCACTGATTGATTTAGTGATTTTTTTCAGGTAGATTTTGGAACCCAAATGAAGCAAAAAAATTAATAGGCTTTCTATGGCCCACTATTTGTGAGAGAGATGGCACGCTCAGGACTGGCACACAAGCCCAGAGGCCAATATTAATCTCCCATTTTTTTTTTTCCAGGGAAAATTTATAAACCCAATAAAAAAAATAATAATAAATAGGCTTTCTATGGCCCACTATCTGAGACAGAGAGATGGCACGCTTAGGACTGGCACACAAGCCCAAAGGCCAATACTAATCTCCCACTGATTGATTGATTGATTTTTTAAGGTAGAATTATGAACCCAAATCAACCAAAAAAATAAATAGGCTTTCTATGGCCCACTATTTGTGAGAGAGATGGCACGCTCAGGACTGGCACACAAGCCCAGAGGCCAATATTAATCTCCCACTTTTTTTTTTTTTCCAGGGAAAATTTATAAACCCAATAAAATAATAAAAAATAGGCTTTCTATGGCCCACTATCTGAGAGAGAGAGAGATGGCACGCTTAGGACTGACACACAAGCCCAAAGGCCAATATTAATCTCCCACTGATTGATTTATTGATTTTTTCAGGTAGAATTTAGAACCCAAATCAAGCAAAAAAATTAATAGGCTTTCTATGGCCCACTGAGTGAGAGATGGCACACACAGGAGTAAGGAGTGGCACACAAGCCCTGAGGCCAATATTTTTCTCCCACTGATTGATGTTGTGATTTTTTCTGGTAGATTTTGGAACCCAAATCAAGCAAAAAAATAAATAGGCTTTCTATGGCCCACTGAGTGAGAGATGACACAGACAGAGATGGCACTCTAGCAGAAATGTCAATCTTAATCTCCCACCAAAAAAAAAAAAAAAAAAAAAAAGGAACTGTCCTTCAATTACTATCTCCCTGCAGTAATCTCAGCCAGGTATGGCAGGCAGCAATAAGGAGTGGACTGATGCACAAATTAAATAAAAAGTGTGGACAAACAAACAAGATAGCTGTGCAGAAAGGAAGGAACAAGAGGATTTGTGCTTTGAAAAAAGCAGTTGGTTTGCCCAGCGGCGTACACACAGCAATGCAGCTATCAGGGAGCCCTCTAGGGCAGCCCAATGAGCTACAGCGCTGAGGAAAAAAAAAAAAAAGGAGCTTCCACTGTCCCTGCACACCGAAGGTGGTGTTGGGCAGTGGAAATCGCTACAGCACAAGCGGTTTTGTGGTTAATGGACCCTGCCTAACGCTATCCCTGCTTCTGACGAAGCGGCAGCAACCTCTCCCTAAGCTTAGATCAGCAGCAGTAACATGGCGGTCGGCGGGAACTCCCCTTTATAGCCCCTGTGACGCCGCAGACAGCAAGCCAATCACTGCAATGCCCTTCTCTAAGATGGTGGGGACCAGGACCTATGTCATCACGCTGCCCACACTCTGCGTTTACCTTCATTGGCTGAGAAATGGCGCTTTTTGCGTCATTGAAACGCGACTTTGGCGCGAATGTCGCGTACCGCATGGCCGACCACGCACAGGGGTCGGATCGGGTTTCATGAAACTCGACTTCGCCAAAAGTCGGCGACTTTTGAAAATGTTCGACCCGTTTCGCTCAACCCTACTCCGGACATTAGCTCCGGACAAAGCCACGGAAGTTGGCACAAATTGCAGGAAGTAGTATTCTAGGCAATTATATATTAGATAACTCTGGAATGCTTCAACTGATCCCACTGATTTTCAGACTGTTTTTCATGACATATAGTTCTTCATATAGTTTGATATGACAGGCGTTTATTTGTGAAAAAAAATGGAAATGCAGCGAAAATGTTGAAAATGTAGTAATTTTCAAACTTTTAATTTTTATGCCCTTAAATCGGAGAGTCATGTCACACAAAACATTTAATAAATAAAATCTACAATTTTTGTTTACTTTACATAATCACAATTTGTGAAACATAATTTTCAAAGTGTTAAAATTTAACAAGCGATTTCTCATTTTTCCAGCAAAATAGAAAAAAACCTTTTATCTTTTACGGACCACATCAAATTTGAAGCAATTTGAGGGGTCTTTATTACAGAAAATACCCAAAAGTTACATTATTCTATAAACTGTTCCCCTTAAGGGGAACATTCAAGAAGTTTTTTAATTCTTCTGGTGCTTCACAGGAATTAATTGAATGCAGAAGGAAAAAATGAACATTTAACATTTTTCACCAAAAAATTTACTTTAGGCCCAATTTTTTTAATTTTTGCAAAGGTAACAGGAAGAAAAGGACCACAAAGTTTGTTGTGCAATTTCTCCTGAGCATAATGTTACTCCATATGTGGGGAAAACCACTGATTGGGAACACTGAAGCGATCGGAAGGGAAGAAGCGCCATTTCACTTTTTGAATAGAGAACCCCTGATGCGCCTAAACAGTGGAAACCACCCCCACAAGTGACAGAATTTTGGAAACTAAACCCCTCAGGGAATGTATCTAGATGTGAGGTGAGCATTTTGAACCTTTAGGTGCTACACAGAAGCTTATAACATTGAGTAGTGAAAATTAAAAAATCATATTTTTCCCACTAAAATGTTATTTAAACCCCAATTTCTTTATTTTCACAAGGGTATCAGGAGAAAATGGAACCCAAATATGTTCTGCAACTTCTCCTGATTATCTGTGGGGGTAAACTACTATTTGGGAGCACGTCAGGGCTCAGAAAAGAAGGAGTGACTTTTTTAGAACGCAGACTGTGATGGAATGGTCTGCAGGTGTCATGTTGCTTTTGGAGTTCCAATGATGTGCCTAAACAGTGGAATACCTCCACAAGTGGTCTCATTTTTTTAAGCTAGACCCCTCAAGGAACTTATCTAGATGTGTGGTGAGCATCTTAAACCTACAGGTGCTTCACAGAATTTTACAGCATTGATCTGTGAAAATGAAAAAATATATATTTTCCCACAAAAATGTTTCAGCTACACATTTTTATTTTCACGAGGATAGCAGGAGAAAATGGACCTCAAAATTGGACGTGCAATTTGTACCCAATATGTTGTAGAAAACTACTTTTGAGGCACAGTGCAAAGCTCAGAAGGTAAAAGCGCTATATTGGAGTTCAGATTTTGCTGGAATGAGGTAAGGGGGCCATGTTTTATATGAAGAGACCCAAGACATACAGCAACACACATGAGGGACAGAGTGCTATTTGCTTCCTGAAACACTGATTTTCCTAGAATAGATTGTGGACTCCATATACAGAACCCGTAAGTGTTAGAAGAGCAGAATCCTCCCTCAAATGATCCCATTTTTGAAATTATAGCCCTTTTGGAATTTATCTCCAGGTGTAGTGATTTTTACCAAATGGATGTTTTCCAGAAACAAGCAGCACTGGATGTTGCTGAGTGAAAATTGCAAACTGCTGTTGTAGTGACCAGTATTTTATAGCGACCAGCACGTTGTAGTCCCAGTACCTTGTACCCAGCTCATGCTTCTAGAGACACCCACTGATCCAAAAATGCCAAACATGTGGACACTAAATGTGGTTTAGGCATACTGGGGTGCAGAAGGGAGGGGGCATTTTAATTTGGGAGCATAGAATTTGTTGAATTTCTTTTGGGTGGGGAAGTGCCATTTAGCTTTTCCAGAGTATTTGTACTACCAGTAACGTGGAAGCCCCCTATATTTCCATTAACAGATGATATACCTAAGTGATTTTTTTGTGGATCGATTTAAAAATTTTATTGAGAACATATCACATAACGTTTGGGATCACATTTCTCTTGGGCTCTATGCTCTAAATGCTCTAAACCTTTTTGATTGTGTTTTATTCCACTTTTTGTTTGGTGGTATGATTAAAAAGCATAATTCTTTGCCTCATTTTTTTTAATGGATTTTGCTGAAGGAGTTAACTGGAGGGACAGTTTCACAGGTTAAATTTTCATAGAGAAAAGTAGAACGACACTAAGTTACACCTGCAGTTTTCTGTGGCTGCAGCAGCAAAAGTTCCCTGTATAATATCAGGTGGTATCTTGCACTGGCTTTGTGGTGCTCAACATTGATTAGCAGTCCAAGAGCAACATATACAAAGAAAGAAGAAAATGTGGCACTCACCAGCTTGTGTCGCACCTGGACCCATTGAAGCGCAGTCCGCACGAAACGGCCGTCGTCCTCGGTCACTTTGCTCCCTCGCATATACCTGCAGCTGTTATTATGATGTCCTCAGTCCACGCTATGGCACAATAAAGGACTTTTTTTTTATTGCAGCACAAGCTGGTAAGTGCTACATTTTCTTCTTTCTTTGTATAAGGTTCATAGGTTGGGTTGTCCTGGATGCGGCAATATCTAATATGTGTACTTTTTTTCAGACTAACAGACTAAGGGACCGTTTTTTAAATGTTTTGGAAGCCTCTGCAGGTGTTTTTTGTTAATAATTCTAATTAACTGAGATAATTTATTCCTTTCCTCAACCCTCAATCTACAATAAAATGCTTGAGCATGCCATCATCATCTCCTGCCTCGACTACTGCAACATCCTTTTCTGTGGCCTCCCTGCTAACACCCTTGCACCTTTCCAGTCCATCCTTAACTCTGTTGCCCGACTAATTAATCTCTCTCCTCGCTAATCCTCTGCTTCCCCCTCTGCAAATCTATTCACTGTCTCCCATTCCCTCAGCATATCCAGTTCAAATTACTAATCCTGACCTACAAAGCCATCCATAACCTGTCTCCTCCATATATCTCTGAACTAATCTCCCAATATTTTCCCTCACAAAATCTCCTGTCCTCCCAAGATCTCCTTCTCTCCTCCACACTTATTCGCTCCTCACCCAACCACCTCAAAGACTTCTCCCGAATATCCCCCATCCTCTGGAATTCTTTGCCCCAACACATCCGACTATCAACCACATTCGGATCCTTCAGACGGAACCTGAAAAGCCACCTCTTCATGAAAGCTTACAGCCTGCACTGACCCCGCTGCATCCTCACAACTACCGGAGCTACCACCTCACCACCAACGGAGCTGCTGCAACCCTCAACCTATTGTCTCCTTTCCCACCATCCTATAGAATGCAAGCCCACAAGGGCAGGGTCCCTTTGTATCAGTTTGTGATTGTTAGTTTGCTTATTGTAAGTGATATCTGTAATTTGTATGTAACCCCTTCTCATGTACAGCAACATGGAATCAATGGTGCTATATAAATAAATAATAGTGATAATAATGACTTTTGGGTTTTCATTGGCTGTAAGCCACAATCATCAATCTTTGTAACTACTGTATATAATATATGAGTTTCACATTTTGTATTGAAGAACTGAAGTAAATTAACTTTTTGATGATATTCTAATTTAGTGAAATGCACTTGTATATAATGTGCATGTGCTAAACTGCAAAAATGCTGAACTATATAACAGTGGACATGGTCCTACCGATATAAATTTACTTAAGGAATAAATCAATGAATGTTATGATAAGGTGCTGCAGATCAGTGATGGTATACATAAATTTATTTCGACCATGCAAGGGTAGATATAATCCTACCCAGACTTATTAACTACCAATGCACATGTAAGTTGCAATGGTTTAAACAGATTTAGAATGGCACTGTACAAACCAATGAACTCCTAAAGATAGGCTGAAAAAAACCTGCAAAGGGAAATTAAGTAAGGCTATGCAAGGCACACACGAACATGGTTAAATTATCCTTTGTGGACTCTGAAGGAAATAGGACCCTCAGAAGAGGGCCCAGATCAGAGGGCCGAGGGGGCTCCCTCCCTATGCCTGCCTTGTAAATGCTGTGATCGCTTTCTACCGACCTGGACGTATGGTTTCTCCATTATCCCGTAGAATGTAAGTTCACAAAGACAGGGTCCTCTCCCCTCTGTACCAATCTGTTATTGTAAATTTGTTTACTGTAAATGATATCTATAACTTTGCATGTAACCCCTTCTCGTGTCCAGCACCATGGAATTAATGGTGCTATACAAATAAATAATAATAATAATAATAATAATAAAGGGGTCAAAGGGGTTACCCACAACCAGACAACCCCTGGTTAATCACTTTAGAACCCCATTAACAATAAAAACAATGAATACTCACTTCTTGCAGCTGCACTTTTTGATGGTGGTGTTTGTTGTGAGTTCTGTTTTTGGGCTCCCTCTGGTGGTTACTGATGGTACTGGGTGACTTGTCTTTCCTGGGTTTCTGGGTTCCACCTGTTCCATCAGCATATGGGAGTTTCCTATTTAACCTGGCTTTGCTGGCATTTCCTCGCCGGTTATCAATGTATCCAGTGTGTCTTGTTACCTCTGCTCCCTGCTCCTAGAACCTTCTGGACAAGCTAAGTTTGGATTTTCATGTTTTGTGTTTTGCTTAGTTTGGTTTTTAGTCCAGCCTGCAGATATGTGATTCTCTGCTGCTGGTTGCTCTAGTGGGCTGAAATTGCTTTTCATGTACCATGAGTTGGCACATGAGTTCAAGTAATTTCAGGATGGTTTTTTGAAGGGTTTTTCGCTGACCGCGCAGTTCACTTTTGTATCCTCTGCTATCTAGCTTTAGCGGGCCTCATTTTGCTGAAACTGTTTTCATACTACGTATGTGCTTTCCTCTCATTTCACCGTCATTATATGTGGGGGGCTGCTATTTGCTGTGGGGTATTTCTCTGGAGGCAAGAGAGGTCTGTGTTTCTTCTGATAGGGGAAGTTAGATCTTCGGCTGGAGCGAGACGTCTAGGATCATCGTAGGCACGTTCCCCGGCTACTTTTATTTGTGTGTTAGGTTTAGGGTCGCGGTCAGCTCAGGTTCCATCGCCCTAGAGCTTGTTTGTATCTGTGCTTGTCATTTTTGTGATCCCCTGCCATTGGGATCATGACAGTATAACCGGCCCACAAAGTGTTAATTGTATTGGCTGAAGTAGGAGGATAAGTAGTCTGAGGAAGTTTTTTTTTTTTTTTCTTCCCCTTTCCCTCAGAGTTTGCTGCCTAGCCTTATTGCAGCCTGGCTACTTCCTCCTCCTCTTAATCTTTGAATGGCTCTGATCTCAGCTGTTTATCATGGACGTCCAGAGTTTGGCTTCCAGCCTGAATAATCTTGCCGCTAAGGTTCAAGATATACAGGATTTTGTTGTACATGCTCCTATGTCTGAACCTAGAATTCCTGTCCCAGAGTTTTTTTCTGGAGATAGATCTCGTTTTCTGAATTTTAGGAACAATTGCAAGTTGTTTCTTTCTTTGAAATCTCGCTCCTCTGGAGACCCTGCTCAGCAAGTCAAGATAATTATATCTTTCCTGCGGGGTGACCCTCAGGATTGGGCATTTGCATTGGCACCAGGGGACCCTGCGTTGCTTAATGCGGATGCGTTTTTTCTGGCATTGGGTTTGCTCTATGAGGAACCTAACCAAGAGATTCAGGCTGAAAAAGCTTTGTTGGCCCTCTCTCAGGGGCAAGATGAAGCAGAAATTTATTGTCAAAAATTTCGGAAGTGGTCGGTACTTACTCAGTGGAATGAGTGCGCTCTGGCTGCAAAGTTTAGAGATGGCCTTTCTGAGGCCATTAAAGATGTTATGGTGGGGTTCCCTGCGCCTGCTGGTCTGAATGAGTCTATGACTATGGCTGTTCAGATTGATCGGCGTTTACGGGAGCGCAAACCTGTGCATCATTTGGCGGTGTCGTCTGAACCGTCACCTGAGATAATGCAATGTGATAGAATTCAGTCCAGAAGTGAACGGCAAAAGTATAGGCGGAAAAAAGGGTTGTGCTTTTATTGTGGTGATTCAGCTCATGTTATATCAGCATGCTCTAAACGCACAAAAAAGGTTGATAAGTCTGTTGCCATTAGTACTTTACAGTCTAAGTTCATTCTGTCTGTGACTCTGATTTGTTCATTATCATCCATTTCCGTCGATGCCTATGTGGATTCAGGCGCTGCCCTGAGTCTTATGGATTGGTCATTTGCCAATCGCTGTGGGTTTAGTCTGGAGCCTCTGGAAGTCCCTATTCCTTTGAAGGGAATTGACTCTACACCTTTGGCTATAAATAAACCTCAGTACTGGACACAAGTGACCATGCGTATGACTCCCGTTCATCAGGAGGTGATTCGCTTCCTGGTACTGTATAATTTGCATGATGTTCTAGTACTTGGTCTGCCATGGTTACAAACTCATAATCCAGTCCTTGACTGGAAATCAATGTCTGTGTTAAGCTGGGGTTGTCAGGGGGTTCATGATGATGCACCTCCGATTTCTATCGCTTCATCTACTCCTTCTGAGATTCCTGTGTTTTTGTCTGACTATCGGGATGTTTTTGAGGAGCCTAAGCTCAGTTCGCTTCCTCCTCACAGGGATTGCGATTGTGCTATAAATTTAATTCCAGGCAGTAAATTTCCTAAAGGTCGTTTGTTCAATCTGTCAGTGCCAGAGCATACTGCTATGCGGGAATATGTTAAGGAGTCCTTGGAAAAGGGACATATCCGTCCATCTTTGTCCCCTTTGGGAGCAGGTTTTTTTTTCGTGGCCAAAAAAGATGGTTCCTTGAGGCCTTGTATAGATTATCGTCTTTTGAATAAGATTACCGTAAAATATCAGTATCCTTTGCCATTGCTGACTGATTTGTTTGCTCGCATTAAGGGGGCTAAATGGTTCACTAAGATTGATCTTCGGGGTGCGTATAATCTTATACGAATAAAGCAAGGTGATGAGTGGAAAACCGCATTTAATACGCCTGAGGGCCATTTTGAGTATTTGGTAATGCCTTTTGGACTTTCTAATGCTCCTTCAGTCTTCCAGTCCTTTATGCACGATATTTTCCGTGAATATCTGGATAAATTTATGATTGTGTATTTGGATGATATTTTGTTTTTTTCTGATGACTGGGAGTCTCATGTTCAGCAGGTCAGGAAGGTGTTTCAGGTCCTGCGGGCCAATTCCTTGTTTGTAAAAGGCTCAAAGTGTCTCTTTGGAGTCCAGAAGATTTCTTTCTTGGGGTATATTTTTTCCCCTTCTACTATTGAGATGGATCCCGTCAAGGTTCAGGCTATTTGTGACTGGACGCAGCCTACATCTCTTAAGAGTCTACAGAAGTTCTTGGGTTTTGCTAATTTCTATCGTCGTTTTATAACTAATTTTTCTAGTGTTGTTAAGCCTTTGACGGATTTGACTAAGAAGGGTGCTGATGTTGCTAATTGGTCTCCTGCGGCTGTGGAGGCCTTTCAGGAACTTAAGCGCCGGTTTTCTTCTGCTCCTGTGTTGCGTCAGCCAGATGTTTCGCTCCCTTTTCAGGTTGAGGTTGATGCTTCCGAGATTGGAGCGGGGGCGGTTTTGTCACAGAGAAGCTCCGATGGCTCAGTGATGAAGCCATGCGCGTTTTTTTCTAGAAAGTTTTCGCCGGCTGAGCGGAATTATGATGTTGGTAATCGGGAACTTTTGGCCATGAAGTGGGCATTTGAGGAGTGGCGTCATTGGCTAGAGGGTGCTAGACATCGTGTGGTGGTCTTGACTGATCACAAAAATTTGATTTACCTTGAGTCTGCCAGGCGTCTGAATCCTAGACAGGCTCGTTGGTCACTGTTTTTCTCTCGTTTCAATTTTGTGGTTTCATACCTGCCAGGTTCAAAGAATGTGAAGGCGGATGCTCTTTCTAGGAGTTTTGTGCCTGACTCCCTTGGAAATTCTGAGCCCTCTGGTATCCTTAGGGATGGGGTGATTTTGTCTGCTGTCTCCCCAGACTTGCGACGTGCTTTGCAGGAGTTTCAGGCGGGTAAACCTGATCGTTGTCCGCCTGAGAGACTGTTTGTTCCGGATAATTGGACCAGTAGAGTCATCTCCGAGGTCCATTCTTCTGCGTTGGCAGGTCATCCTGGAATATTTGGTACTAGAGACTTGTTGGCCAGGTCTTTTTGGTGGCCTTCCTTGTCGAGGGATGTGCGTTCTTTTGTGCAGTCTTGTGAGGTTTGCGCTCGGGCTAAGCCTTGCTGTTCTCGGGCCAGTGGATTGTTGTCACCTTTGCCTATCCCGAAGAGGCCTTGGAAGCACATTTCCATGGACTTTATTTCGGATCTCCCTGTCTCTCAAAAAATGTCCGTCATCTGGGTTGTGTGTGATCGCTTTTCTAAAATGGTTCATCTGGTACCCTTGCCTAAGTTGCCTTCCTCCTCTGAGTTGGTCCCTCTGTTTTTTCAGAATGTGGTTCGTTTGCATGGGATTCCTGAGAACATCGTTTCTGACAGGGGATCCCAGTTTGTGTCTAGATTTTGGCGGACGTTCTGTGCTAAGATGGGCATTGATTTGTCCTTTTCGTCTGCATTCCATCCTCAGACGAATGGCCAGACTGAACGAACTAATCAGACCTTGGAAACTTATTTAAGGTGTTTTGTTTCTGCTGATCAGGATGACTGGGTTACCTTTTTGCCGCTGGCCGAGTTTGCCCTTAATAATCGGGCTAGTTCTGCTACCTTGGTTTCTCCTTTCTTTTGTAATTCGGGGTTTCATCCTCGTTTTTCCTCTGGTCAGGTGGAACCTTCTGATTGTCCTGGAGTGGACATGGTGGTGGATAGGTTGCATCGGATTTGGAGTCATGTGGTGGACAATTTGAAGTTGTCCCAGCAGAAGGCTCAGCAGTTTGCTAATCGCCGTCGCCGCGTGGGTCCTCGACTTCTTGTTGGTGACTTGGTGTGGTTGTCTTCTCGTTTTGTTCCTATGAAGGTCTCTTCTCCTAAGTTCAAGCCTCGGTTCATCGGTCCCTATAGGATCTTGGAAATTCTTAACCCTGTGTCGTTTCGTTTGGATCTCCCGGCATCGTTTGCTATTCATAATGTGTTCCATCGGTCGTTGTTGCGGAAGTATGAGGTACCTGTTGTTCCTTCGCTTGAGCCTCCTGCTCCAGTGCTGGTGGAGGGAGAATTGGAGTATGTTGTGGAGAAGATCTTGGATTCTCGTGTTTCCAGACGGAAACTCCAGTATTTGGTCAAGTGGAAGGGTTATGGTCAGGAGGATAATTCTTGGGTGGTTGCCTCGGATGTTCATGCTGATGATTTGGTTCGCGCTTTTCATAGGGCTCATCCTGGTCGCCCTGGTGGTTCTTGTGAGGGTTCGGTGACCCCTCCTCAAGGGGGGGGTACTGTTGTGAGTTCTGTTTTTGGGCTCCCTCTGGTGGTTACTGATGGTACTGGGTGACTTGTCTTTCCTGGGTTTCTGGGTTCCACCTGTTCCATCAGCATATGGGAGTTTCCTATTTAACCTGGCTTTGCTGGCATTTCCTCGCCGGTTATCAATGTATCCAGTGTGTCTTGTTACCTCTGCTCCCTGCTCCTAGAACCTTCTGGACAAGCTAAGTTTGGATTTTCCTGTTTTGTGTTTTGCTTAGTTTGGTTTTTAGTCCAGCCTGCAGATATGTGATTCTCTGCTGCTGGTTGCTCTAGTGGGCTGAAATTGCTTTTCATGTACCATGAGTTGGCACATGAGTTCAAGTAATTTCAGGATGGTTTTTTGAAGGGTTTTTCGCTGACCGCGCAGTTCACTTTTGTATCCTCTGCTATCTAGCTTTAGCGGGCCTCATTTTGCTGAAACTGTTTTCATACTACGTATGTGCTTTCCTCTCATTTCACCGTCATTATATGTGGGGGGCTGCTATTTGCTGTGGGGTATTTCTCTGGAGGCAAGAGAGGTCTGTGTTTCTTCTGATAGGGGAAGTTAGATCTTCGGCTGGAGCGAGACGTCTAGGATCATCGTAGGCACGTTCCCCGGCTACTTTTATTTGTGTGTTTGGTTTAGGGTCGCGGTCAGCTCAGGTTCCATCGCCCTAGAGCTTGTTTGTATCTGTGCTTGTCATTTTTGTGATCCCCTGCCATTGGGATCATGACAGGTGTTGCTATTACTGTCACCGGACATCACATTGTTGTGTCACTTTAACGCTAAAGACAGTTGTTGGCCACCAATTTCTGTAGTTCATCAATATTCTGTGAGAGTGAACATAGAGCTCTAATGAAATAGCAAAGGCTTAAGTCAAGGCAATATCATGTGATGCACTGGAAATACCAGTGCTGACATCATTGGAATGGCACCTCAGAAGGAGGTGAGTATCCATTGTTTTTAATTTAAGTGGTGTCCGGAAATTATTAAACTGGAGATTTCCAGTAGTAGACAACCCCAATAAATAATATCCTATGCTAAGTCTTGCTCAATTTTTTTACAAGGTTTTCTTATGTAGACTATTCAATGCTCATAGAAAACAGTAATTTAATAGGTTTCCAGAGAAATTAGCTCTGGGATACCAGTTGATGTCTGTGCCAATGCTTGTGCTATGAAAATTAGTGCATATTCTGTGCAGCCAGAGTATGATTTGTATATATTAGGGTTAATCTAAAAT
Source organism: Ranitomeya imitator (assembly GCF_032444005.1). Lineage (NCBI taxonomy): Eukaryota > Metazoa > Chordata > Amphibia > Anura > Dendrobatidae > Ranitomeya > Ranitomeya imitator. The sequence goes on from NC_091284.1 coordinate 601,595,836, forward strand.
AATTATCAGCTCCACAGTAATTATGTAATTTATGCTAAGAATAGCCATTTTTTTCTAAATCAGTCCATTAACCAGACATGCATATCTAAACTACCATTTAATAATTACTTTATTTTGGCTCAAAATAAGGCATTTTATAAATAAAAATCTACTATAATGAATGAAAATATTCTGTCTAAACATAGAAGCAATATTACTGAAATCTTCCAACTTAAGAAATGTAAGATTTACGTCTTTGCAAAAAAAATATTGAATTAGCATTTTCTAGGAATTCTTTGGGACACACAAATCCTATTTTACAATGTACTGTGAATGATGTACATGTAAACTGTGCACTGTTGAAGTGAGGAAGGCCCTTGTAAATTGGCGATGAATAAAATCAAACAGAAAAAAGTCAAAAGAAGAGGCACATCTATTAAAATAACAACAACAAATCCCTCTGTAAACATCTCCAATGTATAGCTGCTGCTTGTTTCATTTTAGACTAAACATCACAATCAAAAATATGATCAAAACACCTTGCAGCCTACTGAACAATTAATTAATACATTTTTATCCTCCATAGAAATAGCCAAAAGACCTAGACATGCTAAATACCCCCTTGTTGCCTAATGAAATTTTATCAATAATTCAAAAGTTTAAAAAAAGAGAATTTTCCGGGGTTAAATGGTTTTATTAATGAATATTATAAGATAAATGTGCATATTATATCACCATATTTAACAAGACTGGCTAATCAGTTAACAATTGATAGCTTTATCTCCACAGAGATCTTAGAAGATGCCATTTTGGTAATCCTAAATAAATAATAATTGGGACTCCTTTGACATATTAAACTGTAGACCAATCTCCCTTCTTAATTCAGATATCAAAATAGTAGCAAAATTTATGCCAAAACATTACAATCATTCTGAAATTAATCCATCTTGATCAGGTAGGATTCTTCTCAGGAAGGCAGTCCTTGGATGCCACAAGGAAAATAATAAATTTATGCACACAATAACGTCTTCTCTTTGATATTAGCATTAGATGCATAGAAGGCGTTTAATAGGATTTATTGGCGTTACCTTTTTGCCAGCCTTTGGATTCTAATTTGAAGGCACTAAATTAAATACAAATTCAGCCTTATATACATTCCCAAAAGCAAAAGTCCATGTAAATAATTTCCTCTCAAACAAATTTTCAATTAGTAATGGAATGAGACAGAGCTGTCACTCTTCACCAACTGTACTTGCCCTGCTGACAGAACCTTTAGATAAAACTATAACACTTAAAGGGAACCTGCCAGCAATTTTGTGACACGGCAGCTAAAAATATCACTTTATTTAGCGTCTCTGCTGCATTCCCTAAAATCCTTATACAATCCCAATGTCTTCCACTGTATACCTCCGAAAAACCTTTATCATTTATCCCACGCTGTATGGTAATCTTCTCAGTCCGGTCCGATGGGTGTGACTTCGGGCCTCTCTATCATTCCCCCCAGCTGCTGATCGCTGTCCTCCCTCTTTAATTGACGTGGATGATGATCCACATTGCTGTGCGACATCTCGTGCCTGCTCAGTATAGTTTGCCCAACTGCGGGCAAAGCCGAAAAACAGAAGTGCGCATGTGTCGCACACATATTTCTGGTTCATGTACAGAAACTACTTCAATATATTGGAAATACATTTGCCAGCGCATGCACACTTCTGTTTTTTGGCTATGCCCCACAGTTGGCCAAAGCATACTGCATAGGCGTGAGATGCAATATTTCTACCCAGGCTCAAGATGTAGCAGGGCGATGTGGATTGTCATCAATGTCACTTAAAGAAGGAGGACGGTGAGCAGCAGCAGGGGGGAGGGATAAAGAGGCCTAAAACCACGCCCATCTGACCGGAACCAGAAGATTACTATACAGCGTGAGAGAAATAATAAAGGTTTTTTTGGGGTTATGCAGGAGGAGTCAGGAGATAATATAAGGATTTAGGGAATGTAGCATAGACAATTAATAAGGTGATATTTTTAGCTGCTATGTCACAAAACTTGTGACAGGTTCCCTTTAACACCAATATTAAAAAAATCAAAGTGAACGTGAGGCAATTTTAGATCACCTTTTTGCCAATGATATTATACTTACAATCAATGACCCTTTATATTGTTTGAGACATATTTCTACAATTCTAGTCAACTTTTCCCCAGTTTCCTACTATAGTTAACCATACGAAATCTCATATGCTAAATTTCCACATTGATACACATGTGTAGAACACCATCAAAAGCGAATTGTCATTTAAATAGAAGATATATGGTTTTGTTTTCGGACTGTAAGCTGCACCAGACCATAAGACGCACCTAGGTTTTAGAAGAGAAAATTAGGAAAAAATTAAAGCACAAAATGTGGTCAATTCTGTACTAACATCTCCTATCCTGGTATATATATCTCCCCATTCATGGCCCCTCTTTTATGACCTGGTGGTCATGACAATAATGGACCTGGTGGTTAAGAGCACACGGAATGACCTGATAGTTACTGATAATAAAGGACGAGCTCTGGGACGTGGGAACTCTGCTGACCGCAATCCCTAATCCTATCAAACACACTAGAAATAGCCGTGGATTGCGCCTAACGCTCCCTATGCAACTCGGCACAGCCTAAGGAACTAGCTAGCCCTGAAGATAGAAAAATAAAGCCTACCTTGCCTCAGAGAAATTCCCCAAAGGAAAAGGCAGCCCCCCACATATAATGACTGTGAGTAAAGATGAAAATACAAACACAGAGATGAAATAGATTTAGCAAAGTGAGGCCCGACTTACTGAACAGACCGAGGATAGGAAAGGTTACTTTGCGGTCAGCACAAAAACCTACAAAAAGACCACGCAGCGGGCGCAAAAAGACCCTCCGCACCGACTCACGGTGCGGAGGCGCTCCCTCTGCGTCCCAGAGCTTCCAGCAAGCAAGACGACAATAAAAATAGCAAGCTGGACAGAAAAATAGCAAACCAAAGAAATACAAGCTGTAACTTAGCTTCTGCTGGGAAGACAGGTCACAAGAATGATCCAGGAGAGAACTAGACCAATACTGGAACATTGACAGGTGGCATGGAGCAAAGATCTAAGTGGAGTTAAATAGAGCAGCAGCTAACAAATTAACCTCGTCACCTGTAGAAGGAAACTCAGAAACACCCACCAGAGGAAGTCCATGGACAGAACCAGCTGAAGTACCATTCATGACCATAGGAGGGAGCCCGACAACAGAAATCACAACACCCCTCATACTTATCCTGGTAGGCAAGGCCCCCTCATTCCTACCCTGGTATGCATGGTCCCCTCATCCCCATCCTGGTATGCATTTCCCCTTCATCCCTTTCCTGGAATGCATGGCCCCATCCCCATCCTGGTATGTATGATACCCTCATCCCTATACTGGTATGCATGGCTCATCATCCCTATTCTGGTATACATGGCTACCATAACCATTCTGGTATGCATGGTCCCCTCATCCCTATACTGGTATGCATGGCTCCTCATCGCTATCCTGGTATACATGGCCTCCTCATCCTGGTATGCATGGCCCCCTCATCCCCATAATTGTAGGCGTGGCCCTCTCATCCTCATCCTGATATGTATGGTCCCCTCACCACTATCCTGGTATGCACGGCCCTCTCATCCCTATCCTGGTATGCAGAGCCCCCTCATCCATACCCTGGTAGGTATGGCTCTCCTCATCCTTATCCTGGTATGCAGTGCCCCAATCTCTGTTATTGTATGCTTGGCCTCCTCATCCCTATCCCGGTATTCATGGCCCCCATCAGAAAAACCTTAAAAAAACATTATACTTTCCTTTCTGCACTTCCTCGCAGCTTTCTGTTCCAATAGCAGCAGCTGATTTATGCTTGTAAGAAGTGCATGGCAATGACATCATGCACCACCTACAAGCAGAGGACAGCTGCCAGAATACTCACTGCTCCCCACGCTGGGACTATAGGCGTGTGAAGCAGCGAATATTCACTAATATTTACTGGGGGGCACAGTGTTAGCCACAGCCGCCGGATTCCTGCAGCTGCCAGGCATTCATGTGTGCCCGTCTCTAAAGGGAATGAATAATCACTGAGAGCAGTGAATAATCATTCTCATTAATAGCGGGCACAAGTGATTGCCTGGCAGCCGCAGGAAGCCGGCGGCTGCAGCTAATACTGTGCCTGCTATTAAATATCAATGAATATTCACTTCTCTCCAAGGAGTGCAGTGAATATTCATTTCTCTTTAGCACTGGGCACAAAGTTAGTTGCAGCAGCCGGCCCCTGCCTCCTGTGACCTGCTGCACCATCTCTGCCGCTACCCCAACTCACCATCCACAGCCAGAGACCGGACTATAAGATGCACCCCCCATTATCCTCCACATTTTTGGAGGAAAAAAGTGTGTCTTAAAGTCTTAAAAATACGGTACACTATGTTAGGAGTCGAGTTTCCTCTGCTGCGCAGGGGGAATCTCGATCCGTCTCCGCTGTGGTCTCCCATTCTCCTCCAGCCGCAGTGGAGCCTGCTCAGCAGGGATGTCAATCCCAGCGTCTCGCTCAGTCTGACTCTGTGAGAAGAGTTACTGCTGCTTCTCCAGCTTCTGCCTGTAAAGCCTATACTGGTCAGCAGCGAGTGGACTTCTCTGGGACTAAGTCCTTGTCTGCGCACACTGAGCATGCCCAGGGCAAGATCTCCCGTTGGAGGGTCATGTGCTCAGACTCTGCAGCGCATTCTATTGGTCCTCTTGGCAGGTCTTGGAAGAGCAAAGTTTCTGTGGCCGCTTCCTGTCCTGCAACTATATAAACTGCGCATGACCGCACGGCCATGCGCTAGTGTACAATTTAATACGTGTGTTTGTTGTGAGTGCAAGTCGTTCTTTAAATACCCCTATCCTATTGTATGATTGTTCGCGTATGGAGTATGGCTGCTATCTAGCGCCCAACTTATCACTCAACGTGTCACACACGTGTCAGTGTCTACTGCTGTGACCGCCAGTGCGGTGCCACGCGCCAGTGTGCACTTCCTGACCCACGTCTGGGTGCTTAGTGGTGCCTGCCAGCACGGCACAGTTCGCACTTCGGTGCCTTAATTATATTATTCCTTTCACACCCAGTAGCGGTGTAGTGCCAGCAAGGGTCTAATCGGACTACAATCCCTGTTGGGGTTTAGTTCGCTGACCACTTGCTCGCGCTCTATGTGCGGTACCGCGGTCCTGTGACGCAACAGGATCGCTTTCTTCACGCTGGGTGAGGTTTAACCCACGCGTGTATACTTTTGAATACCGCCATATTGTCTGTCATTTCCTAGCAGCAGGTTTCACCTGCACGGTGGACCCCGGACTGCGAACGCATCTATATCATCTCTCTTGGTGCGTTCCGCCAGTCCTAACATTACACTAGCGCCAGGGTCTGGCTAGTAACATAGTAACATAGTTAGGCCGAAAAAAGACATTTGTCCATCCAGTTTAGCCTATATTCCATCATAATAAATCCCCAGATCTACGTCCTTCTACAGAACCCAATTGTATGATACAATATTGTTCTGCTCCAGGAAGACATCCAGGCCTCTCTTGAACCCCTCGACTGAGTTCGCCATCACCACCTCCTCAGGCAAGCAATTCCAGATTCTCACTGCCCTAACAGTAAAGAATCCTCTTCTATGTTGGTGGAAAAACCTTCTCTCCTCCAGACGCAAAGAATGGCCCCTTGTGCCCGTCACCTTCCTTGGTATAAACAGATCCTCAGCGAGATATTTGTATTGTCCCCTTATATACTTATACATGGTTATTAGATTGCCCCTCAGTCGTCTTTTTTCTAGACTAAATAATCCTAATTTCGCTAATCTATCTGGGTATTGTAGTTCTCCCATCCCCTTTATTAATTTTGTTGCCCTCCTTTGCACTCTCTCTAGTTCCATTATATCCTTCCTGAGCACCGGTGACCAAAACTGGATACAGTACTCCATGTGCGGTCTAACTAGGGATTTGTACAGAGGCAGTATAATGCTCTCATCATGTGTATCCAGACCTCTTTTAATGCACCCCATTATCCTGTTTGCCTTGGCAGCTGCTGCCTGGCACTGGCTGCTCCAGGTAAGTTTATCATTAACTAGGATCCCCAAGTCCTTCTCCCTGTCAGATTAACCCAGTGGTTTCCCATTCAGTGTGTAATGGTGATATTGATTCCTTCTTCCCATGTGTATAACCTTACATTTATCATTGTCAAACCTCATCTGCCACCTTTCAGCCCAAGTTTCCAACTTATCCAGATCCATCTGTAGCAGAATACTATCTTCTCTTGTATTAACTGCTTTACATAGTTTTGTATCATCTGCAAATATTGATATTTTACTGTGTAAACCTTCTACCAGATCATTAATGAATATGTTGAAGAGAACAGGTCCCAATACTGACCCCTGCGGTACCCCATTGGTCACAGCGACCCAGTTAGAGACTATACCATTTATAACCACCCTCTGCTTTCTATCACTAAGCCAGTTACTAACCCATTTACACACATTTTCCCCCAGACCAAGCATTCTCATTTTGTGTACCAACCTCTTGTGCGGCACGGTATCAAACGCTATGGAAAAATCGAGATATACCACGTCCAATGACTCACCGTGGTCCAGCCTATAGCTTACCTCTTCATAAAAACTGATTAGATTGGTTTGACAGGAGCGATTTCTCATAAACCCATCGATCCGTGATAGTGATGACAGACAAACAGCAATCTCTGCGGCATATCCAGCAGCTGGAGGGTAGGTTGGCGGCTCTCGAGAGCGCGACCTCAGCTGTGGATGTTACTGCAGTAGCTGTACAGGCTGCCAGCGTGGCTGCAGCTACTATGTCCATTGCCACCCCTGTTCCGACATTATCTCGCCTCCCGCTGCCAGAAAAATTTTCTGGTGATAGCAAGTTTTGTAGGGGATTTGTGAGTCAGTGCTCTATTCACCTCGAGCTCCTGGCTACACGTTTTCCTACAGAGCGGGCTAAGGTGGGATTTATTCTGTCTCTATTGTCGGACAGTGCGTTGGAATGGGCTACGCCGCTGTGGGAGCGTGGCGATCATGTGGTGCAGAGTGCTCCGCTGTTTCTGAGCGCTCTGAAACAGGTCTTTTTAGGACCTCAAGTCACCCATGATACTGCCCTCCAATTGCTGGCATTAACTCAGGGTGAGTCCTTGGTCAGTCATTTTGCCGTCCAATTCCGCACCTTAGCATCTGAGCTGGATTGGTCGGATAAAGCTCTTATCCCCATATTTTGGAGGGGCTTGGCTGACCACGTAAAGGACGCTCTGGCCACTAGGGAGATTCCTGCCACACTGGAGGAGTTAATAACTGTCTCCACTCGAATTGACCTCCGTTTTAACGAGCGGAGGTTAGAGCGAGCCCAGTGTAGGCAGAGGTTTCGGCTGGCTCCTACTTTCGCCAAACCTCTGGAATTTCCGGTCCTGGTTCCTGAGTCACATGAGGCCAGGGAAGTGTCACAAGCAGGATCTAAGTCCCGGACCGCTTGTGCACTCAGGGTCTGTCATGTTTGCCAGCAGTCAGGACATCTAGCCACCAGATGTCCTCAGCGGTCGAGGAAACGTCAGCGTCTAGTGGTAGTAGGTGGAGGTACACTAGACACGGCGACGTTTGCCTCTATATTGTCCTTTAAGGGGACAATTACTATTGGCTCATTCTCCCACTCGGTAGAGCTCTGCGTGGATTCTGGGGCGGAGGGCAATTTTATGTCTTCTGCCTTTGCCCAACGTCACGCAATACCCCTGGTTATGCTTGCTCAACCAGTAACGGTGCGAGTGGTGAATGGGTCGACATTGCCCTCACAGATAACACACCAGACCATCCCTTTTACTCTGTCCATGTCGCCATCTCATCAGGAGATAATTTCTCTGCTCGTCATTCCGGAAGGAATTGATGAGGTCCTGTTGGGAATACCTTGGCTACGGTACCATTCTCCTCATATCGAGTGGTCCTCAGGCAGAATTCTGGGTTGAGGTGAATCTAGTGGGGGTAGGTGTCAGAGGGAGTGCGTTCAGGTTGCTACTACTGAGGTACCCGCAGATCTATCCTCTCTCCCCAAGCAGTATTGGTCTTATGCAGACGTGTTCTCCAAAAAGGCGGTGGAGGTCCTTCCACCTCATCGCCCCTATGACTGTCCTATTGATCTCTTGCCTGGTGCTGAGCCTCCCCGGGTCGAGTTTATCCGCTATCTCTCCCGGAGACGGAGGCAATGTCACAGTACATCCAGGAAAATCTGGCAAGAGGATTCATTAGGAAGTCAGTGTCACCTGCTGGGGCAGGGTTCTTCTTCGTGCAGAAGAAGAATGGGGAATTGCGCCCATGCATAGACTACAGGGGTCTTAACGCCATCACCGTTAAGAATAAGTATCCTTTGCCCTTGATATCTGAGTTATTCGATAGACTTTGGGGAGCAAGGGTATTTACTAAATTAGATTTGCGGGGTGCTTACAACCTGATTCGCATCCGTGAGGGGGACGAATGGAAGACGGCCTTTAACACCAGGGATGGACACTATGAATATCTGGTGATGCCCTTCGGGCTCTGTAATGCCCCAGCCATTTTCCAAGACTTTGTGAACGATATCTTCTGGGATATGCTTTCCACCTCGGTCGTAGTCTATCTGGATGATATTCTTATCTACTCTCCAGATATTGACTCCCACCGGAGAGATGTTTGCAAAGTCTTCGACCTCCTACGGGCAAACTTCCTCTATGCCAAATTGGAGAAGTGTATGTTTGAGCAGGAGTCTTTACCTTTCCTGGGCTACATCATCTCGGCCCAGGGATTGGCTATGGATCCTGCCAAACTACAGGCAGTGATGGACTGGCAGGAACCCCATTCTCTGAAAGCGGTGCAGCGCTTTATGGGGTTCATAAATTACTATCGTCAGTTCATCCCCCACTTCTCAACCCTGGTTGCTCCCTTGGTATCCCTCACCAAGAAGGGAGCGAATCCTAAATCGTGGTCCGAAGAGGTCTCCAAGGCCTTCACTTCTATTAAGTCCCACTTTGCTAGCGCTCCCATCTTACATCGTCCCGATGTGGATAAGCCATTCCTAATGAAGGTGGATGCCTCTTCCGTTGGTGCAGGAGCAGTCCTCTATCAAAAGGATGCTCAAGGTCGGAAGCATCCATGCTTCTTCTTCTCAAAAACCTTCTCACCAGCGGAGAGAAATTACTCCATCGGGGATAGGGAGTTGCTGGCAATGAAGTTGGCCTTTTCGGAATGGAGACATCTCTTGGAGGGTGCTCGGTTCCCATTCCAAGTCTTCACGGACTACAAGAATTTGGTCTATTTACAGACAGCCCAGCGGCTGAATTCTCGTCAGGCCAGATGGTCCTTGTTTTTCTCCCGGTTCCACTTCACTCTACATTATCTCGCCGGGGAGAAGAACATTCGTGCTGACGCTCTCTCTCGCTCCCTGGTGTCAACTGTGGAGGAGGAGGACGAGCCTCGGCTCATTGTCCCTTCAGAGAGTCTGAGAACCGTAGCTCCGATTTCGCTTGAGTCTGTGCCTCCGGGCAAGACTTTTGTCCCCATCAATTTGCGTCCGGAGGTTCTCTCGTGGGCTCATTCGTCCAGAGTGGGTGGACACTTTGGGGCAAAGAGGACATCTGAGTTGTTGGCGAGAATGTATTGGTGGCCACATATGGTTCGTGACGTTGGAGACTACGTTCGGGCATGTGTCTCTTGTGCCAAAAATAAGTCTCTCCGTCAACGGCCAGCTGGGTTGTTATACCCTCTGCCGCTCCGACCTTTGCTCCTGGCGACTTGGTGTGGCTCTCCGCCCGTAACATCAGGCTGCGAGTTGAATCCACTAAGTTTGCGCCTCGCTACTTGGGTTCCTTCAAGGTTCTCGAACAAGTTAATCCTGTGGTCTACCGCCTGGCTCTTCCTCCACGCTTGGGTATCACCGACACCTTTCATGTGTCCCTCTTGAAACCCGTATACATGTCCCGGTTTTCCGAGTCATCTGCCGGGACATCGGGTTCGTCTACGGACGATTACGAGGTGAACGCTATTTTGGGGTGTAAGGTGGTACGCGGCAATAGTTCTATCTGGTGGATTGGAAGGGTTATGGTCCAGAGAACAGTTCATGGGAGCCTGCTGAAAACATTCGGGCCCCACAGCTCATTGCTGCCTTCGAACGTAGCGAGGCCCAAGGGGGGGGGGGCCCTAGGAGGGGGGTAATGTTAGGAGTCGAGTTTCCTCTGCTGCACAGGGGGAATCTCGATCCGTCTCCGCTGCGGTCTCCCATTCTCCTCCAGCCGCAGTGGAGCCTGCTCAGCAGGGATGTCGATCCCAGCGTCTCGCTCAGTCTGACTCTGTGAGAAGAGTTACTGCTGCTTCTCCAGCTTCTGCCTGTAAAGCCTATACTGGTCAGCAGCGAGTGGACTTCTCTGGGACTAAGTCCTTGTCTGCGCACACTGAGCATGCCCAGGGCAAGATCTCCCGTTGGAGATCGAGGGTCATGTGCTCAGACTCTGCAGCGCATTCTATTGGTCCTCTTGGCAGGTCTTGGAAGGGCAAAGTTTCTGTGGCCGCTTCCTGTCCTGCAACTATATAAACTGCGCATGACCGCACGGCCATGCGCTAGTGTACAATTTAATACGTGTGTTTGTTGTGAGTGCAAGTCGTTCTTTAAATACCCCTACCCTATTGTATGATTGTTCGCGTATGGAGTATGGCTGCTATCTAGCGCCCGACTTATCACTCAACGTGTCACACACGTGTCAGCGTCTACTGCTGTGACCGCCAGTGCGGTGCCACGCGCCAGTGTGCGCTTCCTGACCAACGTCTGGTTGCTTAGTGGTGCCTGCCAGCACGGCACAGTTCGCACTTCGGTGCCTTAATTATATTATTCCTTTCACACCCAGTAGTGGTGTAGTGCCAGCAAGGGTCTAATCGGACTACAATCCCTGTTTGGGTTTAGTTCGCTGACCACTTGCTCGCGCTCTATGTGCGGTACCGCGGTCCTGTGACGCAACAGGATCGCTTTCTTCATGCTGGATGAGGTTTAACCCACGCGTGTATACTTTTGAATACCGCCATATTGTCTGTCATTTCCTAGCAGCAGGTTTCACCTGCACGGTGGACCCCGGACTGCGAACGCATCTATATCATCTCTCTTGGTGCGTTCCGCCAGTCCTAACACACTATTTGTATAGACATTATATCTAAACTTGTTTATAAAAATGTATAACTATCTATAAAAAGTCTCCAAATATGTATACAATTTTTTTCTAAAATGAAATATCCTATTGAGTAAAATAATGTACTGTAAATCTATAATTTTACCAAAAATCTTATATCTCTTTCGTTACATCTCAGTTTTAATCCCACAGTATTGGATCCAGAAACTTAAGTTGCAACTTTCCAGACATATTTGGTGTAGTAATAGGCCAATAATTATAAAAAAATGTTTTTATGAAGCATACAAATGAGGCTTTGATCTCCCAAATTTGTTCTCTTAATACTTAACAAATTTATTAAAACTAAGCTAAAAAAAATGGCTGCTGGGAGATGGAGAAGATAGCTGGGTTAAAATAAAAATTTTATGATAAGCAATTTTTAGCAATCAATTGGAAACAGACATCTATGCCATCTATTACTGAAATTATTTAAATAATATATTCACATAATATGTATGCATACTGTACAACACAGCTTTTACTGGGAAAATAATTTGTCAAAGTAGAGGATACTCAGCTAAATACCTTTGGGAGGAGAGTCACCTTTCTCTCTGACCTCAAGTATCGCAGTAGTTAAATTCTATTTTTTTTGTGTTCATTTCTACTTTATGTGTTCCGTTTTACTTCTCCTCACAGCAGGCTGTATTAATTGAGATCTTCTACCAGAATTCCTCTGGCATTTTGCTCATGGCTTGCATCCCTCATCATCAGTCCAGGTGACTTATTTAGCCAGAGAGTCCTATACATCTAGCTGCTCCATGTATATATTATCCCAAGTTGTGACAGTATATTTTTTTTGTTGCATCTGTGACTATTTGACTGATTACATATCTATTTGTACTATTTTATTTCTGGGTTTATTTTGTAACATATTAAATAAAACAATTTTTAAAAAGTATAATGGAGACGGTTTACTATTATTTATTTCATTTTGTAGGTAGAGATTTGGAAACGAGGCTTCTTTTTTGCCTGCTTTCTTGCAAGAAAACACAGATTTGTGAGAAGGAGGAAGGGGACATGGGAAATATAGATTTTATTTTTACAATTTATAGTTTTTATAGTATTACAAATAATAGAACCAAAAGTGAGGAGAAGACAAGGGAGGGAATTACAAAAATCGCAGTCACTTAACAAATAATCATAAAAACACCATAGGGCAAATAAAGGTGAGATGAATTGACAAATATGATGTTATTTTTTATGAGGTTTTGATCAAACAGAAGATTTTTTACAGAAATTTCTATGACTGTCACACTTTTTTTAATTTTTCCTATGTTATGAATTTGCAGACTCATGGAATTAATTTTCAGTCGCAAAACACTTCTGCAACAAACCTTTCACGTGTAAACATACTTTCAAACCCAAATCAAGGTATCAAGCATCTTAATACTGTCATGATCCATTCCAGGTTTTAATATTGTTTGCCCTTTTTCTGGGCAGATCATGTCAAGGGTTAACTTTGCTCTGCCTCATTCTGAGTTCAGATTTGCTATTTAGCTTCGATACATCCTGCTGGCGGTGTCAGCTATAGTTCTGCCTTCGGAATGTGAACCTGACTCTGGTAGCCCTTGATTTGTCCTGCTGTGATCCCTAACTTGCCCCATGTCTGTTGACTCCCTCTGTCTGCCCTTTTCCCAGCATTTCCCTGTTTGTCGGTTTGATTCTCTGGTTTCTGACTTGCTTGCATTTGGACTTGCTTCTGACTTCTGACTTTGTCTTATCTGCTCCTGACCATTGCTGAACATCATGGCTTGCTCCTGACCACGTGTAGTTCTTATTCCTTTAGTACTTCTGCCTGTGTTTTTTGACTTGGCTTGTCTGACCACTCTCTTGCCACTTGGTGGTGCCCTTGCTGCTGCTCTGTGGTGCTTCTCTGTGTATGCAATCTCACTTCCCTCTCAAGCTCACTCTTGTGGAGGTTGCGCTATACTGCACCGCAGCAGCATGACAAATATGTTTGAAAGTGGTATCAACATTTTAGGTCACACATAGCCATTATTTAGTGCTGAAGCTTAGGGAAGTACGCAGTGGGGTGGGGAATTGAGGACTTTGAAAAAAAGGCTTATACAGCTTTTCTGTTAGTATTTTTCAAAGTTATTACACCAGTCTCATCAGGTCTAAATTATCTGGTTTAAAATATAAGCCAGTTGTATTGTGAAATCTGTGACATATCACCTTTCAATGACAGAATATCAACAGGTATTTGCAATTCTTATGTGTAGTACGTGTTCTTGCGGTAGAAATCAAATTAGTTGTTAAACTATAGCATAGTGTTGATCCAGTTACCTGTCTATATATTGCATTACTTACTTAGAAAATAGAATAGCTTTTGAAGTATCCTCAGAGCAGTCAATAAATACTGCATTAAAAATATTTGTAACAGTTGTCAAGCTTGTTGCTATGTTTTTTCATTTATTAAATATATAACATCAGGAAATATTAATTAAATCAAGAACAGCATTAATTCAATTAGCACAAAAGTATTTATTGGATGGATTGTGTTCACAGTTGGAAACAATTTAGAATATTATGGAAATTCTCCATGTTTATTTTACTTCTACATTTTTCTTGAAATTGCACTTTCATATCTTACTCTATTACATGTAAACATTTATCACTTCCAATACTAATCTTATTTTCTTTTTGCATTTCAAAGAATAACTACAATTAGATTTCAGTCCTATTTCCCCTAGGTACAATAAGATCAATACTGATTTGCTTTCAGATCTCTTACTTGCTGTATTATTGAAATAACATTTCTTAGTATGTCTAAAATATAACCACACTGCTAATGTCTAAGTATTACCTCTTAATTAATTGAAATCTATTGTCAGCAAATGACAATATCACAATCTACTGTATCTTAATAGAATTTAAAATCTTAAGGCCCCTTCACATTAAGCGACGCTGCAGCGATACCGACAACGATTCGGATCGCTGCAGCGTCGCTGTTTGGTCGCTGGAGAGCTGTCACATAGACCGCTCTCCAGCGACCAACGATGCCGGTAACCAGGGTAAACATCGGGTAACTAAGCGCAGGGCCGCGCTTAGTAACCCGATGTTTACCCTGGTTACCATGCTAAAAGTAAAAAAAAACAAACAGTACATACTTACCTACAGCCGTCTGTCCTCCAGCGCTGCGCTCTGCTTCTCTGCTCTCCTCCTGTACTGTCTGTGAGCCGGAAAGCAGAGCGGTGACGTCACCGCTCTGCTTTCCGGCTCACAGACAGTACAGGAGGAGAGCAGAGCACAGCGCTGGAGGACAGACGGCTGTAGGTAAGTATGTACTGTTTGTTTTTTTTTACTTTTAGCATGGTAACCAGGGTAAACATCGGGTTACTAAGCGCGGCCCTGTGCTTAGTTACCCGATGTTTACCCTGGTTACCAGTGAAGACATCGCTGGATCGGTGTCACACACGCCGATCCAGCGATGTCTCCAGGGAGTCCAGCGACGAAATAAAGTTCTGGACTTTCTTCAGCGACCAACGATCTCCCAGCAGGATCCTGATCGTTGGTCGCTGTCACATATAACGATTTCATTAACGATATCGTTGCTATGTCACAAATAGCAACGATATCGTTAACAATATCGTTATGTGTGAAGGTACCTTTAAGAAGCCTATCTGTAGAGATCTCACAATCTTGTCAAAAGTTGAAGGGCACCGCTCACTTCATCCCTACCCCTGCACAATGACCTTTGCACATGTCAAAGAGCATGTCCACCACACTTCATAGAAGTTTCTAAATTATTTTTAAAAAACTGTTGTATCATAAGTGAATCTTCAGCCAAAGTTTGTTAGAATGAAAAAATAAATACATTTTTTACATTTTTGACAGCCCGAAAGCCAGAAAATATAATCTAAGCTGGTATAAATTTTAGTCAAAAATTTGCTATTTTCTGTTCTTCATCTTAATAAATTTGTAGGAAACATGAAGGCCATATACCTTGCAAAATTCCCACTTTCACTTTTGGTAATTTTGGAGAGTGTATCATAGACATCTAATCCCTGCCAAACCAGCACCACCTTTCCATTACTCAGCAGTAGAGATGGGCGTCCACCTGGATGTTCGGGTCTGGTGAGCTTAGCCGAACAGTTACAAAAAGTTCGGGTTTGGCTACCAGAACATTACCCGGACCCGAACACCATTCAATTGAATGGTGGGTCCGAATATCCAGTGTTTGCCACGCTGTCATATGGGTGTCAGGTGTCGAGATCCCACCTTGGGATGGAGTCTGTTCAGCGGAGACGTCAATCCCAGTATCTAGCTCAGGCTGATACTGGACGACTGGTTACTGCTGCCTTTCCAGCTTCTGCCATTGTAGCCAGTAGGGTTGAGCGACTTTTACTTTTTTAGGGTCGAGTCGGGTTTCGCGAAACCCGACTATCTCAAAAGTCGAGTCGAGTGAAATCGGCCGATTATGACGAAAAGTTGGGGATCGACCGAAACACGAAACCCAATGCAAGTCAATGGGGAGGCATAGTCGGCAGTGAGTGGAGGCCAGGAAAACACCTACAGTGCCCATTTTAATGGCAAAAACATCCATTCTTGTTACTGAAGCTTGTCAATCTTAATTTACCTTATAATATTAGTTAGGCATTGGAAATTGGGGGTCATTTGGCTAAAGTTGTGGGGGTAGGGCTGGTTCAAGTATTTAGTGGGCCCAGGAAACGTGGACCACGTCACGGCAGTGGAGCAGGGAGAGGTAAGATTTTCAACTTTGCAAGTGCTGTGATCCTGAGCAAGCGGGGGGGGAACTCATTCGCATTAGCACCGGCAAAGGGCCCCTCAAAGTACGGCGGTGTGTTTGCACGGCGGGGGCGCCTCCCACCGGCAGCGACACTTTTGCGTACTATGATGGGCCCTGTGCCAGTGACGTCGCCAACGAGTATTCCCCCCCACCTGATGAAGGAACCTGCACTTTCATCTGCACCTTACTCTTTGTCCCCGTGTAAGGTGGTATAGTATGCAGGAAGAGGAACCTGACTTTCAGCAGGGTCACATTCCTGCTGTGTAGCGTGCAAGGGGAATGTAGCAGTCTGGGTCAATGTACCAGCAGACTCATCTACCACTGGCTGGGCAATGGGCAGGATGAGGAGGAAACACAGATATAGGCACAAATAATAAAGTGGGCTAAATGCAGTTCAAAATTGGTAACAGGACTAACCAGGCAGCATTGCTTTTTTCATTGGAGGACAACTGTAATGAAAGGCTGACGCAGTGAGTAGGCCGAAATCAGTAAGTAGGCTAAATGCAGTTCAAAATTGGTAACAGTATTAAACAGGCGACACTGCTTTGTTTGGTGGAGAACAGCAAGGAGCGGCAGACACCGTTAGTAGGGCCAACAAAACTAGTAGCCCCACTGTAGTTGTTCCATTTAAAAACTATTTAACGAGAGCCTGAAGATCGAAGCTCAGGAAAGGCAACCAGGAGAACACCTTGGAGCGGCAGACACAGTTAGTAGGCCCCAACCAAACTAGTAGCCCCACTGCAGTTGTTCCATTTAAAAACTATTTAACGAGAGCCTGAAGATGGAAGCTCAGGAAAGGCAACCTGGAGAACACCTTGGAGCGGCAGACACTGTTAGTAGGCCCCAACCAAACTAGTAGCCCCAATGCAGTTTTAAAATTCCGATTGGCTGAAAACCTGACAATTGCAGCTCATTTTTTTAAGAGGACAGCTGTATTGAGTGGCGCAGACAGACACTGCTAGTAGGCCTTGCACCACAAAGTTGGCTCGATGCAGGTTTAAAAAAGGTTACATGGGTACACGGTCAGCATTGGTGTGGTCAGCGTAGGACAATTGGAAGGAGGGTCCGCAGACAGACTTACTAGGCCTAAAATAAAAAAAGTAGGCTCTATGCACTTTTAATTAGGTTCCAGGGGTACACAGGCAGCATTGGTGTGGTCAGTGGAGGACAATTGGAAGGAGGGACCACAGACAGACTTAGTAGGCCTAAAATAAAAAAAATTGGCTCAATGCAGTTTCAATTATCTTGCAGGGGTACAAAGGCAGCATTTGTTTGGTCAGCGGAGGACTATTGGAAGGGGGGACCGCAGACAGACTTAGTAGGCCTAAAATAAAAAAGTAGGCTCTATGAACTTTTAAATAGGTTCCAGGGGTACACAGGCAGCATTGGTGTGGTCAGCTGAGGACTATTGGAAGGAGGGACCGCAGACAGACTTAGTAGGCCTAAAATAAAAAAAGTAGGCTCTATGCACTTTTAAATAGGTTCCAGGGGTACACAGGCAGCATTGGTGTGGTCAGTGGAGGACAATTGGAAGGAGGGACCACAGACAGACTTAGTAGGCCTAAAATAAAAAAAATCGGCTCAATGCAGTTTCAATTATCTTGCAGGGGTACACAGGCAGCATTTATGTGGTCAGCGGAGGACTATTAGAAGGAGGAACCGCAGACAGACTTAGTAGGCCCTCTTTAATCTGGTTTCCGCTCTTTACACTCTACTGAAACTGCCCTCACTAAAGTCTCTAATGACCTACTAACAGCTAAATATAATGGTCACTACTCCATGCTAATTCTCTTGGATCTGTCCGCAGCATTCGACACTGTGGATCATCAGCTCCTCCTCACTATGCTCCCCTCCATCGGCCTCAAGGACACCGTTCTCTCCTGGTTCTCCTCCTATCTCTCTGACCGATCCTTCACTGTATCTTTTGCTGGTTTCTCCTCCTCTCACCTTCCCCTTACTGTTGGGGTTCCTCAAGGATCAGTCCTAGGCCCTCTCCTTTTCTCTTTGTATACTGCCCCTATTGGACAAATAATCAGTAGATTTGGTTTCCAGTACCATCTCTATGCTGATGACACCCAATTATATACTTTTTCTCCTGTTATCACGCTGACCTTTTTAGTAAACACCAGTGATTGTCTTACCGCTGTCTCTAACATCATGTCCTCCCTCTATCTGAAACTGAACCTGTCAAAAACTGAACTCCTCGTGTTTTCTCCCTCTATTAACCTACCTTTGCCTGACATTGCCATCTCTGTGTTTGGTTCCACCATTACTCCAAAGCAACATGCCCGCTGCCTTGGGGTCATACTTGATTCCGAGCTTTCATTCAACCCCCACATCCGATCACTGGCTCGCTCTTCTTATCTGCATCTCAAAAACATTTCTAGAATTCGCCCTTTTCTTACTTTCGACACTGCAAAAACTCTTACTGTTTCACTTATTCATTCTCGTCTGGACTATTGTAACTCTCTACTAATCGGCATCCCTCTTACCAAACTTTCCCCTCTCCAATCTGTCCTGAATGCTGCAGCCAGGATCATATTCCTCACCAACCGTTACACCGATGCCTCTACCTTGTGCCAGTCATTACACTGGTTACCCATCCACTCAAGAATCCAGTACAAAACTACTACCCTCATCCACAAAGCACTCCATGGCTCAGCACCACCCTACATCTCCTCTCTGGTCTCAGTCTACCACCCTACCCCTGCCCTCCGCTCCGCTAATGACCTCAGGTTAGCATCCTCAATAATCAGAACCTCCCATTCCCGTCTCCAAGACTTTTCACGTGCTGCGCCGATTCTTTGGAATGTGCTACCTAGGTTAATACGATTAATCCCCACAGTTTTAAGCATGCCCTAAAAACTCATTTGTTCAGATTGTCATACCACCTCAATGCATTAACCTAACTATCCCTGTGTGGCCCATTAAAAAAACAAAAACATAATCCGGTTCCTCGCAACATGTTCTCATACACTTTTGCAGTTATTGGCCCTCTGTGTCTGTACTGCTACATACTTAGGCAGTTAACTGGTTCATGCAGCTTTACATGAACACCTGAGCCTTACACTATGGCAGGTCCAAACAACTAAATCAATTGTTACCATCCACCTCTCGTGTCTCCCCTTTTCCTCATAGTTTGTAAGCTTGCGAGCAGGGCCCTCATTCCTCTTGGTATCTATTTTGAACTGTGATTTCTGTTATGCTGTAATGTCTATTGTCTGTATAAGTCCCCTCTATAATTTGTAAAGCGCCGCGGAATATGTTGGCGCTATATAAATAAAATTATTATTATTATTAGTAGGCCTAAAATAAAAAAGTAGGCTCTATGCACTTTTAATTAGGTTCCAGGGGTACACAGGCAGCATTGGTGTGGTCAGAGGAGGACAATTGGAAGGACGGACCGCAGACAGACTTAGTAGGCCTAAAATAAAAAAAGGAGGCTCTATGCACTTTTAAATAGGTTACAGGGTTACACAGGCAACATTGGTGTGGTCAGCGGAGGAATATTGGAAGGAGGGACCACAGACAGACTTAGTAGGCCTAAAATAAAAACATAGGCTCAATGCAGTTTCAATTATCTTGCAGGGGTACACAGGCAGCATTTGTGTGGTCAGCAGAGGACTATTGGAAGGAGGAACCGCAGACAGACTTAGTAGGCCTAAAATAAAAAAAGTAGGCTCTATGCACTTTTAAATAGGTTCCAGGGGTACACAGGCAGCATTGGTGTGGTCAGCGGAGGGCTATTGGAAGGAGGGACAGCAGACAGACTTAGTCTGCCTAAAATAAAAAAATAGGCTCAATGCAGTCTCAATTATTTTGCAGGGGTACACAGGCAGCATTTGTGTGGTCAGCGGAGGACAATTGGAAGGAGGGACCGCAGACAGACTTAGTAGGCCTAAAATGAAAAAAAAAGTAGGCTCTATGCACTTTAAAATAGGCTCCAGGGGTACACAGGCAGCATTGGTGTTGTCAGCGGAGGACTATTGGAAGGAGGGACCGCAAACAGACTTACTAGGCCTAAAATAAAAAAAGTAGGCTCTATGCACTTTTAAATAGGTTCCAGGGGTACACAGGCAGCATTGGTGTGGTCAGCGGAGGACTATTGGAAGGAGGGACCGCAGACAGACTTACTAGGCCTAAAATAAAAAAAAGTAGGCTCTATGTACTTTTAAATAGGTTCCAGGGGTACATAGGCAGCATTGGTGTGGTCAGTGGAGGATAATTGAAAGGAGGGACCGCACACAGACTTAGTAGGCTGTTATGATCCGGTGACCTAGGAGCTGCATGAGAACATTCACTGGAGAAAGTGGCCACTGTACTGACCGCAATCCTGAACTTAACACTGCAACTAGAAGTAGCCGTGGAGTGTACCTAGCACACCTAGACACCTCGTCACAGCCGGAGAACTAAATACCCCTAAAGATGGAAATAGGAATACTATCTTGCCTCAGAGAAAATCCCCAAAGGATAGACAGCCCCCCACAAATATTGGCAGTGAGTCGGAGAGGAAAAAACATACACAGGCAGAAAAACAGGATTAGCACAGGAGGCCACTCTAGCTAGATAGGACAGGATAGGACAGAGTTCTGTGCGGTCAGTATAAAAACCCTTCAAAACATCCACAGCAGAATATACAAAAACTTCCTACATCTTTACTAAAAGATGTAGGAGCGTAAATCTGCAACTCCAGTGAATCCTACAATCAGAGCAGGAATAAAACTGAAACAAGCACACTGGCAGTGTGCCACAGAAACAAAAGCCAAACACTTATCTTTGCTGAAATAGATGGCGAGCAGGAGAAGCCAGAAAGTGATCCAACACTTCACAAGGAACATTGACTACTGGCAAGGGCTAAAGGATCCTGCCCACTAAAAATATCCCAGTCAGAATTGTAATCATCCGATACACCTTGCCTGGTCTGTGACTCAGAGACAACTGCATTCCTACCTACAACCACTGGAGGGAACCCAAGAGCAGAATTCACAACAGTACGCCTAAAATAAAAAAAGGAGGCTCTATGCACTTTTAATTATGTTCCAGGGGTACACAGGTAGCATTGGTGTGGTCAGCGTAGGACAATTGGAAGGAGGGACCGCAGACAGACTTACTAAGCCTAAAATAAAAAAAGTAGGCTCTATGCACTTTTAATTAGGTTCCAGGGGTACACAGGCAGCATTGGTGTGGTCAGAGGAAGACAATTGGAAGGAGGGACCGCAGACAGACTTACTAGGCCTAAAATAAGAAAAGTAGGCTCTATGCACTTTTAAATAGGTTCCAGGGGTACACAGGCAGCATTGGTGTGGTCAGCGGAGGACTATTGGAAGGAGGGACCGCAGACAGACTTAGTAGGCCTAAAATAAAAAAATAGGCTCAATGCAGTTTCAATTATCTTGCAGGGGTACACAGGCAGCATTTGTGTGGTCAGCGGAGGACTATTGGAAGGAGGGACCGCAGACAGACTTAGTAGGCCTAAAATAAAAAAAGTAGGCTCTATGCACTTTTAATTATGTTCCAGGGGTACACAGGCAGCATTGGGGTGCATACCTCCCAACCATCCCCGATCCAGCGGGACTGTCCTGATTTTGACAGTCAGCCCCGCGATCCCGGGCGGGACATTAATTGTCCCGCACTGGTTGGGAGGTGTGTATATGACCCGTTCAGCTGAGAGCTCCCTGAGTCCCTGCACCCGGCCAGCACAGCAGCACACCACATATTGGCTGCTCTGTGCGCACAGGACCTGTGATGAGGTCACAGGATGGGAGGAGTCAGGAGTCACATGATCGGGAGGAGGACCTCTGTGTACAGGACTCTGCTGGTTGCCATGGCACTGGAGGAGGGTAAGGCAGCGTATGTGTGAGGTCAGGAGGTGTTTACAGTGTGGATGTAGCAGAGCCGTGTGTGTACAAGGTTTATGGATCGGAGCAGCATGTAAAAGGTGTATGGAGCGGAGTCGTGTGTGTACGATGTGTACGGAGCAGAGCCGTGTGTGTAAGAGGTGTACGGAGCCGTGTGCATGAGGTGTACGGAGCGCAGCCACGTGTGTACGAGGTGTACGGAGCAGAGCAGCATGTGAAAGGTGTACAGAGCAGAGTCGTGTATAAGAGGTGTACGGAGCCATGTGTACGAGGTGTACGGAGCACAGCTGTGTGTGTACGAGGTGTACGGAGCGGAGTCGTGTGTAAGAGGTGTACGGAGCCATGTGTATACGAGGTGTACGGAGCACAGCCGCATGTGTACGAGGTGTACGAAGCGGAGAAGCATGTGAAAGGAGTACGGAGCGGAGTCGTGTGTGTAAGAGGTGTACGGAGCCATGTGTACGAGGTGTACGGAGCACAGCCGTGTACGAGGTGTACGGAGCGGAGCAGCATGTGAAAGGTGTATGGAGTGGAGTCATGTGTACGAGGTGTACGGAGCACAGCCGCATGTGTATGAGGTGTACGGAGCACAGCCAAGTGTGTACGAGGTGTATGGAGCGGAGCAGCGTGTGAAAGGTGTATGGAGCGGAGTTGTGTGTGGAAGAGGTGTGCGGATCAGAGCAGAGTGTGAAAGGTGTATGGAGCGGATCCACGTGTGTACGAGTTGTACGGAGCGGAGCCACATGTGTACGAGGTGGACAGAGCAGAGCCACGTGTGTATGAGGTGTGCGGAGCAGAGCCATGTGTGTACAAGGTATACGGAGCGGAGCAGCATGTGCAATGTGTATAGAGCGGGGCCCTGTGTGTACGAGGTGTACGGAGTAGTGCTGTGTGTGTATGAGATGTATGGAGAGGAGCCGTATGTGTAAGAGGTGTACGCAGCGGAGCCGTGTGTGTGCAAGGTATACGGAGCGGAGCAGCGTGTGCAATGTGTATGGAGCGGAGCGGTGTGTGTACGAGGTGTACGGTGTAGTGCCGTGTGTACGAGATGTATGGAGCGGAGCCGTGTGTGTATGAGGTGTATGGAGCGGAGCCGTGTATGAGGTGTATGGAGCAGAGCTGAATGTGTACGAGGTGTATGAAGCGGAGCTGAATGTGTACGAGGTGTACAGAGCAGAGCCGTGTGTGTATGAGATGTATGGAGTGAAGCCGTGTGTACGGAGCGGAGCCGTGTGTGCAAAGTGTACGGAGCGCAGCCGGGTGTGTAGGAGTAGCTATGTGTGGCCATTATACGGTACGAAGTATCATGTGCAGCCAATATACAGTATGGAGCATTATGTGCGGTCATTATACAGTACGGAGCATCATTTGTGGCCATTATACAGTATGGAGTATCAAGTGCGGTCATACAGTATGGAGCATCATGTGTGGTCATTATATAGTATGGAGCATCATGTGCAGTCATTATACTGTATGGAGCATCATGTGCGGCTATTATACAGTATGGAGCATCATGTGCGGCTATTATACAGAATGGAGCATCATGTGTGGTCATTATACAGTATGGAGCATCATGTGCGGCCATTATACAGTATGGAGCATCATGTGCAGTCATTATACAGTATGGAGCATGAGGGATTCAAGCTTGAGGAGGCTAATTTGCATATTCCAGGTGCCTTCTGGGAAAAGCGAAGAGTCTCCCTAAGCTAGAAGATCGTTGGGTACAGCCGGGACCAGCTGCTTGGAAAGAATCACCGAATTTTTGCCTGTAGGACATTATTGCAAGAGAGCTTGGCTGAGTAGATTACACAAGAAGGAAAACACACAGCAAGTCAGCAGGATCTAGGAGCAACATGGCAGATGTGACAACCTACATGGTGAGCTGCAGCATGTGCTACATGTTCACAGATCGACCAGAAGAAGAATTAAATTTCACTTAAAACTGTGTCCAGCTTTGGGCACCGGTGCTCAGGAAGGATATAATGGAACTAGAGAGAGTACAAAGGAGGGCAACAAAATTAATAAAGGGGATGGGAGAACTACAATACCCAGATAGATTAGCGAAATTAGGATTATTTAGTCTAGAAAAAAGACGACTGAGGGGCGATCTAATAACCATGTATAAGTATATAAGGGGACAATACAAATATCTCGCTGAGGATCTGTTTATACCAAGGAAGGTGACGGGCACAAGGGGGCATTCTTTGCGTCTGGAGGAGAGAAGGTTTTTCCACCAATATAGAAGAGGATTCTTTACTGTTAGGGCAGTGAGAATCTGGAATTGCTTGCCTGAGGAGGTGGTGATGGCGAACTCAGTCGAGGGGTTCAAGAGAGGCCTGGATGTCTTCCTGGAGCAGAACAATATTGTATCATACAATTATTAGGTTCTGTAGAAGGACGTAGATCTGGGGATTTATTATGATGGAATATAGGCTGAACTGGATGGACAAATGTCTTTTTTTGGCCTTACTAACTATGTTACTATGTTACTATGTTACTTGTAAGAAGTGTAGACTAGTGGCCCTTTTAGAAGAAAAGGTGCGGGGTCTGGAAGAAAGAATAGCAACTTTGAAACTCATCAAAGAGAATGAAGACTTTCTAGACAGAACAGAAGCATCTCTACTGGTCACAGAAGGTGAAAAAAGTGTCAGAGAACCTCCAAAAGCAGATGAGTGGAAGCATGTGACCAAAAGAAGCAAGAAGACCATGGAGAAATCACCAACCACACAACTGAAGAACCGATATCAAATCTTTGTAGAGGATGAAGATAGCACACCTAAGGATGAAGCAATACCAGCAAGCAAAAAAGAAAAGGGCACACAGCAACAAGTGACAGCAAAAAGTACAGCCAAGAAGCAACGAAGAGTGGTGGTGGTGGGAGACTCACTACTGAGAGGCACAGAAGCAGCCATCTGCAGACCGGACATAACTACAAGAGAAGTATGCTGCCTTCCAGGTGCGATGATCAAGGATGTGACCGATAGGATACCAAAGCTCTTCAACTCCAAGGACGTCCACCAATTTCTTCTGATACATGTTGGCACCAATGACACGGCAAGGAAGGACCTACCGACAATCTGCAAAGACTTTGAAGAGTTGGGGAAGAAAGTAAAGGAACTGGATGCACAGGTAGTTTTTTCTTCTATCCTTCCAGTAGACGGGCATGGCACCAGGAGATGGAACAGGATCCTTGATGCAAACAACTGGCTAAGACGATGGTGCAGACAACAAGGATTCGGATTCCTGGACCACGGTGTGAATTACTTGTACGATGGACTCCTCGCCAGAGACGGACTACACCTCAACAAACCTGGGAAACACACATTCGCCAGAAGACTCGCTACACTCATCAGGAGGGCGTTAAACTAGAAGAAGAGGGGACGGGAAGAAAAACATTAGACTTGAACAAAGAAGATCCAGGAAAACATACTCAGAAGGGAGGTAACATAGTAACATAGTAACATAGTTAGTAAGGCCGAAAAAAGACATTTGTCCATCCAGTTCAGCCTATATTCCATCATAATAAATACCCAGATCTACGTCCTTCTACAGAACCTAATAATTGTATGATACAATATTGTTCTGCTCCAGGAAGACATCCAGGCCTCTCTTGAACCCCTCGACTGAGTTCGCCATCACCACCTCCTCAGGCAAGCAATTCCAGATTCTCACTGCCCTAACAGTAAAGAATCCTCTTCTATGTTGGTGGAAAAACCTTCTCTCCTCCAGACGCAAAGAATGCCCCCTTGTGCCCGTCACCTTCCTTGGTATAAACAGATCCTCAGCGAGATATTTGTATTGTCCCCTTATATACTTATACATGGTTATTAGATCGCCCCTCAGTCGTCTTTTTTCTAGACTAAATAATCCTAATTTCGCTAATCTATCTGGGTATTGTAGTTCTCCCATCCCCTTTATTAATTTTGTTGCCCTCCTTTGTACTCTCTCTAGTTCCATTATATCCTTCCTGAGCACCGGTGCCCAAAACTGGACACAGTACTCCATGTGCGGTCTAACTAGGGATTTGTACAGAGGCAGTATAATGCTCTCATCATGTGTATCCAGACCTCTTTTAATGCACCCCATGATCCTGTTTGCCTTGGCAGCTGCTGCCTGGCACTGGCTGCTCCAGGTAAGTTTATCATTAACTAGGATCCCCAAGTCCTTCTCCCTGTCAGATTTACCCAGTGGTTTCCCGTTCAGTGTGTAATGGTGATATTGATTCCCTCTTCCCATGTGTATAACCTTACATTTATCATTGTTAAACCTCATCTGCCACCTTTCAGCCCAAGTTTCCAACTTATCCAGATCCATCTGTAGCAGAATACTATCTTCTCTTGTATTAACTGCTTTACATAGTTTTGTATCATCTGCAAATATCGATATTTTACTGTGTAAACCTTCTACCAGATCATTAATGAATATGTTGAAGAGAACAGGTCCCAATACTGACCCCTGCGGTACCCCACTGGTCACAGCGACCCAGTTAGAGACTATACCATTTATAACCACCCTCTGCTTTCTATCACTAAGCCAGTTACTAACCCATTTACACACATTTTCCCCCAGACCAAGCATTCTCATTTTGTGTACCAACCTCTTGTGCGGCACGGTATCAAACGCTTTGGAAAAATCGAGATATACCACGTCCAATGACTCACCGTGGTCCAGTCTATAGCTTACCTCTTCATAAAAACTGATTAGATTGGTTTGACAGGAGCGATTTCTCATAAACCCATGCTGATATGGAGTTAAACAGTTATTCTCATTGAGATAATCCAGAATAACATCCCTCAGAAACCCTTCAAATATTTTACCAACAATAGAGGTTAGACTTACTGGCCTATAATTTCCAGGTTCACTTTTAGAGCCCTTTTTGAATATTGGCACCACATTTGCTATGCGCCAGTCCTGCGGAACAGACCCTGTCGCTATAGAGTCACTAAAAATAAGAAATAATGGTTTATCTATTACATTACTTAGTTCTCTTAGTACTCGTGGGTGTATGCCATCCGGACCCGGAGATTTATCTATTTTAATCTTATTTAGCCGGTTTCGCACCTCTTCTTGGGTTAGATTGGTGACCCTTAATATAGGGTTTTCATTGTTTCTTGGGATTTCACCTAGCATTTCATTTTCCACCGTGAATACCGTGGAGAAGAAGGTGTTTAATATGTTAGCTTTTTCCTCGTCATCTACAACCATTCTTTCCTCACTATTTTTTAAGGGGCCTACATTTTCAGTTTTTATTCTTTTACTATTGATATAGTTGAAGAACAGTTTGGGATTAGTTTTACTCTCCTTAGCAATGTGCTTCTCTGTTTCCTTTTTGGCAGCTTTAATTAGTTTTTTAGATAAAGTATTTTTCTCCCTATAGTTTTTTAGAGCTTCAATGGTGCCATCCTGCTTTAGTAGTGCAAATGCTTTCTTTTTACTGTTAATTGCCTGTCTTACTTCCCTCAGAACATTTAAGAACATTTCTAAAACAATGCACAGCGAGGAGATTGGAACAAAACAAAATCCTCTAAACTGCATGCTCGCAAACGCCAGAAGCCTGACAAACAAGATGGAAGAACTAGAAGCAGAAATATCTACAGGTAACTTTGACATAGTGGGAATAACCGAGACATGGTTAGATGAAAGCTATGACTGGGCAGTTAACTTACAGGGTTACAGTCTGTTTAGAAAGGATCGTAAAAATCGGAGAGGAGGAGGGGTTTGTCTCTATGTAAAGTCTTGTCTAAAGTCCACTTTAAGGGAGGATATTAGCGAAGGAAATGAGGATGTCGAGTCCATATGGGTCGAAATTCATGGAGGGAAAAATGGTAACAAAATTCTCATTGGGGTCTGTTACAAACCCCCAAATATAACAGAAACCATGGAAAGTCTACTTCTAAAGCAGATAGATGAAGCTGCAACCCATAATGAGGTCCTGGTTATGGGGGACTTTAACTACCCGGATATTAACTGGGAAACAGAAACCTGTGAAACCCATAAAGGCAACAGGTTTCTGCTAATAACCAAGAAAAATTATCTTTCACAATTGGTGCAGAATCCAACCAGAGGAGCAGCACTTTTAGACCTAATACTATCTAACAGACCTGACAGAATAACAAATCTGCAGGTGGTCGGGCATCTAGGAAATAGCGACCACAATATTGTACAGTTTCACCTGTCTTTCACTAGGGGGACTTGTCAGGGAGTCACAAAAACACTGAACTTTAGGAAGGCAAAGTTTGACCAGCTTAGAGATGCCCTTAATCTGGTAGACTGGGACAATATCCTCAGAAATAAGAATACAGATAATAAATGGGAAATGTTTAAGAACATCCTAAATAGGCAGTGTAAGCGGTTTATACCTTGTGGGAATAAAAGGACTAGAAATAGGAAAAACCCAATGTGGCTAAACAAAGAAGTAAGACAGGCAATTAACAGTAAAAAGAAAGCATTTGCACTACTAAAGCAGGATGGCACCATTGAAGCTCTAAAAAACTATAGGGAGAAAAATACTTTATCTAAAAAACTAATTAAAGCTGCCAAAAAGGAAACAGAGAAGCACATTGCTAAGGAGAGTAAAACTAATCCCAAACTGTTCTTCAACTATATCAATAGTAAAAGAATAAAAACTGAAAATGTAGGCCCCTTAAAAAATAGTGAGGAAAGAATGGTTGTAGATGACAAGGAAAAAGCTAACATATTAAACACCTTCTTCTCCACGGTATTCACGGTGGAAAATGAAATGCTAGGTGAAATCCCAAGAAACAATGAAAACCCTATATTAAGGGTCACCAATCTAACCCAAGAAGAGGTGCGAAACCGGCTAAATAAGATTAAAATAGATAAATCTCCGGGTCCGGATGGCATACACCCACGAGTAGAGTTGAGCGACCTTGACCTTTTTAGAGTCGAGCCGGGTTTTGCGAAACCCGACTATGTCCAAAGTCGGGTCGAGTGAAATCGGCCGATTATGACGTAAAGTCGGGATCGACCGAAACACGAAACCCAATGCAAGTCAATGGGGCAGCATAGTCGGCAGTGAGTGGGGGCCAGGAAAACACCTAGAGTACACATTTTAATGTCAATACCATCCATTCTTCTTAATGAAGCTTGTCAAGCGTAATTTACCTTATAATAATTGGAAGGCATTTGAAATTGGGGGTCATTTGGCTAAAGTTGTGGGGGGTAGGGCTGGTTCAAGTAATTAGTGGGCCCAGGAAATCTGGACCACGTCACGGCAGTGGAGCAGGGAGAGGTAAGTATTTCAACTTTGCAAGTGCTGTGAACCTGAGCAAGCAGGGGGGGCCCACTCGTTGGCATTGGCACTGGCACAGGGCCCCTCAAAGTACAGCGGTGTGTTTGCACGGCGGGGGCGCCTCCCACCGGCAGCAACACTTTTGCGTACTATGAGAGGCCCTGTGCCAGTGACGTCGCCAACTAGTATTCCTCCCCCCACCTGATGAAGGAACCTGCACTTTCATCTGCACCTTCCTCTTTGTCCCCGTGTAAGGTGGTATGGTATGCGGGAAGAGCAACCTGACTTTCAGCAGGGTCACAATGTTGTTGTGTAGCGTGCACGGGGAATGTTGCGTTATGGGTCAATGTACCAGCAGACTCATCTATCACTGGCTGGGCAATGGGCACGATGAAGTGGAAACACAGATATAGGCCCAAAGAAGAAAGTGGGCTAAATGCAGTTCAAAATTGGTAACACAGGAATAACCAGGGGGCATTGCAGTGGAGGACAACTGGAATGAGAGGCTGACACAGAGAGTAGGGCCAAATCAGTAAGTAGTCGAAATGCAGTTCAAAATTGGCAACCGTAGTAAACAGGCGGCACAGCTTTGTTCAGTGGAGGAGAACAGCAAGGAGTGGCAGACACCGATAGTAGGCCCCAACCCAACAAGTAGGCCAAATGCAGTCTAACATTAACAACTACTTAACGAGAGGCTGAAAATGGAATTTCAGGACAGGAAACCAGGAGAACAGCAAGGAGTGGCAGACACCGATAGTAGGCCCCAAACCAACTAGTACGCCAAATGCAGTTGTTCCATTTAACCACAATTTAATGAGAGCCTGAAGATAGAAGCTCAGGAAAGGCAACCTGGGGAACACCTTGGAGTGTAACACACCATCTCTCTCCACCCCATACCCATTTTTTAGGCCTAATGCAGTGTACTTTTCTACAACTACTAAACGAGAGTCGGAAGACCGAAGCAATGGCAAGGAAACCTGGGGAACACCTTGGAGTGTAACACACCATCTCTCTCCACCCCATTCCCCATTTTTTAGGCCTAATGCAGCCTACTTTCCGACACCTACTAAACGAGAGCATGAAGATCGAAGCTCAGGAAAGGCAACCTGGGGAACACCTTGGAGTGTAACACACCATCTCTCTCCACCCCATACCCATTTTGTAGGCCTAATGCAGCGTACTTTTCTACAACTACTAAACGAGAGCATGAAGATCGAAGCTCAGGAAAGGCAACCTGGTGAAAACCTTGGAGTGTAACACAACCTGTCTCTACACCCCATACCAAATTTGTAGGCCTAATGCAGCGTAGTTTCCACCAACTACTAAACGAGAGCCGGAAGATCGAAGCTCATGAAAGGCAACCCGGGGAACACCTTAGTGTAACACAACCTCTCTCTACACCACGAAAGGGCTGATTCTTAGGAAGGAAGGCTGTTGTAAATAAGCATTGCGCGTCCGAGGGTGATTATATTCTTATTCGGTATCTACTCACCCTTGGACGCGCCATGCTTCTTGATTTGTAATTAATGTTTATTTGCAATGTGCTTTTGACTTACTCAATTAATTTTTTAATTATTGATTTTATTAAATTAATAGTTTAACATCTTATTGGAAATAATTTAAAGGAGACGCGACAGGACAACACTCGGTGGATGCCATATCTGTGTTAACAACTCCAAAAAACTTTCAGTTAACTTCTTGCAGGAGAAAGAAATTGTAGCTGTTGGACCTTTGTAGTACAGTTCCAGATATTTGTTGTGTGTTTGTTTTGATTGTTAAAATGTCTGCATTTGAGATCTCAACACGATCTTATTTTTTATAATCAAATTAATTTTTAAAATATTTTATTAGGTTGGTTCAAGGGGTACACGAGCCGCAGTAGACAGGTCAGAGGAGGCCTAGTGGAAGGAGGGACCGCAGATGCCCACTGTTTCACCCATACACAATTAGTAGGCCTAATGCAGCGTAGTTTCCAACAGCTACTAAACGAGAGCCGGAAGATCGAAGCTCAGGAAAGGCAACCTGGGGAACACCTTGGAGTGTAACACAACCTCTCTCTACACCACGGAAGGGCTGATTCTTAGGAAGGAAGGCTGTTTTAAATAAGCATTGCGCGTCCGAGGGTGATTATATTCTTATTCGGTATCTACTCACCCTTGGACGCGCCATGCTTCTTGATTTGTAATTAATGTTTATTTGCAATGTGCTTTTGACTTACTCAATTAATTTTTTAATTATTGATTTTATTAAATTAATAGTTTAACATCTTATTGGAAATAATTTAAAGGAGACGCGACAGGACAACACTCGGTGGATGCCATATCTGTGTTAACAACTCCAAAAAACTTTCAGTTAACTTCTTGCAGGAGAAAGAAATTGTAGCTGTTGGACCTTTGTAGTACAGTTCCAGATATTTGTTGTGTGTTTGTTTTGATTGTTAAAATGTCTGCATTTGAAATCTCAACACGATCTTATTTTTTATAATCAAATTAATTTTTAAAATATTTTATTAGGTTGGTTCAAGGGGTACACGGGCAGCAATAGACAGGTCAGTGGAGGCCTAGTGGAAGGAGTGACGGCAGACAGGCATCAAAGGCCTAACATTGGGCTGGCTGTAGGCAAGTTAAAATTGGTTCCAGGGGAACACGGCCATCAGTGGCCTGGTCAGTGTAGTTGTAGTTGAAAGAACGGGACGCAGACAGGCTTCGAAGGCCTAACATAATAACATAGGGCTGGCTGTAGGCAAGTTAAAATTGGTTCCAGGGGAACACGGCCATCAGTGGCCTGGTCAGTGTAGTTGTAGTTGAAAGAACGGGACGCAGACAGGCTTCGAAGGCCTAACATAACAAACTTGGGCTGGCTGTAGGCACTTTTAAATTTGTTCCAGGGGTACATGGGCAGCAGTGTATGGTCAGTGGAAGTCTAGTGGAAGGAGTGACCGCAGACAGGCTTCCAAGGCCTAACATAACAAACTTGGGCTGGCTGTAGGCACTTTTAAATTGGTTCCAGGGGTACATGGGCAGCAGTGGTCTGGTCAGTGGAAGTCTAGGGGAAGGAGTGACCGCAGACAGGCTTCCAAGGCCTAACATAACAAACTTGGGCTGGCTGTAGGCACTTTTAAATTGGTTCCAGGGGTACACGGGCAGCAGTGGTCTGGTCAGTGGAAGTCTAGTGGAAGGAGTGACCGCAGACAGGCTTCCAAGGCCTAACATAATAAATTAGGGCTGTGGGCACTTTTAAATTGGTTCCAGGGGTACACGGGCAGCAGTGGTCTGGTCAGTGGAAGTCTAGTGGAAGGAGTGACCGCAGACAGGCTTCCAAGGCCTAACATAACAAACTTGGGCTGGCTGTAGGCACTTTTAAATTGGTTCCAGGGGTACACGGGCAGCAGTGGTCTGGTCAGTGGAAGTCTAGTGGAAGGAGTGACCGCAGACAGGCTTCCAAGGCCTAACATAACAAACTTGGGCTGGCTGTAGGCACTTTTAAATTGGTTCCAGGGGTACATGGGCAGCAGTGGTCTGGTCAGTGGAAGTCTAGTGGAAGGAGTGACCGCAGACAGGCTTCCAAGGCCTAATATAACAAACTTGTGCTGGCTGTAGGCACTTTTAAATTGGTTCCAGGGGTACATGGGCAGCAGTGGTCTGGTCAGTGGAAGTCTAGTGGAAGGAGTGACCGCAGACAGGCTTCCAAGGCCTAACATAACAAACTTGGGCTGGCTGTAGGCACTTTTAAATTGGTTCCAGGGGTACACGGGCAGCAGTGGTCTGGTCAGTGGAAGTCTAGTGGAAGGAGTGACCGCAGACAGGCTTCCAAGGCCTAACATAACAAACTTGGGCTGGCTGTAGGCACTTTTAAATTGGTTCCAGGGGTACATGGGCAGCAGTGGTCTGGTCAGTGGAAGTCTAGTGGAAGGAGTGACCGCAGACAGGCTTCCAAGGCCTAACATAACAAACTTGTGCTGGCTGTAGGCACTTTTAAATTGGTTCCAGGGGTACATGGGCAGCAGTGGTCTGGTCAGTGGAAGTCTAGTGGAAGGAGTGACCGCAGACAGGCTTCCAAGGCCTAACATAACAAACTTGGGCTGGCTGTAGGCACTTTTAAATTGGTTCCAGGGGTACACGGGCAGCAGTGGTCTGGTCAGTGGAAGTCTAGTGGAAGGAGTGACCGCAGACAGGCTTCCAAGGCCTAACATAACAAACTTGGGCTGGCTGTAGGCACTTTTAAATTGGTTCCAGGGGTACATGGGCAGCAGTGGTCTGGTCAGTGGAAGTCTAGTGGAAGGAGTGACCGCAGACAGGCTTCCAAGGCCTAACATAACAAACTTGTGCTGGCTGTAGGCACTTTTAAATTGGTTCCAGGGGTACATGGGCAGCAGTGGTCTGGTCAGTGGAAGTCTAGTGGAAGGAGTGACCGCAGACAGGCTTCCAAGGCCTAACATAACAAACTTGGGCTGGCTGTAGGCACTTTTAAATTGGTTCCAGGGGTACACGGGCAGCAGTGGTCTGGTC
Organism: Ranitomeya imitator; assembly: GCF_032444005.1. Lineage (NCBI taxonomy): Eukaryota > Metazoa > Chordata > Amphibia > Anura > Dendrobatidae > Ranitomeya > Ranitomeya imitator. Next base: position 601,629,420 of record NC_091284.1, read on the forward strand.
AGTGGAAGTCTAGTGGAAGGAGTGACCGCAGACAGGTTTCCAAGGCCTAACATAACAAACTTGGGCTGGCTGTAGGCACTTTTAAATTGGTTCCAGGGGTACATGGGCAGCAGTGGTCTGGTCAGTGGAAGTCTAGTGGAAGGAGTGACCGCAGACAGGCTTCCAAGGCCTAACATAACAAAATTGGGCTGACTGTAGGCACTTTTAAATTGGTTCCAGGGTAACACGGCCAGCAGTGGCCTGGTCAGTGTAGTAGTTGTAGAAAGAAGGGACCGCAGACAGGCTTCGAAGGCCTAACATAACAAAAATGTCAAAACAATGTTATTGTCAGTGCCAGGCATTGAAGGATGTCAGCGCCTAGACTACACATTGGTGAAGCTGTGAGAGATAATTTTGCTAGTGGTAGAGCACTGTTTGAGCTGGGGGGGGGGAACTGTCTTGTGGCCGGCGGTACAGGCACAGGGCCCCTCATATTACAACGGTGTGTCTGACGTTGGGTGCGCACCACCACCGCCAGAGACACTTTATTGTACTATGAGGGACCCAGTGGCAGTGCCGTCGACCAAAAGCGGCCACACCCACCTCTTCAAACAAACAGCACTCTCAAGGGTCCAAGCGCAAAGTGTCGATAGCACGGCCCCGTGTGGGGAGTTTGGCCATTTCGTGAGGTGGAAACATGTCGTATGCTGGACAATCAGGTGAAGAAAATTACGAGATTGGAAAAGTCATTCAGAATAGTCCACAGGCAAGACCTTTTCATAGGAAAGCTAGGTGTCAGCCGGGCAGGGTGGGGCAAAAGATTTTGAAATCCAGTTGTGGTTCATTTTAATGAAGGTTAGATCATCTACATTTTGGGTAGCCAGACGAGTCCTTTTTTCGGTTAGTATTGAACCTGCAGCACTGAATACTCTTTCTGATAGGACACTAGCTGCCGGGCAAGCAAGCTCCTGCAATGCATATTCTGCCAATTCTGGCCAGGTGTCTAATTTGGATGCCCAGTAATCAAATGGGAATGACGGTTGAGGGAGAACGTCGATAAGGGATGAAAAATAGTTTGTAACCATACTGGACAAATGTTGTCTCCTGTCACTTTGAATTGATGCTGCAGTACCTGTCCTGTCTGCGGTCATAGAAAAATCACTCCACAACCTGGTCAGAAAACCCCTCTGGCCAACGCCACTTCTGATTTCTGCCCCTCTAACACCTCTGGTCTGCTGGCCCCTGGAGCTCGTGTGAGAACGATCACGGGCGCTGTGTGCAGGGAATGCCAGAAGCAAACGGTCAACAAGAGTTGATTGTTTTGTTGCTAATATTAGTTCCAAGTTCTCATGTGGCATAATATTTTGCAATTTGCCTTTATAGCGAGGATCAAGGAGGCAGGCCAACCAGTAATCGTCATCGTTCATCATTTTTGTAATGCGTGTGTCCCTTTTGAGGATACGCAAGGCATAATCCGCCATGTGGGCCAAAGTTCCCGTTGTCAAATCTGCGGTTGTGCTTGGTTGAGGGGCAGTTGCAGGCAAATCTACGTCACTTGTGTCCCTCAAAAAACCAGAACCCGGCCTTGCCACGCCACCAATTTCCCGTGCCCCCGGGAAAGCTTCCTCATTAAAAATATACTCATCCCCATCATCCTCCTCATCCTCCACCTCCTCTTCGTCCGGTACCTCGTCATGTACACTGCCCTGACCAGACAATCGCTGACTGTCATCAAGGCTTTCCTCTTCCTCTGGTGCAGACGCCTGATCCTTTATGTGCGTCAAACTTTGCATCAGCAGACGCATTAGGGGGATGCTCATGCTTATTATGGCGTTGTCTGCACTAACCAGCCGTGTGCATTCCTCAAAACACTGAAGGACTTGACACATGTCTTGAATCTTCGACCACTGCACACCTGACAACTCCATGTCTGCCATCCTACTGCCTGCCCGTGTATGTGTATCCTCCCACAAAAACATAACAGCCCGCCTCTGTTCGCACAGTCTCTGAAGCATGTGCAGTGTTGAGTTCCACCTTGTTGCAACGTCTATGATTAGGCGATGCTGGGGAAGGTTCAAAGAACGCTGATAGGTCTGCATACGGCTGGAGTGTACAGGCGAACGGCGGATATGTGCGCAAAGTCCACGCACTTTGAGGAGCAGGTCGGATAACCCCGGATAACTTTTCAGGAAGCACTGCACCACCAGGTTTAAGGTGTGAGCCAGGCAAGGAATGTGTTTCAGTTGGGAAAGGGAGATGGCAGCCATGAAATTCCTTCCGTTATCACTCACTACCTTGCCTGCCTCAAGATCTACAGTGCCCAGCCACGACTGCGTTTCTTGCTGCAAGAACTCGGACAGAACTTCCGCGGTGTGTCTATTGTCGCCCAAACACTTCATAGCCAATACAGCCTGCTGTCGTATGCCAGTAGCTGCCCCATAATGGGAGACCTGGTGTGCAACTGTGGCAGGTGCGGATGGAGTGTTTGTGCGACTGCGGTCTGTGGACGAGCTCTTGCTTCTGCAGGAGGACGAGGAGGAGGAGGAGGAGGAGGGGGTGCGAACGGCTACAGACAACTGTTTACTAGACCGTGGGCTAGGCAGAACTGTCCCAAACTTGCTGTCCCCTGTGGACCCTGAATCCACCACATTTACCCAGTGTGCCGTGATGGACACGTAACGTCCCTGGCCATGCCTACTGGTCCATGCATCTGTTGTCAGGTGCACCTTTGTGCTCACAGATTGCCTGAGTGCATGGACGATGCGCTCTTTAACATGCTGGTGGAGGGCTGGGATGGCTTTTCTGGAAAAAAAGTGTCGACTGGGTAGCTCGTAGCGTGGTACAGCGTAGTCCATCAGGTCTTTGAAAGCTTCGCTTTCAACTGACCGGTAGGGCATCATCTCTAACGAGATTAGTCTAGCTATGTGGGCGTTTAAACCCTGTGTACGCGGATGCGAGGCTAAGTATTTCCTTTTTCTAACCATAGTCTCATGTAGGGTGAGCTGGACTGGAGAGCTGGAGATCGTGGAACTAGCGGGGGTGCCGGTGGACATGGCAGACTGAGAGACGGTGGGAGATGGTATTGTTGCCGCCGGTGCCCTAGATGCAGTGTTTCCTACTACGAAACTGGTGATTCCCTGACCCTGACTGCTTTGGCCTGGCAAAGATACCTGCACAGATACAGCAGGTGGTGCGCTAAATGGTGGTCCTACACTGCCGGAAGGGATGTTGCGTTGATGACTAGCTTCATTGGCCGAGGGTGCAACAACCTTAAGGGACGTTTGGTAGTTAGTCCAAGCTTTCAAATGCATGGTGGTTAAATGTCTATGCATGCAACTAGTATTGAGACTTTTCAGATTCTGACCTCTGCTTAAGGAAGTAGAACATTTTTGACAGATGACTTTGCGCTGATCAATTGGATGTTGTTTAAAAAAATGCCAGACTGCACTCTTTCTAGCATCGGATACCTTTTCAGGCATTGCAGACTGAGCTTTAACCGGATGGCCACGCTGTCCTCTACCAGGTTTTGGCTTTGCCACGCGTTTTGGGCAAGATACGGGCCCGGCAGATGGAACCTGTGGCGATGTTGATGCCTGCTGCGGCCCCTCCTCCTCCTCTGCTTCAGAACTGCTGCCGCCTGCACCCTGTTCCCCCAATGGCTGCCAATCGGGGTCAAGAACTGGGTCATCTAATAACTCTTCTTGTACCTCCTGCGCAACTTCGTCTGTGTCACCGTGTCGTTCGGTGGTATAGCGTTCGTGATGGGGCAACATAGTCTCATCAGGGTCTGATTCTTGATCACCACCCTGCGAGGGCAATGTTGTGGTCTGAGTCAAAGGACCAGCATAGTAGTCTGGCTGTGGCTGTGCGTCAGTGCACTCCATGTCAGATTCAATTTGTAATGGGCATGGACTGTTAACTGCTTCACTTTCTAAGCCAGGGACGGTATGTGTAAAGAGCTCCATGGAGTAACCCGTTGTGTCGCCTGCTGCATTCTTCTCTGTTGTTGTTTTTGCTGAAGAGGACAAGGAAGTGACTTGTCCCTGACCGTGAACATCCACTAACGACGCGCTGCTTTTACTTTTACCAGTTTCACGAGAGGAGGCAAAAGAGCTAGAGGCTGAGTCAGCAAGATAAGCCAAAACTTGCTCTTGCTGCTCCGGCTTTAAAAGCGGTTTTCCTAATCCCAGAAAAGGGAGCGTTCGAGGCCTTGTGTAGCCGGACGACGAACCTGGCTCCACAGCTCCAGACTTAGGTGCAATATTTTTTTCCCCACGACCACCTGATGCTCCACCACTACCACTACCCTCATTACCAGCTGACAATGAACGCCCCCGGCCACGACCTCTTCCACTAGACTTCCTCATTGTTTTAAAAACGTAACCAAACTAACGTTATTTGTTGCAGTCACACAACTTACACGGTGAGCTATAACTTCAGTATGATTTAGCTACCCCTTTACAGGTTGGTGAGACCACAGCGAAAATCAGGGCCAATGTTACACACTCTTTTTTTGGTGGCTGCAAATTAGAGAGATGCCCCACACGCAGGACTGTCACTGAAGCACAAATGTTAATATTAATGTCACACTATTATTTTTTTTTTATTTTTATTTTTTTCAGGAACACTTTAGAAACCGCAAAAAAAAAAAAAATAGATTTTTGCAGGGAGAATTTAGAAAACAAATGTAACAAACTATATGCTTTCTATGGGCCACTGAGTGAGAGATGACGCACACAGGAATCAGGAGTGGCACACAAGCCCAGAGGCCAATATTTTTCTACCAATGATTGATGGAGTTATTTTCTCTGGTAGATTTTTGAACCCAAATCAAGGAAAAAAAATATAGGCTTTCTATGGACCACAATTGGAGAGAGAGAGAGAGAGAGAGAGAGAGAGAGAGAGAGAGAGAGAGATGGCACACCCAGGAGTCAAGACTGGCACACAAGCAGAAAGGCCAATATTAATCTCCCAATTTTTTTTTGGGTTTGTTTTTTTTTTTTTTTTTTCAGGGAGACTTTAGAAAAAAAAATAATAAAAAAAATATGATTTTATCAGGAAGAATTTAGAAACCAAATAAAATAAAATGATTTTTTCAGGGAGAATTTATAAAACAAATAAAAACAAAAATAGGCGTTCTATGGCCCACTGACTGAGAGATGACGCACACAGGAGTCAGGAGTGGCACACAAGCCCAGAGGCCAATATTTTTCTACCAATGATTGATGTAGTTATTTTCTCTGGTAGATTTTTGAACCCAAATCAAGGAAAAAACATATAGGCTTTCTATGGACCACAATTGGAGAGAGAGAGAGAGAGAGAGAGAGAGACAGATGGCACACCCAGGAGTCAAGACTGGCACACAAGCAGAAAGGCCAATATTAATCTCCCACTGTTTTTTTTGGTTGTTTTTTTTTTTTTTTCAGGGAGACTTTAGAAAAAAAAATAATAAAAAAAATATGATTTTATCAGGAAGAATTTAGAAACCAAATAAAATAAAATGATTTTTTCAGGGAGAATTTATAAAACAAATAAAAACAAAAATAGGCGTTCTATGGCCCACTGACTGAGAGATGACGCACACAGGAGTCAGGAGTGGCACACAAGCCCAGAGGCCAATATTTTTCTACCAATGATTGATGTAGTTATTTTCTCTGGTAGATTTTTGAACCCAAATCAAGGAAAAAAAATATAGGCTTTCTATGGACCACAATTGGAGAGAGAGAGAGAGAGAGAGAGAGAGACAGATGGCACACCCAGGAGTCAAGACTGGCACACAAGCAGAAAGGCCAATATTAATCTCCCACTGTTTTTTTTGGTTGTTTTTTTTTTTTTTTTTTTCAGGGAGACTTTAGAAAAAAAAATAATAAAAAAAATATGATTTTATCAGGAAGAATTTAGAAACCAAATAAAATAAAATGATTTTTTCAGGGAGAATTTATAAAACAAATAAAAACAAAAATAGGCGTTCTATGGCCCACTGACTGAGAGATGACGCACACAGGAGTCAGGAGTGGCACACAAGCCCAGAGGCCAATATTTTTCTACCAATGATTGATGTAGTTATTTTCTCTGGTAGATTTTTGAACCCAAATCAAGGAAAAAAAATATAGGCTTTCTATGGACCACAATTGGAGAGAGAGAGAGAGAGAGAGAGAGAGACAGATGGCACACCCAGGAGTCAAGACTGGCACACAAGCAGAAAGGCCAATATTAATCTCCCACTGTTTTTTTTGGTTGTTTTTTTTTTTTTTTTTTCAGGGAGACTTTAGAAAAAAAAATAATAAAAAAAATATGATTTTATCAGGAAGAATTTAGAAACCAAATAAAATAAAATGATTTTTTCAGGGAGAATTTAGAAAACAAATAAAACCAAAAATAGGCGTTCTATGGCCCACTGACTGAGAGAGAGAGAGAGAGAGATGGAACGCTTAGTACTGGCACACAAGCCCAAAGGGCAATATTAATCTCCCTTTTTTTTTCAGGGAGAATTTCTAAAACCCAAAAAAAAAAAAAAATAGGCTTTCTATGGCCCACTATTTGTGAGAGAGATGGGACGCTCAGGACTGGCACAGATGGCACGCTCAGGACTGGCACAGAAGCCCAGAGGCCAATATTAATCTCCCTTTTTTTCTGGGAGAATTTATAAAACCAAAAAAATATTTAAATAGGCTTTCTATGGCCCACTATTTGTGAGAGAGATGGCACGCTCAGGACTGGCACAGATGGCACGCTCACAACTGGCACACAAGCCCAGAGGCCAATATTAATCTCCCTTTTTTCAGGGAAAATTTATAAAACCAAAAAAAAAATTAAATAGGCTTTCTATGGCCCACTATTTGTGAGAGAGATGGCACGCTCAGGACTGGCACAGATGGCACGCTCACAACTGGCACACAAGCCCAGAGGCCAATATTAATCTCCCTTTTTTCAGGGAAAATTTATGAAAACCAAAAAAAAAATTAAATAGGCTTTCTATGGCCCACTATTTGTGAGAGAGATGGCACGCTCAGGACTGGCACAGATGGCACGCTCACAACTGGCACACAACCCCAGAGGCCAATATTAATCTCCCTTTTTTTCAGGGAGAATTTATAAAACCAAAAAAAAAAATTAAATAGGCTTTCTATGGCCCACTATTTGTGAGAGAGATGGCACGCTCAGGGCTGGCACAGATGGCACGCTCACAACTGGCACACAAGCCCAGAGGCCAATATTAATCTCCCTTTTTTCAGGGAAAATTTATAAAACCAAAAAAAAAATTAAATAGGCTTTCTATGGCCCACTATTTGTGAGAGAGATGGCACGCTCAGGACTGGCACAGATGGCACGCTCACAACTGGCACACAAGCCCAGAGGCCAATATTAATCTCCCTTTTTTCAGGGAAAATTTATAAAACCAAAAAAAAAATTAAATAGGCTTTCTATGGCCCACTATTTGTGAGAGAGATGGCACGCTCAGGACTGGCACAGATGGCACGCTCACAACTGGCACACAACCCCAGAGGCCAATATTAATCTCCCTTTTTTTCAGGGAGAATTTATAAAACCAAAAAAAAAAATTAAATAGGCTTTCTATGGCTCACTATTTGTGAGAGAGATGGCACGCTCAGGGCTGGCACAGATGGCACGCTCACAACTGGCACACAAGCCCAGAGGCCAATATTAATCTCCCTTTTTTCAGGGAAAATTTATAAAACCAAAAAAAAAATTAAATAGGCTTTCTATGGCCCACTATTTGTGAGAGAGATGGCACGCTCACAACTGGCACACAAGCCCAGAGGCCAATATCAATCTCCCTTTTTTCAGGGAGAATTTATAAAACCCAAAAAAAAATAAAATAGGCTTTCTATGGCCCACTATTTGTGAGAGAGATGGCACACTCAGGACTGGCACACAAGCCCAAAGGCCAATATTAATCTCCCACTGTATTTTTATCAGGGAGAATTTATACACCCCACAAAAAAAAATACAGAAAAATGAAAAGGCTTTCTATGGCCCACTATGTGAGAGAGATGGCACACACAGGGATGGCACTCTAGCAGAAATGCCAAATTGCCAATCTTAATCTCCCACCAAAAAAAAAAAAAAAAAAAAAACAGGGAATGTCCTACAATTACTATCTCCCTGCCTGCAGTAATCTCAGCCAGGTATGGCAGGCAGCTACTATCTCCCTGCCTGCAGTAATCTCAGCCAGGTATGGCAGGCAGCAATAAGGAGTGGACTGATGCACAAATGAAATAAAAAGTGTGGACAAACAAAAAAGATAGCTGTGCAGAAAGGAAGGAACAAGAGGATTTGTGCTTTGAAAAAAGCAGTTGCTTTGCACAGCGGCGTACACACAGCAATGCAGCTATCAGGGAGCCTTCTAGGGCAGCCCAATGAGCTACAGCGCTGAGGGGAAAAAAAAAAAAAAAAAAACTTCCACTGTCCCTGCACACCGAGGGTGGTGTTGGACAGTGCAAATCGCTGCAGCACAAGCAGTTTTGTGGTTAATGGACCCTGCCTAACGCTATCCCTGCTTCTGACAAAGCGGCAGCAACCTCTCCCTAAGCTCAGATCAGCAGCAGTAAGATGGCGGTCGGCGGGAACGCCTCTTTATAGCCCCTGTGACGTCGCAGACAGCAAGCCAATCACTGCAATGCCCTTCTCTAAGATGGTGGGGACCAGGACCTATGTCATCACGCTGCCCACACTCTGCGTTTACCTTCATTGGCTGAGAAATGGCGCTTTTCGCGTCATTGAAACGCGACTTTGGCGCGAAAGTCGCGTACCGCATGGCCGACCCCGCACAGGGGTCGGATCGGGTTTCATGAAACCCCGACTTAGCCAAAAGTCGGCGACTTTTGAAAATGTTCGACCCGTTTCGCTCAACCCTACCCACGAGTACTAAGAGAACTAAGTAATGTAATAGATAAACCATTATTTCTTATTTTTAGGGACTCTATAGCGACAGGGTCTGTTCCGCAGGATTGGCGCATAGCAAATGTGGTGCCAATATTCAAAAAGGGCTCTAAAAGTGAACCTGGAAATTATAGGCCAGTAAGTCTAACCTCTATTGTTGGTAAAATATTTGAAGGGTTTCTGAGGGATGTTATTCTGGATTATCTCAATGAGAATAACTGTTTAACTCCATATCAGCATGGGTTTATGAGAAATCGCTCCTGTCAAACCAATCTAATCAGTTTTTATGAAGAGGTAAGCTATAGGCTGGACCACGGTGAGTCATTGGACGTGGTATATCTCGATTTTTCCAAAGCGTTTGATACCGTGCCGCACAAGAGGTTGGTACACAAAATGAGAATGCTTGGTCTGGGGGAAATTGTGTGTAAATGGGTTAGTAACTGGCTTAGTGATAGAAAGCAGAGGGTGGTTATAAATGGTATAGTCTCTAACTGGGTCGCTGTGACCAGTGGGGTACCGCAGGGGTCAGTATTGGGACCTGTTCTCTTCAACATATTCATTAATGATCTGGTAGAAGGTTTACACAGTAAAATATTGATATTTGCAGATGATACAAAACTATGTAAAGCAGTTAATACAAGAGAAGATAGTATTCTGCTACAGATGGATCTGGATAAGTTGGAAACTTGGGCTGAAAGGTGGCAGATGAGGTTTAACAATGATAAATGTAAGGTTATACACATGGGAAGAAGGAATCAATGTCACCATTACACACTGAATGGGAAACCACTGGGTAAATCTGACAGGGAGAAGGACTTGGGGATCCTAGTTAATGATAAACTTACCTGGAGCAGCCAGTGCCAGGCAGCAGCTGCCAAGGCAAACAGGATCATGGGGTGCATTAAAAGAGGTCTGGATACACATGATGAGAGTATTATACTGCCTCTGTACAAATCCCTAGTTAGACCGCACATGGAGTACTGTGTCCAGTTTTGGGCACCGGTGCTCAGGAAGGATATAATGGAACTAGAGAGAGTACAAAGGAGGGCAACAAAATTAATAAAGGGGATGGGAGAACTACAATACCCAGATAGATTAGCGAAATTAGGATTATTTAGTCTAGAAAAAAGACGACTGAGGGGCGATCTAATAACCATGTATAAGTATATAAGGGGACAATACAAATATCTCGCTGAGGATCTGTTTATACCAAGGAAGGTGACGGGCACAAGGGAGCATTCTTTGCGTCTGGAGGAGAGAAGGTTTTTCCACCAACATAGAAGAGGATTCTTTACTGTTAGGGCAGTGAGAATCTGGAATTGCTTGCCTGAGGAGGTGGTGATGGCGAACTCAGTCGAGGGGTTCAAGAGAGGCCTGGATGTCTTCCTGGAGCAGAACAATATTGTATCATACAATTAGGATCTGTAGAAGGACGTAGATCTGGGGATTTATTATGATGGAATATAGGCTGAACTGGATGGACAAATGTCTTTTTTCGGCCTTACTAACTATGTTACTATGTTATTATGTTACTATGTGTGGTCATTTTACAGTATGGAGCATCATGTGCGGCAATTATACAGTATGGAGCATCATGTGCGGCCATTATACAGTATGGAGCATCATGTGCAGTCATTATACAGTATTGAGCATCATCTGTGGCCATTATACACTATGGAGCATCATGTGCGGTCATTATACAGTATGGAGCATCATGTGCGGTCATTATACAGTATGGAGCATCATGTGCAATCGTTATACAGTATTGAGCATCATGTGGGGTCGTTATACAGTATGGAGCATCATGTGCGGTCATTATACAGTATGGAGCATCATGTGCGGTCATTATACAGTATGGAGCATCATGTGCGGTCATTATACAGTATGGAGCATCATGTGTGGCTATTATACAGTATGGAGAATCATGTGCGGTCATTATACAGTATGGAGCATCATGTGCGGCCGTTATACAGTATGGAGCATCATGTGCAGCCATTATACAGTATGGAGCATCATGTGCGGTCATTATACAGTATCGAGCATCATGTGTGGTCATTATACAGTATGGAGCATCATGTGTGGCCATTATACAGTATTGAGCATCATGTGTGGTCATTATACAGTATGGAGCATCATGTGCGGCCATTATACAGTATGGAGCAACATGTGCAGCAATTATACAGTATGGAGCATCATGTGCGGCCATTATACAGTATGGAGCTTCATGTGCGGCCATTATACAGTATGGAGCAAAATGTGCGGCCATTATACAGTATTGAGCATCATATGCAGTCATTATACAGTATGGAGCATCATGTGCGGCCATTATACAGTATGGTGCATCATGTGTGGCCATTATACAGTATGGAGCATCATGTGCGGCCATTATACAGTATGGAGCATCATGTGCAGTCATTATACAGTATGGAGCATCATTTGCGGCTATTATACAGTATGGAGCATCCTATGCGGTCATTATACAGTATTGAGCATCATGTGGGGCCATCATACAGTATTGAGCATCATGTGGGGTCATTATACAGTAATGAGCATCATGTGGGAACATTATACAGTATTGAGCATGATGTGTGGCCATTATACAGTATAGAGCATCATGTGTGGCCATTATACAGTATTGAGCATCATGTGGGGTCGTTATACAGTATGGAGCACTGTGTGTGGCCATTATACAGCATGGAGCATCATGTGTGGCCATTATACAGTATGGAGCACTGTGTGGCCATATTTTTTGTTTATAATTATTCTTTATGAACAGTGTGATCAGCAGTGCTAAATGGGGGTGGTTGAGACGTGGATATGGGTGTGACTAGTGAATGGGTGTGGTCAGAGGCGTGGCCTAAAATGTGACGCGGCACGCGTTGCGCGCCACAAACTTTGTCCCTCTTCAACAGCTTCAAAAGTTGGGAGGTATGTTGATGTGGTCAGCGTAGGACAATTGGAAGGAGGGACCGCAGACAGACTTACTAGGTCTAAAATAAAAAAGGAGGCTCTATGCACTTTTAATTAGGTTCCAGGGGTACACAGGCAGCATTTGTGGGGTTAGAGGAGGACAATTGGAAGGAGGAACCGCAGACAGACTTACTAGGCCTAAAATAAAAAGTAGGCTCTATGCACTTTTAAATAGGTTCCAGGGGTACACAGGCAGTTTTGGTGTGGTCAGCGGAGGACTATTGGAAGGAGGGACCGCAGACAGACTTACTAGGCCTAAAATAAAAAAGGAGGCTCTATGCACTTTTAATTAGGTTCCAGGGGTACACAGGCAGCATTGGTGTGGTCAGAGGAGGACAATTGGAAGGAGGGACCGCAGACAGACTTACTAGGCCTAAAATAAAAAAAGTAAGCTCTATGCACTTTTAAATAGGTTCCAGGGGTACACAGGCAGCATTGGTGTGGTCAGCGTAGGACAATTGGAGGGAGGGACCGCAGACAGACTTAATAGGCCTAAAATAAAAAAATAGGCTCTATGCACTTTTAATTAGGTTCCAGGGGTACACAGGCAGCATTGGTGTGGTCAGAGGAGGACAATTGGAAGGAGGGACCGCAGACAGACTTACTAGGCCTAAAATAAAAAATAGGCTCAATGTAGTTTCAATTATCTTGCAGGGGTACACAGGCAACATTTATCTGGTCAGCAGAGGACTATTGGAAGGAGGGACCGCAGACAGACTTATGTTGTGAATTCTGTTGTCAAGCTCCCTCCTATGGTCATGAATGGTACTTCGGCTGGTTCTGTCCATGGGCTTCCTCTGGTGGTTGTGAGTGGAGCTGCTGCTTCTGAGTTTCCTTCCACAGGTGACGAGGTTAATTCGTTAGCTGGCTGCTCTATTTAACTCCACTTAGATCATTGCTCCATGCCACCTGTCAATGTTCCAGTATTGGTCTTGTTCTCTCCTGGATCGTTCTTGTGACCTGTCTTCCCAGCAGAAGCTAAGTTCCTGCTTGCTTTTCTCTGGTTTGCTATTTTTCTGTCCAGCTTGCTATTTTGATTTTGTCTTGCTTGCTGGAAGCTCTGGGACGTGGAGGGAGCGCCTCCGCACCATGAGTCGGTGCGGAGGGTCTTTTTGCGCCCTCTGCGTGGTCTTTTTGTAGTTTTTTGTGCTGACCGCAAAGTTACCTTTCCTATCCTCTGTCTGTTCAGTAAGTCGGGCCTCACTTTGCTAAATCTATTTCATCTCTGTGTTTGTAATTTTCATCTTTACTCACAGTCATTATATGTGGGGGGCTGCCTTTTCCTTTGGGGAATTTCTCTGAGGCAAGGTAGGCTTTATTTTTCTATCTCTAGGGCTAGCTAGTTTCTTAGGCTGTGTCGAGTTGCATAGGGAGCATTAGGAGCAATCCACGGCTATTTCTAGTGTGTGTGATAGGATTAGGGGTTGCGGTCAGCAGAGTTCCCACGTCTCAGAGCTCGTCCTATATTATTGTAACTATCAGGTCTTTCCGTGTGCTCTTAACCACCAGGTCCATAATTGTCCTAACCACCAGGTCATAACAGTACAGGTGGCCCAAAGTACTAATGCATCTCAATAGAGGGATAAGAGAAGTGCTGAGACCATTTTTTTTTCTTTGCAGTGTGTTTTGTCTCTCTTTTCCCCTTTACCTCTGGGTGATTCAGGATACAGGTGTAGATATGGACATTCAAGGTCTGTCCTCTTGTATGAATAATCTCACTGCAAGGGTACAAAACATTCAAGATTTTGTGGTTCAGAATCCTATGTTAGAGCCTAGGATTCCAATTCCGGATTTGTTTTTTGGAGATAGATCTAAGTTTCTGAATTTCAAAAATAATTGTAAATTGTTTCTTGCTTTGAAACCTCGCTCCTCAGGTGACCCTGTTCAACAAGTGAAAATCATTATTTCTTTGTTACGTGGCGATCCTCAAGACTGGGCATTTTCCCTTGCGCCAGGAGATCCGGCAGTGCGTGATGTTGATGCATTTTTTCTGGCGCTCGGATTGCTTTATGATGAACCTAATTCAGTGGATCAGGCAGAGAAAATCTTGCTGGCTCTATGTCAGGGTCAGGATGAAGCGGAGGTGTATTGTCAGAAGTTTAGGAAGTGGTCTGTACTCACTCAGTGGAATGAATGTGCTCTGGCAGCAATTTTCAGAAAGGGTCTCTCTGAAGCCCTTAAGGATGTCATGGTGGGATTTCCCATGCCTGCTGGTCTGAATGAGTCTATGTCTTTGGCCATTCAGATCGATCGACGCTTGCGTGAGCCTAAAGCTGTGCACCATTTGGCGGTATTATCTGAGCATAGACCTGAGCCTATGTAATGTGATAGGACTTTGACCAGAGCTGAACGGCAAGAACACAGACGTCGGAATGGGCTGTGTTTTTACTGTGGTGATTCCACTCATGCTATCTCCGATTGTCCTAAGCGCACTAAGCGTTTCGCTAGGTTTGCCACCATTGGTACGGTAGAGTCGAAATTTCTTTTGTCCGTTACTCTGATTTGCTCTCTGTCGTCCTATTCTGTTATGGCATTTGTGGATTCAGGCGCTGCCCTGAATTTGATGGACTTGGAGTTTGCCAGGCGTTGTGGTTTTTTCTTGGAGCCCTTGCAGCATCCTATTCCATTGAGAGAAATTGATGCTACGTCTTTGGCCAAGAATAAACCTCAATACTGGACGCAATTGACCATGTGCATGGCTCCTGCACATCAGGAGGATATTCGCCTTTTGGTGTTGCATAATCTGCATGATGTGGTTTGTTTACATGGCATTCCGGAGAACATCGTTTCGGACAGAGGTTCCCAGTTTGTTTCGAGGTTTTGGCGAGCCTTTTGTGCTAGGATGGGAATTGATTTGTCTTTTTCCTCGGCTTTCCATCCTCAGACAAATGGCCAAACCGAACAAACTAATCAGACTTTGGAAACATATCTGAGATGCTTTGTTTCTGCTGATCAGGATGATTGGGTGTCCTTTTTGCCTTTGGCTGAGTTCGCCCTTATTAATCGGGCCAGCTCGGCTACTTTGGTTTCGCCGTTTTTCTGCAATTCTGGTTTCCATCCTCGTTTCTCTTCAGGGCAGGTTGAGTCTTCGGACTGTCCTGGTGTGGATACTGTGGTGGATAGGTTGCAGCAGATTTGGACTCATGTGGTGGACAAGTTGACATTGTCCCAGGAGAAGGCTCAACGTTTCGCTAACCGCCGGCGCTGTGTGGGTCCCCGACTTCGTGTTGGGGATTTGGTTTGGTTGTCGTCTCGTTATGTTCCTATGAAGGTTTCCTCTCCTAAGTTTAAGCCTCGTTTCATTGGTCCATATAAGATTTCTGAGGTTCTCAATCCTGTGTCGTTTCGTTTGACCCTTCCAGCTTCTTTTGCCATCCATAATGTATTCCATAGGTCATTGTTGCGGAGATACGTGGCGCCTGTGGTTCCATCCGTTGATCCTCCTGCCCCGGTGTTGGTTGAGGGGGAGTTGGAGTATGTGGTGGAGAAGATTTTGGATTCTCGTATTTCGAGACGGAAACTCCAGTACCTGGTCAAGTGGAAGGGTTATGGTCAGGAAGATAATTCCTGGGTCTTTGCCTCCGATGTTCATGCTGCCGATCTGGTTCGTGCCTTTCATTTGGCTCGTCCTGGTCGGCCTGGGGGCTCTGGTGAGGGTTCGGTGACCCCTCCTCAAGGGGGGGTACTGTTGTGAATTCTGTTGTCAAGCTCCCTCCTGTGGTCATGAATGGTACTTCGGCTGGTTCTGTCCATGGGCTTCCTCTGGTGGTTGTGAGTGGAGCTGCTGCTTCTGAGTTTCCTTCCACAGGTGACGAGGTTAATTCGTTAGCTGGCTGCTCTATTTATCTCCACTTAGATCATTGCTCCATGCCACCTGTCAATGTTCCAGTATTGGTCTTGTTCTCTCCTGGATCGTTCTTGTGACCTGTCTTCCCAGCAGAAGCTAAGTTCCTGCTTGCTTTTCTCTGGTTTGCTATTTTCTGTCCAGCTTGCTATTTTGATTTTGTCTTGCTTGCTGGAAGCTCTGGGACGCAGAGGGAGCGCCTCCGCACCATGAGTCGGTGCGGAGGGTCTTTTTGCACCCTCTGCGTGGTCTTTTTGTAGTTTTTTGTGCTGACCGCAAAGTTACCTTTCCTATCCTCTGTCTGTTCAGTAAGTCGGGCCTCACTTTGCTAAATCTATTTCATCTCTGTGTTTGTAATTTTCATCTTTACTCACAGTCATTATATGTGGGGGGCTGCCTTTTCCTTTGGGGAATTTCTCTGAGGCAAGGTAGGCTTTATTTTTCTATCTCTAGGGCTAGCTAGTTTCTTAGGCTGTGTCGAGTTGCATAGGGAGCGTTAGGAGCAATCCACGGCTATTTCTAGTGTGTGATAGGATTAGGGATTGCGGTCAGCAGAGTTCCCACGTCTCAGAGCTCGTCCTATATTATTGTAACTATCAGGTCTTTCCGTTTGCTCTTAACCACCAGGTCCATAATTGTCCTAACCACCAGGTCATAACAGACTTAGTAGGCCTAAAATAAAAAAAAGTAGGCTCTGTGCACTTTTAAATACTTTCCAGGGGTACACAGGCAGCATTGGTGTGGTCAGCGGAGAACAATTGGAAGGAGTGTCTGACACAGTTAGTACTCCAAAATAATACCTAGATGGTAATGTCTCGCAAAAAAAAAAAATAGGGTGGGATACTTAGGTACAGGGGTGGGCTCCTCTGCTGACTTTCAGACATTGTTATTTGGCGCAAAGTATTTACTGGTGTAAATGTAGGACAGGGCCACTGAATACTTTAACTAGCATCATACATTAAAACCTACAAGAGAAAAAAGTAAATGAAAACCCTGATATAACTAAGTAAAAAAGCAAAAATGCATTTAAATAACACAGAGTTTTTAGTAATACTGTTTTTTGATCAAAAAATAGCACAAAAGCCATCCCACCTCGTCACGGTAACTCTGATCGGGACAGTCCTAAACTATCTAATATTAAAACCTTACCATGAGTCAATGTTGACCTCAGTGTGAATAAGGGCAGATGAAAGGACTGAGCCCAAAAAGTGAAACACTAGACTAGGGAAGCCTTATATAGTTTCTAGCTCAGAAACAGGTTAGTTTCTAGCTCAGAAACCCTGTTTCTGAGCTAGAAACTATATAAGGCTTCCCTAGTCTAGTGTTTCACTTTTTGGGCTCAGTCCTTTCATCTGCCCTTATTCACACTGAGGTCAACATTGACTCATGGTAAGGTTTTAATATTAGATAGTTTAGGACTGTCCCGATCAGAGTTACCGTGACGAGGTGGGATGGCTTTTGTGCTATTTTTTGATCAAAAAACAGTATTACTAAAAACTCTGTGTTATTTAAATGCATTTTTGCTTTTTTACTTAGTTATATCAGGGTTTTCATTTACTTTTTTCTCTTGTAGGTTTTAATGTTTTGTGGCCATTTTGAACATGCGTTTTACCTCTGCATGTATACCATCTTAAGTTAAGCTCAATTTTGTGTTTTTTTTTTTTTTTTTTTTCTGTGTATTGTTGCATTCTGTGCAATCCGGGGTGTGGCTTCCCTGTTTCTGAGCTAGAAACTATATAAGGCTTCCCTAGTCTAGTGTTTCACTTTTTGGGCTCAGTCCTTTCATCTGCCCTTATTCACACTGAGGTCAACATTGACTCATGGTAAGGTTTTAATATTAGATAGTTTAGGACTGTCCCGATCAGAGTTACCGTGACGAGGTGGGATGGCTTTTGTGCTATTTTTTTGATCAAAAAACAGTATTACTAAAAACTCTGTGTTATTTAAATGCATTTTTGCTTTTTTACTTAGTTATATCAGGGTTTTCATTTACTTTTTTCTCTTGTAGGTTTTAATGTTTTGTGGCCATTTTGAACATGCGTTTTACCTCTGCATGTATACCATCTTAAGTTAAGCTCAATTTTGTGTTTTTTTTTTTTTTCCTAGCATCATACATGTCAACAAATTGAATACATCAGAAAAGGAGCACCAAGCAGTCATGAAGTCCAAATAACATTAATTTTATTAAATCACAGCATAATAAAAACCAGACAAAAGATACATGACAGGGCTAAAAAGATGACACTAGGGGGTCACCCGCAGCATGCAGAGCCCAAGGCAGGGTGTCAACCTAACAAGAAAACAATGCTAACATGCAGGGAACAGCACTTATTATTGGACCATATAATAGAGTGGCCACATGTAAATAGAAAATAACTTGGCCATAATCCATGAACGCTATATAGTAACAAAACATCCCTGGGCATGCGCCCCCTGGGGAAGGTAACACACCGAAACGCGTGTCGGGGTGGTCAGGTGTCCCTATAATACTAACCAACTGCATCAGGTAACGTGCGTGCCTCATTGGAGCCCAGGGATGTTTTGTCACTATAATCATAGGAGAACCACAGGAGTATATAGGAAAATATAAACTTTATTAACAGAAAAATATTAAAAACCACACATTAAAAAACACCAATAGAAAACACCAGGAACACCCAAACACATATATAGTCAATACATATACTATATGATGATATGATAATTGTACCTTGTAATTATGGGTAAATATTAAACACTAGAAGATCCATGGCACCCCCACCATCTCATAATAGGACAATGCCATCTGGTCCACCTATGTAGTAAGTGTCACTGACACTTAAGGTACCGTCACACATAGCGACGCTGCAGCGATACCGACAACGATCCGGATCGCTGCAGCGTCGCTGTTTGGTCGCTGGAGAGCTGTCACACAGACAGCTCTCCAGCGACCAACGATCCCGAGGTCCCCGGTAACCAGGGTAAACATCGGGTAACTAAGCGCAGGGCCGCGCTTAGTAACCCGATGTTTACCCTGGTTACCATCCTAAAAAGTAAAAAAACAAACGCTACATACTTACCTTCCGCTGTCTGTCCTCGGCGCTCTGCTTCTCTGGTCTGGCTGTGAGCACCGGGCAGCCAGAAAGCAGAGCGATGACGTCACCGCTCTGCTTTCCGGCTGACCGACGCTCACAGCCAGAGCAGGAGGAGAGCAGAGCACAGCGCTGGAGGACAGAGAGCGGTAGGTAAGTATGTAGTGTTTGTTTTTTTACTTTTAGGATGGTAACCAGGGTAAACATCGGGTTACTAAGCGCGGCCCTGCGCTTAGTTACCCGATGTTTACCCTGGTTACCAGCGAAGACATCGCTGAATCGGTGTCACACACGCCGATTCAGCGATGTCTACGGGGAGTCCAGCGACGAAATAAAGTTCTGGACTTTGTTCCCCGACCAGCGATCTCCCAGCAGGGGCCTGATCGCTGCTGCCTGTCACACTGGACGATATCGCTAGCGAGGACGCTGCAACGTCACGGATCGCTAGCGATATCGTCTAGTGTGACAGTACCTTAAAAGAAGCTCCATTGCTCCAGACCAGATAATCATGCACCATGCTGAGGCAGGGATGTGAACAATGCCATGGGAGGGACTGGTAATAATACATTGCTTGCCAGCATAAACAAGATCTCCCTCCAGACACCAACCATACCCGGATCTTACCATGTCTTGTAATTATGGGTAAATATTAAACACTAGAAGATCCATGGCACCCCCACCATCTCATAATAGGACAATGCCATCTGGTCCACCTATGTAGTAAGTGTCACTGACACTAAAAGAAGCTCCATTGCTCCAGACCAGATAATCATGCACCATGCTGAGGCAGGGATGTGAACAATGCCATGGGAGGGACTGGTAATAATACATTGCTTGCCAGCATAAACAAGATCTCCCTCCAGACACCAACCATACCCGGATCTTACCATGACTTGTAATTATGGGTAAATATTAAACACTAGAAGATCCATGGCACCCCCACCATCTCATAATAGGACAATGCCATCTGGTCCACCTATGTAGTAAGTGTCACTGACACTAAAAGAAGCTCCATTGCTCCAGACCAGATAATCATGCACCATGCTGAGGCAGGGATGTGAACAATGCCATGGGAGGGACTGGTAATAATACATTGCTTGCCAGCATAAACAAGATCTCCCTCCAGACACCAACCATACCCGGATCTTACCATCAATTATCATATCATCATATAGTATATGTATTGACTATATATGTGTTTGGGTGTTCCTGGTGTTTTCTATTGGTGTTTTTTAATGTGTGGTTTTTAATATTTTTCTGTTAATAAAGTTTATATTTTCCTATATACTCCTGTGGTTCTCCTATGATTATACTGATTTGTCTGGAGTAGGTATTTAAAGGGGCCTAGACATTGTTCGTGGCCACCTTACATTATGAGTCTGGGTTTTTGTGTAATGTTTTGTCACTATATAGCGTTCATGGATTATGGCCAAGTTATTTTCTATTTACATGTGGCCACTCTATTATATGGTCCAGTGCTGTTCCCTGCATGTTAGCATTGTTTCTTGTTAGGTTGACACCCTGCCTTGGGCTCTGCATGCTGCAGGTGACCACCTAGTGTCATCTTTTTAGCCCTGTCATGTATCTTTTGTCTGGTTTTTATTATGCTGTGATTTAATAAAATTATTGTTATTTGGACTTCATGACTGCCTGGTGCTCCTTTTCTGATGTATTTAGTCTATATTGCAGTTGTCCATGTGTCCAGGCATAAGTGGTGGTATATTGGACAGGAATACAGCAGTGTGTGGTTTTATATACACACACGTTCTGTTTAGACACAATTGGTCTCCACCACTGATAATGCTCTTCGGGATTTTCTTACATGTCAACAAATTGGTATTGTCAGTGCCAGGCATTGAAGGATTTCACCGCATAGACTAAACAGCGGTGGAGCAGTGACAGATAATTTTGCAAGTGGTAGAGCACAGTTTGAGCTGGGGGGGACACTCTCTCGTGCCCGGCGGCACTGACCCAGGGCACCTCATGTTACCACGGTGTGTCTGACGTTGGGTGCGCGCCACCACCGCCAGAGACACTTCATTGTACTATGAGGGGCCCAGTGCCAGTGCCGTCAACCAAAAGTGGGCACACCCACCTCTTCAGACAAACAGCACTCTCATGGGTGCTTGCGCCAAGTGGCGAGACCACGGCCCCGTGGGGGGAGTCAGCCCATTTAGGGAGGTGTAAACATGTCATATGCTGGACATACAGCAGCTGTAAATTAAGAGATTGGAACAGTCAGTAAGACCAGTCCAAAAGCAAGACCTTTTTACAGGAAAGCTAGGTGTCAGCCGGGAAAGGTGGGGAAAAATAATTACAAATCCATGAGTGGTTCATTTTAATGAGGGTTAGATCATCAACATTTTGGGTAGCCAGATGAGTCCTTTTTTCGGTCAGTATTGAACCAGCAGCACTGAATACTCTTTCTGATAGCACACTAGCTGTTGGGCAAGTGAGCTCCTGCAACGCATATTCTGCCAATTCAGGCCAGGTGTCTATTTTTGATGCCCAGTAATCAAATGGGAATGACGGGTGAGGGAGAACATCGATAGGGGAGGGAAAATAGTTAGTAACCATACTGGACAAATGTTGTCTCCCGTCACTTTGAATTGATGCTGCAGTACCTGTCCTGTCTGCGGTCATTGCGAAATCACTCCACAACCTGGTCAGAAAACCCCTCTGTCCAATGCCACTTCTGATTTGTGCACCTCTGCCCTGTTGCCCCCCTGCAGCTCGTGTGAGAACCATCACCGGCGCTGTGTGCTGGGAATGCCTGAATCAAACGGTCAACAAGAGTTGCTTGTTTGGTTGCCAATTTTTGTTCAAGGTTCTCATGTGGCATGATATTTTGCAGTTTCCCCTTATAGCGTGGATCCAGGAGGCAGGCCAACCAGTAATCGTCATCGGTCATCATTTTTATAATGTGGGGGTCCCTTTTTAGGATACGCAAGGCATAATCCGCCATGTGGGCCAATGTTCCAGTTGTCAATTCACTGCTTGTGCTGGGTTGAGGTGCACTTTCGGGCAAATCAACATCACTTGCCTCCCTCAAAAACCCTGAACCTGGCCTTGCAACGCCACCAGTTTCAATTGCCCCCTGAGAAGCTTCCTCATCCAAAAAATACTCATCCCCATCATCCTCCTCGTCCTCCTCCTCTTCGCCCACCACCTCGTCCAGTAAACTTCCCTGACCAGACAATGGCTGACTGTCATCAAGGCTTCCCTCGTCCTCGGATGCAGACGCCTGCTCCTTTATGTGCGTCAAACTTTGCATCAGCAGACGCATTAGGGGGATGCTCATGCTTATTAAAGGCGTTGTCTGCACTAACCAGCCGTGTGCATTCCTCAAAACACTGAAGGACTTGACACAGGTCTTGTAGCTTCGATTACTGCACACCTGACAACTCCATGTCTGCCATCCAACTGTCTGCCCATGTATGTGTATCCTCCCACAAATACATAACAGCACGCCGCTGTTCGCACAGTCTCTGAAGCATGTGCAGTGTGGAGTTCCACCTTGTTGCAATGTCGATGATTAGGCGATGCTGGGGAAGGTTCAAAGATCGCTGATGGCTGGGGTGTACGGGCGAACGGCGGATGTGCGAGCAAAGTCTGCGCACCTTCAGGAGCAGGTCGGGTAACCCCAGATAATTTTTCAGGAAGCACTGCACCACCAGGTTTAAGGTGTGAGCCAGGCAAGGAATGTGTTTCAGTTGTGAAAGGGCTATGGCAGCCATAAAATTCCTTCCGTTATCACTCACTATCTTGCCTGCCTCAAGATATACACTGCCCAGCCATGACTGAGTTTCTTGCTTCAAGAACTCGGACAGAACTTCGGCAGTGTGTCTGTTGTCACCCAAACACTTCATTGCCAATACAGCCTGCTGACGCTTGCCACTAGCTGTTCCATAATGACACCTCGTGTGCAACAGTGGAAGTTGCAGATGGAGTGGTCGTGCGACTGCGGTCTGTGGATGAGCTCTCGCTTCTGCTGGAGGACGAGGAGGAGGAGGAGGAGTAGAGCGAACGCCTACAGCCAACTGTTTCCTAGACTGTGGGCTAGGCAGAACTGTCCCAATATTGCTGTCCCCTGTGGACCCTGCATCCACCACATTAACCCAGTGTGCCGTGATGGATATGTAACGCCCCTGGCCATGCCTACTGGTCCATGCATCTGTTGTCAGGTGCACCTTTCTACTCACAGATTGCCTGAGTGCATGGACAATGCGGTCTTTTACATGCTGGTAGAGGGCTGGGATGGCTTTATTCGAAAAGAAGTGTCAACTGGGTAGCTCGTAGCATGGTACAGCGTAGTCCATCAGGGCTTTGAAAGCTTCACTTTCAACTAACCGGTAGGGCATCATCTCTAACGAGATTAGTCTAGCAATGTGTGCGTTCAAACCCTGTGTACGCAGATGAGAGGATGAGTACTTCCTTTTCCTAACGAGAGTCTCTTGTAGGGTGAGCTGGACTGGAGAGCTGCATATGGTGGAACTAGCAGGGTTGTCGGTGGACATGGCAGACTGAGAGAGGGTTGGTGATGGTATTCTTGCTGTTGGCCTACATACAGTGTTTCCTACCAAGAACCTGGTGATTCCCTGACTGCTTTGGCCCTGCGACGAAACCTCCACATTTGCTGCAGGTGGTGTGGTAAACGGTGGGCTTATAATGAGGGAAGGAATGTAGCGTTGCTGACTAGCTTCATTGTGAGAGGGTGCAACAACGTTAAGGGACGTTTGGTAGTTAGTCCAGGCTTGCAAGTGCATGGTGGTTAAATGTCTACGCATGCAACTTGTATTTAGATTTTTAACATTCTGACCTCTGCTGAAGGTCCTTGAGCATTTCTTACAGATGACTTTGCACTGATCATTTGGATCTTGTTTAAAAAAGTGCCAGACTGCACTCTTCTCACTATCGGATACCTTTTCAGGCATTGCACACTGAGCTACTTTAACCGGATGGCCACGCTGTTCTACAACAGTTTTAGGTTTTGACACACGTTTTTGGCCAGATACGGGCCTGCCAGATGGAAGCTGTTGCGATGTTGATGCCTGCTGCGGCTCCTCCTCCTCTGCTTCAGAGCTACTGCCAGCTGCACCCTGTTCCCCCAATGGCTGCCAATCAGGGTCAACAACTGGGTCATCTATGACCTCCTCTTCTATGTTCTGTGCACCTTCCTCTGTGTCCCCGTGTAAGCCGGTGCTATAGCATTCGTGACGGGGCTCCATAGTCTCATCAGGGTCAGATTCTGGATCAGTACATGGCGAGGGCAATGTTGTGATCTGAGTCAAAGGAACAGCATAATAATCTGGCTGTGGCTGTGCATCTGTGCACTGCATGTCCGATTCATCTTGTAATGGGCATGGCCTGTTAACAATTTCCCTTTCTAACCCAGGCACGGTATGTGTAAAGAGCTCCATGGTGTAACCCGTTGTGTCGCCTGACGAATCCTTCTCTGTTGTTCTGGGTGAAGAACACAAGGAAGCGACTTGTCCCTGACCGGGAACATCCACTGACGACACGCTGCTTTTACATTTTGCACTTTCCGAAGAGGAGGCAAAAGAGCTAGAGGCAGAGTCAGCAAGGAAAGCCAAAACTTGTTCCTGCTGCTCCAGCTTTAAAAGCGGTTTTCCTACTCCCAGAAAAGGGAGTGTTCAAGGCCTTGTGTAGCCAGACGATGACGGTGGCTGAACAACTCGAGACTTAGGTGCTATATTGCTTTTCCCACATCCACCTGATGCTCCACCACCACTACCATCATTACCAGCTGGCAATGACTGCCCACGGCCACGACCTCTTCCACCAGACTTCCTCATTCTTGGAAAAATGTAACCAAACTAACAAACGGTATTTGGTACTGTAAAACCAGTTAGAAGGTGGACGCAAACTTGTTGTGAATTTAAATCTCCCTTTATAGGTGTGTGAGACTGCAGGGAAAATCAGGCCCACTGTATTACAGTACATAGCTTCAGTGGCAGACAGTGGCTGACAGATATGCCACTAACAGGACTGACGCAGATGCACACACTGGAAATAAAAATCTCCCCTTTTTTGATATGGAAGACTAGTGAATACATCTGGCCCACTGTATTACAGTATATTTTCTGTGGCAGAAAATGACTGACAGATACCACAGACTGGACTGGCACAGATGCACAGATTTGCCAATATTAAGCTCCCCTTCTTTTTTTTTATGGGAGACTAGCGAATAAATCAGGCCCACTGTTTTACAGTATAGTTTCTGTGGCAGAAAATGACTGACAGATACCACAGACTGGACTGGCACAGTTGCACAGATTTGCCAATATTAATCTCTCCTTCCTTTTTTATATGGGTGACTAGTCAATAAATCTGGCCCACTGTTTTACAGTACAGTTTCTGTGGCAGAAAATGACTGACAGATACCACAGACTGGACTGGCACAGATGCACAGATTTGCCAATATTAATCTCCCCTTCTTTTTTTTATGGGAGACTAGTGAATAAATCTGGCCCACTGTTTTACAGTATAGTTTCTGTGGCAGAAAATGCCTGACAGATAACACAGACTGGACTGGCACAGATGCACAGATTTGCCAATATTAATCTCCCCCTTTTTTATATGGGAGACTAGTGAATAAATCAGGCCCACTGTATGTTAGGAGTCGAGTTTCCTCTGCTGCACAGGGGGAATCTCGATCCGTGTCTGCTGCGGTCTCCCATTCTGCTTCGGCCGCAGTGGGCTCTGCTCAGCGGAGGCGTCGCTCCCAGCGTCTTGCTGGGACTGATTCTGTGCAGGAGGTTACTGCTGCCTTTTCTGGCTCTCCTGTTGTACCCTGCACTGATCTGCGGCGAGTGGGCTTCTCTGGGACTAAGTCCTTATTTGCACACACTGAGCATGCCCAGGGCAAGATCTCCCATTGGAGATTGAGGGTCACATTCTCAGGCACTGCAGCACATCCCATTGGTCCTCTTGGCAGGTCCTGAAAGGGCAAAACTTTTGTAGCTGCTTCCTGTGCAGCAACTATATAAACTGTGCATGACCGCACGGCCATGCGCTAGTATTGTCTTGATATTATGTGTGTGTGTAGATGGTTGTATGTCGATGGATGAAAGCTCCTAAGTATCCCTCCCTAGAGTTGTTGACTGCTCGCGGATGATGGTAGCTATCTAGCGCCCGACTAGCCATCTGCACGTAACACACATCACAGCGTCCTGTTGCTGTGTCCGCCAGTATGGCACCGTGCGCTTCCTCTGCGCTTTCCTTACCCAAGCCTGGGTGGTTAGTGGCGTCCGTCAGTGCGGCACCGCACGCACTCTCGTGCCTATAGATTCTATTTAATAAGTTTCCTTACACACCCAGTTGCGGTGTTGTGCCAGCAAGTGTCTAATCGGACTTCAATCCTGTGTAGGGGTTGAGTTCGCTGACTCCTTGCTCACGCTCTATGTGCGGTACTGCGCTCCTGTGACGCAACAGGATCGCTTCCTTCACGCAGGGTGAAGTTAACCCATGTGTGTATTCTTAGTACCGCCATATAGTCCGTCTTACTAGCAGCAGGGTCTTTTACCTGCACGGTGGACCTCGGACTGCGAATGCACCTAGTTTCATATCATCTTTACTTGGTGCGTTCCGCCGGTCCTTAACACTGTATTACAGTATAGTTTCTGTGTCAGAAAATGTCTGACAGATACCACAGACTGGACTGGCACAGATGCACACATTTGCCAATATTATTCTCCCCTTCTTATTTATGTGAGACTAGTGAATAAATCTAGCCCACTGTTTTACAGTATAGTTTCTGTGGCAGAAAATGACTGACAGATACCACAGACTGTACTGGCACAGATGCACAGATAAGCCAATATTAATCTCCCCTTCTTTTTTATATGGGAGACTAGTGAATATATCTGGCCCACTGTTTTACAGTATAGTTTCTGTGGCAGAAAATGACTGACAGATACCACAGACTGGACTGGCACAGATGCACAGATTTGCTAATATTAATCTTCCCTTCTTTTTTTCATGGGAGACTAGTGAATAAATCTAGCCCACTGTTTTACAGTATAGTTTCTGTGGCAGAAAATGACTGACAGATACCACAGACTGGACTGGCACAGATGCACAGATTTGCCAATATTAATCTCCCCTTCGTTTTTTATGGGAGACTAGTGAATAAATCTGGCCCACTGTTTTACAGTATAGTTTCTGTGGCAGAAAATGACTGACAGATACCACAGACTGGACTGGCACAGATGCACAGATAAGCCAATATTAATCTCCCCTTCTTTTTTTTATGGGAGACTAGTGAATATATCTGGCCCACTGTTTTACAGTATAGTTTCTGTGGCAGAAAATGACTGACAGATAACACAGACCGGACTGGCACCGATGCACAGATTTGCCAATTTTAATCTTCCCTTTTTTATATGGGAGACTAGTGAATAAATCTGGCCCACTGTATTACAGTATAGTTTCTGTGGCAGAAAATGACTCTTATAATCTCTTATAATCTCTCTTATAATTTGGTGCGTTCCGCTAGCCCTAAGATTACACTAGCGCCAGGGTCTGGCTAGTAATGACGGACAAACAGCAATCCTTGCTGTGCATTCAGCAGCTGGAGGGTAGGTTGGCGGCTCTCGAGCGCACAACGTCAGCTGTGGTTGTAACCGCAGTTTGTGTTCAGGCTGCTAGCGTGGCTGCAGCAACCTTGTCCACTGCCACCCCTGTTCTGACTCTATCTCACCTCCCGCTGCCAGAAAAATGTTCTGGTGATAGTAAGTCTTGTAGGGGTTTCGTATGTCAGTGCTCTATACAACTCGAGCTTCTGGCCGCACATTTCCCCACAGAGCAGGCTAAGGTGGGATTTATTGTGTCTCTCCTGTCAGAAAGGGCGTTGGAGTGGGCTACACCGCTGTGGGAGCGTGGCGATCAGGAGGTGCAGAGTGCTTCGTTGTTCCTAAGCACTCTGAAACAGGTCTTTTTATGACCTCGTGTCACCCATGATACAGCACTCCAACTGTTGGCATTGACTCTGGGCTCGTCCTTGGTCAGCCATTTTGCCATCCACTTTCACACCCTAGCATCTGAATTGGAGTGGTCGGATAAAGCCATTATTCCGATATTTTGGAGAGGGCTGGCTGACCACGTGAAGGACGCTCTGGGCACAAGGGAGATTCCCACCACACTGGAGGAGTTAATAGCTGTGTCCACTCCTATTGACCTCCGTTTTCAGGAGCGGAGGTAAGAGTGAGCCCTGTGTAGGCAGAGGTTTTGGCTGGCTCCCACCTTCGCTAAACCTTTGGAATCTCCATTCCAGGCCTCTGAGTCACATGAAGCCATGGAAGTGTCACGAGCGGGATCTAAGTTCCGGACCGCTCGTGCACTCCAGGTTTGTCATGTTTGCCAGCAGTCAGGTGATCTTGCCACCAGATGTCCCCAGCGATCGAGGAAATGTCAGCTTCTAATGGTAGTAGGTGGAGGTACACTAGACACGGCGATGTTTGCCTCCAAATTGTCCTTTAAGGGGACAATTACTATAGGCCCATTTTCCCACTCGGTAGAGCTCTGCGTGGATTCTGGGGCGGAGATTAATTTTGTCATCTGCCTTCGCCCAACATCACGCAATTCCCCTGGTAATGTTAGCTCAACCAATGACCGTACGAGTGATAAATGGGTCGACACTGCCCTCACAGATAATACACCAGACCATCCCTTTCACTGTGTCCATGTCGCCATCTTATCAGGAGATTATACCTCTGCTCGTCATTCCTGAGGGAATTGATGAGGTCCTGTTAGGGATGCCTTGGCTACGGTACCATTCTCCTCATATTGAGTGGTCCACATGCAGAATTTTGGGATGGGGTGAATCTTGTGGGGGTCGATGTCAGAGGGAATGTGTTCAGGTTGCTATTACTGAGGTACCCGCAGATCTATTCTCTCTCCCCAAGCAATATTGGCCCTATGCGGACGTGTTCTCCAAAAGAGCTGCGGAGACCCATCCGCCTCACCGCCCCTATGATTGTCCTATTGACCTCTTGCCTGGTGCTGAGCCTCCCCGGGGTCGAGTCTATCCATTATCTCTCACGGAGATGGAGGAAATTTCACAGTATATCCAGGAAAATCTGGCAAGAGGATTCATTAGGAAGTCAGTGTCACCTGCAGGGGCTGGGTTCTTCTTCATGCAGAAGAAGAACGGGGAACTACGTCCATGCAAAGATTACAGGGGTCTTAATGCCATCACCGTTAAAAATAAGTATCCTTTGCCCCTGATATCTGAGCTCTTTGATATTCTTCGGGGAGCATGGGTATTTACAAACTTAGATCTGCAGGGTGCTTGCAACCTGATTCGCATCTGTGAGGGGGACGAATGGAAATGGCATTTAACACCAGGGATGGGCACTATGAATATCTGGTGATGCTCTTCGGGCTCTTTAATGCCCCAGCCGTTTTCCAAGACTTTGTGAACGACATCTTCCGGGATATGCTCTCCACCTCGGTTGTAGTCTATCTGGATGATATTCTCATTTACTCTCCAGATATTGACTCCCACCGGAGTGATGTTTGCTGTTGTGAATTCTGTGGCCAAGCTCCCTCCTGTGGTCGAAAGTGGTACTTCGGCTGGTTCTGTCTATGAGCTTCCTTTGGTGGATGAGAGTGGTACTGTGGCTTCTGAGTTTCCTTCCTCAGGTGATGAGGTTAAGTCGTTAGGTGCTGCTCTATTTAACTCCACCTGGTGCTTTGATACTGGCCTCCAGTCAATGTTCTAGTATTGGTCTTGCTTCCTCCTGGATCGTTCCTGTGGCCTGTCTATCCTGCATTAGCTAAGTTTTGCTTGTGTTAGTTTTGCTTGCTATTTTTTCTGTCCAGCTTGCTTTATTGGTTTTTCTTGCTTGCTGGAAGCTCTGAGACGCAGAGGGAGCACCTCCGTACCGTTAGTCGGTGCGGAGGGTCTTTTTGCCCCTCTGCGTGGTTGTTTGTAGGTTTTTGTGTTGATCGCAAAGCTATCTTTCCTATCCTCGGTCTATTCAGTAAGTCGGGCCTCACTTTGCTAAATCTATTTCATCTCTGTGTTTGTATTTTCATCTTACTCACAGTCATTATATGTGGGGGGCTGCCTTTTCCTTTGGGGAATTTCTCTGAGGCAAGGTAGGCTTATTTTTCTATCTTCAGGGCTAGTTAGTTTCTCAGGCTGTGCCGAGTTGCATAGGGAGCGTTAGGCGCAATCCACGGCTACCTCTAGTGTGGTGTGCTAGGATTAGGGATTGCGGTCAGCAGAGTTCCCACGTCTCAGAGCTCGTCCTTTGTTTTTGGTAATTGTCAGGTCACTTTGTGTGCTCTGAACTTCAATGTCCATTGTGGTTCTGAATTACCTGTTCATAACAGTTTGCATAGTCTTTGAGCTCTCACGGGCAAATTCCCTCTACGCAAAGTTGGAGAAATGTGTGTTTGAGCAGGAGTCCTTATCTTTCCTGGGCTATATCATCTCTGCCCAGGGATTGGCTGTGGATCCTGCCAAACTACAGGCTGTGATGGACTGGCCGAAACCCACTTCTCTTAAAACAGTGCAGCGCTTTATGGGGTTCATTAATTACTATTGCCAGTTCATTCCACACTTCTCAACTTTGGTAGCTCCCTTGGTTGCCCTCACCAAGAAGGGAGCAAATCCCAAATTGTGGTCTGAGGAGGTCTCCAAGGCCTTTCTCTCCATTAAGTCACACTTCGGTAGCGTTCCCATCCTACATGGTGCTGATGTAAATAAGCCATTTATAATGGAGGTGGAAACTCATCTGTTGGTGCTGAAGCAGTCGTTTTCCAAAAGGATTCTCAAGGTAGGAAGCATCCTTGCTTCTTCTTTTCTAAGACCTTCTCACCAGCAGAGAGGAATTATTCCATCGGGGACAGGGAGTTGCTAGCCATGAAGTTGGCCTTCTCGGAGTGGAGACATCTCTTGGAGGGAGCTCATTTTCCCTTCCAAGTCTTCACAGATCACAACAATTTGGCGTTCTTGCAGACAACCCAGTGGTAAATTCTCACCAGGCAAGATGGTCCTTGTTCTTCTCCCGGTTCCATTTCACCCCCCAATTTCTTTCCGGGGGAAGAACATTCGTGCCGATGCTCTCTCTCGCTACGTTGTATCATCTGAGGAGGAGGAAAAGGAGCCTCGGCTTATTGTCCCCACCGAGAGCCTGAGAACTGTGGCCTCGGTTTCGCTTGATTCTGTGCCTCCGGGCAAGACTTTTGTACCATCCAATCTGAGTCCAGAGGTTCTCTCTTGGGCTCACTCATCCAGGGTGGATACACATTTTGGGTCCAAAAGGACATCTGAGCTACTGGCGAGGACATATTGGTGGCTGCATATGGCTCGTGATGTTGCAGACTATGTTCTGGCATGTGTCTCTTGCGCCAAGAACAAGTCTCCTCGGCAACGGCCAGCTGGGCTGCTTTACCCCCTGCCGGTGGCAGACAGGCCCTGGGAGATGGTCGGGATGGACTTTGTGGTGGGCTTACTGAAGTCTCGTAGCTGCACCATTATCTGGGTGATCACCGACCATTTTTCCAAAATGGTGCACTTTGTGCCTCTTCCACGGCTACCTTCTTCATGGGCTCTGGCAGCGTTGTTCATCAAGCATATCTTTCGCCTACACGGTATGCCGGACAAAATTGTCAGTGACCGGGGTCCCCAGTTTGCGTGTTGATTCTGGAGAGAGCTTTGTCGTCTACTCAGTATTGAGTTGAATCTCTCCTCTGAATATCATCCCGAGACGAATGGGTTGGTTGAGAGGGCCAAACAGACCCTGGTCACATATTTATGACATATTGTTTCTGCCAGGCAGGATGACTGGGCATCCTTGCTACCGTGGGCAGAGTTTGCGCTTAACAATGCTGTAGCCAACTCCACCGGTCAGACTCCATTCCTCCTAAATTATGGCCAGCATCCGCGTGTCCCTGTGCCCATGCCCGTGTCTTCCGCCGACTCCAGGGTGGCAGATTGGGCTGTGGAGGCACGGGACATTTGGGACCGCACTCAGGATGCCATTTGGGCCTCCAAGGAGAGAATGAGGACCTCCGCCGATGCTCATCGGCACCACGCTCCGACCTTTGCTCCTGGCAACTTGGTGTGGCTCTCTGCCCGTAACATCAGGCTGCGAGTTGAGTCCACTAAGTTTGCACCTTGCTACTTGTGTCCTTTCAAGGTCCTTGAACAGGTTAACCATGTGGTCTACTGTCTGGCCCTTCCTCCATGCCTGGGTATCACCGACACCTTTCATGTGTCCCTCTTGAAGCCCGTATACATGTCTGGGTTTTCCGAGTCATCTGCCGGGACATCGGGTTTGTCTATGGATGATTACGAGGTGAACGCTATTTTGGGGTGTAAGGTGGTACGTGGCAAAATATTCTATTTGGTGGATTGGAAGGGTTATGGCGCAGACGACAGGTCGTGGGAGCCTGCTGAACACATTCGAGCTCCACAGCTCATTGGTGCCTTCGAGCATAGTGAGGTTCAAGGAGGGGGGTAATGTTAGGTGTCGAGATCCCGCATCTGCACTGGGGGAATCTCAAACCATCTCCGCTGCGGTCTCCCATTCTTCTCCAGCCACAGTGGAGTCTGATCAGCGGAGACATCGGTCCCAGCGTCTATCTCAGGCTGATACTGGATGACTGGTTACTGCTGCCTTTCCAGCTTCTGCCATTGTAGCCAGTACTGGTCAGCGGCGAGCAGACGTGTTTGGGACTAAGTCCTGCTCTTCCTTTTCTGAGCATGCCCAGGGCAAGATCTCTCGTTGGAGATCAAGGGTCACATGCTTCCCACAGGGTGAATTTAACCCGTGTTTGTATCCACAGTGTACCGCCATATAGTCCGTCATTATTCAGCAGCAGGTTCCATCTCTGCACGGTGGACCCCGGGCTGTGAATGCACGTTATACCATCTCTCTTATAATTTGGTGTGTTCCGCTAGCCCTATCATCGGGTGTCAGAGTCAGGTGTCAGAGTTGGGTGTCGGGTGTCAGAGTCAGGTGTCGGGTGTCAGAGTCGGGTGTCAGAGTCGGGTGTCGGGTGTCAGGTGTCAGAGTCAGGTGTCGGGTGTCAGAGTCGGGTGTCAGAGTCGGGTGTCGGGTGTCAGAGTCAGGTGTCGGGTGTCAGAGTCGGGTGTCAGAGTCGGGTGTCGGGTGTCAGAGTCAGGTGTCGGGTTTCAGAGTCAGGTGTCGGCTGTCAGAGTCGGGTGTCAGAGTCGGGTGTCGGGTGTCAGGTGTCAGAGTCAGGTGTCGGGTGTCAGAGTCGGGTGTCGGGTGACACCCGACACCTGACTCTTACACCCCACACCCGATTCTGACACCTGACACCTGACTCTGACACCCGACACCTGACTCTGACACCCGACACCTGACTCTGACACCCGACACCTGACTCTGACACCCGACACCCAACTCTGACACCTGACTCTGACACCCGACACCTGACTCTGACACCCCACACCCGACACCCGACTCTGACACCAGACACCTGACTCTGACACCAGTCACCCGACTCTGACACCCGACTGACACCCGACACCCAACTCTGACACCCGACACCAGACACCCATCTCTGACACCCGACACCAGACACCCGACTCTGACACCCGACTCTGACACCCAACTCTGACTCCTGACTCCAACACCCGACACAAGACACCTGACTCTGATACCCAACTCTGACACCTGACACCCGACTCTGACACCCGACACCCGACTCTGACACCTGACACCCAACACGCGACTCCGACACCCGACTGACTCCCAACAACCAACACCCGACTCTGACACCCGACTTCGTAACTCTGACACCCGACACCCAACTCTGACTCCTGACTCCAACACCCGACACAAGACACCTGACTCTGATACCCAACTCTGACACCTGACACCCGACTCTGACACCCGACACCCGACTCTGACACCTGACACCCAACACGCGACTCCGACACCCGACTGACTCTCAACACCCAACACCCGACTCTGACACCCGACTTTGTAACTCTGACACCCGACACCCAACTCTGACACCAGACACCCAACTCTGACACTCGACACCTGACTCTGACACCCGACACCCAACTCTGACACCCGACACCCGACTCTGACACCTGACTCTGACACCTGACACCTGACTCTGACACTCCACACCCAACACCCGATTCTGACAACCGACACCTGACTCTGACACCTGACACCTGACTCTGACAACCGACACCTGACTCTGACACTCCACACCCGACACCCGACTCTGACACCCGACACCTGACTCTGACACCAGTCACCCGACTCTGACACCCGACTGACACCCGACACCCGACTCTGACACCCGACACCAGACACCCATCTCTGACACCCGACACCAGACACCCGACTCTGACACCCGACTCTGACATCCAACTCTGACTCCTGACTCCAACACCCGACACAAGACACCTGACTCTGATACCCAACTCTGACACCTGACACCCGACTCTGACACCCGACACCTGACTCTGACACCTGACACCCAACACGCGACTCCGACACCCGACTGACTCCCAACAACCAACACCCGACTCTGACACCCGACTTCGTAACTCTGACACCCGACACCCAACTCTGACTCCTGACTCCAACACCCGACACAAGACACCTGACTCTGATACCCAACTCTGACACCTGACACCCGACTCTGACACCCGACACCCGACTCTGACACCTGACACCCAACACGCGACTCCGACACCCGACTGACTCCCAACACCCAACACCCGACTCTGACACCAGACTTTGTAACTCTGACACCCGACACCCAACTCTGACACCAGACACCCAACTCTGACACTCGACACCTGACTCTGACACCCGACACCCAACTCTGACACCCGACACCCGACTCTGACACCTGACTCTGACACCTGACACCTGACTCTGACACTCCACACCCGACACCCGATTCTGACAACCGACACCTGACTCTGACACCAGTCACCCGACTCTGATACCCGACACCCGACTGACACCTGACACCCGACTCTGACACCCAACTCCGACACCCGACTCTGACTCCCGACTCCAACACCCAACACAGGACACTCGACTCTGACACCCGACTCTGACACCTGACACCCGACTCTGACACCCGACACCCGACTCTGACACCCGACACCCAACACGCGACTCCGATACCCGACTGACTCCCAACACCCAACACCCGACTCTGACACCCGACTTCGTGACTCTGACACCCGACACCCAACTCTGACACCCAACACCCGACTCTGACACTCGACTCTGACTTCCGACTCTGTCTATGACTCCCGACTCTGTCTCTGACTCCTGTCTCCGACTCTGTCTCTGACTCCTGACTCCGACTCTGTCTTTGACTCCCAACTCTGACTCTGTCTCTGACTCCCGACTCCTACTCTGTCTCTGACTCTGGACTCTGACTCCCGACTCTGACTCCCAACTCTGACTCCCGACTCACGACTCACCCTAATCCTAATCCCAACCCTAATCCCCCAACCGTAACCCTATACCTTATCCCAACCCTAATCCTAATCCCAACCCTAATCCCAACCCTAATCCCAACCCTAACCCTAATCCCAACCCTAAACCCAACCCTAATCCCAACTCTGACCGTAATCCCAACCCCAACCCTAACCCTAATCTCAAGTCTAACCCTAATTCCAACCCTAACCCTAATCCCAATCCTAATCCCAACCCTAACCCCAACCCTGATCCAACAACCCTAACCTTAATCCCAATCCTAACCCTAATCCCCCAACCCTAATCCTAACCCCAACCATAATCCCAAACCTAATCCCAACCCCAACCCTCACCCTAATCTCAACCCTAATCCCAACCACAACCCTAATCCCAACCCTAATCCTAATCCCAATCCTAATCCCATTTTGGTTGTCCATAGCAACCAGAGGTCAGCTTTCATATTTGAAACTGCTGAGGTAAAATGAAAGCTGACCTCTGATTGTTTGTCGGGGCAACTAGAGCTGTCTGTCAGGCAGTTTCACTGTGTGAGGCCTGTTCTTCCTAATCTGCTAGTCACCTTCTAATCTAACGTTACTTTTTTACAGTCGACACCTGATACACTGCTGTAAAGCTGGCAGCGCTGTTCAAGCACCATGTATTTCCTTCAGGAAATGCACATCTAGTTTAATTTACTTTACATTTTGATACATCGGACATTTCTGAATGCAGCAATACCCAATATGTGTTTTTTTTATTTTTATTTAATTGTTTTATTTTGAATAGAGCAAATGTGGGTGATTTGAACTTTTGTGTTTTTTAATTTTTTTAATATTTTGAAAAACTTTTTTTTTAACTTTTTATTGCCTTCAATAGTCCCCTTAGGAGACTTGTAGCTGCGATCATCTGATCACCTATATACCATACATCATGATCTCTTATGAATTCCGGCCACAGGTGGGAATTCATAGGAGATTTAATGACAGGCTTGGGGTCTTCTGCAGACCTTCAACTGTCATGACAACCCATTGGTGTCAGGGGAGCTGATAGGCGTGTTTTGTGGTGATCTTCCTGCCTGAGCATGTTAAATGCCACCGTCAGAGATTGACAATGGCATTTAACTTGTTAACAGCCATGGGTGGATCACAAATATGTCTGTTAGGCACTGGGATTCTCCCGCTGCACAGGGTAGATCCCAAGCCTTGCCTGATCTGCAGTCTCCCATCCAGCTTCAGCCGCTGAGGATACTGCTGAGCATAGATGTAGGTCCCAGCGTCTTGTTCCGGCTCGTGCTATTCATCTGGTTACAGCTGGCTCTTCAGCTAAGCCTATGGTGACCAGCAGTAGGCAGCAATGAGCAAACGCTCTGGAGTCCAGAAATCACCCTACTGAGCATGCTCATGATGTGGCGATGTCTCATTGGTGGTCGGTCGTCAGCTACTCTGGTGATGTGGCAGCTCCAGATTGGTCCACGGGCAAGGTCCTGTCCGACTGAACTTGAGCTTTATGTATAAAATGGTCTCAGAGGCGCACGCCAGTGCACTTGTATCAACCTCTTTCCTTGTGAGAATTTGACACTGCAATAGTGTGGTTTTTGTCAGCATGGGGTCAGGGTCGGTGGTAAGCCATTAGAATTCCGACACCTCCGGAGGTGTCTAGTGTCATATTTTTTTTTTTTACTGAGTGATACAGCTCTATTGCAGAGCTTCAGCTTCGTTACTGTGTGCGAGTGAGACAGCTCTATTGCAGAGCATCTGCTTCATTACTGTGTGCGAGTGACACAGCTCTATAGCAGAGCATCTATTCTGTTTCTCTTTGCGACTTACACAACTTTGTGTACTGTTGACTGAGTGACGTGTAACTCAGTGTGAGCTAGCTATTGCTTGCTATGTGTTCTGCCATTGTTCACATCAGCTGCAGTTTTACATCTCTGCACAGTGGACCATGGGTTGCGATTGCACTTCTTTATTAAATTTATTTAGTGCAATCCACCAACCCTAACAATGTCTGCGGCTGTTGGACGCATATAACAGCTGATCAAATGTCATGTGCAGGAAAAATGCGGTCTCAGTGTTGATGCCCGCATCAAAGGCTTGGACACGACCAATGAACTACCTATATGTCATTGGTCATGATGGGAATTTTTTTTTAGCATTTCTAATCATTTCTTATTAGTACATGATAGTGATTATACCAATCTGAAAGTAATGGCAATTGAACAAGTACCTAATTCTCTTTTTATGTGTTAAGATCTATGTAAAATTTTTTCATTTGTATGGTACTCAAGGGGTTAAATCTATCAGTAGAAAAAAAATAGTTTTCCACTGTTTGTAAAAAGACTGTGAGAAGGGCAAAACAATAAAAAAAATTATAATAAAATAATATATAGAGACTGAGAGTAGAAATTTGACTTTTGCACAATATCCAAAGGTTTTAAAAAATTACCCGAAGGGGTCTATATCAGACCAGTTGAAAGACGCCATGATGGGCACATCACAGTAGACTTTGCAGTTATTCCAAGAGGTAGAGATAGGGAGTAGAAAGTTGACCATTACACAATGTACAATGGTTTCCAACAATTACCCCAGGGGTCTGTATAATACACGCTGAAAGAGGCTGTGATGGGAACCTAACAATACATTTAGCAGTTATTACAAGACGTAGAGATAGAGAGTACAAGTTTCACCACTGAACACCGTGCAAAGGTTTAAAAAAAATAAGCCAAGGGGTCTCTCTCAGACCAGCTGAAAGATACCTTGATGGGGACATCACAATACACTTAGCAGTTATTACAAGAGGTAGAAGTACAAGTTTCACCATTGCACAATGTGCAAAGGTTTCAAAAAGTACAAAATATCACCCACGTGGGGTATACATAGATGAACACTAAGTACTTGTTGCAGTAGCAGGAGGAGGAGGAGGAGATTTCCTGAACAAAATGGTTTTGGATGGTAAGAAATGGACGTTAAGACAACTCCCAAAAAACCCCATTTGGCCTGTATTTACATAACGTTGCTGTCATCCACAGGGCTTGCAAAGTTGGAGGAAATCCAGCCCTTGATCAATTTTAGAAACGTCATCCTGTCTGCATTTTGCATTGACTGGCGTGTGCGCCTATCCATTATGATTGCACTTGCCAAACTAAAAACCCGCACGTACAACATACTCATAGCAGGGCAAGGCAGCACCTAAACTTTTCCCTCCTCGTCATTGTTACACCCACAGATAGCCCTTGCTGATGGGACGGTCTCATGAAAATTGCCCAGTTGGTGGACATTTCTCCCCTCTGAGTTGCACCTGGTGTGCGTGGTCCTCCCCTGTAATCCTTGTGGGTGAAAAGAGCAGGTACCTTTACCAACAGCATTGTCTGAGGGTAATCTTTTGACCAAGTCTGCCACTACAGCCCTCTGGCATGCATGCACTGAAAATGGCACGTCTGCCTCTGACAGTAAAGAAGCAAATTTCTACTTCTACTGTGGGTCAAGAAAGGTGCACAAGTATTTCATGGTGGAAAAATTGTCTTTCACGCAAGGGTCTTGGGAAAGGCATCTGGACATGAACTCTGCATGTGTCTTAGACTACAAAGAGTCAAATGTTCAGTGTCCTCACCAGGAAGAACACTAACCACCCTCTCCTCCTAAGGACACATAGCCTCCTACTCCTCTTCAGGCCATCCATGCTGGACAGACATGAAGCTGAGATTGGGAGTCCCCTCAGTAGTGCAAAGCAAAACTCCTGTTCCTCCTCATCCTTTTTGGTGTGGGTAAGATGTGTGATATCCCAGCCTTTGACTCTGTCCCAGACTCCACCAGGTTAACCCAGTGTGCCATCCAAGAAATGTATCATCCCTGTCCACAAGAACTTGTCCATGTGTCTGTAGTTAGGTAGACCTTCCCTGTGACTGCATTGGCCAGAGCACAGCTGATGACGTGTAACAAGTGCTTATGTAACGCGAGGACAGCACACCGGGAAAAATAGTGTCGGCTGGGAATTGAGTACCATGGGACGGTCACTGCCAAGAGGTGGCGGAAAGACTCAACATTTCCAGGGCTAGTAATCTGGCAATGGTGGTGTTTAGCATTTGGGCCTGTGTGTGAGTGGCTGCATATTTCTGCTATCTGGTAAATGTATGGGGCAGGGACAACTGAATGCTGCGCTGGGACAATGAACTGGACGTGGATGCTGACTGTTGTGTTTGCGCAATTGCTGGTTGTGGCCGGAGGCTTTAGTGCCTACGTCATGGTCAGCAGATTGGGAAGGCTGCAACATATGGGAAGTGGCAATGGTTTGGCCCTCAGACACAGATTTTGTACCCAGGCATTCAGCCCACCAACTGGGGTGCTTGGCCATGTGCTTTTGTATGCTGGTTGTGCAGTGTTCTTGCCTCTTCTTAGCTTGGTTTGGTAGATGCTGAAAATTATGGTTGTTTTATCTGAAAGACTTTCAGATAAAAGCTGCCATACAGGGGAACAACGCACCCTTGGTCTGTTATCTAGTCAAGTGGGAGCTCTGTAGAACAGTTGAACGAGTACTAACTCTGGTCAAACCGCTATCTCTTTTTGCCTCTTTTCTTGCTACGGATCCATCCCCCTGTTCACTGCTAGGTGTGCCACTGTTCCAGGTTGTATCAGTGGCGACATCATTGACCATGTTGTCTTGCAATTCCTCAATCTGATCATTCTTCTGAGCTGCGATTTGAGGCTGACCTAATGGCAACTGTGTGTCATAATTATTCTCCACCTCTTCAGACATGAATTGACCTTCCACAACATGGCTTTATCCTGGTTGTGGGTGCTTCAATGAAAGAGCATCACTGCCCTCCACCTCCTCATAACCATCTATAATGTGCACGTTTAGAGGCCTGAAAAATTACAAGGGAATGTAAATAGTTCCTCAGAGTGGCCAGCATTGGAGTCATATGTCTCCTGGGACTCTTGATGGTGGAAGGAAGGAAGATTCTGAGGCCCAGCCTCTTGGCTACTGAGTCTGGACAGTATGAAAGACTTTGTGTTGCTGCTTGTCAACACACTGGAGCCTTTGTCTGCCAGTCATCTCACAACATCCTTGCACTTGTATGGGTTTGTTAGTGGAGTTGTGCACTGACCAAATTTTGACAGGAAGCTAGAATGAGTTACAGTCACCTTTGGATCTGTCACATGGCCTTGGCGGGCACCACCACATCGACATCCCTTAATGTCACCTTTTCTCATTTTGAATGTGTTATGCTTATGAAACAAAAAAGACTGGCTTTATTTTTCACAAGTACCCTACAAGTACCCTTACAAAGGTCTTATGTACATATTCAATGTTTAGCAATGTGTGGATTATTTTTGGAACTCACAGCTCACATGGCAACAGCAGAGTGAAGTAAATTGCAGGCAAATAGTCACGTTTGCGTATCTCTGCAGGCTTTGCACCAGTTCCACTATTGCTAGATAAAGACGCAATTTTTTTTACCAATACAAAATTATTATTTCTTTTCAGATTGCCTTGCTGACACACTCCAAATGCAGAGTAGTGAACATTATTGCCCCTGCTAAATTGTCACGTAAGGTTATCTCTACCCTGATTGCACCAGTCGCACAACTTCTAGATAAAGAAACGCTATTTTGGGGATTTTTTTCATCGCCTTTATGAGACACACCAACAGCAGACTCAGAGAAATTAATGGTAAATCGTGACATTTCCGTAGCTCAAGAGATTTTGCACCAGTCGCACAATTGCTAGACAAATAGTAGGTATTTAAGCAATAGACGAGGAATATTATTTAGCAATTAGATTTTAAAATGAATGGTACTATATGCTGGCATTGAGGAACATTATTTTGCAGTAAAAAAATGTTATAGGCTGCTACACAGGAATATTATGAAGCTCCCAAAAAATGGTTTTGTATATGCTGTTACTACCAAATATTATTTCTCTCTACAAATAGCTGATTTTTATATTTTGGTAGTGGATGAAACCCTACCTAATTCACCCTAATTCCAGAGTCTGATACAACACTGGAAAAGTGGAGAGATCTGCGGCATGTACTTTCAATGATGAGAACACACTCTCCCTCCTATTGCATCTCTCACTACTAAATCCCCACCTAACAAACAACTAATTTTCACAATCTTCAGCTCTTAAAAGAGCTTGAGAAATGACTAACACTCACTATAAGCTCCTATCACTCTCCCTACACTCCTTTCACTCTCCATATGCTCAAACTACGCTCTCTCTACACTGTTTCTGGCTGCAATGTGCGCAAGATGGCGCCGGCAGACTTTAAATATCTCCTATGATGCTGGAAGGCTAGCCAATCACAGTAATGCCACACCAAAGTTGGAGCTGGCATTACTGTGATTGGCAAACCAGCTCAGCATGTTCATTGACTGCAAATAAACCACCAAACATGCTGGGTGGGTCATTCGAATATACTGAGGTGAATACCTAATTTCTCGTTGAGTAACAAATAGCCCAAATACCATACTATTCATGCGAGTAACAAATAGTTCCGAATGTATTCGCTCATCACTAGTGACACCCTTCCAAATATAATAGTACACTACTCTACAATTTCTTTAGACCTAAAAGATATTGGACTGATAATTCAAACTGTATTGAAAGCTTGATATGTATGATGTTTGAGGCAGAAGGAGTAGTTTTACAGTCTTTGTACTAAAATTGTAGTTCATTCAGTTTAGACAGCACAGCAAGGAACGTGTCATTTGATAGGAGTCTATGATTGAGT
This sequence comes from Ranitomeya imitator, assembly GCF_032444005.1. Taxonomy (NCBI): domain Eukaryota; kingdom Metazoa; phylum Chordata; class Amphibia; order Anura; family Dendrobatidae; genus Ranitomeya; species Ranitomeya imitator. Next base: position 601,671,381 of record NC_091284.1, read on the forward strand.
TAGTAGAAACAAAACGTTTTAATCCACCTGAAATGCCAGCACTATGAAAACTTCCTGCCTAATTTTACAGGATACATACAAAGGCAGCCCTGTAATTACATCTGATCCTAATTTACACATGTAGTTGTGTAATTAATACTTCCTCAGTGAAGCTAGGGCATAAATTCAGCTGCGGGTTTCTAACCATAATTTGAGGAAAGTGATAGAACTTGTGGGCAGATTTCAGAAACAGGGAAGCTCTGTTTGACTGCTCTCAATTATAGCATTAGTAATTGTGTGCTCTGAACATGCTTTGTGCAGTCAAGAGAAAATAATACATTGTTCTATACACATTTTAAAAAAAAGCTATGGCAGGATGTGGCTAGACGTGAGACAAAATTATGTTTCACTGGGGTAGGATCACATAACATTACATATATTAGGCATTGTTTATCATCACTGAATATTGCAGCTTATGAAAATGCTTGGCTTTAAGAGGTTTCTGTGAAAAATAATATTTTTCCATCAGAATTATTATAAACCTTCTTACATGGCAAATCCGAGATATTTAAGGAATAGCGATTATATAGTACAGTTGCTTCTCATAAAAGTAGAACATCATCAAAAAGTTAATTTATTTCACGTCTTCCAAACAAAAAGTGAAATTCATATATTATTTAGAGTCATTACAAACAGAGTGATCTATATCAAATGTTTATTTCTGTTAATGTTGATGATTATGGCTTACCATTAATGAAAACCCAAAAGTGATTAACTCAGTAAATTAGAATATTTAAGAACACCAGCGTGAAAAATTATTTTAACCCCTTTACCCCCAAGGGTGGTTTGCACGTTAATGACCAGGCCAATTTTTACAATTCTGACCACTGTCCCTTTATGAGGTTATAACTCTGGAACGCTTCAACGGATCCCAGTGATTCTGACATTGTTTTCTCGTGACATATTGTACTTCATGATATTGGTAAAAATTCTTTGATAGTACCTGCGTTTGTTTGTGAAAAAGATGGAAATTTGGCAAAAATTTTGAAAATTTCGCAATTTTCCAACTTTGAATTTTTATGCAATTAAATCACAGAGATATGTCACACAAAATACTTAATAAGTAACATTTCCCACATGTTTACTTTCAATCAGCACAATTTTTTTTTGTTAGGGAGTTATAAGGGTTAAAATTGACCAGCAATTTCTAATTTTTACAACACCATTTTTTTTTAGGGACCACATCTCATTTGAAGTCATTTTGAGGGGTCTATATGATAGAAAATACCCAAGTGTGACACCATTCTAAAAACTGCACCCCTTAAGGTGCTCAAAACCATATTCAAGAACTTTATTAACCTTTCTGGTGCTTCACAGGATTTTTTGGAATGTTTAAATAAAAATGAACATTTAACTTTTTTTCACAAAAAATTTACTTCAGCTCCAATTTGTTTTATTTTACCAAGGGTAACAGGAGAAAATGGATCCCAAAAGTTGTTGTACAATTTGTCCTGAGTACATTGATACCCCATATGTGGGGGTAAACCACTGTTTGGGCGCATGACAGAGCTCGGAAGCGAAGGAGCGCCATTTGACTTTTCAATGCAAAATTGACTGGAATCGAGATGGGACACCATGTTGCGTTTGGAGAGCGTCTGATGTGCCTAAACATTGAAACCCCCCACAAGTGACACCATTTTGGAAAGTAGACCCCCAAAGGAACTTATCTAGAGGTGTGGTGAGCACTTTCACCCACCAAGTGCTTCACAGAAGTTTATAATGAAGAACCGTAAAAATAAAAAATCATATTTTTTCACAAAAATTATCTTTTCGCCCCAAATTTTTTATTTTCCAAGAGTAAGAGAAGAAATTGGACCCCAATAGTTGTTGTTCAATTTGTCATGAGTACGCTGATACCCCATATGTGGGGGTAAACCACTGTTTGGGCGAATGGGAGAGGTCGGAAGGGAAGGAGCGCCGTTTGACTTTTCAATGCAAAATTGACAGGAATTGAGATGGGACACCATGTTGCGTTTGGAGAGCCACTGATGTGCCTAAACATTGAAACCCCCCACAAGTGACACCATTTTGGAAAGTAGACCCCCTAAGGAATTTATCTAGATGTGTTTTGATCGCTTTGACCCACCAAGGGCTTCATAGAAGTTTATAATGCAGAGCCGTAAAAATAAAACAAAAGTTTTTTCCACAAAAATTATTTTTTAGCCCCCAGTTTTGTATTTTCCCGAGGGTAACAGGAGAAACTGGACTCCAAAATTTGTTGTACAATTTGTCCTGAGTGCGCTGATACCCCATATGTGGAGGGAACCACTGTTTGGCCGCACGGGAGTGCTCGGAAGGGAAGGAGCGCCATTTGAATGCAGACTTAGATGGAATGGTCTGCAGGTGTCACATTGCATTTGCAGAGCCCCTAATGTACCTAAACAGTAGAAACCCCCCACAAGTGACACCATTTTGGAAACTAGACCCCCTAAGGAACTCATCTAGATGTGTTTTGAGAGCTTTTAACCCCCAAGTGTTTCACTACAGTTTATAACGCAGAGCCGTGAAAATAAAAAATCCTTTTTTTCCCACAAAAATTATTTTTTAGCCCCCAGTTTTGTATTTTCCCAAGGGTAACAGGAGAAATTGGACCCCAAAAGTTGTTGTCCTATTTGTCCTGAGTACGCTGATACCCCATATGTTGGGGTAAACCCCTGTTTGGGCACACGGGAGAGCTCGGAAGGGAAGGAGCACTGTTTTACTTTTTCAACGCAGAATTGGCTGGAATTGAGATCGGACGCCATGTCGCGTTTGGAGAGCCCCTGATGTGCCTAAACAGTGGAAACCCCTCAATTATAACTGAAACCCTAATCCAAACACACCCCTAACCCTAATCCCAACAGTAACCCTAACCACACCTCTAAACCTGACACACCCCTAACCCTAATTCTAACTGTAAATGTAATCTAAACCCTAACTGTAACTTTAGCCCCAACCCTAACTTTAGCCCCCAACCCTAACTGTAGCCCCAACCCTAACCCTAGCCCTAACCCTAGCCCTAGCCCAAACCCTAGCCCTAACCCTAGCCCTAACCCTAGCCCTAACCCTAGCCCTAACCCTAGCCCTGACCCTAGCCCTAACCCTAGCCCTAACCCTAACCCTAATGGGAAAATGGAAATAAATACATTTTATTAATGTGATGAAGGGGGGTTTGATTTACTTTTATAGCAGGTTTTTTAGCGGATTTTTATGATTGTCAGCCGTCACTAGTGTTGAGCGATACCGTCCGATACTTGAAAGTATCGGTATCGGATAGTATCGGCCGATACCCAAAAAGTATCGGATATCGCCGATACCGATACCCGATACCAATACAAGTCAATGGGACACCAAGTATTGGAAGGAATCCTGATGGTTCCCAGGGTCTGAAGGAGAGGAAACACTCCTTCAGGCCCTGGGATCCATATTAATGTGTAAAATAAAGAATTAAAATAAAAAATATTGACATAATTACCTCTCCGGAGGCCCCTGGACATCACCGCTGGTAACCGGCAGCCTTCTTTGCTTAAAATGAGCGCGTTTAGGACCTGAGAATGACGTCGCGGCTTCTGATTGGTCACGTGCCGCTCATGTGACCGCCACGCGACCAATCAGAAGCCGCGACGTCATTCTCAGGTCCTAAATTCCTAGAATGAGGAGTTTAGGACCTGAGAATGACGTCGCGGCTTCTGATTGGTCGCGTGGTGGTCACATGAGCGGCACGCGACCAATCAGAAGCCGTGACGTCATGGAAGTCCCTAAACACGCTCATTTTAAACAAAGAAGGCTGCCGGTTACCAGCGGTGATGTCCAGGGGCCTCCGGAGAGGTGAGTATATCAATATTTTTTATTTTAATTCTTTATTTTACACATTAATATGGATCCGATACCAATTCCCGATACCACAAAAGTATTGGAACTCGGTGTCGGAATTCCGATACCGCAAGTATCGGCCGATACCCGATACTTGCGGTATCGGAATGCTCAACACTAGCCGTCACACACTGAAAGACGCTTTTTATTTCAAAAAATATTTTTTGCGTTACCACATTTTGAGAGCTATAATTTTTCCATATTTTGGTCCACAGAGTCATGTGAGGTCTTGTTTTTTGCGGGACGAGTTGTCGTTTTTATTGGTAACATTTTCAGGCACGTGACATTTTTTGATCGCTTTTTATTACGATTTTTGTGAGGCAGAATGACCAAAATCCAGCTATTCATGAATTTCTTTTGGGGGAGGCGTTTATACCGTTCCGTGTTTGGTAAAATTGATAAAGCAGTTTTATTCTTCGGGTCAATACGATTACAGCGATACCTCATTTATATCATTTTTTATGTTTTGGCGCTTTTATACGATTTAAACTATTTTACAGAAAAAATAATTATTTTTGCATCGCTTTATTCTCAGGACTATAACTTTTTTATTTTTTCGCTGATGATGCTGTATGGCAGCTCTTTTTTTGCGGGACAAGATGACGTTTTCAGCGGTACTATGGTTATTTATATCTGTCTTTTTGATCACGTGTTATTCCACTTTATGTTCGGTGGTATGATAATAAAGCGTTGTTTTTTGCCTCGTTTTTTTTTTTTCTTACGGTGTTTACTGAAGGGGTTAACTAGTGGGCCAGTTTTATAGGTGGGGTCGTTACGGACGCGCCGATACTAAATATGTGTACTTTCATTGTTTTTTTTTTATTATTTAGATAAAGAAATGTATTTATGGGAATAATATTTTATTTTTTTTCATTATTTAGGAATATTTTTTTTAATTTTTTTTTACACATTTGGAAAAATGTTTTTTACTTTTTTTCTTTGTCCCAGGGGGGGACATCACAGATCGGTGATCTAACAGTTTGCACAGCACTCTGTCAGATCACCGATCTGACATGCAGCACTGCAGGCTTCACAGTGCCTGCTCTGAGCAGGCTCTGTGAAGCCACCTCCCTCCCTGCAGGACCCGGATGCCGCGGCCATCTTGGGTCCGGGGCCTGCAGTGAGGAAGGAGGTAGGAGACCCTCGCAGCAATGCGATCACATCGCGTTGCTGCGGGGGGGCTCAGGGAAGCCCGCAGGGAGCCCCCTCCCTGCGCGATGCTTCCCTGTACCGCCGGCACATCGCGATCATGTTTGATCACGGTGTGCTGGGGGTTAATGTGCCTGGGGCGGTCCGTGACCGCTCCTGGCACATAGTGCCGGATGTCAGCTGCGGTAGGCAGCTGACACCTGGCCACGATCGGCGGCGCTCCCCCCGTGAGCGCTGCCGATCGCATATGACGTACTATCCTGTCGAGGATCAGATAGGCCCAGGGCACCTCGACGGGATAGTACGTCTAAGGTCAGAAAGGGGTTAAAATCCGAAATGTTGGCCTACTGAAATGTATGTTCAGTAAATGCACTCAATACTTGGTTGGGGCTCCTTTTGCATCAATTACTGCATCAATGCGGTGTGGCATGGAGGTGATCAGCCCGTGGCACTGCTGAGGTGTTAAGGAAGCCCAGGTTGCTTTGATTGCAGCCGTCAGCTCATCTGCATTGTTTGGTCTGGTGTCTCTCATCTTCCTCTTAAAAATACCCCATAAATTCTCTATGGGGTTAAGGTCAGATGAGTTTGCTGCCCAATCAAGCACGGTGATACTGTTGTTTTTAACGTAGGTATTGGTATTTTGGTAGTGTGGACAGGTGCAAAATCCTGCTGGAGAATTACATTTCTATTTACAAAAGCTTGGCAGCAGAGGAAAGGATGAAGTGCTCTAAAATTTCCTGATAGACAGCTGCGCTGGCTTTGGTCTTGATAAAACACAGTGGACCTACACCAGCAGATGACATGGTTCTCTAAATCATCACTGATTGTGGAAACTTCACACTAGACCTCAAGCAGCTTGGATTCTGTCCTTCTCTACACTTCCTCCAGACTCTGGGACCTTGATTTCCAAATTAAATGCAAGATTTACTTTCATCTGAAAATAACATCTTGGACCACTGAGCAACAGTCCAGTTCTTTTTCACCTTGGCCCAGGTAAGACGATATTGGTGTTGTCTATTGGTCATGAGTGCTTTGACACAAGGAATGTGACACTTGGAGCTCATGTCCTGGATACGTCTGTGTGTGGTGGCTCTTGAAGCAATGACTCCAGCAGCAGTCCACTACTTGTGAATCTTCCTAAAATTTTTGAAAGACCTTTTCTTAACAATCCTTTCATGGCTGCAGTTATCCCTGTTGCTTGTGCACCTTTTTCAATCACACTTTTTCCTTCCACTCAACTTTCCATTAAAATTCTTGGATAAAGCACTCTGTGAACAGCCAGCTTCTTTTGCAATGACCTTTTGTTAGGGGTCGAGTTCCCGCTTCTGCACAGGGGGAATCTCGAGCCACCTCCGCTGCGGTCTCCCATTCTTGTCCAGCCGCAGTGGAGTCTGCTCAGCAAAGACGTCGGTCCCAGCGTCTTGCTCATTCTCACTCTGTTCTGAGAGTTACTGCTGCTTCTCCAGTCTCTGCCATTAAAGTCAGTGCTGGTCAGCAGCGAGCGGACTTCTCTGGGACTAAGTCCTTGTCTGCACGTATTGAGCATGTCCAGGGTAAGATCTCCCGTTGGAGATCGAGGGTCATGTGCTCAGGCTCTGCAGCACATTCCATTGGTCCTTTTGGCAGGTCTTGAAAGGGCAAAGGTACTGTAGCCACTTCCTGTGCTGCTGCTATATAAACTGCGCATGACCGCACGGCCATGCGCTAGTATTGTCTTACAATTGAATACGTGTGTTTGTTGTGAGTGCAAGTCGTTCATTAAATACCCCTACCCTATTGTATGACTGTTCGCGTATGGAGTATAGCTGCTATCTAGCGCCCGACTAATCACTTAACGTGTCACACACATATCAGCGTCTATTGCTGTGACCGCCAGTGCGGCGCCACGCGCCAGTAGTGCGCTTCCTGACCCACGTCTGGGTGCTTAGTGGTGCCTGCCAGCACGGCACAGTTCGCACTTCGGTGCTCTAATTATAAGAGTTGCCTAACACACCCTGTTGCGGTGCTGTGTCAGCAAGTGGTCTAATCGGACTTCAATCCTGTGTCTTGGGGTTGTGTTCGCTGACTCCTTGCTTGCACTCTTTAGTGCGGTATTGCGGACCTGTGGTTTTACCGGGTTCGCTTCCACCGCCATATTACACTGCCATTTACTAGCAGCAGGTTTTTACCTGCACGGTGGACCCCGGACTGCGAACGCATCTATTACATCTTTCTTGGTGCGTTCCGCCAGTCCTAACAGAATACTAGCGCCAGGGTCTGGCTAGTAAATGGCAGACGATCAGCGTTTACAGCGGTACATCCAGCAGCTGGAGGGAAGGTTGGCGGCTCTAGAGCGTTCAACCTCAGCTGTGGATGTCACTGCTGTCGCTGTTCAGGCTGCAAGTGTAGCCGCAGCCAGTTTGTCCGCTGCCACCTCTGCCCCAACTTTATCCCGTCTCCCGCTTCCTGACAAGTTTGCTGGTGACAGTAAACAATGTCGCGGATTCGTAAGCCAGTGCTCCATATACCTTGAGCTCCTGGCGGCGCGTTTCCCTACGGAACGGGCGAAAGTGGGATTTATTTTATCTCTCTTGTCGGGCAGGGCGTTGGAGTGGGCAACGCCACTTTGGGAGCGTGATGACCGTGTGGTACAGAGTGCTCCGCTCTTTCTGGACGCTCTGAAGCAGGTCTTTTTGGGACCCCGTATTACACACGATACTGCGCTCCAGTTATTGACAATCACTCAGGGTTCGTCCGTGGTCAGTCAGTTTGCCATCCAGTTCCGGACTCTAGCCTCGGAGTTAGAGTGGTCGGATAAAGTTCTAATTCCGGTGTTCTGGAGGGGACTGGCAGACCACGTGAAGGACGCCTTAGCCACCAGGGAGATACCCGCCACACTGGAGGAGCTTATTTCTCTATCTACCCGCATCGACCTCCGTTTTCACGAACGAAGGTTAGAGCAGACCCAGTGTAGGCAGAGGTTTAAACTGGCTCCCACCTTCGCCAGACCTCTTGAATCTTCCGTTTTGGCGTCCGACTCCCATGAGCCCATGGAGGTTTCTCGAGCGGGACCTAAGTCTCAGGCCGCTCGAGTAGGTTTGTAAAAATTGTCACCAACGAGGACATTACACTAATAAATGTCCACGGCGGTCGGGAAAACGATCGCGTCTAGTAACCTTAGGGGGAGGTTCACTAGACACAGCGGCTTTTTCCTCCAAACTGTCCTTTAAAGGGACAATCCTGTTTGACTCATCCACTCTACCAGTCGAGCTTTGTGTGGATTCAGGAGCAGAGGGAAATTTCATGTCCTCTGCTTTTGCTCTGCGCCACGCTGTACCACTTGTTATGCTCGCCAAACCTGTAACTGTTAGAGTTGTGAATGGGTCGACACTTCCACAACAAATCACACACCAGACTGTTCCATTCTCGTTGTCCATGTCCCCTTCCCACCAGGAGATTATTTCCCTTCTAGTCCTACCCGAGGGAATGGATGAGATTTTACTGGGAATTCCCTGGCTCCGTTACCACTCCCCACACATTGAGTGGTCCTCTGGGAGAATATTGGGTTGGAGTAAGTCTTGTATGAGCAGGTGTGTGAGTGAGTGTGTACAGGTCTCTACTACCGAGGTACCCGCAGACCTTTCATCTCTTCCAAGGTACTATTGGTGCTATGCAGATGTATTCTCTAAAAAGGCAGCAGAGACTCTACCGCCTCATCGCCCCTATGACTGTCCTATTGACCTCTTGCCTGGAGCTGAACCTCCTCGGGGAAGGGTATATCCCCTCTCTCTCCCTGAGACGGAGGCTATGTCTCAATACATCCAGGAGAATTTGGCAAGAGGATTCATTAGGAAGTCAGTGTCTCCTGCAGGGGCGGGATTCTTCTTCGTACAGAAGAAGAACGGGGAATTACGTCCTTGCATTGATTACAGGGGTCTCAATGCTATCACCATTAAAAATAAGTACCCGTTGCCCCTGATATCGGAGCTCTTTGACAGGCTAAGGGGAGCAAAGATATTCACCAAACTAGATCTGCGGGGTGCCTACAACTTAATTCGCATCCGTGAGGGGGACGAATGGAAAACGGCTTTCAATACCAGGGATGGGCACTATGAGTACCTGGTGATGCCCTTCGGGCTCTGTAATGCCCCAGCCGTTTTTCAGGACTTTGTCAACGATATCTTCCGGGATATGCTTTCCACCTCGGTTGTAGTCTATCTGGATGATATTCTCATCTTCTCTCCAGATATTGACTCCCACCGGAGAGATGTTGGCAGAGTCTTCGAACTCTTACGGGCGAATTCCTTATATGCAAAGTTGGAGAAGTGTGTGTTTGAACAGGAGTCCTTGCCTTTCCTGGGCTATATCATCTCGGCCCAGGGATTGGCTATGGATCCTACCAAACTACAAGCAGTGATGGACTGGCAGGAACCCCATTCTCTTAAAGCGGTGCAGCGCTTTATGGGGTTCATAAATTACTATCGCCAGTTCATTCCCCACTTCTCAACTTTGGTAGCTCCCTTGGTATCCCTCACCAAGAAGGGAGCGAATCCCAAATCGTGGTCCGAAGGGGTCTCCAAGGCCTTCTCTTCTTTAAAGTCCCATTTTGCCAGTGCTCCTATCTTACATCGTCCCGATGTGGGTAAGCCATTCCTTTTGGAAGTGGATGCCTCATCCGTTGGTGCTGGAGCAGTCCTCTATCAAAAGGATGCTCAGGGTCGGAAGCACCCATGCTTCTTTTTCTCAAAGACCTTCACACCAGCGGAGAGAAATTACTCCATCGGGGATAGAGAGTTGCTGGCAATGAAGTTGGCCTTTTCGGAGTGGAGACATCTCTTGGAGGGTGCTCGGTTCCCATTCCAAGTTTTCACGGATCACAAGAATTTGGTCTATTTGCAAACAGCCCAGCGGCTAAATTCTCGCCAGGCCAGATGGTCCCTGTTCTTCTCCCGGTTCCACTTTTCCCTTCATTATCTCGCCGGGGAGAAGAATAGTCGTGCCGACGCTCTCTCTCGCTCCCTTATGTCAACTGAGGAGGAGGAAGAGGAGCCTCGGCTTATTGTCCCTGCTGAGAGCCTGAGAACCGTAGCGCCGGTTTCACTGGAGTCTGTGCCTCCGGGCAAGACTTTTGTGCCAATTAATTTGCGACCGGAGGTTCTCTCTTGGGCTCATTCGTCCAGGGTGGGTGGACACTTTGGGGCAAAAAGGACATCTGAGCTACTGGCGAGGACGTACTGGTGGCCACATATGGTTCGTGACGTCGGAGACTACGTTCGGGCATGTGTCTCTTGTGCCAAGAATAAGTCTTCCCGACAACGGCCAGCTGGTTTGTTATACCCTCTGCCGGTGGCAGACAGGCCCTGGGAGATGGTCGGGATGGATTTTGTTGTGGGTCTGCCCAAGTCTCGTGGCTGTACCATTATTTGGGTAATCACCGACCATTTTTCTAAAATGGTGCATTTGGTGCTGCTTCCCCGGTTACCTTCTGCACGGGCCTTGGCAGCGTTGTTTGTCAAACACATCTTTCGTCTTCACGGTATGCCAGACAAAATTGTCAGTGACCGAGGTCCCCAGTTTGCGTCTTGGTTCTGGAGAGAGCTTTGTCGTCTTCTCAGTATCGAGTTGAATCTCTCTTCGGCTTATCATCCCGAGACGAATGGGTTGTAGAGAGAGCCAACCAGACCTTGGTCACATATCTGCGACATTTTGCTTCGGCTAAGCAGGATGACTGGGCATCTTTGCTACTGTGGGCGGAGTTTGCTCTTAACAATGCCGTCGCTGATTCCACTGGACAGACTCCATTCCTCCTTAACTATGGTCAGCATCCGCGGGTACCTGTGCCCATGCCGTGTCTTCCGCCGATTCCAGGGTGGCAGACTGGGCTGTGGAGGCACGGGACATTTGGGATCGCACTCAGGATGCCATTCAGGCTTCCAAGGAGAGAATGAGGTCCTCCGCCGACGCACATCGGCACCCGCTCCAACCTTTGCTCCTGGCGACTTAGTGTGGCTCTCCGCCCGTAACATCAGGCTGCGAGTTGAGTCTACCAAGTTTGCACCTCGCTACTTAGGTCCTTTTAAGGTCCTCGAACAGGTTAATCCTGTGGTTTACCGTCTGGCCCTTCCTCCACGCCTAGGTATCACCGACACCTTTCACGTGTCCCTCCTTAAGCCCGTCTACATGTCCCGGTTTTCTGAGTCATCTACTGGGACGTCGGGTTCGTCTACGGACGATTATGAGGTGAACGCTATCTTGGGGTACAAGGTGGTTCGTGGCAAAAAATTTTATTTGGTGGATTGGAGGGGTTCCGGTCCTGAGGATAGATCCTGGGAGCCTGCTGAGCACATTCAGGCTCCGCAGCTCATTGCTGCCTTCGAACGTAGCGAGGCCCAAGGAGGGGGGGGCATGTTAGGGGTCGAGTTCCCGCTTCTGCACAGGGGGAATCTCGAGCCACCTCCGCCGCGGTCTCCCATTCTTGTCCAGCCGCAGTGGAGTCTGCTCAGCAAAGACGTCGGTCCCAGCGTCTTGCTCATTCTCACTCTGTTCTGAGAGTTACTGCTGCTTCTCCAGTCTCTGCCATTAAAGTCAGTGCTGGTCAGCAGCGAGCGGACTTCTCTGGGACTAAGTCCTTGTCTGCACGTACTGAGCATGTCCAGGGTAAGATCTCCCGTTGGAGATCGAGGGTCATGTGCTCAGGCTCTGCAGCACATTCCATTGGTCCTTTTGGCAGGTCTTGGAAGGGCAAAGGTACTGTAGCCACTTCCTGTGCTGCTGCTATATAAACTGCGCATGACCGCACGGCCATGCGCTAGTATTGTCTTACAATTGAATACGTGTGTTTGTTGTGAGTGCAAGTCGTTCATTAAATACCCCTACCCTATTGTATGACTGTTCACGTATGGAGTATGGCTGCTATCTAGCGCCCGACTAATCACTCAACGTGTCACACACGTATCAGCGTCTATTGCTGTGACCGCCAGTGCGGCGCCACGCACCAGTAGTGCGCTTCCTGACCCACGTCTGGGTGCTTAGTGGTGCCTGCCAGCACGGCACAGTTCGCACTTCGGTGCTCTAATTATAAGAGTTGCCTAACACACCCTGTTGCGGTGTTGTGTCAGCAAGTGGTCTAATCGGACTTCAATCCTGTGTCTTGGGGTTGTGTTCGCTGACTCCTTGCTTGCACTCTTTAGTGCGGTATTGCGGACCTGTGGTTTTACCGGGTTCGCTTCCACCGCCATATTACGCTGCCATTTACTAGCAGCAGGTTTTTACCTGCACGGTGGACCCCGGACTGCGAACGCATCTATTACATCTTTCTTGGTGCGTTCCGCCAGTCCTAACACCTTTTGTGGTTCACCCTAGTTGTGGAGTGTGTCAATGACTGCCTTCTGGACATCTGTCAAGTCTGCAGTCTTCCCTATGATTGTGGAGCCTACTGAAACATACTAAGGGACCTTTTTAAATGCTTAAGAAGCCCTTGCAGATGTTTTTTGTTAATTATTCTAATTTACTGAGACAGTGACTTTTGGGTTTTCATTGGCTGTGAGCCATAATCATCAACATTAACAGAAATAAACAATTGAAATAGGTCATTCTCTTTGTAATGACTCTATATAATAAATGAGTTTCACTTTTTCTATCGAAGAACTGAAATAAATTAACTTTCTTATGATATTCTAATTTTCTGAGAAGCACCTATGTATGCAGTTCATGGGACGTGCTCAGCTCTTCCAGGAAAAAAAAGACAAGAAACAAGCAAGAAGGAAGGCTGAGGATCTGGCAGAGATTTAAAAAACCTGCAGCCTGTGACATCACAGAAAGGCTGGCTTATCCAGACCCTCCTCTCTCTGCATTCTGAGTACTGCAACCTTAAATTTATCAACTTTCTATAACTTCGCTACAAAACCAGCATTCATCTCGGATTAACGTGAGCATTCTAATGAGATCAAATATGTCCTATCTGGGATACATATTTACAGAGAAATCCCTACTTCTTTACCAGACGGAGTTAGAAGCCCGTGTATCGAGGGATGGGCAGATCCACCGAGGGAGAATAAGAATATATATTTTCGTGTTCTTACCGTAAACGGTTTGCATAATATCTTACAAAAACTAAACAAAGAACTTCCATGGATTTCTGGAAACTTCTAGACACTTCTAAACTGTTCTCTGCTAGAGGAAGATTTGAGTCTAGTCGTAAATACCTTTCGGCCATAAAACTCCCCCCAGTACATTGGCAAAGCAGCTCTTGGCTGAGTGAAAGGGAAGGGGGGCTTGTTAGCCCACAGCCTTGAGCAAGAGAAGCTACTTATATGATATTTCATACCATATCGTGACATATGCATTTCATCAAAAATGAAATGGAACTGAATGACAGAATTTACTATAATTAATAAATAAACCTCTGTTGTAATAGGGCTCAAATAATATGCCACATGGTTTAAATATTCCTGTAAAATATACTTACTGTATAGTACTGATAAAAGAAGGGATCAAATACTGATTAAATCTGATAATTTTACCAGTGTTTCAACCCTGCAGCGTGACAAATTTTTCTGCGATTATGCTGGGTTTTCAGTGCAGATATTTCCCATAGGTTTGAATCAGATTAGGTAAATCCACAGGTAAAAAATGCTGCAGAAAGGCATAAAAAACAAATATAATCCACACCTGAAAATATCGATAAAGTTTTTCAAGGACAAATACCAGGAAGTATCACAAACAAAGCAGCTTTTTTTGTCACGTGACATACCAAGAAGAGACAAAAAACGCAGCACCAAAAATGTAAGAAAAAGCATGCAAAAAAAGAATTCTAAAGCACAATGAACAAAAAACACAAGTAAGATAATATATGCAGAAATGGTGCATAAAAAACAACAAAAACATCAAAAACACATAAACTCTCATCGCCGAAATGTAACATAAGACCATGTCCACGCAGTAGTATTGTGATCAGTATTTTACATAAGTATGTGTAAGACAAAATCACGAGTATAGCTTATATAGGTAAGAGATACCAGTTTTCCCATTATACATATAGAAACAATAGGAACACTAACCCCTCTAACAAAAACAGAGCTGCTGGTAGCCAAGTATGATTCCTTTTGTAATCATACCTACTAATGTGCTTCCATAACAGTATAACTTCAAATTATCTGCACAAAGTGTATTTCCTGAAAAATATACACAAAAAACACTGACCTAGCAAGAAACACACACTTAAAAACATTTTTTTAATCAAACAATTATAAAATTTCAATTCCATATCACCATAAGGCCAGTTTCACACATTTTTCACTGTGTGAGCATAGACTATGTGTACAGCCTAGCAGCGGATCTCCCAACCTGAGCTTTATAGCCTTATCAAGCTATAAAGAATCCAATTAGGTTCTGTAGAAGGACGTAGATCTGGGTATTTATTATGATGGAATATAGGCTGAACTGGATGGACAAATGTCTTTTTTCGGCCTTACTAACTATGTTACTATGTTACTATGTATATGTGAGGCTGATGAGTTTCGGGAAGGAGACCTACTGCCAGTCCATACATTGGGGGTCTGTATTTGGACTGAGAAACGATGATGTGTGAAACTTGCTTAAACAGCACCAGTATGACCTCCAGTAATTACAGGCGTACTTATACTAGTTATCTAGATACTCACCTTCTGAACCAGTTCCAGCCTTGGTTCTCCCAGGCTTTCAATGAAAGTGTTATGTGTCACACTTCCTTCAGAGGAACCTACCAGTAGGAGTTGATTGGCTGTAGCGCTTATCTGGTATAATAATGTCACGTGACGAGCCCTGGGTGGCAGTCCAGGAGATAAATATCTGTTGATTTTCTTAAACACTGGAAAATACAGTTTTTAACAAAGCGGACACTTAATTTAAGTACTCAGACAAGGCACTCACTGTGAAAACTTGCAAAACCTAAGTGTGCTTGTTCAAATACACTGCTGCTTCTATATGCAGATATAGTGATAACCATGAGCTGTTGAGGAGACAACCAGAGAATACTCCTTTGAAACTACTCATTTATCACAAATTTGTTGTGAATTTGTCAGACTGTTTAGAATGGATGAAATTAATGGCTCTGTTAGGGCAGTGAGAATCTGGAATTGCTTGCCTGAGGAGGTGGTGATGGCGAACTCAGTCGATGGGTTCAAGAGAGGCCTGGATGTCTTCCTGGAGCAGAACAATATTGTATCATACAATTATTAGGTTCTGTAGAAGGACGTAGATCTGGGGATTTATTATGATGGAATATAGGCTGAACTGGATGGACAAATGTCTTTTTTCGGCCTTACTAACTATGTTACTATGTTACTATTTAAATGCCCCTTACAAACATATAAACATATCTAGGATAACAAATATTTGTATTCTTTTAAAAATTTTGGGGGAAGTTTATGCAAAAATAAAAAATAACAATACCATGAGATATGAATACAAGAGTACATTGTGCTGTATGTTTTAAAAAATATTCTAAAATAGAAGGAAACATGATGATATTTTATTGGGCATCTATTTTTAGGATTCAATTAGAATTATATAGATGACATAGCAAAGAAAATAAAGGTTTGACTATGAATGCTATGACATAGAACAGAAAATAAAAGTTTGAAGTATGAATGATTTGACATATATAGAAAATTCTGTGTGCAACTTATTAGTTATCTTTGCTTCTTATGGAAGCAGGAAAAAGAAGAGATCCAATTAGGAAAAGATTTTAATGACTGTTAAAAAGATTCTCCCATTCTTACATCTGCAACCAGTTTAATTTTCAGAGTAAGTCGTTACATTTTGTACAGAACAACTATTTTAGGATGAGAACATTGCACGATAGACAGTCCAAGGAATCCAGTTTTTGTATAAAAAAAAATGAGATGATCTGTGATTGCAAGATGCACACATTTGTTACAGCGTGCAATTTATTTATTTCCATCAATGTAGGAAAGTTTTTAATTTTCCAATTCAAAATACATAACCAATCATGTTTTCCTTTATTCCGTTGCCTGTCTCCTATGCTTCATTTGTACGTTTCTAATTTTTAAGAAATATTAAATACACCATTCTGCAATTGTACCAAATACATCTAACGATGCAGATTGCATTTTCTTGCCAGACCACAAAATAGAGTAAAGTCTTTTTCTGCACTTTACAGATCACCAGATTTGTCTAGATTATGCTATCACTCATTATTGAGATGTCACCGGCAACATGGTGATTAATGTTGAGCTTTCCTCAGAATATTTGCCTCTCTAAACAGACAACCTCCCAACGAACAAGTAAAGAGTTGATTTCATAAAATTATTTTAAATCTTGCTTAAAAACCATTATTCTCTGCAGCATATTGCCCTAAGATTTGTGCAGCAGGGAACAATGGCAGACAATGTGCGCAGAACACGGCTTGGACTTCATTGAAGCTTACCCTATTGTGTCCTAATTTAATATTGGAAAAGTGCTCCTGTGGACACTACCTTTCTGACAGTATTCTACCATTACCCCTTTAGATTATGATTGTATTTAAATGTATATAAGTGTATTTAAATGACAAGAAATATTTTAATGAAGCAAGTTATAAAACTGATGAGATCCTGCTTTGAACATCTTACTGTGCTTCATCTGGAATCGACTTTTTCTTTGCTTTCTACTTTTCTTACATGGTTAATATATGTCTTGCATATGTCTGTTGTGCATAGATTTGATTTTATAAAGCTGCAAAGAGTTTAAAATATAATAAAAAATGTCTAGCACTTGGTCTAGCACAATTGTTAAGCATTGCAACCCATACGACTGTGTGAGGTCTAGTGGCAGAAAATCCCAAGACCAAAGAATGAGCAAAGGAAGTGAATAGCGTACTAGACCTGGAGGATAGGTTTATGCCTTATTTTGAGTTGTTTTGGTGTATAAAGATACCCTAGAACAGAATAAATGAACTTTCAAGACAAATTCAATTTGGAAAAATTTAATTCTGATAGAAACTAAATTGTCATAAAATTCAAGCAAATACAGTATGCCAGAAACAAAGTTTGTTAAATTAGCTCATCTTCACTTATTATCTATTTCTATCTTTGGGTATCATTATGTTATGTACAAATTGGAACCACTTTTTCTATTTTTAAATGCCTAGAAAGGTGGTTCATTTTGGGTGTGATTTTAATTTTGACAAATCTTATTTACCTGATATACTCGTGTATAAGTTGAGTTTTTCAGTACATTTTTTTGTGCTCAAAAAACGCCCCCCTCGACTTATACACTAGTCATTGTCTCAGAAAGATAAATATGGTGGGTGAGGGGGAGTGGCAGAGCAGTTGGGCAGAGAGGCAGGAGCAGGCAGCTGTGGCTAAAGCCTGTGCCTGCTGCTAAAGAGAAATTAATATTCACTGGCTAGCCTCAGTAATGTAAGTCCTGAAGATGAGGTTCCAACAACAGTAGATGCTGAAAAGATTTTACTGGGGCTGGATTTTGGTTCCAGGTTTTACTAGAAATGGCTAGAAGAGCTTAGGTGGGAAAAATCGCTCCCATATCTCCAGTCTAGGTTTTCCAGGTGCTGTATATCGCAGCTGAGCAAACTCAGAGCTGTCCGTTTGTGGGAGGAGAAAACGTCCTTTTTGTGCTGGTCTACCAATGAGAGAGTGTAGACCTTATTCTAAATGGGTGAGCCCACATCTGCTCTGGAAACTATTTTGTTTATTTTGTTATACCTTTGTGCCAAGAAAAAACTGTTTTCATTCGTAATTTGTGACCGTTTATGGACTTTTAATAAACCGCTCACTATTTGTACTCAAGAACTGGATCCCTGTGTGTACTCTACTGACTGCCAAACTGGGAAAATCCCTAAAATATATTTTATGCTCTTTATGCTATTGTGTTACATATTAATCCTTAAGTTTTTTTTCATTTTTAAGTCTATACATCTATACAAATATGTACAAACAAGCATAACATTATCTTATTTTTTGTAAGTATTGTATATACTTCATTGAATGATTGAATGATACATTATACAATTACTTTACTTCTGCTGCTTCAAAAAGCATTATCTTAAGAAGCATTAAGCCCTTAATGACAGACAATATGTCTTTTAACTGACCTGAGATATACAGTAATAGAATAGCATCCCTATACAGATGACAATAGAGCAGCTGTCGGCTGTCCACTATAGCTGACAACTTGCTGCATTAGCCACAATCAGTGTTTGCACCGTCCAAATCTGTTTAACCCCTTAGATACTGCTGTTCCTCTGTTATCCCACTTGGTGCCCTCAGATCATGATTGTGGGGTCCTGATGTTTGCGAGGGCAATTCACTGCCAAATAGCGGCCTTAGAGTCTGATGACTGTTGTAACCTGTTCAGGAGTTAGCGGCATTTAGGTGGTAAAAATACACATTTTCATTTCTGCCATGCCACATAGCAATAATTCCTGAAAATCACCTGAAGGGTTAATAAACTTTGACTGCATTTTTCAATATGTCAGGTGGTGCTGTTTCTAAAATGGTATAACTTTGGGGGGTTTCCCAAAATATGGGACCCCTAAAGGCGCTTCAAACAAGGATAGGTCCACAAAAAAATAAATTTGAAAAAATTTAAAATTGCTGCTACTTTTTCAAACCTCCTAAAATGCTAACAAAATAAAAGAACATTGTACAAATGGTGCTGATGTAAAGCAGACAAATGGGAAATGTTACGTATTAATGTTTTGCTGTGGTATGACTATCTGGATTAAAGTGATAATCATTCAAAGTTTGAAAATTGCAAATTTAACATTTTTCTCAAATTTCTGATATTTTTTATAAACACAAAACATATTTGTTAGGACTGGCGGAACGCACCAAGAGAGATGATATAGATGTGTTCGCAGTCCGGGGTCCACCGTGCAGGTGAAACCTGCTGCTAGGAAATGACAGACTATATGGCGGTATCCAAAAGTATACACGCATGGGTTAAACCTCACCAAGCGTGAAGAAAGCGATCCTGTTGCGTCACAGGTCCGCGGTACCGCACATAGAGCGCGAGCAAGTGGTCAGCGAACTTAACCCCAACAGGGATTGTAGTCCGATTAGACCCTTGCTGGCACTACACCGCTACTGGGTGTGTAAGGAAATATATAATTATAGCACCGAAGTGCGAAGTGTGCCGTGCTGGCAGGTACCACTAAGCACCCAGACGTGGGTCAGGAAGCGCACACTGGCGCGTGGCACCGCACTGGCGGTCACAGCAATAGACGCTGATACGTGTGTGACACGTTGAGTGATTAGTCGGGCACTAGATAGCAGCCATACACCATACGCGAACAGTCATACAATAGGGTAGGGGTATTTAATGAACGACTTGCACTCACAACAAACACACGTATTCAATTGTACACTAGCGCATGGCCGTGCGGTCATGTGCAGTTTATATAGTTGCAGGACAGGAAGTGGCCACAGAAACTTTGGCCTTCCAAGACCTGCCAAGAGGACCAATAGAATGCGCTGCAGAGTCTGAGCACATGACCCTCGATCTCCAACGGGAGATCTTGCCCTGGGCATGCTCAGTGTGCGCAGACAAGGACTTAGTCCCAGAGAAGTCCACTCGCTGCTGACCAGCACTGACTTTAATGGCAGGAGCTGAAGAAGCAGCAGTATCTCTCTGAACAGAGTGAGACCGAGCAAGACGCTGGGACCGACGTCCCTGCTGAGCAGGCTCCACTGCGGCTGGATAGGAATGGGGGACCGCAGCGGAGACGGCTCGAGATTCCCCCTGTGCAGAAGTGGGAACTCGAGACCTAACATTACCCCCCCTCCTAGGGCCCCCCCCTCCTTGGGCCTCGCTACGCTCGAAGGCAGCAATGAGCTGTGGGGCCCGAATGTTTTCAGCAGGCTCCCATGACCTGTTCTCTGGACCATAACCCTTCCAATCCACCAGATAGAACTTTTTGCCGCGTACCACCTTACACCCCAAAATAGCGTTCACCTCGTAATCGTCCGTAGACGAACCCGATGTCCCGGCAGATGACTCGGAAATCCGGGACATGTATACGGGTTTCAAGAGGGACACATGAAAGGTGTCGGTGATACCCAAGCGTGGAGGAAGAGCCAGGCGGTAGACCACAGGATTAACCTGTTCGAGAACCTTGAAGGGACCCAAGTAGCGAGGAGCAAACTTAGTGGACTCAACTCGCAGCCTGATGTTACGGGCGGAGAGCCACACCAAGTCGCCAGGAGCAGAGGTCGGAGTGGGGCGCCGATGAACATCGGCGGAGGACCTCATTCTCTCCTTGGAAGCCCGAATGGCATCCTGAGTGCGATCCCAAATGTCCCGTGCCTCCACAGCCCAGTCTGCCACCCTGGATTCGGCGGAAGACACGGGCATGGGCACAGGTACCCGTGGATGCTGACCATAGTTAAGGAGGAATGGAGTCTGTCCAGTGGAGTCAGCTACAGCATTGTTAAGAGCAAACTCCGCCCACGGTAGCAAAGATGCCCAGTCATCTTGCTTAGCAGAGACAAAATGTCGCAGATATGTGACCAAGGTCTGGTTGGCTCTCTCCACCAACCCATTCGTCTCGGGATGATATGCCGAAGAGAGATTCAACTCGATACTGAGAAGGCGACAAAGCTCTCTCCAGAACCGAGACGCAAACTGGGGACCCCGGTCACTGACAATTTTGTCTGGCATACCGTGAAGACGGAAGATGTGTTTAACAAACAATGCTGCCAAGGCCCGTGCAGAAGGTAGCCGAGGAAGCGGCACCAAATGCACCATTTTAGAAAAATGGTCGGCAAACCCACAACAAAGTCCATCCCGACCATCTCCCAGGGCCTGTCTGCCACAGGCAGAGGGTATAACAACCCAGCTGGCCGTTGACGGAGAGACTTATTTTTGGCAGAAGAGACACATGCCCGAACGTAGTCTCCTACATCACGAACCATATGTGGCCACCAATACATTCTCGCCAACAACTCAGATGTCCTCTTTGCCCCAAAGTGTCCACCCACTCTGGACGAATGAGCCCACGAGAGAACCTCCGGACGCAAATTGATGGGAACAAAAGTCTTGCCCGGAGGCACAGACTCAAGCGAAACCGGAGCTACGGTTCTCAGACTCTCTGAAGGGACAATGAGCCGAGGCTCGTCCTCCTCCTCCACAGTTGACACCAGGGAGCGAGAGAGAGCGTCAGCACGAATGTTCTTCTCCCCGGCGAGATAATGAAGTGTGAAGTGGAACCGGGAGAAAAACAAGGACCATCTGGCCTGACGAGAATTCAGCCGCTGGGCTGTCTGTAAATAGACCAAATTCTTGTGGTCCGTGAAGACTTGGAATGGGAACTGAGCACCCTCCAAGAGATGTCTCCATTCCGAAAAGGCCAACTTCATTGCCAGCAGCTCCCTATCCCCGATGGAGTAATTTCTCTCCGCTGGTGAGAAGGTCTTTGAGAAGAAGAAGCATGGGTGCTTCCGACCTTGAGCATCCTTTTGATAGAGGACTGCTCCTGCACCAACGGATGAGGCATCCACCTCCATTAGGAATGGCTTATCCACATCGGGACGATGTAAGATGGGAGCGCTAGCAAAGTGGGACTTAATAGAAGTGAAGGCCTTGGAGACCTCTTCGGACCACAATTTAGGATTCGCTCCCTTCTTGGTGAGGGATACCAAGGGAGCTACCAGGGTTGAGAAGTGGGGGATGAACTGACGATAGTAATTTATGAACCCCATAAAGCGCTGCACCGCTTTCAGAGAATGGGGTACCTGCCAGTCCATCACTGCCTGTAGTTTGGCAGGATCCATAGCCAATCCCTGGGCCGAGATGATGTAGCCCAGGAAAGGTAAAGACTCCTGCTCAAACATACACTTCTCCAACTTGGCATAGAGGGAGTTTGCCCGTAGGAGGTCGAAGACTTTGCAAACATCTCTCCAGTGGGAGTCAATATCTGGAGAGTAGATGAGAATATCATCCAGATAGACTACGACCGAGGTGGAAAGCATATCCCGGAAGATATCATTCACAAAGTCTTGGAAAACGGCTGGGGCATCACCAGATATTCATAGTGCCCATCCCTGGTGTTAAAGGCCGTCTTCCATTCGTCCCCCTCACGGATGCGAATCAGGTTGTAAGCACCCCGCAGATCTAATTTAGTAAATACCCTTGCTCCCCGAAGTCTATCGAATAACTCAGATATCAAGGGCAAAGGATACTTATTCTTAACGGTGGTGGCGTTAAGACCCCTGTAGTCTATGCATGGGCGCAATTCCCCATTCTTCTTCTGCACGAAGAAGATCCCTGCCCCAGCAGGTGACACTGACTTCCTAATGAATCCTCTTGCCAGATTTTCCTGGATGAAATTTGACATTGCCTCCGTCTCCGGGAGAGATAGCGGATAAACTCGACCCCGGGGAGGCTCAGCACCAGGCAAGAGATCAATAGGACAGTCATAGGGGCGATGAGGCGGAAGGACCTCCGCCGCCTTTTTGGAGAACACGTCTGCATAAGACCAATACTGCTTGGGGAGAGAGGATAGATCTGCGGGTACCTCAGTAGTAGCAACCTGAACGCACTCCCTCTGACACCTACCCCCACAAGATTCACCCCAACCCAGAATTCTGCCTGATGACCACTCGATATGAGGAGAGTGGTACCGTAGCCAAGGTATTCCCAACAGGACCTCATCAATTCCTTCCGGAATGACGAGCAGAGAAATTATCTCCTGATGAGATGGCGACATGGACAGAGTAAAAGGGATGGTCTGGTGTGTTATCTGTGAGGGCAATGTCGACCCATTCACCACTCGCACCGTTACTGGTTGAGCAAGCATTACCAGGGGTATTGCGTGACGTTGGGCGAAGGCAGAAGACATAAAATTGCCCTCCGCCCCAGAATCCACGCAGAGCTCTACCGAGTGGGAGAATGAGCCAATAGTAATTGTCCCCTTAAAGGACAACTTAGAGGCAAACGTCGCCGTGTCTAGTGTACCTCCACCTACTACCACTAGACGCTGACGTTTCCTTGACCGCTGAGGACATCTGGTGGCTAGATGTCCTGACTGCTGGCAAACATGACAGACCCTGAGTGCACAAGCGGTCCGGGACTTAGATCCTGCTTGTGACACTTCCCTGGCCTCATGTGGCTCAGGAACCAGGACCGGAGATTCCAGAGGTTTGGCGAAAGTAGGAGCCAGCCGAAACCTCTGCCTACACTGGGCTCGCTCTAACCTCCGCTCGTTAAAACGGAGGTCAATTCGAGTGGAGACAGTTATTAACTCCTCCAGTGTGGCAGGAATCTCCCTAGTGGCCAGAGCGTCCTTTACGTGGTCAGCCAAGCCCCTCCAAAATATGGGGATAAGAGCTTTATCCGACCAATCCAGCTCAGATGCTAAGGTGCGGAATTGGACGGCAAAATGACTGACCAAGGACTCACCCTGAGTTAATGCCAGCAATTGGAGCGCAGTATCATGGGTGACTTGAGGTCCTAAAAAGACCTGTTTCAGAGCGCTCAGAAACAGCGGAGCACTCTGCACCACATGATCGCCACGCTCCCACAGCGGCGTAGCCCATTCCAACGCCCTGTCCGACAATAGAGACAGAATAAATCCCACCTCAGCCCGCTCTGTGGGAAAACGTGCAGCCAGGAGCTCGAGGTGAATAGAGCACTGACTCACAAATCCCCTACAAAACTTGCTATCACCAGAAAATTTTTCTGGCAGCAGGAGGCGAGATAATGTCGGAACAGGGGTGGCAATGGACATAGTAGCTGCAGCCACGCTGGCAGCCTGTACAGCTACTGCAGTAACATCCACAGCTGAAGTCACGCTCTCGAGAGCCGCCAACCTACATTCCAGCTGCTGGATATACCGCAGAGATTGCTGTTTGTCTGTCATCACTAGCCAGACCCTGGTGCTAGTGTAATGTTAGGACTGGCGGAACGCACCAAGAGAGATGATATAGATGCGTTCGCAGTCCGGGGTCCACTGTGCAGGTGAAACCTGCTGCTAGGAAATGACAGACTATATGGCGGTATCCAAAAGTATACACGCGTGGGTTAAACCTCACCCAGCGTGAAGAAAGCGATCCTGTTGCGTCACAGGTCCGCGGTACCGCACATAGAGCGCGAGCAAGTGGTCAGCGAACTTAACCCCAACAGGGATTGTAGTCCGATTAGACCCTTGCTGGCACTACACCGCTACTGGGTGTGTAAGGAAATATATAATTATAGCACCGAAGTGCGAAGTGTGCCGTGCTGGCAGGTACCACTAAGCACCCAGACGTAGGTCAGGAAGCGCACACTGGCGCGTGGCACAGCACTGGCGGTCACAGCAATAGACGCTGATACGTGTGTGACATGTTGAGTGATTAGTCGGGCGCTAGATAGCAGCCATACACCATACGCGAACAGTCATACAATAGGGTAGGGGTATTTAATGAACGACATGCACTCACAACAAACACACGTATTCAATTGTACACTAGCACATGGCCGTGCGGTCATGCGCAGTTTATATAGTTGCAGGACAGGAAGTGGCCACAGAAACTTTGCCCTTCCAAGACCTGCCAAGAGGACCAATAGAATGCGCTGCAGAGTCTGAGCACATGACCCTCGATCTCCAACGGGAGATCTTGCCCTGGGCATGCTCAGTGTGCGCAGACAAGGACTTAGTCCCAGAGAAGTCCACTCGCTGCTGACCAGCACTGACTTTAATGGCAGGAGCTGAAGAAGCAGCAGTAACTCTCTGAACAGAGTGAGACCGAGCAAGATGCTGGGACCGACGTCCCTGCTGAGCAGGCTCCACTGCGGCTGGATAGGAATGGGGGACCGCAGCGGAGACGGCTCGAGATTCCCCCTGTGCAGAAGCGGGAACTCGAGACCTAACAATATTGACCTAAATTTACCATTATCATAAAGTATAATGTGTCATGAAAAAACAGTCTCAAAATCACTGAGATTTGTTGAAGCGTTCCAGAGTTCTTACCACATAAAGTGACACTGGTCAGATTTCAAAAATATGGCTCCGTCACTAAGGGGTTAAGGTCACAAATTATTCAACTCAGTTTAAATGCAAACTGTATAAACCGATATTTATCTGAGCTTTTGGCTGAGATTATATTGAAGATAATATTTCCATTAATATTTAATCATTTGAAAATCAACTTATTTTTATTATATAAACAGGAACAAAGGTTTAGAATACACAGATAAGATTATGTACATGGATGAACCCCCAGGATTTGGCTTCCACTTTGAAACTTTTTGCCAAGTTCATAAGGATAACTGTTGTGGTACTGCTAATGATCTCTAAAGCATTTCCAGCAGCGAAATATCTTGATCGCCACATGAAAAGCTGCATTACACTCCAACGGAGTAATAATATATAGTTATGGGAAATTCTCATAAATACCCCACTTTTACTATTGAAATATTTTAAACTGAAAAATATAAAAGAAAGTTAAACATTGAAAGGTATCTCATACTAAACATATAATATTCACTGACATAATAATTAAATTATTTTGTTAATTTAATACTAATTGATTTTTTTAATAAAATGCACTTTCAAAAGAACATTACTAACGAACGAAAAAAGGATTAGCTTCTTTGTTGCGATATATATATATATATGGGTCCATGGACCCATAGAAGTGCTGATTGCACAAAACGGCCGTCGTCCACTTGCACTCCCCGCTCCCTCACAATAACCTGGCATGTGTCTAATATAATCCGTGTTATGGACTGAAGGCACATTAAAGACGTCCATTTCAGCATACTGGTGAGTGCCGCTGTCTTTTATCTCTTCATAAGGAAAATGGGACTATCACTGTTTTGTTAAGCTGAGCACCAGAATCCAGTTGCTTTTGGTAAACCGCATGTGAGAGGAAGAGCAGCTTTTAAAAGGAAAAGGGTTGATGGTGAAAGTTGGTGTCATGGTGCCATTCCACTTCTATGCAAGGATTACTCATTTTTCTTTACTTAGCTGCTTTTTTTCTTGCCATAATACAAATTCTAACAGTCTATTCAGTAGGACTATCAGCTGTGTATCCATCAGACTTCTGCACAACAAAACTGATGGTCCTAACACCATTTATAAGGCAAAAAATCCCACTTATTAAACCTGACAGGGCTCACCTGTGAAGTGAAAACCATTCCCAGTGACTACCTCTTGAAGCTCATCAAGAGAATGCCAAGAGTGTGCAAAGCAGTCATCAAAGCAAAAGGTGGCTACTTTGAAGAACCTAGAATATAAGACATAATTTCAGTTGTTTTACACTTTATTGTTCAGTATATAATTCCACATGTGTTAATTCATAGTTGTGATGCCTTCAGTGTGAATGTAACTATAGGATTAGTAATGGATAGGTGTCTTACAGATGGCTCTCCATTACTAACCCATGGGCTTGATGTCACCTGACATTACAAAGGTGACATCAACCCCTCAAATATGAACATCACATGCAACCTCTACAGGGCAAGCAGGAGGAGCAAGGCAAAGTGCCAGAACTGGCGTAGCTTATAGATGCATCTTTTCTAGACAGCTGTGGGCTGCTATTGAGGCTGGGGGGACCTATAGCCATGGCCCCTTACCAGCCTGAGAATATCAGCCCCCAGCTGTCTGCTTTAGCAAGGCTGGTTGTCACAAATGGGGGGACCCCATGCCATTTTTTAAAATTATTTAAATAATAAGAAATAAGGCTTGGGGACCGCGTTATTCTTAATAACCAGCCTTGCTGAAGCTGACAGCTGGGGGTTGCAGCCCCTAGCTGTGAGTTTTGCCTGGCTGGTTATCATAAATAACCCACGCAGGGTTTTTTTTCAATTATTTAGTTACAGATCAGGAGCGGCTGATAAATACACCCATCCGCCGCTCATCCTCTCACTGTTATTAGCAGCATTTGTCAGCTGATGATAGCTGTAGTCTCATCAGCTGACACCAGTGACCGCAGGTAAGCTTTATTCCTCCAGTCACAGCTGAGCACTCAAGCTCTCTTTTGACAGAGTGGGAACCACAGCTGTCTGACCAGCAGGGATCATTTCACTGCTGTTCAGAATCGCTACATCAGTGTATCCCATGCTGTCAAACAGCATGGGAAACAACGGCTTTTATGCTGTGCATGTTTGGCTATATTTGGCAATTAAATTAGCGATTAAATTGACGAATATTGCAAATTCAGCAATCGTGTGCCGAACCGAATATTGAAATATTCGCTCATTTCTAATAAACACTACTAGAACAAATTTATACTGGATGCATGAGTTTGGCTTCATGTTAATTGATGGTGTTTGAGAGCTTCATTTCTTTTATGGAAACATGAATTCACAGATGGGTTGCTATTGTAAAAGAGAATATACTACCATCACTTCGTGTCTTTGGTAGATGTGCACTTTTCCTACATGACAGAACAACACATATCTAAAACCACTGTTGCATTTCTTAAGTATAACATTATGACAGTGATTCAGTGGCCAGTGATGTTACCTGATCACCTATGGGGAATTTTAACCCCTTTACCCCCAAGGGTGGTTGGCATGTTAATAACCAGGCCAATTTTTACAATTCTGACCACTATCCCTTTATGAGGTGATAACGCTGGAATGCTTCCATGGATCCAGGGGATTCTGACATATTGTACTTCATTATAGTGGTAAAATTTGTTTGATATGACTTAAGTTTATTTGTGAAAAAAACAGAAATTTGGTGAACATTTTAAAAATTCCACAATTTTCCAACTTTTAATTTTCATGCTCTTAAATCACAGAGATATGTCACATAAAATACTTAATAGGTGACATTTCCCACATGTTTAATTTACATCAGCACAATTTTGGAACCAAATTTTATTTTTGTTAGGAAGTTATAAGGGTTAGAAGTTAAAGAGTAGTGATGAGCGAACGTGCTCGCTACTACTCGTTACTCGCCCGAGTATTGCTATGCTCCAGGATTATTCAGCGGTAACTGCAGTCTCCACCCAGCAGTTATTGCGGACTTTAGAGACCCAATCATGGTGCAGGGATTGTCTGCCAGGCCATGAAATGCTGCAGCCATTTTTGTTGTGGTTGTGCCATGATTGGCTGGGCCGCACATCATCATCCCGAGTATAAGAGACGAGGCGCCGCCCTGCTCGCCGCATTCTGTTCCTGTTTCAGGGAGAGTAGGGAGAGCTGGTGCTGAAATAGGGTCAGAATTGTGGTTTTTAGAGGTAGTGTAGGTTTGCAACTCTTACATCCACAACTCCTGAGAAACCAACAGTCCTTTTTAGGGCTAATTCGTGGGTCCTGATATTGCAGCGCTAGGCAGGCAGTGCACAGGATATCCACATCAGTGCAAGGCCTGCAGGCACTGTATGTGTATCCATTGGTCTCACTGCATCCTTCCCAAAGCTCCATAACTGCCTGCTGCTGCTGCAGCTTATTTACTGTCTATATACTTTTTTTTTCCAAAAACTCCCCCCCCCCCAAAAAAAAAAAAAAAAGTCTGTTCTGTCAGACTGAGGCCTGTTGAAAAATTATAGTTTGTCAGGCATACATAGCATAGTTGTGTGTGCTACCCTTGTGCTCCCTTTTTTTGGGGGGTGTTTTAAATTCACCGAAAAAGGCCTCATATATCTGTGTGCTCCAAGTTTGGCCATTGGAGGCCGGTATATTTTTTTTTGGCTGTCTGTCAAATTCTTTACAGCACTATTTTGCCAAAAAATTTAATTGAAAGGGCACAGATTTGCCAGTGTGATATTTCTGTTGCAGCCGTCATATATCTCTGCTCCAAGTTTTGGCATTGGAGGCCAGTGTACTTATTTTTTGGCTGTGTAAAACTCAAATTCTATACAGCGCTATTTCGTCCCCCAAAAAATTGAAAGGCCACAGATTTGCTAGCGTGGCATTTCTGTTACAGCGATCATATATCTCTGCTCCAAGTTTTGGCATTGGAAGCCGGTGTACTTATTTTTTGGCTGTGTGAAACTCAAATTCTATACAGCGCTATTCAGCCTAAAAAAAAATTTGAAAGGCCACAGATTTGCCAGTGAGGTATTTCTGTTACAACCGTCATATATCTCTGCTCCAAGTTTTAGCATTGGAGGCCGGTATACTTAATTTTTGGCTGTGTGATACTCAAATTCTATACAGCGCTATTCAGCCTAAAAATTTTTTGAAAGGCCACAGATTTGCAAGTGTGGTATTTCTGTTACAGCCGTCATATATCTCTGCTAAAAGTTTTGGAATTGGAGGCTGGTGTACTTATTTTTTGGCTGTGTGAAACTCAAATTCTATACAGCGCTATTTCACTTAAATTAACTTAAAATTTTTTTTAACCCCTTAAGCCCCGAGGGTGGTTTGCACGTTAATGACCGGGCCAATTTTTACAATTCTGACCACTGTCCCTTTATGAGGTTATAACTCTGGAACGCTTCAACGGATCTTGGCGATTCTGACATTGTTTTCTCGTGACATATTGTACTTCATTTTAGTAGTAACATTTATTCGATATAACTTGCGTTTATTTGTGAAAAAAACGGAAATTTGGCGAAAATTTTGAAAATTTCGCAATTTTCCAACTTTAAATTTTTATGCCCTTAAATCACAGAGATATGTCACGCAAAATACTTAATAAGTAACATTTCCCACATGTCTCCTTTACATCAGCACAATTTTGGAACCAAAATTTTTTTTTGTTAGGGAGTTATAAGGGTTCAAAGTTGACCAGGAATTTCTCATTTTTACAACACCATTTTTTTTTAGGGACCACATCTCATTTGATGTCATTTTGAGGGGTCTATATGATAGAAAATACCCAAGTGTGACACCATTCTAAAAACTGCACCCCTCAAGGTGCTCAAAACCACATTCAAGAAGTTTATTAACCCTTCAGGGGTTTCACAGGAATTTTTGGAATGTTTAAATAAAAATGAATATTTAACTTTTTTTCACACAAAATTTATTTCAGCTCCAATTTGTTTTATTTTACCAAGGGTAACAGGATAAAATGGATGCCAAACATTGTTGTACAATCTGTACTGAGTACGCTGATACCCCATATGTGGGGGTAAACCACTGTTTGGGCGCATGGCAGAGCTCGGAAGGGAAGGAGCGCCATTTGACTTTTAAATGCAAAATTGACAGGAATTGAGATGGGACACCATGTTGCGTTTGGAGAGCCACTGATGTGCCTAAACATTGAAACCCCCCACAAGTGACACCATTTTGGAAAGTAGACACCCTAAGGAACTTATCTAGATGTGTGGTGACCACTTTGACCCACCAATTGCTTCACAGAAGTTTATAATGCAGAGCCGTAAAAATAAAAAATCATATTTTTTCACAAAAATGATCTTTTCGCCCCCAATTTTTTATTTTCCCAAGAGTAAGAGAAGAAATTGAACCTCAAAAATTGTTGGCCAATTTGTCCTGAGTACGCTGATACCCCGTATATGGGTGTAAACCATTGTTTGGGCGTATGGCAGAGCTCGGAAGGGAAGGAGCGCCATTTTACTTTTCAATGCAAAATTGACTGGAATTGAGATGGGATGCCATGTTGCGTTTGGAGAGCCCCTGATGTGCCTAAACATTGAAATCCCCACAAGTGACACCATTTTGGAAAGTAGACCCCTTAAGGAACTTATCTAGAGGTGTGGTGAGCACTTTGACCCAACAAGTGCTTCACAGAAGTTTATAATGCAGAGCCGTAAAAATAAAAAATCATATTTTTTCACAAAAATAATCTTTTCGCCACCAATTTTTTATTTTCCCAAGGGTAAGAGAAGAAATTAGACCACAAAAGTTGTTGTGCAATTTGTCCTGAGTGCGACGATACCCCATATGTGGGGGTAAACCACTGTTTGGGCGCATGGCAGAGCTCGGAAGGAAAGGAGCGCCATTTGACTTTTCAATGCAAAATTGACTGGAATTGAGATGGGACGCCATGTTGCGTTTGGAGAGCCCCTGATGTGCCTAAACATTGGAACCCCTCACAAGTGACACCATTTTGAAAAGTAGACCCCTTAAGGAACTTATCTAGATGTGTGGTGAGCACTTTGACCCAACAAGTGCTTCACAGAAGTTTATAATGCAGAGCCGTAAAAATAAAAAATCTTATTTTTTCACAAAAATGATCTTTTCGCCCCCAATTTTTTATTTTCCCAAGGGTAAGAGAAGAAATTAGACCACAAAAGTTGTTGTGCAATTTGTCCTGAGTGCGACGATACCCCATATGTGGGGGTAAACCACTTTTTGGGTGCATAGCAGAGCTCGGAAGGGAAGGAGCGCCATTTGACTTTTCAATGCAAAATTGACTGGAATTAAGATGGGACGCCATGTTGGTTTGGAGAGCCCCTGATGTGCCTAAACATTAAAAACCCCCACAAGTGACACCATTTTGGAAACTAGACCCTCTAAGGAACTTATCTAGATGTGTTTTGAGAGCTTTGAACCCCCAAGTGTTTCACTACAGTTTATAACGCAGAGCCGTTAAAATAAATATATTTTTTTTTCGCAAAAATTTTTTAGCCCCCAGTTTTGTATTTTCACAAGGGTAACATAATAAATTGGACCCCAAAAGTTGTTGTCCAATTTGTCCTGAGTACGCTGATACCCCATATGTGGGGGGGAACCACTGTTTGGGCGCATGGCAGAGCTCGGAAGGGAAGGAGCGCCATTTGGAATGCAGACTTAGATGGATTGGTCTGCAGGCGTCACGTTGCATTTGCAGAGCCCCTGATGTACCCAAATAGTAGAAACCACCCACAAGTGACCCCATATTGGAAACTAGACCTCCCATGGAACTTATCTAGATGTGTTGTGAAAACTTTGAACCCCCAAGTGTTTCACTACAGTTTACAACGCAGAGCCGTGAAAATAAAAATCCTTTTTTTTCCCACAAAAATGATTTTTAGCCCCCAAAATTTTTATTTTCCCAAGGATAACAAGAGAACTTGGACCCAAAAAGTTGTTGTCCAATTTGTCTCGAGTACGCTGATACCCCATATGTTGGGGTAAACCCCTGTTTGGGCGCACGGGAGAGCTCGGAAGTGAAGGAGCACTGTTTTACTTTTTCAACGCAGAATTGGCTGGAATTGAGATCGGACGCCATGTCGCGTTTGGAGAGCCCCTGATGTGTCTAAACAGTGGAAACCCCCCAATTATAAATGAAACCCTAATCCAAACACACCCCTAACCCTAATCCCAACTGTAACCCTAACCACACACCTAACCCTGACACACCCCTAATTCTAATCCCAACCCTAATCCCAACCGTAAATGTAATCCAAACCCTAACCCTAGCCCCAACCCTAGCCCTAACCCTAACCCTAACCGGAAAATGGAAATAAATACATTTTTTTTAATTTTATTATTTTTCCCTAAGGCTAGGTTCACATTGCGTTAGGGAAATCCGTTTAGCACTAGCGGATTGCGCTAACACAATGTCTTTTTAGGTGTCGTGTTTAGTGGTCGCGTTAACGTCCCCGCTCTGGAAGATCGGGGATCGGACCTCGGGCGCGCCGCGGACGCTGCAAGCAGCGTCTGAGGCGCGCCACAAAAGAATGGCACCTTGCTAGCGCGAGCCGAAAATGGCACGCTCTAGCGATGCGCTACACCCGAAAATCA
This sequence comes from Ranitomeya imitator, assembly GCF_032444005.1. Classification (NCBI taxonomy): domain Eukaryota; kingdom Metazoa; phylum Chordata; class Amphibia; order Anura; family Dendrobatidae; genus Ranitomeya; species Ranitomeya imitator. The sequence goes on from NC_091284.1 coordinate 601,703,964, forward strand.
CATTGCTGTCAATGGTTGTGCTAACGGACCCGTTGCACGGCGTTAATTGTGACATTTTCGCCGTGCAACGCTGTCCGTTAGCGTTAACCCATTAACGCAATGTGAACCTAGCCTAACTAAGGGGGTGATGAAGGGGGGTTTGATTTACTTTTATAGCGAGTTTTTTAGCGGATTTTTATGATTGGCAGCCGTCACACACTAAAAGACGCTTTTTATAGCAAAAAAGTTTTTGCGTCTCCACATTTTGAGACCTATAATTTTTCCATATTTTGGTCCACAGAGTCATGTGAGGTCTTGTTTTTTGCGGGACGAGTTGACTTTTTTATCGGTTACATTTTCGGACACGTGACAGTTTTTGATCGCTTTTTATTCCGATTTTTTTGTGAGGCAGAATGACCAAAAACCAGCTATTCATGAATTTCTTTTGGGGGAGGCGTTTATACCGTTCCGCGTTTGGTAAAATTGATGAAGCAGTTTTATTCTTCGGGTCAGTACGATTACAGCGACACCTCATTTATATCATTTTTTTTATGTTTTGGCGCTTTTATACGATAAAAGCTATTTTATAGAAAAAATAATTATTTTGGCATCGCTTTATTCAGAGGACTATAACTTTTTTATTTTTTTGGTTATGATGCTATATGGCGGCTCGTTTTTTGCGGGACAAGATGACGTTTTCAGAGGTAACATGGTTATTTATATCCGTCTTTTTGATCGCGTGTTATTCCACTCTTTGTTCAGCGTTATGATAATAAAGCGTTGTTTTTTTTGGCTCGTTTTTTTTTTTTTTTTCTTACGGTGTTCACTGAAGGGGTTAACTAGTGGGCCAGTTTTATAGGTCGGGTCGTTACGGACGCGGCGATACTAAATATGTGTACTTTTATTGTTTTTTTGTTTTTTTTTTTATGTAAAGAAATGTATTTATGGGAATAATATTTTTTTTTTCTGCTTTATTTAGGAATTTTTTTTTTATTTTTTTTTTTTACAAGTGTGGAAATTTTTTTTTTTACTTTTTCACTTTGTCCCAGGGGGGGACATCACAGATCACCGATCTGACAGTGTGCACAGCACTCTGTTAGATCGGTGATCTTACATACAGCCGGGCAGGATTAGAGCTGCAGCTGCAGCCTGATCCTGACCCGGAAGTGCTCCCTGCAGGACCCGGATGCAGCCCGGCGGCCATTTTGGATCCGGGGACTGCAGGGAGAAGACGCTCGGTACACGGTGAGCACATCACCGTGTACCGATCGTCTCAGGGAAGCCCGCAGGGAGCCCCCTCCCTGCGCGATGCTTCCCTGCACCGCCGGCACACCGCGATCATCTTTGATCGCGGTGTGCCGGGGGTTAATGTGCCGGGAGCGGTCCGTGACCGCTCCTGGCACATAGTGCCGGATGTCAGCTGCGATAGGCAGCTGACACCCGGCCGCGATCGGCCGCGCTCCCCCCGTGAGCGCGGCCGATTGCATATGACGTACTATCCCGTCCATGGGAATTAAGTCCCAGGTCACCTGGACGGGATAGTACGTCATATGGGATTAAGGGGTTAATACAGTCTGTTAGGTCAGGCTGAGGCCTGCCTGGTATTTGGGTTTGAAAAATCGTAGATTTGCAGGCATACTGATCGCATATTATTTCGCTACTAATAAAGACATTTGTGTTGAGCATTTGAAATAGTGCAGTTGTCCATTTAAAATGGGCAAGGCAAGGGGCAAGGGACGGGGAAGTTGACGTGATGCTCATGGTGCATCCAGAGGACGAGGCCGTGGGCAAGGTGAAAGTGGGCAACAACAAAGACCCACATCTTCTACCTTGACTTTCCTGTCCCAGTTTCTAGGGGACCGCAGCACACCACTATTGAAGCCAGAGCAGTGTGAAACGGTTGTTGGTTGGATAGCAGATAATGCTTCCAGTCACTTAGCCACCACCACCTTGTCTTCCACATTGTCAAGTCTCAGTAGCCGTGAGTGTGTCCAGGATATTCATCACCCTGATCCTTCTTCCTCCCACAATGCCGAGTGCCCTGAGACAACTGATCCCACACTTGGACACTCTTAAGTGCTGTTCAGTTTTCCAATTCAAGATTCAGAAATCTCTGCCGCTCAACTTGAAGTGGGGAAAGATGAGATCGCATGTAGAGCTGCCCAAAGCTTTGACCAGCCCAGGGTCACACAAAGGCGATGGTGGGAAAGTGTCACAAGAGGTGGACGATGATGAGACACAATTGCCAGAAAGTCAGGAGGAGGAGCAGGGTGCGGATGTGGAAGACGAGGTGGTGGATGAAATAGTGACTGACCCAACCTGGCAGGAGGACATGCATAGCGAGGACAGCAGCACAAATGGGGAAGGAAGCATATCCCCCCAACAGGTAGGAAGAAGCAGTGTGGTGGCCACACACAGAAGGCATGCATCCGTTCCCCGTAACACCAAAAGGAGTGAAGTTGCCATTCCACCTGTGAGATCTTCCCGAGTCTCGCTATTTTTTAAAGACTGTGCCGATAACCCCAAACAGGACATTTGCAGCATCTGCCATGCCCCCATCAGCAGGGGTAGCAAAACAACCAGCCTGACCACCACCAGCATGATCAGGCACATGCAAGCAAAGCACCCGACTTTGTGGGCTGAATCTCAGGCTCTAGGACCACTGCCTGCTGTGTTGTGAATTCTGTTGTCGAACTCCCTCCTGTGGTCGTGAATGGTACTTCGGCGAGTTCTGTCCATGGACTCCCTCTGGTGGCTGTGAGTGGAGCTGCTGCTTCTGAGGTTCCTTACACAGGTGACGTGGTTTATCCTTTGGTTGGCTGCTCTATTTAACTCCACTCAGATCGTTACTCCATGCCAGCTGTCAATGTTCCTGCATTGGTTCAGTTCGCTCTTGGATCTTTCTGGTGACCTGTCTTCTCCAGCAGAAGCTAAGTTCCTGCTAGTTATTATTTGTTCATTGTTTCCTTGTCCAGCTGGTTATCATGATTTTGCCTTGCTAGCTGGAAACTCTGGGATGCAGAGTGGCATCTCCGCACCGTTAGTCGGTGCGGAGGTCTTTTTGCACACTCTGCGTGGTCTTTTGTAGTTATTTGTGCTACCGCAAAGATACCTTTCCTATCCTCTGATGGACCCGTAGAAGCGCCTCCGCGCGAAACGGCCGTCGTCTGTCTCGTCACTGCACCCTCCCGCACCGCCTCCCTCTCATGCCGTAGCCTGTACTGTACCAAGTTTGGAAGATTGTGCCATGCCTATTAAAGGACTTGTTCACATCTGAAGAATTGGGGTGAGTGCTGCTTTCTTTAGTTCTTTGTTTCTATGTGGATTATCCTATTCTTTAAGCAAGCACCTCCCTACCTTCAGTGGAAGCTTGATCCGTCCAGCCTTCTATTGGGATTTTTCCCCCGCAGCTGCTTTGATTCACAAAAGCTCCTTCAGTGCCGATCAGCTGTGTTTCTTCTTCGCCTGAGCTTTCCTATCCTCTGTCTGTTTAGTAAGTCTGGCCTCCCTTTGCTGAAACCTGTTTCATTTCTGCGTTTGTGACTTTCATCTTTACTCACAGTCAATATATGTGGGGGGCTGCCTTTTCCTTTGGGGAATTTCTCTGAGGCAAGGTAGGCTTTATTTTCTATCTCTAGGGCTAGCTAGCTCTGAGGCTGGGAAGAGGCATCTAGGGAGTGTCAGGAACGCTCCACGGCTATTTCTAGTTGTTGTGATAGGATTAGGGGCTGCGGTCAGCAGAGCTCCCACATCCCAGAGCTTGTCCTGTGTGAGTTTAACTATCAGGTCGTGCCGGGTGCTCCTAACCACCAGGTCCATAACACTGCTGGTCACACCACTGCTTCTTCCACTGTTTTGCATAGAAGCCAATCCCCAGTACACCGTGCATGTGAAGATGCCTCTAGCCCTGCACCTGTTGTGGCCCACAGTCAAGAAGCACCATCAGCAAGCCAGTCCACGTCCTTGTCCCAGAACAGCATTCATTTGTCTATAACCCAGTCTCTGGAACACAAGCGGAAATACCCAGCCAACGCCCCACAGGCCACAGTCCTCAATTCTAATATTTCTCTTCTGCTTGCACTAGAAATGCTGCCTTTTAGGCTTGTTGAAACGGAAGCTTTCCGCAACCTGATGGCGGCAGCCGACCCAAGGTACTCGGTCCCCAGTCGCCACTATTTCTCCCAGTGTGCCGTACCGGCATTACACCAGCATGTGACCCACAACATTACCCGTGCCCTCAACAATGCTGTTACCGGGAAAGTCCACCTAACCACGGACACGTGGACAAGTGCTTGTAGGCAGGGACAGTATATCTTGCTGACGGCACACTGGGTTAACATAGTGGAAGCTGGGATCCAGTCGGACCTTGAGATGGAACACATCCTTCTCACGCCAAGGATTGCTGGCCCTACATCAATCAGGGTTGCCCCCCCAGTGCACAGCTCCTGCACCTCCTACTCCTTCTCTTCATCCTCCATGTCTGAAATCAACACATCAGTCAGAAGCTGAAAGCACTGCAACACTGCCTCAGCCAAGCGGCAACAGGCTGTTCTGAAGTTAATCTGCAAAGGTGACAAACCGCACAATGCAGAAGATTTGTGGACAGCGCTGAAAGAGCAGTCAGATGTTTGGATGACACCACTGAACCTACAGCCAGGAATGGTCATGTGTGACAATGGCTGTAACCTGGTGGTGGCTCTGAGGCAAGATGAGCTCACACACGTACCTTGCTTGGCCCATGTGCTTAACCTCTTGTTTCAACATTTTCTGACAAGTTACCCGGAGATGCCAGATCTGCTAGTAAAAGTACGCCATCTGTTTGCCCATTTCAGAAAGTCAGCTACCGCTTCAGCTGCCCTTGCCGTGCTTCAGTAGCGGTTTCAGCTTCCAGCTCACCGACTGTTGTGTGGTGTCCCTACACGCTGGAACTCTACGCTGCATATGTTGGAAAGGATTTGTGAGCAGAAGAGGGCCGTTGTTGACTACCAACATCAACAAGGCCGTCTAATTTCAGGTCAGACTCCACACATAAGACCTCAGGAGTGTACATGGATGTCAGACAAATGTAACATCCTCCAAAACTTTGGGGGCTGCACCAAGATGGTGAGTGGCGATGACATCATAATTAGCATCACCATCCCGCTTCTCAGCATTCTGAAAAACTCTCGGCTCGCAATCAAAGCGGATGCATTGCAGGTGGAGCTCGAGTACATGGAGCAAGGAAACATACAGGGGACTACACTCATCTCAGCCTCTTGTCTTCTTAACGTGGATTGGTAGGCAATGAGGAGGAGGAAGAACAGGAGCTACTTTCATACGCTATAGACAGTACTACAAACACATCTTTATTAGCTTCTGTTCAGCGATGGCCTGAGGACAGGGAGGAGGAGGAGGAGGACAGCATGGTCAGTCGTCCTGTTGGTGAGGATACGGAAGTCTTGCCAGTTAGCAGTCTGGCACACATGACTTTATGTTGCACTGCATTTCACGTGACCCTTGGATTATCAAAATTTTGGGTGACACTCATTACTGGTTGGTGACACTTCTAGACTCACGCTACAAGGAGAATTTTCAGTATCTTCTGCCTGAGTCAGAGGCGGTGTACTAAAATGTTGCACTACCACCGGGCCCTTGTAGCGGAATTACTTAGAAAATTCCCATGTGAGAACGCTGGCAGCAGACATCAGAGTTTGTTGTACAGCCAAGGACTCCAAGCGAGAGAGACAGAAGTACAACCCAGATCAGGCAGGGGAACAATGGCCAAGTTCTGGGACAGTTTTCTCACACCCTCCCATCATGGCGGCACAGAGGCAAGGGGTGATGTCACAAGAAGTGCAATGTTTGGGAAGATGGTGAGGGAGTACCTTGCAGATCGTACAAACATCCTCCATGATTCCTCTGTGCACACATGGCATGAACTGGATCTCTACACCTTGGAGGTCCTGGCCTGCCCTGCTGCTAGCATTCTGTCAGAGAGGGTTTTTAGTGCCGCTGGTGGAATTATCACAGATAAGCATATCTGCCTGTCAACTGAAAATGCTGACAGGCTGACTCTTATCAAAATGAATCAGGCCTGGATTGGGAAAGACTTCTGTACACCACCAAGTGAAAACAGGGAAACATAACCTCAAATACATTCTCTCTTTTGGGGAGGTGTATTCTCATGCACTACTTCACAACCACACATGGGTATACGCTTCCAGATTTGGTCTGTTTGTTTTTATCCTCCTTATCCTCACCCTCCTCATTCAGAACCACTATATCACCAGGGTGAACGTGGTCTGTACAGGGCATTGTGGCTAAGGGGCCTGTGAAGGCACTCTTTTATTTAAAAAAAAAAAGATTTTACATTAGGGAATTGGGCATGACGTTTCTTTGGGCCTACTTCTTAACTCGGTCTCCTGCAATCTGTCCTGTACCTGCCAGTAGATCACCAGGGTAAACGTGCTTTGCACAGTGCATGTTGGCCCAGAGGCCTGTGATGGCACTCTTTTATAAAAAAAAACAGATTTTACATTGGGGAATTGGGCATGACATTACTTTGGGCCTACTACTTAACTCTGTCTCCTGCAATCTGTCCTGTGCTTGCCAGTAGATCACCAGGGTGAACTTGCTCTGTACAGTGCATGTTGGCCAAGGGGCCTGTGATGGCACTATTTTCTTTAAAAAAAAGGATTTTACTCTGGGAAATTGGGCATGACATTACATTGGGCCGACTTCGTAACTCTGTCTCCTGCAATCTGTCCTGTACCTCCCAGTAGATCACCAGGCTGAACGTGCTCTGCACAGTGCATGTTGGCCAAGGAAGGGGCAAGTGATGGCACTCTTTTCTTAAAAAAAAAAAAGGATTTTACTTTGGGGAATTGGGCAAGACATTACATTGGGCCAACTTCTTAACTCTGTCTCCTGCAATCTGTCCTGTACCTGCCACTAGATCTCCAGGGTGGACGTGCTCTGTTCTGTTATAGGCTGTTGAAGTTTGGCCTAGGGGCATGCGATGGCACTAGTGTATTTTTGAAAAAGGTGCCCCATTGGGGAATTGTTTGGCAGATCATGCACTGTATTAAAAGTCTCAGAGACCCACAACACTACACTGACCCTAATTCTTAACTCAATCTCCTGCAATGTCTCTTCCTTATCTCCGACGACATGACCAAAGTGCACGTGCTCAGTACTGTTATAGGCCGGTGATGTTTGGGCACCAGGCTGAGAAGGCACTATTTCATTTTGTAAAAACAGGACCCCACATTTGGGAAATGGGTATTACATTACATTGGGCATACTTCTTAAGTCGGTCTAGTGCAATGTGTCCTTTAACTGCCACTAGATGACCAGTGCGGACGTGGCCTGTATGGGGCATTTAGGTCTAAGGGGCTGTGATGGCATTATTTTAATCTGTCCAAAAAGGACCCCACATTGGGGAATTGGGCATGGCATTCCATTGGGCCTACTTCTTAACTCTGTCTCCTGCAATGTTTCTTGTTTAACTGCCACTAGATCACCAGGGTGAACGTGCTTTGTACTGTTATGGGCCAGTGAAGTTTGGTCAAGGTGGGCTGTGATGGCACTAATCTATTTTTACAAAAGGTACCCCCTATTGGTGAAACCACATCCTTGTTGGAAAACACTTCATAACATTTGTGTACCTTAAACTTCCTGCCAATGTATAAAACAAAGGAGTACAGTGCATAAAATGCATATTGTGAAGTGGATTTTCCTGGGCCCATCCAGTATGTGGGTTCCAAGGCCTAACGGGGGGCATATGACTGACTATGCAGCAGGGCTGGAGTTGCCGCCAATGTGTAAAACCATGGAGTACGGGAGTACAAAATGCATATTGTGAAGTGAATTTTCATTGGCACATCCAGTATGTGGGTTCCAATGCCTAATGGGCTGCATATGACTGACTATGCAGCAGGGCTCGCCTTGCCACCAATGTATAAAACAAAGGAGTATGGAGCACAAAATGCATATTATGAAGTGGATTTTCCTGGGGCCATCCAGTATGTGGGTTCAAAAGCTTATTGGGGTGCATATGAATTGGTAGCAGGGCTGACCTTAAATTCAATGCAACAGTTTTTCAGGAGTTCCCCCTGGACATCTTATGAAAGGGGTATTGTGGTGCATTTTCATTCTTTGCAGCCCATCCACTTACAGCATAGGCTAGAACAGCTTAGGAGACCCACTGTTTCATAATGGCCCTTTAAGAAGATTAATGCCCCCTGATGCACCAGTAAAAATAGGCTCTGTGACTTTAAGAGTCCCTCCTTCATAAATGAAACAAGATGGGTCTGCTTATGTGTCACACACCACATGGCCAGCTAGTGGTGTTAAATGTTACAATGAAATTTCCCAGTGAATGCATTTGTAGTGGTTGAAAGCAATGTTAAAGTAGAAAAATGCTTCAAAAACGCTGCGTCGGAACTAAGCCTAAGTGGGGGAGGACATTTTCTGTCTAGGGTTAAATATTTGGCCTTACAGCCAAGTCATTAACCTGCAAAGGATGTACCTTGACATATTTCCAAGCAAAACCCGTTTTGGATTCGTTTTCATGTGTTTTTTGTGGCTCCGGGAAAAATGGCATGAATCTCGGAAAAAAATGATTAAGGCTGTTAACTAGGAGTCAGGAATTCTTCCAGGGGCGATCCCCATGAGGTTCCTGTGTATTTGAGCAGTGTTTCCATCATTTTCAGACATTTTAGACCTTAAAAGGACCCCCTGGGGGATCACGGTAAAAACACTCGGGTCTCCCATAGACTTACATTGGGCTCGTTGTTCTGGCCGAGTACCCGAGTATTCGAATTTGCTCGACCCGAGCAACGAGCACCCGAGCATTTTAGTGCTCGCCCATCACTATTAAAGAGCGATTTCTTATTATTACAAAACCATTTTTTTAGGTACCACATCACATTTGAAGTCACTCTGAGGGGTCTATAAGATAGAAAATACCCAAAAGTGACACCATTCTAAAAACTGCACCCATGAAGGTGCTCAAAACCACATTCAAGCTTATTAACTAGTGCCGAGCGAGCACTAAAATGCTCGGGTGATCGATGCTCGGGTTCAGCAAATTGGATTACTCTGGTAATTGGACACAACAATGAGCCTAATGTAAAGGTACCTTCACACATAACGATATTGTTAACGATATCGTTGCTATTTGTGACGTAGCAACGATATCGTTAATGAAATCGTTATGTGTGACAGCGACCAACGATCAGGCCCCTGCTGGGAGATCGTTGGTCGCTGAATAAAGTCCAGAACTTTATTTCGTCGCTGGACTCCCTGGAGACATCGCTGGATCGGCGTGTGTGACACCGATCCAGCGATGTCTTCACTGGTAACCAGGGTAAACATCGGGTAACTAAGCGCAGGGCCGCGCTTAGTAACCCGATGTTTACCCTGGTTACCATGCTAAAAGTAAAAGAAAACAAACACTACATACTTACCTACAGCCGTCTGTCCTCCAGCGCTGCGCTCTGCACTCCTCCTGTACTGTCTGGGAGCCGGAAAGCAGAGCGGTGACGTCACCGCTCTGCTTTCCGGCTCCCAGACAGTACAGGAGGAGAGCAGAGAAGCAGAGCGCAGCGCTGGAGGACAGACGGCTGTAGGTAAGTATGTAGTGTTTGTTTTTTTTTACTTTTAGCATGGTAACCAGGGTAAACATCAGGTTACTAAGCGCGGCCCTGCGCTTAGTTACCCGATGTTTACCCTGGTTACCGGCATCGTTGGTCGCTGGAGAGCGGTCTGTGTGACAGCTCTCCAGCGACCAAACAGCGACGCTGCAGCGATTCGGATCGTTGTCGGTATCGCTGCAGCGTCGCTAAATGTGAAGGGGCCTTAAGTCTATGGGAGACCCGAGCATTTTACCACGATCTCCCTGGGGGTCTTTCTAAGGTCTATAAACATCTGAAAATGATAGAATCACTGCTCAAATGACACAGAAACATCCTGGGGATCGTCCCTTGAAGCATTTCTGACTCCTAGGTCACAGCTGTAAACAATAGAGTTGAGCGACCTTGACCTTTTTAGAGTCGAGCCGGGTTTTGCGAAACCCGACTATGTCCAAAGTCGGGTCGAGTGAAATCGGCCGATTATGACGTAAAGTCGGGATCGACCGAAACACGAAACCCAATGCAAGTCAATGGGGCAGCATAGTCGGCAGTGAGTGGGGGCCAGGAAAACACCTAGAGTGGCCATTTTAATGTCAAAACCATCCATTCTTCTTAATGAAGCTTGTCAAGCGTAATTTACCTTATAATAATTGGAAGGCATTTGAAATTGGGGGTCATTTGGCTAAAGTTGTGGGGGGTAGGGCTGGTTCAAGTAATTAGTGGGCCCAGGAAATCTGGACCACGTCACGGCAGTGGAGCAGGGAGAGGTAAGTATTTCAACTTTGCAAGTGCTGTGAACCTGAGCAAGCAGGGGGGGCCCACTCGTTGGCATTGGCACTGGCACAGGGCCCCTCAAAGTACAGCGGTGTGTTTGCACGGCGGGGGCGCCTCCCACCGGCAGCAACACTTTTGCGTACTATGAGAGGCCCTGTGCCAGTGACGTCGCCAACTAGTATTCCTCCCCCCACCTGATGAAGGAACCTGCACTTTCATCTGCACCTTCCTCTTTGTCCCCGTGTAAGGTGGTATGGTATGCGGGAAGAGCAACCTGACTTTCAGCAGGGTCACAATGTTGTTGTGTAGCGTGCACGGGGAATGTTGCGTTATGGGTCAATGTACCAGCAGACTCATCTATCACTGGCTGGGCAATGGGCACGATGAAGTGGAAACACAGATATAGGCCCAAAGAAGAAAGTGGGCTAAATGCAGTTCAAAATTGGTAACACAGGAATAACCAGGGGGCATTGCAGTGGAGGACAACTGGAATGAGAGGCTGACACAGAGAGTAGGGCCAAATCAGTAAGTAGTCGAAATGCAGTTCAAAATTGGCAACCGTAGTAAACAGGCGGCACAGCTTTGTTCAGTGGAGGAGAACAGCAAGGAGTGGCAGACACCGATAGTAGGCCCCAAACCAACTAGTACGCCAAATGCAGTTGTTCCATTTAACCACAATTTAATGAGAGCCTGAAGATAGAAGCTCAGGAAAGGCAACCTGGGGAACACCTTGGAGTGTAACACACCATCTCTCTCCACCCCATACCCATTTTGTATGGCCTAATGCAGTGTACTTTTCTACAACTACTAAACGAGAGTCGGAAGACCGAAGCAATGGCAAGGAAACCTGGGGAACACCTTAGAGTGTAACACACCCTCTCTCTACACCCCATACCCAATTTGAAGGCCTAATGCAGTGTAGTTTCCAAGAACTACTAAACGAGAGCCGGAAGATCGAAGCTCAGGAAAGGCAACCTGGGGAACACCTTGGAGTGTAACACACCCTCTCGCTACACCCCATACCCAATTTGAAGGCCTAATGCAGCGTAGTTTCCAACAACTACTAAACGAGAGCCGGAAGATCGAAGCTCAGGAAAGGCAACCTGGGGAACACCTTGGAGTGTAACAAACCCTCTCTCTACACCCCATACCCAATTTGTAGGCCTAATGCAGCGTAGTTTCCGACAACTACTAAACGAGAGCATGAAGATCGAAGCTCAGGAAAGGCAACCTGGGGAACACCTTGGAGTGTAACACACCCTCTCTCTACGCCCCATACCCAATTTGTAGGCCTAATGCAGCGTAGTTTCCGACAACTACTAAACGAGAGCCGGAATATCGAAGCTCAGGAAAGGCAACCTGGGGAACACCTTGGAGTGTAACACACCCTCTCTCTACACCCCATACCCAATTTGAAGGCCTAATGCAGTGTAGTTTCCAAGAACTACTAAACGAGAGCCGGAAGATCGAAGCTCAGGAAAGGCAACCTGGGGAACACCTTGGAGTGTAACACACCCTCTCGCTACACCCCATACCCAATTTGAAGGCCTAATGCAGCGTAGTTTCCAACAACTACTAAACGAGAGCCGGAAGATCGAAGCTCAGGAAAGGCAACCTGGGGAACACCTTGGAGTGGAACACACCATCTCTCTACACCCCATACCCAATTTGAAGGCCTAATGCAGAGTAGTTTCCAAGAACTACTAAACGAGAGCCGGAAGATCGAAGCTCAGGAAAGGCAACCTGGGGAACACCTTGGAGTGTAACACAACGTCTCTCTACACGACGGAAGGGCTGATTCTTAGGAAGGAAGGCTGTTGGAAATAAGCATTGCGCGTCCGAGGGTGATTATATTCTTATTAGGTATATACTCACCCTCGGACGCGCCCTGCTTCTTTATTTGGAATGAATGTTTATTTGCAATGTGGTGTTGACTTTCTCTATTATTTTGGTAATTAATGATTTTATTATTTTCATTATTTTGCATCTTCTCGGCAATAATATAAAGAAGACGCGACAGGACAACACTCGGTGGATGCCATATGTGTGTTTTCAATTTAAAAAAACTTTCAGTTAACTACTTGCAGGAGAAAGTAATTGTAGCTGGTGGCCATTTTTAGTACTGTACCAGATTAGAGTTGTGTGTTTGTTTTTAATGTTAAAATGTCTGCATTTGATATCTCACCAGTATTTTCTTTTTTATAAGCAAAATACTTATTTTTATATTTTCTGATGTTGGTTCCAGGGGTACACGGCCAGCAGTGCCCTGGTCAGTGTAGTAGTAGTTGAAAGAATGGACCGCAGACAGGCATCGAAGGCCTAAAATAATAACACATGGCTGTAGGCAATTTTAAATTGGTTCCAGGGGTACACGGACAGCAGTGGTGTGGTCAGTGGAGGCCTAGTGGAAGGAGTGACCGCAGACAGGCATCGAAGGCCTAAAATAATAACACATGGCTGTAGGCAATTTTAAATTGGTTCCAGGGGTACACGGGCAGCAGTGACCTGGTCAGTGTAGTAGTAGTTGAAAGAATGGACCGCAGACAGGCATCGAAGGCCTAAAATAAAAAAATTGGGCTGGCTGTAGGCAATTTTAAATTGGTTCCAGGGGTACACGGGCAGCAGTGGTGTGGTCAGTGGAGGCCTAGTGGAAGGAGTGACCGCAGACAGGCATCGAAGGCCTAAAATAATAACACATGGCTGTAGGCAATTTTAAATTGGTTCCAGGGGTACACGGGCAGCAGTGACCTGGTCAGTGTAGTAGTAGTTGAAAAAATGGACCGCAGACAGGCATCGAATGCCTAAAATAATAACACATGGCTGTAGGCAATTTTAAATTGGTTCCAGGGGTACACGGGCAGCAGTGACCTGGTCAGTGTAGTAGTAGTTGAAAGAATGGACCGCAGACAGGCATCGAAGGCCTAAAATAAAAAAATTGGGCTGGCTGTAGGCAATTTTAAATTGGTTCCAGGGGTACACGGACAGCAGTGGTGTGGTCAGTGGAGGCCTAGTGGAAGGAGTGACCGCAGACAGGCATCGAAGGCCTAAAATAATAACACATGGCTGTAGGCAATTTTAAATTGGTTCCAGGGGTACACGGACAGCAGTGACCTGGTCAGTGTAGTAGTAGTTGAAAGAATGGACCGCAGACAGGCATCGAAGGCCTAAAATAAAAAAATTGGGCTGGCTGTAGGCAATTTTAAATTGGTTCCAGGGGTACACGGGCAGCAGTGGTGTGGTCAGTGGAGGCCTAGTGGAAGGAGTGACCGCAGACAGGCATCGAAGGCCTAAAATAATAACACATGGCTGTAGGCAATTTTAAATTGGTTCCAGGGGTACACGGACAGCAGTGGTGTGGTCAGTGGAGGCCTAGTGGAAGGAGTGACCGCAGACAGGCATCGAAGGCCTAAAATAATAACACATGGCTGTAGGCAATTTTAAATTGGTTCCAGGGGTACACGGGCAGCAGTGACCTGGTCAGTGTAGTAGTAGTTGAAAGAATGGACCGCAGACAGGCATCGAAGGCCTAAAATAAAAAAATTGGGCTGGCTGTAGGCAATTTTAAATTGGTTCCAGGGGTACACGGACAGCAGTGGTGTGGTCAGTGGAGGCCTAGTGGAAGGAGTGACCGCAGACAGGCATCGAAGGCCTAAAATAATAACACATGGCTGTAGGCAATTTTAAATTGGTTCCAGGGGTACACGGACAGCAGTGGTGTGGTCAGTGGAGGCCTAGTGGAAGGAGTGACCGCAGACAGGCATCGAAGGCCTAAAATAATAACACATGGCTGTAGGCACCTTTGAATTGGTTCCAGGGGTACACGGTCAGCAGTGGTCTGGTCAGTGGAAGTCTAGTGGAAGGAGTGACCGCAGACAGGCTTCCAAGGCCTAACATAACAAACTTGGGCTGGCTGTAGGCACTTTTAAATTGGTTCCAGGGGTACACGGGCAGCAGTGGTCTGGTCAGTGGAAGTCTAGTGGAAGGAGTGACCGCAGACAGGCTTCGAAGGCCTAACATAACAAAATTGGGCTGGCTGTAGGCACTTTAAATTGGTTCCAGGGGTACATGGGCAGCAGTGTATGGTCAGTGGAAGTCTAGTGGAAGGAGTGACGGCAGACAGTCTTCGAAGGCCTAACATAACAAAATTGGGCTGACTGTAGGCACTTTTAAATTGGTTCCAGGGTAACACGGCCAGCAGTGGCCTGGTCAGTGTAGTAGTTGTAGAAAGAAGGGACCGCAGACAGGCTTCGAAGGCCTAACATAACAAAAATGTCAAAACAATGGTATTGTCAGTGCCAGGCATTGAAGGATGTCAGCGGCTAGACTACACATTGGTGAAGCTGTGAGAGATAATTTTGCTAGTGGTAGAGCACTGTTTGAGCTGGGGGGGGGAACTGTCTTGTGGCCGGCGGTACAGGCACAGGGCCCCTCATATTACAACGGTGTGTCTGACGTTGGGTGCGCACCACCACCGCCAGAGACACTTTATTGTACTATGAGGGACCCAGTGGCAGTGCCGTCGACCAAAAGCGGCCACACCCACCTCTTCAGACAAACAGCACTCTCAAGGGTCCAAGCGCAAAGTGGCGATAGCACGGCCCCGTGTGGGGAGTTTGGCCATTTCGTGAGGTGGAAACATGTCGTATGCTGGACAATCAGGTGAAGAAAATTACGAGATTGGAAAAGTCATTCAGAATAGTCCACAGGCAAGACCTTTTCATAGGAAAGCTAGGTGTCAGCCGGGCAGGGTGGGGCAAAAGATTTTGAAATCCAGTTGTGGTTCATTTTAATGAAGGTTAGATCATCTACATTTTGGGTAGCCAGACGAGTCCTTTTTTCTGTTAGTATTGAACCTGCAGCACTGAATACTCTTTCTGATAGGACACTAGCTGCCGGGCAAGCAAGCTCCTGCAATGCATATTCTGCCAATTCTGGCCAGGTGTCTAATTTGGATGCCCAGTAATCAAATGGGAATGACGGTTGAGGGAGAACGTCGATAAGGGATGAAAAATAGTTTGTAACCATACTGGACAAATGTTGTCTCCTGTCACTTTGAATTGATGCTGCAGTACCTGTCCTGTCTGCGGTCATAGAAAAATCACTCCACAACCTGGTCAGAAAACCCCTCTGTCCAACGCCACTTCTGATTTCTGCCCCTCTAACACCTCTGGTCTGCTGGCCCCTGGAGCTCGTGTGAGAACGATCACGGGCGCTGTGTGCAGGGAATGCCAGAAGCAAACGGTCAACAAGAGTTGATTGTTTTGTTGCTAATATTAGTTCCAAGTTCTCATGTGGCATAATATTTTGCAATTTGCCTTTATAGCGAGGATCAAGGAGGCAGGCCAACCAGTAATCGTCATCGTTCATCATTTTTGTAATGCGTGTGTCCCTTTTGAGGATACGCAAGGCATAATCCGCCATGTGGGCCAAAGTTCCCGTTGTCAAATCTGCGGTTGTGCTTGGTTGAGGGGCAGTTGCAGGCAAATCTACGTCACTTGTGTCCCTCAAAAAACCAGAACCCGGCCTTGCCACGCCACCAATTTCCCGTGCCCCCGGGAAAGCTTCCTCATTAAAAATATACTCATCCCCATCATCCTCCTCATCCTCCACCTCCTCTTCGCCCGGTACCTCGTCATGTACACTGCCCTGACCAGACAATCGCTGACTGTCATCAAGGCTTTCCTCTTCCTCTGGTGCAGACGCCTGATCCTTTATGTGCGTCAAACTTTGCATCAGCAGACGCATTAGGGGGATGCTCATGCTTATTATGGCGTTGTCTGCACTAACCAGCCGTGTGCATTCCTCAAAACACTGAAGGACTTGACACATGTCTTGAATCTTCGACCACTGCACACCTGACAACTCCATGTCTGCCATCCTACTGCCTGCCCGTGTATGTGTATCCTCCCACAAAAACATAACAGCCCGCCTCTGTTCGCACAGTCTCTGAAGCATGTGCAGTGTTGAGTTCCACCTTGTTGCAACGTCTATGATTAGGCGATGCTGGGGAAGGTTCAAAGAACGCTGATAGGTCTGCATACGGCTGGAGTGTACAGGCGAACGGCGGATATGTGCGCAAAGTCCACGCACTTTGAGGAGCAGGTCGGATAACCCCGGATAACTTTTCAGGAAGCACTGCACCACCAGGTTTAAGGTGTGAGCCAGGCAAGGAATGTGTTTCAGTTGGGAAAGGGAGATGGCAGCCATGAAATTCCTTCCGTTATCACTCACTACCTTGCCTGCCTCAAGATCTACAGTGCCCAGCCACGACTGCGTTTCTTGCTGCAAGAACTCGGACAGAACTTCCGCGGTGTGTCTATTGTCGCCCAAACACTTCATAGCCAATACAGCCTGCTGACGTATGCCAGTAGCTGCCCCATAATGGGAGACCTGGTGTGCAACAGTGGCAGGTGCGGATGGAGTGTTTGTGCGACTGCGGTCTGTGGACGAGCTCTTGCTTCTGCAGGAGGACGAGGAGGAGGAGGAGGAGGGGGTGCGAACGGCTACAGACAACTGTTTACTAGACCGTGGGCTAGGCAGAACTGTCCCAAACTTGCTGTCCCCTGTGGACCCTGAATCCACCACATTTACCCAGTGTGCCGTGATGGACACGTAACGTCCCTGGCCATGCCTACTGGTCCATGCATCTGTTGTCAGGTGCACCTTTGTGCTCACAGATTGCCTGAGTGCATGGACGATGCGCTCTTTAACATGCTGGTGGAGGGCTGGGATGGCTTTTCTGGAAAAAAAGTGTCGACTGGGTAGCTCGTAGCGTGGTACAGCGTAGTCCATCAGGTCTTTGAAAGCTTCGCTTTCAACTAACCGGTAGGGCATCATCTCTAACGAGATTAGTCTAGCTATGTGGGCGTTCAAACCCTGTGTACGCGGATGCGAGGCTAAGTATTTCCTTTTTCTAACCATAGTCTCATGTAGGGTGAGCTGGACTGGAGAGCTGGAGATCGTGGAACTAGCGGGGGTGCCGGTGGACATGGCAGACTGAGAGACGGTGGGAGATGGTATTGTTGCCGCCGGTGCCCTAGATGCAGTGTTTCCTACTACGAAACTGGTGATTCCCTGACCCTGACTGCTTTGGCCTGGCAAAGATACCTGCACAGATACAGCAGGTGGTGCGCTAAATGGTGGTCCTACACTGCCGGAAGGGATGTTGCGTTGATGACTAGCTTCATTGGCCGAGGGTGCAACAACCTTAAGGGACGTTTGGTAGTTAGTCCAAGCTTTCAAATGCATGGTGGTTAAATGTCTATGCATGCAACTAGTATTGAGACTTTTCAGATTCTGACCTCTGCTTAAGGAAGTAGAACATTTTTGACAGATGACTTTGCGCTGATCAATTGGATGTTGTTTAAAAAAATGCCAGACTGCACTCTTTCTAGCATCGGATACCTTTTCAGGCATTGCAGACTGAGCTTTAACCGGATGGCCACGCTGTCCTCCACCAGGTTTTGGCTTTGCCACGCGTTTTGGGCAAGATACGGGCCCGGCAGATGGAACCTGTGGCGATGTTGATGCCTGCTGCGGCCCCTCCTCCTCCTCTGCTTCAGAACTGCTGCCGCCTGCACCCTGTTCCCCCAATGGCTGCCAATCGGGGTCAAGAACTGGGTCATCTAATAACTCTTCTTGTACCTCCTGCGCAACTTCGTCTGTGTCACCGTGTCGTTCGGTGGTATAGCGTTCGTGATGGGGCAACATAGTCTCATCAGGGTCTGATTCTTGATCAGCACCCTGCGAGGGCAATGTTGTGGTCTGAGTCAAAGGACCAGCATAGTAGTCTGGCTGTGGCTGTGCGTCAGTGCACTCCATGTCAGATTCAATTTGTAATGGGCATGGACTGTTAACTGCTTCACTTTCTAAGCCAGGGACGGTATGTGTAAAGAGCTCCATGGAGTAACCCGTTGTGTCGCCTGCTGCATTCTTCTCTGTTGTTGTTTTTGCTGAAGAGGACAAGGAAGTGACTTGTCCCTGACCGTGAACATCCACTAACGACGCGCTGCTTTTACTTTTACCAGTTTCACGAGATGAGGCAAAAGAGCTAGAGGCTGAGTCAGCAAGATAAGCCAAAACTTGCTCTTGCTGCTCCGGCTTTAAAAGCGGTTTTCCTAATCCCAGAAAAGGGAGCGTTCGAGGCCTTGTGTAGCCGGACGACGAACCTGGCTCCACAGCTCCAGACTTAGGTGCAATATTTTTTCCCCCACGACCACCTGATGCTCCACCACTACCACTACCCTCATTACCAGCTGACAATGAACGCCCCCGGCCACGACCTCTTCCACTAGACTTCCTCATTGTTTTAAAAACGTAACCAAACTAACGTTATTTGTTGCAGTCACACAACTTACACGGTGAGCTATAACTTCAGTATGATTTAGCTACCCCTTTACAGGTTGGTGAGACCACAGCGAAAATCAGGCCCAATGTTACACACTCTTTTTTTGGTGGCTGCAAATTAGAGAGATGCCCCACACGCAGGACTGTCACTGAAGCACAAATGTTAATATTAATGTCACACTATTATTTTTTTTTTATTTTTATTTTTTTCAGGAACACTTTAGAAACCCCCCAAAAAAAAAAAAATAGATTTTTGCAGGGAGAATTTAGAAAACAAATGTAACAAACTATATGCTTTCTATGGGCCACTGAGTGAGAGATGACGCACACAGGAATCAGGAGTGGCACACAAGCCCAGAGGCCAATATTTTTCTACCAATGATTGATGGAGTTATTTTCTCTGGTAGATTTTGGAACCCAAATCAAGGAAAAAAAATGTAGGCTTTCTATGGACCACAATTGGAGAGAGAGAGAGAGAGAGATGGCACACCCAGGAGTCAAGACTGGCACACAAGCAGAAAGGCCAATATTAATCTCCCACTGTTTTTTTTTTTTGTTTTTTTTTTTTTTTTTTTTCAGGGAGACTTTAGAAAAAAAAATAATAAAAAAAATATGATTTTATCAGGAAGAATTTAGAAACCAAATAAAATAAAATGATTTTTTCAGGGAGAATTTATAAAACAAATAAAAACAAAAATAGGCGTTCTATGGCCCACTGACTGAGAGATGACGCACACAGGAGTCAGGAGTGGCACACAAACCCAGAGGCCAATATTTTTCTACCAATGATTGATGTAGTTATTTTCTCTGGTAGATTTTAGAACCCAAATCAAGGAAAAAAAATATAGGCTTTCTATGGACCACAATTGGAGAGAGAGAGAGAGAGAGAGAGAGAGAGAGAGAGAGAGAGAGAGAGATGGCACACCCAGGAGTCAAGACTGGCACACAAGCAGAAAGGCCAATATTAATCTCCCACTGTTTTTTTTTTTTTTTTTTTCAGGGAGACTTTAGAAAAAAAAATAATAAAAAAAATATGATTTTATCAGGAAGAATTTAGAAACCAAATAAAATAAAATGATTTTTTCAGGGAGAATTTAGAAAACAAATAAAACCAAAAATAGGCGTTCTATGGCCCACTGACTGAGAGATGACGCACACAGGAGTCAGGAGTGGCACACAAACCCAGAGGCCAATATTTTTCTACCAATGATTGATGTAGTTATTTTCTCTGGTAGATTTTAGAACCCAAATCAAGGAAAAAAAATATAGGCTTTCTATGGACCACAATTGGAGAGAGAGAGAGAGAGAGAGAGAGAGAGAGAGAGATGGCACACCCAGGAGTCAAGACTGGCACACAAGCAGAAAGGCCAATATTAATCTCCCACTGTTTTTTTGGTTGTTTTTTTTTTTTTTTTTTCAGGGAGACTTTAGAAATAAAAATAATAAAAAAAATATGATTTTATCAGGAAGAATTTAGAAACCAAATAAAATAAAATGATTTTTTCAGGGAGAATTTAGAAAACAAATAAAACCAAAAATATGCGTTCTATGGCCCACTGACTGAGAGAGAGAGAGAGATGGAACGCTTAGTACTGGCACACAAGCCCAAAGGGCAATATTAATCTCCCTTTTTTTTTCCAGGGAGAATTTCTGAAACCCAAAAAAAAAATAAAATAGGCTTTCTATGGCCCACTATTTGTGAGAGAGATGGGACGCTCAGGACTGGCACAGATGGCACGCTCAGGACTGGCACAGAAGCCCAGAGGCCAATATTAATCTCCCTTTTTTTCTGGGAGAATTTATAAAACCAAAAAAATATTTAAATAGGCTTTCTATGGCCCACTATTTGTGAGAGAGATGGCACGCTCAGGACTGGCACAGATGGCACGCTCACAACTGGCACACAAGCCCAGAGGCCAATATTAATCTCCCTTTTTTCAGGGAGAATTTCTAAAACCCAAAAAAAAAATAAAATAGGCTTTCTATGGCCCACTATTTGTGAGAGAGATGGGACGCTCAGGACTGGCACAGATGGCACGCTCAGGACTGGCACAGAAGCCCAGAGGCCAATATTAATCTCCCTTTTTTTCTGGGAGAATTTATAAAACCAAAAAAATATTTAAATAGGCTTTCTATGGCCCACTATTTGTGAGAGAGATGGCACGCTCAGGACTGGCACAGATGGCACGCTCACAACTGGCACACAAGCCCAGAGGCCAATATTAATCTCCCTTTTTTCAGGGAAAATTGATAAAACAAAAAAAAAAATTAAATAGGCTTTCTATGGCCCACTATTTGTGAGAGAGATGGCACGCTCAGGGCTGGCTGGCACAGATGGCACGCTCAGGACTGGCACACAAGCCCAGAGGCCAATATTAATCTCCCTTTTTTTCTGGGAGAATTTATAAAACCAAAAAAATATTTAAATAGGCTTTCTATGGCCCACTATTTGTGAGAGAGATGGCACGCTCAGGACTGGCACAGATGGCACGCTCACAACTGGCACACAAGCCCAGAGGCCAATATTAATCTCCCTTTTTTCAGGGAAAATTGATAAAACAAAAAAAAAAATTAAATAGGCTTTCTATGGCCCACTATTTGTGAGAGAGATGGCACGCTCAGGGCTGGCTGGCACAGATGGCACGCTCAGGACTGGCACACAAGCCCAGAGGCCAATATTAATCTCCCTTTTTTTCTGGGAGAATTTATAAAACCAAAAAAATATTTAAATAGGCTTTCTATGGCCCACTATTTGTGAGAGAGATGGCACGCTCAGGACTGGCACAGATGGCACGCTCACAACTGGCACACAAGCCCAGAGGCCAATATTAATCTCCCTTTTTTCAGGGAAAATTTATAAAACAAAAAAAAAAATTAAATAGGCTTTCTATGGCCCACTATTTGTGAGAGAGATGGCACGCTCAGGGCTGGCACAGATGGCACGCTCAGGACTGGCACACAAGCCCAGAGGCCAATATTAATCTCCCTTTTTTTCAGGGAGAATTTATAAAACCAAAAAAAAAAATAAATAGGCTTTCTATGGCCCACTATTTGTGAGAGAGATGGCACACTCAGGACTGGCACACAAGCCCAAAGGCCAATATTAATCTCCCACTGTATTTTTATCAGGGAGAATTTATACACCCCACAAAAAAAAATACAGAAAAATGAAAAGGCTTTCTATGGCCCACTATGTGAGAGAGATGGCACACACAGGGATGGCACTCTAGCAGAAATGCCAAATTGCCAATCTTAATCTCCCACCAAAAAAAAAAAAAAAAAAAAAACAGGGAATGTCCTACAATTACTATCTCCCTGCCTGCAGTAATCTCAGCCAGGTATGGCAGGCAGCTACTATCTCCCTGCCTGCAGTAATCTCAGCCAGGTATGGCAGGCAGCAATAAGGAGTGGACTGATGCACAAATTAAATAAAAAGTGTGGACAAACAAAAAAGATAGCTGTGCAGAAAGGAAGGAACAAGAGGATTTGTGCTTTGAAAAAAGCAGTTGGTTTGCACAGCGGCGTACACACAGCAATGCAGCTATCAGGGAGCCTTCTAGGGCAGCCCAATGAGCTACAGCGCTGAGGGGAAAAAAAAAAAAAAAAAAACTTCCACTGTCCCTGCACACCGAGGGTGGTGTTGGACAGTGCAAATCGCTGCAGCACAAGCGGTTTTGTGGTTAATGGACCCTGCCTAACGCTATCCCTGCTTCTGACAAAGCGGCAGCAACCTCTCCCTAAGCTCAGATCAGCAGCAGTAAGATGGCGGTCGGCGGGAACGCCTCTTTATAGCCCCTGTGACGTCGCAGACAGCAAGCCAATCACTGCAATGCCCTTCTCTAAGATGGTGGGGACCAGGACCTATGTCATCACGCTGCCCACACTCTGCGTTTACCTTCATTGGCTGAGAAATGGCGCTTTTCGCGTCATTGAAACGCGACTTTGGCGCGAAAGTCGCGTACCGCATGGCCGACCCCGCACAGGGGTCGGATCGGGTTTCATGAAACCCCGACTTAGCCAAAAGTCGGCGACTTTTGAAAATGTTCGACCCGTTTCGCTCAACCCTAGTAAACAATGTTGTCAGAGTTTCATGCCATTTTTACAGCTGCACCATAAAACATACAAAAATAAAACCAAAATGGATTTTGTGAGAAATATGTTAAGGTACATCCTTTCCAGGCTGATGACTTGTATATAAGGCAAAAAAATTAACCCCAGACCAAAATGTTCATCCACTACTTGGGCTATGTTCACACGCAGCGATTTTGATGTGTTCTTCAACTTTAACCCCTTTTCGACGATACGCCTTTTCAGGGTGGTAGTTAAGGGTAATTAAACCACAGTTTTAATTAACAGCGCTGTGGAAAGAGTATATAGCGCACCCAGAGTTAGATTTTCTTCGGTGTCTTGGCTGCCGGGGTAGCTGAGACCCCAGAGAACATGATTTGGGTCGGTTTTTACCCACCCTGGTTTTGCAGTCGCCAGTATTAACAGTTTACCGACGACAGCAAAAAAAAAGTCCGATGTGCCATTTAATTTCTCTCTCCTCTGATGTAATCGCACATCCGGAAAAAAAAACGGCGGGCGCATGCGCACTGCGCATGCCTACTTCTGCCGGCCGGCACCCGGCAACAGTGGGAAGATTTTTCCTATTGGTTCATTTTGGTAACTGTGATAAAAGTAAAAAAATTGTAAATACAGGGTTGGGGCTAAAATTAGGGTTAGGATTAGGGTAAGGCTTCTTTTACACTTACCATGATTTTGAGTCCATTTTTTGCGGTCCCAATAGATTTATATGGGGCCGCAAAAATGGGTCGCAATAATTCCATGGAGCGTCGTATGCCATATGTCTGTGAGGGCCGTATTTACGGCTGTGAAAAAATATCGAGCCTGCTTGATATTTTTCATGGCTTACTGACACGGCCCCTGTATTTGTGGTGCACTGTGACTTCCGGTTTTGCAGACCGCCATTTTTTTCTCCAATAATTTTGCCATAGTATTGCAAACCCGAAAAATGTCGATCTCCAAGTTTTTTGTGGCAGACCGTGAAAATTGGGGCAATACAGCCCACAAAAAAGGCCCACAATAACAGGCCGCAAAAAACCCAGTAAGTGTAAAAGAAGCTTTAGGTTTGGTATTAGGGTTAGGTTTGGGATTTGGGTTATGGTTAAGGATGGGATTAGAGTTAGGGCTAGGGTTGGGGTTGGGATTAGGGTTAGGTTTGGGATTAGGGCTATAGTTAGCATTGGGATTAGGTTTATGGGTGTGTTATGATTAAGGTTAGGTTTGTGATTAGGGTTATGGTTAGGGCTGGGATTAGGGTTAGGGGCCTGTTAGGGTTAGTGTTGTGATTAGACTTATGGTTAGGGTTGAGATTATGGTTAAGGGTGTGCTGGGGTTAGGGTTGTGATTAGGATTATGGTTAGGGTTAGGATTAGGGTTAGGGGTGTGTTGGGGTTAGGGTTGGAGTTAGAATTGAAGGTTTCCACTGTTTAGGTACATCAGGGGGTCTCCAAATGTGACATGGCTCCACCTTTGATTCCAGGCAATTTTGCATTGAAAAAGTCAAATGGTGCTCCCTTCATTCTGATCTCTGCCGTGCACCAAACAGTGGTTTACCCCCACATATTGGGCTTCAGCATACTCAGGACAAATTTGACAACTTTTGGGGTCCAGTTTATCCTGCTACCCATGGGAAAAATTAAAAATTGGGGGCTAAAAAAATCATTTTTGTGGAAAAAAAGATTTTTTATTTTCACGGCTCTGGGTTATAAACTTCTGTGAAGCACTTGGGCATTCAAAGTGCTCACCACACATCTAGATAAGCTTCTTGGGAGGGTCTAGTTTCCAAATTGGGGTCACTTGTGGGGGGTCTCTACTGTTTAGGGACATCAAGGGCTCTGCAAACACAACATGCCACCCGCAGACCATTCCATCAAAGTCTGCATTCCAAAATGGCGCTCCTTCCCTTCTGAGCTCTGCCATGCACCCAAACAGTTATCCCACCACATATGCGGTATCAACGTACCTAGGACAAATTGCACAACTTTCAGGGTCCAATTTCTCCTGTTACCCTTTATTATATGTAGCTGTGATAATAAAAAAATCATATTTTTTTGAAAAAAATGATATTATGTACCTGTCAAATTTTGTTTGAATGCAGATTGCACATTTTCTGTTAGTACAATAAACCTCAATTCAAGGCAGAAACATTACTGTGTCCAACAGTTATTAGTAGGGTTGAGCGAAACGGGTCGAACATTTTCAAAAGTCGCCGACTTTTGGCGAAGTCGAGTTTCATGAAACCCGATCCGACCCCTGTGCGTGGTCGGCCATGCGGTATGCGACTTTCGCGCCAAAGTCGCGTTTCAATGATGCGAAAAGCGCCATTTCTCAGCCAATGAAGGTAAACGCAGAGTGTGGGCAGCGTGATGACATAGGTCCTGGTCCCCACCATCTTAGAGAAGGGCATTGCAGTGATTGGCTTGCTGTCTGCGGCGTCACAGGGGCTATAAAGGGGAGTTCCCGCCGACCGCCATGTTACTGCTGCTGATCTGAGCTTAGGGAGAGGTTGCTGCCGCTTCGTCAGAAGCAGGGATAGCGTTAGGCAGGGTCCATTAACCACAAAACCGCTTGTGCTGTAGCGATTTCCACTGCCCAACACCACCTTCGGTGTGCAGGGACAGTGGAAGCTCCTTTTTTTTTTTTTTTTTTCTCAGCGCTGTAGCTCATTGGGCTGCCCTAGAAGGCTCCCTGATAGCTGCATTGCTGTGTGTACGCCGCTGTGCAAAGCAACTGCTTTTTTCAAAGCACAAATCCTCTTGTTCCTTCCTTTCTGCACAGCTATCTTGTTTGTTTGTCCACACTTTTTATTTAATTTGTGCATCAGTCCACTCCTTATTGCTGCCTGCCATACCTGGCTGAGATTACTGCAGGGAGATAGTAATTGAAGGACAGTTCCTTTTTTTTTTTTTTTTTTTTGTGGGAGATTAAGATTGACATTTCTGCTAGAGTGCCATCTCTGTCTGTGTCATCTCTCACTCAGTGGGCCATAGAAAGCCTATTTATTTTTTTGCTTGATTTGGGTTCCAAAATCTACCAGAAAAAATCACAACATCAATCAGTGGGAGAAAAATATTGGCCTCAGGGCTTGTGTGCCACTCCTTACTCCTGTGTGTGCCATCTCTCACTCAGTGGGCCATAGAAAGCCTATTAATTTTTTTGCTTGATTTGGGTTCTAAATTCTACCTGAAAAAATCAATAAATCAATCAGTGGGAGATTAATATTGGCCTTTGGGCTTGTGTGCCAGTCCTAAGCGTGCCATCTCTCTCTCTCTCTCAGATAGTGGGCCATAGAAAGCCTATTTTTTTATTATTTTATTGGGTTTATAAATTTTCCCTGGAAAAAAAAAAAAAGTGGGAGATTAATATTGGCCTCTGGGCTTGTGTGCCAGTCCTGAGCGTGCCATCTCTCTCACAAATAGTGGGCCATAGAAAGCCTATTTATTTTTTTGGTTGATTTGGGTTCCTAATTCTACCTGAAAAAATCAATCAATCAATCAGTGGGAGAAAAATATTGGCCTCAGGGCTTGTGTGCCACTCCTTACTCCTGTGTGTGCCATCTCTCACTCAGTGGGCCATAGAAAGCCTATTAATTTTTTTGCTTGATTTGGGTTCCAAAATCTACCTGAAAAAAATCACTAAATCAATCAGTGGGAGATTAATATTGGCCTCTGGGCTTGTGTGCCACTCCTGACTCCTGTGTGCGTCATCTGTCACTCAGTGGGCCCTAGAAAGCCTATTTTTTGTTTTATTTGTTTTCTAAATTCTCCCTGAAACAATCATTTTATTTTCTTTGGTTTCTAAATTATCCCTGAAAAAAATCATTTTTTTTGAATTTTTTTTTCTCTCAAGTCTCCCTGAAAAAAAAAAAAAAAAAAAATCTGTGGGAGATTCATATTGCCCCTTCTGCTTGTGTGCCAGTCTTGACTCCTGGGTGTGCCATCTCTCTCTCTCTCCCCAATTGTGGGCCATAGAAAGCCTATTAATTTTTTTGCTTGATTTGGGTTCCAAAATCTACCAAAAAAAATAACTAAATCAATCGGTGGGAGATTAATATTGGCCTCTGGGCTTGTGTGCCACTCCTGACTCCTGTGTGCGTCCTCTCTCACTCAGTGGGCCCTACAAAGCCTTTTTTTTTTTTTTTTTTTCCTAAATTCTCCCTGAAACAATCATTTCATTTTATTTGTTTTATAAATTCTTCTGTAAAAAATAATTTTTTTTTAATTTTTTTTTTTTCTGAAGTCTCCCTTTTAAAAAAAACAAACACAAATCAGTGGGAGATAAATATTTACATTTGCGCTTCAGTGACAGTCCTGCGTGTGTGCCATCTCATTTGTTGCCAACAACAACAGAGTGTGTAACATTGTGGCTGATTTTCGTTGTGGTCTCACCCACCTGTAAAGGGGTAGCTAAATCATACTGAAGTTATAGCTCACCGTGTAAGTTGTGTGACAGCAACAAATACCGTTCGTTTGTTAACGTTTTTAAAACAATGAGGAAGTCTGGTGGAAGAGGACGTGGCCGGGGGCGTTCATTGTCAGCTGGTAATGAGGGTAGTGGTAGTGGTGGAGCATCAGCTGGTCGTGGGAAAAAAAATATTGCACCTAAGTCTGGAGCTGTGGAGCCAGGTTCGTCGTCTGGCTACACAAGGCCTCGAACGCTCCCTTTTCTGGGAGTAGGAAAACCGCTTTTAAAGCCGGAGCAGCAAGAGCAAGTTTTGGCTTATCTTGCTGACTCAGCCTCTAGCTCTTTTGCCTCCTCTCGTGAAACTGGTAAATGTCAAAGCAGCGCGTCGTTAGTGGATGTTCACGGTCAGGGACAAGTCGCTTCCTTGTCCTCTTCAGCAAAAACAACAACAGAGAAGAATGCAGCAGGCGACACAACGGGTTACTCCATGGAGCTCTTTACACATACCGTCCCTGGCTTAGAAAGTGAAGCAGTTAACAGTCCATGCCCATTACAAGTTGAATCTGACATGGAGTGCACTGATGCACAGCCACAGCCAGACTACTATCCTGGTCCTTTGACTCAGACCACAACATTGCCATCGCAGGGTGCTGATCAAGAATCAGACCCTGATGAGACTATGTTGCCCCATCACGAACGCTATACCACCGACCGACACGGTGACACAGACGAAGTTGCACACGAGCTACAAGAAGAGGTAATAGATGACCCAGTTCTTGACCCCGATTGGCAGCCATTGGGGGAACAGGGTGCAGGCGGCAGCAGTTCTGAAGCGGAGGAGGAGGGGCCGCAGCAGGCATCAACATCGCAACAGGTTCCATCTGCCGGGCCCGTATCTTGCCCAAAACGCGTGGCAAAGCTAAAACCTGTTGGAGGACAGCGTGGCCATCCGGTTAAAGCTCAGTCTGCAATGCCTGAAAAGGTATCCGATGCTAGAAAGAGTGCAGTCTGGCATTTTTTTAAACAACATCCAATTGATCAGCGCAAAGTCATCTGTCAAAAATGTTCAACTACCTTAAGCAGAGGACAGAATCTGAAAAGTCTCAATACAAGTTGCATGCATAGACATTTAACCACCATGCATTTGCAAGCCTGGACTAACTACCGAACGTCCCTTAAGGTTGTAGCACCCTCGGCCAATGAAGCTAGTCAGCAACGCAACATCCCTTCCGGCAGTGTAGGGCCACCATTTTCCGCACCACCTGCAGTATCTGTGCAGGTTTCTTTGCCAGGCCAAAGCCGTCAGGGTCAGGGAATCACCAGTTTCGTAGTAGGAAACACTGCATCTAGGGCACCGGTGGCAACAATACCATCTCCCACTGTCTCTCAGTCTGCCATGTCCACCGGCACCCCCGCTAGTTCCACGATCTCCAGCTCTCCAGTCCAGCTCACCCTACATGAGACTATGGTTAGAAAAAGGAAGTACTTAGCCTCGCATCCGCGTACACAGGGTTTGAACGCACACATAGCTAGACTAATCTCGTTAGAGATGATGCCCTACCGGTTAGTTGAAAGCGAAGCTTTCAAAGCCCTGATGGACTACGCTGTACCACGCTACGAGCTACCCAATCGACACTTTTTTTCCAGAAAAGCCATCCCAGCCCTCCAACAGCATGTTAAAGAGCGCATCGTCCATGCACTCAGGCAATCTGTGAGCACAAAGGTGCACCTGACAACAGATGCATGGACCAGTAGGCATGGCCAGGGACCCTGATGAGACTATGTTGCCCCATCACGAACGCTATACCACCGACCGACACGGTGATACAGACGAAGTTGCACACGAGCTACAAGAAGAGGTAATAGATGACCCAGTTCTTGACCCCGATTGGCAGCCATTGGGGGAACAGGGTGCAGGCGGCAGCAGTTCTGAAGCGGAGGAGGAGGGGCCGCAGCAGGCATCAACATCGCAACAGGTTCCATCTGCCGGGCCCGTATCTTGCCCAAAACGCGTGGCAAAGCTAAAACCTGTTGGAGGACAGCGTGGCCATCCGGTTAAAGCTCAGTCTGCAATGCCTGAATAGGTATCCGATGCTAGAAAGAGTGCAGTCTGGCATTTTTTTAAACAACATCCAATTGATCAGCGCAAAGTCATCTGTCAAAAATGTTCAACTACCTTAAGCAGAGGACAGAATCTGAAAAGTCTCAATACAAGTTGCATGCATAGACATTTAACCACCATGCATTTGCAAGCCTGGACTAACTACCAAACGTCCCTTAAGGTTGTAGCACCCTCGGCCAATGAAGCTAGTCAGCAACGCAACATCCCTTCCGGCAGTGTAGGGCCACCATTTTCCGCACCACCTGCAGTATCTGTGCAGGTTTCTTTGCCAGGCCAAAGCCGTCAGGGTCAGGGAATCACCAGTTTCGTAGTAGGAAACACTGCATCTAGGGCACCGGTGGCAACAATACCATCTCCCACTGTCTCTCAGTCTGCCATGTCCACCGGCACCCCCGCTAGTTCCACGATCTCCAGCTCTCCAGTCCAGCTCACCCTACATGAGACTATGGTTAGAAAAAGGAAGTACTTAGCCTCGCATCCGCGTACACAGGGTTTGAACGCACACATAGCTAGACTAATCTCGTTAGAGATGATGCCCTACCGGTTAGTTGAAAGCGAAGCTTTCAAAGCCCTGATGGACTACGCTGTACCACGCTACGAGCTACCCAATCGACACTTTTTTTCCAGAAAAGCAATCCCAGCCCTCCACCAGCATGTTAAAGAGCGCATCGTCCATGCACTCAGGCAATCTGTGAGCACAAAGGTGCACCTGACAACAGATGCATGGACCAGTAGGCATGGCCAGGGACGTTACGTGTCCATCACGGCACACTGGTTAAATGTGGTGGATGCAGGGTCCACAGGGGACAGCAAGTTTGGGACAGTTCTGCCTAGCCCACGGTCTAGGAAACAATTGGCTGTAGCCGTTCGCACCCCCTCCTCCTCCTCTTCGTCCTCCTGCAGAAGCGAGAGCTCGTCCACAGACCGCAGTCGCACAACCACTCTATCCGCAGCTACCACGGTTGCACACCAGGTCTCCCATTATGGGGCAGCTACTGGCAAACGTCAGCAGGCTGTATTGGCTATGAAGTGTTTGGGCGACAACAGACACACCGCGGAAGTTCTGTCCGAGTTCTTGCAGAAAGAAACGCAGTCGTGGCTGGGCACTGTAGATCTTGAGGCAGGCAAGGTAGTGAGTGATAACGGAAGGAATTTCATGGCTGCCATCTCCCTTTCCCAACTGAAACACATTCCTTGCCTGGCTCACTCCTTAAACCTGGTGGTGCAGTGCTTCCTGAAAAGTTATCCGGGGTTATCCGACCTGCTCCTCAAAGTGCGTGGACTTTGCTCACATATCCGCCGTTCGCCCGTACACTCCAGCCGTATGCAGACCTATCAGCGTTCTTTGAACCTTCCCCAGCATCGCCTAATCATAGACGTTGCAACAAGGTGGAACTCAACACTGCACATGCTTCAGAGACTGTGTGAACAGAGGCGGGCTGTTATGTTTTTGTGGGAGGATACACATACACGGGCAGGCAGTAGGATGGCAGACATGGAGTTGTCAGGTGTGCAGTGGTCGAAGATTCAAGACATGTGTCAAGTCCTTCAGTGTTTTGAGGAATGCACACGGCTGGTTAGTGCAGACAACGCCATAATAAGCATGAGCATCCCCCTAATGCGTCTGCTGATGCAAAGTTTGACGCACATAAAGGATCAGGCGTCTGCAGCTGAGGAAGAGGAAAGACTTGATGACAGTCAGCCATTGTCTGGCCAGGGCAGTGTACAGGACGAGGTAGCGGGCGAAGAGGAGGAGGATGAGGAGGATGATGGGGATGATTATATTTTTAATGAGGAAGCTTTTCCGGGGCCACTGGAAATTGGTGGCGCGGCAAGGCCGGGTTCTGGTTTTTTGAGGGACACAAGTGACGTGGATTTGCCTGAAACTGCCCCTCAACCAAGCACAACCGCAGATTTGAGAACTGGAACTTTGGCCCACATGGCGGATTATGCCTTACGTATCCTCAAAAGGGACACACGCATATCTAAAATGATGAATGATGACGATTACTGGTTGGCCTACCTCCTTGATCCTCGCTATATAGGCAAATTGCAAAATATAATGCCACATGAGAACTTGGAACTAATATTAGCAACCAAACAATCAACTCTTGTTGACCGTTTGCTTCTGGCATTCCCTGCACACAGCGCCCGTGATCGTTCTCACACGAGCTGCAGGGGCCAGCAGACCAGAGGAGTTAGAGGGGCAGAAATCAGAAGTGGCGTTGGCCAGAGGGGTTTTCTGACCAGGTTGTGGAGTGATTTTGCTATGACCGCAGACAGGACAGGTACTGCAGCATCAATTCAAAGTGACAGGAGACAACATTTGTCCAGTATGGTTACAAACTATTTTTCATCCCTTATCGATGTTCTCCCTCAACCGTCATTCCCATTTGATTACTGGGCATCAAAATTAGACACCTGGCCAGAATTGGCAGAATATGCATTGCAGGAGCTTGCTTGCCCGGCAGCTAGTGTCCTATCAGAAAGAGTATTCAGTGCTGCAGGTTTAATACTAACAGAAAAAAGGACTCGTCTGGCTACCCAAAATGTAGATGATCTAACCTTCATTAAAATGAACCACAACTGGATTTCGAAATCTTTTGCCCCACCTTGCCCGGCTGACACCTAGCTTTCCTATGAAAAGGTCTTGCCTGTGGACTATTCTGAATGCCTTTTCCAATCTCGTAATTTTCAGCACCTGATTGTCCAGCATACGACATGTTTACACCTCACTAAATGGCCAAACTCCCCACACGGGGCCGTGGTATCGACACTTGGCGACAGCACCCGTGAGAGTGCAGTTTGTCTGAAGAGGTGGGTGAGCCCGCTTTTGGTCGACGGCACTGCCACTGGGTCCCTCCTAGTACAATAAAGTGTCTCTGGCGGTGGTGGTGCGCACCCAACGTCAGACACACCGTTGTAATATGAGGGGCCCTGGGCCTGTACCGCCGGCCACAAGACAGTTTCCCCCCACCCCAGCTCAAACAGTGCTCTACCACTTGCAAAATTATCTCACAGCTCCACCAATGTTTAGTCTATGCGCTGACATCCTTCAATGCCTGCCACTGACAATACCATTGTATTGACATTTTTGTTATGTTAGGCCTTCGATGCCTGTCTGTGGTCACTCCTTCCACTAGGCCTCCACTGACCACACCACTGCTGTCCGTGTACCCCTGGAACCAATTTAAAATTGCCTACAGCCATGTGTTATTATTTTAGGCCTTCGATGCCTGTCTGCGGTCACTCCTTCCACTAGGCCTCCACTGACCACACCACTGCTGCCCGTGTACCCCTGGAACCAATTTAAAATTGCCTACAGCCAGCCCAATTTTTTTATTTTAGGCCTTCGATGCCTGTCTGCGGTCCATTCTTTCAACTACTACTACTACACTGACCAGGTCACTGCTGCCCGTGTACCCCTGGAACCAATTTAAAATTGCCTACAGCCATGTGTTATTATTTTAGGCCTTCGATGCCTGTCTGCGGTTACTCCTTCCACTAGGCCTCCACTGACCACACCACTGCTGCCCGTGTACCCCTGGAACCAATTTAAAATTGCCTACAGCCATGTGTTATTATTTTAGGCCTTCGATGCCTGTCTGCGGTCACTCCTTCCACTAGGCCTCCACTGACCACACCACTGCTGCCCGTGTACCCCTGGAACCAATTTAAAATTGCCTACAGCCAGCCCAATTTTTTTATTTTAGGCCTTCGATGCCTGTCTGTGGTCCATTCTTTCAACTACTACTACACTGTCCAGGGCACTGCTGCCCGTGTACCCCTGGAACCAACATCAGAAAATATAAAAATAAGTATTTTGCTTACAAAAAAGAAAATACTGGAGAGATATCAAATGCAGACATTTTAACATTAAAAACAAACACACAACTAAAATCTGGTACAGTACTAAAAATGGCCACCAGCTACAATTACTTTCTCCTGCAAGTAGTTAACTGAAAGGTTTTTTAAATTGAAAACACACATATGGCATCCACCGAGTGTTGTCCTGTCGCGTCTTCTTTATATTATTGCCGAGAAGATGCAAAACAATGAAAATAATAAAATCATTAATTACCAAAATAATAGAGAAAGTCAACACCACATTGCAAATAAACATTCATTCCAAATAAAGAAGCAGGGCGCGTCCGAGGGTGAGTATATACCTAATAAGAATATAATCACCCTCGGACGCGCAATGCTTATTTCCAACAGCCTTCCTTCCTAAGAATCAGCCCTTCCGTGGTGTAGAGAGACGTTGTGTTACACTCCAAGGTGTTCCCCAGGTTGCCTTTCCTGAGCTTCGATCTTCCGGCTCTCGTTTAGTAGTTGTTGGAAACTACGCTGCATTAGGCCTTCAAATTGGGTATGGGGTGTAGAGAGATGGTGTGTTCCACTCCAAGGTGTTCCCCAGGTTGCCTTTCCTGAGCTTCGATCTTCCGGCTCTCGTTTAGTAGTTCTTGGAAACTACACTGCATTAGGCCTTCAAATTGGGTATGGGGTGTAGAGAGAGGGTGTGTTACACTCCAAGGTGTTCCCCAGGTTGCCTTTCCTGAGCTTCGATCTTCCGGCTCTCGTTTAGTAGTTCTTGGAAACTACACTGCATTAGGCCTTCAAATTGGGTATGGGGTGTAGAGAGAGGGTTTGTTACACTCCAAGGTGTTCCCCAGGTTGCCTTTCCTGAGCTTCGATCTTCCGGCTCTCGTTTAGTAGTTCTTGGAAACTACACTGCATTAGGCCTACAAATTGGGTATGGGGTGGAGAGAGATGGTGTGTTACACTCCAAGGTGTTCCCCAGGTTTCCTTGCCATTGCTTCGGTCTTCCGACTCTCGTTTAGTAGTTGTAGAAAAGTACACTGCATTAGGCCTACAAAATGGGTATGGGGTGGAGAGAGAGGGTGTGTTACACTCCAAGGTGTTCCCCAGGTTGCCTTTCCTGAGCTTCGATCTTCCGGCTCTCGTTTAGTAGTTGTTGGAAACTACGCTGCATTAGGCCTTCAAATTGGGTATGGGGTGTAGAGAGATGGTGTGTTCCACTCCAAGGTGTTCCCCAGGTTGCCTTTCCTGAGCTTCGATCTTCCGGCTCTCGTTTAGTAGTTCTTGGAAACTACACTGCATTAGGCCTTCAAATTGGGTATGGGGTGTAGAGAGAGGGTGTGTTACACTCCAAGGTGTTCCCCAGGTTGCCTTTCCTGAGCTTCGATCTTCCGGCTCTCGTTTAGTAGTTCTTGGAAATTACACTGCATTAGGCCTTCAAATTGGGTATGGGGTGTAGAGAGAGGGTGTGTTACACTCCAAGGTGTTCCCCAGGTTGCCTTTCCTGAGCTTCGATCTTCATGCTCTCGTTTAGTAGTTGTCAGAAACTACGCTGCATTAGGCCTACAAATTGGGTATGGGGTGTAGAGAGAGGGTTTGTTACACTCCAAGGTGTTCCCCAGGTTGCCTTTCCTGAGCTTCGATCTTCCGGCTCTCGTTTAGTAGTTGTTGGAAACTACGCTGCATTAGGCCTTCAAATTGGGTATGGGGTGTAGAGAGAGGGTGTGTTACACTCCAAGGTGTTCCCCAGGTTGCCTTTCCTGAGCTTCGATCTTCCGGCTCTCGTTTAGTAGTTCTTGGAAACTACACTGCATTAGGCCTTCAAATTGGGTATGGGGTGTAGAGAGAGGGTGTGTTACACTCCAAGGTGTTCCCCAGGTTGCCTTTCCTGAGCTTCGATCTTCCGGCTCTCGTTTAGTAGTTCTTGGAAACTACACTGCATTAGGCCTACAAATTGGGTATGGGGTGGAGAGAGATGGTGTGTTACACTCCAAGGTGTTCCCCAGGTTTCCTTGCCATTGCTTCGGTCTTCCGACTCTCGTTTAGTAGTTGTAGAAAAGTACACTGCATTAGGCCTACAAAATGGGTATGGGGTGGAGAGAGATGGTGTGTTACACTCCAAGGTGTTCCCCAGGTTGCCTTTCCTGAGCTTCTATCTTCAGGCTCTCATTAAATTGTGGTTAAATGGAACAACTGCATTTGGCGTACTAGTTGGTTTGGGGCCTACTATCGGTGTCTGCCACTCCTTGCTGTTCTCCTGGTTTCCTGTCCTGAAATTCCATTTTCAGGCTCTCGTTAAGTAGTTGTTAATGTTAGACTGCATTTGGCCTACTAGTTGGGTTGGGGCCTACTATCGGTGTCTGCCACTCCTTGCTGTTCTCCTCCACTGAACAAAGCTGTGCCGCCTGTTTACTACGGTTGCCAATTTTGAACTGCATTTCGACTACTTACTGATTTGGCCCTACTCTCTGTGTCAGCCTCTCATTCCAGTTGTCCTCCACTGCAATGCCCCCTGGTTATTCCTGTGTTACCAATTTTGAACTGCATTTAGCCCACTTTATTCTTTGGGCCTATATCTGTGTTTCCACTTCATCGTGCCCATTGCCCAGCCAGTGATAGATGAGTCTGCTGGTACATTGACCCATAATGCAACATTCCCCGTGCATGCTACACAACAACATTGTGACCCTGCTGAAAGTCAGGTTGCTCTTCCCGCATACCATACCACCTTACACGGGGACAAAGAGGAAGGTGCAGATGAAAGTGCAGGTTCCTTCATCAGGTGGGGGGAGGAATACTAGTTGGCGACGTCACTGGCACAGGGCCTCTCATAGTACGCAAAAGTGTTGCTGCCGGTGGGAGGCGCCCCCGCCGTGCAAACACACCGCTGTACTTTGAGGGGCCCTGTGCCAGTGCCAATGCCAACAAGTGGGCCCCCCCTGCTTGCTCAGGATCACAGCACTTGCAAAGTTGAAATACTTACCTCTCCCTGCTCCACTGCCGTGACGTGGTCCAGATTTCCTGGGCCCACTAATTACTTGAACCAGCCCTACCCCACACAACTTTAGCCAAATGACCCCCAATTTCAAATGCCTTCCAATTATTATAAGGTAAATTACGCTGGACAAGCTTCATTAAGAAGAATGGATGGTTTTGACATTAAAATGGGCACTCTAGGTGTTTTCCTGGCCCCCACTCACTGCCGACTATGCTGCCCCATTGACTTGCATTGGG
This sequence comes from Ranitomeya imitator, assembly GCF_032444005.1. Classification (NCBI taxonomy): domain Eukaryota; kingdom Metazoa; phylum Chordata; class Amphibia; order Anura; family Dendrobatidae; genus Ranitomeya; species Ranitomeya imitator. The sequence goes on from NC_091284.1 coordinate 601,740,321, forward strand.
TTTCGTGTTTCGGTCGATCCCGACTTTACGTCATAATCGGCCGATTTCACTCGACCCGACTTTTGAGATAGTCGGGTTTCTCGAAACCCGGCTCGACTCTAAAAAGGTCAAGGTCGCTCAACTCTAGTTATTAGATATATGAAATTGAAATAGCTGTTGCAAAAAAAAAAATTTTAATAAAACATTAAGCTTAAGATTAATAGGGGTGCCCAAACTTTTTCATATAACTGTAAGTTCCTTAATGGGTCTAGTTTCCAAAATGGTGTAACTTGTGGGGGGTTTCCACTGGTTAGGCACATCAAGGGCTCTCTAAACACAACATGGCATCCGATCGCAATTCCAGCCAATTCTGCATTAAAAAAGTCTAACAACACTCCTTCTCTTCCAAGCTCTGCCGTGCGCCCAAACAGAGGTTTACCGCCACATATGGGGTTTCGGCATATTCAGAAGAAATTGCACAACAAATTTTGTGGTTCATTTTCTCTTTTTACACTTGTGAAAATTAAAAAAAATTGGTTCTGAATTAAAATGTTTGTAAAAAACAAGTTAAATTTTAATTTTTCCTTCCACATTGCTTCACTTCCTGTGAAGTACGTAAAAGGTTAATAAAATTCTTAAATGTTATTTTGAGCACCTTGAGGGGTCTAATTTTTAGAATGGTGTCACTTTTGGGTATTTTCTGTCATGAACACCTCTCAAAGTGACTTTAAATCTGAGATGATCCCTAGAAAAAATGGTTTTGAAAATTTTGTTGTAAAAATGAGAGATCGCTGATCAACTGTTAATCCTTATAACTTCCTAACAAAAAAATCGTTTCCTAAATTGTGCTGGTGTAATGTAGACATGTGGGAAATGTTACTTATTAACTATTTTATGTGACATATCTCTCTGATTTAAGGGCATAAAAATTCAAAGATTGAAAATGGCAAAATTTTAAAAATGTTTGTTATATTTCCATTTTTTTCACATATAAACGCAAGTAATATGAAAGAAATTTTGCCAAAAACATGAAGAACAATTTGTCATGAAAAAACTATCTCAGAATTATTGGAATCCGTTAATGGGACACTGTCACCTGAATTTGGAGGGAACAATCTTCAGCCATGGAGGCGGGTTTTTTTGGTTTTTGATTCACCCTTTCCTTACCCGCTGGCTGCATGCTGGCTGCAATATTGGATTGAAGTTCATTCTCTGTCCTCCATAGGACACGCCTGCGCAAGGCAAGATTGCATTGTGCAGGCGTGTACTATGGAGGACAGAGAATGAACTTCAATCCAATATTGCAGCCAGCATGCAGCCAGCGGATAAGGAAAGGGTGAATCAAAAACCCCAAAACCCCGCCTCCATGGCTGAAGATTGTTCCCTCCAAATTCAGGTGACAGTGTCCCTTTAAAGCGTTCCAGAGTTATAACCTCATAAAGTGAAAGTGGTCAGGCCCGTGAATGGTGTTTCACAGAATGACATCCTTTTGTTTACATGGTGGCTATTTTATACATGTATTGGTTGAATATATTGGCTCTCTTATATATGGCGTTCTGTCAGGTGTTGACATGTTTCTTTGCAGCTTTACATCCAGGATCGGCACTTGCACGTATATTAATAACTTACAATATCACATCTCTGTTATAGGCACTCACCCGCATTCACACTCCTAGCGCTATGGCCGAGCACCTTGGATATCATCCTTCTCAGTATCCTTTGGGACATACAGGCTGCTTCCATGTCTTGAGTCCTTCTATAGGGCTTGATGTCCATATCATGTTTTTTCCTTCCATTCCAGTCTTTTCCTTCCTTATCAACACTCACAGCTTGTAGCTTGGCATGATTGAAACTTTTACGACCAACGGAGCACCAACCCAGATTTTCCCTGACCACCATGGTTGTCACCTCTTTTATTTCATGTGATGAATTTGATCTCGAATAGCATTGTCTTAGTTGTTATGTTTTATTCCAATTGTGCATCATTCAACTTCCTCTTGCTAATCTTTATGCGATTTTGCATGTATTTCAGTTTTGTTAAAGATATTTCTGATGAAGGTCTTGTGATTAGACCGAAAACGTTTGAAAATCTTTGAACTGGATACACAAATAAACTAAATGTTCAATGTCATCTTGCAAAAAATTCTCTGAGTGCCAAGTGTTTTGTTATTACCTATTGACGGGCTGGAAACCTGTCTTGTGCACCACACAGGAACCTTGTGTGCCATGTGCACTGCCTTTACCTCAGGGCTCAGTCCTTGGCCCCCTTCTCTTTTCTCTCTATAGTACCCCAATTGGACAGACCATCAGCAGATTTGGCTTTCAGTACCATCTTTATGCTGATGACACACAACTATACACGTCATCCCCTGACCTTACCCCCGCTGTACTACAGAACGCCAGTGACTGTCTGTCCGAAGTCTCCAAAATCATGTCCGCTCTCTATCTGAAACTCAACTTCTTCAAAACTAAACTTCTTCTGCTCCCACCAAATACTAACCTCCCTAAACCTGATATTTCCCTCTCCGTGGGTCGCACCACAATAACACCCCGGCAGCAGGCGCGCTATCTGGGTGTTATTTTTGACTCCAATCTCTCCTTCACAACCCATATACAATCTCGTGCCCGCTCTTGCCGCTTACACCTAAAGAACATCTCTAGAATCCGCCCTTTTCTCACCATGGAAACAACAAAAACCCTCACTGTCCCCCTTATCCACTTCCGCCTGGACTAATGCAATTCTCTATTAGTTGGCCTCCCCCTCACTCGACTTTCCACTCTCCTGTCTATCCTTAATGCAGCAGCCAGCGTTGTCCATCTAGCTAATCGGTATTCAGACGTGTCCGCTCTTCGCCAGTCATTACACTGGCTGCCCATTCATTACAGGATACAATTCAAAGTACTTGTTCTCACCCACAAAGCTCTCCACAGTTCAGCACCCCTTTACATCTCCTACCTCATTTCTGTCTATCAGCCTAACCGACCGCTGTGCTCTGCAAACGACTTTCGACTAGCCTCTGCTCTAATTCGTACCCCTAACTCCCGACTCCAAGACTTCTCCCGTGCTGCGCCAATCCTCTGGAATGCTCTTCCGCAAGATATTAGGACCATGCACAATTTGCATAGTTTTAGGCGCTCGCTCAAAACACATTTGTTCAGAGCAGCCTATCACGTTCCCTAATCAGTCATTTTATGTTTGTGAGTGTAGCTCATTCACTACTTCCATCTATCCCCCAGCCCCTGAAGATGGATGGACCATCATTGTAAATACATCATTGTAAATACACACCTGTACTGTGTTTCTCCCCTACCTCATTGTAGATTGTAAGCTCTCACGAGCAGGGTCGTCTTGATTTGCTTTAATAATTGTATTGTTAACATTGTTACTTATGACTGTTATGTTCGAAATTGTTAAACTGTAAAGCGCTGCAGAATATGTTGGCGCTTTATAAATAAAGATTATTATTATATGAATCCCAAGAAGCCTTTGAAACCAGGTATTGGATGACCACAGGAAAACCCACTTCACACTCTTCAGTTGATCCTGCCATACTGTTTCCTTATGCATTGAATGCAAGGGCCGCCTTGACCCAAATTTGCACGCACGCCAATTCCCCCTTGGAAGAAACATGGAGGAGGGCCTCATAAAAAAACTGTCCCATTACAAAGGAGTGGGTCTTCTAGACTCGTAATGCCCATACACTAAGTGTATGGGCTGACAAACATTTCCTCATGGGGGGGTAATTTTTTTTTTTTAAATTGTTTATGGGCATCACAAACACATTTGAAAAAACTAGTGTGGCTGTAGCAGCATGGAACACGTTGACCCTGGTGATCTAGGGGCAGTGGATGATGAGATGTGGAGGAAGGCCTCATTAAAAATTAGGCCCAATTTAAAGGAGCAGGTCTCCTAGACTTGTAATGCCCATACACTAAATGCATGGGCTGACAAACATTTCCCCATGGGGGGTTATTTTTAAAAATTTTTTAATGTGAATCATAGACACCCTTGCCAAAAAATTGACTGGCTGTAGCAGTAACACATTCACCCTGGTGTTCTAGTGGCGGTGGATGATGAGTAGTGTTGAACGATACCTTCTGATATACGGAAATATCGGTATCAGATTGGATCGGCCGATATCCAAAAAATATTGGATATCTCCGATACCGATACCGGAAACCAATGCAAGTCAAAGGGACACAAATATCGGAATTAAAATAAACCCTTTCTTTCCTTGTAGGTTAATTCTACATGAAGGAAAACAACTAAAAATAATGTAGAATGTATTTGGGGAGGTGGAGAAGACATTAAGGCATAGAGGTTTAGCCCAATCAAATGGAATAGCAGGAATTAATTTTTTTTAAAGATGTTCGGAGTTACAAAGATATTGACTATGTTAAGCTTTGTTATATTTTGTCAGATATTAATGTTCCACTACTTCCATGCTCTTCACCTTCTGTTTTACTTCTCCCACACTTTCTTCTTCATCATCCTCAGCACCAGCATCTTTTTCATCAACTTCTTCTTCACCTTATTCATCTTCTTCTTCACCTTCTCCGGGGTCTTCGTCTCCGGGGTCGTCGTCTTCTTTGGGGTGGTCTTCAGGGTCGTCGTCTTTAGGGTCGTCTTCAGGGAGATCCAGAGTGATTACCAAAAACCATTTAAAAAAGCTTGAATTTGGAAATGTAGCAGAATGTACAAGAAGGCTGAGGAACTGTCAAGAACCAGTTGATGGTAATGGAACCCGGATGGGTAGCTGAAGGTACAAGAGCCAATGGAACTACCGAGGACCAGCTGACGGTACTGGAACCCGGTTACTAAGCAGGAGGTACCCATGCCAGAAAGCACTACCAAGGACCAACAGACATTGGTGGAACTCGGATACCGAGAAGGAGGCACATAAGCCAAAGGCTCTGCCTGGAACCAGCTGACACTACTGGAACCCAGGGAGACCTATTCAATATTGACTTCCAAAGAACCAGCTAATGGTGCTGGAACTCAGATAGGCAGCAGAAGGTCCACATGAAAAAAAATGGAAAGGCCGCCAGCGGGCCGGAGTTACCGAAAACCCACAGTCCTACAAGAGAAGCTTGTCCTATTGGCACTATAGAACCAGCCTTGATTGCTAGCTCCCGCAGCCCACATAGGAAGCACCTAAACTGCAGGCACCATAGAGTCGGCTAACCCAACCGCAACCCGAGAGGACAACGTATTGGAGGCAAAGTGACCTTGACACTACCCGGAAACAGCTGGCATGCTGGAACCAGGCTGGGCAGGAGGGAGTACCCGTTCCAAAGACACTGCCAAGAACCAGCTGACGGTACTGGAACCCGGTTACTAAGCAGTAGGTAGCCATGCCAGAAAGCACTACCAAGGACCACCAGACGTTGGTGGAACTCGGATACCGAGGAGGCACCTAAGCCAAAGGCTCTGCCTGGAACCAGCTGACAGTACTGGAACCCAGGGATCCTATTCAAGATTGACTTCCAAAGAATCAGCTAATGGTGCTGGGACTCAGATAGTCAGCAGAAGGACCACATGAAAGAAAATTGTAAGGCCACGAGCCGGCCAGAGTTACCGAAGACCCACAGTGTTGACTGTGCAGACGGCACTTCCGAGCAGCAACTGGCAGTGTTGGAGCCCAGGGTCAATGCTAGAAACTGAGTGTAGGCCGAGGCCTATTTGGAGCAAGTTTCATATCTGTAGTAGTGTGAATGTGGAGGGAGCAGGAGAAATTGCCGCACACACAGCTGGGGATCAGCTGATGTTACTGAACCCTAAAACACTGGAGCAGGTGTTGACTGTGCAGATGGCACTTCCGAGCAGCAACTGGCGGTGTTGGAGCCCAGGGATTGCAGGAAAAACAGAGTGTAGGCAGAGGCCTAATTGGAGCAAGTTGAAAGGGAACCTGTCACCCCCCCAGGCGTTTGTAACTAAAAGAGCCACCTTGTGCAGCACTACAGTAATGCTGCATTTGGACAAGGTGGCTCTTTTAGTTATGCTCCTTGCACATGCTGAACTAAACACTTATAAAATGTGCTCCCTCATACCGTGAAACCGTCCCGGAGGTGTGACTTTCCTTCTTAATCAGATGCAGCACAGCTGCCATTCATACCCCCTTGGTGCCGGGCGCCACCTCCTGAGCGTTGTTTGAATCTGTCCTGGAGCCTGCGCTCTTATGTTATCCCTTGGGCATGCGCAGTTAGCGCTGCCCATCTTCTGACATCATTTGATGTCAGGCTGACTGGGCCTGTGCGGCCGCGCTGCCCGAAATCCCGCCCTGCACTGTCTTCTGATTTATTCACACTGTGGGGCTGGGAGTCATGGGCATGCGCTGTGCATATCTTCTCCTCTCACTTATCTTCTTCCGCCTTCTTCAGACTGTGCGGCGTCAGCTGATCCCTAAGCGCATGCCACGGCGATTAGGGATCAGCTGATGCTGCAAAGTCTGAAGAAGGCAGAGGGAGATGAGTGAGAGGCCAAGATATGCACAGCGCATGCCCATGACTCCAAGCCCCACAGTGTGAATAAATCAGAAGACAGTGCGGGGCGGGATCTCAGGCAGCGCGGCCGCACAGGCCCAGTCAGCCTAACATCAAATAATGTCAGAAGACGGGCAGCGCTAACTGTGCATGCCCAAGGGATAACATAACAGCGCAGGCTCTGGGACAGATTCAAACGCTCAAGAGGCAGCGCCCGGCACCAAGGGGGTATGAATGGCGGCTGTGCTGCGTCTGATTAAGAAGGAAAGTCACACCTCCGGGATGGTTTCACGGTATGAGGGGGCACATTTTATAAGTGTCTAGTTCAGCGTGTGCAAGGAGCATAAGTAAAAGAGCCACTTTGTCCAAATGCAGCTTTAGTGTTGCACAAGGTGGATCTTTTAGTTAAAAACGCCTGGGGGGTGACAGGTTCCCTTTAGTATCTGTTGTAGTGTGAGCGTGGATGGAGCAGGAGAAATTGCCAGATACACAGCAGGGGAGCAGCTGATGTTACTGAACCCCAATGACATGGCAGCAAGAGTTGACTGTGCAGACGGCACTTCTGAGCAGCAAGTGGCGGTGTTGGAGCCCAGGGATTACAGGAGAAGCAGAGTGTAGGCTAAGGCCTAACTGGAGGCAGTTTAATATCTGTTGTACTGTGAGCATGGACGGAGCAACAGAAATTGCCGGATACACCGCAGGGGAGCAGCTGACGTTACTGAACCCCAATAACAGAGTTGCAAGTGTTGACTGTGCAGATGGCACTTCTGAGCAGCAACTGGCGGTGTTGGAGCCCAGGGATTACAGGAGAAACAGAGTGTAGGCTGAGACCTAATTGGAGCAAGTTTAATATCTGTTATAGTGTGAGTGTGGACTGAGCAGGAGAAATTGCCGGATACACAGCAGGAGAGCAGCTGACGTTACTGAACCCCAATAACACGGCAGCAAGTGTTGACTGTGCAGATGGCACTTCTCAGCAGCAACTCGCGGTGTTGGAGCCCAGGGATTACAGTTCTTGTGGTAGAAACATGAACACAACAGGAGACCTGGATACTGTTGCCAATCAATTATTTAATTTGGAAGAGGAGTGGCAAATTCCTGCGAGATCCAGGCCTTGTTCATTTTCAGAAAAGTAAGCCGGTCAATGTTATCGCAGGATAGTCGCATGCGACGGTCTGTTACTACACCACCTGCGGCTCTAAAGACGCATTCCGATAATACACTAGCAGCAGGGCAAGCCAGCACCTCCAATGCATACTGGCTAAGCTCTGGCCATGTGTCCAGCTTAGAGACCCAAAACTTGAAGGGGGAAGAGCCATCTGGGAGTACACTGAGAGGGCAAGACATGTAGTCTGTCACCATCTAACGGAAACGTTGCCTCCTGCTGACTGGAGCCGTCTGTGATGGTGTAGACCAGAGGTGTCAAACTGCATTCCTCAAGGGCTGCAATCATGTCATGTTTTCAGGATTTCCTTGTACTGCACAGGTGATAATTTGATCACCTACACACATAATGATTACAGCACCTTGTGCAAAGCTAAGGAAATCTTGAAAACACGCATGGTTTGCGGCCCTCGAGGAATGCAGTTTGACACCCCTGGTGTAGACATTTGTGGCGGGCACACAAAACTTTGCCACATTTGGGCCATACTGGTCTTGCCTTGTGCTGAGGCACTGCTTCTGCTCCCTCTTTGTGCAGAGCTTCCTTCGCTGCCTCGACGCACTGAGCTGCTTTGTAAAGCACTAGCAGCACTCCTCTCGGTTGGAATGGAGAACATGATGGAATGTAACAGTGTGTCTTGGTACTCCCGGTTCAATGGTGTTATGAGGCTTTGTAAGTTGTCCCAGTAGCGTGGATGTAGGAGGGTGTACACCCAATAATCAGTCGTGTTGAGAATGTGGGCAATGCGGCGGTTGTTCCTCAGGCACTGCAGCATGAAATCAACAATGTGCTGCAGACTGCAAACTGGCCAAGAAACGCTGTCCCCTGCTTGAGGCGTGATCTCTGCCTGCTCTGCATCACCCCACCCTTGCTCTACAAACTGACTACTAGAGCATTGTGTAACTCCCTCCTCTGGACAGATGTCTTCCTCCTCAATTGACTCCTCCTCACCTCCTCACAAAGTGTCCCCTGCCTAGGCCTTTGTGAGGAACCACGTTGCGCAGACTGTTCAGAAGCAGATGGCATTTGTGGTTCCTGATCCTCCACCTCTTCCACAACCTCCTCCCTTAGCGCTTGCAGTGTTTTTTCAAGCAGGCAGGTAAGGGGGATAGTCATGCTGACTAGTGCATCATCTGCACTCGCCATCTGTGTGGAATCATCGAAGGTGCGCAAAACCTGGCAGATGTCATTCATAGTGGCCCACGCAGTGGTGCTGAAGTCTGAACGGCGCGCAGTTTTGCGCCTGATGCAGCTGGTACTCCATTAATGCTGCCTGCTGCTCACACAACCGCTCCAACATATGTAAGGTTGAATTCCACCTGGTGGTTAGGTCACATTTGATGCGATGTTCTGGAAGGTGGAATCGGCGCTGCAGAGCTGCAATGTGCCATCTTGCCATGTTGGAATGCCACAAGTGAGCACACTCTAGGCGGACCTTGTGCAGCAGTGCATCAAGATCCGGATAGTTCCTCAAAAAAATTTGCACGGCCAAGTTTAGCACATCTGCAAGACATGGGATGTGAGTGAGGTTGCCTAGGCCCAGAGCTGCCACCAGATTTCAGCCATTGTCACACACTACCATGCCTGGCTAGAGATTTGCTGGCACAAATCACACGTCGCTGTGCTGCGTGCTGGCATTCCAGAGCTCCTGCGCTGTGTGGCTTTGATTCCCCAAAGAAATTAATTTCAAGATGGCCTGTTGACGTTTGGCCATGGCTGTGCTCATATTGGTCATAACAGGTAAGCGTTCACGGGTCCATGTGGAGGTAGACTGTAACGGCTCCTGCAGCGCTGATTCTGTGGAACTGGAGTATGACGAGGAGTCAATGTGTACAGACTGGATTCCTGCCATCCTTGGAGTTGGCAGAACACGTAGAGCACCATTCTCAACATCTGTGCCCGGCTCCACAACATTTACCCAATGGGTAGAGAGGGAAAGGTATCGTCCCTGTCCATGGTGACTGGTCCACGCATCGCTAATCAGGTGGACCTTGCTGCTGACGGCGTTTAGTAGGACATGTTTAATGTTTCCCTCCACATGCTTTTGCAGGGCAGGGACAGCTTGCCTGCTGAAATAAAAGAGGCTGGGCACATTGTATTGAGGGACTGCCAATGCCATGAAGTTACGGAAGGTGTCAGTCTCCACCAGCCTGAATGAGACCATTTCAAGGCACAGTAGTTTTGCAATGCTAGCATTCAGAGCCTGTGCTCGGGAGTTGTTTGCCAAGAATGGCCACCTTTTCTCCCATGCCTGTGCTACCAATGGCTGTAGACTGGGCTGGGAGTGTCAGGATGACAGGGAACATGGTGCTGTGGGTGGAATTACACTGGGTCACTGCACCGCAGTGCCAGAGGTTCTTCCATGGCGATCCTGTGAGGAAGCTGAACCAGCTGTGTGTGAGCTAGAGGAAGAGGCTACAACATGAGCTGAAGAAGTGGTAGGTGGAGCTGTAGGTTGGCCTAGGTCTTCAGTGTATTTTTATACCTCTACCACGTGCCTGGTCCGCACATGTTTCCACATATTTGTGGTATTGAGGTTGCTGACACTTTTCCCTCTTTTGACTTTCTGATGACAGCTTGCATTTGACAAAGCAAATTTCATCTGCAACTGTGTCAAAAAAGGACCAGGCACTGCAAGTCTTGGGAGCGCCCATTTTGGGTTTTGGAAGAGGCATGCTCGTAATGGGTGCCGAAGTGGAGGCTACAGGCACCGCAGTCTTCCCTCTCCCTCTCCCTCTTTGGGCTGTTCAGGGAATCTCTTCCTCAGAGCTGCTCCCACCACCTTCCAGTACCTCACACCATGATGGGTCAAGGACCTCATCATCTACACTACCCTCTTCCACCAACTGCTTCTCCTGCATAGTCTCGGCAGCACAGTATGCACCTGAAAGTGGCACCTGAGTCTCATCATCAGATGCGTACTGAGGTGTGCTGACCGGAGGCACTGGCCCACCCGCCTCTTCAGGATCAGAGAGACAAAGCTGTTGGGCCTCACTGCATACTGCCTCTTCCTCCATTTCTCCAATGCTGCTTGGCTGGCCCCCTATTTCCAAACCAAGAGATTCAGAGAACAGAAGTAGAGATGGCTCCTGTCCAGGGCCCTCTGACTGCCTGGGCAATTTGGCAGTTGGTGAAGAGACAGATGGGTGCTCTTCAGTGCTCTGGACCTGAGAGTATGTGGCACTAATTGAAGTTGATGTGTTAGCTGCCATCCATCTGACAACGGCTTCAATTTATTTATCCCGAAGCAGTGGGTTACGGCGAGCTCTGTTGTGAATTCTGTTGTCAAGCTCCCTCCTGTGGTCATGAATGGTACTTCGGCTGGTTCTGTCCATGGGCGTCCTCTGTTGGTTGTGAGTGGGGCTGCGGCTTCTGAGTTTCCTTCCACAGGTGATGAGGTTAATTCGTTAGCTGGCTGCTCTATTTAACTCCACTTAGATCATTGCTCCATGCCACCTGTCAATGTTCCAGTATTGGTCTAGTTCACTCCTGGATCGTTCTTGTGACCTGTCTTACCAGCAGAAGCTAAGTTCCTGCTTGTTTTTTTTGTTTGCTATTTTTCTGTCCAGCTTGCTATTTTGATTTTTGTCTTGCTTGCTGGAAGCTCTGGGACGCAGAGGGAGCGCCTCCGCACCGTGAGTCGGTGCGGAGGGTTTTTTGCACCCTCTGCGTGGTCTTTTTGTAGTTTTTGTGCTGACCGCAAAATTACCTTTCCTATCCTTAGTCTGTTCAGTAAGTCGGGCCTCACTTTGCTAAATCTATTTCATCTCTGTGTTTGTATTTTCATCTTTACTCACAGTCATATACAGTGGGGCAAAAAAGTATTTAGTCAGTCAGCAATAGTGCAAGTTCCACCATTTAAAAAGATGAGAGGCATCTGTAATTTACATCATAGGTAGACCTCAACTATGGGAGACAAACTGAAAAAAAAAAATCCAGAAAATCCCATTGTCTGTTTTTTTAACATTTTATTTGCATATTATGGTGGAAAACAAGTATTTGGTCAGAAACAAACAATCAAGATTTCTGGCTCTCACAGACCTGTAACTTCTTCTTTAAGAGTCTCCTCTTTCCTCCACTCATTACCTGTAGTAATGGCACCTGTTTAAACTTGTTATCAGTATAAAAAGACACCTGTGCACACCCTCAAACAGTCTGACTCCAAACTCCACTATGGTGAAGACCAAAGAGCTGTCAAAGGACACCAGAAACAAAATTGTAGCCCTGCACCAGGCTGGGAAGACTGAATCTGCAATAGCCAACCAGCTTGGAGTGAAGAAATCAACAGTGGGAGCAATAATTAGAAAATGGAAGACATACAAGACCACTGATAATCTCCCTCGATCTGGGGCTCCACGCAAAATCCCACCCCGTGGGGTCAGAATGATCACAAGAACGGTGAGCAAAAATCCCAGAACCACGCGGGGGGACCTAGTGAATGAACTGCAGAGAGCTGGGACCAATGTAACAAGGCCTACCATAAGTAACACACTACGCCACCATGGACTCAGATCCTGCAGTGCCAGACGTGTCCCACTGCTTAAGCCAGTACATGTCCGGGCCCGTCTGAAGTTTGCTAGAGAGCATTTGGTTGATCCAGAGGAGTTTTGGGAGAATGTCCTATGGTCTGATGAAACCAAACTGGAACTGTTTGGTAGAAACACAACTTGTCGTGTTTGGAGGAAAAAGAATACTGAGTTGCATCCATCAAACACCATACCTACTGTAAAGCATGGTGGTGGAAACATCATGCTTTGGGGCTGTTTCTCTGCAAAGGGGTCAGGACGACTGATCCGGGTACATGAAAGAATGAATGGGGCCATGTATCGTGAGATTTTGAGTGCAAACCTCCTTCCATCAGCAAGGGCATTGAAGATGAAACGTGGCTGGGTCTTTCAACATGACAATGATCCAAAGCACACCGCCAGGGCAACGAAGGAGTGGCTTTGTAAGAAGCATTTCAAGGTCCTGGAGTGGCCTAGCCAGTCTCCAGATCTCAACCCTATAGAAAACCTTTGGAGGGAGTTGAAAGTCCGTGTTGCCAAGCGAAAAGCCAAAAACATCACTGCTCTAGAGGAGATCTGCATGGAGGAATGGGCCAACATACCAACAACAGTGTGTGGCAACCTTGTGAAGACTTACAGAAAACGTTTGACCTCGGTCATTGCCAACAAAGGATATATTACAAAGTATTGAGATGAAATTTTGTTTCTGACCAAATACTTATTTTCCACCATAATATGCAAATAAAATGTTAAAAAAACAGACAATGTGATTTTCTGGATTTTTTTTTCTCAGTTTGTCTCCCATAGTTGAGGTCTACCTATGATGTAAATTACAGACGCCTCTCATCTTTTTAAGTGGTGGAACTTGCACTATTGCTGACTGACTAAATACTTTTTTGCCCCACTGTATGTGGGGGGCTGCCTTTTCCTTTGGGGAATTTCTCTGAGGCAAGGTAGGCTTTATTTTTCTATCATCAGGGCTAGCTAGTTCCTTAGGCTGTGTCGAGTTGCATAGGGAGCGTTAGGAGCAATCCACGGCTATTTCTAGTGTGTGTGATAGGATTAGGGATTGCGGTCAGCAGAATTCCCACGTCCCAGAGCTCGTCCTATATTATTTGTAACTATCAGGTCATTCCGTGTGCTCTTAACCACCAGGTCCATTATTGTCCTTACCACCAGGTCATAACAGTACAGGTGGCCCAAAGTATTAATGCATCTCAATAGAGGGATAAGAGAAGTTCTGAGACCATTTTTTTTTCTTTGCAGTGTGTTTTGTCTCTCTTTTCCCCTTTACATCTGGGTGGTTCAGAACACAGGTGTAGACATGGACATTCAAGGTCTGTCCTCTTTGATGGATAATCTCACTATAAGTGTACAAAACATTCAAGATTTTGTGGTTCAGAATCCGATGTCAGAGCCTAGGATTCCAATTCCTGATTTGTTTTTTGGTGATAGATCTAAGTTCTTGAATTTCAAAAATAATTGTAAATTGTTTCTTGCCTTGAAACCTCGCTCCTCAGGTGACCCTGTTCAACAAGTAAAGATCATTATTTCTTTGTTACGTGGTGACCCTCAAGACTGGGCATTTTCCCTTGCGCCAGGAGATCCGGCATTGCTTGATGTTGATGCGTTTTTCCTGGTGCTTGGATTGCTTTATGATGAACGTAATTCAGTGGATCAGGCAGAGAAAATCTTGCTGGCTCTGTGTCAGGGTCAGGATGAAGCGGAGATATATTGTCAGAAGTTTAGAAAGTGGTCTGTGCTCACTCAGTGGAATGAATGTGCCCTGGCAGCAATCTTCAGAAAGGGTCTCTCTGAAGCCCTTAAGGATGTCATGGTGGGATTTCCCATGCCTGCTGGCCTGAATGAGTCTATGTCTTTGGCCATTCAGATCGATCGACGCTTGTGTGAGCGTAAGGCTATGCACCATTTGGCAGTACTATCTGAGCATGGGCCTGAGTCCATGCAGTGTGATAGGACTTTGACCAGAGCTGAACGGCAAGAACACAGACGTCGGAATGGGCTATGTTTTTACTGTGGTGATTCCACTCATGCTATCTCCGATTGTCCTGGGTGCACTAAGCGGTTCGCTAGGTCTGACACCATTGGTACGGTACAGTCTAAATTTCTATTGTCCGTTACTCTGATTTGCTCTTTGTCATCCTATTCTGTTATGGCATTTGTGAATTCAGGCGCTGCCCTGAATTTGATGGACTTGGAGTTTGCTAGGCGCTGTGGTTTTTTCTTGGAGCCCTTGCAGTATCCTATTCCATTGAGAGGAATTGATGCTACGCCTTTGGCCAAGAATAAGCCTCAGTACTGGACCCAATTGACCATGTGCATGGCTCCTGCACCACAGGAGGATATCTGCTTTCTGGTGTTGCATAATCTGCATGATGTGGTCATTTTGGGGTTGCCATGGCTACAGGTTCATAATCCAGTATTGGACTGGAAATCTATGTCTGTGTCCAGCTGGGGTTGTCAGGGGGTACATGGTGATGTTCCATTTTTGTCTATTTCGTCTTCCACTCCTTCTGAAGTTCCAGAGTTTTTGTCGGATTATCGGGATGTATTTGATGAGCCCAAAGCCAGTGCCCTACCTCCTCATAGGGATTGCGATTGTGCAATTAATTTGATTCCTGGTAGTAAGTTTCCTAAGGGCCGATTGTTCAATTAATCTGTGCCAGAACACGCCGCTATGCGGAGTTATATAAAGGAATCCATAGAGAAAGGCCATATTCGCCCGTCGTCATCACCGTTAGGAGCAGGGTTCTTTTTTGTGGCCAAGAAGGATGGTTCTTTGAGACCTTGTATTGATTACCGCCTTCTCAATAAAATTACAGTCAAATTTCAGTATCCTTTGCCGTTGCTGTCTGATTTGTTTGCTCGTATTAAAGGGGCTAGTTGGTTCACCAAGATAGATCTTCGAGGGGCGTATAATCTTGTGCGTATTAAACAAGGCGATGAATGGAAAACAGCATTTAATACGCCCGAGGGCCATTTTGAGTACCTGGTTATGCCATTCGGGCTTTCCAATGCTCCATCAGTATTTCAGTCCTTTATGCATGACATCTTCTGAGAGTACCTGGATAAATTCCTGATTGTGTATTTGGATGATATTTTGGTCTTTTCGGATGATTGGGAGTCTCATGTGAAGCAGGTCAGAATGGTGTTCCAGGTCCTTCGTGCGAATTCCTTGTTTGTGAAGTGGTCAAAATGTCTCTTTGGAGTTCAGAAGGTTTAATTTTTGGGGTTCATGTTTTCCCCTTCTACTATCGAGATGGACCCTGTTAAAGTCCAAGCCATTTACGATTGGACCCAGCCGACATCTGTGAAGAGCCTGCAAAAGTTCCTGGGCTTTGCTAATTTTTATCGGCGCTTCATCGCTAATTTTTCTAGTGTTGCTAAACCGTTGACTGATTTGACCAAGAAGGGTGCTGATGTGGTCAATTGGTCTTCTGCAGCGGTAGAGGCTTTTCAGGAGTTGAAGCGTCGTTTTTCTTCTGCCCCTGTGTTGTGCCAGCAAGATGTTTCGCTCCCGTTTCAGGTTGAGGTTGAGGCTTCTGAGATTGGAGCTGGGGCTGTTTTGTCGCAAAGAAGTTCTGATGGCTCGGTGATGAAGCCATGTGCTTTCTTTTCTAGAAAGTTTTCGCCTGCTGAGCGCAATTATGATGTTGGTAATCGAGAGTTGTTGGCCATGAAGTGGGCATTCGAGTAGTGGCATCATTGGCTTGAAGGAGCCAAGCATCGCGTGGTGGTCTTGACAGATCACAAGAATTTGACTTATTTTGAGTCTGCCAAACGGTTGAATCCGAGACAGGCTCGATGGTCGTTATTTTTCTCCCGTTTTGATTTTGTGGTTTCGTACCTTCCGGGCTCTAAGAATGTGAAGGCTGATGCCCTGTCAAGGAGTTTTGTGCCTGACTCTCCGGGTGTTCCTGAGCCGGCGGGTATTCTCAAAGAAGGGGTAATTTTGTCTGCCATCTCCCCTGATTTGCGGCGGGTGCTGCAAAAATTTCAGGCTGATAGACCTGACCGTTGCCCAGCGGAGAAACTGTTTGTCCCTGATAGATGGACTAGTAGAGTTATCTCTGAGATTTATTGTTCAGTGTTGGCTGGGCATCCTGGAATCTTTGGTACCAGAGATTTGGTGGCTAGATCCTTTTGGTGGTCGTCTTTGTCACGGGATGTGCGTTCTTTTGTGCAGTCCTGTGGGACTTGTGCTCGGGCTAAGCCCTGCTGTTCTCATGCCAGTGGGTTGCTTTTGCCCTTGCCGGTCCCGAAGAGGCCCTGGATGCATATCTCAATGGATTTTATTTCGGATCTCCCCGTCTCTCAAAAGATGTCGGTCATTTGGGTGGTTTGTGATTGCTTTTCTAAGATGGTCCATTTGGTACCTTTGTCTAAATTGCCTTCCTCCTCTGATATGGTGCCATAATTTTTCCAGCATGTGGTTCGTTTACATGGTATCCCGGAGAACATCGTTTCTGACAGAGGTTCCCAGTTTGTTTCGAGGTTTTGGCGATCTTTTTGTGCTAGGATGGGCATTGATTTGTCTTTTTCCTTGGCTTTCCATCCTCAGACAAATGGCCAAACCGAATGTACTAATCAGACTTTGGAAACATATCTGAGATGCTTTGTTTCTGCTGATCAGGATGATTGGGTGTCCTTTTTGCCGTTGGCTAAGTTCGCCCTTAATAATCGGGCCAGCTCGGCTACTTTGGTTTCGCCGTTTTTCTGCAATTCTGGTTTCCATCCGCGTTTCTTTTCAGGGCAGGTTGAGTCTTCGGACTGTCCTGGTGTAGATACTGTGGTGGATAGGTTGCAGCAGATTTGGACTCATGTGGTGGACAATTTGACATTGTCCCAGGAGAAGGCTCAATGTTTCGCTAACCGCCGGCGTTGTGTGGGTCCCCGACTTCGTGTTGGGGATTTGGTTTGGTTGTCATCTCGTTATGTTCCTATGAAGGTTTCCTCTCCTAAGTTTAAGCCTTGTTTCATTGGTCCATATAAAATTTCTGAGGTTATCAATCCTGTGTCATTTCATTTGGCCCTTCCTGCTTCTTTTGCCATCCATAATGTGTTCCATAGGTCGTTATTGCGGAGATACGTGGCGCCTGTGGTTCCATCCGTTGATCCTCCTGCCCAGGTGTTGGTTGAGGGGGAGTTGGAATATGTGGTGGAGAAGATTTTGGATTCTCGTATTTCGAGACGGAAACTCCAGTACCTGGTCAAGTGGAAGGGTTATGGTCAGGAAGATAATTCCTGGGTTTTTGCCTCTGATGTTCATGCTGCCGATCTGGTTCGTGTATTTCATTTGGCTCATCCTGGTCGGCCTGGAGGCTCTGGTGAGGGTTCGGTGACCCCTCCTCAAGGGGGGGGGTATTGTTGTGAATTCTGTTGTCGGGCTCCCTCCTGTGGTCATGAATGGTACTTCGGCTGGTTCTGTCCATGGACTTTCTCTGGTGGCTGTGGGTATTTCTGAGTTTCCTTCCACAGGTGACGAGGTTAATACATTAGCTGGCTGCTCTATTTAACTCCACTTAGATCTTTGCTCCATGGAACCTGTCAATGTTCCAGCATTGGTCTAGTTCACTTCTGGATCATTCTTGTGATCTGTCTTCCCAGCAGAAGCTAAGTGACTGCTTGTTTTTCTCTGATTTGCTATTTTTCTGTCCAGCTTGCTATTCTGATTGTTGTCTTGCTTGCTGGAAGCTCTGGGACGCAGAGGGAGCGCCTCCGCACCGTGAGTCGGTGCGGAGGGTCTTTTTGCGCCCTCTGCGTGGTCTTTTTGTAGGTTTTTGTGCTGACCGCAAAGCTACCTTTCCTATCCTCATTCTGTTCAGTAAGTCGGGCCTCACTTTGCTTAATCTATTTCATCTCTGTATTTGTATTTTCATCTTTACTCGCAGTCATTATATGTGGGGGGCTGCCTTTTCCTTTGGGGAATTTCTCTGAGGCAAGGTAGGCTTTATTTTTCTATCTTCAGGGCTAGCTAGTTCCTTAGGCTGTGCCGAGTTGCATAGGGAGCGTTAGGCGCAATCCACTGCTATTTCTAGTATAGTTGATAGGATTAGGGATTGCGGTCAGCAGAGTTCCCACGTCCCAGAGCTCATCCTATATTATCAGTAACTATCTGGTCATTCCGTGTGCTCTTAACCGCCAGGTCCATTATTGTCCTGACCAAAAGGTCATAACAGTGGTCTTGACGGATCACAAGAATTTGACTTATCTTGAGTCTGCCAAACGGTTGAATCCGAGACAGGCTCGATGGTCGTTATTTTTCTCCCGTTTTGATTTTGTGGTTTCGTACCTTCCGGGCTCTAAGAATGTGAAGGCTGATGCCCTGTCAAGGAGTTTTGTGCCTGACTCTCCGGGTGTTCCTGAGCCGGCGGGTATTCTCAAAGAGGGGGTAATTTTGTCTGCCATCTCCCCTGATTTGCGGCGGGTGCTGCAAAAATTTCAGGCTGATAGACCTGACCGTTGCCCAGCGGAGAAACTGTTTGTCCCTGATAAATGGACTAGTATAGTTATCTCTGAGGTTCATTGTTCGGTGTTGGCTGGTCATCCTGGAATCTTTGGCACCAGAGATTTGGTGGCTAGATCCTTTTGGTGGCCGTCCTTGTCGCGGGATGTGCGTTCTTTTGTGCAGTCCTGTGGGACTTGTGCTCGGGCTAAGCCCTGCTGTTCTCGTGCCAGTGGGTTGCTTTTGCCCTTACCGGTCCCGAAGAGGCCCTGGACGCATATCTCTATGGATTTTATTTCGGATCTTCCTGTCTCTCAAAAGATGTCGGTCATTTGGGTGGTTTGTGATCGCTTCTCTAAGATGGTCCATTTGGTACCCTTGTCTAAATTGCCTTCCTCCTCTGATTTGGTGCCATTGTTTTTCCAGCATCTGGTTCGTTTACATGGCATTCCGGAGAACATCGTTTCGGACAGAGGTTCCCAGTTTGTTTCGAGGTTTTGGCGAGCCTTTTGTGCTAGGATGGGCATTGATTTGTCTTTTTCCTCGGCTTTCCATCCTCAGACAAATGGCCAAACCGAACGAACTAATCAGACTTTGGAAACATATCTGAGATGCTTTGTTTCTGCTGATCAGGATGATTGGGTGTCCTTTTTGCCTTTGGCTGAGTTCGCCCTTAATAATCGGGCCAGCTCGGCTACTTTGGTTTCGCCGTTTTTCTGCAATTCTGGTTTCCATCCTCGTTTCTCTTCAGGGCAGGTTGAGTCTTCGGACTGTCCTGTTGTAGATACTGTGGTGGATAGGTTGCAGCAGATTTGGACTCATGTGGTGGACAATTTAACATTGTCCCAGGAGAAGACTCAATGTTTCGCTAACCGCCGGCGCTGTGTGGGTCCCCGACTTCGTGTTGGGGATTTGGTTTGGTTGTCATCTCGTTATGTTCCTATGAAGGTTTCCTCTCCTAAGTTTAAGCCTCGTTTCATTGGTCCGTATAGGATTTCTGAGGTTCTCAATCCTGTGTCGTTTCGGACAGAGGTTCCCAGTTTGTTTCGAGGTTTTGGCGAGCCTTTTGTGCTAGGATGGGCATTGATTTGTCTTTTTCCTCGGCTTTCCATCCTCAGACAAATGGCCAAACCGAACGAACTAATCAGACTTTGGAAACATATCTGAGATGCTTTGTTTCTGCTGATCAGGATGATTGGGTGTCCTTTTTGCCTTTGGCTGAGTTCGCCCTTAATAATCGGGCCAGCTCGGCTACTTTGGTTTCGCCTTTTTTCTGCAATTCTGGTTTCCATCCTCGTTTCTCTTCAGGGCAGGTTGAGTCTTCGGACTGTCCTGGTGTAGATACTGTGGTGGATAGGTTGCAGCAGATTTGGACTCATGTGGTGGACAATTTAATATTGTCCCAGGAGAAGACTCAACGTTTCGCTAACCGCCGGCGCTGTGTGGGTCCCCGACTTCGTGTTGGGGATTTGGTTTGGTTGTCATCTCGTTATGTTCCTATGAAGGTTTCCTCTCCTAAGTTTAAGCCTCGTTTCATTGGTCCGTATAGGATTTCTGAGGTTCTCAATCCTGTGTCGTTTCGTTTGACCCTTCCGGCTTCTTTTGCCATCCATAATGTATTCCATAGGTCGTTGTTGCGGAGGTACGTGGCGCCTGTGGTTCCATCCGTTGATCCTCCTGCCCCGGTGTTGGTTGAGGGGGAGTTGGAGTATGTGGTGGAGAAGATTTTGGATTCTCGTATTTCGAGACGGAAACTCCAGTACCTGGTCAAGTGGAAGGGTTATGGTCAGGAAGATAATTCCTGGGTCTTTGCCTCCGATGTTCATGCTGCCGATCTGGTTCGTGCCTTTCATTTGGCTCGTCCTGGTCGGCCTCGGGGCTCTGGTGAAGGTTTGGTGACCCCTCCTCAAGGAAGGGGGTACTGTTGTGAATTCTGTTGTCAAGCTCCCTCCTGTGGTCATGAATGGTACTTCGGCTGGTTCTGTCCATGGGCGTCCTCTGTTGGTTGTGAGTGGGGCTGCGGCTTCTGAGTTTCCTTCCACAGGTGACGAGGTTAATTCGTTAGCTGGCTGCTCTATTTAACTCCACTTAGATCATTGCTCCATGCCACCTGTCAATGTTCCAGTATTGGTCTAGTTCACTCCTGGATCGTTCCTGTGACCTGTCTTCCCAGCAGAAGCTAAGTTCCTGCTTGTTTTTCTTTGTTTGCTATTTTTCTGTCCAGCTTGCTATTTTGATTTTTGTCTTGCTTGCTGGAAGCTCTGGGACGCAGAGGGAGCGCCTCCGCACCGTGAGTCGGTGCGGAAGGTCTTTTGCGCCCTCTGCGTGGTCTTTTTGTAGTTTTTGTGCTGACCGCAAAGTTACCTTTCCTATCCTCAGTCTGTTCAGTAAGTCGGGCCTCACTTTGCTAAATCTATTTCATCTCTGTGTGTGTATTTTCATCTTTACTCACAGTCATTATATGTGGGGGGCTGCCTTTTCCTTTGGGGAATTTCTCTGAGGCAAGGTAGGCTTTATTTTTCTATCTTCAGGGCTAGCTAGTTCCTTAGGCTGTGTCGAGTTGCATAGGGAGCGTTAGGAGCAATCCACGGCTATTTCTAGTGTGTGTAATAGGATTAGGGATTGCGGTCAGCAGAATTCCCACGTCTCAGAGCTCGTCCTATATTATTTGTAACTATCAGGTCATTCCGTGTGCTCTTAACCACCAGGTCCATTATTGTCCTTACCACCAGGTCATAACAGAGCTCCTGCAAAGCTGCGCATAAAGGACTGTTCCCTGGTAAAACTGGGGGATGCTGAGTCACTGGTGCCCGCAGCAGGCACAGAATCCCCACATCCTCTCCCTGCAGAAACCCCACGCCCACGTGCCTTACTCCCTGTCTTCTTCATCTTGGTAGACTGATAAAGATAGGCAGAAAAGTACTAAGGGCTTAGTGTGCTTATTCCTAAACAGCTGCCAACAGGTGTAAGAAACGCTAATTTTCCTACACAACTGTAAAGTGGAGTGTTTTGTGAACTTTATTTATGTTTTTTTTTACAAAAAAAAATGGATGTGCCCAAAGATGTAAAACCGAAAGTATCTCTAAAACATAGGCTAATATTAATCTGGCTGGAGCTGCAGGGCACATATATGCATAGTGCACGCTACCTTGCTGGATACAGATGGAAACACACCACTAATAGGAGAAATTTGGAAAAATGGGCTGCACTAATGAAAAAAAGGACAATATATGAGGCAGTGACGCACGCTGAGTGGACTACAACCAGATGTGGCTGCAGAACACACTGCAGCGAGAGCTGCACTCACACACACAGACCTTGCAGACAGCCGTGAACGGCGCTGCAAGGCTACAGAAAGGCCCCTCTATCTACTTCTATATAGTGCACACAATCTAGCTGGATACGGATGGAAACACACCACTGATAGGAGAAATTAGGAAAAATGGGCTGCACTAATCAAAAAAAGGACAATGTATGAGGCAGTGACGCACGCTGAGCGGACTACAACCAGATGTGGCTGCAGAACACACTGCAGCGAGAGCTGCACTCACACACACAGACCTTGCAGACAGCCGTGAATGGCGCTGCAAGGCTGCAGAAAAGCTCCTCTATTTACTTCTATATAGTGCACGCAATCCAGCTGGATATGGATGGAAACACACCACTAATAGGAGAAATTAGGAAAAATGGGCTGCACTAATGAAAAAAAGGACAATGTATGAGGCAGTGACGCACGCCGAGCGGACTACAACCAGATGTGGCTGCAGAACACACTGCAGCGAGAGCTGCACTCACACACACAGAGCTTGCAGACGGCCGTGAACGGCGCTGCAAGGCTGCAGAAAAGCTCCTCTATCAACTCCTATATAGTGCATGCAATCTAGCTGGATACGGATGGAAACACACCACTAATAGGAGAAGGCAGAAAAAATGTGCAGCAGCACTTTTTGGAAAAAAAGGACAATGTAACAGTATGAGGCAGTGATGCACACTGAGGGAACTACAACCAGATGTGGCTGCAGAACAACCTCAAGCGTGAGCTGCACTCACACACACACACAGACCTTGCAGACAGCTGTGAACAGCACTGCAAGGCAAAAAAAGGTTCTCACACAGCGGTTGCTACAGTAGCCTGGGTAAAGCACAATGAAACAAATTGCTATATCAAACTGTCCCTCAGTTAGAACAGCAGCATCCTGTCCCTAATTGAATTCACAGCAGAGCGAACCCAAAATGGCGGCGGCAGCTTTTATAGTGCATCATGACATCATTTCAGCAGCCAATCACAGCCATGCCAGTAGTTACATGCCTAACATGCATAACAGGATGTGCCCACACTTCTTAGGAATGCTCATTGGCTGAATTAAATCAAACTGGCTCATACCATTATGGGAACTTCTGATTCCAGTATTCGATATTGCAAAAGTATCTGAACTCAGTATCGGAATTCCGATACCGTGAATATCGGCCGATACCCAATACTTGCAGTATCGGAATGCTTAACACTAATGATGAGACATGGAGGAAGGCCTCATTAAAAAATAGGCCCAATTTAAAGGAGAAGGGTCTCTTAGATTTGGAATTCCCATACACTAAGTGTATGGGCTGACAAACATTTCCCCATTGGGGGTAAATATTTTAAAAAATATTTATGGGGATCGTAGACACCCTGGCCAAAAAATTGACTGACTGTATGAGCATAGAACACATTCACCCTGGTGTTCAATTAATGGTGGATGATGAGGACAAGGAGGAGGAGTGCACCAAATAGCTGAAATCAGGAGGTGTATACCCATGTGTGGGTGTGAAGAGGTGCATGGGAATGCACCTCCCAAAAAGACACTGTATTGGAGGTTATGTTTCACTGTCATTTGGTGGTGTGGAGAAGTCTGGCCCAATCCAGTGCTTGTTAATTTTTACAAGATTCAGCCTGTCTGCATTTTCCGTTGACAGGCAAATGCGCTTATCTGTGATATTTCCACCAGCGGCACTAAAAACCTACTCTGACAAAACACTAGCGGCAGGGCAGGCCAGGGCCTCCAAGGCATAGAGAGACAGTTCATGCCACGTGTCCAGCTTGGATACCTAATAATTAAAAGGCACAGAGGAATCACAGAGGATGATGGTACGGTCAGCAACGTACTCCCTCAGCATCTTAGAAAACATTCCATTCTTTGTGACATTACCACATGCCTCAGGGTCAGGGCGATGGGAGGGTTCGAAAAAACTGTCCCAGAACTTTGCCAGTGTTCCCCTGCCTCTACTGGATTGGAGTTGTGTCTCTCTCACCTGTACTCCTTCGTTTTCCAACAAACAGTTATGTCTGCTTCCAGCATTTTGAGATGGGATTTTTTTTTACAAATTCTGCAACAATGGCCCTCTGGTAATGCAGCATTTTAATACACCTGTCTGCCTCTGGAAGAAGAGATTGAAAGTTCTCCTTGTAGCGTGAGTCTAAAAGTGTCACTACCCATTAATGACTGTCACCCCAAATTTTTACAATATGAGGGTCACAGGAAAGGCAGTGCAACAAAAAGTCAGCATTGCATGCCAAACTGGTAACAGGCAAGCCTTCCGTGTCTTCACCAACAGGACGACCGACCAAGGTGTTCTCCTCCTCCTCTTCCTCCCTGTTCTCAGGCCATCCACGTTGAACAAATGGTATGACAGTTGTGCTTGTAGTACTGTCTACTAGAGTTGAGCGACTTTTACTTTTTTAGGATCGAGTCGGGTTTCGCGAAACCCGACCTTCTCAAAAGTCGGGTCGGGTGAAATCGGCCGATTATTGCGAAAAGTCGGGGGCCAACCGAAACATGAAACCCAATGCAAGTCAATGGGGAATCAAAGTCGGCAGTGAGTGGAGGACAGGAAAACACCTGCAGTGTCCATTTAAATGCCAAAAACATCAATTCTTATTTCGTAAGCTTGTCAATCTTAATTTACTTTATAATAAGAGTTAGGCATTGAAAACATGGGGTCATTTGGCTAAGGTTGTGGGGGGGGTAGGGCTGGCTCAAGATTTTTGTGGGCCCAGGAAACGCGGAATACATCACGGCGGTCGAGCAGGGAGAGGTAAGTATTTCAACTTTGCAAGTGCTGTAATCCTGAGCAAGCAGGGGGGCCCACTCGTTATCACTTGGCACTGGCACAAGGCCCCTCATAGTACGGCAGTGTGTTTGACCGTGGGTTGCGCCTCCCACTGCCAGAGACACTTTTGCATGCTATGAGGGGCACTGTGCCAGTGACATCACCAACGAGTATGCCCCCCCAACTGATGAAGGAACCTGCACATTCATCTGCTCCTTCCTCTTTGTCCCCGTGTAAGGTGGTATAGTATGCGGGAAGGGTAACTTGACTTTCAGTAGGGTCAGATTCTGGCTGAGTAGAGTGCAAGGGGAGTGTAGTGGTCTGGGTCAATGTACCAGCAGACTCATCTATCAGTGGCTGGGCAATGGGCAGGATGAGGAGGAAACACAGATATAGGCCCAAATAACAAAGTAGGCTAAATGCAGTTCAAAATTGGTAACAGGACTAAACAGGCGGCATAGCTTTGTTCAGTGTAGGAAAACTGTAATGAGTGGCAGACACAGTTAGTAGGCCCAAATAAGAAAGTAGGCTAAATGCAGTTCAAAATTGGTAACAGGACTAAACAGGCGGTTTAGCTGTGTTCAGTGGAGGACAACTGTAATGAGGGGCAGACACAGTCAGTAGGCCCAAATAAGAAAGTAGGCTAAATGCAGTTCAAAATTGCTAACAGGATTAAACTGGCGGCATTGCTTTGTTCAGTGGAGGACAACTGTAATGAGGGGAAGACAGTTACTAGGCCCAAATAAGTAAGTAGGCTAAATGCAGTTCAAAATTGGTAACAGGAGTACACAGGCGGCATAGCTTTGTTCAGCGGAGGACAACTGTAAGGAGTGGCTGACACAGTTAGTAGGCCCAAATAAGAAAATAGACTAAATGCAGTTCAAAATTGGTAACAGGAGTATACAGGCGGCATAGCTTTTTTCAGCGGAGGAGGACAACTGTTATGAGAGGCTCACACAGTTACTAGGCCCAAGTAAGTAAGTAGTCTAAATGCAGTTCACAATTGGTAACAGGAGTACACAGGCAGCATTGCTTTGTTCAGTGGAGGACAACTGTAATAAGTGGCTCAGACAGACTTAGTAGGCCTAAAATAAAAAAGTACGCTAAATGCAGTTCACAATTTGTTACAGGAGTACACAGTCGGCATTGCTTTGTTCAGTGGTGGACAACTGTAATAAGTGGCTCAGACAGACTTAGTAGGCCTAAAATAAAAAAGTAGGCTAAATGCAGTTCACAATTGGTAACAGGAGTACACAGGCGGCAAAGCTTTGTTCAGCGGAGGACAACTGTAAGGAGTGGCTGGCACAGTTAGTAGGCCCAAATAAGAAAGTAGGCTAAATGCAGTTAACAATTGGTAACAGGGGTGCACAGGCGGCATGGCTTTGTTCAGTGGAGGACAACTGTAATATGTGGCTCAGACAGAATTAGTAGGCCTAAAATAAAAAGTAGGCTAAATGCAGTTCAAAATTGGTAATAGGAGTACACAGGCGGCATAGCTTTTTTCAGTGGAGGCGGACAACTGTTATGAGAGACTCACACAGTTACTAGGCCCAAGTAAGTAAGTAGGCTAAATGCAGTTCAAAATTGGTAATAGGAGTTCACAGGCGGCATAGCTTTTTTCAGCAGAGGAGGGCAACTGTTATGAGAGGCTCACACAGTTACTAGGCCCAAGTAAGTAAGTAGGCTAAATGCAGTTAAAAATTGGTAATAGGAGTACACAGGCAGCATTGCTTTGTTCAGCGGAGGACTACTGTAATAAGTGGCTGACACAGTTAGCAGGACAAAATAATAAAGTGGGCTAAATGTCAGCCAAAAAAATGTTCATAAATAAACTGGTGGCATAGCTAGGTACAGGGGTGGGCTCCTCTGCTGAGTAGCAGATAGTGGTAGTTGGCGCAAAGTATTAACTGGTCTAAATGGAGGACAGGGCCCCTGTATATTTTTACTATCATCTATCATTTCAACAAATTTGTATTGGCAGTGCCATTGAAGGATTTAACAGCACAGACTACACAAAGGTGGAGCAGGGAGAGGTAAGTTTTGCAAGTGGTAGAGCACTGTTCGAGCTGGGGGGAACACTCTCTCATGCGCGCCTCTGTTCGCACAGCCTCTGAAGCATGTGCAGTGTGGAGTTCCACCTTGTTGCAGCGTCGATTATTGGGCGGTGCTGGGGAAGATTCAGCGATCGCTGATGGTGCTGCATACGGCTGGAGTGTACGGGCGACCAGCGGATGTGCGAGCAATGTCCTCGCACCTTCAGGAGCAGGGCTGGTAACTCCGGATAATTTTTCAGGTAGCACTGCACCACCAGGTTCAAGGTGTGAGCCAGGCAAGGAATGTGTTTCAGTCCTGAAAGGGCTATGGCAGCCATAAAATTCCTTCCGTTATCACTGACTACCTCAAGATGTACACTGCCCAGCCATGACTGAGTTTATTGCTGCAAGTACTCGGCCAGTACTTCTGCGGTGTGTCTGTTGTGCCCAAACACTTCATTTGTAGCACAGCCTGCTGATGCTTACCACTAGCTGTTTCATAATGGGACACCTCGTGTGCAGCACTGGCAGCTGCGGATGGAGTGGTCGTGCAACTGCGCTCTGTGGATGAGCTTTCACTTCTGGAGGAGGAGGAGGAGTGGCGAGCGACTTCAGCCAACTGTTTCCTAGACCATGGGTTAGGCAGAACTGTCCCACTATGGCTGTCCCCTGTGGACCATGCATCCACCACATAAACCCAGTGTGCGTGATGGACACATAACGTCCCTGGCCATGCCTACTGGTCCATGCATCTGTTGTGAGGTGCACCTTTCTACTGACTGATTGCCTCATTGCATGGACAATGCGGTCTTTGACATGCTGGTGGAGGGCTGGAATGGCTTTTCTCACAAAGAAGTGTCGACTGGGTAGGTCATGGCGTGGTACTGCGTAGGCCATCAGGGCTTTGAAAGCTTTGCTTTTAACCAAACGGTAGGGCATCATGTCTAACGAGATTAGTCTAGCAATGTGGGCGTTCAAACCCTGTGTACGCGGATGACGGGATGAGTACTTTTTTTCCTAGCGAGTCTCTTGTAGCTGGACTGGAGAGCTGCATATGGTGGAACTAGCGCTGGGGGTGGTGGACATGGCAGATTGAGAGAGGGTTGGTGATGGTATTATTGATGTTGGCCTACCTACAGTGTTTCCTACCAAGAACCTTGTGATTCCCTGACTGCTTTGGCCTTGCGACGATACCTCCATATTTGCTGCTGGTGGTGTCCTAACCAGTGGGTTTACTGTGAGGGAAGCAATGTAGCGTTGCTGACTACCTTCATTCTGAGCAGGTGCACCAACAGTACTAGACGTTCGGTAGTTAGTCCAGGCTTGCAATTGCATGCTGATTAAATGTCTACGCATGCATGTTATATTTAAACTTTGGAGATTCTTCCCTCTGCTAAAAGTCTTTGAGCACTTCTTACAGATAACTTTGCACTGATCATTCGGATCTGGGTTAAAAAATGCCCACACTGCACTCTTCCTACTATGGATTACCTTTTCAGGCATTGCACGCTGTGCTACTTTCACCGGAAGGCCACGGTGTCCTAAAACAGTTTTTGGATTTGACAAACATTTTCGGCCAGATACGGGCCTGCCAGATGAAAGCTGTTGCGATGTAGATGGCTGCTGCGGATCATCCTCCTCCACTTTGGAGCTCCTGGCAGCGGCACCCTCTTCCCCCAATGGCTGCCAATCTGGGTCAACAACTGGGTCATCTATCACCTCCTCTTAAATGTCATGTGCACCTTCCTCTGAGTCACCATGTAAGGTGCTGTAGCGTTCGGGAGGGGGCACCATAGTCTCATCAGGGTCAGATTCTGGCTCAGTACACTGTGAGGGCAATGTAGTGATCTGAGTCAATGGAGCAGCATAATAATCTAGCTGTGGCTGTGCATCAGTGCACTCCATGTCCGATTCATCTTGTAATGGGCTTTCATCAATTTCCCTCTCTAACCCAGGCACGGTATGTGTAAAGAGCTCCATGGAGTAAACTGTAGTTTCACCTGCCGCATCCTTCATTTTTGGTTTGGGTGATGGACACAAGGAAGCAACTTGTTCCTGATCGGGAGCATCCACTGATGACTCACTGCTTTTAGATTTTGAACCTTCTGAAGAGGAGGCAAAAGAGCTAGAGGCTGAGTCAGCATGGAAAGCCAAAACTTTTTCCTGCTGCTCAGGCTTTAAAAGCTGTTTTCCTACTCCCAGATAAGGGAGACTTCGAGGCCTTGTGTAGCCAGACGATGACACTGGCTCAAAACCTCGAGCCTTTGGTGCTATTTTGCTTTTCCCACTACCACCAGATGCTCCACCACCAACACCACCATCAGTACCAGCTGGCAACGCCCGCACACGGCCTCTTCCACCAGACTTAATCATTTTTTTTTTAAATCTAACCAAAATAACAACTGTGATATGGCACTGTGAAACAAAGTAGAAAGTGTATATAAACTTGCGGAGAATTTTAATCTCCCTTTTATTGGGAGGGGAGACTGCAACAAAACTCAGGCGTAGTGTATTACACTACAAAATGTAAGTGGCAGAACGTGGCTGTAAGATGTACGACAAACTAACAGAACTGTGACATAGATCCACTTAGAGCCAATTTAAATCTCCCTTTTATTTGGGGAGACTGCAACAATACTCAGGCCCAGTGTATTACACTACACAATGTAAGTGGCAGAATGTGGCTGGAAGATGTATGACAAACTAAAAGAACTGTGACGTACATCCACTTAGTGCCAATTTAAATCTCCCTTTTATTTGGGGGAGACTGCAACAAAACTCAGGCCCAGTGTCTTACACTACACAATGTAAGTGGCAGAACGTGGCTGGAAGACATACGACAAATTGACAGAACTGTGACGTAGATCCACTTAGTGCCAATTTAAATCTCCCTTTTATTTGGGGGAGACTGCAACAAAAATTAGGCCCATTGAATTACACTACACAATGTAAGTGGCAGAACGTGGCTGGCAGATATTCGACAAAGAGAACTGACATATATAAACTTGTTGTCAATTTAAATCTCCCTTTTTTGGGGGGGAGACTGCAGCAAAACTCAGGCCCAGTGTATTACACTACACAATGTAAGTGGCAGAACATGGCTGGAAGATGTACGACAAACTAACAGAACTGTGACGTAGATCCTCTTAGTGCCAATTTAAATCTCCCTTTTATTTGGGGGAGACTGCAGCAAAACTCAGGCCCAGTGTATTACATTACCCAACATAAGTGGCAGAACGTGGCTGGAAGATGTACGACAAACTAACAGAACTGTGACTTGGATCCAGTTAGGGCCAATTTAAATCTCCCTTTTATTTGGGAGAGACTGCAACAAAACTCAGGCCCAGTGTATTACACTACACAATGTAAGTGGCAGAACGTGGCTGGAAGATGTACGGCAAACTAACAGAACTGTGACGTAGATCCACTTAGTGCCAAATTCAATCTCCCTTGTTTTTTTGGGGGGAGACTGCAGCAAAACTCAGGCCCAGTGTATTACATTACCCAACATAAGTGGCAGAACGTGGCTGGAAGATGTACGACAAACTAACAGAACTGTGACTTAGATCCAGTTAGGGCCAATTTAAATCTCCCTTTTATTTGGGAGAGACTGCAACAAAACTCAGGCCTAGTGTATTACACTACACAATGTAAGTGGCAGAACGTGGCTGGAAGATGTACGACAAACTAACAGAACTGTGACGTAGATACACTTAGTGCCAAATTCAATCTCCCTTGTTTTTTTTGGGAGGAGACTGCAGCAATACTCATGCCTAGTGTATTACACTACACAATGTAAGTGGCAGAACGTGGCTGGAAGATGTACGACAAACTGACAGAACTGTGACGTAGATCCACTTAGAGCCAATTTAAATCTCCCTTTTTATTTGGGAGAGACTGCAACAAAACTCAGGCCCACTGTATTACACTAAACAATGTAAGTGGCAGAACGTGGCTGGAAAATGTATGACATAGTAACAGAACTGTGACTTAGATACACTTAGTGCCAATTTAAATCTCCCTTTTATTTGGGGGAGACTGCAACAAAAATCAGGCCCAGTGTATTACACTACACAATGTAAGTGGCAGAACAATGCTGGAAGATGTACGACAAACTAACAGAAATGTGACATAGATCCACTTAGTGCCAATTTAAATCTCCCTTTTATTTGGGGGAGACTTCAACAAAACTCAGGCCCAGTGTATTACACTACACAATGTAAGTGGCAGAACGTGGCTGGAAGATGTACGACAAACTAACAGGAATGTGACATAGATCCACTTAGTGCCAATTTAAATCTCCCTTTTATTTGGGGGAGACTGCAACAAAAATCAGGCCCAGTGTATTACACTACACAATGTAAGTGGCAGAACGTGGCTGGAAGATGTACGACAAGCTAACAGGACAGAAGTATATCCACTTAGTGAGAATTTGAATCTCACTTTTTTGGGGGGAGACTGAACCAAAACTCAGGCCCCATGTATAATGCCACACAATAGAAGTGGCAGAAAGTGGCTGGAAGATATATGAAAGACTGTATTCCAATTTCCACCTCCCTACAATGATCTCAGGAAAAGTATAGCAGTAGGGTTGAGCGACTTTTACTTTTTTAGGGTCGAGTCAGGTTTTGCAAAACCCGACTATCTCAAAAGTCGAGTCGAGTGAAATCGGCCGATTATCGTGAAAAGTCAGGGATCGACCGAAACACGAAACCCAATGCAAGTCAATGGGGAAGCATAGTCGGCAGTGAGTGGAGGCCAGGAAAACAACTACAGTGCCCATTTTAATGGCAAAAACATCCATTCTTGGTACTGAAGCTTGTCAATCTTAATTTACCTTATAATAATAGTTAGGCATTGGACATTGGGGGTCATTTGGCTAAAGTTGTGGGGAGTAGGCCCAAATCAGTAAGTAGTCTAAATGCAGTTCAAAATTGGTAACAGTAGTAAACAGGCGGCACTGCTTTGTTCAGTGGAGGAGAACAGCAAGGAGTGGTAGACACCGTTAGTAGGCCCCAACCCAACTAGTAGGCCAAATGCAGTGTAATATTAACAAGTACTTAAACGAGAGTCTGAAGATCGAAGTTCAGGAAAGGAAACCAGGAGAACAGCAAGGAGCGGCAGACACCATTAGTAAGCCCCAAACAAAGTAGTAGCCCCCCTACAGTTGTTCCATTTAACAACTATTTAACAAGAGCCTGAAGATAGAAGCTCAGGAAGGGCAACCAGGAGAACACCTTGGAGCGGCAGACACTGTTAGTAGGCCCCAACCAAACTAGTAGCCCCACTGCAGTTTTAAAATTCCGATAGGCTGAAAACCTGATAATTGCAGGTCATTTTTTTAAAGAGGACAGCTGTATTGAGTGGCGCAGCCAGACACTGCTAGTAGGCCTTATACCACAAAGTTGGCCCGATGCTGGTTTAAAAAAGGTTACATGGGTACACGGTCAGCATTGGTGTGGTCAGTGGAGGACAATTGGAAGGAGGGACCGCAGACAGACTTAGTAGGCCTAAAATCACAAAAGGAGGCTCAATGCAGTTTCAATTATCTTGAAGGGGTACACAGGTAGCATTAGTGTGGTCAGTGGAGGACTATTGTAAGGATGGACCGCAGACAGACTTAGTAGGCCTAACATAAAAAAGTAGGCTCAATGCAGTTTCAATTATCTTGCAGGGGTAAACAGGCAGCATTGGTGTGGTCAGTGGAGGACTATTGGAAGGAGGGACCGCAGACAGACTTAGTAGGCCTAACATAAAAAGTAGGCTCAATGCAGTTTCACTTATCTTGCAGGGGTACATAGGCAGCATTGGTGTGGTCAGTGGAGTACTATTGGAAGGAGGGACCGCAGGCAGACTTAGTAGGCCTAAAATTAAAAAAAAGTAGGCTCTATGCACTTTTAAATAGGTTCCAGGGGTACACAGGCAGCATTGGTGTGGTCAGCGGAGGACTATTGGAAGGAGGGACCGCAGACAGACTTAGTAGGCCTAACATAAAAAAGTAGGCTCAATGCAGTTTCAATTATCTTGCAGGGGTACACAGGCAGCATTGGTGTGGTCAGCGAAGGACTATTGGAAGGAGGGACCGCAAACAGACTTAGTAGGCCTAACATAAAAAAAGCTGGCTCTATGCACTTTTAAATAGGTTCCAGGGGTACACAGGCAGCATTGGTGTGGCTAGCAGAGGACAATTGGAAGGAGTGTCTGACACAGTTAGTACTCCAAAATAATACATAGATGTTAATGTCTCGCAAAAATACAAAACAAACAAAAAAAGGGTGGCATACTTAGGTACAGGGGTAGGCTCCTCTGATGACTTTCAGACATTGTTATTTGGCGCAAAGTATTTACTGGTGTAAATGTAGGACAGGGCCACTGAATATTTTAAGCAGCATCATACATGTCAACAAATTGGTATTGTCAGTGCCAGGCATTGAAGGATTTCACCACATAGACTAAACAGCGGTGGAGCAGTGACAGATAATTTTGCAAGTGGTAGAGCACAGTTTGAGCTGGGAGATGGGGGGCACTCTCTCGTGCCCGGCGGTACTGGCCCAAGGCCCCTCATGTTACAACGGTGTGTCTGACGTTGGGTGCGCGCCACCACCGCCAGAGACACTTCATTGTACTATGAGGGACCCGGTGCCAGTGCCGTCGACCAAAAGTGGGCACACCCACCTCTTCAGACAAATGGCACTCTCACGGATGCTTCCGCCAAGTGGCGAGACCACGTCCACATGGGGGGAGTCAGCCCATTTAGGGAGGTGTAAACATGTCGTAAGCTGGACATACAGCAGCGGCAAATGGAGAAATTGGAACACACAGTAAGACCAGTCCAAAAGCAAGACCTTTTTAAAGGAAAGCTAGGTGTCAGCCGGGAAAGGTGGGGCAAAATAATTAGAAATCCATGAGTAGTTCATTTTAATGAAGGTTAGATCATCAACATTTTGGGTAGCCAGACGAGTCCTTTTTTTGGTCAGTATTGAACCAGCAGCACTGAATACTCTTTCTGATAGCACACTAGCTGCTGGGCAAGTAAGCTCCTGCAATGCATATTCGGACAATTCAGGCCAGGTGTCTATTTTGGATGCCCAGTAATCATATGGGAATGACGGGTGAGGGAGAACATTGATAGGGGAGGAAAAATAGTTAGTAACCATACTGGACAAATGTTGTCTCCTGTCACTTTGAATTGATGCTGCAGTACCTGTCCTGTCTGCGGTCATTGCAAAATCACTCCACAACCTGGTCAGAAAACTCCTCTGTCCAACGCCACTTCTGATTTGTGCACCACTAACACCTCTGCCCTCTCTCCCCCTGCAGCTCGTGTGAGAACACATCACCGGCGCTGTGCGCTGGGAATGCCTGAATCAAACGGTCAACAAGAGTTGCTTGTTTGGTTGCCAATATTTGTTCAAGGTTCTCATGTGGCATGATGTTTTGCAGTTTCCCCTTATACCGTGGATCCCGGAGGCGGGCCAAACAGTAATCGTCATCGGTCATCATTTTTATAATGCGGGGGTCCCTTTTTAGGATACGCAAGGCATAATCTGCCATGTGGGCCTATATCCATATGTCAATTCACTGCTTGTGCTGGGTTGAGGAGCACTTTCGAGCAAATCAACGTCACTTACCTCCCTCAAAAACCCTGTACCTGGCCTTGCAACGCCACCAGTTTCTATTGCCCCCTGAGAAGCTTCCTCATCCAAAAAATACTCATCCCCATCATCCTCCTCATCCTCCTCCTCTTCACCCGCCACC
Organism: Ranitomeya imitator; assembly: GCF_032444005.1. NCBI lineage: Eukaryota > Metazoa > Chordata > Amphibia > Anura > Dendrobatidae > Ranitomeya > Ranitomeya imitator. The sequence continues at coordinate 601,774,794 of NC_091284.1, forward strand.
TCATCCAGTAGACTTCCCTGACCAGACAATGGCTGACTGTCATCAAGGCTTCCCTCGTCCTCGGCTGCAGACGCCTGCTCCTTTATGTGCGTCAAACTTTGCATCAGCAGACGCATTAGGGGGATGCTCATGCTTATTATGGCATTGTCTGCACTAATCAGCCGTGTGCATTCCTCAAAACACTGAAGGACTTGACAGAGGTCTTGTAGCTTCGACCACTGCACAACTGACAACTCCATGTCTGCCATCCAACTGCCTGCCCGTGTATCTGTATCCTCCCACAAATACATAACAGCATGCCTCTGTTCACACAGTCTCTGAAGCATGTGCAGTGTGGAGTTCCACCTTGTTGCAACGTCGATAATTAGGCGATGCTGGAGAAGGTTCAAAGATTGCTGATGGTTCTGCATATGGCTGGAGTTTACGGGCGAACGGCGGATGTGCGACAAAGTCTGCGCACCTTCAGGTTGGGTAACCTTGAATAACTTTTCAGGAAGCACTGCACCACCAGGTTTAAGGTGTGAGCCAGGCAAGGTATGTGTTTCAGTTGTGAAAGGGCTATGGCAGCCATAAAATTCCTTCCGTTATCACTCACTACCTTGCCTGCCTCAAGATGTACACTACCCAGCCATGACGGAGTTTCTTGCTGCAAGAACTCGGACAGAACTTCCGCGGTGTGTCTGTTGTCGCCCAAACACTTCATTGCCAACACAGCCTGCTGACACTTGCCACTAGCTGTTCCATAATGGGACACCTCGTGTGCAACAGTGGCAGCTGCGGATGGAGTGGTCATGTGACTGCAGTCTGTGGATGAGCTCTTGCTTCTGCTGGAGGACGAGGAGGAGGAGGAGGGGTGGCGAATGCCTACAGACAACTGTTTCCTAGACTGTGGGCTAGGCAGAACTGTCCCAATATTGCTGTCCCATGTGGACCCTGCATCCACCATATTAACCCTGTGTTTCGTGATGGACATGTAACGCCCCTGGCCATGCCTATTGGTCCATGCATCTGTTGTCAGGTGCACCTTTCTACTCACAGATTGCCTGAGTGCATGGACAATGCAGTCTTTTACATGCTGGTGGAGGGCTGGGATGGCTTTTCTCGAAAAAAAAGTGTTGACTGGGTAGCTCGTAGCGTGGTACAGCGTAGTCCATCAGGGCTTTGAAAGCTTCGCTTTCAACTAACCGGTAGGGCATCATCTCTAACGAGATTAGTCTAACAATGTGGGCGTTCAAACCCTGTGTACGCGGATGAGAGGATGAGTACTTCCTTTTCCTAACGAGAGTCTCTTGTAGGGTGAGCTGGACTGGAGAGCTGCATATGGTGGAACTAGTGGGGGTGCCGGTGGACATGGCAGACAGAGAGGGTTGGTGATGGTATTCTTGCTGTTGGTCTACATACAGTGTTTCCTACCAAGAACCTGGTGATTCCCTGACTGCTTTGGCCTTGCGACGAAACCTCCACATTTGCTGCAGGTGGTGTGGTAAACGGTGGGCTTACAGTGAGGGAAGGGATGTAGAGTTGCTGACTAGCTTCATTGTGAGAGGGTGCAACAATTTTAATGGACGTTTGGTAGTTAGTCAAGGCTTGCAAGTGCATGCTGATTAAATGTCTACGCATGACACTTGTATTTAGATTTTTAACATTCTGACCTCTGCTGAAGGTCCATGAGCATTTCTTACAGATGACTTTGCACTGATCATTTGGATGTTGGTTAAAAAAATGCCAGACTGCACTCTTCCTACTATCGGATGCCTTTTCAGGCATTGCACACTGAGCTACTTTAACCGGATGGCCAAGCTGTCCTACAACTGGTTTTGGTTTTGCCACACGTTTTTGGCCAGATACGGGCCTGCTAGATGGAACTTGTTGCGATGTTGATGCCTGCTGTGGCTTCTCCTCCTCCGCTTCAGAGCTACCGCCAGCTGCACCCTGTTCCCCCAATGGCTGCCAATCGGGGTCAACAACTGGGTCATTTATGACCTCCTCTTCTATGTCCTGTGCACCTTCCTCTGTGTCAAAGTGTAAGCCGATGCTATAGCGTTCGTGACGGGGCTCCATATTCTCATCTGGGTCAGATTCTGGATCAGTACACTGCGAGGGCAATGTTGTGATCTGAGTCAAAGGAACAGCATAAGAATCTGGCTGTGGCTGTGCATCTGTGCACTCCATGTCCGATTCATCTTGTAATGGGCATGGCCTGTAAACAATTTCCCTTTCTAACCCAGGAACGGTTTGCGTAAAGAGCTCCATGGAGTAACCCGTTGTGTCGCCCGACGCATCCTTCTCTGTTGTTCTGGGTGAAGAACACAAGGAAGCGACTAGTCCCTGACCTGGAACATCCACTGACGATGCGCTGCTTTTACATTTTGCTCTTTCCGAAGAGGAGGCAAAAGAGCTAGAGGCAGAGGCAGCAAGGAAAGCCAAAACTTGTTCCTGCTGCTCCGGCTTTAAAAGCGGTTTTCCTACTCCCAGAAAAGGGAGCGTTCGAGGCCTTCTGTAGCCAGACGATGACGGTGGCTGAACAACTCGAGACTTAGGTGCTATATTGCTTTTCCCACGACCACCTGATGCTCCACCACCACTACCATCATTACCAGCTGGCAATAACCGCCCATGGCCACGACCTCTTCCACCAGACTTCCTCATTCTTGCAAATATGTAACCAAACTAACAAACGGTATTTGGTACTGTAAAACCAGTAACAAGGTGGACGCAAAATTGTTGTGAATTTAAATCTCCCTTTATAGGTGTGTGAGACTGCAGGGAAAATCATGCCCACTGTATTACAGTACACAGTTTCAGTGGCAGACAGTGGCTGACAGATATGCCAATAACAGGACTGACGCAGATGCAAACACTGGAAATAAAAATCTCCCCTTCTTTTTTTTTTAATGGGAGACTAGTGAATAAATCTGGCCCACTGTTTTACAGTATTGTTTCAGTGGCACAAAATGACAGACCTATACCACAGACTGGACTGGCACAGATGCACAGATTTGCCAATATTAATCTCCCCTTCTTTTTTTTTTGATGGGAGACTACTGAATAAATCTGGCCCACTGTTTTACAGTATTGTTTCAGTGGCACAAAATGACAGACCGATACCACAGACTAGACTGGCACAGATGCACAGATTTGCCAATATTAATCCCCCTTCATTTTTTTTTGATGGGAGACTAGTGAATAAATCTGGCCCACTGTTTTACAGTATTGTTTCAGTGGCACAAAATAACAGACCGATATCACAGACTGGACTGGCACAGATGCACAGATTTGCCAATATTAATCTCCCCTTTTTGTTTTTATATGGAAGACTAGTGAATAAATCTCGCCCACTGTTTTACAGTATTGTTTCTGTGGCACAAAATGACTGACAGATACACCAGACTGGACTGGCACAGATGCACTGATTGGCAATATAAATCTCCCTTTTTAGGTGTGGGACAGTGCAGAAAAATACTGGCCCACTGTTTCACACTACACAGTTTCAGGGGCAGAAAGTGGCTTGAAGATATTTATTTTTTTTTTAAAAAGGGACTGTACTACAATTACCGTATATACTCGAGTATAAGCCGAGATTTTCAGCCCAAATTTTAGGGCTGAAAGTGCCCCCCTCGGCTTATACTCGAGTCACGGTAGCGGTGGGGTCGGCAGGTGAGGGGCTGAGGGCGCTGGGGTATACTTACCTAGTCCCAGCGATCCTCGCGCTGTCCCTGCCGTCCCACGGGCTTCGGCGCTGCAGCTTCTTCCTCTCTTCAGCGGTCACGTGGGACCGCTCATTACAGAAATGAATAAGCGGCTCCACCTCCCATAGGGGCGGAGCCGCTTATTCATTTCTCTAATCAGCGGTGCCGGTGACCGCTGATAGAGAAAGAAGCTGCAGCGCCGAAGACAGGAGGGGACAGCGCGAGGATCGCCAGGACTAGGTGAGTATGTTATATTCACCTGTCCTCGTTCCAGCCGCCGGGCGCCGATCCATCTTCCCGGCCGGCGCCTCCATCTTCCCGGCGTCTGCGCTCTCTGACTGATCAGGCAGAGGGCGCGATGATGCATACAGTGTGCGCGGCGCCCTCTGCCTGATCAGTCAGAGCAGAGACGCCGGGAAGATGGAGGCGCCGGAACGAGACGCTGGGAGCTGCAATCAAGGGAGGTGAGTATGTGTTTTTTTTTTTTTATTGCAGCAGTAGCAGCGGCAGCACAGATTAATGTGGAGCATCTATGGGGCACAGTGAACGGTGCAGAGCACCGTATAAGGCACAGCTAGGGGGCACAATGAACGGTGCAGAGCACCGTATAAGGCACAGCTAGGGGGCACAATGAACGGTGCAGAGCACCGTATAAGGCACAGCTAGGGGGCACAATGAACGGTGCAGAGCACCGTATAAGGCACAGCTAGGGGGCACAATGAACGGTGCAGAGCACCGTATAAGGCACAGCTAGGGGGCACAGTGAACGGTGCAGAGCACCGTATATGGCACAGCTAGGGGGCACAATGAACGGTGCAGAGCACCGTATATGGCACAGCTATGGGGCACAGTGAACGGTGCAGAGCACTGTATATGGCACAGCTAGGGGGCACAGTGAACGGTGCAGAGCACTATATGGGGCACAGCTATGGGGAAATATGAATGGTGTAGAGCACTATATGGCACAGCTATGGGGAAATAATGATCTATTTTTATTTTTGAAATTCACCGGTAAATGCTGCATTTCCACCCTAGGCTTATACTCGAGTCAATAAGTTTTCCCAGTTTTTTGTGGCAAAATTAGGGGGGTCGGCTTATACTCGGGTCGGCTTATACTCGAGTATATACGGTACTATCTCCCTACAGTAATCTCAGAAAAGTATGGCAGGCAGCAATAAAAAGGACTGCTGCACACAAAAGTGTGGACAAACAAACAAGATAGCTGTGCAGAAAGGAAAGAACAATAGGATTTGTGCTTTGAAAAAAGCAGTTGGTTTGCACAGCGTCGTACAAACAGCAGTGCAGCTATCAGGGAGCCTTATAAGGCAGCCTAATAAGCTACAGAGCTGATGAAGAAAAATCTAGCCTCCACTGTCCCTGCAAAGAAAAGGAGGTGTTGGACAGTGGAAATCGCTACAGCACAAGCGGTTTGGGGGTTTATATTCCCTGCCTAACACTATCCCTGCTTCTGACCAAGCGGCAGCAACCTCTCCCTATGCTCAGATCAGCAGCAGTAAGATGGCGGTCGGCGTGCACGCCCCTTTATAGCCCCTGTGACGCCGCAGAAAGCAAGCCAATCACTGTATTGCCCTTCTCTAAGATGGTGGGGACCGAGAACTATGTCATCACGCTGCCCACACTCTGCGTTCTCCTTCATTGGCTGAGAAATGGCGCTGAACACGTTATATGAAACGCGACCTTGGCGCGAAGGTCGCGTATCACGTGGCCGAGCCCACACAGGGATCGGGTCAGGTTTCATGAAACCCGACTTTGCCAAAAGTCGGCGACTTATGAAAATGACCGATCCGTTTCACTCAACCTATATGGCAGCAATAAAAAGAACTGCTGCACACAAAAGTGTGGACAAATAAACAAGATAACTGTGCAGAAAAGAGCAACAGGATTTTTGCTTTTAAAAAAGCAGTTGGTTTGCACAGCGGCGTACAAACAGCAATGCAGCTATCACAGCTATCAGGGAGCCTTATAAGGCAGCCTAATAAGCTGCAGAGCTGATGCACAAAAATATAGCCTCCACTGTCCCTGCAAACAAATGGTGGTGTTGGACAGTGGAAATCGCTACAGCACAAGCAGTTCGGGGCTTAATCTTCCCTCCCTAACTATATCCCTTCTTCTGATGAAGGTGCGGCAACCTCTCCATATGCTACGATCGGCAGAAGTAACATGGCGGTTGGCGTGCACGCCCCTTTATAGCCCCTGTGACACTGCAGAAAGCAAGCCAATCACTGTCATGCCCTTCTCTAAGATGGTGGGGACCGAGACCTATGTCATCACGCTGCCCACACGCTGCGTCCTCCTTCATTGGTTGAAAAATGGCACTGAAAGCATCATACGAAACGTGACTTTGGCGCGAAGATCACCGACCTCATGGCCGATCCCACACTAGGAAACCCGACTTTGCCGAAAGTCGGCGATTTTTGAATTTGTCCGATCCGTTTCGCTCAACCCTAACCCAAACAACAACCAGAGGGAAGGGGATTATTTAGGAACATTCACCAGAGTCAATCTCCCAGACACACATACAGTGTCAGGTCTATATTTGCACATGGCCATGCAAACCTTTTATAGTCGCAGCCTTCCAGGACCTTCCTTGTGGTCCAATCAGAGCCATAACAGGACATGAGCATGTGACCTCTGGCCTACAATTAGAGGTCGTCCCACGGGCATAGTCAGTAGACAAAAAGCAGGATTAGTCCCTGGAGCATCTGCTTGCCGCTGATTGATGCTGGTTACAATAGCTGGACCTGGAATGGCAGCAGTAAACAGACGTACAGCATCAGCTTGAGCAAGACACTTGGACCGACGTCTCTGCTGAGCAGGCTTCTCTGCAGCTGGGGAAAAATGCAAGACCGCAGTGGACATGGTTCGAGATTTCCCCTGTGCAGAGGCAGGAACTCGACAACTAACACCAGAGCACTCTGGAAGAGGTATCATCCAGGATATCTCTGTACTTAACCACATTCGTGTCTCCTTCAATGTCAACCAATCGTCCTATCTCTACAGCTGAAAAATACCCCCATAGCATGATGCTGCCACCACCATTTCACTGTTGGGATCGTATTGGGCAGGTGATGAGCAGTACCTGGTTTTCTCCACACATACCACTTAGAACTATCACCAAAATGATCTATCTTCATCACAGCAGACCAGAGAATCTTAGTTCTCATAGTCTGGGAGTCCTTCATGTCTTTTTTTTAGCAAACTATGTGGGCTTTCATATGTCTTGCACTGAGGAGAGGCTTCCATCTGGCCACTCTACCATATAGGTCGGACTGGTGGAGGGCTGCCATGATAGTTGAGTTTTTGGTACTTTCTCCCATCTCCCCACTGCATCTCTGGATCTCAGCCACAGTGATCTTGGGGTTCTTCTTTACCTCTCTCACCAAGGCTCTTCTCCAACGATTGCTGTTGTGAATTCTGTGGCAGAGCTCACTCCTGTGGTCACAAGTGGTACTTCGGCTGATTCTCTCTGTGAGCTTCCGTTGGTGGAGGAAAGTGGTACTGCGGCTTCTGAGTTTCCTTCCTCAGGTGATGTGGTGAAGTCGTTAGCTGCTGCTCTATTTAACTCCACCTAGTGCTTTGATCCTGGCCTCCAATCAATGTTCTAGTATTGGACCTGTTTCCTCCTGGATCGTTCCTGTGGCCTGCTGCTCTGCATAGCTAAGTTCTGCTTTGCTATTTTGTTTGCTGTTTTTTATGTCCAGCTTGTCTATTTGTTTTTTCCTGCTTGCTGGAAGCTCTGGGACGCAGAGGGTGTACCTCCGTGCCGTTAGTTCGGTACGGAGGGTCTTTTTGCCCCTTTGCGTGGTTTTTGTAGGGTTTTGTGTTGACCGCAAAGTTACCTTTCCTATCCTCGCTCTGTTCAGAAAGTCGGGCCTCACTTTGCTAAATCTATTTCATCTCTACGTTTGTCTTTTCATCTTAACTCACAGTCATTATATGTGGGGTCCAGAATAAAGAGAAAAAAATGCAATCGCACGGCCGCTATACGCTAGACCCTTACTGCTCCAGGGGCAAAAAAAATGCACTGTTTAAGCCTTTTGTCAGAAAACAAACTAAACAAAAAAACCGCTGAAAAGATTATACCTTGGTGCTGCTTAAGAAAAACAGATCCAATATGATACATAAGAAGAGACTAAAAGCGCACTCACCGGTATTTGAACAATCAAAGCGGTTTATTCACATGAGATCATGCGGTGCAGGGAGGGTATGTGAATACAAAGAGGATGACAGCGGTTTCGTGCTAGGTGAGCACTTCAACAGATCCAATGGCGAGTGGGGGGCTGCCTTTTCCTTTGGGGTATTTCTCTGAGGCAAGGTAGGCTTATTTTCTATCTTCAGGCTGGCTAGTTTCTCAGGCTGTGCCGAGTTGCATAGGGAGCGTTAGGCGCAATCCACGGCTGCCTTTAGTGTGGTTGGAGAGGATTAGGGATTGCGGTCAGCAGAGTTCCCATGTCTCAGAGCTCGTTCTATGTTTTTTGGGTTATTGTCAGATCACTGTATGTGCTCTGACTTCTATGCCCATTGTGGTACTGAATTACTAATCATAACAGATTGCTCAGTTTGGCTGGACGGCAAAGTCTAGGAAGACTGCTGGTTGTCCCAAACTTCTTCCATTTAAGGATTATGGAGGTCACTGTGCTCTTAGGAACCTTGAGCACTGCAGAAATTATTTTGTAACTAGTGTTGAGCATTCCGATACCGCAAGTATCGGGTATCGGCCGATATTTGCGGTATCGGAATTCCGATACCGAATTCCGATACTTCCCACGTATCGGATACCGGAATCGGAAGTTCCCAGAATTCAAACTGAACGCAGCAGCCAATGAGGAATGATTGGAAGTGTGGGCACATCCTGTTTAGCATGGTGGGCATGTAAGTACTGGCAAGGCTGTGATTGGCTGCTGAAATGATGTCACTCTGCACTATAAAAAACGCTGCCGCCATTTTGCGCTCACTCTGCTGTGATTTCAGTTAGGGACAGGACGCTGTGTTCTAACTGAGGGCCAGTTGAGCTAGCTAATTGCTTTATTTTCCTTTCCAAAGGCTAATTTAGCAAAACGCTGTGTGTTCTTCACTGTTCACCTTGCTCTTGCCTTGCAGCGCTCTTTTAACAGCGTTCTGCAAGGTCTCTGTGTGTGTGTGTGCAGCTCACTCTGTAGTCTGTGTGCAGCCATATACCCGGTTGTATTCAGCTCAGGGGGGGTTCACACTGCCTCACACAGTTGTCCTTTTTTGCTCATAGTGCAGCCTGCTGCACATTTTTTCTCAAATTTCCTATTAGTGTTTTTCCACCCGTCTCCAGCTAAATTGTGGAAAAACACTACATAGGATAACCTAGAGGGGGGTTTTTGGGCCTTGCAGCGCCGTTTACGGCTGTCTGCACGGTCTCCGTGTGAGCCCAGCTCGCCCTGTAGTCTGTGTGCAGCCATAGCCGGTTGGATTCAGCTCAGGGTTCGTTACTGGCTCATACCTTGAGAAAAATTTTCCTTTCTTTCAAATAGTGCAGCCTGTTTAAAAATTAAAAAAAAATTCCCTATTAGTGTTTTTCCACCCGTCTCCAGCTAAATTGTGGAAAAACACTACATAGGATAACCTAGAGGGGGGTTTTTGGGCCTTGCAGCGCCGTTTACGGCTGTCTGCACGGTCTCCGTGTGAGCCCAGCTCGCCCTGTAGTCTGTGTGCAGCCATAGCCGGTTGGATTCAGCTCAGGGTTCGTTACTGGCTCATACCTTGAGAAAAATTTTCCTTTTTTTCAAATAGTGCAGCCTGTTTAAAAATTTAAAAAAAAATTCCCTATTAGTGTTTTTCCACCCGTCTCCAGCTAAATTGTGGAAAAACACTACATAGGATAACCTAGAGGGGGGTTTTTGGGCCTTGCAGCGCTGTTTACGGCTGTCTGCACGGTCTCCGTGTGAGCCCAGCTCGCCCTGTAGTCTGTGTGCAGCCATAGCCGGTTGGATTCAGCTCAGGGTTCGTTACTGCCTCATACCTTGAGAAAAATTTTCCTTTTTTTCAAATAGTGCAGCCTGTTTAAAAATTTAAAAAAAAATTCCCTATTAGTGTTTTTCCACCCGTCTCCAGCTAAATAGTGGAAAAACACTACATAGGATAACCTAGAGGGGGTTTATTGGGCCTTGCAGCGCCGTTTACGGCTGTCTGCACGGTCTCTGTGTGAGCGCAGCTCGCCCTGTAGTCTGTGTGCAGCCATAGCCGTTTGGATTCAGCTCAGGGTGCGTTACTGCCTCATACCTTGAAAAACAATTTCCTTTTTTTCAAATAGTGCAGCCTGTTTAAAATTTAAAAAAAAAAAATTCCTATTAGTGTCTTTCCACCCGTCTCCAGCTAAATAGTGGAAAAACACTACATAGGATAACCTAGAGGAGGGTTTTTTGGCCTTGCAGCGCCGTTTACGGCTGTCTGCACGGTCTCCGCGTGATTTAAACTAGCTCTGTAGCCCGATCTGCACAAAAAAAAAAGTAAAGTTCACCAGACACAGCTTAACACTTGTGTAGGCCACATTTGAAAAATAATAAAGTTTAGTCCACACTTTACAACATTAGTGTTTCTTACACCTGTTAGGAGGAGCATTTCAGGAATAAGCACACTAAGGCCTTAGTACTTTTCTGCTTATCTTTATCTGTCAACCAAGATGAAGAGGGCAGGGAGTAAGGCACGTGGGCGTGGGCGCGGAGCAGGGAGAGGAGCAGGGAGAGGACGTGGTGATTCTGTGCCTGCTGCGGGCGCCGGTGACTCGTCGTCACTCAGTTTCAGCAGGGAACAGTCCTTCATGCGCAGCTTTGTCGGAGAGCGCCGTGCACCGCTGCTGCGTGAAGACCAAATTGAAGCCGTTGTCGGGTGGATGGCAGCTAACGCCTCGGCATCGACTTCAGTTAGTGCCACATCCTCTCAGGCACAGAGCACTGGAGAGCAGCCATCTGTCTCTTCACCACCTGCCAAATTGGCCAGGCAGTCAGAGAGCCCAGGACAGGAGCCGTCTCTACTTCTGTTCTCTGAATCTCTTGGCTTGGAAACAGGGGGCCAGCCAAGCAGCATTGGAGAAATGGAAGAAGAGGCAGTGTGCAGTGATGCCCAACAGTTTTTTCTCTCTGACTCTGAAGAGGCAGGTGGGCCAGTGCCTCCGGTGACCACAGCGCAGTACGCATCTGATGATGAAACTCAGGTGCCGCTTTCTGATGCGTACTGTGCTGCCGAGACTACCCAGGAGGAGCAGTTGGTGGCAGAGGGTAGTGGAGATGATGAGGTCCTTGACCCATCGTGGCGTGAGGAACAGGAAGGTGGTGGGAGCAGCTCTGAGGAAGAGCTTCCCCTTACGGGCCAAAGAGGGAGAGGGAGGGGGAAGACTGCGGAGCCTGTAGCCTCCACTTTGGCACCCGTTAGGAGCCTGTCTCTTTCCAAAGCCAAAAAGGGCGCTCCCAAGACTTGCAGTGCCTGGTCCTTTTTTGACACAGTTGCAGATGACATTTGTTTTGTCAAATGCAAGCTGTGTCATCAGAAAGTAAAAAGAGGGAAAAATGTCAGCAACCTCAATACCACAAATATGTGGAAACATGTGCGGACCAGGCACGCGGTGGAGTTACAGAAACACAGTGAAGACGTAGGCCAACCAACAGCGGCAGCTACCACCTCTTCATCTCGTGTTGCCTCTTCCTCCACTGTTGTCCAGAGACCTAGTGTAATTCCACCCACAGCACCACCTTCCCAGTCATCCTCACACTCCCAGTCTACTCTACAGCCATCGGTAGTACAGGCATGGGAGAAAAGGCGGGCATTCTCGGCCAACCACCCCCGAGCACAGGCTCTGAATGCAGGCATTGCCAAACTGTTGTCCCTGGAAATGCTCTCGTTCAGGCTGGTGGAGACTGACAGCTTCCGTGACTTGATGGCATTGGCAGTCCCACAGTACAAGGTGCCCAGCTGCTTTTTCTTCAGCAGGCAGGCTGTCCCTGCCCTGCACAGGCATGTTGAGGCAAACATAAAACATGCGCTACTGAACGCCGTCAGTAGCAAGGTCCACCTCACCACCGATGCGTGGACCAGTCAGCATGGACAGGGGCGATATGTTTCCCTCACTGCCCATTGGGTTAATGTTGTTGAGCCAGGTACAGATCGTGCGAGTGGCGCAGGACGTGTCCTGCCCACTCCAAGGATTGCAGGAATCCAGTCTGTACGCATCGACTCCTCCTCTTACACCAGTTCCTCAGATTCCTCTCTGCAGGATCCGTCACAGTCCACCTCCACATGGACCCGTGAACGTTTACCTATGACCGACATGAGCACAGCCGTGGCCAAACGTCAGCAGGCCGTCTTGAAACTAGTTTCATTGGGGCATCGAAGCCACACAGCGCAGGAGCTCTGGAATGCCATCAAGCAGGAGAGCGATGTGTGGTTACTGCCAGCGAATCTCCAGCCAGGCATGGTAGTGTGTGACAATGGCCGAAATCTGGTGGCAGCTTTGGCCCTTGGCAACCTCACTCACATCCCATGTCTGGCACATGTGCTCAATTTGGTTGTGCAGAATTTTCTGAGGGACTATCCGGATCTTGATGCCCTGCTGCACAAGGTCCGCCTAGAGTGTGCTCACTTGCGGCGTTCCAGCTTGGCCAGATCCCACATTGCTGCTCTGCAGCGCCGATTCCGCCTTCCGGAACACCGCATCATATGTGACCTACCTACCCGGTGGAATTCCACGTTACATATGTTGGAGCGGTTGTGTGAGCAGCAGCAAGCAGTTATGGAGTACCAGCTGCATCAGGCGCAAAGAAGTCGCAGTCAGCGCCGATCAGACTTCACAACCACAGAGTGGGCCACTATGAAGGACGTCTGCCAGGTTTTGCGTCCTTTTGATTATTCCACGCGGATGGCAAGTGCAGATGATGCACTAGTCAGCATGACTGTCCCCCTTATCTGCCTGCTTCAGCAAACTTTGCAAGGGTTAAGGGATGATGTTGTGGAAGAGGTGGAGGATGAGGAGTCACCTTTTCCATCAGCTTCTGGAGAGTCAGCGCCATGTGGTTCCTCACAAAGGGGTACGCAGGGGCCAATTTGTGAGGAGGATGAGGAGGAGTAAATGGAGGAGGAAGAGCTCCGTCCAGAGGAGGGAGCGACACAATTGTCCAGTGGTCAGTGTGTACAGCGAGGTGGGGTGATGACGAGCGGGCAGAGATCATGTCTCAAGCAGGGGACAGCGTTTCTGGGCCAGTTGGCACTCTGCAGCACATGGTGGATTTCATGCTGCAGTGCCTGAGAAACGACCGCCGCATCGACCACATTCTCAACATGCCTGATTATTGGGTGTTCACCCTCCTCGATCCTCGCTACCGGGACAACGTCCAAAACCTCATCCCTGCGTTGACCCGGGAGCGTAAATTGCGGGAGTACCACGACACACTGGTGAATTCCATCATCTTCTCCTGTCCAACTGAGAGGAGTGCTGCTAGTGCTTTACAAAGCAGCTCAGTGCGTCGAGGCAGTGGGGGAGGCTCTGCCCAAAGAGGGAGCAGAAGCAGTGCCTCTGCCCAAGGCAAGCCCAGTATGGCACAACTCTGGCACACTTTTGTGTGCCCACCCCAAATGTCTACACCATCACCGGCGGCTCCAGTCAGCAGGAGGCAACGGTTCCGTCAGATGGTGACAGACTACATGGCTTGCCCTCTTACTGTACTCCCTGACGGCTCTTCCCCGTTCAAGTTTTGGGTCTCTAAGCTGGATACATGGCCAGAGCTAAGCCAGTATGCATTGGAGGTGCTGGCTTGCCCTGCGGCTAGTGTCTTATCGGAACGTGTCTTTAGTGCCGCAGGTGGTGTACTAACAGACCGTCGCATGCGACTATCCTCCGATAACGTTGACCGGCTTACTTTCCTGAAAATGAACCAGGCCTGGATCTCGCAGGAATTTGCCACTCCTCTGCCTGATTAAGTAATTGGGTGTCATCCAGGTCTCCTGCTGTGTTCATCTTTCTACCACCTGAACTGCTATTCCTGGGCTCCAACACCGCCAGTTGCGGCTCAGAAGTGCAGGCTGCACAGTAAAAACATACGACCCAGTGTTATTGGGTTTCAGTAACGTCAGCTGATCCCCAGCTGTGTAGCCGGCAATGTGTCCTGCGACCGCCACGCTGGCACAACAACCTAAATGTAAGGGAACCTGTCCCCCCCCGTCGTTTGTTACTGAAAGAGCCATCTTGTGCAGCAGTAATGCTGCACAAGGAAAAGGTAGCTCTTTTTTTTTAGCTCCTTGCACACGCAGAACTTAACACTTATAAAATGTGTTCACTGATACCGTTATACTGTCCCGGAGCTGGGACTTTCCTTCGTAATGTGACGCAGCACAGCCGTCATTCCTACCCCCTTGGTGCCATGCGCTGCCTCCTCAGCGTTGTTTTAAGCTGTCACGGAGCCTGCGCTGTTCTGTTATCCCTTGGGCATGCCCTATTTGCGCTGCCTGTCTTCTGACATAATTTGGTGTCAGGCTGGCTGCGCCTGTGCAGCCGCGCTGCCCGAGATCCCGCCTCGCAGTGTCTTCTGATTGAGTCACACTGCGGGCCTGGGATCCATGGGCATGCGCAGTGCATATCTTCCCCTCGGGGTCTCGCTCATTTCCCTCCGCCTTCTTTAGACTGTGCGCCGTCAGCTGATCCCTAATAGCATGCCACGGCCGTGACACCGCACAGTCTGAAGAAGAGGGAAGGAGGGGAGTGAGAGTCGAGGATATGCACTGTGCATGCCCATGGTTCCAAGGCCCGCAGTGGGATTACGTTAGACGAGACTGCGAGGTGGGATCTGGAGCAGCGTGGACGCACAGGCACTGACAGCCTGACACCAAATTATGTCAGAAGACAGGCAGCGCTAATTGGGCATGGCCAAGGGCTAACAGAACAGCGCAGGCTCCGTGACAGCTTAAAACAACGCTAAGGAGGCAGCGCACGGCACCAAGGGGATAGGAATGACAGCTGTGCTGTGTCCCATTACGAAGGAAATTTGCACCTCCGGGACGGTTTAACGGTATAAGGGGACACATTTTTAGTGTTTACTTCGGTGTTTGCAAGGAGCATAATTAAAAGAACCACCTTTTCCTTTTGCATCCTTAGTGCTGCACAAGATGGCTCTTTCAGCTACAAACGTCTTGGGGGGGGGTTAAAGGTTCCCTTTCAACTTGCTCCAATCAGGCTTCGGCCGACACTCTGTTCCTCTGCTCCTCCTGCCGTCCCTGGGCTCTAACACCGCCAGTTGGTGCCTGGAAGTGCTGTGTGCACAGTCAACAGTCGCTCCTCTGTTATTGGGGTTCAGTAACGTCAGCTGATCCCCAGCTGTGTGTGCGGCAATACCTCCAATCTGCTCCTCCTGCTGTCCCTGGGCTCTAACACCGCCAGTTGGTGCCTGGAAGTGCTGTGTGCACAGTCAACAGTCGCTCCTCTGTTATTGGGGTTCAGTAACGTCAGCTGATCCCCAGCTGTGTATCCGGCAACGTGTCATGCGACCGCCACGCTGGCACAACTAAAATGTAAGGGGACCTGTCCCCCCCCCCCTAGGCATTTGTTACTGAAAGAGCCACCATGTGCAGCACTAATACTGCACAAGGGAAAGGTCGCTCTTGAAATTATGCTCCTTGCAAACGCTGAACTACACACTCATGTAATGTGTCCCCTCACACCGTCCAACCGTCCCGGAGGTGGGACTTTCCTTTGTAATGTGACGCAGCACAGCCGTCATTGCTACCCCCTTGGCACCGTGCGCTGCCTCCTTAGCGTTGTTTGATTCCGTCATGGACCCTGCGCTGTTATGTTATCCCTTGGCCATGCACAGTTTGCGCTGCCCGTCCTCTGACATCATTTGTTGTCGTCCTGGCTGCGCCTGTGCGTCCACGCTGCCCGAAATCACACCTCGCAGTGTCGTCTAATGTGATCCCACAGTGGGCCTGGTATCCATGGCCATGCGCAGTGCATATACTAGCCTCTCACTCCCCTTCTTCATGCTTCTTCAGACTAGGCGGCGTCAGCTGATCCCTAATAGCATGCCACGGCCGTGACGCCGCACAGTCTGAAGAAGCAGGAAGGAGGTGAGTGAGAGGCGATGATATGCACTGCGCATGCCCATGGATCCCTGGCCCGCAGTGGGACTACATTAGATTACACTGCAAGGTTGGATCTCGGGCAGCTTGGACGCACAGGCACTGCCAGCCTGACACCTACATGATGTCAGAAGACGGGCACCGCTAACTGTGCATGGCCAAGGGATAACATTACAGCGCGGGCTCCGTGACAGAACCAAACAACGTTGAGGAGGTGGCGCCCGGCACCAAGGGGGTTGGAATGACGGCTGTGCTGTGTCACATTACAAAGGAAAGTCCCACTTCCGGGATGGTTTGACGGTGTGAGGGGACACATTATATGAGTGTGTACTTCAGCGTTTGCAAGGAGCATAATTTTCGGAGCCACCATTTTCCATGTGCAGTATTACTGCTGTACAAGATGGCTCTTTCAGCAACAAATGCCTGGGGGGGTGGGGGGTTAAAGGTTCCCTTTCAACTTGCTCCACTGCAGGCTTCGGCCTACACTCTGCTCCTCTTTGATTCCCTGGGTTTCAACACTGTCAGTTGCCACCTGGAAGTGTTGTCTACACAGAAAAAACACTAGGTGATGTGTCAGTGGGGTTCAGCACCGCCAGCTGTTCCCCTGCTGTGTAGTCGGCAACGTGTCCAGCACAAGCCACGCTGGCACAACAGAACAAAAGCTGCCACCAGTGCAGGCTTCGGCCTAGACTCTGCTCCTCTCCTCCTCCTACTGACCCTGGGCTCAAACACCGCTAGTTTTTGCCCGGAAGTGCTAGCTGCACAGAGAAAAACACCAGCCAATGTGTTAGTGGGGTTCAGCACCGCCAGCTGTTCCCCTGCTGTGTAGCCGGCAACGTGACCTGCAAACACCACGCAGGCACATGAACTGAAATTAAAGGGAACCTGGCCCCACCCCCCCAGGTGTTTCTATGTATAACAGCCACCTAGTACAGCAGTACTGCTGCATTTGTACAAGGTGGCTGTTTTTTTATCCTTGCCCACGTAGAATTAAACACGTAAAATATGTGTCTCATTACAGATCATTACAATGTCCCTGAGGTGTGACTTTACTTTTTAATGACACGCACCACCCCCTTGGTAGTGCTGCCCGTCTTCTGACATCATTGGTTGGCTGCCTGTGCCTGTGCGTCCGCCCTGCCCGACACAACCCCCCTCGTTTCATATATTTTGGCTGCGAGGGTGTGATTGATGGGCATGTGCAGTGCATATGTTCGCCTGTCTTAACTCATCTCCTTCCGCCTTCTTCAGACTGTGTGGCCTCCTGGCCGTGGTAGGCGATAAGGGATCAGCTGAGGCCGCCCAGTCTGAAGCAAGTGTGTGAGCGGCAAACATATTTACTGCACAAGGCCACGAATCCCAGCCACGCAGTGTGATTTTTTGAAAACACACTGTGGGCCTGGGATTCATATCCATTGCTAACCGCAACGGCCAACATGAAATGAGGTGAGAAGACAGGCAGCGCTCAGAGCGCATGGCCAAGGGATCACAATAGCGCAGACTCCTGTACAGCTAATACAACGCTCAGGAATCTGCGCCCACCACCTAGGTGTAAATTTTGACACCTGTGCTGCGTCTCCTTAAAAAGACAAGTCACGCCTCCACTACTCTTTGACAGTTTAATGGGCTAAATAGTGTACGTGTTTTATTCAGCGTGTGCAAGGAGCAAATTAAATAGAGCAACCTTTTACTTGTGCAGCATTAATGCTGCACAAGGTGTGGCTCTTCTACCTTGCAACACCTGAGGGGGGGTTAAAGGTTACCTTTGAAATTGGTTCAACTAGGCTTCGGCCTACACTCTACTCCTCTCCTCCTCCTGCTGACCCTGGGCTCTAACACCGCTAGTTTTTGCCCGGAAATGCTTGCTTCACAGAGAAAAACAACAGCCAATGTGTTAGTGGGGTTCAGCACCGCCAGCTGTTCCCCTGCTGTGTAGCCGGCATCGTGTCCAGCACAAGCCACGCTGGCACAACCGACCAAAAGCTGCCACCAGTGCAGGCTTCGGCCTACACTTTGCTCCTCTCCTCCTCCTGCTGACCCTGGGCTCTAACACCGCTAGTTTTTGCCCGGAAATGCGAGCTTCACAGAGAAAAACAACAGCCAATGTGTTAGTGGGGTTCAGCACCGCCAGCTGTTCCCCTGCTGTGTAGCCGGCATCGTGTCCAGCACAAGCCACGCTGGCACAACCGACCAAAAGCTGCCACCAGTGCAGGCTTCGGCCTACACTTTGCTCCTCTCCTCCTCCTGCTGACCCTGGGCTCTAACACCGCTAGTTTTTGCCCGGAAATGCGAGCTTCACAGAGAAAAACAACAGCCAATGTGTTAGTGGGGTTCAGCACCGCCAGCTGTTCCCCTGCTGTGTAGCCGGCATCGTGTCCAGCACAAGCCACGCTGGCACAACCGACCAGAAGCTGCCACCAGTGCAGGCTTCGGCCTACACTTTGCTCCTCTCCTCCTCCTGCTGACCCTGGGCTCTAACACCGCTAGTTTTTGCCCGGAAATGCGAGCTTCACAGAGAAAAACAACAGTCAATGTGTTAGTGGGGTTCAGCACCGCCAGCTGTTCCACTGCTGTGTAGCCGGCATCGTGTCCAGCACAAGCCACGCTGGCACAACCGACCAAAAGCTGCCACCAGTGCAGGCTTCGGCCTACACTTTGCTCCTCTCCTCCTCCTGCTGACCCTGGGCTCTAACACCGCTAGTTTTTGCCCGGAAATGCGAGCTTCACAGAGAAAAACAACAGCCAATGTGTTAGTGGGGTTCAGCACCGCCAGCTGTTCCCCTGCTGTGTAGCCGGCATCGTGTCCAGCACAAGCCACGCTGGCACAACCGACCAAAAGCTGCCACCAGTGCAGGCTTCGGCCTACACTTTGCTCCTCTCCTCCTCCTGCTGACCCTGGGCTCTAACACCGCCAGTTTTTGCCCGGACATGCGAGCTGCACAGAGAAAAACACCAGTCAATGTGTCAGTGGGGTTCAGCAATGCCAGCTGTTCCCCTGCTGTGTAGCTGGCAACGTGTCCTGCAAACGCCACGCAGGCACATGAACTGAAATTGAAGGAAGCCTGCCCCCCACCCCCAGGTGTTTCTATGTATAACAGCCACCTTGTACAGCAGTACTGCTGCATTTGTACAAGGTGGCAGACTTTTTCTCCTTGCCCACGTTTAATTAAACACGTACTAAATGTGTCTCTTTGAGACCATTCCACTGTCCCTGAGGTGTGACTTTCCTTTCTAATGATACGCAGCACCACCCTTGTTAGCGCTGCCCGTCTTTTGACATCATTGGTTAGCTGGCTGCGCCTGTGCGTCTGCCCTGCTCGAAACAACGCCCCTCTGTGTCTTATTTTTTTGGACAACGAGGATGTGATTGATGGGCATGTGCAGTGCATATGTTTGCCTGTGTTCACTCATCTCTTTCCGCCTTCTTCAGACTGGGTGGCCTCATGACCGCGGCATGCGATAAGGGATCAGATGAGACCGCCCAGTCTGAAGCAGGTGTAAGGACATGTGTGAGCGGCAAACATATTTACTGCACAAGGCCACGAATCCCAGCCACGCAGTGTGATTTTTAGAAAACACACTGTGGGTCTGGGATTCATATCCATCGCTAACCGCAACGGCCGACATGAAATGAGGTCAGAAGACAGGAAGCGCTCACAGCGCATGGCCAAGGGATAACAAGAGCGCAGACTCCTGTACAGCAAATAACAACGCTCAGGAAGCTGCGCCCATGCACCAAGGTGTTATTTTCGACACCTGTGCTGCTTTTCTTTAAAAAGACAAGTCACGCCTCCACTACTGTTCTGCAGTAGAATGGGCTAAATAGTGTACGTGTTTTATTCAGCGTGTGCAAGGAGCAAAATTAAGAGAGCAACCTTTTACTTGTGCAGCATTAATGATGCACAAGGTGTGGCTCTTGTACCTTGCAACACCTGAGGGGGGGTTAAAGGTTACCTTTGAAATTGGTTCAACTAGGCTTCGGCCTACACTCTGCTCCTCTCCTCCTCCTGCTGACCCTGGGCTATAACACCGCCAGTTGTAGCCTGGAAGTGCTAGGTGCACAGAGAAAAACACCCGCCAATGTGTTAGTGGGGTTCAGCACCGCCAGCTGTTCCCCTGCTGTGTAGTCGGCATCGTGTCCAGCACAAGCCACGCTGGCACAACTGATCAAAAGCTGCCACCAGTGCAGGCTTCGGCCTACACTCTGCTCCTCTCCTCCTCCTGCTGACCCTGGGCTGTAACAACGCTAGTTTTTGCCCGGAATTGCTAGCTGCACAGAGAAAAACACCCACCAATGTGTTAGTGGGGTTCAGCACCGCCAGCTGTTCCCCTGCTGTGTAGCCGGCATCGTGTCCAGCACAAGCCACGCTGGCACAACTGATCAAAAGCTGCCACCAGTGCAGGCTTCGGCCTACACTCTGCTCCTCTCCTCCTCCTGCTGACCCTGGGCTCTAACAACGCTAGTTTTTGCCCGGAATTGCTAGCTGCACAGAGAAAAATACCAGCCAATGTGTTAGTGGGGTTCAGCACCGCCAGCTGTTCCCCTGCTGTGTAGCTGGCAACGTGTCCTGCAAACGCCACGCAGGCACATGAACTGAAATTGAAGTGAGCCTGCCCCCCACCCCCAGGTGTTTCTATGTATAACAGCCACCTTGTACAGCAGTACTGCTGCATTTGTACAAGGTGGCTGACTTTTTCTCCTTGCCCACGTGGAACTCAACACGTACAAAATGTGTCTCATTAGAGACCATTACAATGTCCCTGAGGTGTGACTTTACTTTTTAATGACACGCACCACCCCCCTTGGTAGCGCTGCCCGTCTTCTGACATCATTGGTTGGCTGCCTGTGCCTGTGCGTCCGCCCTGCCCGACACAACCCCCCTCGTTGTCTCATATATTTTGACTGCGAGGGTGTGATTGATGGGCACGAGCAGTGCATATGTTCGCCTGTCTTCACTCCCCTCCTTCCGCCTTCTTCAGACTGTGCGGCCTCATGGCCGTGGCAGGCAATAAGGGATCAGCTGAGGCCGTCCAGTCTGAAGCAGGTATAAGGACATGTGTGAGCGGCGAACATATTTACTGCACAAGGCCACGAATCCCAGCACCGCAGTGTGACTTTATGGAAAGGCACTGTGGGTCTGGGATTTATGGCAAATTCACAGAAACAAAAAATCCCCAGTGTAAACTAGATAAAAATACCTTTATTAATTAGTTTTAAAACCTCTCAAAAACAATAATACTAATAATAAGTGCACTTAACGTAAACCATCACCATGACAACAACATATAATAGAAAAGACCAGGGTGATGCCTAGCCCTATACTGCACTACCTGCACCCTACCTACCAGCGGAGGTTGGCACCCTACAATCCTGCGCAATTGGCGCCCCCGCTCACCGTCGACTCTCCCTCCTACCCCTATTGGGCCCTACTAGGATGGGATGGAAACACATCAACAATCATGCAAAAATGACATTTAAGTATGAAAAGGGGGAGTCTATATTACTACCTGCTCTACCCCTACCTGTCAGCGGAGGTTGGCACCCTATTATAGTACGACAGTGGCGCCCCCGCTCAACGACGACTGTCCACTATCCTGTCCCTTATTAGGTGTTTAGGGAAATAGGAGATTATATTTGTAATAAAGTGCTGTAGTGCTTGTAAACCATGTCAAAACACTCCCAAGGGTTAAACAAACAAGTATGGATCCTCTTTAATGTAACACACATTCATACACCAGGTACTCCAGACAAAGTGTAGTATGATATACGATAGATATGAATCCTTTGTCTAGTGTTCATCCAGTTCAGCCTGATGCACTGCTTGGACACCAAAACACATAATCCAAGACAACTGAGCGTAATACCCAGTAAAACCCCAAGAAAAAGGCCACAGTAACACAGTACCTTTGTTATTGGGAATCCATACAAAAACCATTTGATATTTTAATAGTATATCCATAAACGCAATATATTTGCAAAAACTTCCCTTGTAAACTCGCAAAAGCCTCCCTTGTAAACTCGACGCGTTTCCCCTCACTGTTACATGAGGTTCATCAGGAGCAATACATGATAATAAGGGGTTACTTAGCTTATATCAAATGTCAAACTCGAAACCGATACATGGTACAGCATCCCAGGGCAAGTCCCCTCTCGATATGGTGCCTCGGAGAAAGTGCTAGAATGAATGCGCTTTATATCTTACCCTAAATTGTCACTCCCACATTGTGGCTTCAGCGTACATGTCGGCATAATGTGTGTTACATTAAAGAGGATCCATACTTGTTTGTTTAACCCTTGGGAGTGTTTTGACATGGTTTACAAGCACTACAGCACTTTATTACAAATATAATCTCCTATTTCCCTAAACACCTAATAAGGGCCGCCACTGTCGTACTATAATAGAGTGCCAACCTCCGCTGACAGGTAGGGGTAGAGCAGGTAGTAATATAGACTCCCCTTTTCATACTTAAATGTCATTTTTGCATGATTGTTGATGTGTTTCCATCCCATCCTAGTAGGGCCCAATAGGGGTAGGAGGGAGAGTCGACGGTGAGCGGGGGCGCCAATTGCGCAGGATTGTAGGGTGCCAACCTCCGCTGGTAGGTAGGGTGCAGGTAGTGCAGTATAGGGCTAGGCATCACCCTGGTCTTTTCTATTATATGTTGTTGTCATGGTGATGGTTTACGTTAAGTGCACTTATTATTAGTATTATTGTTTTTGAGAGGTTTTAAAACTAATTAATAAAGGTATTTTTATCTAGTTTACACTGGGGATTTTTTGTTTCTGTGAATTTGTTAAAGATAGATGTCCCCATAGATATATATTTTTTTCTCTGTGAATGTGTTACAATTAGCCTTATGGCAGGGTTTCTTGCAGGACCAATCAACAGGGAATCATGGGCATGTGATGCCAGAGATGTATATAGTGACCCTAGGGATACCAATGATCCAACCCATTCACCTGATCTAAGGGATCTTTTTCATGAATTGACTGGCTGTTATAGAGATAATATCAGGTCTTGGTGGGAGGTACAGTCACTGGAGAATTATATTAAGACTAAAATCATACCCAAAGGACTGAGACTGAATATTATTCCAGCACGTAGGGCTAGAACACCTGACTTACTGCATAAATGGCGGAATGAGTTGATTGAGAGCTCAGTAAGACTTATGCAGATTCTTTTGCAGGAAGAAAAAAACACTTTTGATAAAACAAGTAGGAGATTGACTGAACTAATAGAGAATATCACTAAACACAAGAGTGATCCAGATTTTAGTAGAAGGGAATCAACCCTTCAAACTAACATAGAAAAATTCCAAGCTGATATCAAGGAAAGGAAACACAAACAGTTCAATCGTGATAGTCGTGATTTTAAGGATAACAGGGTGTTTGTTTTTCTGGAAGAAGATCCTTCCCAGAGAAGTGAAGTGACAAGTGCATCATCATCAGACATAGAGACATCGGATAGTGAAAGAAGTGGGCCCTCTAGGTATCTGGGGAGTAATAATATCAGTCCGGCTTTCAGACCCCGGAGAGAAAAATGGGGAAGATATGCAAAAAAGAGATATGTTACACCAAGAGGTGGAATGGGTTATCAACCAACTCAGCCGGGCTATTCTGGTACATCTGGGTCCTCAGCTGTGTCCTCTGCTTCCACTTTTTTAGAGAGGCGAGGGCTCCCCTACCAATTGAGGGAGCGGCTGGGGGCTCCCCGCTACTAAGGAAAGAAAAGAAGGATAATAGGATTATTAATTTATCATCCTATACCCTGTCGGATGTAGAAAAGAGAGTCCTTGATAAAGGTTTGGGTTTTGTTCCGACCAATAGGTTCAATGAGTTTGAGTGGGTGAAGGACATTAACCTGTTTGCCCGTAAGTTAAAGTGGAAAAAATTCTTCAAAAATCATGACCAGGCTGAGTGCCTAAATTTGGGTATTGACATGACTGAACTATCTGATGTTAGAATTTTGACAGATATGTTGGAGGAAGGTATGAGACCAATGGGTATGGGTCCTTTTACTAAACTCAGGCCTGGGAGCACGAGGATGCCCCCCTTGTCTATGAACACCAGTATAGATATATTTATGCAATTGGTACTAACTGACATTAAGAAACTAGGGGCCAATAAGAGGAGTGCCATGTCAAACTTAGCATCATGTGAAAGGAGGGCCCTTGATGCTCTTTCAGTGAAGAAGGAGCTGGTGTTCAAACCTTCGGATAAGGGGGGTAACCTCGTGATCCTGGACTGTGATGATTATAGAAATATGTGTCTTAAAATATTAAAGGATGAGTCAACATATGGACTTTTGAGGAAAGATCCCACTGATGAGTTTAACTCTGAACTTGTCTATCTATTGGATGAGGCTTTGATACAGGGGTTAATATCAAAGAACGAAAGGGACTTTATGATACAAAAAACACCAACAATACCTGTATTTTATGCCCTGCCAAAGGTACATAAGGGTTTGGTACCCCTGAAGGGAAGACCGATAGTTTCAGGGAATGACTCAATTTCACAGAACTGTGGTATATACATTGATAAGGTCTTACGTGAATTTGTAATTGCTTTGCCTTCTTATATACGGGACACCGCTGATCTCTTATTAAAGATAGAGGATATTGTGGTTGGTGAGGACACGTGGCTAGCATCTATTGATGTGGAAGCCTTATACAGCAGTATTCCTCATGATGCAGGCCTGCAAGCTGTTGATTATTTTTTAAAAACTAAGGGGATCCAGTTTGTGGAGCATAATCGGTTTATAGGTCGCCTGCTACATTTCGTGTTGACTCACAACTACTTTCTTTTTGACAATAAATTTTACCACCAGCTCAGGGGCACGGCTATGGGTAGCTCATGTGCCCCCACTTACGCCAATTTGCTCCTGGGCTGGTGGGAAGATACTGTAGTTTTTGATGAGGGGAGGTCGTCTTGGTGGTGCCCCCAGATATTATTCTGGGGGCGATATATAGATGATGTTCTGATTTTGTGGACAGGTGATACTATCTCTTTTAACACCTTTGTAGAGGACTTAAACAAGAATGATATTGGCCTAAGATTTACAGCTGAAATTGATAAAGAAAAAATCAATTTCCTGGATGTTACTATCAGCAAGGATAATGAGGGCCGCCTGGGAACTGCAATATACAGGAAGCCGACCTCCACTAACAATTTGCTCAGATGGAGCAGTCATCATCCCTATGGGCTCAGAAAGGGGATACCCAAAGGTCAATATATGAGGGCAAGGAGAAATTGCTCGTCGGACTCATCCTTTTACGTTGAAACAAGGGATCTGAGAGATAGATTCCGTGAAAGGGGTTACCCCAATAATATTCTTCGGGATACATTTAAATATGTGGAGAAAATCCCAAGAAATAGCCTCTTACAATCTAAAAACAAGGTGGAATCTGATTCCATTGTGAGACTCATAGGTAATTTTGATGACTGCTCCCGGGAGGTAAGAGATATCATCGGCAGATACTGGGATATTTTGTTGGCAGACACTGACATCCAGGAATTCCTACCAGGTACACCGACCATTACCTATAAAAGGGGGAGGTCACTGAGGGATCAATTGGTACATAGTACTTTTACCCCCCCAAAAAAGAGTGGTACTTGGCTTGACAAAAGACAGATGGGCACTTTTAGATGTGGAGGGTGTTCCTTTTGTGGATACCTATCTACAGGTAATCGTTTCTCCAGTGCAAGCACAGGTCGAGTATTTGAGACCAGACATTTTGCTAATTGCAAAACGAGTGGTTTGGTATATCTATTCAAGTGTACCTGCCCAAAGAACTACGTTGGGAAAACTAAAAGGGAACTGAGGAGAAGGATAGGTGAACACCTGGGTGACATCAGGCATGCTAGGGATACTCCCATATCTAGGCATGTCCGTGATGTTCACCAGGGTGACCTCAGTTCTTTTTCTTTCTGTGCAGTTGAAGTCGTGGCCCCATCAGTTCGGGGTGGTAACTGGGATAGAACAATTTTACAGAAGGAGGTCAAATGGATCCATAGATTGGACACGGTTTTCCCTAGGGGTCTTAATGAACAGATGAATTTTGGGTGCTATTTGTAAGTTATTCCCTGTTGATAAAATATTGGTCACCTGATTCTCCTGTAGTATTGTTCCTAATGGGACAAATGCAGATATATATTTACTGATCTCAATTTTGAGATACCGTATCTTTTTGTATCTTGTGGAAATATTTTCCATGACATAGAAATTATCATGAGAATTAATAGTGACATGCGCTTTGAAATATATAACCATATAATGGGAGTATAGGTAGAAAAAACAGTGTATATGTAGTACCAAGGTATTATTGTAAAAATATATCAGTAGTTTTTGACCTTATCGGATTTGGTTACAAGAACACTATCATTTGATGGTATTATCAAATATATACACTGTATAAACATCTTATATATTAGTAAGAACCTTTCCAGTATTATTAAAGGTGCAACAGTACTTGTGTGTATTTTGTGGGTAGTTACTGCGTAGGTGCAATGGTATAATTATATTTGCACCATCATCTTTGTCCGGAATGTTAACAACACATGGAAGATGAGATATATATTCTATTATTGCTGTAGGTTCATTAATCTGAACGGCACCCTCTATATTTGTATACAACTGTTGGACCTTAGCTCCTGGGCTGTAATGTTGTTGAGCGCTTCCAGTAGATGTAAGAGTTGCGCAGTGCTTTTAATACATTTACTGATGATTGTGGCTTCTGCTTTTCCCATATCGATGGGGACGCATGCGCAGTTGTTGTAGCGCATTTGTGTAGCGCTGGGATGGCTCCACGCAGGCGCAGTATTTGGAACGCATCAGTGGACCGCTTGGGTTCTCAGCGCGTGCGCAGTATTTCTTCACATGCGCACATCACACTGTAGTCTCCGGTGTCATGTGAGCGATATGATGACTCACATCCGGAGCGCTAAGAGCTTACCGGAAGTCTATGCCGACATGTACGCTGAAGCCACAATGTGGGAGTGACAATTTAGGGTAAGATATAAAGCGCATTCATTCTAGCACTTTCTCCGAGGCACCATATCGAGAGGGGACTTGCCCTGGGATGCTGTACCATGTATCGGTTTCGAGTTTGACATTTGATATAAGCTAAGTAACCCCTTATTATCATGTATTGCTCCTGATGAACCTCATGTAACAGTGAAGGGAAACGCGTCGAGTTTACAAGGGAGGCTTTTGCGAGTTTACAAGGGAAGTTTTTGCAAATATATTGCGTTTATGGATATACTATTAAAATATCAAATGGTTTTTGTATGGATTCCCAATAACAAAGGTACTGTGTTACTGTGGCCTTTTTCTTGGGGTTTTACTGGGTATTACGCTCAGTTGTCTTGGATTATGTGTTTTGGTGTCCAAGCAGTGCATCAGGCTGAACTGGATGAACACTAGACAAAGGATTCATATCTATCGTATATCATACTACACTTTGTCTGGAGTACCTGGTGTATGAATGTGTGTTACATTAAAGAGGATCCATACTTGTTTGTTTAACCCTTGGGAGTGTTTTGACATGGTTTACAAGCACTACAGCACTTTATTACAAATATAATCTCCTATTTCCCTAAACACCTAATAAGGGACAGGATAGTGGACAGTCGTCGTTGAGCGGGGGCGCCACTGTCGTACTATAATAGGGTGCCAACCTCCGCTGACAGGTAGGGGTAGAGCAGGTAGTAATATAGACTCCCCCTTTTCATACTTAAATGTCATTTTTGCATGATTGTTGATGTGTTTCCATCCCATCCTAGTAGGGCCCAATAGGGGTAGGAGGGAGAGTCGACGGTGAGCGGGGGCGCCAATTGCGCAGGATTGTAGGGTGCCAACCTCCGCTGGTAGGTAGGGTGCAGGTAGTGCAGTATAGGGCTAGGCATCACCCTGGTCTTTTCTATTATATGTTGTTGTCATGGTGATGGTTTACGTTAAGTGCACTTATTATTAGTATTATTGTTTTTGAGAGGTTTTAAAACTAATTAATAAAGGTATTTTTATCTAGTTTACACTGGGGATTTTTTGTTTCTGTGAATTTGTTAAAGATAGATGTCCCCATAGATATATATTTTTTTCTCTGTGACTGGGATTTATGGCCATCGTTAACCGCACCGGCCAACATGAAATGAGGTCATAAGATGGCCTGCACTAACAGGGTATTGCCAAGGGATAACACAAGAGCGCACTCTCCTGTACTGCAAATAACAACGGTAAGGAGTCTGCGCCCAGCACATAGGTGTAAATTTTGACACCTGTGCTGCGTCTTCTTCAAAAGAAAAGTCACGCCTCCACTACTGTTTGACAGTATAATGGGCTAAATAGTGTACGTGTTTTATTCAGCGTGTGCAAGGAGCAAACTAAATAGAGCAACCTTTTACTTGTGCAGCATTAATGCTGCACAAGGTGTGGCTCTTGTACCTTGCAACACCTGAGGGGGGGTTAAAGGTTACCTTTGAAATTGGTTCAACTAGGCTTCGGCCTACACTTTGCTCCGCTCCTCCTCCTGCTGACCCTGGGCTCTAACACCGCAAGTTTTTGCCCTGAAGTGCTAGCTGCACAGAGAAAAACACCAGCCAATGTGTTAGTGGGGTTCAGCACCGCCAGCTGTTCCCCTGCTGTGTAGCCGGCATCGTGTCCAGCACAAGCCACGCTGGCACAACCGACCAAAAGCTGCCACCAGTGGAGGCTTCGGCCTACACTCTGCTCATCTCCTCCTCCTGCTGACCCTGGGCTCTAACACCGCTAGTTTTTGCCCGGAATTGCTAGCTGCACAGAGAAAAACACCAGCCAATGCAGGCACATGGACTGAAATTGAAGGAAGCCTGCCCCCCACCCCCAGGTGTTTCTATGTATAACAGCCACCTTGTTCAGCAGTACTGCTGCATTTTTACAAGGTGGCTGACTTTTTCTCCTTGCCCACGTGGAACTCAACACTTACAAAATGTGTCTCATTGAGACCATTCCACTGTCCCTGAGGTGTGACTTTCCTTTCTAATGATACGCAGCACCCCCCTTGGTAGCGCTTCCCGTCTTTTGACATCATGGTTAGCTGGCTGCGCCTGTGCATCCGCCCTGCGTGAAACAACGCCCCTCGTTTTATTTATTTTGTCAGCGAGGGTGTGGTTTATGGGCACGAGCAGTGCATATGTTCGCCTGTCGTCACTCATCTCCTTCCGCCTTCTTCAGACTGTGCGGCCTCCTGGCCGCGGCATGCGAAAAGGGATCAGCAGAGGCCGCCCAGTCTGAAGCAGGTGTAAGGACGTGTGTGAGCGTCGAAAATATTTACTGCTCAAGGCCACGAATCCCAGCACCGCAGTGTGACTTTATGAAAAGGCAGTGTGGGTCTGGGATTTATGGCCATCGTTAACCGCAGCGGCCAACATGAAATGAGGTCATTAGATAGGCAGCGCTAACAGGGCATTGCCAAGGGATAACACAAGAGCGCAGACTCCTGTACAGCAAAAAACAACGCTCAGGAAGCAGCGCCTAGCACAAAGGCGTTATTTGGGACACCTATGCTGCGTCTCCTTAAAAATACAAGTCACGCCTCAACTACAGTTTGACTGTAGAATGGGCTAAATTGTGTACGTGTTGCATTCAGCGTGTGCAAGTAGACAAATTAATAGAGCAACCTTTTCTTGTGCAGCATTAATGCTGCACAAGGTGTGGCTCTTGTACTTTGTAACACCTGATGGAGGGTTAAAGGTTA
This sequence comes from Ranitomeya imitator, assembly GCF_032444005.1. Classification (NCBI taxonomy): domain Eukaryota; kingdom Metazoa; phylum Chordata; class Amphibia; order Anura; family Dendrobatidae; genus Ranitomeya; species Ranitomeya imitator. The sequence continues at coordinate 601,804,322 of NC_091284.1, forward strand.
CCTTTGAAATTGGTTCAACTAGGCTTCGGCCTACACTCTGCTCCTCTCCTCCTCCTGCTGACCCTGGGCTGTAACAACGCTAGTTTTTGCCCGGAAGTGCTAGCTGCACAGAGAAAAACACCAGCCAATGTGTTAGTGGGGTTCAGCACCGCCTGCTGTTCCCCCACTGTGTAGCTGGCAAAGTGTCCTGCAAACGCAACGCAGACACAAAGCTGACTCCAGTGCAGGCTTCGGCCTACACTCTGCTCCCCCTGCTTACCCTTTGCTCCAACACCGCTAGTTGGGGCTGTAGGAAGACAATGTTTGATAGGCAAAGCATCCGGGTTCCAGCACCGCCAGCTGGTTCTCGGCAGTGTTTTTGTCACAGGTACTCCCTCATGCCAAGCCTGGTTTCAGCACCGTCAGCTGTTTCCGGGTTGTGTCAAGTTCACTGAGACGCCTATGCTTGCCCCGTCGTGGTGCGGTCGGGTTAGCCAACTCCAGTGTGCCTCCAGTTTAGGAGCTTCCTATGTGGGCTGCGTGAACTGGTAGTCAAGGCTGGTTCTGTAGTGCCAGTAGGCCCAGCTCCCCCTGTAGGACTGTTGGGGTTCGGTAACTGCGGCTGCCTCGCGGCCTAGCTGTTCTCTCCTCTCCTGTGGGCCTTCCGGTCCACCTCCTGGTTCCAGCACTGTCAGCTGGTTCCAGGCCGAGCCTTTGGCTTAGGTGCCTCCTCCTGGGTATCCGAGTTCCGCCAACGCCAGGCGGTCCTTGGTAGTGCTTTTAAGCGCGGGCACCTACAGCTTAGTAACCGGGTTCCAGCACCGCCAGCTGGTCCTCGGTGCCATTGGCTCTTGCACACTGGGGCAACGCATATGGGTTCCAGCACCGCCAGCTGGTTCTCGGCAGTGTTCTTGTCACAGGTACTCCCTCATGCCAAGCCTGGTTTCAGCACCGTCAGCTGTTTCCGGGTTGTGTCAAGTTCACTGAGACGCCTATGCTTGCCCCGTCGTGGTGCGGTCGGGTTAGCCAACTCCAGGGTGCCTCCAGTTTAGGAGCTTCCTATGTGGGCTGCGTGAACTGGTAGTCAAGGCTGGTTCTGTAGTGCCAGTAGGCCCAGCTCCCCCTGTAGGACTGTTGGGGTTCGGTAACTGCGGCTGCCTCGCGGCCTAGCTGTTCTCTCCTCTCCTGTGGGCCTTCGGGTCCACCTCCTGGTTCCAGCACCGTCAGCTGGTTCCAGGCCGAGCCTTTGGCTTAGGTGCCTCCTCCTGGGTATCCGAGTTCCGCCAACGCCAGGCGGTCCTTGGTAGTGCTTTTAAGAGCGGGCACCTACAGCTTAGTAACCGGGTTCCAGCACCGCCAGCTGGTCCTCGGTGCCATTGGCTCTTGCACACTGGGGCAACGCATCTGGGTTCCAGCACCGCCAGCTGGTTCTCGGCAGTGTTCTTGTCACAGGTACTCCCTCGTGCCAAGCCTGGTTTCAGCACCGTCAGCTGTTTCCGGGTTGTGTCAAGTTCACTGAGACGCCTATGCTTGCCCCGTCGTGGTGCGGTCGGGTTAGCCAACTCCAGGGTGCCTCCAGTTTAGGAGCTTCCTATGTGGGCTGCGTGAACTGGTAGTCAAGGCTGGTTCTGTAGTGCCAGTAGGCCCAGCTCCCCCTGTAGGACTGTTGGGGTTCGGTAACTGCGGCTGCCTCGCGGCCTAGCTGTTCTCTCCTCTCCTGTGGGCCTTCGGGTCCACCTCCTGGTTCCAGCACCGTCAGCTGGTTCCAGGCCGAGCCTTTGGCTTAGGTGCCTCCTCCTGGGTATCCGAGTTCCGCCAACGCCAGGCGGTCCTTGGTAGTGCTTTTAAGCACGGGCACCTACAGCTTAGTAACCGGGTTCCAGCACCGCCAGCTGGTCCTCGGTGCCATTGGCTCTTGCACACTGGGGCAACGCATCTGGGTTCCAGCACCGCCAGCTGGTTCTCGGCAGTGTTCTTGTCACAGGTACTCCCTCGTGCCAAGCCTGGTTTCAGCACCGTCAGCTGTTTCCGGGTTGTGTCAAGTTCACTGAGACGCCTATGCTTGCCCCGTCGTGGTGCGGTCGGGTTAGCCAACTCCAGGGTGCCTCCAGTTTAGGAGCTTCCTATGTGGGCTGCGTGAACTGGTAGTCAAGGCTGGTTCTGTAGTGCCAGTAGGCCCAGCTCCCCCTGTAGGACTGTTGGGGTTCGGTAACTGCGGCTGCCTCGCGGCCTAGCTGTTCTCTCCTCTCCTGTGGGCCTTCGGGTCCACCTCCTGGTTCCAGCACCGTCAGCTGGTTCCGGGCCGAACCTTTGGTTTAGGTGCCTCCTCCTGGGTATCCGAGTTCCGCCAACGTCAGGCGGTCCTTGGTAGTGCTTTTAAGCGCGGGCACCTACAGCTTAGTAACCGGGTTCCAGCACCGTCAGCTGGTCCTCGGTCGTGCCATTGGCTCTTGCACACTGGGGCAACGCATCTGGGTTCCAGCAACGCCAGCTGGTTCTCGGCAGTGTTTTTGACACAGGTACTCCCTCCTGCCAAGCCTGGTTTCAGCACCGTCAGCTGTTTCCGGGTTGTGTCAAGCTCACTGAGACGCCTATGCTTGCCCCGTCGTGGTGCTGTCGGGTTAGCTAACTCCAGGGTGCCTCCAGTTTAGGAGCTTCCTATGTGGGCTGCGTGAACTGGTAGTCAAGGCTGGTTCTGTAGTGCCAGTAGGCCCAGCTCCCCCTGTAGGACTGTTGGGGTTCGGTAACTGCGGCTGCCTCGCGGCCTAGCTGTTCTCTCCTCTCCTGTGGGCCTTCAGGTCCACCACCTGGTTCCAGCACCGTCAGCTGGTTCTCGGCAGTGTCTTTTGCTCTTGTACCTTCTGCTCCCCATCCTGGTTCCAGTACCATCAGCTGGTTCCGGGCAGAGCCTTTGGCTTAGGTGCCTCTTTCTGGGTATCCAAGTTCCACCAACGTCAGGTGGTCCTTGGTAGTGCTTTCAGGCACGGGTACTTCCTGCTTAGTAACCGGGTTCCAGTAACGTCAGCTGGTCCTCGGTAGTTCCATTGGCTCTTGGACCTTCGGCTACCCATCCGGGTTCCAGTACCGTCAGCTGGTTCTCGGCAGTGTCTTTTGCTCTTGTACCTTCTGCTCCCCATCCTGGTTCCAGTACCGTCAGCTGGTTCTGGGCAGAGCCTTTGGCTTAGGTGCCTCCTTCTGGGTATCCGAGTTCCGCCAACGTCAGGCGGTCCTTGGTAGTGCTTTTTAGCACGGGTACCTCCTGCTTAGTAACCGGGTTCCAGTAACGTCAGCTGGTCCTCGGTAGTTCCATAGGCTCTTGAACCTTCGGGTAGCCATCCGAGTTCCAGTTCCATCAGCTGGTTCTTGGCATTTTCTCAGCCTTCTTGTACCTTCTGCTACATTTCCAAATTGAAGACCCTAAAGTCGACGACCTGGAAGACCAGCCCGATGACGACGACGACGACCCAGAAGACCACCCCGATGACGACGACGACGACGGCGGAGACGACGACGGCGGAGACGACGACGGCGGAGACGACGACGGCGGAGACGACGACGGCTGAGACGACGACGGCGGAGATGACGACACTGGAGATGACGACCCTGGAGACGACGACATGGAAGACCGAGAAGCAGAAGAACAAGAGGCTGCAGAACAAAGAGCAGAAGAACATTAAGCATAAGACTTAATATCAGAGCAAAAGATATTATCTAAATTATATGCAGAAGAAGACTAAGCAGTGTATGGGGGTGAGTCCGTTCCTCCTCGTGGTGCCCCTGGATAAAGCCTGATGCTGCAGGCCAAACTGAAAGCGGACAAATGTAACTTTTGTGACTGGCAGAACGGAAGGTGTAATCTTCCAACTTTTATAGATAACAACTACGGGAATGCCTGTCACAAATGAGAATATGATGAAGAAGTAGAATAGGAAGAATAATAACAGTGGAATAAAAAGAATATGTAGAATAGGAAGAATAATAATAGTTGAATAAAATTAATATGAAGAATGTAATAAAAAAAAAAAAAAGGTAAAGGATGAAGAAGAAGATGAATAAGGTGAAGAAGAAGTTGATGTCAAAGATGCTGATGATGATGAAGATGAAAGTGTGGGAAAAGAAAAAAAAAAAAAAGAAAAAAAAGAAGGGGAAGGGCGTGGAATAGTGAAACATCAATATCTGACAAAATAAAAAAAAAATTTACATAGTCAATATCTTTGTCACTCCGAACGTCTTAAAAAAAAACAAAAAACATGCTATTCTATTTGATTGGGATAAACCTCTATGACTTTAATGTCTCCGCCACCTCCCCAAATACATCCGGCATTATTCTTAGTTGTTTTCCTTCATGTAGAATGAACCTACAAGGCAAGAAAGGGTTTATTTTAATTCCGATATTTTGGTCCCATTGACTTGCATTGGGATCGGGTATCGGTATCGGCGATATCCAATATTTTTTGAATATCGGCCGATCCTATCCGATACCGATACTTTCCGATATCGGAAGGTATCGCTCAACACTATTTGCAACCTTTGCCAGATCTGTGCCTTGCCACAATTCAGTCTCTGAGCTCCTTGGCCAGTTCCCTTGACTTGATTGTCATTTGGTCTGACATGCACTGTGAGCTGTGAGGTCTTATATAGACAGGTGTGTGCCTTTCCAAATCAAGTCCTTTCAGTTTAATTAAACACAGCTGGACTCCAGTTAATTAGCAGAACCATCTCAATGAGGATCACAAGGAAATGGACAGCATGTGACTTAAATTTTAGTGTCTGAGCAAAGGGTCTGAATCAGTGGCGGATTATAATCAGGTCAATCTGGACGGTAGCCCAGGGCCCAGTGGTGTGGGGGGGCCCTGTGCAACCGCTCAGATTGACTGCTGCCATCAGGGCATTACTGCCCCGTCTGGCGTACGGTTCCAGTGGGCAGAGGGGGCCCTATTGGGCCCTATTTCATCTGCTCACCGAGCCCCTACTGGTGCTGCGGCAGTTTAACGCTATTGACGTGCGGGCGCATGCAGCTGATGTCAGCCGCAGTGCACACGTCGCCAGCGTCTGATGTCATTGTCGGTCGCCGGCGAGTGCGCGCTGCTGGAGGGAGCATTGCTGAAGTAGCGCGGACAGGTGAGGTGAACTAGATTTTTTTTTTATTGCGAACGGCAATCTGGGGGCCCCAGCCAGAATGCTGGACACACTGGGGGCAGAGATGCTGGACACACTGGGGGCAATATGCTTGACAAACTGGGGCAGAATGCTGGACACACTGGGGGAAATATGCTGGAGACACTGGGGCAGATTGCTGGACACACTGGGGGCAGTAAGCTGGAGACACTGGGGCAGATTGCTGGACACACTGGGGGCAATATGCTGGACACACAGGGGCAGGATGCTGATCACACTGGGGGCAGGATGCTGGACACACTGGGGGCAGGATGCTGGACACATTGGGGGCAGAGATGCTGGACATTGGGGGCAGGATACTAGCACTTGGGTAGAAGAAATAAGATGTATAATTATGTGCTTAATTCTAAAACTCTGGGCAAAACCGTCAATGAAAAAGACCTGGGTGTATGGGTGGATGACAAACTCATATTCAGTGGCCAGTGTCAGGCAGCTGCTACAAAGGCAAATAAAATAATGGGATGCATTAAAAGAGGCATAGATGCTCATGAGGAGAACATAATTTTACCTCTATACAAGTCACTAGTTTGACCACACTTAGAATACCGTGCACAGTTCTGGTCTCCGGTGTATAAGAAAGACATAGCTGAACTAGAGCGGGTGCAGAGAAGAGCGACCAAGGTTATTAGAGGACTGGGGGGTCTGCAATACCAAGATAGGTTATTACACTTTGGCTATTTAGTTTGGAAAAACGAAGACTAAGGGGTGATCTTATGTTAATGTATAAATATATGAGGGGACAGTACAAAGACCTTTCTGATGATCTTTTTAATCATAGACCTGAAACCGGGACAAGGGGGCATCCTCTGCGTTTGGAGGAAAAAAGGTTTAAGCATAATAACAGACGTGGATTCTTTACTGTAAGAGCAGTGAGACTGTGGAACTCTCTGCCGTATGATGTTGTAATGAGTGATTCATTACTTAAATTTAAGAGGGGACTGGATACCTTTCTGGAAAAGTATAATGTAACAGGGTATATACACTAGATTCCTTGATAGGGCGTTGATCCAGGGAACTAGTCTGATTGCCGTATGTGGAGTCGGGAAGGAATTTTTTTCCCCAATGTGGAGCTTACTCTTGCCACATGGGTTTTTTTGCCTTCCTCTGGCTCAACATGGTAGGGCATGTTAGGTTAGGCTATGGGTTGAACTTGATGGACTTATAGTCTTCCTTCAACCTTAATAACTATGTAACTATGTAACATTGGGGGCAGAGATGCTGGACATTGGGGGCAGAGATGCTGGACACTGGGGGGGGGGCAGAGATGCTGGACACTGGGGGCAGAGATGCTGGACACTGGGGGCAGAGAAGCTGGACACACTTGGGGTAGGATGCTGGACACATTGGAGGCAGAGATGCTGGACAGTGGGGGCAGAGATGCTGGACATTGGGGGCAGAGATGCTGGACACTGGGGGCAGAGATGCTGGACACTGGGGGCAGAGATGCTGGACACACTGGAGGCAGGATGCTGGACACACTGGGGGCAGGATGCTGGATACATTGGGGGCAAAGATTCTGGACACTGGGGGCAGAGATGCTGGACACTGGGGGCAGGGATGCTGGACATTGGGGGCAGACATGCTGGACACACTGGTGGCAGGACTGGAGACAGATGGGGCAGGATTGGAGACATGGGCAGAATGAAAGACATGGGGCAGGATTGGAACCAGATCGTGCAGGATCATGGGGTAGGATGGATATGATGGAGACTGATGGGGCAGGATGGGGAGATTATATGGGGCAGGATGGGGAGATCATATGTTGCCTCTTTTTCTTCATGTGGTGTAATGTAGAAGTTGGGAAAAATTAAGTAATATGTTCTGCAAGCGGAGCTCGAGATAACTGTGTTATTTCCTGCAGAGACAAGTCCTGGCTGGATGAAGTGATGGCGGTCTGTGCTGGATGAAAGATAAAGGACTTCACCTAGAGACGTCACTGGTGAGTCAGTGTTACCTATACACTGACACTATACACTGTATACTACATACAGAGGTCCTGTGTATAATGTCACCGGTGATCACTGTATTACCTCTACACAGACACTGCATACTAAGTACAGATCTCCTGTGAATACTGGCACTTTTGGTGATAGTATTGTGTTTTTGTTTTCTTCCTAACTGAAGGGTAAATTGACTAGATCAATGGATGTTTGACAGGTTATAGTTTCACACAGCAACTATTTTTCTAAAATAATCTGGTTCAGGTATATGATGACCCCATCGCATGACCTCGTTGCATGACCCCGTCGCAAGACCCTGTCACATGACCCCATCACATGACCGCGGGGCCCACAGTGTCTGAACAGCCCGGGGCCCTGGCTACCCTTAATCCACCCCCTGGTCTGAATACTTATGACCATGTGATATTTCAGTTTTTCTTTTTTAATAAATTTGCCAAAATTTCTATATTTCTGCTTTTTTCAGTCAACATGAGGTGCAGAGTGTACAGTAATGAGAAAAAAATGAACTTTTTTGAATTTACCAAATGGCTGCAATGAAACAAGGAGTGAAAATTTAAAAGGGTCTGAATACTTTCCGTACCCACTGTATACTGTATATTAGAAAAATATGTGTTCTATAGAAAAAATAAAAAATAGTTTTTATCAAAGTCTCACCCCATTAATGTTGCACATAATAATAGTCTGTAATATCATTTAAAAAATAATTTCATTGGGTTGTGTTTAAAGATAGCTCAGTGTCAGCCCTTGAACATTTAATAGCCATTTAAATAGGATTTGAGTAGTTTTAATATAGAGCAGCAATAAGTGTCCCACTGCTCCTTGAAACTCTCTCCAATTTACATATTTGTAATGTGTAAATAACATTTAATATTAGTTTATATTTCCTATTTCAAAGAAAACTTGTCAGATTACAGACAACTTTCAGTATTATTAACTGTTTTAGGTAAGTCTAATTTCTAAATATTTATGCAGCAGCCTGCACCACTCCCATGTGTCTTTTACTAATTCATTTTTTTGCCTGAAATTCATTTACTTTAATTTATAATAGCAATTCTCAAGTGTTAATGAGTGATATTAGGGTGATTTGCAGGCAGCAACTAGGGATGAGCAAATCCCTGTGTATTCAACTTCGGCCGATGTCCAGCCCAAACTAGAAGTGAATGGATCGGAGGGCGAGCATGCGCAGTAGCATGCATTCGCATTCCATTCATTGTCCCAGCTTCTGTCCATGACAATAAAGTTTGTTGAAAGGCTGAGTGCAACGCAGCTAATCAGCAAACTTTGTGGCTGTAGCCCTTCCCTCAGTCGTTATACCGCATAGGAAAGGTGGATTACGTCCGTGCTACCAAAGTAATGCAATTCCAGAGGAGTGATGAAGTTTAAAGGTGATTTATTTAACGCGTTTCAAGGTCATTAGGACCCCTTGATCAGGAAATACCACATAGAACATATATTGGTAATGCACTTACACTGCTTAAATACATACTAGATTCAAAAAAATGGCGCCAAATAGTCAGATGACTATTGAATCTAGTATGTATGGACATAATCCACATTTCCTATGCGGTATACTGTATTATTTGGTCATTGATCAACTTGTGGATCTGCAGCAGCCTAAATCTACACACGCTCTGACTCTGTAATATCAGGTGAGCAGTTTTTGATTGAAAGCTCTCTGGCTTATTTGTGGGATAAGACCCTATTTTGCGCTTTGTGTCTCCCTCTCTTTCAAATATTATTTCCCTCAGTCATTAGCATATGCTGCGAATGATGGAGAAAGTGCACAGCCGAATACACAGGGATCCGCTCATTCCAACAGCAATGTATCAAACTCTAATGAAATATAGTTTTATGCTTGGTACTTAGGCTTCCCACAGGTTTAGTCACTGTTGTCAGAAAAAATGGTGTCTTCAAACTGCCATCTTAGAGGAATATGTTAATTGGAGGGACAGGCAGTATTACTGGACCTAAGATGCCGTTGAACCGACAGGTGTTGGCAAGGTTTTATTTCCTACACTGTACAGAATCGCAACCAACATGTACTAGTGTTACCATTGCAACCAACAAAGTACTTCGGTTCTGGAAAAAAGCGAGAATCCTGACAAGGCAACAATATCACATGATCAGTAAGGTGAAGAGTCTGGTCAATGGAAGAGTCTCAAAAAGTATGCTAAATGGCAAGCCAAAACACAAGAATCCAAGGAGAAGGAATTTGTTAATAAACTTGATGATTTTTTAAATGTCGCTAACGCTGATGCCATGAAAATTTAAAAACTTCAGGAAGACCTTGACTTCTTGCTTGCTCAAAGAGAAAAAAATTGTTGTGGAAACATGAGACCATTAGATAGAAAGCTGGCCAAGGTTAAGGAAAAACAATTTATGAGAGAATTGTATTCAGAGAAATAAAGAAAAAAGGAAACTGAGCGAGTTCAGCAGTCGCAAGCATCAGCTGAACTTTGCAGTATTAGTAACAGTTGCAGCAACAAATGATAGAATTGAGGGTGAAGGGCATTTTAGTCCCAAGAAATGTAAGTCAGTATGATCAGTCAACATTGTGATTCTGGACGTTACTGCAGCTCTAGGCATAACTAATGTCAGTGATAGAAAAGCAACCTATAGGCTTGTTGTTGTTTCTCAGTCTCTTGGCCATGACCCAGACAGTCTCACATTAAATAGGAAATCTATTAGATAGGCTTGTTGCCGGCATCAAGAGATTGTAGCAAATGCTTTCAAAGCTTCATTCAATAGCAGTGGTCCACTGACTGTTCACTGGGACAGGAAAAGATTTGCAAGCCAGACCCACAATGAAACTTCTGAGTGACTGGCACTATTAGTGTCAGGAGGAAAAACTGAGAAGATGTCGGTCCCAGAGATACCTAATAGCACAGTAGCAGCACAAGCTAAGGCTGTATTCGAGGTTCTGCAGGATTGTCAGCTCTTGAATAAAGTGAAGTTAAGTTATTCAACACAATCAGTAATAACACTGGTACAAAGACTGGTGTGTGCATCATCTTACAACATAAACTGCCTAAAGAACTACTGAGTTTGACATGTAGGCACCATATTCACAAGCTAATTATTGCAAACGTGTTTGATAAACTGTGGCCAGCATCAACAGATCCAAATATGTTCCAGAGATTTCCGGCTGCCTGGAATCAACTGGATAAAACCAAGTTATCAACTGAAATGGAAAATGACATACTTTCAACTAAGCTGGGTCCAATTAGAGAGTGTCTAGTTGAATTTTGCACCAACCAGATTTCACAATGCCATTCAAGAGATAGTTACAAGGAATTTTTAACACTGACATACCTGTTCCTTTGTTCATCGGAAAACCCAGATATACACATAAATATTCCAGTCACCTACCATCAGGCTTGTTGGACATCCAAAGTGATATACCCTCTAAAGATCTTCATGTTTTGGCACCAGTTTCATTTAACTTTGACAGAGTTAAAAATTGTCCATCAATTTTGCACTTTTACTGTCCACTTATGCTTGAAGGCCTGGTACTAAAGATGGGTGAACCCAAACAGTAAAATTCGGTATCCGTACCGAACAACTACTGTTTGGGCACGGACATCGAACACAGACTTCACCAGGATGTCCATGGTACTGTTCGGGTTTGGCTCACCAAACACAGCGTCTTTGTCATGTTGTCATGTGCATGACAGCGCAGCAAACACCGCTTCTGATTGTCGGTAAAATCATTACCACCGGTCAGACAGCCACATTTCCCACGCTGTCAAATGACAGTGTGAACCCACAGCTGTGACTGGAGGTAAAAAGTTTACCTCTGGTCACTGATGTTGGCTGATTGGACTACTGCTCCCATCAGCCTAAGCCTGCCACTGCTACTAACAGCGAGAGTGTAACAACCCTGCCAGTATCACTGCATGGACTCCCATCCCCCACCTGCATTACACACAAACTCACTTCTCCGGGCCATGCTGTGTGTTCTCGCTGCATGCCTTGTGTCTCCTGCTTGCTCTGTGCATGCTTTCTGTCTGGGTGCATAGGGGGGCAGTGCTGGCAATTCCTGTTTCTTATTGAGACTGTGTGCACCTTGCTAAGGTGTCCCTGGCCAATTGCCATGAGGCCTCCTGTACTTAAAACATCCCCATCCATTGGTGGGGGCCTGTGCAACTTACTTCCTCAGTCAGTGTCTGTCTGCTGAAGTGCCAGGTCCCGTCTTTGTCTAATGTGTTTGCCACCCAATGGGGCGTCATACCCTGGCCTGTGTCCTTATCTGCCACCCAGTGGGGCATCATACCCTCGCCTATGTCCTTTTCTGCTACCCAGTGGGGCATCGTTCCCTGGCCTGTGTACTTGTCTGCCACCCAGTGGGGCATCATACCCTTGCTTGTGTCCTTGTTTTTATGCCCTGTCCCATTCCTGACCCTTTCTTAGCCTAGTCCTGTTCCTGTGTCCATTTATATCCCCATCTTGTGCCTTCCCTATCTCTCTGTGTGTTTCCTTGTGTTTATTCCTTTTGCTCTGCTCTCCGATCTGCACTCTGTCTTTGCTTTGCTCTCAGCTCTGCACTCTGTGTCTTTGCCTTGCTCTGTACTCGGCTCTGCACTCTGTAGCCTAGCTCTGCTCTCGGCTCTACGGCTCTCCTCTGCTCTTGTTCTACCCTGCTCTGTTCCTTGCGGTTCTATCTTGCTCCTCTCCTTGTGATTCTTCCCTGCTCCGCTCCTTGCAGCTCTGCTCCGTCTCCTGTGTTTCTGCTCTTGGCTCCGTTCTCTGTGGTTCTGCTTTGCATAAGCTCTTGCAGTCTCCGTTCATCCACTCTGAACAGTTCCCAACCTGTTCTCATATACCAGTCATGCCTTCCTGTATACCGGTCCCTACCAGTCCTGCCAGTGTACCAGCCAGTAACGATCTGAGTGGAGTTAAATAGAGCAGCCAGCCAAAGAACAAACTATGTCACCTGTGGAAGGAACCTCAGAAGCAGCAGCTCCACTCACAGCCACCAGAGGGAGTCCATGGACAGAACTCACCGAAGTACCATTCATGACCACAGGAGGGAGTTCGATAACAGAATTCACAACAGTACCCCCTCCTTGAGGAGGGGTCACCGAACCCTCACCAGAGCCCCCAGGCCGATCAGGATGAGCCAAATGAAAGGCACGAACTAGATCTGCAGCATGGACATCAGAGGCAAAAACCCAGGAATTATCTTCCTGACCATAACCCTTCCACTTGACCAGGCACTGGAGTTTCCGTCTCGAAATACGAGAATCCAAAATCTTCTCCACCACATACTCCAATCCCCCCTCGACCAACACCGGGGCAGGAGGATCAACGGAGGGAACCATCACGCAATGCAGGATCTCCTGGCGCAAGGGAAAATGCTTGAGGGTCTTGAGGGTCACCACGCAACAAAGAAATAATGATTTTTACTTGTTGAACGGGGTCACCAGAGGAGCGGGGTTTCAAAGCTAGAAACAGTTTACAATTATTTTTGAAATTCAGGAACTTAGATCTATCCCCAGAAAACAAATCAGGAACTGGAATTCTAGGCTCTAACATCGGATTCTGAACCACAAAATCTTGAATGTTTTGTACCCTTGCAGTGAGATGATCCACACAAGAGGACAGACCTTGAATGTCCACATCTACACCTGTGTCCTGAACCACCCAGAGGTTAAGGGGAAAAGAAAGACAAAACACACTGCAGAGAAAAAAAAATGGTCTCAGAACTTCTCTTATCCCTCTATTGAGATGCATTAATTCTGGGGGCCAGCTGTACTGTTAAGGACCTGGTGGTTAGGAGCACCCGGAACGACCTGATGGTTAAACTCACACAGGACAAGCTCTTGGAAGTGGGAGCTCTGTTCACCGCAACCCCTAATCCTATCACACAACTAGAAATAGCCGTGGAGCATACCTAACTCGGCCTAGACGACTCTTCACAGCCTAAGAGCTAACTAGCCCTAGAGACAGAAAATAAAGCCTACCTTGCCTCAGAGAAATTCCCCAAAGGAAAAGGCAGCCCCCCACATATATTGACTGTGAGTTAAGATGAAAGTCACAAACACAGAAATTAAACAGGTTTCAGCAAAGGGAGGCCAGACTTACTAAATAGACTAAGGATAGGAAAGGTAACTTTGCGATCAGCACAAAAAAACTACAAAAAGACCACGCAGAGTGTGCAAAAAGACCTCCGCACCGACTCACGGTGCGGAGGTGCCACTCTGCATCCCAGAGCTTCCAGCTAGCGAGACAAAATCATGATAGCAAGCTGGACAAGGAAACAATGAACAAATAATTAACTAGCAGGGACTTAGCTTCTGCTGGAGTAGACAGGTCACCAGAAAGATCCAAGAGCGAACTGAACCAGTACAAGAACATTGACAGCTGGCATGGAGTAACGATCTGAGTGGAGTTAAATAGAGCAGCCAGCCAAAGAATAAACTACGTCACCTGTGGAAGGAACCTCAGAAGCAGCAGCTCCACTCACAGCCACCAGAGGGAGTCCACGGACAGAACTCACCGAAGTACCATTCATGACCACAGGAGGGAGTTCGATAACAGAATTCACAACAGGCCACCCCCCCGCATGCCCGTGCCAACCAGTCTTGATTAGAGTGTGACATAGAGCAGGTGGTGGCTGGTGGGATTATTCATCAGCCAGTGCCTGCACTGTAAATATTTTTTTTTCAATTCACCTGTATTTTTGATAACCAGCCAAGCAAACTCACAGCTCGGGGTTGGGGGCGGAAGCCTCGCCATTAATAAGCCATGGGCTTGACATCACCAGACATTACAAAGTTGACATCAAACCCACAAAAATGAACCCCACTTGCCACTGTTTCAAGACAAATGGGAAGAGTGCGGCAAAGCACCAGAATTGGTGCATCTAATAGATGTGCCTTTCCTGGGAGGCTGAGGGCTGCTATTTTTAGGCTGGGGGGCCATATCCATGGCCCTTTTCCAGCCTGAGAATACCAGCCCCTAGCTGTCTGCTTTAGCTTGGCTGGTGGCCAAAAATAGGGGGACCTCACGTCATTTTTTTAAAATTCTTCTTCTATAATTCTTCTATTCTTCATAACCAGCCTTGTTAACACTGACAGCTGAGGTTTGCAGCCCTCAGTTTTCAGTTTTGCTTGGCTGGTTATCAAAAATACAGTGGAACCCATCTCTAATAAGCTGCTCAAACTTAAGAAAAAATTAATAAATTTGCCTCATTGTGTTATAATACAGATTTCATAACTTTTTCTTTGGTTCGAACCCTGATTCTCAAGTGCGATCCTGAATCTTCAGCTGCTTATCTGGATAACTCAAATCCCTGCTTCATATTTGGACTGTGGTCTTCCTGTACCTCTCTATAACAACAGAAACTATGGTATTTTGTATGATATTATATTTTGTGTAACTAGCTATTTTGTTTGAGTTAAATGTTTCCAAGCCAAGTAAACAGGCTATTCACAATTATCATTATGTATCAAAAGTGAACACTGTCTTATTCTTGCACATTGTTCTTGAATACCGTAATTAAAATTAATAACAAGGTATTATACAGTACATTGCTCTGCATATTTTATTATATTTTTATATGTAAAAGCTTCATATTAATCATGTCAATGCTGTCACTTGGGATATTATCTCAAGCATACATACATGTTAAAAATTAAATTACTTGCTGAAGTAATGACATTTAAGAGCAGGTGGGAGAGCAGTGCTAAAACCCACAGGGAACAACTCCTGAAAACAAGAACTTAATTGTATTCCATATGTTGCATTGGGGCCTATTATATTGTGGTTTCATGAAGACAAAGACTTCAAGCCTCTCTTAATTTTGGCTGTCCTCTTTTTGACTTATGGTTCTTCCTCTCAAATGGACATGACATTAAGACAATAAAATGTGCACATCTGTTTCTGCTATTTCTTATGTCTTTCAGCTTTTCGTATCTTACGAGTACATTACGAGTAACTTTCCTGCTGTTTCAACAAAATCCCGTTTTTGAAGAATATGCTGCAACATATGTTTACTTCTTTATCTATCTATCTATCTATCTATCTATCTATCTATCTATCTATCTATCTATCTATCTATCTATCTATTTCCTGTCTATCCTTTATTTTACAAAAATAAGGTAAATCATAATACAATTAATCAATCTATCACACTAGATTTAGCTTAGACTAATCAGGGAAAAAGGGAGACAGAGTTTTATTGTAGTTTTCACCTAAAAAGTCCTCACGTATAGACTTTGTGCAAGAAATCTTCAGTGTGCACCCCTAAATCAGTTTCAGCTTACCAAGGCTTTTTTAGTTCAACATTTTTATTCAGTGTCAAATTATGACATACAGTACATGACAGTAACTGGATGTTAAAACAGGGATACCGATTATTGGTAAACTGAATCAGTCTACCAATAATCGGTATCCCCGTTTCCACAACAGGAAGTCAATCTCCAACTAATGGAATTCTACAGAGGTGAATGAGTGAGTATGGATAAAAGTTGACATTCATTAAAGGTCTTTAAAACACTGATTAGTGATAACTAGTGTTGAGCGATACCTTCCGATATCGGAAAGTATCGGTATCGGTTTGGATCGGCCGATATTCAAAAAATATCGGATATCGCCGATACCGATACCCGACCCCAATGCAAGTCAATGGGACCAAAATATCGGAATTAAAATAAACCCTTTCTTTCCTTGTAGGTTCATTCTACATGAAGGAAAACAACTAAGAATAATGTAGGATGTATTGGGGGAGGTGGCAGAGACATTAAAGGCAATGAGGATTAGCCCAATCAAATAGAATAGCATGATTTTTTTTTTTTTAAAGACGTTCGGATTGAAAAAGATATTGACTATGTAAATTTTTTTTTATTTTGTCAGATATTGATGTTTCACTATTCCACGACCTTCCCCTTCTTTTTTTTCCTTTTCCCACACTTTCATCTTCATCATCATCAGCATCTTTGACATCAACTTCTTCACCTTATTCATCTTCTTCTTCATCTTCTACCTATTTTTTTTTTTATTACATTCTTCATATTCATTTTCTTCAACTATTATTATTCTTCCTATTCTACATATTCTTTTTATTCCACTGTTATTATTCTTCCTATTCTACTTCTTCATCATATTCTCATTTGTGACAGGCATTCCCGTAGTTGTTATCTATAAAAGTTGGAAGATTACACCTTCCGTTCTGCCAGTCACAAAAGTTACATTTGTCCACGTTCAGTTTGGCCTGCAGCATCAGGCTTTATCCAGGGGCACCACGAGGAGGAACGGACTCACCCCCATACACTGCTTAGTCTTCTTCTGCATATAATTTAGATAATATCTTTTGCTCTGATATTAAGTCTTATGCTTAATGTTCTTCTGCTCTTTGTTCTGCAGCCTCTTGTTCTTCTGCTTCTCGGTCTTCCATGTCGTCGTCTCCAGGGTCGTCGTCTTCAGTGTCGTCATCTCCGCCGTCGTCATCTCCGCCGTCGTCGTCTCCGCCGTCGTCGTCTCCGCCGTCGTCGTCTCCGCCGTCGTCGTCTCCGCCGTCGTCGTCATCGGGGTGGTCTTCCGGGTCGTCGTCGTCGTCGTCATCGGGGTGGTCTTCCGGGTCGTCGACTTTAGGGTCTTAAACTTGGAAATGTAGCAGAAGGTACAAGAAGGCTGAGAAAATGCCAAGAACCAGCTGATGGAACTGGAACTCGGATGGCTACCCGAAGGTTCAAGAGCCTATGGAACTACCGAGGACCAGCTGACGTTACTGGAACCCGGTTACTAAGCAGGAGGTACCCGTGCTAAAAAGCACTACCAAGGACCGCCTGACGTTGGCGGAACTCGGATACCCAGAAGGAGGCACCTAAGCCAAAGGCTCTGCCCGGAACCAGCTGACGTTACTGGAACCAGGATGGGGAGCAGAAGGTACAAGAGCAAAAGACACTGCCGAGAACCAGCTGACGGTACTGGAACCCGGATGGGTAGCCGAAGGTCCAAGAGCCAATGGAACTACCGAGGACCAGCTGACGTTACTGGAACACGGTTACTAAGCAGGAGGTACCCGTGCCTGAAAGCACTACCAAGGACCACCTGACGTTGGTGGAACTTGGATACCCAGAAGGAGGCACCTAAGCCAAAGGCTCTGCCCGGAACCAGCTGACGTTACTGGAACCAGGATGGGGAGCAGAAGGTACAAGAGCAAAAGACACTGCCTAGAACCAGCTGACGGTGCTGGAACCAGGTGGTGGACCCGAAGGCCCACAGGAGAGGAGAGAACAGCTAGGCCGCGAGGCAGCCGCAGTTACCGAACCCCAACAGTCCTACAGGGGGAGCTGGGCCTACTGGCACTACAGAACCAGCTTTGACTACCAGTTCACGCAGCCCACATAGGAAGCTCCTAAACTGGAGGCACGCTGGAGTTGGCTAACTCGACCGCACCACGACGGGGCAAGCATAGGCAACTCAGTGAAGTTGACACAACCCGGAAACAGCTGACGGTGCTGAAACCAGGCTTGGCACGAGGGAGTACCTGTGACAAGAACACTGCCGAGAACCAGCTGGCGGTGCTGGAACCCGGATGCGTTGCCCCAGTGTGCAAGAGCCAATGGCACGACCGAGGACCAGCTGACGGTGCTGGAACCCGGTTACTAAGCTGTAGGTGCCCGCGCTTAAAAGCACTACCAAGGACCGCCTGGCGTTGGCGGAACTCGGATACCCAGGAGGAGGCACCTAAGCCAAAGGCTCGGCCCGGAACCAGCTGACGGTGCTGGAACCAGGTGGTGGACCCGAAGGTCCACAGGAGAGGAGAGAACAGCTAGGCCGCGAGGCAGCCGCAGTTACCGAACCCCAACAGTCCTACAGGAGGAGCTGGGCCTACTGGCACTACAGAACCAGCCTTGACTACTAGTTCACGCAGCCCACATAGGAAGCTCCTAAACTGGAGGCACCCTGGAGTTGGCTAACTCGACCGCACCACGACGGGGCAAGCATAGGCGTCTCAGTGAAGTTGACACAACCCGGAAACAGCTGACGGTGCTGAAACCAGGCTTGGCACGAGGGAGTACCTGTGACAAGAACACTGCCGAGAACCAGCTGGCGGTGCTGGAACCCAGATGCGTTGCCCCAGTGTGCAAGAGCCAATGGCACGACCGAGGACCAGCTGACGGTGCTGGAACCCGGTTACTAAGCTGTAGGTGCCCACGCTTAAAAGCACTACCAAGGACCGCCTGGCGTTGGCGGAACTCGGATACCCAGGAGGAGGCACCTAAGCCAAAGGCTCGGCCCGGAACCAGCTGACGGTGCTGGAACCAGGTGGTGGACCCGAAGGTCCACAGGAGAGGAGAGAACAGCTAGGCCGCGAGGCAGCCGCAGTTACCGAACCCCAACAGTCCTACAGGGGGAGCTGGGCCTACTGGCACTACAGAACCAGCCTTGACTACCAGTTCACGCAGCCCACATAGGAAGCTCCTAAACTGGAGGCACCCTGGAGTTGGCTAACTCGACCGCACCACGACGGGGCAAGCATAGGCGTCTCAGTGAGCTTGACACAACCCGGAAACAGCTGACGGTGCTGAAACCAGGCTTGGCACGAGGGAGTACCTGTAACAAGAACACTGCCGAGAACCAGCTGGCGGTGCTGGAACCCGGATGCGTTGCCCCAGTGTGCAAGAGCCAATGGCACGACCGAGGACCAGCTGACGGTGCTGGAACCCGGTTACTAAGCTGTAGGTGCCCGCGCTTAAAAGCACTACCAAGGACCGCCTGGCGTTGGCGGAACTCGGATACCCAGGAGGAGGCACCTAAGCCAAAGGCTCGGCCCGGAACCAGCTGACGGTGCTGGAACCAGGTGGTGGACCCGAAGGTCCACAGGAGAGGAGAGAACAGCTAGGCCGCGAGGCAGCCGCAGTTACCGAACCCCAACAGTCCTACAGGGGGAGCTGGGCCTACTGGCACTACAGAACCAGCCTTGACTACCAGTTCACGCAGCCCACATAGGAAGCTCCTAAACTGGAGGCACCCTGGAGTTGGCTAACTCGACCGCACCACGACGGGGCAAGCATAGGCGTCTCAGTGAAGTTGACACAACCCGGAAACAGCTGACGGTGCTGAAACCAGGCTTGGCACGAGGGAGTACCTGTGACAAGAACACTGCCGAGAACCAGCTGGCGGTGCTGGAACCCAGATGCGTTGCCCCAGTGTGCAAGAGCCAATGGCACGACCGAGGACCAGCTGACGGTGCTGGAACCCGGTTACTAAGCTGTAGGTGCCCGCGCTTAAAAGCACTACCAAGGACCGCCTGGCGTTGGCGGAACTCGGATACCCAGGAGGAGGCACCTAAGCCAAAGGCTCGGCCCGGAACCAGCTGACGGTGCTGGAACCAGGTGGTGGACCCGAAGGTCCACAGGAGAGGAGAGAACAGCTAGGCCGTGAGGCAGCCGCAGTTACCGAACCCCAACAGTCCTACAGGGGGAGCTGGGCCTACTGGCACTACAGAACCAGCCTTGACTACCAGTTCACGCAGCCCACATAGGAAGCTCCTAAACTGGAGGCACCCTGGAGTTGGCTAACTCGACCGCACCACGACGGGGCAAGCATAGGCGTCTCAGTGAGCTTGACACAACCCGGAAACAGCTGACGGTGCTGAAACCAGGCTTGGCACGAGGGAGTTCCTGTAACAAGAACACTGCCGAGAACCAGCTGGCGGTGCTGGAACCCGGATGCGTTGCCCCAGTGTGCAAGAGCCAATGGCACGACCGAGGACCAGCTGACGGTGCTGGAACCCGGTTACTAAGCTGTAGGTGCCCGCGCTTAAAAGCACTACCAAGGACCGCCTGGCGTTGGCGGAACTCGGATACCCAGGAGGAGGCACCTAAGCCAAAGGCTCGGCCCGGAACCAGCTGACGATGCTGGAACCAGGTGGTGGACCCGAAGGTCCACAGGAGAGGAGAGAACAGCTAGGCCGCGAGGCAGCCGCAGTTACCGAACCCCAACAGTCCTACAGGGGGAGCTGGGCCTACTGGCACTACAGAACCAGCCTTGACTACCAGTTCACGCAGCCCACATAGGAAGCTCCTAAACTGGAGGCACCCTGGAGTTGGCTAACTCGACCGCACCACGACGGGGCAAGCATAGGCGTCTCAGTGAGCTTGACACAACCCGGAAACAGCTGACGGTGCTGAAACCAGGCTTGGCACGAGGGAGTACCTGTAACAAGAACACTGCCGAGAACCAGCTGGCGGTGCTGGAACCCGGATGCGTTGCCCCAGTGTGCAAGAGCCAATGGCACGACCGAGGACCAGCTGACGGTGCTGGAACCCGGTTACTAAGCTGTAGGTGCCCGCGCTTAAAAGCACTACCAAGGACCGCCTGGCATTGGCGGAACTCGGATACCCAGGAGGAGGCACCTAAGCCAAAGGCTCGGCCCGGAACCAGCTGACGGTGCTGGAACCAGGTGGTGGACCCGAAGGTCCACAGGAGAGGAGAGAACAGCTAGGCCGCGATGCAGCCGCAGTTACCGAACCCCAACAGTCCTAAAGGGGGAGCTGGGCCTACTGGCACTACAGAACCAGCCTTGACTACCAGTTCACGCAGCCCACATAGGAAGCTCCTAAACTGGAGGCACCCTGGAGTTGGCTAACTCGACCGCACCACGACGGGGCAAGCATAGGCGTCTCAGTGAAGTTGACACAACCCGGAAACAGCTGACGGTGCTGAAACCAGGCTTGGCACGAGGGAGTACCTGTGACAAGAACACTGCCGAGAACCAGCTGGCGGTGCTGGAACCCAGATGCGTTGCCCCAGTGTGCAAGAGCCAATGGCACAACCGAGGACCAGCTGACGGTGCTGGAACCCGGTTACTAAGCTGTAGGTGCCCGCGCTTAAAAGCACTACCAAGGACCGCCTGGCATTGGCGGAACTCGGATACCCAGGAGGAGGCACCTAAGCCAAAGGCTCGGCCCGGAACCAGCTGACGGTGCTGGAACCAGGTGGTGGACCCGAAGGTCCACAGGAGAGGAGAGAACAGCTAGGCCGCGAGGCAGCCGCAGTTACCGAACCCCAACAGTCCTACAGGGGGAGCTGGGCCTACTGGCACTACAGAACCAGCCTTGACTACCAGTTCACGCAGCCCACATAGGAAGCTCCTAAACTGGAGGCACCCTGGAGTTGGCTAACTCGACCGCACCACGACGGCGCAAGCATAGGCGTCTCAGTGAAGTTGACACAACCCGGAAACAGCTGACGGTGCTGAAACCAGGCTTGGCACGAGGGAGTACCTGTGACAAGAACACTGCCGAGAACCAGCTGGCGGTGCTGGAACCCAGATGCGTTGCCCCAGTGTGCAAGAGCCAATGGCACGACCGAGGACCAGCTGACGGTGCTGGAACCCGGTTACTAAGCTGTAGGTGCCCGCGCTTAAAAGCACTACCAAGGACCGCCTGGCGTTGGCGGAACTCGGATACCCAGGAGGAGGCACCTAAGCCAAAGGCTCGGCCCGGAACCAGCTGACGGTACTGGAACCAGGTGGTGGACCCGAAGGTCCACAGGAGAGGAGAGAACAGCTAGGCCGCGAGGCAGCCGCAGTTACCGAACCCCAACAGTCCTACAGGGGGAGCTGGGCCTACTGGCACTACAGAACCAGCCTTGACTACCAGTTCACGCAGCCCACATAGGAAGCTCCTAAACTGGAGGCACCCTGGAGTTGGCTAACTCGACCGCACCACGACGGGGCAAGCATAGGCGTCTCAGTGAGCTTGACACAACCCGGAAACAGCTGACGGTGCTGAAACCAGGCTTGGCACGAGGGAGTACCTGTAACAAGAACACTGCCGAGAACCAGCTGGCGGTGCTGGAACCCAGATGCGTTGCCCCAGTGTGCAAGAGCCAATGGCACGACCGAGGACCAGCTGACGGTGCTGGAACCCGGTTACTAAGCTGTAGGTGCCCGCGCTTAAAAGCACTACCAAGGACCGCCTGGCGTTGGCGGAGCTCGGATACCCAGGAGGAGGCACCTAAGCCAAAGGCTCGGCCCGGAACAAGCTGACGGTGCTGGAACCAGGTGGTGGACCCAAAGGTCCACAGGAGAGGAGAGAACAGCTAGGCCACGAGGCAGCCGCAGTTACCGAACCCCAACAGTCCTACAGGGGGAGCTGGGCCTACTGGCACTACAGAACCAGCCTTGACAACCAGTTCACGCAGCCCACATAGGAAGCTCCTAAACTGGAGGCACCCTGGAGTTGGCTAACTCGACCGCACCACGATGGGGCAAGCATAGGCGTCTCAGTGAAGTTGACACAACCCGGAAACAGCTGACGGTGCTGAAACCAGGCTTGGCACGAGGGAGTACCTGTGACAAGAACACTGCCGAGAACCAGCTGGCGGTGCTGGAACCCAGATGCGTTGCCTTGCCTATTAAAGATTGTCTTCCTAGAGCCCCAACTAGCGGTGTTGGAGCAAAGGGTAAGCAAGGGGAGATGAGTGTAGGCCGAAGCCTGCACTGGAGGCAGCTTTGTGTCTGCGTTGCGTTTGCAGGACACTTTGCCGGCTACACACTGGGGGAACAGCTGGCGTTCCTGAACCCCACTAACACAATGGCGTGTGTTTTTCTCTGTGCAGCTAGCACTTGCGGGCAAAAACTAGCGATGTTAGAGCCCGTGTTGAAGCAGGAGGAGGAGGAGAGGAGCAGAGTGTAGGCCGAAGCCTAGTTGAACCAATTTCAAAGGAAACCTTTAACCCCCCCCCTCAGGTGTTACAAAGTACAAGAGACACACCTTGTGCAGTATTAATGCTGCACAAGTGAAAGGTTGCTCTATTAATTTGTCTACTTGCACACGCTGAATGAAAGACATACACAATTTACCCCATTCTACAGTCAAACTGTAGTGGATGCGTGACTTGGTTTTTTGATGAGACGCAGCACAGGTGTCCAAAATAACGCCTTGGTGCTTGGCGCAGCTTCCTGAGCGTTGTTATTTGCTGTACAGGAGTCTGCGCTCTTGTGTTATCCCTTGGCAATGCCCTGTTAGCGCTGCCCATCTTATGACATCATTTCATGTTGGCCGGTGCGGTTAACGATGGCCATAAATCCAAGACCCACAGTGACTTTTCATAAAGCCACACTGCGGTGCTGGGATTCGTGGCCTTGAGCAGTAAATATTTTGGCCGCTCACACACGTCCTTACACCTGCTTCAGACTGGGCGGCCTCTGCTGATCCCTTCTCGCATGCCGCGACCATGAGGCTGCACAGTCTGAAGAAGGCGGAAGGAGATGAGTTAAGACAGGCGAAGATATGCACTGCTCGTGCCCATCAATCACACCCTCGCAGTCAAAATAAGTAAGACAACGAGGAGCATTTTATTCAGGCAGGGCGGACGAACAGGCGCAAGTAGCCAACCAATGATGTCAGAAGACGGGAAGCGCTACCAAGGGGGGTGCTGCGTATCATTAGAAAGGAAAGTCACACTTCAGGGACAGTGGAATGGTCTCAAAGAGACACATTTTGTACGTGTTGAGTTCCACGTGGGCAAGGAGAAAACATCAGCCACCTTGTACAAATGCAGCAGTACTGCTGTACAAGGTGGCTGTTATACATAGAAACACCTGGGGGTGGGGGCCAGGCTCCCTTCAATTTCAGTTCATGTGCCTGCGTGGCGTTTGCAGGTCACGTTGCAAGCTACACAGCAGGGGAACAGCTGGCGTTGCTGAACCCCACTGACACATTGACTGGTGTTTTTCTCTGTGCAGATCGCATGTCCGGGCAAAAACTGGCGGTGTTAGAGCCCAGGGTCAGCAGGAGGAGGAGAGGAGCAAAGTGTAGGCCGAAGCCTGCACTGGTGTCAGCTTTTGGTCGGTTGTGCCAGCGTGGCTTGTGCTGGACACGATGCCGGCTACACAGCGGGGGAACAGCTGGCGGTGCTGAACCCCACTAACACATTGGCTGGTGTTTTTCTCTGTGCAGCTAGCATTTCCGGGCAAAAACTAGCGGTGTTTGAGCCCAGGGTCAGCAGGAGGAGGAGAGGAGCAAAGTGTAGGCCGAAGCCTGCACTGGTGGCAGCTTTTGGTCGGTTGTGCCAGCGTGGCTTGTGCTGGACACGATGCAAGCTACACAGCAGGGAAACAGCTGGCGTTGCTGAACCCCACTAACACATTGGCTGGTGTTTTTCTCTGTGCAGCTAGCAGTTCTGGGCAAAAACTAGCGTTGTTAGAGCCCAGGGTCAGCAGGAGGAGGAGAGGAGCAGAGTGTAGGCCGAAGCCTAGTTGAACCAATTTCAAAGGTTACCTTTAACCCCCCCTCAGGTGTTACAAAGTACAAGAGCCACTCCTTCTGCAGCATTAATGCTGCACAAGTAAAAGGTTGCTCTATTAATTTGTCTACTTGCACACGCTGAATGCAACACATACACTATTTAGCCCATTATACTGTTAAACAGTAGTGGAGGCGTGACTTGTCTTTTTAAAGAAAAGCAGCACAGGTGTCGAAAATAACACCTTTTTGCATGGGCGCAGCTTCCTGAGCGTTGTTAGTTGCTGTACAGGAGTCTGCGCTCTTGTGATCCCTTGGCTATGCGCTGTGAGCGCTTCCTGTCTTATGACCTCATTTCATGTTGGCCGTTGCGGTTAGCGGTGGACATGAATCCCAGACCCACAGTGTTTATTTAAAAAATCACACTGCGGTGCTGGGATTCTTGCCCTTGTGCACTAAATATGTTTGCCGCTCACACATGTCCTTACACCTGCTTCAGACTGGGCGGCCTCATCTGATCCCTTATCGCATGCCGCGGCCATGAGGACACCCAGTCTGAAGAAGGCGGAAGGAGGTGACTTAAAACAGGCGAACATATGCACTGCACATGCCCATCAATAACACCCTCGCATCCAAAATATGAGACAACGAGGGGCGTTGTGTCGGGCAGGGCGGACGCACAGGCACAGGCAGCCAACCAATGATGTCAGAAGACGGGCAGCGCTAACAATGGGGGTGCTGCGTGTCATTAAAAAGGAAAGTCACACCTCAGGGACATTAGCATTGGTCTCTAATGAGACACATTTTGTACGTGTTGAGTTCCACGTGGGCAAGGAGAAAACATCAGCCACCTTGTACAAATGCAGCAGTACTGCTGTACAAGGTGGCTGTTATACATAGAAACACCTGGGGGTGGGGGGCAGGCTCCCTTCAATTTCAGTTCATGTGCCTGCGTGGCGTTTGCAGGTCACGTTGCAAGCTACACAGCAGGGGAACAGCTGGTGTTGCTGAACCCCACTGACACATTGACTGGTGTTTTTCTCTGTGCAGATTGCATGTCCGGGCAAAAACTAGCGGTGTTAGAGCCCAGGGTCAGCAGGAGGAGGAGGAGAGGATCAAAGTGTAGGCCGAAGCCTGCACTGGTGGCAGCTTTTGGTCGGTTGTGCCAGCGTGGCTTGTGCTGGACACGATGCAAGCTACACAGCAGGGAAACAGCTGGCGTTGCTGAACCCCACTAACACATTGGCTGGTGTTTTTCTCTGTGCAGCTAGCAGTTCCGGGCAAAAACTAGCGTTGTTAGAGCCCAGGGTCAGCAGGAGGAGGAGAGGAGCAGAGTGTAGGCCGAAGCCTAGTTGAACCAATTTCAAAGGTTACCTTTAACCCCCCCTCAGGTGTTACAAAGTACAAGAGCCACTCCTTCTGCAGCATTAATGCTGCACAAGTAAAAGGTTGCTCTATTAATTTGTCTACTTGCACACGCTGAATGCAACACGTACACTATTTAGCCCATTATACTGTTAAACAGTAGTGGAGGCGTGACTTGTCTTTTTAAAGAAAAGCAGCACAGGTGTCGAAAATAACACCTTTTTGCATGGGCGCAGCTTCCTGAGCGTTGTTAGTTGCTGTACAGGAGTCTGCGCTCTTGTGATCCCTTGGCTATGCGCTGTGAGCGCTTCCTGTCTTATGACCTCATTTCATGTTGGCCGTTGCGGTTAGCGGTGGACATGAATCCCAGACCCACAGTGTTTATTTAAAAAATCACACTGCGGTGCTGGGATTCTTGCCCTTGTGCACTAAATATGTTTGCCGCTCACACATGTCCTTACACCTGCTTCAGACTGGGCGGCCTCATCTGATCCCTTATCGCATGCCGCGGCCATGAGGACACCCAGTCTGAAGAAGGCGGAAGGAGGTGACTTAAAACAGGCGAACATATGCACTGCACATGCCCATCAATAACACCCTCGCATCCAAAATATGAGACAACGAGGGGCGTTGTGTCGGGCAGGGCGGACGCACAGGCACAGGCAGCCAACCAATGATGTCAGAAGACGGGCAGCGCTAACAATGGGGGTGCTGCGTGTCATTAAAAAGGAAAGTCACACCTCAGGGACATTAGCATTGGTCTCTAATGAGACACATTTTGTTCGTGTTGAGTTCCACGTGGGCAAGGAGAAAACATCAGCCACCTTGTACAAATGCAGCAGTACTGCTGTACAAGGTGGCTGTTATACATAGAAACACCTGGGGGTGGGGGGCAGGCTCCCTTCAATTTCAGTTCATGTGCCTGCGTGGCGTTTGCAGGTCACGTTGCAAGCTACACAGCAGGGGAACAGCTGGTGTTGCTGAACCCCACTGACACATTGACTGGTGTTTTTCTCTGTGCAGATTGCATGTCCGGGCAAAAACTAGCGGTGTTAGAGCCCAGGGTCAGCAGGAGGAGGAGGAGAGGATCAAAGTGTAGGCCGAAGCCTGCACTGGTGGCAGCTTTTGGTCGGTTGTGCCAGCGTGGCTTGTGCTGGACACGATGCAAGCTACACAGCAGGGAAACAGCTGGCGTTGCTGAACCCCACTAACACATTGGCTGGTGTTTTTCTCTGTGCAGCTAGCAGTTCCGGGCAAAAACTAGCGTTGTTAGAGCCCAGGGTCAGCAGGAGGAGGAGAGGAGCAGAGTGTAGGCCGAAGCCTAGTTGAACCAATTTCAAAGGTTACCTTTAACCCCCCCTCAGGTGTTACAAAGTACAAGAGCCACTCCTTCTGCATCATTAATGCTGCACAAGTAAAAGGTTGCTCTATTAATTTGTCTACTTGCACACGCTGAATGCAACACGTACACTATTTAGCCCATTATACTGTTAAACAGTAGTGGAGGCGTGACTTGTCTTTTTAAAGAAAAGCAGCACAGGTGTCGAAAATAACACCTTTTTGCATGGGCGCAGCTTCCTGAGCGTTGTTAGTTGCTGTACAGGAGTCTGCGCTCTTGTGATCCCTTGGCTATGCGCTGTGAGCGCTTCCTGTCTTATGACCTCATTTCATGTTGGCCGTTGCGGTTAGCGGTGGACATGAATCCCAGACCCACAGTGTTTATCTAAAAAATCACACTGCGGTGCTGGGATTCTTGCCCTTGTGCACTAAATATGTTTGCCGCTCACACATGTCCTTACACCTGCTTCAGACTGGGCGGCCTCATCTGATCCCTTATCGCATGCCGCGGCCATGAGGACACCCAGTCTGAAGAAGGCGGAAGGAGGTGACTTAAAACAGGCGAACATATGCACTGCACATGCCCATCAATAACACCCTCGCATCCAAAATATGAGACAACGAGGGGCGTTGTGTCGGGCAGGGCGGACGCACAGGCACAGGCAGCCAACCAATGATGTCAGAAGACGGGCAGCGCTAACAATGGGGGTGCTGCGTGTCATTAAAAAGGAAAGTCACACCTCAGGGACATTAGCATTGGTCTCTAATGAGACACATTTTGTATGTGTTGAGTTCCACGTGGGCAAGGAGAAAACATCAGCCACCTTGTACAAATGCAGCAGTACTGCTGTACAAGGTGGCTGTTATACATAGAAACACCTGGGGGTGGGGGGCAGGCTCCCTTCAATTTCAGTTCATGTGCCTGCGTGGCGTTTGCAGGTCACGTTGCAAGCTACACAGCAGGGGAACAGCTGGTGATGCTGAACCCCACTGACACATTGACTGGTGTTTTTCTCTGTGCAGATTGCATGTCCGGGCAAAAACTAGCGGTGTTAGAGCCCAGGGTCAGCAGGAGGAGGAGGAGAGGATCAAAGTGTAGGCCGAAGCCTGCACTGGTGGCAGCTTTTGGTCGGTTGTGCCAGCGTGGCTTGTGCTGGACACGATGCAAGCTACACAGCAGGGAAACAGCTGGCGTTGCTGAACCCCACTAACACATTGGCTGGTGTTTTTCTCTGTGCAGCTAGCAGTTCCGGGCAAAAACTAGCGTTGTTAGAGCCCAGGGTCAGCAGGAGGAGGAGAGGAGCAGAGTGTAGGCCGAAGCCTAGTTGAACCAATTTCAAAGGTTACCTTTAACCCCCCCTCAGGTGTTACAAAGTACAAGAGCCACTCCTTCTGCAGCATTAATGCTGCACAAGTAAAAGGTTGCTCTATTAATTTGTCTACTTGCACACGCTGAATGCAACACGTACACTATTTAGCCCATTATACTGTTAAACAGTAGTGGAGGCGTGACTTGTCTTTTTAAAGAAAAGCAGCACAGGTGTCGAAAATAACACCTTTTTGCATGGGCGCAGCTTCCTGAGCGTTGTTAGTTGCTGTACAGGAGTCTGCGCTCTTGTGATCCCTTGGCTATGCGCTGTGAGCGCTTCCTGTCTTATGACCTCATTTCATGTTGGCCGTTGCGGTTAGCGGTGGACATGAATCCCAGACCCACAGTGTTTATTTAAAAAATCACACTGCGGTGCTGGGATTCTTGCCCTTGTGCACTAAATATGTTTGCCGCTCACACATGTCCTTACACCTGCTTCAGACTGGGCGGCCTCATCTGATCCCTTATCGCATGCCGCGGCCATGAGGACACCCAGTCTGAAGAAGGCGGAAGGAGGTGACTTAAAACAGGCGAACATATGCACTGCACATGCCCATCAATAACACCCTCGCATCCAAAATATGAGACAACGAGGGGCGTTGTGTCGGGCAGGGCGGACGCACAGGCACAGGCAGCCAACCAATGATGTCAGAAGACGGGCAGCGCTAACAATGGGGGTGCTGCGTGTCATTAAAAAGGAAAGTCACACCTCAGGGACATTAGCATTGGTCTCTAATGAGACACATTTTGTACGTGTTGAGTTCCACGTGGGCAAGGAGAAAACATCAGCCACCTTGTACAAATGCAGCAGTACTGCTGTACAAGGTGGCTGTTATACATAGAAACACCTGGGGGTGGGGGGCAGGCTCCCTTCAATTTCAGTTCATGTGCCTGCGTGGCGTTTGCAGGTCACGTTGCAAGCTACACAGCAGGGGAACAGCTGGCGTTGCTGAACCCCACTGACACATTGACTGGTGTTTTTCTCTGTGCAGATTGCATGTCCGGGCAAAAACTAGCGGTGTTAGAGCCCAGGGTCAGCAGGAGGAGGAGGAGAGGAGCAAAGTGTAGGCCGAAGCCTGCACTGGTGGCAGCTTTTGGTCGGTTGTGCCAGCGTGGCTTGTGCTGGACACGATGCCGGCTACACAGCGGGGGAACAGCTGGCGGTGCTGAACCCCACTAACACATTGGCTGGTGTTTTTCTCTGTGCAGCTAGCATTTCCGGGCAAAAACTAGCGGTGTTTGAGCCCAGGGTCAGCAGGAGGAGGAGAGGAGCAAAGTGTAGGCCGAAGCCTGCACTGGTGGCAGCTTTTGGTCGGTTCTGCCAGCGTGGCTTGTGCTGGACACGATGCAAGCTACACAGCAGGGAAACAGCTGGCGTTGCTGAACCCCACTAACACATTGGCTGGCGTTTTTCTCTGTGCAGCTAGCATTTCCGGGCAAAAACTAGCGTTGTTAGAGCCCAGGGTCAGCAGGAGGAGGAGAGGAGCAGAGTGTAGGCCGAAGCCTAGTTGAACCAATTTCAAAGGTTACCTTTAACCCCCCCTCAGGTGTTACAAAGTACAAGAGCCACTCCTTCTGCAGCATTAATGCTGCACAAGTAAAAGGTTGCTCTATTAATTTGTCCACTTGCACACGCTGAATGCAACACGTACACTATTTAGCCCATTATACTGTTAAACAGTAGTGGAGGCGTGACTTGTCTTTTTAAAGAAAAGCAGCACAGGTGTCGAAAACAACACCTTTTTGCATGGGCGCAGCTTCCTGAGCGTTGTTAGTTGCTGTACAGGAGTCTGCGCTCTTGTGATCCTTTGGCCATGCGCTGTGAGCGCTTCCTGTCTTATGACCTCATTTCATGTTGGCCATTGCGGTTAGCGGTGGACATGAATCCCAGACCCACAGTGTGTTTTTAAAAAATCACACTGCGGTGCTGGGATTCGTGCCCTGGTGCACTAAATATGTTTGCCGCTCACACATGTCCTTACACCTGCTTCAGACTGGGCGGCCTCATCTGATCCCTTCTCGCATGCCGCGGCCATGAGGCTGCACAGTCTGAAGAAGGCGGAAGGAGATGAGTTAAGACAGGTGAAGATATGCACTGCTCGTGCCCATCAATCACACCCTCGCAGTCAAAATAATTAAGACAACGAGGAGCATTTTATTCAGGCAGGGCGGACGCACATGCGCAACTAGCCAACCGATGATGTCAGAAGACGGGAAGCGCTACCAAGGGGGGTGCTGCGTATCATTAGAAAGGAAAGTCACACCTCAGGGACAGTGGAATGGTCTCAAAGAGACACATTTTGTACGTGTTGAGTTCCACGTGGGAAGGATAAAAAGTCAGCCACCTTGTACAAATGCAGCAGTACTGCTGTACAAGGTGGCTGTTATACATAGAAACACCTGGGGGAGAGGGGGCCAGGCTCCCTTCAATTTCAGTTCTTGTGCCTGCGTGGCGTTTGCAGGACACGTTGCCAGCTACACAGCAGGGGAACAGCTGGCGTTGCTGAACCCCACTAACAGATTGGCTGGTGTTTTTCTCGGTGCAGCTAGCAGTTCCGGGCAAAAACTAGCGTTGTTTGAGCCCAGGGTCAGCAGGAGGAGGAGAGGAGCAAAGTGTAGGCCGAAGCCTGCACTGGTGGAAGCTTTTGGTCAGTTGTGCCAGCGTGGCTTGTGCTGGACACGATGCCGACTACACAGCAGGGGAACAGCTGGCGGTGCTGAACCCCACTGACACATCACCTAGTGTTTTTTCTGTGTAGACAACACTTCCAGGTGTCAACTGACAGTGTTGAAACCCAGGGAATCAAAGAGGAGCAGAGTGTAGGCCGAAGCCTGCAGTGGAGCAAGTGTAAAGGGAACCTTTAACCCCCCCCCCCCCAGGCATTTGTTGCTGAAAGAGCCATCTTGTACAGCAGTAATACTGCACATGGATAATGGTGGCTCCGAAAATAATGCTCCTTGCAAACGCTGAAGTACACACTCATATAATGTGTCCCCTCACACCGTCAAACCATCCCGGAAGTGGGACTTTCCTTTGTAATGTGACACAGCACAGCCGTCATTCCAACCCCCTTGGTGCCGTGCGCCACCTCCTCAACGTTGTTTGGTTCTGTCACGGAGCCCGCGCTGTAATGTTATCCCTTGGCCATGCACAGTTAGCGGTGCCCGTCTTCTGACATCATTTAGGTGTCAGGCTGGCAGTGCCTGTGCGTCAAAGCTGCCCGAGATCCAACCTTGCAGTGTCATCAAATGTAATCCCACTGCGGGCCAGGGATCCATGGGCATGCGCAGTGCATATCATCGCCTCTCACTCACCTCCTTCATGCTTCTTCAGACTGTGCGGCGTCACGGCCGTGGCATGCTATTAGGGATCAGCTGACGCCGCCTAGTCTGAAGAAGCATGAAGAAGGGTAATGAGAGGCTAGTATATGCACTGCGCATGGCCATGGATACCAGGCCCACTGTGGGATCACATTAGACGACACTGCGAGGTGGGATTTCGGGCAGCGTGGACGCACAGGCGCAGCCAGGACGACAACAAATGATGTCAGAGGACGGGCAGCGCAAACTGTGCATGGCCAAGGGATAACATAACAGTGCAGGGTCCATGACGGAATCAAACAACGCTAAGGAGGCAGCGCACGGTGCCAAGGGGGTAGCAATGACGGCTGTGCTGCGTCACATTACAAAGGAAAGTCCCACCTCTGGGACGGTTGGACGGTGTGAGGGGACACATTACATGAGTGTGTAGTTCAGCATTTCCAAGGAGCATAATTTCAAGAGCGACCTTTCCCTTGTGCAGTATTAGTGCTGCACATGGTGGCTCTTTCAGTAACAAACGCCTAGGGGGGGGGGGGGGGACAGGTCCCCTTACATTTTAGTTGTGCCAGCGTGGCGGTCGCATGACACGTTGCCGGATACACAGCTGGGGATCAGCTGACGTTACTGAACCCCAATAACAGAGGAGCGACTGTTGACTGTGCACACAGCACTTCCAGGCACCAACTGGCGGTGTTAGAGCCCAGGGACAGCAGGAGGAGCAGATTGGAGGTATTACCGCACACACAGCTGGGGATCAGCTGACGTTACTGAACCCCAATAACAGAGGAGTGACTGTTGACTGTGCACACAGCACTTCCAGGCACCAACTGGCGGTGTTAGAGCCCAGGGACAGCAGGAGGAGCAGATTGGAGGTATTACCGCACACACAGCTGGGGATCAGCTGACGTTACTGAACCCCAATAACAGAGGAGCGACTGTTGACTGTGCACACAGCACTTCCAGGCACCAACTGGCGGTGTTAGAGCCCAGGGACTGCAGGAGGAGCAGATTGGAGGTATTACCGCACACACAGCTGGGGATCAGCTGACGTTACTGAACCCCAATAACAGAGGAGCGACTGTTGACTGTGCACACAGCACTTCCAGGCACCAACTGGCGGTGTTAGAGCCCAGGGACAGCAGGAGGAGCAGATTGGAGGTATTACCGCACACACAGCTGGGGAGCAGCTGACGTTACTGAACCCCAATAACAGAGGAGCGACTGTTGACTGTGCACACAGCACTTCCAGGCACCAACTGGCGGTGTTAGACCCCAGGGACAGCAGGAGGAGCAGAGGAACAGAGTGTAGGCCGAAGCCTGATTGGAGCAAGTTGAAAGGGAACCTTTAACCCCTCTTGTGCAGCGCTAAGGATGCAAAAGGAAAAGGTTGCTCTTTTAATTATGCTCCTTGCAAACACAGAAGTAAACACTAAAAATGTGTCCCCTTATACCGTTAAACCGTCACGGAGGTGCGAATTTCCTTCGTAATGGGACACAGCACAGCTGTCATTCCTATCCCCTTGGTGCCATGTGCTGCCTCCTCAGCGTTGTTTTAAACTGTCACGGAGCCTGCGCTGTTCTGTTATCCCTTGGCCATGCCCAATTAGCGCTGCCTGTCTTCTGACATAATTTGGTGTCAGGCTGTCAGTGCCTGTGCGTCCACGCTGCTCCAGATCCCACCTCGCAGTCTCGTCTAACGTAATCCCACTGCGGGCCTTGGATCCATGGGCATGCACAGTGCATATCCTCGACTCTCACTCCCCTCCTTCCCTCTTCTTCAGACTGTGCGTTGTCACGGCCGTGGCATGCTATTAGGGATCAGCTGACGGCGCACAGTCTAAAGAAGGCGGAGGGAAATGAGCGAGAGCCCGAGGGGAAGATATGCACTGCGCAAGCCCATGGATCCCAGGCCCGCAGTGTGACTCAATCAGAAGACACTGCGAGGTGGGATCTATGGCAGCGCGGCCGCACAGGCGCAGCCAGCCTGACACCAAATTATGTCAGAAGACAGGCAGCGCAAATAGGGCATGGCCAAGGGATAACAGAACAGCGCAGGCTCCGTGACAGCTTAAAACAACGCTAAGGAGGCAGCGCATGGCACCAAGGGGGTAGGAATGACGGCTGTGCTGCGTCACATTATGAAGGAAAGTCCCAGCTCTGGGACGGTATAACGGTATCAGTGAACACTAGTGTTGAGCATTCCGATACCGCAAGTATCGGGTATCGGCCGATATTTGCGGTATCGGAATTCCGATACTGAATTCCGATACTTCCCGCGTATCGGATACCGGAATCGGAAGTTCCCAGAATTCAAATTGAACGCAGCAGCCAATGAGGAATGAATGAAAGTGTGGGCACATCCTGTTTAGCATGGTGGGCATGTAAGTACTGGCAAGGCTGGGATTGGCTGCTGAAATGATGTCACTCTGCACTATAAAAAAGCGCTGCCGCCATTTTGCGCTCACTCTGCTGTGATTTCAGTTAGGGACAGGACGCTGTGTTCTAACTGAGGGCCAGTCGAGCTAGCTAATTGCTTTATTTTCCTTTCCAAAGGCTAATTTAGCAAAACGCTGTGTGTTCTTCACTGTTCACCTTGCTCTTGCCTTGCAGCGCTGTTTTAACAGCGTTCTGCAAGGTCTCTGTGTGTGTGTGTGTGTGCAGCTCACTCTGTAGTCTGTGTGCAGCCATATACCCGGTTGTATTCAGCTCAGGGGGGGTTCACACTGCCTCACACAGTTGTTCTTTTTTGCTCTTAGTGCAGCCTGCTGCACATTTTTTCTCAAATTTCCTATTAGTGTTTTTCCACCAGTCTCCAGCTCTATTGTGGAAAAACACTACATAGGATAACCTAGAGGGGGGTTTTTGGGCCTTGCAGCGCCGTTTACGGCTGTCTGCACGGTCTCCGTGTGAGCCCAGCTCGCCCTGTAGTCTGTGTGCAGCCATAGCCGGTTGGATTCAGCTCAGGGTTCGTTACTGGCTCATACCTTGAGAAAAATTTTCCTTTTTTTCAAATAGTGCAGCCTGTTTAAAATTTGAAAAAAAAAATTCCTATTAGTGTCTTTCCACTCGTATCCAGCTAAATAGTGGAAAAACACTATATAGGATAACCTAGAGGAGGGTTTTTTGGCCTTGCAGCGCCGTTTACGGCTGTCTGCACGGTCTCCGTGTGAGCCCAGCTCGCCCTGTAGTCTGTGTGCAGCCATAGCCGGTTGGATTCAGCTCAGGGTTCGTTACTGGCTCATACCTTGAGAAAAATTTTCCTTTTTTTCAAATAGTGCAGCCTGTTTAAAATCTGAAAAAAAAAATTCCTATTAGTGTCTTTCCACTCGTATCCAGCTAAATAGTGGAAAAACACTATATAGGATAACCTAGAGGAGGGTTTTTTGGCCTTGCAGCGCCGTTTACGGCTGTCTGCACGGTCTCCGTGTGAGCCCAGCTCGCCCTGTAGTCTGTGTGCAGCCATAGCTGGTTGGATTCAGCTCAGGGTTCGTTACTGGCTCATACCTTGAGAAAAATTTTCCTTTTTTTCAAATAGTGCAGCCTGTTTAAAATTTGAAAAAAAAAATTCCTATTAGTGTCTTTCCACTCGTATCCAGCTAAATAGTGGAAAAACACTATATAGGATAACCTAGAGGAGGGTTTTTTGGCCTTGCAGCGCCGTTTACGGCTGTCTGCACGGTCTCTGTGTGAGCGCAGCTCGCCCTGTAGTCTGTGTGCAGCCATAGCCGGTTGGATTCAGCTCAGGGTGCGTTACTGCCTCATACCTTGAAAAACAATTTCCTTTTTTTCAAATAGTGCAGCCAGTTTAAAATTTGAAAAAAAAAATTCCTATTAGTGTCTTTCCACTCGTATCCAGCTAAATAGTGGAAAAACACTATATAGGATAACCGAGAGGAGGGTTTTTTGGCCTTGCAGCGCCGTTTACGGCTGTCTGCACGCTCTCCGTGTGATTTAAACTAGCTCTGTAGCCCGATCTGCACCAAAAAAAAAGTTAAGTTCACCAAACACAACTTAACACTTGTGTAGGCCACATTTGAAAAATAATAAAGTTTAGTCCACAATTTACAACATTAGTGTTTCTTACACCTGTTAGGAGGAGCATTACAGGAATAAGCACACTAAGGCCTTAGTACTTTTCTGCTTATCTTTATCTGTCAACCAAGATGAAGAGGGCAGGGAGTAAGGCACGTGGGCGTGGGCGCGGAGCAGGGAGAGGAGCAGGGAGAGGACGTGGTGATTCTGTGCCTGCTGCGGGCGCCGGTGACTCGTCGTCACTCAGTTTCAGCAGGGAACAGTCCTTCATGCGCAGCTTTGTCGGAGAGCGCCGTGCACCGCTGCTGCGTGAAGACCAAATTGAAGCCGTTGTCGGGTGGATGGCAGCTAACGCCTCGGCATCGACTTCAGTTAGTGCCACATCCTCTCAGGCACAGAGCACTGGAGAGCAGCCATCTGTCTCTTCACCACCTGCCAAATTGGCCAGGCAGTCAGAGAGCCCAGGACAGGAGCCGTCTCTACTTCTGTTCTCTGAATCTCTTGGCTTGGAAACAGGGGGCCAGCCAAGCAGCATTGGAGAAATGGAAGAAGAGGCAGTGTGCAGTGATGCCCAACACCTTTTTCTCTCTGACTCTGAAGAGGCAGGTGGGCCAGTGCCTCCGGTGACCACAGCGCAGTACGCATCTGATGATGAAACTCAG
Organism: Ranitomeya imitator; assembly: GCF_032444005.1. Classification (NCBI taxonomy): domain Eukaryota; kingdom Metazoa; phylum Chordata; class Amphibia; order Anura; family Dendrobatidae; genus Ranitomeya; species Ranitomeya imitator. The sequence continues at coordinate 601,840,731 of NC_091284.1, forward strand.
GTGCCGCTTTCTCGTGCGTACTGTGCTGCTGAGACTACCCAGGAGGAGCAGTTGGTGGCAGAGGGTAGTGGAGATGATGAGGTCCTTGACCCATCGTGGCGTGAGGAACAGGAAGGTGGTGGGAGCAGCTCAGAGGAAGAGCTTCCTCTTACGGGCCAAAGAGGGAGAGGGAGGGGGAAGACTGCGGAGCCTGTAGCCTCCACTTTGGCACCCGTTAGGAGCCTGTCTCTTTCCAAAGCCAAAAAGGGCGCTCCCAAGACTTGCAGTGCCTGGTCCTTTTTTGACACAGTTGCAGATGACATTTGTTTTGTCAAATGCAAGCTGTGTCATCATAAAGTAAAAAGAGGGAAAAATGTCAGCAACCTCAATACCACAAATATGTGGAAACATGTGCGGACCAGGCACGCGGTGGAGTTACAGAAACACACTGAAGATGTAGGCCAACCAACAGCGGCAGCTACCACCTCTTCAGCTCGTGTTGCCTCTTCCTCCAGCTCACGCACAGCTGGTTTGGCTTCCTCCCAGAGACCTTGTGTAATTCCACCCACAGCACCACCTTCCCAGTCATCCTCACACTCCCAGTCTACTCTACAGCCATCGGTAGTACAGGCATGGGAGAAAAGGCGGGCATTCTCGGCCAACCACCCCCGAGCACAGGCTCTGAATGCAGGCATTGCCAAACTGTTGTCCCTGGAAATGCTCTCGTTCAGGCTGGTGGAGACTGACAGCTTCCGTGACTTGATGGCATTGGCAGTCCCACAGTACAAGGTGCCCAGCCGCTTTTACTTCAGCAGGCAGGCTGTCCCTGCCCTGCACAGGCATGTTGAGGCAAACATAAAACATGCGCTACTGAACGCCGTCAGTAGCAAGGTCCACCTCACCACCGATGCGTGGACCAGTCAGCATGGACAGGGGCGATATGTTTCCCTCACTGCCCATTGGGTTAATGTTGTTGAGCCAGGTACAGATCGTGCGAGTGGCGCAGGACGTGTCCTGCCCACTCCAAGGATTGCAGGAATCCAGTCTGTACGCATCGACTCCTCCTCTTACACCAGTTCCTCTGATTCCTCTCTGCAGGATCCGTCACAGTCCACCCCCACATGGACCCGTGAACGTTTACCTATGACCGACATGAGCACAGCCGTGGCCAAACGTCAGCAGGCCGTCTTGAAACTAGTTTCATTGGGGCATCGAAGCCACACAGCGCAGGAGCTCTGGAATGCCATAAAGCAGGAGAGCGATGTGTGGTTACTGCCAGCGAATCTCCAGCCAGGCATGGTAGTGTGTGACAATGGCCGAAATCTGGTGGCAGCTTTGGCCCTTGGCAACCTCACTCACATCCCATGTCTGGCACATGTGCTCAATTTGGTTGTGCAGAGTTTTCTGAGGGACTATCCGGATCTTGATGCCCTGCTGCACAAGGTCCGCCTAGAGTGTGCTCACTTGCGGCGTTCCAGCTTGGCCAGATCCCGCATTGCTGCTCTGCAGCGCCGATTCCGCCTTCCGGAACACCGCATCATATGTGACCTACCTACCCGGTGGAATTCCACGTTACATATGTTGGAGCGGTTGTGTGAGCAGCAGCAAGCAGTTATGGAGTACCAGCTGCATCAGGCGCAAAGAAGTCGCAGTCAGCGCCGATCAGACTTCACAACCACAGAGTGGGCCACTATGAAGGACGTCTGCCAGGTTTTGCGTCCTTTTGATTATTCCACGCGGATGGCAAGTGCAGATGATGCACTAGTCAGCATGACTGTCCCCCTTATCTGCCTGCTTCAGCAAACTTTGCAAGGGTTAAGGGATGATGTGGTGGAAGAGGTGGAGGATGAGGAGTCACCTTTTCCATCAGCTTCTGGAGAGTCAGCGCCACGTGGTTCCTCACAAAGGGGTACGCAGGGGCCAATTTGTGAGGAGGATGAGGAGGAGTCAATGGAGGAGGAAGAGCTCCGTCCAGAGGAGGGAGCGACACAATTGTCCAGTGGTCAGTGTGTACAGCGAGGGTGGGGTGATGACGAGCGGGCAGAGATCATGTCTCAAGCAGGGGACAGCGTTTCTGGGCCGGTTGGCACTCTGCAGCACATGGTGGATTTCATGCTGCAGTGCCTGAGAAACGACCGCCGCATCGACCACATTCTCAACATGCCTGATTATTGGGTGTTCACCCTCCTCGATCCTCGCTACCGGGACAACGTCCAAAACCTCATCCCTGCGTTGACCCGGGAGCGTAAATTGCGGGAGTACCACGACACACTGGTGAATTCCATCATCTTCTCCTGTCCAACTGAGAGGAGTGCTGCTAGTGCTTTACAAAGCAGCTCAGTGCGTCGAGGCAGTGGGGGAGGCTCTGCCCAAAGAGGGAGCAGAAGCAGTGCCTCTGCCCAAGGCAAGCCCAGTATGGCACAACTCTGGCACACTTTTGTGTGCCCGCCCCAAATGTCTACACCATCACCGGCGGCTCCAGTCAGCAGGAGGCAACGGTTCCGTCAGATGGTGACAGACTACATGGCTTGCCCTCTTACTGTACTCCCAGACGGCTCTTCCCCGTTCAAGTTTTGGGTCTCTAAGCTGGATACATGGCCAGAGCTAAGCCAGTATGCATTGGAGGTGCTGGCTTGCCCTGCGGCTAGTGTCTTATCGGAACGTGTCTTTAGTGCCGCAGGTGGTGTACTAACAGACCGTCGCATGCGACTATCCTCCGATAACGTTGACCGGCTTACTTTCCTGAAAATGAACCAGGCCTGGATCTCGCAGGAATTTGCCACTCCTCTGCCTGATTAAGTAATTGGGTGTCATCCAGGTCTCCTGCTGTGTTCATCTTTCTACCACCTGAACTGCTATTCCTGGGCTCCAACACCGCCAGTTGCGGCTCAGAAGTGCAGGCTGCACAGTAAAAACATACGACCCAGTGTTATTGGGTTTCAGTAACGTCAGCTGATCCCCAGCTGTGTAGCCGGCAATGTGTCCTGCGACCGCCACGCTGGCACAACAACCTAAATGTAAGGGAACCTGTCCCCCCCCCCCCCCCGTCGTTTGTTACTGAAAGAGCCATCTTGTGCAGCAGTAATGCTGCACAAGGAAAAGGTAGCTCTTTTTTTTTAGCTCTTTGCACACGCAGAACTTAACACTTATAAAATGTGTTCACTGATACCGTTATACCGTCCCGGAGCTGGGACTTTCCTTCGTAATGTGACGCAGCACAGCCGTCATTCCTACCCCCTTGGTGCCATGCGCTGCCTCCTCAGCGTTGTTTTAAGCTGTCACGGAGCCTGCGCTGTTCTGTTATCCCTTGGGCATGCCCTATTTGCGCTGCCTGTCTTCTGACATAATTTGGTGTCAGGCTGGCTGCGCCTGTGCGGCCGCGGTGCCCGAGATCCCGCCTCGCAGTGTCTTCTGATTGAGTCACACTGCGGGCCTGGGATCCATGGGCATGCGCAGTGCATATCTTCCCCTCGGGCTCTCGCTCATTTCCCTCCGCCTTCTTTAGACTGTGCGCCGTCAGCTGATCCCTAGCATGCCACGGCCGTGACACCGCACAGTCTGAAGAAGAGGGAAGGAGGGGAGTGAGAGTCGAGGTTATGCACTGTGCATGCCCATGGTTCCAAGGCCCGCAGTGGGATTACGTTAGATGAGACTGCGAGGTGGGATCTGGAGCAGCGTGGACGCACAGGCACTGACAGCCTGACACCAAATTATGTCAGAAGACAGGCAGCGCTAATTGGGCATGGCCAAGGGCTAACAGAACAGCGCAGGCTCCGTGGCAGCTTAAAACAACGCTGAGGAGGCAGCGCACGGCATCAAGGGGATAGGAATGACAGCTGTGCTGTGTCCCATTACGAAGGAAATTCGCACCTCCGGAACGGTTTAACGGTATAAAGGGACACATTTTTAGTGTTTACTTCGGTGTTTGCAAGGAGCATAATTAAAAGAGCAACCTTTTCCTTTTGCATCCTTAGTGCTGCACAACATGGCTCTTTCAGCTACAAACGTCTTGGGGGGGGGGGTTAAAGGTTTCCTTTCAACTTGCTCCAATCAGGCTTCGGCCTACACTCTGTTCCTCTGCTCCTCCTGCTGTCCCTGGGCTCTAACACCGCCAGTTGGTGCCTGGAAGTGCTGTGTGCACAGTCAACAGTCGCTCCTCTGTTATTGGGGTTCAGTAACGTCAGCTGATCCCCAGCTGTGTGTGCGGCAATACCTCCAATCTGCTCCTCCTGCTGTCCCTGGGCTCTAACACCGCCAGTTGGTGCCTGGAAGTGCTGTGTGCACAGTCAACAGTCGCTCCTCTGTTATTGGGGTTCAGTAACGTCAGCTGATCCCCAGCTGTGTGTGCGGCAATACCTCCAATCTGCTCCTCCTGCTGTCCCTGGGCTCTAACACCGCCAGTTGGTGCCTGGAAGTGCTGTGTGCACAGTCAACAGTCGCTCCTCTGTTATTGGGGTTCAGTAACGTCAGCTGATCCCCAGCTGTGTATCCGGCAACGTGTCATGCGACCGCCACGCTGGCACAACTAAAATGTAAGGGGACCTGTCCCCCCCCCCCCCTAGGCGTTTGTTACTGAAAGAGCCACCATGTGCAGCACTAATACTGCACAAGGGAAAGGTCGCTCTTGAAATTATGCTCCTTGCAAACGCTGAACTACACACTCATGTAATGTGTCCCCTCACACCGTCCAACCGTCCCGGAGGTGGGACTTTCCTTTGTAATGTGACGCAGCACAGCCGTCATTGCTACCCCCTTGGCACCGTGCGCTGCCTCCTTAGCGTTGTTTGATTCCGTCATGGACCCTGCGCTGTTATGTTATCCCTTGGCCATGCACAGTTTGCGCTGCCCGTCCTCTGACATCATTTGTTGTCGTCCTGGCTGCGCCTGTGCGTCCACGCTGCCCGAAATCACACCTCGCAGTGTCGTCTAATGTGATCCCACAGTGGGCCTGGTATCCATGGCCATGCGCAGTGCATATACTAGCCTCTCACTCCCCTTCTTCACGCTTCTTCAGACTAGGCGGCGTCAGCTGATCCCTAATAGCATGCCACGGCCGTGACGCCGCACAGTCTGAAGAAGCAGGAAGGAGGTGAGTGAGAGGCGATGATATGCACTGCGCATGCCCATGGATCCCTGGCCCGCAGTGGGACTACATTAGATGACACTGCAAGGTTGGATCTCGGGCAGCTTGGACGCACAGGCACTGCCAGCCTGACACCTACATGATGTCAGAAGACGGGCACCGCTAACTGTGCATGGCCAAGGGATAACATTACAGTGCGGGCTCCGTGACAGAACCAAACAACGTTGAGGAGGTGGTGCCCGGCACCAAGGGGGTTGGAATGACGGCTGTGCTGTGTCACATTACAAAGGAAAGTCCCACTTCCGGGATGGTTTGACGGTGTGAGGGGACACATTATATGAGTGTGTACTTCAGCGTTTGCAAGGAGCATAATTTTCGGAGCCACCATTTTCCATGTGCAGTATTACTGCTGTACAAGATGGCTCTTTCAGCAACAAATGCCTGGGGGGGGGGGTTAAAGGTTCCCTTTCAACTTGCTCCACTGCAGGCTTCGGCCTACACTCTGCTCCTCTTTGATTCCCTGGGTTTCAACACTGTCAGTTGCCACCTGGAAGTGTTGTCTACACAGAAAAAAACACTAGGTGATGTGTCAGTGGGGTTCAGCACCGCCAGCTGTTCCCCTGCTGTGTAGTCGGCAACGTGTCCAGCACAAGCCACGCTGGCACAACAGAACAAAAGCTGCCACCAGTGCAGGCTTCGGCCTACACTCTGCTCCTCTCCTCCTCCTGCTGACCCTGGGCTCAAACACCGCTAGTTTTTGCCCGGAAGTGCTAGCTGCACAGAGAAAAACACCAGCCAATGTGTTAGTGGGGTTCAGCAACGCCAGCTGTTCCCCTGCTGTGTAGCCGGCAACGTGACCTGCAAACGCCATGCAGGCACAGGAACTGAAATTAAAAGGGAACCTGGCCCCACCCCCCCAGGTGTTTCTATGTATAACAGCCACCTAGTACAGCAGTACTGCTGCATTTGTACAAGGTGGCTGACTTTTTCTCCTTGCCCACGTGGAACTCAACACGTACAAAATGTGTCTCATTGAGACCATTCCACTGTCCCTGAGGTGTGACTTTCCTTTGTAATGATACGCAGCACCCCCCTTGGTAGCGTTTCCCGTCTTTTGTCATCATGGTTAGCTGGCTGCGCCTGTGCATCCGCCCTGCTAGAAACAACGCCCCTCGTTGTCATATTTATTTTGTCAGCGAGGGTGTGGTTTATGGGCACGAGCAGTGCATATGTTCGCCTGTCTTAACTCATCTCCTTCCGCCTTCTTCAGACTGTGCGGCCTCCTGGCCGTGGTAGGCGATAAGGGATCAGCTGAGGCCGCCCAGTCTGGAGCAGGTGTAAGGACATGTGTAAGCGGCAAACCTATTTACTGCACAAGGCCACGAATCCCAGCCACGCAGTGTGATTTTTTGAAAACACACTGTGGGTCTGGGATTCATGTCCATCGCTAACCGCAACGGCCGACATGAAATGAGGTCAGAAGACAGGAAGCGCTCACAGCGCATGGCCAAGGGATCACAATAGCGCAGACTCCTGTACAGCAAATAACAACGCTCAGGAATCTGCGCCCAGTACCTAGGTGCAAATTTTGACACCTGTGCTGCGTCTCGTTAAAAAGACAAGTCACGCCTCCACAACTGTTTGACAGTATAATGGGCTAAATAGTGTACGTGTTTTAGTCAGCGTGTGCAAGGAGCAAAACAAATAGAGCAACCTTTTACTTGTGCAGCATTAATGCTGCACAAGGTGTGGCTCTTGTACCTTGCAACACCTGAGGGGGGGGTTAAAGGTAACCTTTGAAATTGGTTCAACTAGGCTTCGGCCTACACTCTGCTCCTCTACTCCTCCTGCTGACCCTGGGCTCAAACACCGCTAGTTTTTGCCCGGAAATGCTAGCTGCACAGAGAAAAACACCAGCCAATGTGTTAGTGGGGTTCAGCACCGCCAGCTGTTCCCCTGCTGTGTAGTCGGCAACGTGTCCAGCACAAGCCACGCTGGCACAACCGACCAAAAGCTGCCACCAGTGCAGGCTTCGGCCTACACTTTGCTCCTCTCCTCCTCCTGCTGACCCTGGGCTCAAACAACGCCAGTTTCTGCCCGGACATGCTAGCTGCACAGAGAAAAACACCAGCCAATGTGTTAGTGGGGTTCAGCACCGCCTGCTGTTCCCCCGCTGTGTAGCCGGCATCGTGTCCAGCACAAGCCACGCTGGCACAACCGACCAAAAGCTGCCACCAGTGCAGGCTTCGGCCTACACTTTGCTCCTCTCCTCCTCCTCCTGCTGACCCTGGGCTCTAACACCGCTAGTTTTTGCCCGGACATGCAATCTGCACAGAGAAAAACACCAGTCAATGTGTCAGTGGGGTTCAGCAACGCCAGCTGTTCCCCTGCTGTGTAGCTTGCAACGTGACCTGCAAACGCCACGCAGGCACATGAACTGAAATTGAAGGGAGCCTGCCCCCCACCCACAGGTGTTTCTATGTATATCAGCCACCTTGTACAGCAGTACTGCTGCATTTGTACGAGGTGGCTGACTTTTTCTCCTTGCCCACGTGGAACTCAACACGTACAAAATGTGTCTCATTAGAGACCATTACAATGTCCCTGAGGTGTGACTTTCCTTTGTAATGACACGCAGCACCACCCTTGTTAGCGCTGCCCGTCTTTTGACATCATTGGTTAGCTGGCTGCGCCTGTGCATCTCCCCTGCTCGAAACAACGGCCCTCGGTGTCTTATTTTTTTGGACAGCGAGGGTGTGATTGATGGGCATGTGCAGTGCATATGTTTGCCTGTGTTCACTCATCTCCTTCCGCCTTCTTCAGACTGGGTGTCCTCATGGCCGCGGCAGGCGATAAGGGATCAGATGAGGCCGCCCAGTCTGAAGCAGGTGTAAGGACATGTGTGAGCGGCAAACATATTTAGTGCACCAGGGCACGAATCCCAGCACCGCAGTGTGATTTTTTAAAAACACACTGTGGGTCTGGGATTCATGTCCATCGCTAACCGCAACGGCCGACATGAAATGAGGTCAGAAGACAGGAAGCGCTCACAGCGCATGGCCAAGGGATCACAATAGCGCAGACTCCTGTACAGCAAATAACAACGCTCAGGAATCTGCGCCCAGTACCTAGGTGCAAATTTTGACACCTGTGCTGCGTCTCGTTAAAAAGACAAGTCACGCCTCCACAACTGTTTGACAGTATAATGGGCTAAATAGTGTACGTGTTTTAGTCAGCGTGTGCAAGGAGCAAAACAAATAGAGCAACCTTTTACTTGTGCAGCATTAATGCTGCACAAGGTGTGGCTCTTGTACCTTGCAACACCTGAGGGGGGGGTTAAAGGTAACCTTTGAAATTGGTTCAACTAGGCTTCGGCCTACACTCTGCTCCTCTACTCCTCCTGCTGACCCTGGGCTCAAACACCGCTAGTTTTTGCCCGGAAATGCTAGCTGCACAGAGAAAAACACCAGCCAATGTGTTAGTGGGGTTCAGCACCGCCAGCTGTTCCCCTGCTGTGTAGTCGGCAACGTGTCCAGCACAAGCCACGCTGGCACAACCGACCAAAAGCTGCCACCAGTGCAGGCTTCGGCCTACACTTTGCTCCTCTCCTCCTCCTGCTGACCCTGGGCTCAAACAACGCCAGTTTCTGCCCGGACATGCTAGCTGCACAGAGAAAAACACCAGCCAATGTGTTAGTGGGGTTCAGCACCGCCTGCTGTTCCCCCGCTGTGTAGCCGGCATCGTGTCCAGCACAAGCCACGCTGGCACAACCGACCAAAAGCTGCCACCAGTGCAGGCTTCGGCCTACACTTTGCTCCTCTCCTCCTCCTCCTGCTGACCCTGGGCTCTAACACCGCTAGTTTTTGCCCGGACATGCAATCTGCACAGAGAAAAACACCAGTCAATGTGTCAGTGGGGTTCAGCAACGCCAGCTGTTCCCCTGCTGTGTAGCTTGCAACGTGACCTGCAAACGCCACGCAGGCACATGAACTGAAATTGAAGGGAGCCTGCCCCCCACCCACAGGTGTTTCTATGTATATCAGCCACCTTGTACAGCAGTACTGCTGCATTTGTACGAGGTGGCTGACTTTTTCTCCTTGCCCACGTGGAACTCAACACGTACAAAATGTGTCTCATTAGAGACCATTACAATGTCCCTGAGGTGTGACTTTCCTTTGTAATGACACGCAGCACCACCCTTGTTAGCGCTGCCCGTCTTTTGACATCATTGGTTAGCTGGCTGCGCCTGTGCATCTCCCCTGCTCGAAACAACGGCCCTCGGTGTCTTATTTTTTTGGACAGCGAGGGTGTGATTGATGGGCATGTGCAGTGCATATGTTTGCCTGTGTTCACTCATCTCCTTCCGCCTTCTTCAGACTGGGTGTCCTCATGGCCGCGGCAGGCGATAAGGGATCAGATGAGGCCGCCCAGTCTGAAGCAGGTGTAAGGACATGTGTGAGCGGCAAACATATTTAGTGCACCAGGGCACGAATCCCAGCACCGCAGTGTGATTTTTTAAAAACACACTGTGGGTCTGGGATTCATGTCCATCGCTAACCGCAACGGCCGACATGAAATGAGGTCAGAAGACAGGAAGCGCTCACAGCGCATGGCCAAGGGATCACAATAGCGCAGACTCCTGTACAGCAAATAACAACGCTCAGGAATCTGCGCCCAGTACCTAGGTGCAAATTTTGACACCTGTGCTGCGTCTCGTTAAAAAGACAAGTCACGCCTCCACAACTGTTTGACAGTATAATGGGCTAAATAGTGTACGTGTTTTAGTCAGCGTGTGCAAGGAGCAAAACAAATAGAGCAACCTTTTACTTGTGCAGCATTAATGCTGCACAAGGTGTGGCTCTTGTACCTTGCAACACCTGAGGGGGGGGTTAAAGGTAACCTTTGAAATTGGTTCAACTAGGCTTCGGCCTACACTCTGCTCCTCTACTCCTCCTGCTGACCCTGGGCTCAAACACCGCTAGTTTTTGCCCGGAAATGCTAGCTGCACAGAGAAAAACACCAGCCAATGTGTTAGTGGGGTTCAGCACCGCCAGCTGTTCCCCTGCTGTGTAGTCGGCAACGTGTCCAGCACAAGCCACGCTGGCACAACAGAACAAAAGCTGCCACCAGTGCAGGCTTCGGCCTACACTTTGCTCCTCTCCTCCTCCTGCTGACCCTGGGCTCAAACAACGCCAGTTTCTGCCCGGACATGCTAGCTGCACAGAGAAAAACACCAGCCAATGTGTTAGTGGGGTTCAGCAACGCCAGCTGTTCCCCTGCTGTGTAGCTTGCAACGTGACCTGCAAACGCCACGCAGGCACATGAACTGAAATTGAAGGGAGCCTGCCCCCCACCCACAGGTGTTTCTATGTATATCAGCCACCTTGTACAGCAGTACTGCTGCATTTGTACGAGGTGGCTGACTTTTTCTCCTTGCCCACGTGGAACTCAACACGTACAAAATGTGTCTCATTAGAGACCATTACAATGTCCCTGAGGTGTGACTTTCCTTTGTAATGACACGCAGCACCCCCATTGTTAGCGCTGCCCGTCTCCTAACATCATTGGTTGGCTGGCTGTGCCTGTGCGTCCCCCCTGCCCGACACAACGCCCCCCGTTGTCTCATATATTTTGACTGCGAGGGTGTGATTGATGGGCACGAGCAGTGCATATGTTCCCCTGTTTTCACTCCCCTCCTTCCGCCTTCTTCTGACTGTGCGGCCTCATGGCCGCGGCATGCGATAAGGGATCAGCTGAGGCCGCCCAGTCTGAAGCAGGTGTAAGGACATGTGTGAGCGGCGAACATATTTACTGCACAAGGCCACGAATCCCAGCACCGCAGTGTGACTTTAGGAAAAGCCACTGTGGGTCTGGGATTTATGGCCATCGTTAACCGCACCGGCCAACATGAAATGAGGTCATGAGACGGCCTGCACTAACAGGGTATTGCCAAGGGATAACACAAGAGCGCAGACTCCTGTACAGCAAATAACAACGCTCAGGAATCTGCGCCCAGTACCTAGGTGCAAATTTTGACACCTGTGCTGCGTCTCGTTAAAAAGACAAGTCACGCCTCCACAACTGTTTGACAGTATAATGGGCTAAATAGTGTACGTGTTTAATTCAGCGTGTGCAAGGAGCAAAATTAAATAGAGCAACCTTTGACTTGTGCATCATTAATGCTGTTCAAGGTGTGGCTCTTGTACCTTGCAACACCTGAGGGGGGGGTTAAAGGTAACCTTTGAAATTGGTTCAACTAGGCTTCGGCCTACACTCTGCTCCTCTACTCCTCCTGCTGACCCTGGGCTCAAACACCGCTATTTTTTGCCCGGAAATGCTAGCTGCACAGAGAAAAACACCAGCCAATGTGTTAGTGGGGTTCAGCACCGCCAGCTGTTCCCCTGCTGTGTAGTCGGCAACGTGTCCAGCACAAGCCACGCTGGCACAACAGAACAAAAGCTGCCACCAGTGCAGGCTTCGGCCTACACTTTGCTCCTCTCCTCCTCCTGCTGACCCTGGGCTCAAACAACGCCAGTTTCTGCCCGGACATGCTAGCTGCACAGAGAAAAACACCAGCCAATGTGTTAGTGTGGTTCAGCACCGCCAGCTGTTCCCCCGCTGTGTAGCCGGCATCGTGTCCAGCACAAGCCACGCTGGCACAACCGACCAAAAGCTGCCACCAGTGCAGGCTTCGGCCTACACTTTGCTCCTCTCCTCCTCCTCCTGCTGACCCTGGGCTCTAACACCGCTAGTTTTTGCCCGGACATGCAATCTGCACAGAGAAAAACACCAGTCAATGTGTCAGTGGGGTTCAGCAACGCCAGCTGTTCCCCTGCTGTGTAGCTTGCAACGTGACCTGCAAACGCCACGCAGGCACATGAACTGAAATTGAAGGGAGCCTGCCCCCCACCCCCCCAGGTGTTTCTATGTATAACAGCCACCTTGTACAGCAGTACTGCTGCATTTGTACAAGGTGGCTGACTTTTTCTCCTTGCACACGTGGAACTCAACAAGTACAAAATGTGTCTCATTACAGACCATTACAATGTCCCTGAGGTGTGACTTTCCTTTTTAATGACACGCAGCACCCCCATTGTTAGCGCTGCCCGTCTCCTGACATCATTGGTTGGCTGGCTGTGCCTGTGCGTCCCCCCTGCCCGACACAACGCCCCCCGTTGTCTCATATATTTTGACTGCGAGGGTGTGATTGATGGGCACGAGCAGTGCATATGTTCCCCTGTTTTCACTCCCCTCCTTCCGCCTTCTTCTGACTGTGCGGCCTCATGGCCGCGGCATGCGATAAGGGATCAGCTGAGGCCGCCCAGTCTGAAGCAGGTGTAAGGACATGTGTGAGCGGCGAACATATTTACTGCACAAGGCCACGAATCCCAGCACCGCAGTGTGACTTTAGGAAAAGCCACTGTGGGTCTGGGATTTATGGCCATCGTTAACTGCACCGGCCAACATGAAATGAGGTCATGAGACGGCCTGCACTAACAGGGTATTGCCAAGGGATAACACAAGAGCGCAGTTTCCTGTACTGCAAATAACAACGGTAAGGAATCTGCGCACAGCACCTAGGTGTAAATTTGTACACCTGTGCTGCGTCTCCTTAAAAAGACTAGTAGTCACGCCTCCACTACTGTTTGACAGTATAATGGGCTAAATAGTGTACGTGTTTAATTCAGCGTGTGCAAGGAGCAAAATTAAATAGAGCAACCTTTGACTTGTGCATCAATAATGCTGTTCAAGGTGTGGCTCTTGTACCTTGCAACACCTGAGGGGGGGGTTAAAGGTAACCTTTGAAATTGGTTCAACTAGGCTTTGGCCAACACTCTGCTCCTCTACTCCTCCTGCTGACCCTGGGCTCAAACACCGCTAGTTTTTGCCCGGAAATGCTAGCTGCACAGAGAAAAACACCAGCCAATGTGTTAGTGGGGTTCAGCACCGCCAGCTGTTCCCCTGCTGTGTAGTCGGCAACGTGTCCAGCACAAGCCACGCTGGCACAACAGAACAAAAGCTGCCACCAGTGCAGGCTTCGGCCTACACTTTGCTCCTCTCCTCCTCCTGCTGACCCTGGGCTCAAACAACGCCAGTTTCTGCCCGGACATGCTAGCTGCACAGAGAAAAACACCAGCCAATGTGTTAGTGGGGTTCAGCACCGCCAGCTGTTCCCCTGCTGTGCAGCTTGCAACGTGACCTGCAAACGCCACGCAGGCACATGAACTGAAATTGAAGGGAGCCTGGCCACCACCCCCAGGTGTTTCTATGTATAACAGCCACCTTGTACAGCAGTACTGCTGCATTTGTACAAGGTGGCTGACGTTTTCTCCTTGCCCACGTGGAACTCAACACGTACAAAATGTGTCTCTTTGAGACCATTCCACTGTCCCTGAGGTGTGACTTTCCTTTCTAATGATACGCAGCACCCCCCTTGGTAGCGCTTCCCGTCTTCTGACATCATTGGTTGGCTACTTGCGCCTGTTCGTCCGCCCTGCCTGAATAAAATGCTCCTCGTTGTCTTAATTATTTTGACTGCGAGGGTGTGATTGATGGGCACGAGCAGTGCATATCTTCGCCTGTCTTAACTCATCTCCTTCCGCCTTCTTCAGACTGTGCAGCCTCATGGCCGCGGCATGCGAGAAGGGATCAGCAGAGGCCGCCCAGTCTGAAGCAGGTGTAAGGACGTGTGTGAGCGGCCAAAATATTTACTGCTCAAGGCCACGAATCCCAGCACCGCAGTGTGGCTTTATGAAAAGACACTGTGGGTCTGGGATTTATGGCCATCGTTAACCGCACCGGCCAACATGAAATGAGGTCATAAGATGGGCAGCGCTAACAGGGCATTGCCAAGGGATAACACAAGAGCGCAGACTCCTGTACAGCAAATAACAACGCTCAGGAAGCTGCGCCAAGCACCAAGGCGTTATTTTGGACACCTGTGCTGCGTCTCATCAAAAAACCAAGTCACGCATCCACTACAGTTTGACTGTAGAATGGGGTAAATTGTGTATGTCTTTCATTCAGCGTGTGCAAGTAGACAAATTAATAGAGCAACCTTTCACTTGTGCAGCATTAATACTGCACAATGTGTGTCTCTTGTACTTTGTAACACCTGAGGGGGGGGTTAAAGGTTTCCTTTGAAATTGGTTCAACTAGGCTTCGGCCTACACTCTGCTCCTCTCCTCCTCCTCCTGCTTCAACACGGGCTCTAACATCGCAAGTTTTTGCCCGCAAGTGCTAGCTGCACAGATAAAAACACACGCCATTGTGTTAGTGGGGTTCAGCAACGCCAGCTGTTCCCCCAGTGTGTAGCCGGCAAAGTGTCCTGCAAACGCAACGCAGACACAAAGCTGCCTCCAGTGCAGGCTTCGGCCTACACTCATCTCCCCCTGCTTACCCTTTGCTCCAACACCGCTAGTTGGGGCTCTAGGAAGACAATCTTTAATAGGCAAGGCAATGCATCCGGGTTCCAGCACCGCCAGCTGGTTCTCGGCAGTGTTCTTGTCACAGGTACTCCCTCGTGCCAAGCCTGCTTTCAGCACCGTCAGCTGTTTCCGGGTTGTGTCAACTTCACTGAGACGCCTATGCTTGCCCCGTCGTGGGGCGGTCGAGTTAGCCAACTCCAGGGTGCCTCCAGTTTAGGAGCTTCCTATGTGGGCTGCGTGAACTGGTAGTCAAGGCTGGTTCTGTAGTGCCAGTAGGCCCAGCTCCCCCTGTAGGACTGTTGGGGTTCGGTAACTGCGGCTGCCTCGCGGCCTAGCTGTTCTCTCCTCTCCTGTGGGCCTTGGGGTCCACCACCTGGTTCCAGCACCGTCAGCTGGTTCCGGGCCGAGCCTTTGGCTTAGGTGCCTCCTCCTGGGTATCCGAGTTCCGCCAACGCCAGGCGGTCCTTGGTAGTGCTTTTAAGCGCGGGCACCTACAGCTTAGTAACCGGGTTCCAGCACCGTCAGCTGGTCCTCGGTCGTGCCATTGGCTCTTGCACACTGGGGCAACGCATCCGGGTTCCAGCACCGCCAGCTGGTTCTCGGCAGTGTTCTTGTCACAGGTACTCCCTCGTGCCAAGCCTGGTTTCAGCACCGTCAGCTGTTTCCGGGTTGTGTCAACTTCACTGAGACGCCTATGCTTGCCCCGTCGTGGGGCGGTCGAGTTAGCCAACTCCAGGGTGCCTCCAGTTTAGGAGCTTCCTATGTGGGCTGCGTGAACTGGTAGTCAAGGCTGGTTCTGTAGTGCCAGTAGGCCCAGCTCCCCCTGTAGGACTGTTGGGGTTCGGTAACTGCGGCTGCCTCGCGGCCTAGCTGTTCTCTCCTCTCCTGTGGGCCTTGGGGTCCACCACCTGGTTCCAGCACCGTCAGCTGGTTCCGGGCCGAGCCTTTGGCTAAGGTGCCTCCTCCTGGGTATCCGAGTTCCGCCAACGCCAGGCGGTCCTTGGTAGTGCTTTTAAGCGCGGGCACCTACAGCTTAGTAACCGGGTTCCAGCACCGTCAGCTGGTCCTCGGTCGTGCCATTGGCTCTTGCACACTGGGGCAACGCATCCGGGTTCCAGCACCGCCAGCTGGTTCTCGGCAGTGTTCTTGTCACAGGTACTCCCTCGTGCCAAGCCTGGTTTCAGCACCGTCAGCTGTTTCCGGGTTGTGTCAACTTCACTGAGACGCCTATGCTTGCCCCGTCGTGGGGCGGTCGAGTTAGCCAACTCCAGGGTGCCTCCAGTTTAGGAGCTTCCTATGTGGGCTGCGTGAACTGGTAGTCAAGGCTGGTTCTGTAGTGCCAGTAGGCCCAGCTCCCCCTGTAGGACTGTTGGGGTTCGGTAACTGCGGCTGCCTCGCGGCCTAGCTGTTCTCTCCTCTCCTGTGGGCCTTGGGGTCCACCACCTGGTTCCAGCACCGTCAGCTGGTTCCGGGCCGAGCCTTTGGCTAAGGTGCCTCCTCCTGGGTATCCGAGTTCCGCCAACGCCAGGCGGTCCTTGGTAGTGCTTTTAAGCGCGGGCACCTACAGCTTAGTAACCGGGTTCCAGCACCGTCAGCTGGTCCTCGGTCGTGCCATTGGCTCTTGCACACTGGGGCAACGCATCCGGGTTCCAGCACCGCCAGCTGGTTCTCGGCAGTGTTCTTGTCACAGGTACTCCCTCGTGCCAAGCCTGGTTTCAGCACCGTCAGCTGTTTCCGGGTTGTGTCAACTTCACTGAGACGCCTATGCTTGCCCCGTCGTGGGGCGGTCGAGTTAGCCAACTCCAGGGTGCCTCCAGTTTAGGAGCTTCCTATGTGGGCTGCGTGAACTGGTAGTCAAGGCTGGTTCTGTAGTGCCAGTAGGCCCAGCTCCCCCTGTAGGACTGTTGGGGTTCGGTAACTGCGGCTGCCTCGCGGCCTAGCTGTTCTCTCCTCTCCTGTGGGCCTTGGGGTCCACCACCTGGTTCCAGCACCGTCAGCTGGTTCCGGGCCGAGCCTTTGGCTAAGGTGCCTCCTCCTGGGTATCCGAGTTCCGCCAACGCCAGGCGGTCCTTGGTAGTGCTTTTAAGCGCGGGCACCTACAGCTTAGTAACCGGGTTCCAGCACCGTCAGCTGGTCCTCGGTTGTGCCATTGGCTCTTGCACACTGGGGCAACGCATCCGGGTTCCAGCACCGCCAGCTGGTTCTCGGCAGTGTTCTTGTCACAGGTACTCCCTCGTGCCAAGCCTGGTTTCAGCACCGTCAGCTGTTTCCGGGTTGTGTCAACTTCACTGAGACGCCTATGCTTGCCCCGTCGTGGGGCGGTCGAGTTAGCCAACTCCAGGGTGCCTCCAGTTTAGGAGCTTCCTATGTGGGCTGCGTGAACTGGTAGTCAAGGCTGGTTCTGTAGTGCCAGTAGGCCCAGCTCCCCCTGTAGGACTGTTGGGGTTCGGTAACTGCGGCTGCCTCGCGGCCTAGCTGTTGTCTCCTCTCCTGTGGGCCTTGGGGTCCACCACCTGGTTCCAGCACCGTCAGCTGGTTCCGGGCCGAGCCTTTGGCTAAGGTGCCTCCTCCTGGGTATCCGAGTTCCGCCAACGCCAGGCGGTCCTTGGTAGTGCTTTTAAGCGCGGGCACCTACAGCTTAGTAACCGGGTTCCAGCACCGTCAGCTGGTCCTCGGTCGTGCCATTGGCTCTTGCACACTGGGGCAACGCATCCGGGTTCCAGCACCGCCAGCTGGTTCTCGACAGTGTTCTTGTCACAGGTACTCCCTCGTGCCAAGCCTGGTTTCAGCACCGTCAGCTGTTTCCGGGTTGTGTCAACTTCACTGAGACGCCTATGCTTGCCCCGTCGTGGGGCGGTCGAGTTAGCCAACTCCAGGGTGCCTCCAGTTTAGGAGCTTCCTATGTGGGCTGCGTGAACTGGTAGTCAAGGCTGGTTCTGTAGTGCCAGTAGGCCCAGCTCCCCCTGTAGGACTGTTGGGGTTCGGTAACTGCGGCTGCCTCGCGGCCTAGCTGTTCTCTCCTCTCCTGTGGGCCTTCGGGTCCACCACCTGGTTCCAGCACCGTCAGCTGGTTCCGGGCCGAGCCTTTGGCTTAGGTGCCTCCTCCTGGGTATCCGAGTTCCGCCAACGCCAGGCGGTCCTTGGTAGTGCTTTTAAGCGCGGGCACCTACAGCTTAGTAACCGGGTTCCAGCACCGTCAGCTGGTCCTCGGTCGTGCCATTGGCTCTTGCACACTGGGGCAACGCATCCGGGTTCCAGCACCGCCAGCTGGTTCTCGGCAGTGTTCTTGTCACAGGTACTCCCTCGTGCCAAGCCTGGTTTCAGCACCGTCAGCTGTTTCCGGGTTGTGTCAACTTCACTGAGACGCCTATGCTTGCCCCGTCGTGGGGCGGTCGAGTTAGCCAACTCCAGGGTGCCTCCAGTTTAGGAGCTTCCTATGTGGGCTGCGTGAACTGGTAGTCAAGGCTGGTTCTGTAGTGCCAGTAGGCCCAGCTCCCCCTGTAGGACTGTTGGGGTTCGGTAACTGCGGCTGCCTCGCGGCCTAGCTGTTCTCTCCTCTCCTGTGGGCCTTGGGGTCCACCACCTGGTTCCAGCACCGTCAGCTGGTTCCGGGCCGAGCCTTTGGCTAAGGTGCCTCCTCCTGGGTATCCGAGTTCCGCCAACGCCAGGCGGTCCTTGGTAGTGCTTTTAAGCGCGGGCACCTACAGCTTAGTAACCGGGTTCCAGCACCGTCAGCTGGTCCTCGGTCGTGCCATTGGCTCTTGCACACTGGGGCAACGCATCCGGGTTCCAGCACCGCCAGCTGGTTCTCGGCAGTGTTCTTTTCACAGGTACTCCCTCGTGCCAAGCCTGGTTTCAGCACCGTCAGCTGTTTCCGGGTTGTGTCAACTTCACTGAGACGCCTATGCTTGCCCCGTCGTGGGGCGGTCGAGTTAGCCAACTCCAGGGTGCCTCCAGTTTAGGAGCTTCCTATGTGGGCTGCGTGAACTGGTAGTCAAGGCTGGTTCTGTAGTGCCAGTAGGCCCAGCTCCCCCTGTAGGACTGTTGGGGTTCGGTAACTGCGGCTGCCTCGCGGCCTAGCTGTTCTCTCCTCTCCTGTGGGCCTTGGGGTCCACCACCTGGTTCCAGCACCGTCAGCTGGTTCCGGGCCGAGCCTTTGGCTTAGGTGCCTCCTCCTGGGTATCCGAGTTCCGCCAACGCCAGGCGGTCCTTGGTAGTGCTTTTAAGCGCGGGCACCTACAGCTTAGTAACCGGGTTCCAGCACCGTCAGCTGGTCCTCGGTCGTGCCATTGGCTCTTGCACACTGGGGCAACGCATCCGGGTTCCAGCACCGCCAGCTGGTTCTCGGCAGTGTTCTTGTCACAGGTACTCCCTCGTGCCAAGCCTGGTTTCAGCACCGTCAGCTGTTTCCGGGTTGTGTCAACTTCACTGAGACGCCTATGCTTGCCCCGTCGTGGGGCGGTCGAGTTAGCCAACTCCAGGGTGCCTCCAGTTTAGGAGCTTCCTATGTGGGCTGCGTGAACTGGTAGTCAAGGCTGGTTCTGTAGTGCCAGTAGGCCCAGCTCCCCCTGTAGGACTGTTGGGGTTCGGTAACTGCGGCTGCCTCGCGGCCTAGCTGTTCTCTCCTCTCCTGTGGGCCTTCGGGTCCACCACCTGGTTCCAGCACCGTCAGCTGGTTCTCGGCAGTGTCTTTTGCTCTTGTACCTTCTGCTCCCCATCCTGGTTCCAGTACCGTCAGCTGGTTCCGGGCAGAGCCTTTGGCTTAGGTGCCTCCTTCTGGGTATCCAAGTTCCACCAATGTCAGGTGGTCCTTGGTAGTGCTTTCAGGCACGGGTACCTCCTGCTTAGTAACCGGGTTCCAGTAACGTCAGCTGGTCCTCGGTAGTTCCATAGGCTCTTGAACCTTCGGGTAGCCATCCGAGTTCCAGTTCCATCAGCTGGTTCTTGGCATTTTCTCAGCCTTCTTGTACCTTCTGCTACATTTCCAAGTTGAAGACCCTAACGTCGACAACCCGGAAGACCACCCCGATGACGACGACCCGGAAGACCACCCCGATGACGACGACGACGACGGCGGAGACGACGACGGCTGAGACGACGACGGCGGAGATGACGACACTGGAGACGAAGACCCTGGAGACGACAACATGGAAGACCGAGAAGCAGAAGAACAAGAGGCTGCAGAACAAAGAGCAGAAGAACATTAAGCATAAGACTTAATATCAGAGCAAAAGATATTATCTAAATTATATGCAGAAGAAGACTAAGCAGTGTATGGGGGTGAGTCCGTTCCTCCTCGTGGTGCCCCTGGATAAAGCCTGATGCTGCAGGCCAAACTGAACGCGGACAAATGTAACTTTTGTGACTGGCAGAACGGAAGGTGTAATCTTCCAACTTTTATAGATAACAACTACGGGAATGCCTGTCACAAATGAGAATATGATGAAGAAGTAGAATAGGAAGAATAATAACAGTGGAATAAAAAGAATATGTAGAATAGGAAGAATAATAATAGTTGAAGAAAATGAATATGAAGAATGTAATAAAAAAAAAAATAGGTAGAAGATGAAGAAGAAGATGAATAAGGTGAAGAAGTTGATGTCAAGGATGCTGATGATGATGAAGATGAAAGTGTGGGAAAAGAAAAAAAAAAAAAAGAAAAAAAAGAAGGGGAAGGGCGTGGAATAGTGAAACATCAATATCTGACAAAATAAAAAAAATTTACATACTCAATATCTTTTTCAATCCGAACTTCTTTAAAAAAAAAAAAAAAACATGCTATTCTATTTGATTGGACTAATCCTCATTGCCTTTAATGTCTCCGCCACCTCCCCCATACATCCTACATTATTCTTAGTTGTTTTCCTTCAGGTAGAATGAACCTACAAGGAAAGAAAGGGTTTATTTTAATTCCGATATTTTGGTCCCATTGACTTGCATTGGGATCGGGTATCGGTATCGGCGATATCCGATATTTTTTGAATATCGGCCGATCCAAACCGATACCGATACTTTCCGATATCGGAAGGTATCGCTCAACACTAGTGAACACATTTTATAAGTGTTAAGTTCTGCGTGTGCAAGGAGCCTAAAAAAAATAGCTACCTTTTCCTTGTGCAGCATTACTGCTGCACAAGATGGCTCTTTCAGTAACAAACGACGGGGGGGGGGGGCAGGTTCCCTTACATTCAGGTTGTTGTGCCAGCGTAGCGGTCGCAGGACACATTGCCGGCTACACAGCTGGGGATCAGCTGACGTTACTGAAACCCAATAACACTGGGTCGTATGTTTTGACTGTGCAGCCTGCACTTCTGAGCCGCAACTGGCGGTGTTGGAGCCCAGGAATAGCATTTCAGGTGGTAGAAAGATGAACACAGCAGAAGACCTGGATGACACCCAATTAATTAATCAGGCAGAGGAGTGGCAAATTCCTGCGAGATCCATGCCTGGTTCATTTTCAGGAAAGTAAGCCGGTCAACGTTATCGGAGGATAGTCGCATGCGACGGTCTGTTAGTACACCACCTGCGGCACTAAAGACACGTTCCGATAAGACACTAGCCGCAGGGCAAGCCAGCACCTCCAATGCATACTGACTTAGCTCTGGCCGTGTATCCAGCTTAGAGACCCAAAACTTGAACGGGGAAGAGCCGTCGGGGAGTACAGTAAGAGGGCAAGCCATGTAGTCTGTCACCATCTGACGGAACCGTTGCCTCCTGCTGACTGGAGCCGCCCGTGATGGTGTAGACATTTGGGGCGGGCACACAAAAGTGTGCCAGAGTTGTGCCATACTCGGCTTGCCTTGGGCAGAGGCACTGCTTCTGCTCCCTCTTTGGGCAGAGCCTCCCCCACTGCCTCGACGCACTGAGCTGCTTTGTAAAGCACTAGCAGCACTCCTCTCAGTTGGACAGGAGAAGATGATGGAATTCACCAGTGTGTCGTGGTACTCCCGCAATTTACGCTCCCGGGTCAACGCAGGGATGAGGTTTTGGACGTTGTCCCGGTAGCGAGGATCGAGGAGGGTGAACACCCAATAATCAGGCATGTTGAGAATGTGGTCGATGCGGCGGTCATTTCTCAGGCACTGCAGCATAAAATCCACCATGTGCTGCAGAGTGCCAACCGGCCCAGAAACGCTGTCCCCTGCTTGAGACATGATCTCTGCCCGCTCGTCATCACCCCACCCTCGCTGTACACACTGACCACTGGACAATTGTGTTGCTCCCTCCTCTGGACGGAGCTCTTCCTCGTCCATTGACTCCTCCTCATCCTCCTCACAAATTGGCCCCTGCGTACCCCTTTGTGAGGAACCACGTGGCGCTGACTCTCCAGAAGCTGATGGAAAAGGTGACTCCTCATCCTCCACCTCTTCCACCACATCATCCCTTAACCCTTGCAAAGTTTGCTGAAGCAGGCAGATAAGGGGGACAGTCATGCTGACTAGTGCATCATCTGCACTTGCCATCCGCGTGGAATAATCAAAAGGACGCAAAACCTGGCAGACGTCCTTCAGAGTGGCCCACTCTGTGGTTGTGAAGTCTGATCGGCGCTGACTGCGACTTCTTTGCGCCTGATGCAGCTGGTACTCCATAACTGCTTGCTGCTGCTCACACAACCGCTCCAACATATGTAACGTGGAATTCCACCGGGTAGGTAGGTCACATATGATGCGGTGTTCCGGAAGGCGGAATCTGCGCTGCAGAGCAGCAATGCGGGATCTGGCCAAGCTGGAACGCCGCAAGTGAGCACACTCTAGGCGGACCTTGTGCAGCAGGGCATCAAGATCCGGATAGTCCCTCAGAAAACTCTGCACAACCAAATTGAGCACATGTGCCAGACATGGGATGTGAGTGAGGTTGCCAAGGGCCAAAGCTGCCACCAGATTTCGGCCATTGTCACACACTACCATGCCTGGCTGGAGATTCGCTGGCAGTAACCACACATCGCTCTCCTGCTTGATGGCATTCCAGAGCTCCTGCGCTGTGTGGCTTCGATGCCCCAATGAAACTAGTTTCAAGACGGCCTGCTGACGTTTGGCCACGGCTGTGCTCATGTCGGTCATAGGTAAACGTTCACGGGTCCATGTGGGGGTGGACTGTGACGGATCCTGCAGAGAGGAATCAGAGGAACTGGTGTAAGAGGAGGAGTCGATGCGTACAGACTGGATTCCTGCAATCCTTGGAGTGGGCAGGACACGTCCTGCGCCACTCGCACGATCTGTACCTGGCTCAACAACATTAACCCAATGGGCAGTGAGGGAAACATATCGCCCCTGTCCATGCTGACTATTCCACGCATCGGTGGTGAGGTGGACCTTGCTACTGACGGCGTTCAGTAGCGCATGTTTTATGTTTGCCTCAACATGCCTGTGCAGGGCAGGGACAGCCTGCCTGCTGAAGTAAAAGCGGCTGGGCACCTTGTACTGTGGGACTGCCAATGCCATCAAGTCACGGAAGCTGTCAGTCTCCACCAGCCTGAACGAGAGCATTTCCAGGGACAACAGTTTGGCACTGCCTGCATTCAGAGCCTGTGCTCGGGGGTGGTTGGCCGAGAATGCCCGCCTTTTCTCCCATGCCTGTACTACCGATGGCTGTAGAGTAGACTGGGAGTGTGAGGATGACTGGGAAGGTGGTGCTGTGGGTGGAATTACACAAGGTCTCTGGGAGGAAGCCAAACCAGCTGTGCGTGAGCTGGAGGAAGAGGCAACACGAGCTGAAGAGGTGGTAGCTGCCGCTGTTGGTTGGCCTACATCTTCAGTGTGTTTCTGTAACTCCACCGCGTGCCTGGTCCGCACATGTTTCCACATATTTGTGGTATTGAGGTTGCTGACATTTTTCCCTCTTTTTACTTTATGATGACACAGCTTGCATTTGACAAAACAAATGTCATCTGCAACTGTGTCAAAAAAGGACCAGGCACTGCAAGTCTTGGGAGCGCCCTTTTTGGCTTTGGAAAGAGACAGGCTCCTAACGGGTGCCAAAGTGGAGGCTACAGGCTCCGCAGTCTTCCCCCTCCCTCTCCCTCTTTGGCCCGTAAGAGGAAGCTCTTCCTCTGAGCTGCTCCCACCACCTTCCTGTTCCTCACGCCACGATGGGTCAAGGACCTCATCATCTCCACTACCCTCTGCCACCAACTGCTCCTCCTGGGTAGTCTCAGCAGCACAGTACGCACGAGAAAGCGGCACCTGAGTTTCATCATCAGATGCGTACTGCGCTGTGGTCACCGGAGGCACTGGCCCACCTGCCTCTTCAGAGTCAGAGAGAAAAAGGTGTTGGGCATCACTGCACACTGCCTCTTCTTCCATTTCTCCAATGCTGCTTGGCTGGCCCCCTGTTTCCAAGCCAAGAGATTCAGAGAACAGAAGTAGAGACGGCTCCTGTCCTGGGCTCTCTGACTGCCTGGCCAATTTGGCAGGTGGTGAAGAGACAGATGGCTGCTCTCCAGTGCTCTGTGCCTGAGAGGATGTGGCACTAACTGAAGTCGATGCCGAGGCGTTAGCTGCCATCCACCCGACAACGGCTTCAATTTGGTCTTCACGCAGCAGCGGTGCACGGCGCTCTCCGACAAAGCTGCGCATGAAGGACTGTTCCCTGCTGAAACTGAGTGACGACGAGTCACCGGCGCCCGCAGCAGGCACAGAATCACCACGTCCTCTCCCTGCTCCTCTCCCTGCTCCGCGCCCACGCCCACGTGCCTTACTCCCTGCCCTCTTCATCTTGGTTGACAGATAAAGATAAGCAGAAAAGTACTAAGGCCTTAGTGTGCTTATTCCTGTAATGCTCCTCCTAACAGGTGTAAGAAACACTAATGTTGTAAATTGTGGACTAAACTTTATTATTTTTCAAATGTGGCCTACACAAGTGTTAAGTTGTGTTTGGTGAACTTAACTTTTTTTTTGGTGCAGATCGGGCTACAGAGCTAGTTTAAATCACACGGAGACCGTGCAGACAGCCGTAAACGGCGCTGCAAGGCCAAAAAACCCTCCTCTAGGTTATCCTATATAGTGTTTTTCCACTATTTAGCTGGATACAAGTGGAAAGACACTAATAGGAATTTTTTTTTTCAAATTTTAAACTGGCTGCACTATTTGAAAAAAAGGAAATTGTTTTTCAAGGTATGAGGCAGTAACGCACCCTGAGCTGAATCCAACCGGCTATGGCTGCACACAGACTACAGGGCGAGCTGCGCTCACACAGAGACCGTGCAGACAGCCGTAAACGGCGCTGCAAGGCCCAAAAAAACCCCTCTAGGTTATCCTATGTAGTGTTTTTCCACAATTGAGCTGGAGACGGGTGGAAAGACACTAATAGGAATTTTTTTTTTTCAAATTTTAAACAGGCTGCACTATTTCAAAAAAAGGAAAATTTTTCTCAAGGTATGAGCCAGTAACGAACCCTGAGCTGAATCCAACCGGCTATGGCTGCACACAGACTACAGGGCGAGCTGGGCTCACACGGAGACCGTGCAGACAGCCGTAAACGGCGCTGCAAGGCCAAAAAACCCTCCTCTAGGTTATCCTATATAGTGTTTTTCCACTATTTAGCTGGATACGAGTGGAAAGACACTTATAGGATTTTTTTTTTTTCAAATTTTAAACAGGCTGCACTATTTGAAAAAAAAGGAAATTTTTTCTCAAGGTATGAGCCAGTAACGAACCCTGAGCTGAATCCAACCGGCTATGGCTGCACACAGACTACAGGGCGAGCTGGGCTCACACGGAGACCGTGCAGACAGCCGTAAACGGCGCTGCAAGGCCAAAAAACCCTCCTCTAGGTTATCCTATATAGTGTTTTTCCACTATTTAGCTGGATACGAGTGGAAAGACACTAATAGGAATTTTTTTTTTCAAATATTAAACAGGCTGCACTATTTGAAAAAAAGGAAAATTTTTCTCAAGGTATGAGCCAGTAACGAACCCTGAGCTGAATCCAACCGGCTATGGCTGCACACAGACTGCAGGGCGAGTTGGGCTCACACGGAGACCGTGCAGACAGCCGTAAACGGCGCTGCAAGGCCCAAAAACCCCCCTCTAGGTTATCCTATGTAGTGTTTTTCCACAATAGAGCTGGAGACTGGTGGAAAAACACTAATAGGAAATTTGAGAAAAAATGTGCAGCAGGCTGCACTAAGAGCAAAAAAGAACAACTGTGTGAGGCAGTGTGAACCCCCCCTGAGCTGAATACAACCGGGTATATGGCTGCACACAGACTACAGAGTGAGCTGCACACACACACACACACAGAGACCTTGCAGAACGCTGTTAAAACAGCGCTGCAAGGCAAGAGCAAGGTGAACAGTGAAGAACACACAGCGTTTTGCTAAATTAGCCTTTGGAAAGGAAAATAAAGCAATTAGCAAGCTCAACTGGCCCTCAGTTAGAACACAGCGTCCTGTCCCTAACTGAAATCACAGCAGAGTGAGCGCAAAATGGCGGCAGCGTTTTTTATAGTGCAGAGTGACATCATTTCAGCAGCCAATCCCAGCCTTGCCAGTACTTACATGCCCACCATGCTAAACAGGATGTGCCCACACTTTCATTCATTCCTCATTGGCTGCTGCGTTCAATTTGAATTCTGGGAACTTCCGATTCCGGTATCCGATACGCGGGAAGTATCGGAATTCGGTATCGGAATTCCGATACCGCAAATATCGGCCGATACCCGATACTTGCGGTATTGGAATGCTCAACACTAGTGATAACAGCAAATCCACATACAACCTGATAGATCGAAACGTGTAGGTTTATCAAGTTTCATGTGTATTTGCTATTATCACTGCTCAGTTTTTTAAAGATCTTTAATAAATGTGAAGTTTTAGTCATACTTACCCGTTCATCACTGGAGCATTCCTTTGCTAACAAATGTATAGGTTAGATTATAAAAGGAGTTAATTTCTTCAGATCTGCCAAATCTCATAGGTAATGCAACTCGATGAAAAAAAGACTTGTTGAAGGGTGTGACTAAGGCTACTTTCATATTAGCGTCGGAATCTCCCCGTCGCAATGCGTCGGGGAGAGATTCCGACGCTAGCGTTTAGCGCATTGCACAATGGAGGCAGCGGATGCATTTCTCCGGCGCATCCGCTGCCCCATTGTAAGGTGCGGGGAGGTGGGGGTGGAGTTCCGGCCGAGCATGCGTGGAAAAAGCAGTCCGTCAGGAGCAAAAAACGTTACATGTAGCGTTTTTTGCTCCCGACGGTCCGCAGAAGCACGACGCATCCGTTGCTCGACGGATGCGACGTGTGGCAATCCGTCGCAAATGTGTCATCAATACAAGTCTATGGGGAAAAAACACATCCTGCAAACACTTTTGCAGGATGCGTTTTTTCTGCAAAACGACGCATTGTGACGGATTGCAGAAAATGCTAGTGTGAAAGTAGCCTAAGCTAGGTGGATGCAGGAATGCCTTTGTCATGCTGCTATGTATTCTGCTATTCCATATTATGCAAGAAATATTTTAATTTATGCATAATATGCCTTCCTCTATTCAAGAACAGTATAAACAAACATGGTCTTTCCTTCAGTTGAGAGTTTTGTAAATCACATGCCTGGGTATTTAGATCGTTCTCACTGGCGCAATAAAATGAATCCCAGAAACTTTCAAGTTACAGTTAAAACAGTTCTAACAAGGAGCTCAGTATGGAATAGGGGTAGTGTAAGGGCTCAGTATGGAAAAGAGGTTAAGCATGTGGGGCTCAGTATGGAAAAGAGGTTAAGCATGTGGGGCTCAGTATGGAAAAGGGTCATCATTAGTGCTTCAATATGGACACGGTGGTGCATGGGGATCAGTATAGAAAAAAGGGATTGCTTAGGGGAACTCATCAGAGAAAAGTGGCAGCAAGGCGGAGAAGGGACATGGGAGCATATTATAGAGAAGTGGCAATGTGGTAAGCTCAGCATTGAAATGTGGAAGCATGGGGGTGGGGCACAGTATGGAGATGGGGCAGCAGGGGGGCTCAATATGGAGAAGGCACAGCATGGAGGCTTAACATGGAGAAGGAGCATTGTGAAGGCTCAGTATGGAGTAAGTTAAGGTTGAGTAAATGTAGAGGCTATGTAATCTGATGCTGCACTTTATACATCTTCTCCTAGGTCATATGGCACTTCTATGATGTAGCTTGGAGGGGTGTTTTGGGTAATTGTCCTGTTGCAAAACAATTGATAGACACACCAAGTGTAAACCAAAAAGGATAGCGTATTGTTGCAGAATGCTGTGATAGCCATTCTTGGTAAGTGCCTTAATATTGTTATAGATCACCAACAGCGTCACTAGTAAAGCACCTTCACTATCAGACAACTCCCTTTATGCTTCATAGTAAGCATGACACAAGTAGAGATCATCGGCTCACATTTTTAGTATCTCCCAATGGCATGGCGGTTACTGCCAACATTTTGAACCCCTTAACAGCCACCGATATGCCTTTTAACGGCAGCAGTTAAGGGTACTTAAACCACAGTGCCGTTAATTAACGGCACTGTGCAAAAAGTCTATAGTGCCCCCCAGAGTCGGATTTTCTCTGGGGTCTCAGTTGCCAGGGGTAGCCGAGACCTGCATTTTAAAAAGTCACTACTTCCCTTCCGAGCCCCGATGTGTGCCCAAACAGTGGTTTCCCCCACACATGGGGTATCAGCGCACTCAGGACAAATTGGGCAACAACTTTTGAGGTCCAATTTCTCCTGTTACCCTAAGAAAATAAAAAATTGGGGGCTAACAAAATATTTTTTGTGGAAAAAAAATATTTTTTATTTTCACGACTCTGCATTATAAACTTCTGTGAAGCACTTGGGGGTTCAAAGGGCTCACCACACATCTAGATAAGTTCCTTGGGGGGTCTAGTTTCCAAAATTGGGTCAATTGTGGGGGGTTTCTACTGTTTAGGTACATCAGGGGCTCTGTAAATGCAACATGACGCCCGCAGTCCATTCTATCAAAGTCTGCATTCCAAAACAGCGCTCCTTCCCTTCCGAGCTCTCCCATGTGCCAAACAGTGGTTCCCTCCACATATGGGCTGTCAGCATACTCAGGATAAATTGCCCAATAAATGTTGGGGTCCAATTTCTTCTGGTACTCTTGTGAAAGTAAAGTAAAAATTTGGGGGTGAAAAGATCATTTTTGTGGAAAAAATATGATTTGTTTATTTTCATGGCTCTACATTAGTAACTTCTGTGAAGCAGATGGGGGTTCATAGTGCTCACCACACATCTAGATAAGCTCCCTGGGGGTCTAGTTTCCAAAATGGGGTCACTTGTTGGGGGTTTCTATTGTTTAGGTACATCAGGAGCTCTGCAAATGCAACATGACTCCCGCAGACCATTCCATCTAAGTCTGCAAACGTCACTACTTCCCTTCCAAGCCCCGATGTGTGCCCAAACAATGTTCCCCCATACATGGGGTATCAGCGTACTCAGGAAAAATTGGACAACAACTTTTGGGGTCCAATTTCTCCTGTTACCCTTGGGAAAATAAAAATTTGGGGGCCAAAAAAAAAATTTTTGTGGAAAAATTTTTTTTTTATTTTCACGACTCTGCATTTTAAACTTCTGTGAAGCACTTGGGCATTCAAAGTGCTCACCACACATCTAGATAAGTTCCTTGGGAGGTCTAGTTTCCAAAATGGGGTCACTTGTGGGGAGTTTCTACTGTTTAGGTACATCAGGGGCTCTGCATATGCAACATAATGCCCGCAGTCCATTCTATCAAAGTCTGCATCCCAAAACAGCGCTCATTCCCTTCTGAGGTCTGCCATGTGCCAAACAGTCGTCCCCCCACATATGGGCTATCAGAGTACTCAGGATAAATTGCCCAATACATTTTGTGGTCCAATTTCTTCTAGTACTCTTGTGAAAGTAAAAAAATTTGTGGAGAAAATATGATTTTTTTTTTTTATTTTCATGGATTCTACATTGTAAACTTCTGTGAAGCAGTTGGGGGTTCATAGTGCTCACCACCCATCTAGATAAGCTCTTTGAGGGTCTAGTTTCCAAAATAGGGTCACTTGTTGGGGGGTTTCTACTGTTTAGGTACATCAGGAGCTCTGCAAATGCAACATGACTCCCGCAGACCATTCCATCTGTCTGCATTTTAAAACGTCTCTACTTCCCTTCCGAGCCTCGATGTGTGCCCAAACAGTGGTCCCCCCACACATGGGGTATCAGCGTACTCAGGACAAATTTGACAACAACTTTTGGGGTCCAAGTTCTCCTGTTACCCTTGGTAAAATAAAAAATTGGGGGCTAAAATAATCATTTTTGTGGAAAAAATGTTTATTTTATTTTCAGGACTCTGCATTTTAAACTTCTGTGAAGCACTTGGGCGTTCAAAGTGCTCACCACAATCTAGATAAGTTCCTTGGGGGGTCTAGTTTCCAAAATGGGGTCAATTGTGGGGGGGTTTCAACTGTTTAGGTACATCAGGGGTTCTGCAAACGCAACATAATGCCCACAGACCATTCTATCAACGTCTGCATTCCAAAACGGCGCTCCTTTACTTCCAAGCTCTGCTATGCACCCAAACAATGGTCCCCCCCACATATGGGGTATCAGCGTACTCAGGATAAATTGCCCAATAAATTTTGTGGTCCAATTTCTCATGTTAACCTTGAGAAAATAAAAAATTGCGAGCTAAAACATCATTTTTGAGGAAAAAAAAAAGAATTGTTTGTTTTCACGGATCTAAGTTATAAATTTCTGTGAAGCACTTGGGGGTTCAAAGTGCTCACCACACATCTAGGTAAGTTCCTTAATGGGTCTAGTTTCCAAAATGGGGTCAATTGTGGGGGATTCCACTGTTTAGGCACATCAGGGGCTCTCCAAACGCGACATGGCGTCCGATCTCAACTCCAGCCATTTCTGCATTTAAAAAGTCAAATGGCACTCTTTCTCTTCCAAGCTCTGCCATGCGCCCAAACTGTGGTTTACCCCCACATATGGGGTATCGGCGTACTCAGTACAAATTGAACAACAACTTTCGTGGTCTAATTTCTCCTGTTACCCTTGTGAAAATAAAAATTTTGGGGCAAAAATATCATTTTTTGTAGAAAAAATTAGATTTTTTATTTTCACGGCTCTACGTTATAAACTTCTGTGAAGCACCTGGGGGTTTAAAGTGCTCAACACCACACATCTAGAAAGGTTCCTTAAAGGTCTAGTTTCCAAAATGCTGTCACTTGCAGGGGTGTTTCTACTGTTTAGGCACATTATGGCACATTATGGGCTCTCCAAACGCGACATGGCATCCGATCTCACTTCCAGCCAATTCTGCATTGAAAAAGTCAAACGGTGCTCCTTCCCTTCCAAGCCCTGCCGTGCACCCAAACAGTGGTTTACCCAAACCTATGGGGTATCAGTGTACTCAGGAAAAATTGCACAACAACTTTTGTGGTCAATTTTCTTCTGTTACCCTTGTTAAAATAAAAATTTGGGGGCTAAAAGATCATTTTTGTAGAAAAAACATGATTTTTTTATATTTTCACGGCTCTACGTTATAAACTTCTGAGAAGTACCTGGGGGTTCAAAGTGCTCACCACACATCTATATAAGTTCCTAAATTGGTCTAGTTTCTATAATGATGTAATTTGTAGGGGTTTCCACTGTGTAGGCACATCAGGGGCTCTCCAAACGCGATATGGCGTCTGATCTCAATTCCAGCCAGTTCTGCATTGAAAAAGTCAAATGGCACTCCTTCTCTTCCAAGCTCTGCCGTGCGCCCAAACAGTGGTTTACCCCCACATATGGGGTATCGGCGTATTCAAGAGAAATTGATCAACAAATTTTGAGGTTCATTTTCTCTTTTTACACTTGAGAAAATAAAAAAATTGGTTCTGAATTAAAATGTTTGCAAAAAAAGTTAAATTTTCATTTTTTCCTTCCACATTGTTTCAGTTCCTATGAAGCACGTAAAGGGTTAATAAACTTCTTGAATGTGGTTTTGAGCACCTTGAGGAGTGTAGTTTTTAGAATGGTGTCAAGTTTGGGTATTTTCTGTCATGTACACCCCTTAAAGTGACTTTAAATATGAGAAGGTTCCTAAAACAATGCTTTTGTAAATTTTGTTGTAAAAATGAGAAATCGCTGGTCAACTTTTAACGCTTATAACTTTCTAACAAAAAAAATTTTGTTTCCAAAATTGTGCTGATGTAAAGTAGACATATTGGAAATTTTATTTATTAACTATTCTGTGTGACATATCTCTCTGATTTAAGGGCATAAAAATTCAAAAAAAGGCAAAATTTTAATTTTTTTGCCATATTTCCATTTTTTTCATAAATAATTGCAAGTAATATTGAAGAAATATTACCACTATCATGAAGTACAATATGTCATGAAAAAACGTTCTCAGAATCAGCAGGATCCGTGAAAGCTTTCCAGAGTTTTAACCTCATAAAGGGAAAGTGGTCAGAATTGTAAAAATCGGCTCGGTCATTAAGAACCAAATTGGCTCTGTCACTAAGGGGTTAAACTTTGACTCTTCAGGCCACAGTGCAGATTTTAAATGAGCTAATATCCAGTTATTGTGTTGCTTGGCCCCAAAAAATGTATCTTCTTCTTGTGTTTGTTCCTAAGTAGTGTCTCTTTTGCAGCAATTTAATCATAAAGGTCATCTTTTTGCTGTCCCCTTGAGACAACTGATGTTGACATGTGTCTGATATATGGATTCTGTCCATCATGTACGAGGCCGTCATCTAACGTGGTATCAGTTCACAGTTTCTGAGGTTAAGAACTTTGATTAACTTATCCTGTACTGCAGTGGTAATTCTTATTCTTCCTTTCCTGGGTTAGTCCTCATTAAAGCCAGATCCATCATAGCAATAATAACATAAAATTGTGCCATTTCCGATACCCGCAGTGTCTCCATTTTTCATGATCTGGGGTCGGGTGGGGGCTTATTTTTTGCGTGCTGAGCTGGTGTTTTTAATGATAGCATCTAGGTGCAGATACATTCTTTTGATCGCCCGTTATTGCATTTTAATGCAATGTCGCAGTGACCAAAAAATGTAATTCTGGCGTTTTGAATTTTTTTCTTGCTACACCGTTTAGCGATCAGGTTAATGCTTTTTTATTGATAGATCAGGCGATTCTGAATGCGGTGATACAAAATATGTGTAGGTTTGATGTTTTTATTGATTTATTTTGAATGGGGCGAAAGCGGGGTGATTTAAACTTTTATATTTTTTTTATTTTTTTCACATTTTTTTACTTTTTTTTTTTTTACTTTTGCCATGCTTCAATAGCCTCCATAGGAGGCTAGAAGCTGGCACAGCGTGATCGGCTCTGCTACATAGCAGCGATCATCAGATCACAGCTATGCAGCAGAAATGCAGGTCTGCTATGAGCGCCGACCACAGGTTGGCGCTCACAGCGGGCCGGCATCAGTAACCATAGAGGTCTCAAGTACCTCTATGGTTACCATTCTGATGCATCGCTGACCACCGATCATGTGACGGGGGTCAGCGATGCGCTCATTTCCGAGCCACCTGGCCGGAAGCGCTGGTTAAATGCCGCTGTCAGCGTTCGACAGCGGCATTTAACTAGTTAAAAGCGGCGGGTGAATCGCGATTTCATGCGCCGCTATTGCAGGCAAATGTCAGCTCTTCAAAACAGCTGACATGTCCCGGCTTTGATGCGGGCTCACCGCCGAAGCCCTACATTTAGGTGGTTTCTGACCTCAGACGTACTATCCTGTCCGATGTCAGAAAGAGGTTAAGGTTCTAGTAATTTGCCAGATTGACTAACCATCATGTCTTAAAGTCATGATAGACTATAACTTTTCTATAATCAATTACCATATTTTTCGGACTATAAAATGCACTATTTTTCCTCCAAAAAAGTGGAGAAAAATGGGGGATGCGTCTTATAGTCCAGATGTACCTGCTCTGGCTGTGGATGGGGAAGTGGGGGAGTGGCAGCGGTGGAGTAGTGGGTCATAGCAGGCAGGAGCCAAAAGATGCGGCTAACTCCATTGCCCACTGCTAAAGAGTGATTTAGCAAAAGCTGGCAATTGAATTACCGGCTTTTCTGCTATCTAGCTCTGTATTAAATAAATATACTGTATATATATGTTTTCTAGAATATTTGAGCCCATGGAACCATTATATGTCCATTTTGCAAGCCGGCAAGAAAATCTCGCCATACAGATGTCATACGGATGCCATACGGATATTTTTTTGAGAAAAAAATTGCATCCTTGCACTGCACATGGATCACTGTTCATGGGCAGCACGGTGGCGCAGTGGTTAGCACAGCAGCCTTGCAGCGCTGGGGTCCTGGGTTCTAATCCCACCCAGGACAACATCTGCAAAGAGTTTGTATGTTCTCTCCGTGTTTGCGTGGGTTTCCTCCGGGCACTCCGGTTTCCTCCCACATTCCAAAGACATACTGATAGGGATTCTAGATTGTGAGCCCCATCAGGGACAGTGATGATAATGTGTGCAAACTGTAAAGCGCTGCGGAATATGTTAGCGCTATATAAAAATAAAGATTATTATTATTATTATTATTATGAAACATTTGTGCGATTCTCATCCGTGTAAAGCGGACTGATTTTTTATATGTTGTGTGTGACTCCAGCCTCAGGAGAAAAGACATCAAGAAAAATGGAATCTATCAATGCATGCATATTACTGATCGAAAATTGTAAGAGATGATCCGATGCGGTAGCACAAGAGACTGGAAAAAAGTTTTCACTGAATGAGGACCAAACTTTGTAGTGCAATTTCTGTAACAGTTTACACCATGATCCAAATTATTATGTAAATTGGATTTAAGTGTCATAAAGATTAAATTGTTTTGTTCTTCAAAAAAACTCACGGATGGTATTGTGTCTCAGGGCTCAATGGATCACTAAAATCAATCTTAAACACCAGTTAAACACATGTGATAATTAGTTTTCCGGGTGATTCTAATTAAAGGAAAACTACTTAAAAATGATGGTCCACATTATTAAGCAGGCCACAGTTTTCAAGCAACATAGGAAAGAAAAAGGATCTATCTGCTGCCGAAAAGCATCAAATAGTGCAATACCTTGGTCAAGAGATGAAAACATTAGATATTTCCCGAAAACTTAAGCGTGATCATCGTACTGTTAAGCGATTTGTGGCTGAATCTGAGCATAGACGTGTTCGTGCTGATAAAGGCATAATGAGGAAGGTTTCTGCCAGGCAAGTTCATCGGATTAAGAGAGCAGCTGCTAAAAAGCCATTACAAACCAGCAAACAGATATCTGAAGCTGCTGGTGCCTCTGGAGTCCCTCGAACCTCAAGGTGTAGGATCCTTTAAAGGCTTGCTTTGGTTCATAAACCTACTATTCGGCCACTCCTAAACAGTGTTCACAAGTAGAAATAGTTGCAGTGGGCCCAGACACACATGAAGACTAATTTTCAAACAGTCTTGTGTACTGATGAGTGTCGAGCAATACTGGATGGTCCAGATGGATGGAGTAGTGGATGGTTGGTGGATGGCCACCATGTCCCAACAATGCTGCGACTTCAGCAAGGAGATGGAGGAGTCATGTTTTGGACCAGAATCATGGGCAAACAGCTGGTAGGGCCTTTAAGGTGCCTGAAAGTGTGAAAATTACCTCTGCAAAGTATTTAGAGTTTCTGACTGACAACTTTCTTCCATGGTATAAAAAGCAGAAACATGCCTTTAGGAGCAAAATCATCTTCATGCATGACAATGCACCATCTCATGCTGGAAAGAGAAGGAGATCCAGCTCAACGAAATAGTGAAAAATCCATAATTTATTTCACTTAAAATATAGTGAAAGGACAAAACATCAGCATACAGGATCTCCTTCTCTTTCCTGTTCGTCCACGCCCTGACACAGCAGTTCCGTGCTCCGAGCTCTTGGGAATTTCGGTATGGTGAGCTGGATTTTGTTTTTTCCACCATCTCATGCTGCAAAGAATACCTCTGAGTCATTGGCTGCTAAAAGGAGATAAACTCATGGTGTGGCCACCATCTTCCCCTGACCTCAACCCTATAGAGAACCATTGTAGTACCATCAAGCAAAAGATCTATGAGGGTGAGAGGCAGTTCACATCAAAACAGCAGCTCTGGGAGGTTATTCTGACTTCATGCAAATAAATACAAGCAGAAACTCTCCAAAAACTCACAATTTCAATGGATGCAAGAATTGTGAAGGTGATATCAAAGAAGGGTTCCTATGTTAACCTGTAACTTGGCCTGTTAGGATGATTTGGAGTTAAATAGCTTTTTTGTTTAGTGAATGTGACCTCCTAATGCTGCAAATTCCACAAATGAGCATTTTCAGTTCTTTAAAACATATCAAATGTTTAGAAATTCTACTGTGCCTAATAATTTGGAACAGTGCATTTTGAGTTTTTATTCATTTTGGAGATTATACTGTTATCACTGGGAGGTTTCTTCAATAAAATTCGATGTATACTCTAATGAGTGATGAGTTTTATTAGACTGACTGTCATTTGCACCGACCATTTAGGAAAATCCGAGAAAAATATAATTTGCATAATAATTTGTAACATGGCGTATACTTCACAATAATGTTTGGACATGTTTTAGTTATTTTAATTGTTGCTAAGTTTTCTCTAAATATATTTGCAAAAATAATGTTTCAAAGTACTGAAACTTTTATACATTAATTATATGTAACTGTAAAGGAAAACTCTAATAACATAAAAACAAGAGCCAAACTAAAAAAATGTAATTGTCAGATTTCAATGCAGTGCAATGTACCGTATAAACTCGAGTATAAGCCGACCCAAGTATAAGCTGACCCCCCTAATTTTGCCACAAAAAACTGGGAAAACTTATTGACTCGAGTATAAGCCTAGGGTGGAAAATGCAGCAGCTACCGGTGAATTTCAAAAATAACTAGATGGGTATTTCCTGAAGGAACTACAGATAGTGCTTTGGAATGGTGCCCGGGCTGCCCCTGCAAGAGTTTTACACGTGGATGCCCTTCAGGACCGATTTGGTGGGCGGGGCACCTCAGGTGCCGATTTGGTGGGTGGGGTCACTCTGGGTCCGATTTGGTGGGCGGAGTCACTCTGGGTCCGATTTGGTGGGCGGGGCCCCTCAGGGTCCGATTTGGTGGGCGGGGCCCCTCAGGATCCGATTTGGTGGGCGGGGCCCCTCAGGGTCCGATTTGGTGGGCGGGGCCCCTCAGGGTCCGATTTGGTGGGCGGGGTCCCTCAGGGTCCGATTTGGTGGCCGGGGCATCTCAGGGGCCGATTTGGTGGGCGGTTCCCCTCAGGGTCCGATTTGGTGGGCGGGGTCACTCTGGGTCCGATTTGGTGGGCAGTGCCCCTCAGGGTCCGATTTGGTGGGCGGGGCCCCTCAGGGTCCGATTTGGTGGGCGGGGCCCCTCTGGGTACGATTTGGTGGGCGGGGCCCCTCATGGTCCGATTTGGTGGGCGGGGCATCTCAGGGGCCGATTTGGTGGGCGGGGCCCCTCAGGGTCCGATTTGGTGGGCGGGGCCCCTCAGGGTCTGATTTGGTGGGCGGGGTCACTTTGGGTCCAATTTGGTGGGCGGTGTCACTCTGGGTCCGATTTGGTGGGCGGGGTCACTCTGGGTCCGATTTGGTGGGCGGGGTCACTCTGGGTCCGATTTGGTGGGTTGGGTCACTCTGGGTCCGATTTGGTGGGCGAGGTCACTCTGGGTCCGATTTGGTGGGCGGGGTCACTTTGGGTCCGATTTGGTGGGCGGGGTCACTCTGGGTCCGATTTGGTGGGCGGGGTCACTCTGGGTCCGATTTGGTGGGCGGGGTCACTCTGGGTCCGATTTTGTGGGCGGGGTCACTCTGAGTCCGATTTGGTGGGCGGGGTCACTCAGGTCCGATTTGGTGGGCGGGGTCACTCTGGGTCCGATTTGGGGGGCGGGGCCTCTCGGGGTCCGATTTGGGGTCCGATTTGGTGGGCGGGGTCCGATTTGGTGGGCGGGGCCCCTCGGGGTCCGATTTGGTGGGCGGTTCCCCTCTGGGTCCTATTTGGTGGGCGGGGTCACACTGGGTCCAATTTGGTGGGCGGGGTCAATCTGGGTCAGATTTGGTGTGCGGGGTCAATCTGGGTCTGATTTTGTGGGCGGGGTCACTCGGGTCTGATTTGGGAGGCGGGGAACCTTGGGGTCCGATTTGGTGGGCGGGGCCACTCGGGGTCCGATTTCGTGGGCAGGGTCACTTGGGGTCCGATTTGGTGGGCGGGGCCCCTCAGGGTCCGATTTGGTGGGCGGGGCCCCTCAGGGTCCGATTTGGTGGGCGGGGCCCCTCAGGGTCCGATTTGGTGGGCGGGGCCCCTCAGGGACAGATTTGGTGGGCGGGGCCCCTCAGGGACCTATTTGGTGGGCGGGGTCACTCTGGGTCCGGTTTGGTGGGCGGGGTCACTCTGGGTCCGGTTTGGTGGGCTGGGCACCTCAGGGTCAGATTTGGTGTGTGGGTCACTTTAAGAGCTGATATTATCTGGCAAAACTGTGTCCTGGTGGGGTCATGTAGAGTTCGTAGGCATTGGCATAGTTACTGGGTCTGACTGCACATAGCAATGAGCTAATCAGCCAGGTGGCAGTTGGCAGTTATTTTGAAATTGCCTCAGAAATCAGCCATTGGAACAATTTCCCCATTGAAATGCATTAAGACAAAATTTTCAAACGCCAATTGCGCCAAAACTACATATCCGATCGACACGAAAAATACTTAGCACACCTGCCAGGAACGCTGGCTTCGAAATGACGCCTCACTGGAGTCTGTGCGTGCAGCGGTTCGGGCCGCATTAATTGCGGACTGAATAATAATAAGAAGAATAAGTTGACTACGGTGGAATAACAATATAGTGCTTTGTCCCAAAGCACTATAAAAATAGATGCTCCATACCGTTCATTACTGCCCCATAGCTGTGCCATATAGTGCTCTGCACCGTTCATTCTTGCCCCATAACTGTGCCATATAGTGCTCTGCACCGTTCATTCTTGCCCCATAACTGTGCCATATAGTGCTCTGCACCGTTCATTCTTGCCCCATAACTGTGCCATATAGTGCTCTGCACCGTTCTTTCTTGCCCCATAGCTGTGCCATATAGTGCTCTGCACCGTTCATTCTTGCCCCATAACTGTGCCATATAATGCTCTGCACCGTTCTTTCTTGCCCCATAGCTGTGCCATATAGTGCTCTGCACCGTTCATTCTTGCCCCATAACTGTGCCATATAGTGCTCTGCACCGTTCATTTTTGCCCCATAGCTGTGCCATATAGTGCTCTGCACCGTTCTTTCTTGCCCCATAGCTGTGCCATATAGTGCTCTGCACCATTCATTATTGCCCCATAGCT
Organism: Ranitomeya imitator; assembly: GCF_032444005.1. Lineage (NCBI taxonomy): Eukaryota > Metazoa > Chordata > Amphibia > Anura > Dendrobatidae > Ranitomeya > Ranitomeya imitator. Next base: position 601,879,513 of record NC_091284.1, read on the forward strand.
GTGCCATATAGTGCTCTGCACCATTCATTCTTGCCCCATAACTGCCATATAGTGCTCTGCACCGTTCTTTCTTGCCCCATAGCTGTGCCATATAGTGCTCTGCACCGTTCATTATTGCCCCATAGCTCTGCCATATAGTGCTCTGCACCGTTCATTATTGTCCCATAGCTGTGCCATATAGTGTTCTGCACCATTCATTATTGCCCCATAGATGTGCCATATAGTGCTCTGCACCGTTCATTATTGCCCCATAGATGTGCCATATAGTGCTCTGCACCGTTCATTATTGCCCCATAGCTGTGCCATATAGTGCTCTGCACCGTTCATTATTGCCCCATAGATGTGCCATATAGTGCTCTGCACCGTTCATTATTGCCCCATAGCTGTGCCATATAGTGCTCTGCACCATTCATTCTTGCCCCATAACTGCCATATAGTGCTCTGCACCGTTCATATTTCCCCATAGCTCTGCCCCATATAGTGCTCTGCGCCGTTCATTATTGCCCCATAGCTCTGCCATATAGTGCTCTGCACCGTTCTTTCTTGCCCCATAGCTGTGCCATATAGTACTCTGCACCGTTCATTTTTGCCCCATAGATGCTCCATATAAAGCTGTGCCATTGCTGCTGCTGCAATAATAAAAAAAAAAAAAAAGCCATACTCACCTCTCTTGATTGCAGCTCCTGGCGTCTCGTTCCGGCATATCTGTGCACTGACTGATCAGGCAGAGGGCGCCGCGCACACTATATGCGTCATCGCGCCCTCTGACCTGAACAGTCACAGCGCAGAGACGCCGGGAAGACGGAGCGGCACCGGGAAGATGGAGCGGCGCCCGGCAGCTGGAACGGGGACAGGTGAATATAATACTCACCTAGTCCTGCCGCTCCTGACGCTGCCCCTGCCTGTCACACTGTCCCCGGGTGCCGCAGCTCTTCCTGTCAGCGGTCACTGGCACCGCTCAGAGGAATGAATATGTGGCTCCACCCCTATGGGAGTGGAGTCCATATTCATGAGTTTAATGAGCGGTCCCACGTGACCGCTGAAGAGGGGAAGAGCTGCAGCACCTGGAGACCGTGGGACGGGCAGAGGGAACGTCAGGAGCGCCGGGACTAGGTGAGTATGCCTCAGCACCCTCTCCCCCTCACCCGCCGACCCTGCCACCCACCGTGACTCGAGTATAAGCCGAGAGGGGCACTTTCAGCCCAAAAATTTGGGCTGAAAATCTCGGCTTATACTCGAGTATATACGGTACTTGAAAACGGGAATTTTTTTTTTTACCTTTTTCTCTAAATGCTAAAACTGACCTGCCATTATGATTCTCCAGGTCATTACGGGTTAATAAACATGAAACATGTATAGGCTCATTTTTATTTAAGTGGTGAACATTTTTTACAAACTTTGTTAAAAAAATGTGCTCCATTTTCTGATACCCTTAATGTCTACATTTTTCATGATAACGGGTTGGGTGAGGGCTTGTTTTTTGCGTGTCAAGCTGACGTTTTTAATTATACCATTTTTGTGAAGAAACTATCTTTTAATCACCCATTAAGGCATTTTAATGCAATGTTGCGGCGACCAAAAAAATGTAATTCTGGGGTTTTGACTTTTTTCTTGTTATGCCGTTTATCAATTGGGTTAATTCTTTTCTTATATTGATAGATCTGGCAATTCTGAATGCAGCAGTACCAAATATGTGTATATTTGATTTTTTTTATTGTTTGATTTTGAATGGGGCAAAAGGAGGGTGATTTGATCTTTTTTATTTTTTTTATTTTTTTTATATTTTAAAAACATTTTATTTTACTATTTGCATGCTTCAATAGTCTCCATGGGAGACTAGAAGTTGCCATAATCCGGTTGGCTCTGCTACATACAGGCAATGATCAGATCGCCTGTATGTAGTAGAATTGCTGACTTGCTATGAGTGCCTGCTATAGCAAGCACCCAATGAGTGCAATTTCTGGTGTGCTTGCTGGAAATGCAGGTTAAATACCTCTGACAGAGTTTGACAGCGGCATTCAACAAGTTAACAGCCATGTGTGGATCGTGATTCCACCCACGGCTGTTATAGTCACATGTCAGCAATTCAAAACAGCTGACATGTGCTGGAAAAGATGTGGGCTCAGCGCTGGAGCCCACATCAAAGGGAGAGAGTCTGACATCGGCATACTATTACAACCGATGTAGGAAAGGGGTTAAAAACCATTTCAGTTGATTTCCTGATAAAAGTGCTTTATATGCTTCATTGCATGAGATGGACAATCAGCCTTTATAACTGGATGACATGGAGCATGAGGAGTTTTTTGATATTTACATACTGCCAGTATCTTGGCTGATTGTAAGACAGGCACTGATTGAGCCTTTTTTTTAATATCATCTTATAGAGGAATCAGGATGCATTAAGCTGCGCCTTCCCAAATAGGCGCCACCTCAATACTTTATTTGTTTACGCTTAGTTACCATGGCGCCCAGTATGTCTGGGTTTATGGCATCTTCAACACAGCCCAGTGTAAGGCAGGCATTGGCTGCGCCTGCGCAGTACTGTTCAAAGTAGGAATTATTATGGTCCGATGTTCTTTATGTGAACACGCAGTGTAAGACAGGCATTGGTTACGCCGGCGCAGTACTGTCCAAAGCAGGAATCACTGTGTTCTGACGTTCTTTATGTGAACATGTAGGTGCTATTTTCAGCTTTATATATGTGGGGCTATTATGATCTTACAGCACAGGGCGGACATTTGAGATGCATGCACAGTCTAGTTCCTTGGTATTTATACAGTGCCAGTGTCCTGATTGATCAAAAGACAGGCACTTACTGAGCCTGCGTTATACCCTCTCATAGATGAATTGTTATGCCCATTTGTATGACCTTTACTTTTTCTCTTGTGTCCTTTGGTTATGGAGCATGAGGAGGACATGATGTAAATGCCTAGCTTTGTTGCTACCTCTGCAAGTCAGTGGTAGGGGCACTTGCAGTGGTTTTGACACTCTGACTAAGGGCAAAATCTGGAGCTGAGAACTGGGGGTTGGCACAGGAAGCTTAGAACAGTTTATCATTGAGACAACTGTGTTCCAAATAATGGATAATATTGCTAATTGAGAACCAGATGGGTGCCGAAGACGTAATGTCATCAGAGAGTGGTGGTGTTGGAGCCAACATTAAAGAGCAGAGCCAATATCCAGATGTGGTATCATCTAAGGTAAGAAATGTTTCTTCTGCCATGAACTTGCGAGAAGGTGTTGTCAGGACTGACAGTTGTGTAAAAGACTCAACAGTGCCTGAACACTGTCACAATGGTAGTGATTGCCTTGTGAAGTTATCTACGGTGTGGGAATATTTTCCACATTGCCAGTGGACCAATTCATCACATTATACATGCTGTGTTGTTGGAAAACAGTAACAAAATCACTCTGATAAAAATGAACAAAGTTTGGATTAGCACTGACTTTTCCACACAACCAGATGACAGAATTACATAAAGTTTTGTATATTTCAATATTTTAATGAGGCCTACAGGTTGTTGCCTTTAAGGGTCTATGGATGACTGGATAACCTTACTTATAATTTTTTCCTGGTTTTGCATTGTGTGCAAAGCCTTTATGAGTGCAGAAGTGAAAAACTACCCTTTCTCAATTTTTCTGAGGCAGTCCAGTTGGTGCCTTGAAGGGTGTATTGTTTTTTTGCAGGCTTTCTACTGTGCGCAGAGCCTTTGAGTATAGTAGTGCCACAACTACACTTTCTTAAAATTTGAATGAAGCACTACAGTTGGTGGTGTATGGATGACCCTGCTTACAATTTTTGGCAAGCTTTGCACTGTATGCAGAGCTTTTATGAGTGTAGAAGTACCAGAGCTTCACTTTGTTCACAATATTGGAAAGAAGTAGCATAGTTGGTGCCTTGAAGGTTGTATGGATGACCATGCATGTAATATTTGGCAGGCTTTGCACTTAGTTTATAGCCTTTATGAATGTATGAGTACCAGTACATGACCATTTGATCAGAATGTGTATGAGACCCTCCTTTATAATAATAATAATTTTATCTCTATAGCGCCAACATATTACACAGCACTTTACATTTTAGAGAAGACTTGTACAGACAATAAAAGACTTTACAGAAAACCAATAGTCGCATAAATCAACAGATACCAAGAGGAGTGAGGGCCCTGCTTGCAAACTTACAATCTATTCAGAAAAAGGGGAGGCAAAAAGCGTGGATGGTAACAATTGCTTATGTTGTATAGTCCTGCCACCAATATAATAAATAGGGTGTTCACTAGTGTTGAGCGATACCGTCCGATACTTGAAAGTATCGGTATCGGATAGTATCGGCCGATACCCGAAAAATATCGGATATCGCCGATACCGATATCCGATACCAATACAAGTCAATGGGACATCAAGTATCGGAAGGTATTCTCATGGTTCCCAGGGTCTGAAGGAGAGGAAACTCTCCTTCAGGCCCTGGGATCCATAGGGATGTGTAAAATAAAGAATTAAAATAAAAAATATTGATATATTTACCTCTCTGGCGGCCCCTGAACTCAGCGCGGGTAACCGGCAGGCATCTTTGTTCAAAATCAGCGCTTTTAGGACCTGAGAAACACGTCCCGGCTTCTGATTGGTCGCGGGCCGCCCATGTGACCGGCACGCGACCAATCACAAGCCGCGACGTCACCGCAAGCTATTAGCGCGCTCTTTTTTGAAAAATGAGCGCGTTAATGACTTTCAAAGACGTAGCGGCTTGTGATTGGTCGCGGCCACGCGACCAATCACAAGCCGCGACGTCACCGCAAGCTATTAACGCGCTCATTTTTAAAAATGAGCGCGTTAATGGCTTTCAAATACGTAGCGGCTTGTGATTGGTCGCGTAGCCGCGACCAATCACAAGCCGCGACGCCACCGCAAGCTATTAACGCGCTCATTTTTAAAAATGAGCGCGTTAATGGCTTTCAAATACGTAGCGGCTTGTGATTGGTCGCGTAGCCGCGACCAATCACAAGCCGCGATGCCACCGCAAGCTATTAACGCGCTCATTTTTAAAAATGAGCGCGTTAATGGCTTTCAAATACGTAGCGGCTTGTGATTGGTCGCGTAGCCGCGACCAATCACAAGCCGCGACGTCACCGCAAGCTATTAACGCGCTCATTTTTAAAAATGAGCGCGTTAATGACTTTCAAAGACGTAGCGGCTTGTGATTGGTCGCGGCTACGCGACCAATCACAAGCCGCCACGTATTTGAAAGCCATTAACGCGCTCATTTTTAAAAATGAGCGCGTTAATAGCTTGCGGTGGCGTCGCGGCTTGTGATTGGTCGCGGCTACGCGACCAATCACAAGCCGCTACGTATTTGAAAGCCATTAACGCGCTCATTTTTAAAAATGAGCGCGTTAATAGCTTGCGGTGACGTCGCGGCTTGTGATTGGTCGCGTGGCCGCGACCAATCACAAGCCGCTACGTCTTTGAAAGTCATTAACGCGCTCATTTTTCAAAAAAGAGCGCGCTAATAGCTTGCGGTGACGTCGCGGCTTGTGATTGGTCGCGTGCCGGTCACATGGGCGGCCCGCGACCAATCAGAAGCCGGGACGTGATTCTCAGGTCCTAAAAGCGCTGATTTTGAACAAAGAAGCCTGCCGCTTACCCGCGCTGAGTTCAGGGGCCGCCGGAGAGGTAAATATATCAATATTTTTTATTTTAATTCTTTATTTTACACATCTCTATGTATCCGATACCGATACCCGATACCACAAAAGTATCGGATCTCGGTATCGGAATTCCGATACCGCAAGTATCGGCCGATACCCGATACTTGCGGTATCGGAATGCTCAACACTAGTGTTCACGTAATGTTGCATGAAACGGTTACCAACCAATACATGTATGAACACAGAAAGCTATTAAATGCAACTGGTGCTCGTGTTTCTATTATACTTTTCCTCTGATTGTTCCACTCCTAATTTTGGCTTACAAATACTGATGTAAAATAATGACCAAATAATGAATGTGGTCTAAGAGTAACCAATTTCCAATGCCACTAGAATAATAAAGATCAAAATGTATTTCTTGACTTGAATGAAAACCAGACAAGGTATATTGCATATATTTGCTGGAAGATAGCTTAATTTTATAAGACTTTAACCCCTTTATCCCCGAAGTTGGTTTGCACGTTAATGAACAGGCTAATTTTTACAATTCTGACCACTGTAACTTTATGTAATAGCTATGAAACACTTCAGCAGGTCCTGGTGATTCTGACAATTGACATATTGTACTGACATATTGTACTTCATGATAGTGGTAAAATTTCTTTGATATAACTTTGTGCTTATTTGTAAAAAAAAAAAAAAAACGAGAAAATTTAGAAAATTTAGAAATTTTCAAACTTTTGAATTTTAATGCCCTTAAATCACAGAGATATGGTACACAAAATAGTTCATAAATAACATTTCCTATGTGTCTACTGTACAACAGCACAATTTTGAAACCAACTTTTTTTTGTTTAGAAGTTCTACGGGTTAAAAGTTGACGAGTGATTCTTCATTTTTCCAACAAAATTTACAAAACCATTTTTCAAGGGACCACCTCATATTTGAAGTGACTTTGAGGGGTCATATGATAAAAAATTCCCAAATGTGACACCATTCTAAAAACTGCACACTTCATGGTGCTCAAATTAATGTTCAAGTATTTTATTAACCCTTCAGATGCTTCACAGAAATTTTTGGAATCTGGAAAAAAATGAACATTTAACTTTTTTCGCAAAAAAATTACTGCAGATCCATTTTTTTATTTGGACAAAAGTAACAGGAAAAAATGGACCCCAAAATTTGTTGTGTAATTTTTCCTGAACATAGCAATACCCCATATGAGGGGAAAAACTACTGTTTGGATGCACGGCAGAGCTCGGAAGGGAAGGAGCACCATTTGACTTTATGAATGCAAAATTTGCTGGAACAATTGGTGGATGCCATGTCGCATTCGGAGAGTCCCTGATGTGCCTAAACAGTGAAAATTCCCCACAAGTTACACCATTTTGGAAACTAGAGAAAAGCGAACGGAGGTATCATTTATGCGCTGCTGCGCAGGCATGTCCTTAGAATAAAGAAATTTATTAGAAAAGGTTAAAAGTCAACGCGTTTCGAGGTCATGCAGGATCTCTTCATCAGAACAAAATCTCAGTTTTTATTCTAAGGATATTTCATCTCAGCAGCGCAAAAGTGATACCTCCATTTGCTTTTCTCTTATTCCTGTGGTCGTCCTCTCGAACGGTATCTGTGCAGCAGCTGATGCATGCTGCTTGTGTGTTGCCATTGAGCAACTCAGCAAGGTGAGTGTATCTCCCCTTTTTCCTGACACCCCATTGTCATTGGATAAGACCCTATTGCGCTTTTTCTCTCCCAGTTTTAATTCGTACTCTTCTTGTAAACTAGACACCTCAGGGAACTCATTTAGATGTGTGGTTAGCACATTGAACACAGAAGTTTATAATGTCGAGCCGTAAAAATGAAAAAAATCACATTTTCTCCACAAATATGTTTTAGCTCCAAATGTTGCATTTTCATAAGGGTAAAAGGAGAAATTGCACTATACAATTTGTTGTACAATATCTCCTGAGTTCACCGATACCCCATATGTGGGAGAAAACTACTTTTTTGCACACGGCAGGGCTCAGAAGTGGAGGAGCGCTATTTGAATATAAAATTTGATGGAATAATTAGCGGATGCCATGTCGCATTTTGAGAGCCCCTGGTGTGCCTAAACAGTAGAAACCCCTCACAAGTGACCTCATTTTAGAAACTAGACCCCTCGGGGAACTAATCTAGATGTGTGTTGAGCACCTCTAACCCCCAAGTGTGTCACAGAAATTTATTATGTTGAGCTATGAAAATAAAAAATCACATTTTTACCACAAGAATGTTCTTTTAGCCCATTTTTTTTATTTTCAAAAGAGTAACAGGAGAAAATGCACCATAAAATTTGTTGTACAAAAGCTACTGTTTGTTCGCATGGCAGAGCTTGGAATAGACAGAGCACCATTTGACTTTTTTCATGCAAAATTTGCTGGAATCAATAGCGAATGCAGTATCAATTTTGGAGAGCTCCTGATGTGCCTAAACAGTTTAAACCCCTACAAGTCACTCCACTTTAGAGCCTAAACCCCTCAAAGAACTTATCTAGATGTGTGGTGAATACCTTGAACCCGAGGAACATTTGGATTTTATTTTGGATGTTCAATCTCTCAATGTAAAAAATTAACCAACCCTTAACCCCTTTACCCCCAAGGGTGGTTTGCACGTTAATGACCGGGCCAATTTTTACAATTCTGACCACTGTCCCTTTATGAGGTTATAACTCTGGAACGCTTCAACGGATCCCAGTGAATCTGACATTGTTTTCTCGTGACATATTGTACTTCATGACAATGGTAAAAATTCTTTGATAGTACCTGCGTTTATTTGTGAAAAAAACGGAAATTTGGCGAAAATTATGAAAATTTCGCAATTTTCCAACTTTGAATTTTTATGCAATTAAATCACAGATATATGTCACACAAAATACTTAATAAGTAACATTTCCCACATGTCTACTTTACATCAGCACAATTTTGGAACCAAAATTTTTTTTTGTTAGGGAGTTATAAGGGTGAAAATTTGACCAGCAATTTCTCATTTCTACAACACCATTTTTTTTTAGGGACCACATCTCATTTGAAGTCATTTTGAGGGGTCTATATGATAGAAAATACCCAAGTGTGACACCATTCTAAAAACTACACCCCTCAAGGTGCTTAAAACCACATTCAAGAAGTTTATTAACCCTTCTGGTGCTTCACAAGAATTTTTTGAATGTTTAAATAAAAATGAACATTTAACTTTTTTTCACAAAAAATTTAATTTAGCTCCAATTTGTTTTATTTTACCAAGGGTAACAGGAGAAAATGGACCGCAATCATTGTTGTACAATTTGTCCTGAGTACGCCAATACCCCACATGTGGGGGTAAACCACTGTTTGGGCGCATGGCACAGCTCGGAAGCGAAGGAGCGCCATTTGACTTTTCAATGCAAAATTGACAGGAATTGAGATGGGACACCATGTTTCGTTTGGAGAGCCCCTGATGTGCCTAAACATTGAAACCCCCCACAAGTGACACCATTTTGGAAAGTAGACCCCCTAAGGAACTTATATAGAGGTGTGGTGAGCTCTTTCACCCACCAAGTGCTTCACAGAAGTTTATAATGTAGAACCGTAAAAATAAAAAATCATATTTTTTCACACAAATTATCTTTTCGCCCCCAATTTTTTATTTTTCCAAGGGTAAGAGAAGAAATTGGACCCCAATAGTTGTTGTACAATTTGTCCTGAGTAAGCTGATATCCCATATGTGGGGGTAAACCACTGTTTGGGCGGATGGGAGAGCTCGGAAGGGAAGGAGCGCCGTTTGACTTTTCAATGCAAAATTGACAGGAATTGAGATGAGACGCCATGTTGCGTTTGCAGAGCCCCTAATGTACCTAAATAGTAGAAACCACTCACAAGTGACACCATTTTGGAAAGTAGACCCCCTAAGGAACTTATCTAGATGTGTGGTGAGCGCTTTGACCCACCAAGGGCTTCACAGAGGTTTATAATGGAGAGCCGTAAAAATAAAACAAAAATTTTTTCCCACAAAAATTATTTTTTAGCCCCCAGTTTTGTATTTTCCCGAGGGTAACAGGAGAAATTGGACCCAAAAATGTGTTGTCCAATTTGTCCTGAGTGCGCTGATACCCCATATGTGGGGGGAAACCACTGTTTGGGCGCATGGGAGGGCTCGGAAGGGAAGGAGTGCCATTTGAATGCAGACTTAGATGGAATGGTCTGCAGGCGTCACATTGCGTTTGCAGAGCCCCTAATGTACCTAAACAGTAGAAACCCCCCACAAGTGACCCCATATTGGAAACTAGACCCCCCCGGGAACTTATCTAGATGTGTTGTGAGAACTTTGAACCCCAAGTGTTTCACTACAGTTTATAACGCAGAGCCGTAAAAATAAAAAATCTTTTTTTTCCCACAAAAATTATTTTTTAGCCCCCAGTTTTGTATTTTCCCAAGGGTAACAGGAGAAATTGGACCCCAACAGTTGTTGTCCTATTTGTCCTGAGTACGCTGATACCCCATATGTTGGGGTAAACCCCTGTTTGGGCACACGGGTGAGCTCGGAAGGAAAGAAGCACTGTTTTACTTTTTCAACGCAGAATTGGCTGGAATTGAGATCGGACGCCATGTCGCTTTTGGAGAGCCCCTGATGTGCCTAAACAGTGGAAACCCCCCAATTATAACTGAAACCCTAATCCAAACACTCCCCTAACCCTAATTCCAACGGTAACCCTAACCACACCTCTAACCCTGACACACCCTTAACCCTAATCCCAACCCTATTCCCAACTGTAAATGTAATCTAAACCCTAACTGTAACTTTAGCCCCAACCCTAACTGTAGCCCTAACCCTAGCCCTAACCCTAGCCCCAACCCTAACCCTAGCCCTAGCCCTAACCCTAGCCCTAACCCTAGCCCTAACCCTAGCCCTAACCCTAACCCTAGCCCTAACCCTAGCCCTAACCCTAACCCTAACCCTAGCCCTAACCCTAGCCCTAACCCTAGCCCTAGCCCTAACCCTAGCCCTAACCCTAGCCCTAACCCTAACACTAGCCCTAACCCTAGCCCTAACCCTAGCCCTAACCCTAGCCCTAATGGGAAAATGGAAATAAATACATTTTTTTATTTTTCCCTAACTAAGGGGGTGATGAAGGGGGGTTTGATTTACTTTTATAGCGGGTTTTTTAGCGGATTTTTATGATTGGCAGCCGTCACACACTGAAAGACGCTTTTTATTGCAAAAAATATTTTTTGCGTTACCACATTTTGAGAGCTATAATTTTTCCATATTTTGGTCCACACAGTCATGTGAGGTCTTGTTTTTTACGCGACGAGTTGACGTTTTTATTGGTAACATTTTCGGGCACGTGACATTTTTTGATCGCTTTTTATTCCGATTTTTGTGAGACAGAATGACCAAAAACCAGCTATTCATGAATTTCTTTTGGGGGAGGCGTTTATACCGTTCCGCGTTTGGTAAAATTGATAAAGCAGTTTTATTCTTCGGGTCAGTACGATTACAGCGACATCTCATTTATATCATTTTTTTATGTTTTGGCGCTTTTATACGATAAAAACTATTTTATAGAAAAAATAATTATTTTGGCATCGCTTTATTCTCAGGACTATAACTTTTTCATTTTTTTGCTGATGATGCTGTATGGTGGCTCGTTTTTTGCGGGACAAGATGACGCTTTCAGCGGTACCATGGTTGTTTATATCTGTCTTTTTGATCACGTGTTATTCCATTTTTTGTTCGGCGGTATGATAATAAAGCGTCGTTTTTTGCCTCGTTTTTTTTTTTTTTTTCTTACGGTGTTTACTGAAGGGGTTAACTAGTGTGCCAGTTTTATAGGGCGAGTCGATACGGACGCGGCGATACTAAATATGTGTACTTTTATTGTTTTTTTTTTATTTTATTTAGATGAAGAAATGTATTTATGGGAATATTTTTTTTTTTTTTTCATTATTTAGGAATATTTTTTTTTTATTTTTTTTACACATTTGGAAAATTTTTTTTTTACTTTTTTACTTTGTCCCAGGGGGGGACATCACAGATCAGTGATCTGACAGTTTGCACAGCACTCTGTCAGATCACTGATCTGACATGCAGCAGTGCAGCCTTCACAGTGCCTGCTCTGAGCAGGCTCTGTGAAGCCACCTCCCTCCCTGCATGACCCGGATCCGCGGCCATCTTGGATCCGGGACCTGGAGCAGGGAGGGAGGGCGGCAAGACCCTCGCAGCAACGCGATTACATCGCGTTGCTGCGGGGGTCTCAGGGAAGCCCGCAGGGAGCCCCCCTCCCTGCGCGGTGCTTCCCTGCACCGCCGGCACATCGCGATCATCTTTGATCGCGGTGTGCCGGGGGTTAATGTGCCGGGGGCGGTCCGTGACCGCTCCTGGCACATAGTGCCGGATGTCAGCTGCGATAGGCAGCTGACACCCGGCCGCGATCGGCGCCGCTCCCCCCGTGAGCGCTGCCGATCGCATATGACGTACTATTGCGTCCTTGGGAAGTAGGGCCCACCCCCCATGGACGCAATAGTACGTCTGATGGCAGAAAGGGGTTAAAATTATAGACTGTTTATTTCTTTGTCAGTGGGCAAGCTTACAAAATCAACAAGGGATCAAATAATTATTTCCATCACTGTATATCATAAAAGAACAGTGCCATAGCAATGTCCAGCTAATTCTTACTGGCATGCAAGATTCAGTTCATGTGCACTTCAGTGCAAAATTTAGTGCACTCTTGTGTTCAGAGCAACCCTTTACAATTGTTTATTTCTGACATTATTGTAAGGTAGATCATGTCCATTTTGGATGTAGTCTGCATCCTTTGTCAATCTTGTTCATTATAAGGAATCTGTTAGCAGGTTTTTGCTACCTTATCTGAGAGCCACATGATGTAGGCAAAGATACTCTGAATCCAAACATGTATCACTTAGTTTACTGGGTACAGCCGTTCTCACACAATCAGAATGTTTAGATTTAGCAATGCAGCAGAGCTCAATAATTTATCCTGTGCATACTGTGCATTTAATATATGCAATGGTGTGCTCATTGGTCTATGCAATTGTGATGTAATTCTCCTGGTAGCATTTGAAATTTGATATTGGGCCATTATGAATCATAATCTGTTACAGAAAATTGCTGTTTTGACTTGTGATATTTTGCTAAGGCATCCTGGCATAAAGCTATTTAAAGCAGTTAATTACTAGAAACTATAATTTGTCCTTGAACTATTTTACCTTTGCTATACTGTATAGATGTTCTTGTCTCAAGTGCTTTATAAGTGCTTCAAAAGGCTCAGTGTTTCATAAGTCATTACTGATATAATTATAATAAAAATAATAATGTGCATATTATTAAATTGTCATTTATCTCAATCTCAAGTGACTGGAAATTTACTTTAGGATTAATATCATTATTTAAATTGCATGAAAAGGAGGAACCACTTAATAAGACCATATTATTATTATTGTTGTAGTTGGCTATCTTTATCAGTGCCAGTGGAGTCGCATGTGTGACCTGCTGCTCTTCCATTCAAGCAGCAGAAAACAGTACATGGGTCCAGTGGTCTGTCAATCAATGGTAGTTTTGGCAATAGAACCCTTTCAAGTGAATAGAAAAACTGTAACTAGCACCAAGAAATATATTGAAAATTCAAAATTTATAAAAAAAACAAATTAATCCATCAAAAAGAACATGCGATAAAATAGGAAATCCGGAACATGAAGTAAACCTTACGTGTTTTGGACTTTAACCCCTTCTTGACATGTGCCTACAATCTACTGCTCTGTGGGAGCATTACATGTACGGCGGCACGATCGAGCGGCCTCACGCTGAGAGCTGCGGTGATCGTGTGCAGGTGTCAGCTCTGTGTGAGAGCTGACACCCCACAGCAATGCCCACCAATTGCGGGCATTTAACCCATCTGTTCCCACTGTCAGTACTGACAGCAGCATAAATGAGCATTGCGCATTGAACTCCTTCCATGTGCGCTTCCATTAGGACAACGCAATTGCGTTGTCCTAATGGTCTACTTGGAGACCCCTGGCCTCAAGATGGCCGCAGGGGCCTTTCGGGTCCTGCAGGGAAGGTGACATCCCAGTGTCTACATAGAGGTGGACCTGAGACAATTTCTTCCCTGCCTGTCAGTCACTGCTCCGATGATCTGCAGTGTAGATGCATTGCAGAACATCAGATCAGCGATCTGATGTAATGCAGTGATGTCCCCGGATGGGACAATGTAAAAAAATAAAAAAATATATATATTATAAAGTGTTAAAATATTTTTACAAAATCCCCAAATAAATAAAAAAGAATCAAATATTTTTTTCAAATAAATACATTTATTTATACAACCCCTGGCAAGAATTATGGAATTATCGCTAGTGATGAGCGAATATACTCGTTACTTGACATTTCTCGAGCACGCTCGGGTGTCTGAGTATTTTTTAGTGCTCGGAGATTCAGTTTTTCTTGCCGCAGCTGAATGATTTACATCTGTTAGCCAGTATAAGTACATGTGGGGTTTCCCTAACAACCAGGCAACCCCCACATGTACTTATGCCAATTGACTTTCATCCAGTCATCCACAGTCCACGATTGCTTTTCCTTAGTCCATTGTAACCTTGTTTTTTCTGTTCAGGTGTTAATGATGGCTTTCATTTAGCTTTTCTGTATGTAAATCCCATTTCCTTTAGGCAGTTTCTTACAGTTTGGTCACAGACGTTGACTCCAGTTTCAACCCATTCCTCATTTGTTTTGTTGTGCATTTCCTGTTTTGCAGACATATTGCTTTAAGTTTCTGATCTTGACACTTTGATGTCTTCCTTGGCCTACCAGTATGTTTGCCTTTAACAACCTTCCCATGTTGTTTGTATTTGGTCCAGTTTTTAGACCCAGCTGACTGTGAACAACCAACATCTTTTGCAACATTGTGTGATGATTTACCCTTTTTTGATAATCTTCTCCTTGGTTTCAATTGACATCTTTCTTGTTGGAGCCATGATTCATATCAGTCCACTTTGTGCAACAGCTCTCTAAGGTGTGATCACTCCTTTTTAGATGCAGACTAACAAGCAGATCTAATTTGATGCAGGTGTTATTTTTGGGTATGAATATTTACAGGGTGATTCCATAATTTTTCCTCAGAATTGAGTGATTCCATATTTTTTCTCTATGCTTGGTTAAAAATAGTAACCGTTACTGACTACCACATTTTTTGTTCTTGATTTCTTTTAGTGTTTCTTAAATCCAGAAACTTGCCATTTGAAATGACTTTAGTTTTGTGCAATGTCTATGATCTGATTTTTTTCTACAAAATTAATTGAACATCCTCCAAGGCCGGTGATTCCATAATTTTTGCCAGGGGTTGTATAAATAAAAAATAAACAGTAAAAGTACACGTATTTGGTATCACCGCATTCATAACAAACCAACCTATAAAACTGTCCAACTAGTTAACCCCTTCAGTAAACACCATAAAAAAATAAAAGACGAGGCAAAAAGCAGTGCTTTATCATCCACCGAACAAAAAGTACAATAAAACGCAATCAAAAAGACAAATTTAAATAAAAATGGTTCCTCTGAAAACGACATGTTGTCCCAAGTTGTCCCACAAAAAACAAGCTGCCATACAGCTCTATCAGCAGAAAAATAAAAAAAGATAGTTCTCAGAATAAAGCAATGCAAACATTATTTTTTCTATACTTTTTATTGTGTAAAAGTGGCAAAACATAAAAAAATATAAATTGAGTATCACTGTATTCGCACTGACCCAAAGAATAAGGCTATGTGCACACAGTCAGGATTTTTCGCAGTTTTTCGCTATAAAAACGCGATGAAACCACGAAAAAATGCATACATTAAGCATCCTACTATTAGAATACAATCCGCAATTTTTGTGCACATGTTGTGTTTTTTTCCGCGCCGGAATCGCATTCCGGAAAAAAATGCAGCATGTTTATTCCTACTCATAGGAATACATTGATCCGCTTACTTTCTGCATGTGGCTATGCCCACCATGCAGGAAGTAAGCGGATCATGTGGGGTTGGTACCCAGTGTGGAGGAGAGGATACTCTCCTCCAGGTCCTGGGAACCATGTAATTGTTAAAAAAAAAGAATTAAAATAATAAATCGTGATATTCTCACCTTCCGGCGTCCTTTAAAAAGGCAATTCCTGAATTGCTGGATTTTGTTCATTCTGTCTCCCAAAAATCAGAACAGAAAGTGATCAAAAAATATCATGTGTCCGAAAATGGTACCAATAAAAACGTCAGCTTGTCCCACAAAATACAAGCCATAACGTAGCTCTGTCGGCTGAAATATGGAAAAATTTTAGCTCTCAAAATATGATGATGCAAAAACTAGTTTTCACACTAAAAAAGGGTATCATAGTGTGTGACAGAAGCCAAACATAAAAACTCAATATAAATCAGGTATCGCTGTAATAACACCTACCCAAATAATAAAATCACCTAATCACTTTTACCGCAAGAAGAACGGCATAAAAAAATAAAACCAATTCTTCACATGCTGTTGATTTTTTCATTCTGCCTCCTAAAGATCGCAGTAAGGCTCGGCGCACATTTATCCTGTGCTCTGCTCTGAGCTCTTACACCGGGGTTTCCTTGTAAATCTCTGAAATACGTGATTCAGATGGAACCTCTGGCGGAAGACTCCCTATAATGAGGCAGATGGAGGCACTGTGGATGCCATAGAATCTGTGATCCGGCGGTGTCTATCTTTTTAGGATTGCATAAAAATGCCGTCGGCCACAGTTTTGTGCACTTCTGAAAAGGCCAGACGGAGTCCACAGTAACTATGCTGCCTCATTATAGTGAACGGATCCATCAGGGGTTTCATCTGTCACATCACTCAGAGATTTAAATGGAAACCCCAATGTAAGTGCTCAGCGTAGAGCACCGGATAAATCTGATATATTTTATGTAAAATGTTCCCAATAAAAGCTTCAACTCAATCCACAGAAAAGCAGGTGCCCACTCAGGTCTCTTATCTGTTTAAGGAAATATAGGGCTTCCATGTTACTGGTAGCACAAAGGTTCTGGAAAAGCTAAATGGCTCCTCGCCCCCCCAAATAAATTCAACAAATTCTCTGCTCCCAAATCAAACCAAAATGTCCCCCTCTTTTCTGAGCCCCAGTGTGCCTAAACCACATTTAGCGCCCACATGTTTGACATTTCTGTAATGATGAGAGCTGCCTAACTTATGTGTGCATGCCTCCAGACACTTGGGCTATCCATAATTTACTGTTGACTGCAATGTACTTGTCACTACAATGGCAGTTTGCAATTTACACTGAGCATCCACTGCTGATTGTTTTTAGAAAACACCAATGACGTCAAAATAGTCACTACACCTGTAGATAAATTCCCAAAGGGGCATCATTTCCAAAATGGGGTTATGTAAGGGGGATTCTGCTATTCTAGCACTATATGGAGTCCACAAACTATTCTAGGAAAATCTGCGCCCCAGGAGGGAAATAGCGCTCCATCTCTACCGAGTCTCTCCATATGGCTAAGCAGTACTGTATAGCCATCATATAGGGCATTTCTACATTCAGTAGAAATTGTGGGACACATTTTGGTGCCATTTTTAGTTTTCCCAGTATGAAAATATAAAATTTGGGGCTAAAACAATTTTGGTGGTAAAAATATAAATTATTTTTTTCCATTGCCTTATGGTATAAAATTCTGTGACACACCTGTGGTGTCAATATAATCACTGAACCCACAGATGAATTCATTGAGGGGTTTAGTTTGTAAAATGGGGGGTTCTACTGTTCTGGCACCTCAGGGACTCTGCCAGTGTGACATGGCACCCTCAAACCAGTGCAGCGAAATCTGCACTGTAATTATGGCGCTACTTCACTTCCGAGCTTTGCACTGTGCCTTGAAAGTATTTTTGACCACATGTGGGGTATCAGTGAGCTCAGGAGAAATTGCAAAACAATTTTGGGGTCCATTTTTTCCTGTTACCCCTGTGAAAATACAAAAAGATTTTTGTGGGAAAAATGTGATTTTTTATTTTCACGACTTACCGTTATA
The DNA here is from genome assembly GCF_032444005.1 of Ranitomeya imitator. Taxonomy (NCBI): domain Eukaryota; kingdom Metazoa; phylum Chordata; class Amphibia; order Anura; family Dendrobatidae; genus Ranitomeya; species Ranitomeya imitator. Next base: position 601,897,224 of record NC_091284.1, read on the forward strand.
AACTTCTGTGAAGCACCTGGGGGTTCAACGTGTTCAATACACATCAAGATAAGTTCCCAAAGAGTTCTGGTTTCCAAAATAGTGTCACTTGTTGGTGGTTTCCTCTGTTTAGGCACAACAGTGGGTTGGTTTCCACACGTGACAAGGTATCCGCTAATTATTCCAGTAAATTATACATTGAAAAAATCAAATGACACTCCTTACTTTCCAAGCCCTGCCGTGCACCCAAACAGTTCTTTTCCTCCACATATTGGGTATCTGCACACTCTGGATAAATTGCACAACTGTATGGAGCAATTTCTCCTTTTCCCCTTATAAAAATGCAAAATTTGGAGCTAAAAAATATTTTTGCGCTAAAAATGTGATTTTTTTTTTCCCGGCTCTACGTTATAAACTTCTGACAAGCACCTGTGGATTCAAGGTGCTCAATACATGTCTAGATAAGTTCCCTAATGGGTCTAGTTTCCAAAATGGTGTCACTTGTTTGGGGTTACCACTGTTTAGGCACATCAGGGGCTCTCCAAACATGACATGACGTCAGCTAATTATGCCAGTAAATTTTGCAGTGAAAAATTAAAATGGTGCACCTTCCTTTCCGAGCCCTGCCATGATCCGAAACAATATATTTTCCCCACATTTGGGGTATCGGTATACTCAGGTCAAATTGCACAACAAATTGTATGGTCCATTTTCTCCAGTTATCCTTGCAAAAGTAAAAAAAATAGGTCTAAAAAATTTTTTGTCAAAGAAAAATAAATGTTTATTTTTTCCATCCACATTCCAAAAATTCCAGTGAAGCACCTGAAGGGTTAATAAACTTCTTGAATATGGTTTTGAATACCCTGAAGGGTGCAGTTTCTAGAATGGTGTCATTTTGGGGTATTTTCTGTCATTTGGGAACCTCAAAGTCACTTCAAATGTGAGGTGGACACTAAAAAAATTGTTTTGCAAATTTTGTTGTAAAAATGAGAAATCGCTGGTCAAATTTTAACCCTTATAACTTCCTAACAAAAAATTGTGTTTCAAAAATTGTAAAGTAGACATGTGGGAAATGTTATTTATTAACTGTTTTGTGCAATGTGACTCTCTGAGTTAAGGGCATAAAAATTAAAATTTGAAAATTGTGAAATTTTCAATATTTTCGTCAAATTTCCATTTTTTCACAAATAAGTGCAAGTCGTATCAAATAAATGTTATTACTATCATGAAGTACAATATGTCACAAGAAAACACTCTCAGAATCAGTGGGATTCATTGAAGTGCTCCAGAGTTATGACCTCATAAAGTGATAGTGGTCAGAAATGTAAAAATTGGCCTGTCAGGAAGGTGAAAACAAGCTTCGGGGCAAAGGCGTTAAAAGGGCCTTGAGTAAGGACTTGTTACAGCCTGATATGTGTAAGCTTTAATTCTGTTTTATTGAGTGTACTTTTGGTAGATATTTTTTAATAAACATGGAATTTTTAATGAATTTATTTTGTATTGGATTAAAGTTTTTATTTTTCTAGTGTTACTTAAGGTTAATAGCCTTGGAGAATCCGAGCATCTACTATTTTGTATTTTGCAAGTATGTCTTCTGGTGTAGTGGTGAGTTGAAGTTCATTCTTTTCTACTTCTTAGTGGATAGTTGATAACTTGCTTAGACAAGATTACTGTCACGCTGCAGCTATGCAGGTTACTGCAACTTCCACTAGATGGCAATAGAGTGGAAGGATAGTAACAAGTCTGTAAGAGCAGACCGGCAGTGCTGCAATGAAGCTACCACCAGGTGGCAGCAGAATAGTCAAACAAGCTGAGTCAAAACCTAGACCATCACACAGTAAAAAGGGAAAAACAAGCACAGAGTCAGTGAAGAGCCAAAGGGTCAATACCAGATAAAAGGTGGAAGTAGCAGGGACCAGAGGTAAAGTCAAGTCAGAGTCTAAGCCAAGTCAAACACTGGGAAATCCAACAGCAATCAGGAAAACACTAAGACAGGATGGGTAGGGAAGGAGGAATAGAGATGGGCAAGGACAGAAAGTGCAGCATGACCAATCAGGGTATTAGATACACACTCCGTAGGCAGAAAATATAACTGACACTGCCTACAGGATGCAGTGGAGCTAGATAGTAAACCTGATCCCAGAATGTGGCAGTACAGGAAAAGAGCAGACAGGACTCAAAACTCAGACTGGATCATGACAAATACCCAATAAAGTATATAGGTTTTTTTTAGCATGCAAGTTATTCAAAAAACAAATCCAACTGATTGGAGTTGCATCATTTACTTCATTAGATTTATTAATTTCCCCATATGTTGCTTGTTAGACCAAAGTTTACAGAATCTATAAGGTTTCTTTTATTTATCTTAAAAAAGGGTATATTTCTGAAAAATACACAGTTTGTGGTGCAAAGCTTGTCTAAATATTGTCTTCAGACTTCAAAGTCATTACATATTTTAAGATGTACACCTCTACTGTTAGGACTGGCAGAATGCACCAAATGTAAATAGGAGGCGATATAAGATGCATTTGCAGTCCGGAGTCCACCGTGCAGAGAAGACACCTGTTGCTCGGTAATGGTGGACTATATGGCGGTATTAAGATAAGACACACACGGGTTAGCTTCACCGTTAGGAGGGAAGTGAACCCTGTTGCATCACAGGGCTGCGATACTGCACAAAGAGCTCAAGCAAGGAGTCACAGAACTCTGCCGCAAGACTCAGGGTCAGAGTCCCTCGAGACTTCTTGCGCTCGACACCTCTACAGTGGTGTCAGGAGTAAACTATACTTAAAATAGATTTAGCGCACTGGGTGCACGCAGTGCCGCTCTGGCGGACATCGCTAATCGCCTTAACTAGGGACAGGTAAGCGCACTGGTTGCGCACGGTGCCGCACTGGCTAACGCTGCTGATAGATGCTATAGATTGTGACTGGTGCTGGATGGCACTAACTGGCACTAGACAGCTCCAACATTCAAGAGCATTCATCAACACTAGGGATGAGTATGATTCGGAACACGCACACACACACACACACACCCGTGCGGCCATGTGAACCTTTTATAGCTGTGGCTCTCCAGGACCTTCCTAGTGATCCAATAGGAGCTGCTACAAGACCTGAGCATGTGACCTCTGACCTCGAATAAGAGGTCGACCCGTGGGCATGCTCAGTAAGGGAAAAGAAGAACATAGTCCCTGGAACGTCTGCTCGCCACTGATCAGTGCTCGCTACAAGGGCTGGGCCTGGAAAGGCAGCATTATCCAAGCGCACAGTATCAGCTTGAGCCAGACACTTGGGTCGACGTCTGTGCTGAGTAGGTTCCACTGTGGCTGGAGGAGAATGGGAGACCGCAGCGGACATGGTTTGAGATTCTCCTTGTGCAGTGGCGGGAACTCACCACCTAACATTGCCCCCCACCTTCGGCCTCACTACGCTCGAAGGCAGCAATGAGCTGCGGAGCCCGAATGTGCTCAACAGGCTCCCAGGACCTGTCCTCTGGACCATGACTCTTCCAATCCACCAAATAGATTTTTTTGCCATGTACCACGTTACACCCCATGATAGCGTTCACCTCGTAATCGTTTGTGGACGAACCCGATGTCCCAGCAGATGACTCAGAAAAACTGGGACATGTAAACGGGCTTTAGGAATTAGACATGAAATGTGTCGGTGATACCCAGGTGTGGAGGAAGGGCCAGATGATAGACCACAGGGTTAACCTGTTCCAGGACCTTGAAGGGGCCAAAGTAGCGAGGCGCAAACTTAGTGGACACAACTCACAGCTGGATATTACAGGCGGAGAGCCACACTAAGTCGCCAGGAGCAAAGGTCGGAGCGGGGCGCCGATGTGCATCGGCAGAGACCCTCATTCTCTCCTTGGAGACCAGGATGGCATCCTGTGTGCGGTTCCAAATGTCATGTGTCTCCACAGCCCAGTCTGCCACCCTGGAGTCGGCGGAAGACACGGGCATGGGCACCGGAATTCGCGGATGCTGGCCGTAGTTAAAGAGGAATGGGATCTGCCCAATGGAGTCGCTATGGCGTTGTTCAGCATGAACTCTGCCCATGGTAGCAAGGATGCCCAGTCATCCTGCGTGGCTGAAACAAAATGTTGCAGGTATGTGACCAGGGTCTGGTTGGCCCTCTCTACCAACCCATTCGTCTCGGGATGATATGCTGAAGAGAGATTAATAATAAAATAATAATCTTTATTTGTATATAGCGCTAACATATTCTGCAGTGCTTTACATTTTGCACACATTATCATCACTGTCCCTGATGGAGCTCACAATCTAAATTCCCTATCAGGATGTCTTTGGAATGTGGGAGGAAACCGGAGTGCCCGGAGGAAACCCACAGAGAGAACATACAAACTCTTTGCAGATGTTGTCCTTGGTGGGGTTTGAACCCAGGACTCCAGCGCTGCAAGGCTGCAATGCCATCCACTGCGTCACCGTGCCACCCGTTCAGCTCGATGCAGAGTAGATGACAAAGCTCTCTCCAGAACCGAGACGCAAACTGGGGACCCCGGTCATTAACAATTTTGTCTGGCATACCATGTAGGCGGAAAACGTGTTTAATAAACAACGCCGCTAAGGCCCGTGCAGAAGGTCGCCGTGGAAGCGGCATCAAGTGCACCATTTTGGAAAAATGGTCGGTGACTACCAAATAATGGTGCAGCTAAGGGACTTGGGTAAGCCCACCACGAAGTCCATCTCAACCATTTCCCAGGTAAAGTAACCCAGCAGGCCGTTGTCGAGGTGCAGGAGACACACGCCCGAATATAGTCTCCGACGTCACGAGCCATATGCGGCCACCAGTATGTCTTCACCAGGAGCTCAGATGTCCTCTTAGTCCCAAAATGTCCACCCACCCTGGAGGAGTGGGCCCAGGAGAGAACCTCCAGTCACAAATTAGGCACAGACTCTAGCGAAACCGGGGCCACAGTTCTCAGGCTCTCAGAAGGGACAATAGCCGAGGGTCCTCTGATGATGATGATGATGACACTAAAGAGTGGAAGAGAGCGTCGGAATGTGTGTTCTTCTCCCCGGAGAGAAAATGGAGGGTGAATTGGAACCGGGAGAAGAAAATGGACCATCTGGCCTGGCGAGAGTTTAGCCGCTGGCGGTTTGTAAATATACCAAATTTTTGTAACATAGTAACATAGTAACATAGTTAGTAAGGCCGAAAAAAGACATTTGTCCATCCAGTTCAGCCTATATTCCATCATAATAAATACCCAGATCTACGTCCTTCTACAGAACCTAATAATTGTATGATACAATATTGTTCTGCTCCAGGAAGACATCCAGGCCTCTCTTGAACCCCTCGACTGAGTTCGCCATCACCACCTCCTCAGGCAAGCAATTCCAGATTCTCACTGCCCTAACAGTAAAGAATCCTCTTCTGTGTTGGTGGAAAAACCTTCTCTCCTCCAGACGCAAAGAATGCCCCCTTGTGCCCGTCACCTTCCTTGGTATAAACAGATCCTCAGCGAGATATTTGTATTGTCCCCTTATATACTTATACATGGTTATTAGATCGCCCCTCAGTCGTCTTTTTTCTAGACTAAATAATCCTAATTTCGCTAATCTATCTGGGTATTGTAGTTCTCCCATCCCCTTTATTAATTTTGTTGCCCTCCTTTGTACTCTCTCTAGTTCCATTATATCCTTCCTGAGCACCGGTGCCCAAAACTGGACACAGTACTCCATGTGCGGTCTAACTAGGGATTTGTACAGAGGCAGTATAATGCTCTCATCATGTGTATCCAGACCTCTTTTAATGCACCCCATGATCCTGTTTGCCTTGGCAGCTGCTGCCTGGCACTGGCTGCTCCAGGTAAGTTTATCATTAACTAGGATCCCCAAGTCCTTCTCCCTGTCAGATTTACCCAGTGGTTTCCCGTTCAGTGTGTAATGGTGACATTGATTCCTTCTTCCCATGTGTATAACCTTACATTTATCATTGTTAAACCTCATCTGCCACCTTTCAGCCCAAGTTTCCAACTTATCCAGATCCATCTGTAGCAGAATACTATCTTCTCTTGTATTAACTGCTTTACATAGTTTTGTATCATCTGCAAATATCGATATTTTACTGTGTAAACCTTCTACCAGATCATTAATGAATATGTTGAAGAGAACAGGTCCCAATACCGACCCCTGCGGTACCCCACTGGCCACAGCGACCCAGTTAGAGACTATACCATTTATAACCACCCTCTGCTTTCTATCACTAAGCCAGTTACTAACCCATTTACACACATTTTCCCCCAGACCAAGCATTCTCATTTTGTGTACCAACCTCTTGTGCGGCACGGTATCAAACGCTTTGGAAAAATCGAGATATACCACGTCCAATGACTCACCGTGGTCCAGCCTATAGCTTACCTCTTCATAAAAACTGATTAGATTGGTTTGACAGGAGCGATTTCTCATAAACCCATGCTGATATGGAGTTAAACAGTTATTCTCATTGAGATAATCCAGAATAACATCCCTCAGAAACCCTTCAAATATTTTACCAACAATAGAGGTTAGACTTACTGGCCTATAATTTCCAGGTTCACTTTTAGAGCCCTTTTTGAATATTGGCACCACATTTGCTATGCGCCAATCCTGCGGAACAGACCCTGTCGCTATAGAGTCCCTAAAAATAAGAAATAATGGTTTATCTATTACATTACTTAGTTCTCTTAGTACTCGTGGGTGTATGCCATCCGGACCCGGAGATTTATCTATTTTAATCTTATTTAGCCGGTTTCGCACCTCTTCTTGGGTTAGATTGGTGACCCTTAATATAGGGTTTTCATTGTTTCTTGGGATTTCACCTAGCATTTCATTTTCCACCGTGAATACCGTGGAGAAGAAGGTGTTTAATATGTTAGCTTTTTCCTCGTCATCTACAACCATTCTTTCCTCACTATTTTTTAAGGGGCCTACATTTTCAGTTTTTATTCTTTTACTATTGATATAGTTGAAGAACAGTTTGGGATTAGTTTTACTCTCCTTAGCAATGTGCTTCTCTGTTTCCTTTTTGGCAGCTTTAATTAGTTTTTTAGATAAAGTATTTTTCTCCCTATAGTTTTTTAGAGCTTCAATGGTGCCATCCTGCTTTAGTAGTGCAAATGCTTTCTCTTTACTGTTAATTGCCTGTCTTACTTCTTTGTTTAGCCACATTGGGTTTTTCCTATTTCTAGTCCTTTTATTCCCACAAGGTATAAACCGCTTACACTGCCTATTTAGGATGTTCTTAAACATTTCCCATTTATTATCTGTATTCTCATTTCTGAGGATATTGTCCCAGTCTACCAGATTAAGGGCATCTCTAAGCTGTTCAAACTTTGCCTTCCTAAAGTTCAATGTTTTTGTGACTCCCTGACAAGTCCCCCTAGTGAAAGACAGGTGAAACTGCACAATATTGTGGTCGCTATTTCCTAGATGCCCAACCACCTGCAGATTTGTTATTCTGTCAGGTCTATTAGATAGTATTAGGTCTAAAAGTGCTGCTCCTCTGGTTGGATTCTGCACCAATTGTGAAAGATAATTTTTCTTGGTTATTAGCAGAAACCTGTTGCCTTTATGGGTTTCACAAGTTTCTGTTTCCCAGTTAATATCCGGGTAGTTAAAGTCCCCCATAACCAGGACCTCATTATGGGTTGCAGCTTCATCTATCTGCTTTAGAAGTAGACTTTCCATGGTTTCTGTTATATTTGGGGGTTTGTAACAGACCCCAATGAGAATTTTGTTACCATTTTTCCCTCCATGAATTTCAACCCATATGGACTCGACATCCTCATTCCCTTCGCTAATATCCTCCCTTAAAGTGGACTTTAGACAAGACTTTACATAGAGACAAACCCCTCCTCCTCTCCGATTTTTACGATCCTTTCTAAACAGACTGTAACCCTGTAAGTTAACTGCCCAGTCATAGCTTTCATCTAACCATGTCTCGGTTATTCCCACTATGTCAAAGTTACCTGTAGATATTTCTGCTTCTAGTTCTTCCATCTTGTTTGTCAGGCTTCTGGCGTTTGCGAGCATGCAGTTTAGAGGATTTTGTTTTGTTCCAATCTGCTCACTGTGGATTGTTTTAGAAATGTTCTTACCTCCCTTCTGAGTATGTTTTCCTGGGTCGTCTTTGTTCGAGTCTAATGTTTTTCTTCCCGTCCCCTCTTCTTCTAGTTTAACGCCCTCCTGATGAGTGTAGCGAGTCTTCTGGCGAATGTGTGTTTCCCAGGTTTGTTGAGGTGTAGTCCGTCTCTGGCGAGGAGTCCATCATACCAGTAATTCACACCGTGGTCCAGGAATCCAAATCCTTGTTGTCTGCACCATCGTCTTAGCCAGTTGTTTGCATCAAGGATCCTGTTCCATCTCCTGGTGCCATGCCCGTCTACTGGAAGGATAGAAGAAAAAACTACCTGTGCATCCAGTTCTTTTACTTTCTTCCCCAACTCTTCAAAGTCCTTGCAGATTGTCGGTAGGTCCTTCCTTGCCGTGTCATTGGTGCCAACATGTATCAGAAGAAATGGATGGACGTCCTTGGAGCTGAAGAGCATTGGTATCCTATCGGTCACATCCTTGATCATCGCACCTGGAAGGCAGCATACTTCTCTTGCAGTTATGTCCGGTCTGCAGATGGCTGCTTCGGTGCCTCTCAGTAGTGAGTCTCCCACCACCACCACTCTTCGTTGCTTCTTGGCTGTACTTTTTGCTGTCACTTGTTGCTGTGTGCCCTTTTCTTTTTTGCTTGCTGGTATTGCTTCATTCTTAGGTGTGCCATCTTCATCCTCTACAAAGATTTGATATCGGTTCTTCAGTTGTGTGGTTGGTGATTTCTCCATGGTCTTCTTGCTTCTTTTGGTCACATGCTTCCACTCATCTGCTTTTGGAGGTTCTCTGACACTTTTTGCACCTTCTGTGACCAGTAGAGATGCTTCTGTTCTGTCTAGAAAGTCTTCATTCTCTTTGATGAGTTTCAAAGTTGCTATTCTTTCTTCCAGACCCCGCACCTTTTCTTCTAAAAGGGCCACTAGTCTACACTTCTGACAGGTGAAATTGGATTCTTCTTCTGGTCGATCTGTGAACATGTAGCACATGCTGCAGCTCACCATGTAGGTTGTCACATCTGCCATGTTGCTCCTAGATCCTGCTGACTTGCTGTGTGTTTTCCTTCTTGTGTAATCTACTCAGCCAAGCTCTCTTGCAATAATGTCCTACAGGCAAAAATTTGCGCGCCGTAAGGCGCGCGGTTTGGTGATGCTTTCGAAGCAGCTGGTCCCGGCTGTACCCAACGATCTTCTAGCTTAGGGAGACTACGCTTCTCCCAGAAGGCACCTGGAATATGCAAATTAGCCTCCTGAAGCTTGAATCCCTGGTTTGGTGATGCTTTCGAAGCAGCTGGTCCCGGCTGTACCCAACGATCTTCTAGCTTAGGGAGACTTCGCTTCTCCCAGAAGGCACCTGGATTATGCAAATTAGCCTCCTGAAGCTTGAATCCCTGGTTTGGTGATGCTTTCGAAGCAGCTGGTCCCGGCTGTACCCAACGATCTTCTAGCTTAGGGAGACTTCGCTTCTCCCAGAAGGCACCTGGAATATGCAAATTAGCCTCCTGAAGCTTGAATCCCTGGTTTGGTGATGCTTTCGAAGCAGCTGGTCCCGGCTGTACCCAACGATCTTCTAGCTTAGGGAGACTTCGCTTCTCCCAGAAGGCACCTGGAATATGCAAATTAGCCTCCTGAAGCTTGAATCCCTGGTTTGGTGATGCTTTCGAAGCAGCTGGTCCCGGCTGTACCCAACGATCTTCTAGCTTAGGGAGACTTCGCTTCTCCCAGAAGGCACCTGGAATATGCAAATTAGCCTCCTGAAGCTTGAATCCCTGGTTTGGTGATGCTTTCGAAGCAGCTGGTCCCGGCTGTACCCAACGATCTTCTAGCTTAGGGAGACTTCGCTTCTCCCAGAAGGCACCTGGAATATGCAAATTAGCCTCCTGAAGCTTGAATCCCTGGTTTGGTGATGCTTTCGAAGCAGCTGGTCCCGGCTGTACCCAACGATCTTCTAGCTTAGGGAGACTTGTGGTTGGTGAATACTTGGAAGGGATAGCGAGACCCCTCCAGGAGGTGTCTCCACTCCGAAAAGGCCAACTTCATGGCTAGCAACTCCCTGTCCCAGATGGAATAATTCCTTTCTGCCGGTGAGAAGGTCTTGGAGAAGAAGAAGCAAGGATGCTTCCAACCTTGAGCATCCTTCTGGAAGAGGATTGCTCCAGCACTGACAGAAGAGGCATCCACCTCCATGATAAATGGTTTATCAACATCGGGGCGATGTTAAATGGGAGCACTGGCGAAGTGTGACTTGATAGAGAGGAAGGCTTTGGAGACCTCCTCTGACCACAATTTGGGATTAGCTCCCTTCTTGGTGAGGGCAACCAGGGGAGCTAACAAAGTTGAGAAGTGGGGAATGAACTGCCGGTAATAGTTGATGAACCCCATAAAGCGCTGCACCGCTTTGAGAGAATGGGGTTCCTGCCAGTCCATTACAGCCTGTAGCTTGGCAGGATACATGGCCAACCCCCGGTGGAGATGATATAGCCCAGGAAAGGCAATGACTCCTGCTCAAACACACACTTCTCCAACTTGGCATAGAGGGAATTTGCCCATAAGAGGTCGAATACTTTGCAAACATCTCTCCGGTGGGAGTTTATATATGGAGAGTAGATGAGAATATCATCCAGATAGACTATGACCGAGGTGGTGAGCATTTCCCGGAAGATATTGTTCACAAAGTCTTGGAAAATGGCAAGAGCATTACAGAGCCCGAAGGGCATCACCAGGTATACATATTGCCCATCCATGGTGCTAAATGCCATCTTCCATTCATCCCCCTCACGGATGTGAATCAGGTTGTAAGCACCCCGCAGATCAAGCTTAGTAAATACCGTTGTTCCCCGCAACCTATCAAAGAGCTCAGATATAAGTGGCAGAGGGTACTTATTCTTAATGGTTATGGCGTTAGGACCCCTGTAGTCTATGCAGGGATGTAATTCTCTGTTCTTCTTCTGCACAAAGAAGAACCCAGCCCCTGCGGGAGACACTGACTTCCTAGTGAACCCCCTTGCCAGATTCTCTTGGATGTACTGAGACATTGCCTCCATCTCTGGGAGAGTTAATGGGTAGACTCGACCCCGGAGAGGCTCAGCACTAGGCAAGAGGTCAATAGGACAGTCGTAGGGGCGGTGAGGTGGAAGAGTCTCCGCAGCTCTCTTGGAGAACATGTCCGCATAGGGCCACAAGTGCTTGGGGAGAGAGGAAAGATCTGCTGGTACCTCAGTTGTAGCAACCTGAACGCACTCCCTCTGACATCTACCCTCACAAGATTCTTTCCATCCCAAAATTCTCCCTGTGGACCACTCAATATGAGGGGAGTGGTACTTTAGTCAAAGTATCCCAAACAGGACCTCATCATTTCCCTCAGGAATGACAAATAAAGAGATAATGTCCTGATGGGATGGCGACATAGAAAGAGTAAATGGGATGGTCTGGTGTGTTATCTGTGAGGGCAGTGTCGACCCATTCACCACTCGTAGGGTCACTAGTTTGGCAAGCATCACCAGGGGTATTGCGTGCCATTGAGCAAAGGCAGAAGACATGAAGTTGCCCTCTGCCCCAGAATCCATGCAAAGCTCTACCGTAAGAGTGAATGGGCCTATGGTAATTGTCCCCTTGAAGGACAATTTGGAGGAAAATGATGTCGTGTCTAGTGTACCTCCTCCTGCAACCACTTGATGTTGATGTTTTCCCTACCGCTGGGGACTTTTTCTGGCATAATGTCCCGACTGCTGGCAGACAGGACAGACCTTGGGTGCACGAGTGGTCCGGGACTTAGACCCCACCCTTGACACCTCCATGGCCTCAGGTGGCTCAGACGCCTAGAGCGGAGATTCCAGAGATTTGGTGAAGGTGGGAGCCAGGTCAAACCTCTGCTTACACTGGGCTCGCTTCAACCTTTGCTCGTTAAAACAAAGGTCGATCGATGCGGGTAGATATTGCTATTAACTCCTCTAGTGTGGCAGGAATCTCCCTAGTGGCCAAGGCCCTCTTCACATGGTCAGCTAGTCGCCTCCAGAATACAGGGATGAGGACTTTATCTGGCCACTCCAGCTCAGATGCCAAAGTCCGGAAGTGGACAGCAAAATAGCTGACCATGGACGTACCCTGTGTCAATGCCAACAGTTGGAGCATCGTATCATGGGTTACATGAGATCCCAAAAAGACCTGCTTCAGAGAGCTCAAGAACAGCGGAGCACTCTGCACCACATGATTGTTGCACTCCCATAGCTGCGTAGCCCACTCCAACGCCCTGTCTGACATGAGGGATATAATAAATCCCACCTTAGCCGGCTCTGTGGGAAAACGTGCAGCCAAGAGCTCAAGATGTATAGCACTCTGGATCATGAATACCCTACACAGCTTACTGTCACCAGCAAACTTGCCTGGCAACAGAAAATGGAATAATGTAAGAGCAGGGGTGGCAATGAACAAACTAGCTGTAGCAACGCTAGCAGCCTGAACAGCAACTGCGGTAACATCTGCAGCTGACGTTGTGCACTCGAGAGCTGCCAACCTGCCCTCCAGCTGCTGGATATACCACTGCAGCCGCTGTTTGTCCACCATTACTAGCCAGACCCTGGCGCTAGTATAATATTAGGACTGGTAGAATGCACCAAATGTAAATAAGAGGCGATATAAGATGCATTCGCAGTCCGGGGTCCACTGTGCAGAGAAGACACCTGCTGCTTGGTAATGGTGGACTATATGGCAGTATTAAGAGAAGACACACACGGGTTAGCTTCCCCGGGTATGAAGGAAGCGAACTCTGTTTCATCACAGGGCCGCGATACCGCACAGAGAGCGCAAACAAGGAGTCACAGAACTCTGCCCCAAGACTCAGGGTCAGAGTCCCTCGAGACCTTTTGTGCTCGACACTGCTACAGTGGTGTCAGGAGTAAACTAAACTTAAAATAGATTTAGCGCACTGGGTGCACGCAGCACCGCTCTGGTGGACACCACTAGGGTTGAGCGAAACGGGTCGTTCATTTTCAAAAGTCGCCGACTTTTGGCAAAGTCGGGTTTCATGAAACCCCATCCGACCCCTGTGCGGGGTCGGCCATGCGGTACGCGACTTTCGCGCCAAAGTCGCGTTTCAATGACGCAAAAAGCGCCATTTCTCAGCCAATGAAGGTAAACGCAGAGTGTGGGCAGCGTGATGACATAGGTCCTGGTCCCCACCATCTTAGAGAAGGGCATTGCAGTGATTGGCTTGCTGTCTGCGGCGTCACAGGGGCTATAAAGGGGAGTTCCCGCCGACCGCCATGTTACTGCTGCTGATCTGAGCTTAGGGAGAGGTTGCTGCCGCTTCGCCAGAAGCAGGGATAGCGTTAGGCAGGGTCCATTAACCACCAAACCGCTTGTGCTGTAGCGATTTCCACTGCCCAACACCACCTTCGGTGTGCAGGGACAGTGGAAGCTACATTTTTTTTTTTTTCCCCTCAGCGCTGTAGCTCATTGGGCTGCCCTAGAAGGCTCCCTGATAGCTGCATTGCTGTGTGTACGCCGCTGTGCAAACCAACTGCTTTTTTCAAAGCACAAATCCTCTTGTTCCTTCCTTTCTGCACAGCTATCTTTTTGGTTTGTACACACTTTTTATTTAATTTGTGCATCAGTCCACTCCTTATTGCTGCCTGCCATACCTGGCTGAGATTACTGCAGGGAGATAGTAATTGAAGGACACTCCCTGTTTTTTTTTTTTTTTTTGTGGGAGATTAAGATTGACATTTCTGCTAGAGTGCCATCCCTGTCTGTGTCATCTCTCACTCAGTGGGCCGTGGGCCATAGAAAGCCTATTTATTTTTTTGCTTGATTTGGGTTATAAAATCTACCTGAAAAAATCACTACATCAATCAGTGGGAGAAAAATATTGGCCTCAGGGCTTGTGTGCCACTCTTGACTCCTGTGTGCATCATCACTCACTCAGTGGGCCATAGAAAGCCTATTTATTTTTTTGCTTGATTTTGGTTCTAAAATCTACCTGAAAAAATCACTACATCAATCAGTGGGAGAAAAATATTGGCCTCAGGGCTTGTGTGCCACTCACTCAGTGGGCCATAGAAAGGCCATTTTTTTTTTTTTTTGCTTTATTTGGGTTCTAAATTCTACCTGAAAAAATCAATAAATCAATCAGTGGCAGATTAATATTGGCCTTTGGGCTTGTGTGCCAGTCCTAAGCGTGCCATCTCTCTCTCTCAGATAGTGGGCCATAGAAAGCCTATTTATTTTTATTTTTTTTTATTGGGTTTATAAATTTTCCCTGGAAAAAAAAAAAAAAGTGGGAGATTAATATTGGCCTCTGGGCTTGTGTGCCAGTCCTGAGCGTGCCATCTCTCTCACAAATAGTGGGCCATAGAAAGCCTATTTATTTATTTTTTTTTGGTTTTATAAATTCTCCCTTAAAAAAAAAAGGGAGATTAATATTGGCCTTTGGGCTTGTGTGCCAGTCCTAAGCGTGCCATCTCTCTCTGTCTCTCAGATAGTGTGCCATAGAAAGCCTATTTATTATTTTTTTTATTGGGTTTATAAATTTTCCCTGGAACAAAAAAAAAAAGTGGGAGATAAATATTGGCCTCTGGGCTTGTGTGCCACTCCTGACTCCTGTGTGCGTCATCTCTCACTCAGTGGGCCATAGAAAGCCTTTTTTTGTTTTATTTGTTTTCTAAATTCTCCCTGAAAAAATCATTTTATTTTATTTGGTTTCTAAATTCTTCCTGAAAAAATCATTTTATTCTATTTTTTTTTTCCTAAAGTCTCCCTGAAAAAAAAAAAAAAAAAACAAATCAGTGGGAGATTAATATTGCCCTTTCTGCTTGTGTGCCAGTCTTGACTCCTGGGTGTGCCATCTCTCTCTCTCTCTCCAATTGTGGGCCATAGAAAGCCTATTATTTTTTTAGCTTGATTTGGGTTCCAAAATCTACCTGAAAAAATCACTACATCAATCAGTGGGAGATAAATATTGGCCTCTGGGCTTGTGTGCCACTCCTGACTCCTGTGTGCGTCATCTCTCACTCAGTGGGCCATAGAAAGCCTTTTTTTGTTTTATTTGTTTTCTAAATTCTCCCTGAAAAAATCATTTTATTTTATTTGGTTTCTAAATTCTTCCTGAAAAAATCATTTTATTCTATTTTTTTTTTCCTAAAGTCTCCCTGAAAAAAACAAAAAAAAAAAAAACAAATCAGTGGGAGATTAATATTGCCCTTTCTGCTTGTGTGCCAGTCTTGACTCCTGGGTGTGCCATCTCTCTCTCTCTCTCCAATTGTGGGCCATATAAAGCCTATTATTTTTTTTAGCTTGATTTGGGTTCCAAAATCTACCTGAAAAAATCACTACATCAATCAGTGGGAGATAAATATTGGCCTCTGGGCTTGTGTGCCACTCCTGACTCCTGTGTGCGTCATCTCTCACTCAGTGGGCCATAGAAAGCCTTTTTTTGTTTTATTTGTTTTCTAAATTCTCCCTGAAAAAATCATTTTATTTTCTTTGGTTTCTAAATTCTTCCTGAAAAAATCATTTTATTCTATTTTTTTTTTCCTAAAGTCTCCCTGAAAAAAAAAAAAAATCAAATCAGTGGGAGATTAATATTTACATTTGTGCTTCAGTGACAGTCCTGCGTGTGTGGCATCTCTCTCATTTGTTGCCACCAACAACAGAGTGTGTAACATTGTGCCTGATTTTCGTTGTGGTCTCACTCACCTGTAAAGGGGTAGCTAAATCATACTGAAGTTATAGCTCACCGTGTAATTTGTGTGACAGCAACAAATACCGTTAGTTTGTTTACGTTTTTAAAACAATGAGGAAGTATGGTGGAAGAGGTCGTGGCCGGGGGCGTTCATTGTCAGCTGGTAATGAGGGTAGTGGTAGTGGTGGAGCATCAGCTGGTCGTGGGAAAAAAAATATTGCACCTAAGTCTGGAGCTGTGGAGCCAAGTTCGTCGTCTGGCTACACAAGGCCTCGAACGCTCCCTTTTCTGGGAGTAGGAAAACCGCTTTTAAAGCTGGAGCAGCAAGAGCAAGTTTTGGCTTATCTTGCTGACTCAGCCTCTAGCTCTTTTGCCTCCTCTCGTGAAACTGGTAAATGTCAAAGCAGCGCGTCGTTAGTGGATGTTCACGGTCAGGGACAAGTCGCTTCCTTGTCCTCTTCAGCAAAAACAACAACAGGGAAGAATGCAGCAGGCGACACAACGGGTTACTCCATGGAGCTCTTTACACATACCGTCCCTGGCTTAGAAAGTGAAGCAGTTAACAGTCCATGCCCATTACAAGTTGAATCTGACATGGAGTGCACTGATGCACAGCCACAGCCAGACTACTATGCTGGTCCTTTGACTCAGACCACAACATTGCCCTCGCAGGGTGCTGATCAAGAATCAGACCCTGATGAGACTATGTTGCCCCATCACGAACGCTATACCACCGACCGACACGGTGACACAGACGAAGTTGCACACGAGCTACAAGAAGAGGTAATAGCTGACCCAGTTCTTGACCCCGATTGGCAGCCATTGGGGGAACAGGGTGCAGGCGGCAGCAGTTCTGAAGCGGAGGAGGAGGGGCCGCAGCAGGCATCAACATCGCAACAGGTTCCATCTGCCGGGCCCGTATCTTGCCCAAAACGCGTGGCAAAGCTAAAACCTGTTGGAGGACAGCGTGGCCATCCGGTTAAAGCTCAGTCTGCAATGCCTGAAAAGGTATCCGATGCTAGAAAGAGTGCAGTCTGGCATTTTTTTAAACAACATCCAATTGA
This sequence comes from Ranitomeya imitator, assembly GCF_032444005.1. Lineage (NCBI taxonomy): Eukaryota > Metazoa > Chordata > Amphibia > Anura > Dendrobatidae > Ranitomeya > Ranitomeya imitator. Next base: position 601,914,054 of record NC_091284.1, read on the forward strand.
TCAGCGCAAAGTCATCTGTCAAAAATGTTCAACTACCTTAAGCAGAGGACAGAATCTGAAAAGTCTCAATACAAGTTGCATGCATAGACATTTAACCACCATGCATTTGCAAGCCTGGACTAACTACCAAACGTCCCTTAAGGTTGTAGCACCCTCGGCCAATGAAGCTAGTCAGCAACGCAACATCCCTTCCGGCAGTGTAGGGCCACCATTTTCCGCACCACCTGCAGTATCTGTGCAGGTTTCTTTGCCAGGCCAAAGCCGTCAGGGTCAGGGAATCACCAGTTTCGTAGTAGGAAACACTGCATCTAGGGCACCGGTGGCAACAATACCATCTCCCACCGTCTCTCAGTCTGCCATGTCCACCGGCACCCCCGCTAGTTCCACGATCTCCAGCTCTCCAGTCCAGCTCACCCTACATGAGACTATGGTTAGAAAAAAGAAGTACTTAGCCTCGCATCCGCGTACACAGGGTTTGAACGCACACATAGCTAGACTAATCTCGTTAGAGATGATGCCCTACCGGTTAGTTGAAAGCTAAGCTTTCAAAGCCCTGATGGACTACGCTGTACCACGCTACGAGCTACCCAGTCGACACTTTTTTTCCAGAAAAGCCATCCCAGCCCTCCACCAGCATGTTAAAGAGCGCATCGTCCATGCACTCAGGCAATCTGTGAGCACAAAGGTGCACCTGACAACAGATGCATGGACCAGTAGGCATGGCCAGGGACGTTACGTGTCCATCACGGCACACTGGGTAAATGTGGTGGATGCAGGGTCCACAGGGGACAGCAAGTTTGGGACAGTTCTGCCTAGCCCACGGTCTAGGAAACAATTGGCTGTAGCCGTTCGCACCCCCTCCTCCTCCTCTTCGTCCTCCTGCAGAAGCGAGAGCTCGTCCACAGACCGCAGTCGCACAACCACTCCACCCGCAGCTGCCACTGTTGCACACCAGGTCTCCCATTATGGGGCAGCTACTGGCAAACGTCAGCAGGCTGTATTGGCTATGAAGTGTTTGGGCGACAACAGACACACCGCGGAAGTTCTGTCCGAGTTCTTGCAGAAAGAAACGCAGTCGTGGCTGGGCACTGTAGATCTTGAGGCAGGCAAGGTAGTGAGTGATAACAGAAGGAATTTCATGGCTGCCATCTCCCTTTCCCAACTGAAACACATTCCTTGCCTGGCTCACACCTTAAACCTGGTGGTGCAGTGCTTCCTGAAAAGTTATCCGGGGTTATCCGACCTGCTCCTCAAAGTGCGTGGACTTTGCTCACATATCCGCCGTTCGCCCGTACACTCCAGCCGTATGCAGACCTATCAGCGTTCTTTGAACCTTCCCCAGCATCGCCTAATCATAGACGTTGCAACAAGGTGGAACTCAACACTGCACATGCTTCAGAGACTGTGTGAACAGAGGCGGGCTGTTATGTTTTTGTGGGAGGATACACATACACGGGCAGGCAGTAGGATGGCAGACATGGAGTTGTCAGGTGTGCAGTGGTCGAAGATTCAAGACATGTGTCAAGTCCTTCAGTGTTTTGAGGAATGCACATGGCTGGTTAGTGCAGACAACGCCATAATAAGCATGAGCATCCCCCTAATGCGTCTGCTGATGCAAAGTTTGACGCACATAATGGATCAGGCGTCTGCAGCTGAGGAAGAGGAAAGCCTTGATGACAGTCAGCCATTGTCTGGCCAGGGCAGTGTACAGGACGAGGTAGCGGGCGAAGAGGAGGAGGAGGACGAAGAGGATGATGGGGATGATTATATTTTTAATGAGGAAGCTTTTCCGGGGCCACTGGAAATTGGTGGCGCGGCAAGGCCGGGTTCTGGTTTTTTGAGGGACACAAGTGATGTGGATTTGCCTGAAACTGCCCCTCAACCAAGCACAACCGCAGATTTGAGAACTGGAACTTTGGCCCACATGGCGGATTATGCCTTACGTATCCTCAAAAGGGACACACGCATAACTAAAATGATGAATGATGACGATTACTGGTTGGCCTGCCTCCTTGATCCTCGCTATAAAGGCAAATTGCAAAATATAATGCCACATGAGAACTTGGAACTAATATTAGCAACCAAACAATCAACTCTTGTTGACCGTTTGGTTCTGGCATTCCCTGCACACAGCGCCCGTGATCGTTCTCACACGAGCTGCAGGGGCCAGCAGACCAGAGGAGTTAGAGCGGCAGAAATCAGAAGTGGCGTTGGCCAGAGGGGTTTTCTGACCAGGTTGTGGAGTGATTTTGCTATGACCGCAGACAGGACAGGTACTGCAGCATCAATTCAAAGTGACAGGAGACAACATTTGTCCAGTATGGTTACAAACTATTTTTCATCCCTTATCGATGTTCTCCCTCAACCGTCATTCCCATTTGATTACTGGGCATCAAAATTAGACACCTGGCCAGAATTGGCAGAATATGCATTGCAGGAGCTTGCTTGCCCGGCAGCTAGTGTCCTATCAGAAAGAGTATTCAGTGCTGCAGGTTCAATACTAACAGAAAAAAGGACTCGTCTGGCTACCCAAAATGTAGATGATCTAACCTTCATTAAAATGAACCACAACTGGATTTCGAAATCTTTTGCCCCACCTTGCCCGGCTGACACCTAGCTTTCCTATGAAAAGGTCTTGCCTGTGGACTATTCTGAATGCCTTTTCCAATCTCGTAATTTTCTGCACCTGATTGTCCAGCATACGACATGTTTACACCTCACTAAATGGCCAAACTCCCCACACGGGGCCGTGGTATCGACACTTGGCGACAGCACCCGTGAGAGTGCAGTTTGTCTGAAGAGGTGGGTGAGCCCGCTTTTGGTCGACGGCACTGCCACTGGGTCCCTCCTAGTACAATAAAGTGTCTCTGGCGGTGGTGGTGCGCACCCAACTTCAGACACACCGTTGTAATATGAGGGGCCCTGGGCCTGTACTGCCGGCCACAAGACAGTTTCCCCCCACCCCAGCTCAAACAGTGCTCTACCACTTGCAAAATTATCTCACAGCTCCACCAATGTTTAGTCTATGCGCTGACATCCTTCAATCCCTGCCACTGACAATACCATTGTATTGACATTTTTGTTATGTTAGGCCTTCGATGCCTGTCTGTGGTCACTCCTTCCACTAGGCCTCCACTGACCACACCACTGCTGCCCGTGTACCCCTGGAACCAATTTAAAATTGCCTACAGCCATGTGTTATTATTTTAGGCCTTCGATGCCTGTCTACGGTTACTCCTTCCACTAGGCCTCCACTGACCACACCACTGCTGCCCGTGTACCCCTGTAACCAATTTAAAATTGCCTACAGCCATGTGTTATTATTTTAGGCCTTCGATGCCTGTCTGCGGTGACTCCTTCCACTAGGCCTCCACTGACCACACCACTGCTGCCCGTGTACCCCTGGAACCAATTTAAAATTGCCTACAGCCATGTGTTATTATTTTAGGCCTTCGATGCCTGTCTGCGGTCACTCCTTCCACTAGGCCTCCACTGACCACACCACTGCTGCCCGTGTACCCCTGGAACCAATTTAAAATTGCCTACAGCCATGTGTTATTATTTTAGGCCTTCGATGCCTGTCTGTGGTCACTCCTTCCACTAGGCCTCCACTGACCACACCACTGCTGCCCGTGTATCCCTGGAACCAATTTAAAATTGCCTACAGCCATGTGTTATTATTTTAGGCCTTCGATGCCTGTCTGCGGTCACTCCTTCCACTAGGCCTCCACTGACCACACCACTGCTGCCCGTGTACCCCTGTAACCAATTTAAAATTGCCTACAGCCATGTGTTATTATTTTAGGCCTTCGATGCCTGTCTGCGGTGACTCCTTCCACTAGGCCTCCACTGACCACACCACTGCTGCCCGTGTACCCCTGGAACCAATTTAAAATTGCCTACAGCCATGTGTTATTATTTTAGGCCTTCGATGCCTGTCTGCGGTTACTCCTTCCACTAGGCCTCCACTGACCACACCACTGCTGCCCGTGTACCCCTGTAACCAATTTAAAATTGCCTACAGCCATGTGTTATTATTTTAGGCCTTCGATGCCTGTCTGCGGTGACTCCTTCCACTAGGCCTCCACTGACCACACCACTGCTGCCCGTGTACCCCTGGAACCAATTTAAAATTGCCTACAGCCATGTGTTATTATTTTAGGCCTTCGATGCCTGTCTGTGGTCACTCCTTCCACTAGGCCTCCACTGACCACACCACTGCTGCCCGTGTACCCCTGGAACCAATTTAAAATTGCCTACAGCCATGTGTTATTATTTTAGGCCTTCGATGCCTGTCTGCGGTCACTCCTTCCACTAGGCCTCCACTGACCACACCACTGCTGCCCGTGTACCCCTGTAACCAATTTAAAATTGCCTACAGCCATGTGTTATTATTTTAGGCCTTCGATGCCTGTCTGTGGTCACTCCTTCCACTAGGCCTCCACTGACCACACCACTGCTGCCCGTGTACCCCTGGAACCAATTTAAAATTGCCTACAGCCATGTGTTATTATTTTAGGCCTTCGATGCCTGTCTGCGGTCACTCCTTCCACTAGGCCTCCACTGACCTCACCACTGCTGCCCGTGTACCCCTGTAACCAATTTAAAATTGCCTACAGCCATGTGTTATTATTTTAGGCCTTCGATGCCTGTCTGCGGTCACTCCTTCCACTAGGCCTCCACTGACCACACCACTGCTGCCCGTGTACCCCTGGAACCAACATCAGAAAATATAAAAATAAGTATTTTGCTTATAAAAAAGAAAATACTGGAGAGATATCAAATGCAGACATTTTAACATTAAAAACAAACACATACAACAAAAATCTGGTACAGTACTAAAAATGGCCACCAGCTACAATAACTTTCTCCTGCAAGTAGTTAACTGAAAGGTTTTTTCAATTTTAAACACAGATATGGCATCCACCGAGTGTTGTCCTGTCGCGTCTTCTTTATATTATTGCCAAGAAGATGCAAAACAATGAAAATAATAAAATCATTACCAAAAAAATAGAGTAAGTCAAAACCACATTGCAAATAAACATTCATTACAAATAAAGAAGCAGGGCGCGTCCGAGGGTGAGTATATACCTAATAAGAATATAATCACCCTCGGACGTGCCCTGCTTCTTTCCGACAGCCTTCCTTCCTAAGAATCAGCCCTTCCGTGGTGTAGAGAGAGGGTTTGTTACACTCCAAGGTGTTCCCCAGGTTGCCTTTCCTGAGCTTCGATCTTCCGGCTCTCGTTTAGTAGTTGTTGGAAACTACGCTGCATTGGGCCTACAAATTGGGTATGGGGTGTAGAGAGATGGTGTGTTCCACTCCAAGGTGTTCCCCAGGTTGCCTTTCCTGAGCTTCGATCTTCCGGCTCTCGTTTAGTAGTTGTTGGAAACTACGCTGCATTAGGCCTACAAATTGGGTATGGGGTGTAGAGAGATGGTGTGTTCCACTGTAGAGAGATGGTGTGTTCCACTCCAAGGTGTTCCCCAGGTTTCCTCTCCATTGCTTCGATCTTCCGGCTCTCGTTTAGTAGTTGTTGGAAACTACGCTGCATTAGGCCTACAAATTGGGTGTCGGGTGTAGAGAGATGGTGTGTTACACTCCAAGGTGTTCCCCAGGTTTCCTCTCCATTGCTTCGATCTTCCGGCTCTCGTTTAGTAGTTGTTGGAAACTACGCTGCATTAGGCCTACAAATTGGGTATGGGGTGTAGAGAGATGGTGTGTTACACTCCAAGGTGTTCCCCAGGTTTCCTCTCCATTGCTTCGATCTTCCGGCTCTCGTTTAGTAGTTGTTGGAAACTACGCTGCATTGGGCCTACAAATTGGGTATGGGGTGTAGAGAGATGGTGTGTTCCACTCCAAGGTGTTCTCCAGGTTGCCTTTCCTGAGCTTCGATCTTCCGGCTCTCGTTTAGTAGTTGTTGGAAACTACGCTGCATTAGGCCTACAAATTGGGTATGGGGTGTAGAGAGATGGTGTGTTACACTCCAAGGTGTTCCCCAGGTTTCCTCTCCATTGCTTCGATCTTCCGGCTCTCGTTTAGTAGTTGTTGGAAACTACGCTGCATTAGGCCTACAAATTGGGTATGGGGTGTAGAGAGATGGTGTGTTCCACTGTAGAGAGATGGTGTGTTCCACTCCAAGGTGTTCCCCAGGTTTCCTCGCCAATGCATCGATCATCATGCTCTCGTTTAGTAGTTGTTGGAAACTACGCTGCATTAGGCCTACAAATTGGGTATGGGGTGTAGAGAGATGGTGTGTTCCACTCCAAGGTGTTCTCCAGGTTGCCTTTCCTGAACTTCTATCTTCAGGCTCTCATTAAATTGTGGTTAAACGGAACAACTGCATTTGGCGTACTAGTTCGTTTGGGGCCTTCTATCGGTGTCTGCCGCTCCTTGCTGTTCTCCTTGTTTCCTGTCCTGAAATTCCGTTTTCAGGCGCTCGTTAAGTAGTTGTTAATGTTAGACTGCATTTGGCCTACTAGTTGGGTTGGGGCCTACTATCGGTGTCTGCCACTCCTTGCTGTTCTCCTCCACTGAACAAAGCTGTGCCGCCTGTTTACTACTGTTGCCAATTTTGAACTGCATTTCGACTACTTACTGATTTGGGCCTACTCTCTGTGTCAGCCTCTCATTCCAGTTGTCCTCCACTGCAATGCCCCCTGATTAGTCCTGTGTTACCAATTTTGAACTGCATTTAGCCCACTTTATTCTTTGGGCCTATATCTGTGTTTCCTCCTCATCCTGCCCATTGCCCAGCCAGTGATAGATGAGTCTGCTGGTACATTGACCCATAACGCAACATTTCCCGTGCATGCTACACTGCAAGATTGTGACCCTGCTGAAAGTCAGGTCCCCCTTCCCGCATACCATACCACCTTACACGGGGACAAACAGGAAGGTGCAGATGAAAGTGCAGGTTCCTTCATCAGGTGGGGGGAGGAATACTAGTTGGCGACGTCACTGGCACAGGGCCTCTCATGGTACGCAAAAGTGTTGCTGCCGGTGGGAGGCGCCCCCGCCGTGCAAACACACCGCTGTACTTTGAGGGGCCCTGTGCCAGTGCCAATGCCAACGAGTGGGCCCCCCCTGCTTGCTCAGGTTCACAGCACTTGCAAAGTTGAAATACTTACCTCTCCCTGCTCCACTGCCGTGACGTGGTCCAGATTTCCTGGGCCCACTAATTACTTGAACCAGCCCTACCCACCACAACTTTAGCCAAATGACCCCCAATTTCAAATGCCTTCCAATTATTATAAGGTAAATTACGCTTGACAAGCTTCATTAAGAAGAATGGATGGTTTTGACATTAAAATGGGCACTCTAGATGTTTTCCTGGCCCCCACTCACTGCCGACTATGCTGCCCCATTGACTTGCATTGGGTTTCGTGTTTCGGTCGATCCCGACTTTACGTCATAATCGGGCGATTTCACTCGACCCGACTTTTGAGATAGTCGGGTTTCGCGAAACCCGGCTCGACTCTAAAAAGGTCAAGGTCGCTCAACTCTAGACACCACTAATCGCCCTAACTAGGGACAGGTAAGCGCACTGGTTGCGCACGGTGCCGCACTGGCTAATGCTGCTGATAGATGCTATAGATTTGCCTGGTGCTGGATGGCACTAACTGGCACTAGACAGCTCCAACATTCGCAAGCATTCATCAACACTAGGGATGGGTATGTTTCGGAGCTTTCACCAGAACAGGCATGCGTCCACACACACACAATAACTGATTTATACTAGCCCATGGCCATGCGGCCATGCAAACCTTTAATAGCTGTAGCTCTCCAGGACCTTCCTAGTGATCCAATAGGAGCTGCAACAAGACCTGAGCATGTGATCCCCGACCTCTAATGGGAGGTCTCATGTGGGCATGCTCAGTATGAGAAAAGCAGGACTTAGCCCCTGAAAAGCCTGCTCGCTGCTGATCAGGGCCGGCTACAAGGGCAGAGCCTGTAAAGGCAGCAGTAACCAAGCGCACATTATCAGCTTGAGCCAGACGCTGGGGTCGATTTCTCTGCTGAGCAGGTTCTACTGCGGCTGGAGGAGAATGGGAGACTGCAAGGGACATGGTTCGAGATTCCCCCTGTGCAGCTGCGGGAACTCAACAACTAACATCTACTACTGTCAAGAGACATTTAGTTTATGCTTCCATTTGCCTTTGTTTTTCTAATTAAATAGATTGTAATTAATGATTATCCATGTAAACAAAATTCAAAATTAGTTGAATATTAAACCCAAAATGTTACATTAACCTTCTCTGTGAATTTACTTTAAGATAATCTCCAAGATATTATTGTATGCCACATTCTCCTGCTATATTCAGTTGGCATACCTCCATTGCTGCATCCGATTTCAGGCATATATCAAATAAAAGAAGTCAATGTTCTTTCACCTTTACACTAGAAATACTTCTTGCTGATATAATCTATGGGTTTTCAGCTCCTTTAAAAATGGAAATTGCTTTATTGGCCTAAAGCCATTTTTAAATTCAGCATAAGTTTTAGCAATTTTAAGACACACTGCAAATGTCTACTATTTAAGTAAGGAACAGATAATTTTTCGACACATATGGCAAAATCTGCTTAATAGATTATAAAAAGAACACTTAGGGGAAATTACAATAAAATTCAATTCTAGTAATTTATACTCTGGCATGAAAAATAGCATTTTGGCAATTCAACTCTATTATCTAAAATTGACACGCTTATGATCAATCGTTGGCAGTAAATTCCCCCCTCCAGCATGGTAAATACTGTGTAGCAGAGGTCACGGATCGCTGATTTGACTGGTTTTAATATATAGAACAGTCATTTAATCACATTCACACAGAATCTGAATTTCATGTGTTTTCTCAATGACAAATAAAGAACATCAATAATACCAAAAACGCCGCTAGACATAAAATATTAAATAGTTATCTACTATTTGTCATGCAAGGTTTTTTTTTGTACAATTGAATTGATATTAATAAAAACATAATTGGGGTCAGCAAGGTGACCCTATTAATTAAACATAGGTTTCTACTATGATTTACTATGATTTGGACACTACTTGTTTTCAGCTCGTATGTGTTCCTGAAATGTTTTGGTTTCCAAAGTTGCAAGCAAATTCATGATTGAATTGTTTTGTTACAAAAGATAGAAAATTAAATTATCCCCCTTTCTCCCCCAGAAGAGATAGAGATGATATACTGTACATGGTAAGCAATGCGATAATGATATTTAGTAATAAGACTACCGTATTTCAAATTTTTATGTCTCAATTAATATTATCAATTGAATACCATTTTGCTTTGTTAACCTAAACAGAACCATCATAATTATCTGATTGTTTCTCTTCATGAAGGTTAGAGATCACTTTTCTTGATACTGAGACCTTGTAAGAGAGCTAAAGGTTATTGTAGAATGCCCCTTTGAATAACAAGAATGTGGTAGCCCAGGTGGCTGGAATGGCGAATTGGCAGAATGGTTTCCAACTCAGGAAACATTGCGGAAGGACTAAGACACTACAAGTAAAAAGTAGTTACAGTTCAAAAATATTCTTCTAAAGAAAACTGGCTTGTTGTCAGTCTGTGGGACAACTAGCATTATGTTTTAACAACAGTTTTCTTAGACAACAGCTTTATTATACTCACAAGAGAACTGGACTCTCATGTCTTAAAGGAATTATCCATTACCATGACAATCTATTTTTAAATTAAGCAGTCCCCCTTGTAAACTAGAAAAAAATGTATCCTCATCTTCCTCACTGGCGCCATTCCAGCAATGTTGGCATTGGGTCTGTCTGTGTTTGAATGGCATTGTTATGGCATGTAACCCCTGCAGCCACTATTGGGCTGCTGTGTTCTCGCTTTCCTTGAGCAAATGTCCAGCAAACAGATGAAGTGAGAGTACAGCAGTACAATAGCAGACACTACGTGGCTGCAGGCCTCACGTGGCATATCAATATCACATGAACCACAGAAAAGCCACTGCTGGCATCACTGGAACAATTCCGGTGTGAGTACCAGTAATTTTCATTTGACAAGAGTGACTACTTAATATAAAAAAGATTGTCCAGGTAGTGGAGAAACTCTTTAACGCTAGTTGCAAATTTTTTTTACACAGCTCATTGGCTGCTGCCACACCTGCCGTATTTGTATTCTGTGACTGCCACTCTCTCATCTTAATTTCTTCTGACAGGGTGCATGAGTATTGAGCTCGTTTCCTGGTGTGCTATGGTGATTTACTCAGCCTATGTTTTTACCATGGATTAATAAATGATCGATATTTTAAATTTTGGAGGTGGAACAAAGTTTTTTTCTTTTCTCTATTAATACTGCTCTACAGTCAAATTGGTTCAGAGATGAAAACAGTTGAACTTAGCTAATTTTGTGGTAATGAAAATAAATATGATGATTAAATTTGCTGCTTGGCTCTAATTTTGTAGATCCAGAGGAGGTTGTATTTACTTCTGACACCTTTCATGCAGGCTTATAGAAAAATTGCATCTTTATTATTTCATAATCCTTATTGCATTGTTAGTAGTTAGTCTATTACATCATCTTTTTAGTCTATTGAGTCTTCAGTATTTTATTATCTTAGTGTGCAATCAAAAAACAGCAACTCAGCTCTGATGATGTAATCCTAATTAAATGTATATCACCTATTTTAACCCCTTTACCCCCAAGGGTGGTTTGCACGTTATGGACCGGGCCAATTTTTACAATTCTGACCACTGTCCCTTTATGAGGTTATAACTCTGGAACGCTTCAACGGATCCCGGTGATTCTGACACTGTTTTCTCGAGACAAATTGTACTTCATGGTAGTGGTAAAATATCTTTGACATTACCTGCGTTTATTTGTGAAACAAATGGAAATTTGGCGAAAATTTTGAAAATTTCGCAATTTTCCAACTTTGAATTTTTATGCAATTAAATCACAGAGATATGTCACACAAAATGCTTAATAAGTAACATTTCCCGCATGTCTACTTTACATCAGCACAATTTTGGAACCAAATTTTTTTTTTGTTAGGGAGTTAGAAGGGTTAAAAGTTGACCAGCAATTTCTCATTTTTACAACACCATTTTATTTTAGGGACCACATCTCATTTGAAGTCATTTTGAGGGGTCTATATAATAGAAAATACCCAAGTGTGACATCATTCTAAAACTGCACCCCTCAAGGTTCTCAAAACCACATTCAAGAAGTTTATTAACCCTTCAGGTGCTTCACAGGAATTTTTGGAATGTTTAAATAAAAATTAACATTTAACTTTTTTCACAAAAAATTTACTTCAGCTCCAATTTGTTTTATTTTACCAAGGGTTACAGGAGAAAATGGACCCCAAACCTTGTTGTACAATTTGTCCTGAGTACGCCGATGCCCCATTTGTGGGGGTTAACCACAGTTTGGGCGCATGGCAGAGCTCGGAAGGGAAGGAGCGCCATTTGACAATGCAAAATTGACTGAAATTGAGATGGGACGCCATGTTGCGTTTGGAGAGCCACTGATGTGCCTAAACATTGAAACCCCCCACAAGTGAGACCATTTTGGAAAGTAGACCCCCTAAGGAACTTATCTAGAGCTATGGTGAGCACTTTGACCCACCAAGTGCTTCACAGAAGTTTATAATGCAGAACCGTAAAAATAAAAAATCATTTTTTTTCACAAAAATTATCTTTTTGCCCCCAATTTTTTATTTTCCCAATGGTAAGAGAAGAAATTGGACCACAAAAGTTGTTGCAAATTTGTCCTGAGTACTCTGATACCCCATATGTGGGGGTAAACCACTGTTTGGGCGCATGGGAGAGCTCTGAAGGGAAGGAGCGCCGTTTGACCTTGCAATGCAAAATTGACAGGAATTGAGATGGGACGCCATGTTGTGTTTGGAGAGCCACTGATGTGCCTAAACATTGAAACCCCCACAAGTGACACCATTTTGTAAAGTAGACCCCCTAAGGAACTTATCTAGAGGTGTGGTGAGCACTTTGACCCACCAAGTGCTTCACAGAAGTTTATAATGCAGAACCGTAAAAATAAAAAATCATTTTTTTCCACAAAAATTATCTTTTCGCCCCCAATTTTTTATTTTTCCAATGGTAAGAGAAGAAATTGGAACAAAAAAGTTGTTGTACAATTTGTCCTGAGTACGCTGATACCCCATATATGGGGGTAAACCACTGTTTGGGCGCATGGGAGAGCTCGGAAGGGAAGGAGCGCCATTTGACTTTTCAATGAAAAATTGACAGGAATTGAGATGGGACGCCATGTTGCGTTTTGAGAGCCACTGATGTGCCTAAACATTGAAACCCCCCACAAGTGACACCATTTTGAAAAGTAGACCCCCTAAGGAACTTATCTAGATGTGTGGTGAGCACTTTGACCCACCAAGAGCTTCACAGAAGTTTATAATGCAGAGCCGTAAAAATAAAACAAAAATTTTTTCCCACAAAAATTATTTTTTAGCCCCCAGTTTTGTATTTTCCTGAGGGTAACAGGAGAAATTGGACCCCAAACGTTGTTGTGCAATTTGTCCTGAGTGCGCTGATACCCTATATGTGGGGGGAACCAGCGTTTGGGCGCATGGGAGGGCTCGGAAGGGAAGGAGCGCCATTTGGAATACAGACTTAGATGGAATGGTCTGCAGGCGTCACATTGTGTTTGTTGAGCCCCTAATGTACCTAAACAGTAGAATCCCCCCACAAGTGACCCCATATTGGAAACTAGACCCCCAAGGAACTTATCTAGATGTGTTGTGAGAACTTTGAGCCCCCAAGTATTTCACTACAGTTTATAACGCAGAGCCGTGAAAATAAAAATAAAAAAATTCCCCTCAAAATTATTTTTTAGCCCCCAGTTTTGTATTTTCTCGGGGGTAAAAGGAGAAATTGGACCCCAAAAGTTGTTGTCCAATTTGTCCTGAGTGCGTTGATACCCCATATGTGGGGGGGAACCACCGTTTGGGTGCATGGGAGGGCTCGGAAGGGAAGGAGCGCCATTTGGAATGCAGACTTAGATGGAATGGTCTGCTGGCATCACATTGCGTTTGCAGAGCCCCTAATATACCTAAACAGTAGAAACCCCCCACAAGTGACCCCATATTGGAAACTAGACCCCCCACGAACTTATCTAGATGTTTTGTGAGAACTTTGAGCCCCCAAGTGTTTCACTACAGTTTATAACGCAGAGCCCTGAAAATAAAAAATCTCTTTTTTTCCCACAAAAATTATTTTTTAGCCCCCAGTTTTGTATTTTCCCAAGGGTAACAGGAGAAATTGGACCCCAAATGTTGTTGTCCAATTTGTCCTGAGTACACTGATACCCCATATGTTGGGGTAAACTCCTGTTTGGGCACACGGGAGAGCTCGGAAGGGAAGGAGCACTGTTTTACTTTTTCAATGCAGAATTGGCTGGAATTGAGATCGGACGCCATGTCGCGTTTGGAGAGCCCCTGATGTGTCTAAACAGTGGAAACACCCCAATTATAACTAAAACCCTAATCCAAACACACCCCTAACCCTAATCCCAATGGTAACCCTAACCACACCTATAACCCTGACACACCCCTAATCCTAATCCCAACCGCAAATGTAATCCAAACCCTAACCCTAACTTTAGCCCCAACCCTAACTGTAGCCCTAACCCTAACCCTAGCCCTAGCCCTAACCCTAACCCTAGCCCTAGCCCTAACCCTAACCCTAGCCCTAACCCTAACCCTAACCCTAACCCTAGCCCTAACCCTAGCCCTAACCCCAGCCCTAACCCTAACCCTAGCCCTAACCCTAACCCTAGCCCTAACCCTAACCCTAGCCCTAACCCTAGCCCTAACCCTAGCCCTAACCCTAGCCCTAGCCCTAACCCTAGCCCTAACCCTAATGGGAAAATGGAAATAAATACATTTTTTTTTTATTTTTTAATTTTTCCCTAACTAAGGGGGTGATGAAGGGGGGTTTGATTTACTTTTATAGAGGGTTTTTTAGCGGATTTTTATGATTGACAGCCGTCACACACTGAAAGACGCTTTTTATTGCAAAAAATATTTTTTGCATTACCACATTTTGAGAGCTATAATTTTTCCATATTTGAGTCCACAGAGTCATGTTAGGTCTTGTTTTTTGCGGGACGAGTTGACGTTTTTATTGGTAACATTTTCGGGCACGTGACATTTTTTGATCGCTATTTATTCCGATTTTTGTGAGGCAGAATGACCAAAAACCAGCTATTCATGAATTTCTTTTGGGGGAGGCGTTTATACCGTTCCGCATTTGGTAAAATTAATAAAGCAGTTTTATTCTTCGGGTCAGAATGATTACAGCGACACCTCATTTATATCATTTTTTTTATGTTTTGGCGCTTTTATACGATAAAAACTATTTTATAGAAAAAATAATTATTTTTGCATCGCTTTATTCTGAGGACTATAACTTTTTTTTTTTTTTGCTGATGTTGCTGTATGGTGGCTCGTTTTTTGCGGGACAAGATGACGCTTTCAGCGGTACCATGGTTATTTATATCCGTCTTTTTGATCGCGTGTTATTCCACTTTTTGTTTGGCGGTATGATAATTAAGCGTTGTTTTTTGCCTCGTTTTTTTTTTTTTCTTACGGTGTTTACTGAAGGGGTTAACTAGTGGGACAGCTTTATAGGTCGGGTCATTACGGACGCAGCGATACTAAATATGTGTACTTTTATTGTTTGTTTTTTTTATTTAGATAAAGAAATGTATTTATGGGAATAATATATATATTTTGTTTCATTATTTAGGATTTTTTTTTTTACTTTGTCCCAGGGGGGGGACAATACAGATCGGTGATCTGACAGTTTGCACAGCACTCTGTCAGATCACCGATCTGTCAAACAGCGCTGCAGCGTTACCAAGTGCCTGCTCTTAGCAGGCACTTGGTAAGCCACCTCCCTCCCTGCAGGACCCGGATGCCGTGGCCATATTGGATTCGGGCCTTGCTGCAGGAAGGAAGGTAGGAGACCCTCGCAGCAACGCGATCACATTGCATTGCTGCGGGGGTCTCAGGGAAGCCTGCAGGGAGCTCCCTCCCTGCGCGATTCTTCCCTGTACCGCCGGCACATTGCGATCATGTTTGATCGCGGTGTGCCTGGGGTTAGTGTGCCGGGGGCAGTCCGTGACCGCTCCTGGCACATAGTGCCGGATGTCAGCTGCGATAAGCAGCTGACACCCGGCCGCGATCGGCCGCGCTCCCCCCATGAGCGCGGCCGATCGCGCTGGACGTACTATTCCGTCCTTGGGAATTAAGGTCCACCCCACATGGACGGAATAGTACGTCCAATGGCAGAAAGGGGTTAATAAATGTTTTCTATCTCTGGTACACAGCTTTAGGAATTCTTAGCTTAGTTTCTTTGCATATTGACATGTTTCTATGCGTTTTTTCAGATATGCCTCATTCTTGCATTAACAATGTGGATAGTTTCTGCTAGATATGCTGATAAGTCTGCAGTGTGATTCCTATAAGTGTGTCCTAGAAGTGTAAAGATTATGTAGAATTAAAACCAGATAGATGTATACAGACTGTGCCCTGCTACCTGCCACCATCGCACTCTAACAAGCATCTCTATTCTTCTGACCGGTATGTTCATCCACCCAGCTCTCCTGCTCTCCTGCTGTCTGTCTATGAAGTGCACATAGTACATCACCCAGCTTTGCACATAGACTTGCCTCTGCACCTAGCATTCATATGGTATGTTCATCCACCCAGCTCTCCTGCTCTCCTGCTGTCTGTCTATGAAGTGCACATAGTTAGTGTTGAGCGATACCGTCCGATACTTGAAAGTATCGGTATCGGATAGTATCGGCCGATACCCGAAAAATATCGGATATCGCCGATACCGATATCCGATACCAATACAAGTCAATGGGACATCAAGTATCGGAATGTATCCTCATGGATCCCAGGGTCTGAAGGAGAGAAAACTCTCCTTCAGGCCCTGGGATCCATATTAAAGTGTAAAATAAAGAATTAAAATAAAAAATATTGTTATATTCACCTCTCCGGCGGCCCCTGGACATCAGCGGGAGGATCCGGCGTCCGGCACGGCTTCTTTCTTCAAAATGCGCGCCTTCAGGACCTGTGGAATGACGTCCCGGCTTCTGATTGGTCGCGTGCCGCCCATGTGACCGCCACGCGACCAATCAGAAGCCGCGACGTCATTCCTCAGGTCCTAGAAGGCGCTCATTCTAGGACTTTAGCTGAGGAATGACGTCGCGGCTTCTGATTGGTCGCGTGGCGGTCA
Source organism: Ranitomeya imitator (assembly GCF_032444005.1). NCBI lineage: Eukaryota > Metazoa > Chordata > Amphibia > Anura > Dendrobatidae > Ranitomeya > Ranitomeya imitator. The sequence goes on from NC_091284.1 coordinate 601,930,303, forward strand.
CATGGGCGGCACGCGACCAATCAGAAGCCGGGACGTCATACCACAGGTCCTAAAGGCGCGCATTTTGAAGAAAGAAGCCGTCCCGGACGCCGGATCCTCCCGCTGATGTCCAGGGGCCGCCGGAGAGGTGAATATAACAATATTTTTTATTTTAATTCTTTATTTTACACTTCCGATACCGATACCCGATATCACAAAAATATCGGATCTCGGTATCGGAATTCCGATACCGCAAGTATCGGCCGATACCCGATACTTGCGGTATCGGAATGCTCAACACTACACATAGTACATCACCCAGCTTTGCACATAGACTTGCCTCTGCACCTAGCATTCACATGGTATGTTCATCCACCCAGCTCTCCTGCTGTCGGTCTATGAAGTGCACATAGTACATCACCCAGCTTTGCACAGACTTGCCACTGCACCTAGCATTCACATGGTGTGTTCATCCACCCAACTCTCCTGCTCTCCTGCTGTCTGTCTATGAAGTGCACATAGTACATCACCCAGCTTTGCATGTAGACTTGCCTCTGCACCTAGCATTCATATAGTATGCCTTTCAGCTAACCCCAGCTTACCCCAGTGTTACTTATGATGTTGTTTACTCTGGCTTTACATAGTAACATAGTTAGTAAGGCCGAAAAAAGACATTTGTCCATCCAGTTCAGCCTATATTCCATCATAATAAATCCCCAGATCTACGTCCTTCTACAGAACCTAATAATTGTATGATACAATATTGTTCTGCTCCAGGAAGACATCCAGGCCTCTCTTGAACCCCTCGACTGAGTTTGCCATCACCACCTCCTCAGGCAAGCAATTCCAGATTCTCACTGCCCTAACAGTAAAGAATCCTCTTCTATGTTAGTGGAAAAACCTTCTCTCCTCCAGACTTTGATTGTATGCATCTGGTCCACTCTTAATTCTCTGACCAAGATGAACAGAGACCACTCCTCTCTGCTTCACACCTGAATGCACTTAGTTGTACATATGTTGCATAGCTCAAGTCTGCATAGACTTCAGTTTGCAGTGTGATTCCTATAAGTGTGTCCTAGAAGTGTGAAGATTATGTAGAATTAAAGCCAGAATTGAACCAGAAGGGAGCTGAAGGTAACTGGCTAGTCACTGTAAACTGTTTCTGTTTGTTTTCACTTTCACCCCTATAATCCTTCATTTTCTGCTAACTCCCCTGATCCCTACACCAAGTAAGGAACTGTTCATCTCTTCTTCAGTCCTACCCATCTACCTCACCTCCTCCTCAAAACTGTTCCTTAACATAAAATCTTCTGTCTCCAAACACAGACAGCCCCCTCAAGCGCTCTCCTGCTGCCACCGGCTAACACTTTCTCTACTCCTTCTCATTGCTGGTGATATCTCTCCAAATCCTCGTCCTCCTCACCACATCCCCACAGTCAGATCTACCTCCCATCCAGGCCCTATCACAAATTTCCGTAACCTCTCTAACCTTATACCCATTCACCCAGCCCCCGCTTCCCCAGTCCCACTAACAGGAGCTCTGTGGAACGCTTGCTCTGTCTGCAACAAGCTTTCCTACATCCATGATCTTTTTTTTACTACCAAACTTTCCTTCCTCGCCATCACGGAAACCTGGCTCACCCCTTCTGACACCGCCTCTCCTGCTGCACTTTCTTATGGTGGCTTCCACCTTTCTCACACACCCCGCCCCAGCAGCAAACATGGCAGAGGAGTTGGTTTTCTCCTGTCAGATACCTGCTTCTTCACCCCAATCCCACTGCCACCCTCTGTTACCCTCCCTTCCTTGGAGGTGCACTCTGTATGCATCTACTCCCCCTCCAACCTCCAACTGGCTGTCATCTACCACCCCCCAGGGCCAGCCACCACCATCTTTGACCACTTCACCACCTGGCTACTTCATTTCCTTTCCACGGACATCCCTACTATCATCATGGGCGACTTCAACATCACCATTGACACTTCTCTCTCAGCTACCACTAAGCTTCTATATCTCACTTCCTCCTTCGGCCTCACTCAATGGTCTTCTACATCCACCCACAAAGATGGCCACACACTGGACCTCATCTTCACCCGCCACTGCTCCCTATCTAACCTCTCTAACTCACCTCTTCCTCTCTCTGACCACAACCTTCTCACATTCTCTTCCCTCTCCACTCCATGTCTACAATCCCCACCCCACAAACTTTCACACCCTCGCAAAAATCTTAAAGGGACTCTGTCACCTGAATTTGGCGGGACTGGTTTTGGGTCATATGGGCGGAGTTTTCGGGTGTTTGATTCACCCTTTCCTTACCCGCTGGCTGCATGCTGGCTGCAATATTGGATTGAAGTTCATTCTCTGTCCTCCATAGTACACGCCTGCGCAAAGCAATCTTGCCTTGTGCAGGCGTGTACTATGGAGGACAGAGAATGAACTTCAATCCAATATTGCAGCCAGCATGCAGCCAGCGGGTAAGGAAAGGGTGAATCAAACACCCGAAAACTCCGCCCATATGACCAAAAACCAGTCCCGCCAAATTCAGGTGACAGGTTCCCTTTAAACACCTTGACCTACACTCATTTTCTGAATCCCTCCTCCCTCTCACAGATATAAGTTCCTTACACAATGCGGATGATGCTGCCGCTCTATATAATACCACAATAGCTGTAGCTTTGGAATCTGCTGCCCCACTTACACATACCAAAGCTTGCAAAATCAACAGACAGCCCTGACACACCAGCCTGACCAAAGAACTGAGGCGAGCTTCCAGGGCTGCTGAGCGCAGATGGAAAAGATCCCACTCCAATGAGCACTTCATCGCATTCAAACAGTCCCTCACTACTTTCAAGACCATTTTCGCCACAGCTAAACAAACCTACTTCTCATCTCTCATATCCTCCCTGTCTCACAACCCGAAACAGTTATTCAACACCTTCAATTCTCTCCTCCGTCCCCCAGCACCTCCTCCCTCCCCACTCATCTAAGCTGAAGACTGTGCCTCATTTCTCAAGCAGAAGATTGATAACATCAGAGACAGTTTTAGTCAACAACCCCCAGAGCCCTTCCTACCGATTTCCCAGACCTCCACCTCCAAAACCAACTTCTCCACCATTACAGAAGATCAACTCTCCACTCTACTCTCAAAATCACATCTCACCACCTGCGCACTTGACCCGATCCCATTCCACTTCATCCCAAACCTATCACTAACAACTGGTGTTTTCCCTTCAAGCTTTAAACATGCCTCCATCACACCTATCCTCAAAAAGCCCTCTCTTGACCCATCCTCTGTATCTAGCTATCGCCCTATATCACTTCTCCCCTATGCCTCCAAGCTACTGGAACAACAAGTTTACCTTGAACTGTCCTCCCATCTCTCTTCTTGCTCCCTCTTCGACCGCTTACAATCTGACTTCCGGTCACACCACTCCACTGAAACTTCCCTAACTAAGGTCACCAATGACCTCTTAAACGCCAAGAGCAAGTGACACTACTCTGTCCTCCTCCTCCTTGACCTGTCGGCTGCCCTTGACACAGTGGACCATTCCCTATTATCACAGACCCTCTCATCCCTTGGCATCACAGACTTGGCCCTATCCTGAATCTCATCATACCTAACAGACTGGACATTCAGCTTCTCCCACTCACACACCACCTCCTCACCTCGCCCCCTATCTGTCGGAGTCCCACAAGGTTCAGTCCTAGAGCCCCTGCTCTTCTCCATTTACACCTTTGGCCTGGGACAGGTCATAGAATCTCAGGGCTTTCAGTATCATCTCTATGCTGATGACACACAGATCTACATCTCTGGACCAGATATCACCTCCCTACTAACCAGAATCCCTCAATGTCTATCCGCTATTTCATCCTTCTTCTCCGCTAGATTTCTGAAACGTGGAATGGACAAAACAGAATTCATCATCTTTCCCCCATCTCACGTGACCCCCCCCCCCCAACGAACCTATCCATTACAGTAAATGGCTGCCCACTCTCCCCAGTCCCACAAGCTCACTGCCTCGGGGTAATCCTTGACGTTGATCTCTCCTTTAAACCACATATCCAAGCCCTTTCGACTTCCTGCCGACTAGGGTTGAGCGACTTTTACTTTTATAGGATCGGGTCGGGTTTCACGAAACCCGACTTTTTCAAAAGTCGGGTCGAGTGAAATCGGCCGATCCTATAAAAAAGTCGGGGTCGGGGTCGGCCGAAACACGAAACCCAATGCAGTGCATTGGGTTTCCAATGGTTCCCAGGGTCTGGGATCCATATTTAAGTGTAAAATAAAGAATTAAAATAAAAAATATTGCTATACTTAGCCTCTGATGCGCCCTGGTACTAACCGGCAGCCTTCCTTCCTTAGAATCAGCGCGTGAAGGGCCTTAGATGACGTCGCGACTTGTGATTGGTTGCGCGACCGCCCATGTGACCGCTCACGCAACCAATCAGAAGCCGCAATGTCACCGAAGGTCCTTCAAGCGCTGATTCTTAGGAAGGAAGGCTGCCGGAAAGAAGCAAGGCGCGTCCGAGGGTGAGTATATTCCTATTAGGTATATACTCACACTCGGACACGCCCTGCTTCTTTCCGGCAGCCTTCCTTCCTAAGAATCAGCGCCTGATGGACCTTCGGTGACGTCGTGGCTTGTGATTGGTCGCGTGAGCGGTCACATGGGCGGACGCGCGACCAATCACAAGCCGCGACGTCATTTAAGGCCCTTCACGCGCTGAAGATCGCCGACCTCATGGCCGACCCCACACAGGGGTCGGGTTTCATGAAACCCGACTTTGCCAAAAGTCGGCGACTTCTGAAAATGGCCGACCCGTTTCGCTCAACCCTACTGTCGACTTCAACTCAAAAATATTTCACGAATCCATTCATTCCTCAACCAAGAATCTGCAAAAACCCTAGTCCATGCCCTCATCATCTCTCGCCTTGACTACTACAACCTCCTGCTCTGTGGCCTCCCCTTGAACACTCTCGCACCCCTCCAATCTATTCTAAACTCTGCTGCCCGACTAATCCTCCTGTCCACCCGCTATTTCCCAGATTCTCCCCTCTGTCAATCCCTTCACTGGCTCCCCATTGCCCAGAGACTCCAGTACAAAACCCTAACCATGACATACAAAGCCATCCACAACCTGTCTCTTCCATACATCTGTGACCTCGTCTCCCGGTACTTACCAACACGCAACCTCTGATTCTCACAAGATGTCCTTCTCTACTCCCCTCTTATCTCCTCTTCCCACAATCGTTTACAAGATTTCTCTCGCGTATCACCCCTACTCTGGAACCCTCTACCACAACACATCAGACTCTTGCCTACCATCGAAACCTTCAAAAAGAGCCTGAAGACCCACCTCTTCCGACAAGCCTATAACCTGCAGTAACCACCGATCGACTAAACCGCTGCATGACCAGCTCTACCTTCGCCTAGTGTATTCTCACCCATCCCTTGTAGATTGTGAGCCTTATATATATAGCAATGTGGGCACTATATGCGTGGTTAAAAAAGACTTAAAATAAAAAATAAACATATGCTCACCTTCCGAGGGCCACTTGTAGTCCTGGCACCTGTGTGCGGTGCACGCAGCAGCTTCTGGTCTCAGGGATGGTATGAACGCAGGACTTGTGATGACGTCATGGTCACATGACCGTGACGTCATGGCAGTTCCTTCTCGTATAGCATTCTTGGAACTGGAACCTGCCGCTTGCACTGCCGAGGACAGCGCGTGACCTCGGAGGGTGAGAATAACCTTTTTTTTGTTATTATTATTATTTGTAACATTAGATCTTTTTACTATTGATGCTGCATACACAGCATCAATAGTAAAAAGTTGGTCACACAGGGTTAATAGCTGCGTTAATGGAGTGCATTACACCGCGGCATAATGCAGTCCATTAACGCTGCCATTAACCCTGTGTGAGGGCTGACTGGAGTAGAGTATGGAGCAGGCACTGACTGCGGGGGGGAAGGAGCGGCCATTTTGCCACCGGACTGTACCCGTCGCTGATTGGTCGTGGCAATGGTCGTGGGTGTTTTGCCATGAGCAATCAGCGATTTGGATTTCCATGACAGACAGAGGCCGCGACCAACGAATATCCATGACAGACAGGCAGAAAGACAGACAGAAAGATAGACAGACGGAAGTGACCCTTAGACAATTATACAGTAGATTGTTGATGATTTTGACTTACAGCCAATGAAAACCCAAAAGTCAGCTTGAAAAAAATAATTTTAAAATTCGAAATGTTGGCGTACTTAAATGTATGTTCAGTAAATACACTCAATACCTGGCCGGGGGTCCTTTGGCATCAATTAATGCATCATTGCAACGTGGCATGAAGGCGATCAGTCTGTGGCACTGCTGAGGTGTTATGAAAGCTCATGTTGCCTTGATAGCAGCTTTCAGCTCGTCCGCATTGTTGGGTCAGGTGCCTCATCTTCTTCTTGACAATACCCCATAGATTCTCTATGAGGTTAGGGTCAGATGAGTTTGCTCATCAATCAAGCACAGTGATACTGTTGCTTTTAAACAGTGACGTCGCGGCTTGTGATTGGTCGCGTGAGCGGTCAAATGAGCGGTGACGCGACCAATCACAAGCCGCGATGTCATCGAAGGTCCTTCACTTGCTAATTCTTAGGAAGGAAGGCTGCCGGTTAGAACCAGGGCGCATCCGAGGGTGAGTATATCCCTATTTTAAAGAATAAAAATAAAAAATATTGATATACTCACCCTCGGACGCGCCCTGGTCCTAACCGGCAGTCTCCCCTCCTAAGAATGAGCGAGTGAAGGACCTGCGGTGACGTCGCGGCTTGTGATTGGTCGCGTGAGCGGTCACATGAGCGGTCACACGACCAATCACAAGCCGCGACGTCATTGAAGGTCCTTCACTTGTTCATTCTTAAGAAGGAAGGCTGCCGGCTAGAACCAGGGCGCGTCCGAGGGTGAGTATATCCCTATTTTTTATTTTTATTCTTTATTTTACACATTAATATGGATCGCAGGGCCTGAAGGAGAGTTTCCTCTCCTTCAGATCCTGGGAACCATTAGTATCCCATTGCACTGCATTGAGTTTCGTGTTTCGTCCGACCCCGACCCCGACTTTTCTATAGGATCGGCCGATTTCACTCGACCCGACTTTCTCAAAAGTTGGGTTTCATGAAACCTGACTCGACCCTATAAAAATAAAAGTCGCTCAACCCTACTGAACAATATTGGTAGAGATTTGGATTTGTACACGAGTAAGGCTGAGCTCTTAGGTTCCAGGCTGCTACAACAGTGGAATCTGCTAGGGGGCAATATTTGGATTTCTTCTTTTTTGTCCAATACCTCTTCATGGAGGGCGATTTTGTAGAATGCAGCAACATCAACAGTTTATTGGAAGCTCTGAAGATAAGTCATGATCCAGAGTAATGGAGGCTCATCATCGATTCATCCAATAGAAGCCTAAAGGCCATTATCACCCAGTGCCTTGGGACTATGGGTGCTAACCAGGTTTCTAGAACTAGAGGCGCCCTAGTCTAGCACTGTCATCTGAATTACTCCTGGAGGTGGAGACATTGGGGTCACATGCCTTGCTATGCTACTATATCAGCCCTTATCTGTACCCTCTACCACACAAGGAGGTAGAAGACTCGATACAGCTCAACCACTTTATACATGTAAACAGGTCACATAAAACATTTTTCAGCAAAAAGTATACACCAGACTCTCTAAAATGTCAAACAATAAAATAATATTTGTTTTACCTCATCAGCAGACCAGTTTTTGTTTTTAATTCGATGACAGACCACATATTGCCTGAATTCCCTGCATAAATAACATGCTAGCTATATTAATCACTGCTAGTTGGAGATTAGTAGCTTACTTCCTATTATTAACAGATTGAGCCTAATAATAAAATAGTATGCATTAAACTCCTAAGTTCCCTACAGTGATGTCTGCAGTAAGTCGCACATTAGAATCAGAAAATCTGATCAAAATTTTGCACCTAAAAATCATACCGTGTAAAAAAAGAGTTCAGCAAAGATTTGTAGTAGTTATGATTTGTTTATTTCACCTACATGAAAACAGCCCTTTATTAACTGTTGCCTTTAACATCTTCATTATGATATACAAATCTCTTTACACCCAAGCAATTACCTGCTAGAAAATAACTGGATTGACAGCGGCTCCCAAGTACTAACAGCCAGGATCAAAGGAAACTCAAATCCTTGCAAATTAACCTGTTCTAACTTCAGCTCATAAGTCCATCAAATAATCGTTTCAAGAGAGAATCTTTTCATCTTTTTGGGTGGAAAAAGAAAAATAAGAACTAAAATAATGCAGAATTATGCACACCTTTAAACTAATACATTATTGAGGTACTCTGAATTTATGACAGTTTTAAGTATTTTTGAGTACTAGCCTATCAGCATGGCACCTCCAGAAATTCTGCCCAGTCATCCTTGCAGCAGTGTTCGAAAAATGCATCTCCTGTTTACTTCCATCTTCAGGTCATCCAACATCTTTTCAATTGGATTCAGGTCTCTGGCTGAACCACTTCAAAATATTGGATTCAGTTGGATAAAACACTCCCGATGGGCTGCGTTGATGGAGTAAATCAATTCTTCAACAATTATGATAATAATGTTTTTTATTCACAACATGTCTCAAAGTCACACCAATGTCTTTATCAAGTCGAAAAAACAAATGCCATTTGGTGTTTTCACTTGATAAAGATGGCGGTACATTGTTGAAAAGAGCTGTGAATAAAAAACCTTATTATCATTGTTGAAGAATCGATTTACTACAGCAGCGTTGCCCATTTTCTTTATTTCATCTAACTGGATCTAATATTTCCTGGAGGATTTCTTCACCAGGCACAGGGCAACAGCAGCTGCTTTTCTTCATTCCTACAAATGAGTTGTGCCTGTCTCAACGCCACCAGGTGAGCATAACCAGCACTTACCCACTCTCCCTCCATTGGATATCACCCTATTATGTGCTCTGTTCCACATACCTAAATTTATTAATTCCAAAATGTTGCTGATCTTTTGGTGAAAGACTTCTTTTGTTGATTTGGAGGTATGTTAAGAGTTGTCATGTTGAAATGTGAAATTCCTCTATATCTTCAGCTTTACACCACAGGCCTGAAGGTTCTGATTCCATAATTTAATGATATTTGGAACTGTTCACAGAGCCCTACTGCCTCCATCATGCTTCACTATTGTTATGTGTTAATTTGGCGATGCACAGTGCTAGCTTTATGTTAAACATACTTTTGAAATTATGGCCAAAAAGTACTACCTCGATCTCATCAGATCATATCATGTTTTTCCTAATGCTATTGGCAAACTGGATGTAGGTTTTGGCAAAAACAAATACAAAGTTTTTGACAACTATGAGAGACAATTACCTTTCACAACTGGTTCAGGACCCAACAAGAAAGGGGGCACTGCTATACCTAATATTAACCAACAGGCCAGACCGCATATCAAATATAAGGGTTGGGGGTCACTTGGGAAATAGCGATCACAAAATAATAAGTTTTCATGTATCCTTTAAAAAGATGTGTAGTAGAGGGGTTACAAGGACACTAAACTTCAGGAGGGCAAATTTGCAACGGATGAGAGAGGATCTTGGTGCAATTAACTGGGACGATATCCTGAGACACAAAAATACACAAAGAAAATGGGAGACGTTTATTAGCATCCTAGATAGGACCTGTGCACAGTATATACCGTATGGGAATAAACATACTAGAAATAGGAGGAAACCAATATGGCTAAATAGAGCTGTAAGGGGCGCAATAAGTGACAAAAAGAAAGCATTTAGAGAATTAAAGGAAGTAGGTAGTGAGGAGGCATTAAATAAATACAGAAAATTAAATAAATTCTGTAAAAAGCAAATCAAGGCAGCAAAGATTGAGACAGAGAGACTCATTGCCAGAGAGAGTAAAAATAATCCTAAAATATTCTTTAACTACATAAATAGTAAGAAACTAAAAAATGATAGTGTTGGCCCCCTTAAAAATAGTCTGGGTAAGATGGTGGATGAGGATGAGAAAAAGCCAATATGCTAAATGACTTTTTTTCATCAGTATTTACACAAGAAAATCCCATGGCAGACAAAATGTCTAGTAATAAAAATTCCCAATTAAATGTCACCTGCTTAACCCAGCAGGAAGTGCGGCGGCGTCTAAAAATCACTAAAATTGACAAATCTCCGGCCCGGATGGGATACACCCTCGAGTACTGCAGGAATTAAGTACAGTCATTGATAGACCATTATTTTTAATCTTTAACCCCTTACCGGCATTGGACGTACTATACCGTCCGATGCCGGCTCCCCTGCTTCGATGCAGGGCTCCGCGGTGAGCCCGCACCAAAGCCGGGACATGTCAGCTGTTTTGAACAGCTGACATGTGCCCGTAATAGGCGCGGGCAGAATCGCGATCTGCCCGCACCTATTAACTAGTTAAATGCCGCTGTCAAACGCAGACAGCGGCATTTAACTACCGCTTCCGACCGGGCGGCCGGAAATGACGTCATCGCCGACCCCCGTCACATGATCGGGGGTCGGCGATGCTTGTATATTGTAACCATAGAGGTCCTTGAGACCTCTATGGTTACTGATTGCCCGTCGCTGTGAGCGCCACCCTGTGGTCGGCGCTCACAGCACACGTGCAATTCTGCTACATAGCAGCGATCAGCAGATCGCTGCTATGTAGCAGAGCCGATCGGGTTGTGCCTGCTTCTAGCCTCTCATGGAGGCTATTGAAGCATGGCAAAAGTAAAAAAAAAAAGTTTAAAAAAATGTGAAAAAAATAAAAAAAACATAAAAGTTTAAATCACCCCCCTTTCGCCCCAATCAAAATAAATCAATAAAAAAAATATCAAATCTACGCATATTTGGTATCGCCGCGCTCAGAATCGCCCGATCTATCAAATAAAAAAAAGTATTAACCTGATCGCTAAACAGCGTAGCGGGAAAAAAACTCGAAACGCCAGAATTAAGTTTTTTTGGTTGCCGCGACATTGCATTAAAATGCAATCACGGGCGATCAAAAGAACGTATCTGCACCGAAATGCTATCATTAAAAACGTCATCTCGGCACGCAAAAAATAAGCCCTCAACCGACCCCAGATGATGAAAAATGGAGACGCTACGAGTATCGGAAAATGGCGCAATTTTTTTTTTTTTTTTTTAGCAAAGTTTGGAATTTTTTTTCACCACTTAGATAAAAAATAACCTAGTCATGTTTGGTGTCTGTGAACTCGTAATGACCTGGAGAATCATAATGGCAGGTCATTTTTAGCATTTAGTGAACCTAGCAAAAAAGCCAAACAAAGAACCAATGTGGGATTGCACTTTTTTGCAATTTCACCGCACTTGGAATTTTTTTCCCGTTTTCTAGTACATGCCATGCTAAAAACAATGATGTCGTTCAAAAGTACAACTCGTCCCGCAAAAAATAAGCCCTCACATGGCCAAATTGACGGAAAAATAAAAAGTTATGGCTCTGGGAAGGAGGGGAGCGAAAAACAAACACGGAAAAACGAAAAATCCCCCGGTCATGAAGGGGTTAAAGACTCCATAATAACAGGGTCTGTGCCACAGGACTGGCGTATAGCAAATGTGGCGCCAATATTCAAAAAGGGAACAAAAACTGAACTCGGAAATTATAGGCCAGTAAGCTTAACCTCTACTGTGGGTATAATCCTGGAGGGCATTATAAGGGAAGCTATACTGGAGTATCTGAAGAGGAATAACCTCATGACCCAGTATCAGCACGGGTTTACTAGGGACCGTTCATGTCAGACTAATTTGATCAGTTTCTATGAAGAGGTAAGTTCCGGATTGGACCAAGGGAACCCAGTGGATGTAGTGTATATGGACTTTTCAAAAGCTTTTGATACGGTGCCACACAAAAGGTTGATACATAAAATGAAAATAATGGGGATAGGGGAAAATATGTGCAAGTGGGTTGAGAGCTGGCTCAGGGATAGGAAACAAAGGGTGGTTATTAATGGAGCACACTCGGACTGGGTAGCAGTTAGCAGTGGGGTATCACAGGGGTCAGTATTGGGCCCTCTTCTTTTTAACATATTTATTAATGACCTTGTAGGGGGCATTCAGAGTAGAATTTCAATATTTGCAGATGACACTAAACTCTGCAGGGTAATCAATACAGAGGAGGACAATTTTATATTACAGGATGATTTATGTAAACTAGAAGCTTGGGCTGATAAATGGCAAATGAGCTTTAATGGGGATAAATGTAAGGTCATGCACTTGGGTAGAAGTAATAAGATGTATAATTATGTGCTTAATTCTAAAACTCTGGGCAAAACCGTCAATGAAAAAGACCTGGGTGTATGGGTGGATGACAAACTCATATTCAGGGGCCAGTGTCAGGCAGCTGCTACAAAGGCAAATAAGATAATGGGATGCATTAAAAGAGGCATAGATGCTCATGAGGAGAATATAATTTTACCTCTATACAAGTCACTAGTTCGACCACACTTAGAATACTGTGCACAGTTCTGGTCTCCGGTGTTTAAGAAAGACATAGCTGAACTGGAGCGGGTGCAGAGAAGAGCGACCAAGGTTATTAGAGGACTGGGGGGTCTGCAATACCAAGATAGGTTATTACTAGTGTTGAGCGATACCGTCCGATACTTGAAAGTATCGGTATCGGATAGTATCGGCCGATACCCGAAAAATATCGGATATCGCCGATACCGATATCCGATACCAATACAAGTCAATGGGACATCAAGTATCGGAAGGTATTCTCATGGTTCCCAGGGTCTGAAGGAGAGGAAACTCTCCTTCAGGCCCTGGGATCCATAGGGAGGTGTAAAATAAAGAATAAAAATAAAAAATATTGATATATTTACCTCTCCGGCGGCCCCTGAACTCAGCGCGGGTAACCGGCAGGCTTCTTTGTTCAAAATCAGCGCTTTTAGGACCTGAGAAACACGTCCCGGCTTCTGATTGGTCGCGGGCCGCCCATGTGACCGCCATGCGACCAATCACAAGCCGCGACGTCACCGCAAGCTATTGACGCGCTCATTTTTAAAAATGAGTGCGTTAATGGCTTTGAAAGACATAGCGGCTTGTGATTGGTCGCGTGGCCGCGACCAATCACAAGCCGCGACGTCACCGCAAGCTATTGACGCGCTCATTTTTAAAAATGAGCGCGTTAATGGCTTTGAAAGACATAGCGGCTTGTGATTGGTCGCGTGGCCGCGACCAATCACAAGCCGCGACGTCACCGCAAGCTATTGACGCGCTCATTTTTAACCCCTTTACCCCCAAGGGTGGTTTGCACGTTAATGACCAGGCCAATTTTTACAATTCTGACCACTGTCCCTTTATGAGGTTATAACTCCGAAACGCTTCAACGGATCCTGGTGATTCTGACATTGTTTTCTCGTGACATATTGTACTTCATGATAGTGGTAAAATTTCTTTGATAGTACCTGCGTTTATTTGTGAAAAAAAACGGAAATTTGGCGAAAATTTTGAAAATTTCGCAATTTTCAAACTTTGAATTTTTATGCAATTAAATCACAGAGATATGTCACACAAAATACTTAATAAGTAACATTTCCCACATGTCTCCTTTACATCAGCATAATTTTGGAACCAATTTTTTTTTTTGTTAGGGAGTTATAAGGGTTAAAAGTTGACCAGCAATTTCTCATTTTTACAACACCATTTTTTTTTAGGGACCACGTCTCATTTGAAGTCATTTTGAGGGGTCTATATGATAGAAAATGCCCAAGTGTGACACCATTCTAAAAACTGCACCCCTCAAGGTGCTCAAAACCACATTCAAGAAGTTTATTAACCCTTCAGGTGTTTAATAGGAATTTTTGGAATGTTTAAATAAAAATGAACATTTAACTTTTTTACACAAAAAATTTACTTCAGCTCCAATTTGTTTTATTTTACCAAGGGTAACAGGAGAAATTGGACCCAAAAAGTTGTTGTCCAATTTGTCCTGAGTACGCTGATACCCCATATGTGGCAGTAAACCACTGTTTGGGCGCATGGGAGAGCTCGGAAGGGAAGGAGCGCTATTTGACTTTTCAATGCAAAATTGACAGGAATTGAGATGGGACGCCATGTTGCGTTTGGAGAGCCACTGATGTGCCTAAACATTGAAACCCCCCACAAATGACACCATTTTGGAAAGTAGACCCCCTAAGGAACTTATCTGGATGTGTGGTGAGCACTTTGACCCACCAAGTGCTTCACAGAAGTTTATAATGCAGAACCGTAAAAATAAAAAATCATATTTTTTCACAAAAATTATATTTTTGCCCCCAATTTTTTATTTTTCCAAGGGTAAGAGAAGAAATTGGACCTCCAAAGTTGATGTCCAATTTGTCCTGAGTACGCTGATACCCCATATGTGGCAGTAAACCACTGTTTGGGCGCATGGGAGAGCACGGAAGGGAAGGAGCACAGTTTGACTTTTCAATGCAAAATTGACAGAAATTGAGATGGGACGCCATGTTGCGTTTGGAGAGCCACTGATGTGCCTAAACATTGAAACCCCCCACAAGTGACACCATTTTGGAAAGTAGACCCCCTAAGGAACTTATCTAGAGGTGTGGTGAGCACTTTGAACCACCAAGTGCTTCACAGAAGTTTATAATGCAGAACCGTAAAAATAAAAAATCATATTTTTTCACAAAAATTATATTTTTGCCCCCAATTTTTTATTTTTCCAAGGGTAAGAGAAGAAATTGGACCTCAAAAGTTGTTGTCCAATTTGTCCTGAGTACGCTGATACCCCATATGTGGCAGTAAACCACTGTTTGGGCGCATGGGAGATCTCGGAAGGGAAGGAGCGCAGTTTGACTTTTCAATGCAAAATTGACAGGAATTGAGATGGGACGCCATGTTGCGTTTGGAGAGCCACTGATGTGCCTAAACATTGAAACCCCCCACAAGTGACACCATTTTGGAAAGTAGACCCCCTAAGGAACTTATCTGGATGTGTGGTGAGCACTTTGACCCACCAAGGGCTTCACAGAAGTTTATAATGCAGAGCCATAAAAATAAAACAAAATTTTTTTCCCACAAAAATTATTTTTTAGCCCCCAGTTTTGTATTTTCCCTAGGGTAACAGGAGAAATTGGACCCCAAAAGTTGTTGTCCAATTTGTCCTGAGTACGCTGATACCCCATATGTGGGGGGGAACCACCGTTTGGGCGCATGGGAGGGTTCGGAAGGGAAGGAGCGCCATTTGGAATGCAGACTTAGATGGAATGGTCTGCAGGCGTCATATTGCGTTTGCAGAGCCCCTAATGTACCTAAACAGTAGAAACCCCCCACAAGTGACACCATTTTGGAAAGTAGACCCCCTAAGGAACTCATCTTGATGTGTTGTGAGAGCTTTGAACCCCCAAGTATTTCACTACAGTTTATAACGCAGAGCCATGCAAATAAAAAATATTTTTTTTTCCACAAAAATTATATTTTAGCCCCCAGTTTTGTATTTTTCCAAGGTTAGCAGGAGAAATTGGACCCTAAATGTTGTTGTCCAATTTGTCCTGAGTACGCTGATACCCGATATGTGGGGGGGAACCACCGTTTGGGCGCATGGGAGGGCTCGGAAGGGAAGGAGCATCATTTGGAATGCAGACTTAGATGGATTGGTCTGCAGGCGTCACATTGCGTTTGCAGAGCCCCTAATGTACCTAAACAGTAGAAACCCCCCACAAGTGACCCCATATTGGAAACTAGACCCCTCAATGAACTTATCTAGATGTGTTGTGAGAACTTTGAACCCCCAAGTGTTTCACTACAGTTTATAACGCAGAGCCGTGAAAATAAAAAATCTTTTTGTTTTCCCACAAAAATTATTTTTTAGCCCCCAGTTTTGTATTTTCCCAAGGGTAACAGGAGAAATTGGTCCACAAAAGTTGTTGTCCAATTTGTCCTGAGTACGCTGATACCCCATATGTTGGGGTAAACCCCTGTTTGGGCACACAGGAGAGCTCGGAAGGGAAGGAGCACTGTTTTACTTTTTCAACGCAGAATTGGCTGGAATTGAGATCGGACGCCATGTCGTGTTTGGAGAGCCCCTGATGTGCCGAAACAGTGGAAACCCCCCAATTATAACTGAAACCCTAATCTAAACACACCCCTAACCCTAATTCCAACGGTAACCCTAACCACACCTCTAACCCTGACACACCCCTAACCCTAATCCCAACCCTATTCCCAACTGTAAATGTAATCTAAACCCTAACCCTAACTTTAGCCCCAACCCTAACTGTAGCCCCAACCCTAACCCTAACCCTAGCCCTAACCCTAGCCCTAACCCTAGCCCTAACCCTAACCCTAACCCTAGCCCTAACCCTAGCCCTAACCCTAACCCTAGCCCTAACCCTAGCCCTAACCCTAACACTAGCCCTAACCCTAGCCCTAACCCTAACCCTAGCCCTAGCCCTAACCCTAGCCCTAACCCTAGCCCTAACCCTAACCCTAGCCCTAGCCCTAGCCCTAACCCTAGCCCTAACCCTAGCCCTAGCCCTAACCCTAGCCCTAACCCTAGCCCTAATCCTAGCCCTAACCCTAGCCCTAATGGGAAAATGGAAATAAATACATTTTTTTTTATTTTTCCCTAACTAAGGGGGTGATGAAGGGGGGTTTGATTTACTTTTATAGCGAGTTTTTTAGCGGATTTTTATGATTGGCAGCCGTCACACACTGAAAGACCCTTTTTATTGCAAAAAATATTTTTTGCAATACCACATTTTGAGAGCTATAATTTTTCCATATTTTGGTCCACAGAGTCATGTGAGGTCTTGTTTTTTGCGGGACGAGTTGACGTTTTTATTGAAAACATTTTTGGGCACGTGACATTTTTTTATCGCTTTTTATTCCGATTTTTGTGAGGAAGAATGACCAAAAGCCAGCTATTCATGAATTTCTATTGGGGGAGGCGTTTATACCGTTCCGCGTTTGGTAAAATTGATAAATCAGTTTTATTCTTCGGGTCAGTACGATTACAGCGATACCTCATTTATATCATTTTTTTATGGTTTGGTGCTTTTATACGATAAAAACTATTTTACAGAAAAAATAATTATTTTTGCATCGCTTTATTCTCAGGACTATAACTTTTTTATTTTTTTGCTGATGATGCTGTATGGCGGCTCTTTTTTTGCGGGACAATATGTCGCTTTCAGCGGTACCATGGTTATTTATATCTGTCCTTTTGATCGCGTGTTATTCCACTTTTTGTTCGGCGGTATGATAATAAAGCGTTGTTTTTTGCCTCGTTTTTTTTTTTTTTTTCTTACGGTGTTTACTGAAGGGGTTAACTAGTGGGACAGTTTTATAGGTCGGGTCGTTACGGACGCAGCGATACTAAATATGTGTACTTTTATTGTTTTTTTTTTTTTATTTAGATGAAGAAATGTATTTATGGGAATAATATTTTTTTTTTTTTTTCATTATTTTGGAATATTTTTTTTTATTTTTTTTACACATTTGGAAAAATTTTTTTTTACTTTTTTACTTTGTCCCAGGGGGGGACATCACAGATCAGTGATCTGACAGTTTGCACAGCACTCTGTCAGATCACTGATCTGACATGCAGCGCTGCAGCCTTCACAGTGCCTGCTCTAAGCAGGCTCTGTGAAGCCACCTCCCTCCCTGCAGGACCCGGATCCGCGGCCATCTTGGATCCGGGGCTCGAGCAGGGAGGGAGGTGAGGAGACCCTCGCAGCAACGCGATCACATCGCGTTGCTGCGGGGGGCTCAGGGAAGCCCGCAGGGAGCCCCCTCCCTGCGCGGTGCTTCCCTGCACCGCCGGCACATCGCGATCATCTTTGATCGCGGTGTGCCAGGGGTTAATGTGCCGGGGGCGGTCCGTGACCGCTCCTGGCACATAGTGCCGGATGTCAGCTGCGATAAGCAGCTGACACCCGGCCGCGATCGGCCGCGCTCCCCCCGTGAGCGCGGCCGATCGGCTATGACGTACTATCCCGTCCAGGGTCAGATAAGCCCAGGGCACCTCGACGGGATAGTACGTCTAAGGTCACAGAGGGGTTAAAAATGAGCGCGTTAATGGCTTTGAAAGACATAGCGGCTTGTGATTGGTCGCGTGGCCGCGACCAATCACAAGCCGCGACGTCACCGCAAGCTATTGACGCGCTCATTTTTAAAAATGAGCGCGTTAATGGCTTTGAAAGACATAGCGGCTTGTGATTGGTCGCGTGGCCGCGACCAATCACAAGCCGCGACGTCACCGCAAGCTATTAGCGCGCTCATTTTTGAAAAATGAGCGCGTTAATGACTTTCAAAGACGTAGCGGCTTGTGATTGGTCGCGGCCACGCGACCAATCACAAGCCGCTATGTCTTTCAAAGCCATTAACGCGCTCATTTTTAAAAATGAGCGCGTCAATAGCTTGCGGTGACGTCGCGGCTTGTGATTGGTCGCGGCCACGCGACCAATCACAAGCCGCTATGTCTTTCAAAGCCATTAACGCGCTCATTTTTAAAAATGAGCGCGTTAATAGCTTGCGGTGACGTCGCGGCTTGTGATTGGTCGCGGCCGCGACCAATCACAACCCGCTACGTCTTTGAAAGCCATTAACGCGCTCATTTTTAAAAATGAGCGCGCTAATAGCTTGCGGTGACGTCGCGGCTTGTGATTGGTCGCGTGGCGGTCACATGGGCGGCCCGCGACCAATCAGAAGCCGGGACGTGTTTCTCAGGTCCTAAAAGCGCTGATTTTGAACAACGAAGCCTGCCGGTTACCCGCGGACTCGCCAGGGGCCGCCGGAGAGGTAAATATATCAATATTTTTTATTTTAATTCTTTATTTTACACATCTCTATGTATCCGATACCGATACCCGATACCACAAAAGTATCAGATCTCGGTATCGGAATTCCGATACCGCAAGTATCGGCCGATACCCGATACTTGCGGTATCGGAATGCTCAACACTAGTTATTACACTTGGGGCTATTTAGTTTGGAAAAACGAAGACTAAGGGGTGATCTTATTTTAATGTATAAATATATGAGGGGACAGTACAAAGACCTTTCTGATGATCTTTTTAATCATAGACCTGAAACAGGGACAAGGGGGCATCCTCTGCGTTTGGAGGAAAAAAGGTTTAAGCATAATAACAGACGCGGATTCTTTACTGTAAGAGCAGTGAGACTATGGAACTCTCTGCCGTATGATGTTGTAATGAGTGATTCATTACTTAAATTTAAGAGGGGACTGGATACCTTTCTGGAAAAGTATAATGTTACAGGGTATATACACTAGATTCCTTGATAGGGCGTTGATCCAGGGAACTAGTCTGATTGCCGTATGTGGAGTCGGGAAGGAATTTTTTTCCCCAATGTGGAGCTTACTCTTTGCCACATGGTTTTTTTTTGCCTTCCTCTGGATCAACATGTTAGGGCATGTTAGGTTAGGCTATGGGTTGAACTAGATGGACATATAGTCTTCCTTCAACCTTAATAACTATGTAACTATGTAACTATGTAAAGTAATACCCTGGTTGTGCCAAATGTACGCCACTTCTTAATGACAGTATTCACAACGTCCCATTGTATGTATAACACTTTGAAAATGTATTGTAAAATTCTACTGAATAATAATTTTCAACAAATAGATCCCTTTGCTATATTGTAAGCTATTTACCAAACATTGCTTTTGCTGTTGCATGCAATTAATAAAATCCTACTAGAACAGCTAAATTTTATATAAAGTTAATCGAAATCACTTTAAATGGAGGTAGCTGTGTACAGACTAACTACTATTCAACATGAGTTCAAATGGGATTGGCAATGTGGCATTAAAGGTGGAAAATGCACAGAATTTATTTTTCTTTTCTTCAAGCTTGAGAAAGGTTCCTGTTGGGACCGAAACGTCGCTTTCTGGGCTGATTAAATAAGCTCTGTTTCACTACAAATGGTGTGCTGCCTCCATCTTTTCTTTTTTATCTATAGATATATCTATAGATACATAGATGTTTCTATCCATACATCTATCTGGCTAATTTCACACATCAGGTTTTTGCTGTCAGGCACAATCCGGCGAGTTTTGAAAAAAGCGATCCGTTTTTTCTGCTGGATCTGTTTTTTCTCATAGAGTTGTATTAGGGGCGTATTGCACCTGATGGCCACACGTTTCATCCATTTTTTGCTGGATCCGTCAAAAAAGCTGTTTCCGCCGGATGGAAACCACATACAGAGGAATGGTTTTTCTGTCCGGTGAAAAAACGCACAGCGACGGATCTGGCGAAAAACGTATGAAACTGAGATGTGAAATGATGAATCCGGCCTCAGAATCCATTTTTTCATGCATGTTTCCATTCAAATCATGCACTGTTATGAATAGGTAATTCAGAACCACAATGGACCTTGAAGTTCAGAGCACACAAAGTGACCTGACAATAACCAAAAAACATAGGACGAGCTCTGAGACGTGGGAACTCTGCTGACCGCAATCCCTAATCCTATCACACCACACTAGAGGTAGCCGTGGATTGCGCCTAACGCTCCCTATGCAACTCGGCACAGCCTGAGAAACTAACTAGCCCTGAAGAAAGAAAAATAAGCCTACCTTGCCTCAGAGAAATTCCCCAAAGGAAAAGGCAGCCCCCAACATATAATGACTGTGAGATAAGATGAAAATACAAACACAGAGATGAAATAGATTTAGCAAAGTGAGGCCCGACTTACTGAATATACCGAGGATAGGAAAGATAGCTTTGCGGTCAACACAAAAACCTAAAAACAACCACGCAGAGGGGCAAAAAGACCCTCCGCACCGACTAACGGTACGGAGGTGCTCCCTCTGCGTCTCAGAGCTTCCAGCAAGCAAGAAAAACCAATATAGCAAGCTGGACAGAAAATATAGCAAACAAAAGTAACACAAGCAGAACTTAGCTTATGCTGAGCAGACAGGCCACAGGAACGATCCAGGAGGAAGCAAGACCAATACTAGAACATTGACTGTAGGCCAGGATCAAAGCACTAGGTGGAGTTAAATAGAAAAAAAGAAAGGAAGGGAAGCCAGCTCACCGATCTTGGAAGAGAAGCACGGAAATAGTCCTGATGAGACGTGCAATCAATGAAAAAAAACGAAGATTCCAGCTTGCTCTTGTTAAAAATTATAAATTTTAATCCAAAAGGTTAAAATAGCAATACATGCTCCTTAGACCCACCATAAACCCCGTGAGGGACCAAGCGACGCGTTTCGACTGGAAACCAGTCTTTATCCAAGCTGAAGTTAAATAGAGCAGCACCTAACAACTTAACCTCATCACCTGAGGAAGGAAACTCAGAAGCCGCAGTACCACTCACATCCACCAACAGAAGCCCATAGACAGAATCAGCCGAAGTACCACTTGTGACCACAGGAGGGAGCTCGACCACAGAATTCACAACAGTACCCCCCCTTGAGGAGGGGTCACCGAACCCTCACCAGAGCCCCCAGGCCGACCAGGATGAGCCATATGAAAGGCACGAACAAGATCAGCAGCATGGACATCAGAGGCAAAGACCCAGGAATTATCTTCCTGACCATAACCCTTCCACTTAACCAGATAATGGAGTTTCCGTCTTGAAACACGAGAATCCAAAATCTTCTCCACTATATACTCCAACTCCCCCTCCACCAAAACCGGGGCAGGAGGATCAACAGATGGAACCATAGTTGCCACGTATCTCCGCAACAATGACCTATGGAATACGTTATGGATGGAAAAAGAATCTGGAAGGGTCAAATGAAAAGACACAGGATTAAGAACCTCAGAAATCCTATATGGACCATTGAAACGAGGCTTAAACTTAGGAGAGGAAACCTTCATAGGAATATAACGAGATGACAACCAAACCAAATCCCCAACACGAAGTCGGGGACCCACACAGCGTCTGCGATTAGCGAAACGTTGAGCCTTCTCCTGGGACAAGGTCAAATTGTCCACTACATGAGTCCAAATCCGCTGCAACCTGTCCACCACAGTATCTATACCAGGACAGTCCGAAGACTCAACCTGCCCTGAAGAGAAACGAGGATGGAACCCAGAATTGCAGAAAAACGGCGAAACCAAGGTAGCCGAGCTGGCCCGATTATTAAGGGCGAACTCAGCCAACGGCAAAAAGGACACCCAATCATGCTGATCAGCAGAAACAAAACATCTCAGATATGTTTCCAAGGTCTGATTGGTTCGTTCAGTCTGACCATTTGTCTGAGGATGGAAAGCCGAGGAAAAAGACAAATCAATGCCCATCCTAGCACAAAAGGCTCGCCAAAACCTCGAAACAAACTGGGAACCTCTGTCAGAAACGATGTTCTCTGGAATGCCATGTAAACGAACCACATGCTGGAAGAACAATGGCACCAAATCAGAGGAGGAAGGTAATTTAGACAAGGGTACCAAATGGATCATCTTAGAGAAGCGATCACAAACTACCCAAATAACCAACATTTTTTGTGAGACGGGGAGATCCGAAATAAAATCCATAGAGATATGTGTCCAAGGCCTCTTCGGGACCGGCAAGGGCAAAAGCAACCCACTGGCATGAGAACAGCAGGGCTTAGCCCGAGCACAAATCCCACAGGACTGCACAAAAGAACGCACATCCCGCGACAGAGACGGCCACCAAAAGGATCTAGCCACTAAATCTCTGGTACCAAAGATTCCAGGATGACCAGCCAACACCGAACAATGAACCTCATAGATAACTTTATTTGTCCACCTATCAGGGACAAACAGTTTCTCCGCTGGGCAACGATCAGGTTTATTAGCCTGAAATTTTTGCAGCACCCGCCGCAAATCAGGGGAGATGGCAGACACAATTACTCCCTCTTTGAGAATACCCGCCGGCTCAGGCAAACCCGGAGAGTCGGGCACAAAACTCCTAGACAGGGCATCCGCCTTCACATTTTTAGAGCCCGGAAGGTACGAAACCACAAAGTCAAAACGGGAGAAAAACAGCGACCAACGAGCCTGTCTAGGATTCAACCGTTTGGCAGACTCGAGATAAGTCAAGTTCTTGTGATCAGTCAAGACCACCACGCGATGCTTAGCTCCTTCAAGCCAATGACGCCACTCCTCGAATGCCCACTTCATGGCCAGCAACTCTCGATTGCTGACATCATAATTTCGCTCAGCAGGCGAAAACTTCCTAGAAAAGAAGGCGCATGGCTTCATCACCGAGCAATCAGAACCTCTTTGCGACAAAACAGCCCCCGCTCCAATTTCAGAAGCATCAACCTCGACCTGGAACGGAAGCGAAACATCTGGTTGACACAACACAGGGGCAGAATAACCCCACATATATAATGACTGTGAGATAAGATGAAAATACAAACACAGAGATGAAATAGATTTAGCAAAGTGAGGCCCGACTTACTGAATAGACCGAGGATAGGAAAGATAGCTTTGCGGTCAACACAAAAACCTAAAAACAACCACGCAGAGGGGCAAAAAGACCCTCCGCACCGACTAACGGTACGGAGGTGCTCCCTCTGCGTCTCAGAGCTTCCAGCAAGCAAGAAAAACCAATATAGTAAGCTGGACAGAAAATATAGCAAACAAAAGTAACACAAGCAGAACTTAGCTTATGCTGAGCAGACAGGCCACAGGAACGATCCAGGAGGAAGCAAGACCAATACTAGAACATTGACTGGAGGCCAGGATCAAAGCACTAGGTGGAGTTAAATAGAGCAGCACCTAACGACTTAACCTCATCACCTGAGGAAGGAAACTCAGAAGCCGCAGTACCACTCACATCCACCAATGGAAGCCCATAGACAGAATCAGCCGAAGTACCACTTGTGACCACAGGAGGGAGCTCGAACTGTTATGAAAGGTAATTCAGTACCACAATGGACATAGAGGTCAGCGCACATACAGTGACCTGGCAATAACCCAAAAAACAAGAACGAGCTCTGAGACGTGGGAACTCTGTTGACCGCAATCCCTAATCCTCTCCAACCACACTAAAGGCAGCCGTGGATTGCGCCTAACGCTCCCTATGCAACTCGGCATGGCCTGAGAAACTACCGTAGCTAGCCTGAAGATAGAAAATAAGCCTACCTTGCCTCAGAGAAATACCCCAAAGGAAAAGGCAGCCCCCACATATAATGACTGTGAGTTAAGATGAAAAGACAAACGTAGAGATGAAATAGATTTAGCAAAGTGAGGCCCAACTTTCTGAACAGAGCGAGGATAGGAAAGGTAACTTTGCGATCAACACAAAACACTACAAAAACCACGCAAAGGGGGCAAAAAGACCCTCCGTACCGAACTAACGGCACGGAGGTACACCCTCTGCATCCCAGAGCTTCCAGCAAGCAGTAAAAAACAAATTGACAAGCTGGACAGAAAAAAACAGCAAACAAATAGCAAAGAGTAACTTAGCTATGCAGAGCAGCAGGCCACAGGAAAAAATCCAGGAGGAAACAGGTCCAATACTAGAACATTGACTGGAAGCCAGGATCAAAGCACTAGGTGGAGTTAAATGGAGCAGCACCTAACGACTTCATCACATCACCTGAGGAAGGAAACTCAGAAGCCGCAGTACCACTTTCCTCCACCAACGGAAGCTCACAGAGAGAACCAGCCGAAGTACCACTTGTGACCACAGGAGGGAGCTCTGCCACAGAATTCACAACAGTACCCCCCTTGAGGAGGGGTCACCGAACCCTCACCAGAGCTCCCAGGACGACCAGGATGAGCCATATGAAAGGCACGAACAAGATCGGGAGCATGGACATCAGAGGCAAAGACCCAGGAATTATCTTCCTGAGCATAACCCTTCCACTTAACCAGATACTGGAGTTTCCGCCTTGAAACACGAGAATCCAAAATCTTCTCCACAATATACTCCAACTCCCCCTCCACCAAAACCGGGGCAGGAGGATCAACAGATGGAACCATAGGTGCCACGTATCTCCGCAACAATGACCTATGGAATACGTTATGTATGGAAAAAGAATCTGGAAGGGTCAGACGAAAAGACACAGGATTAAGAACCTCAGAAATCCTATACGGACCAATAAAACAAGGTTTAAACTTAGGAGAGGAAACCTTCATAGGAATATGACGAGAAGATAACCAAACCAAGTCCCCAACCCGAAGTCGGGGACGCACACAGCGTCTGCGATTAGCGAAACGTTGAGCCTTCTCCTGGGACAAAGTCAAATTGTCCACTACATGAGTCCAAATCTGCTGCAACCTGTCCACCACAGTATCCACACCAGGACAGTCCGAAGACTCAACCTGCCCTGAAGAGAAACGAGGATGGAACCCAGAGTTGCAGAAAAACGGTGAAACCAAGGTAGCCGAGCTGGCCCAATTATTAAGGGCGAACTCAGCCAAAGGCAAAAAGGACACCCAGTCATCCTGATCAGCAGAAACAAAGCATCTCAGATATGTTTCCAAGGTCTGATTGGTTCGTTCGGTCTGGCCATTAGTCTGAGGATGGAAAGCCGAGGAAAAAGACAAGTCAATGCCCATCCTACCACAAAAGGCTCGCCAAAACCTCGAAACAAACTGGGAACCTCTGTCAGAAACGATATTCTCTGGAATGCCATGTAAATGAACCACATGCTGGAAAAACAATGGCACCAAATCAGAGGAGGAAGGCAATTTAGACAAGCGTACCAAATGGACCATCTTAGAGAAGCGATCACAGACCACCCAAATGACTGACATCTTTTGAGAGACGGGAAGATCTGAAATAAAATCCATAGAGATATGTGTCCAAGGCCTCTTCGGGACCGGCAAGGGCAAAAGCAACCCACTGGCACGAGAACAGCAGGGCTTAGCCCGAGCACAAATCCCACAGGACTGCACAAAAGTACGCACATCCCGCGACAGAGATGGCCACCAAAAGGATCTAGCCACTAACTCTCTGGTACCAAAGATTCCAGGATGACCAGCCAACACCGAACAATGAACCTCAGAGATAACTTTATTCGTCCACCTATCAGGGACAAACAGTTTCTCCGCTGGGCAACGATCAGGTTTATTAGCCTGAAATTTTTGCAGCACCCGCCGCAAATCAGGGGAGATGGCAGACACAATTACTCCCTCTTTGAGGATACCCGCCGGCTCAGATACACCCGGAGAGTCGGGCACAAAACTCCTAGACAGAGCATCCGCCTTCACATTTTTAGAGCCCGGAAGGTATGAAATCACAAAGTCAAAACGGGCAAAAAACAACGACCAACGAGCTTGTCTAGGATTCAACCGCTTGGCGGACTCGAGATAAGTCAAGTTCTTATGATCAGTCAAGACCACCACACGATGCTTAGCTCCTTCAAGCCAATGACGCCACTCCTCGAATGCCCACTTCATGGCCAGCAACTCTCGATTGCCCACATCATAATTTCGCTAAGCAGGCGAAAACTTCCTGGAAAAGAAGGCGCATGGTTTCATCACCGAGCAATCAGAACTTCTCTGCGACAAAACAGCCCCTGCTCCAATCTCAGAAGCATCAACCTCGACCTGGAACGGAAGCGAAACATCTGGTTGACACAACACAGGGGCAGAAGAAAAACGATGCTTCAACTCTTGAAAAGCTCCCACCGCAGCAGAAGACCAATTGACCACATCAGCACCTTTCTTGGTCAAATCGTTCAATGGTTTAGCAATACTAGAAAAATTGCAGATGAAGCGACGATAAAAATTAGCAAAGCCCAGGAACTTTTGCAGACTTTTCAGAGATGTCGGCTGAGTCCAATTATGGATGGCTTGGACCTTAACAGGGCCCATCTCGATAGTAGAAGGGGAAAAGATGAACCCCAAAAATGAAACCGTCTGAACATCAAAGAGACACTTTGATCCCTTCACAAACAATGAATTAGCACGCAGGACCTGAAACACCATTCTGACCTGCTTCACATGAGACTCCCAATCATCCGAGAAGATCAAAATGTCATCTAAGTACACAATCAGGAATTTATCCAGGTACTCTAGGAATATGTCATGCATAAAGGACTGAAACACTGATGGAGCATTGGCAAGTCCGAACGGCATTACTAGATACTCAAAATGGCCCTCGGGCGTATTAAATGCAGTTTTCCACTCATCGCCTCGCTTAATACGCACAAGATTATACGCACCACGAAGATCTATCTTGGTGAACCAACTAGCCCCCTTAATCTGAGCAAACAAATCAGATAACAATGGCAAGGGGTACTGAAATTTAACCGTGATCTTATTTAGAAGGCGGTAATCTATACAAGGTCTCAGTGAACCATCCTTCTTGGCTACAAAAAAGAACCCTGCTCCTAATGGCGACGATGACGGGCGAATATGCCCCTTCTCTAAAGACTCCTTCACATAACTCCACATAGCGGCATGCTCAGGCACAGATAAATTAAACAGTCGACCTTTTGGGAATTTACTACCAGGAATCAAATCGATAGCACAATCACAATCCCTATGCGGAGGTAGGGTATCGGACTTGGGCTCATCAAATATATCCCAGTAATCAGACAAGAACTCAGGAACCTCAGAAGGGGTGGATGACGAAATAGTCAGAAATGGGACATCACCATGTACCCCCTGACAACCCCAGCTGGACACAGACATGGATTTCCAATCTAATACTGGATTATGGACTTGTAGCCATGGCAACCCCAACACGACCACATCATGCAGATTATGCAACACCAGAAAGCGAATAACCTCCTGATGTGCAGGAGCCATGCACATGGTCAGCTGGGTCCAGTACTGAGGCTTATTCTTGGCCAAAAGCGTAGCATCAATTCCTCTCAATAGAATAGGACACTGCAAGGGCTCCAAGAAAAACCCACAACGCCTAGCATACTCCAAGTCCATTAAATTCAGAGCAGCGCCTGAGTCCACAAATGCCATGACAGAATATGATGACAAAGAGCAGATCAAGGTAACAGACAGAAGAAATTTTGACTGTACCGTACCAATGGTGGCAGATCTAGCGAACCGCTTAGTGCGCTTAGGACAATCAGAGATAGCATGAGTGGAATCACCACAGTAGAAACACAGCCCATTCAGACGTCTGTGTTCTTGCCGTTCAACTCTGGTCAAAGTCCTATCGCACTGCATAGGCTCAGGTTTAAGCTCAGGTAATACCGCCAAATGGTGCACAGATTTACGCTCGCGCAAGCGTCGACCGATCTGAATGGCCAAAGACATAGACTCATTCAGACCAGCAGGCATAGGAAATCCCACCATGACATACTTAAGGGCTTCAGAGAGACCTTTTCTGAAAATAGCTGCGAGCGCACCTTCATTCCACTGAGTGAGTACGGACCACTTTCTAAATTTCTGACAATATATCTCTATTTCATCCTGACCCTGACACAGAGCCAGCAAATTCTTCTCTGCCTGATCCACAGAATTAGGCTCATCGTACAGCAATCCGAGCGCCAGGAAAAATGCATCGATATTACTTAATGCAGGATCTCCTGACGCAAGAGAAAATGCCCAGTCCTGAGGGTCGCCACGCAAAAAAGAAATAACGATCCTAACTTGTTGAATTGGGTCACCAGAGGAGCGAGGTTTCAAAGCCAGAAATAGTTTACAATTATTTTTGAAACTCAGAAATTTAGTTCTATCTCCAAAAAACAAATCAGGAATAGGAATTCTCGGTTCTAACATAGAATTCTGAACCACAAAGTCTTGAATACTTTGTACTCTTGCCGTGAGCTGATCCACACATGAATACAGACCTTTAATGTCCATTGCTACACCTGTGTCCTGAACCACCCAAATGTCTAGGGGAAAAAAAGGCAAAACACAGTGCAAAGAAAAAAAAATGGTCTCAGAACTTCTTTTTTCCCTCTATTGAGAATCATTAGTACTTTGGGCCTCCAGTACTGTTATGAAAGGTAATTCAGTACCACAATGGACATAGAGGTCAGCGCACATACAGTGACCTGGCAATAACCCAAAAAACAAGATAGAGCTCTGAGACGTGGGAACTCTGTTGACCGCAATCCCTAATCCTCTCCAACCACACTAAAGGCAGCCGTGGATTGCGCCTAACGCTCCCTATGCAACTCGGCACGGCCTGAGAAACTAGCTAGCCTGAAGATAGAAAATAAGCCTACCTTGCCTCAGAGAAATACCCCAAAGGAAAAGGCAGCCCCCACATATAATGACTGTGAGTTAAGATGAAAAGACAAACGTAGAGATGAAATAGATTTAGCAAATTGAGGCCCAACTTTCTGAACAGAGCGAGGATAGGAAAGGTAACTTTGCGGTCAACACAAAACCCTACAAAAACCACGCAAAGGGGCAAAAAGACCCTCCGTACCGAACTAACGGCACGGAGGTACATCCTCTGCGTCCCAGAGCTTCCAGCAAGCAGTAAAAAACAAATTGACAAGCTGGACAGAAAAAAACAGCAAACAAATAGCAAAGAGTAACTTAGCTATGCAGAGCAGCAGGCCACAGGAACGATCCAGGAGGAAACAGGTCCAATACTAGAACATTGACTGGAGGCCAGGATCAAAGCACTAGGTGGAGTTAAATAGAGCAGCACCTAATGACTTCACCACATTACCTGAGGAAGGAAACTTAGAAGCCGCGGTACCACTCACATCCACCAACGGAAGCCCATAGACAGAATCAGCCGAAGTACCACTTGTGACCACAGGAGGGAGCTCGACCACAGAATTCACAACAATGCACATTTTCCATTTATTTATTTCCAAAAACTGCATCAAAACTGTGCAAAAACCGCACCAAATCTGCATCAAACCTGCACCAAAAATGCATCAAAAATGCATCAAAACTGCACCATATCTGCATCATAACTGCACCAAAAACTGCATCAAATCTGCACCAAAACTGCATCAAAAACCGCACCAAAGTTTTGATACAGTTTTGATGCAGTTTTGATGCAGCTTTTGGTGCGGTTTTTGATGCAGTTTTGGTGCAGTGAGGGTATGTGCACACGTAGAATGATCCTTTGCGGATTTTTCCGCTGTGGATTTGATAAATCCGCAGGGCAAAAACTGTGCGTTTTTCTTGGGGATTTATTGTGGATTTAACGCATTTTTTGTGTGGATTCCACTGCGGTTTTACACCTGCGGATTCCTATTATGGAGCAGGTGTAAAACCACTGCTGATTCCGCACACAGAATTGATATGCTGCGGAATGTAAACCGTGTAGCGGTGGAATATGGGTTAATAAGGGGTTAATGTCACCTTGTTATTGTAAGGTGACATGAAGCCAGATTCACAATGGAGAGGCATCAATAAGATGCCTATTATTAATCCTAGAGTAGTGAAAGGGTTAAAAACAAAATTAAAAAACAGCCAGAAAAAGTATTTTATTATTCTTAATTTAACCATACTTACCATACTTCAGCACCTGCAAAAAACGTAAAATAATAAACCGTATACTCCCTGTCTGACACAGTCCAATTAATAACGAGTGTCCCACGACGATCTCCCCTATAGAACAGTGACATCGGGTGATGTCACTGCTCTATAGGACCCTCAATGACACACTGACAGGAGACAATGGCTTGCAGTGCATCACTGAGAGGTTACTCTAGTTCACTGGTCTCACTCTATGGCAAAAGCTGCGTGGGAACTTTCACACACAGCAATGCCAAAAGTGAGAATAGGTACTATTTTTTTTTACAGTGGCGGAGGTATACAGTGTGGAAGGATACCTTCCACCCGTCATTGTGTTCCTGGAGCCCCTAGAGAGCGGTCGCATCAGCTGATGATGCTGTCCTCCACAGGAGATCGTCGTGGGACACTCGTGGATTTCTGCAGATCAGGGAGTATATTGTTTGTTTGTTATTTTAATATTTTTTACAGATGACACTGGCTTCGGGGAACAAAGTGACAAGTGATGGTGAGTATGTAATCTATGTTATATGTACTGTATGTCTATATGTATGTGTTGTATGTAATGTATGAATGTATTGTATGTAGTATGTATGTAGTATGTATGTTGTATGCATGTAGCATGTTGTATGTATGTTGTATGTATGTATTATGTATGTAGTATGTATGTGGTATGTTGTATGTTGTATGTATGTAGCATGTTGTATGTTGTATGTATGTATGTACAGTATGTAGTATGTATGTAGTATGTATGTAGTATGTTGTATATATATGTAGTATGTATGTAGTATGTATGTAGAATGCATGTTTTATGTTGCATGTATGTATGTAGTATGTATGTAGGTATGCAGTATGTATGTAGTTTGCATGTTGTATGTATGTATGTATGTTGTATGCATGTTTGTTGTATGTATGTTGTATGTATGTAGTATGTTGTATGTATGTTGTATGTATGTACGTTGTATTTATGTAGTATGTATGTAGTATGTTGTAAGTATGTTGTCTGTATGTATGTAGTATGCATGTTGTATGTATGCAGTATGTAGTATGTATGTATCATGTATGTTGTATGTATGTAGTATGTTGTATGTAGTATGTAGTATGTATGTTTGTGTGTTTTTTTTACATTCAACACATTAGCCAGATGATGGGACTACTGCTGCCCCATCATTGGCTAATGTGTCAATCACTGTCATTGTAGCAGGCATAGCCCGATGGGACTTGTAGTCCCATTGGACGATGCCTGCACACACACAAAGACCCCTGAGAGGCCCGCACAGACCCCCAAGAGGCCCGTACAGACCCCCAGCAGCCCGCACAGACCCCCAAGAGGCCTGCACAGACCCCAGAGAGGCCCGAACAGACCCCCGGCATGCCGCACAGACCCCTGGCAGGCCCACACAGACCCTTGAGATGCCCATACAAACCCCAGGCATGCCCGCACAGACCCCCAAGAGGCCCCCACACCCCCAAGAGGC
Source organism: Ranitomeya imitator (assembly GCF_032444005.1). Classification (NCBI taxonomy): domain Eukaryota; kingdom Metazoa; phylum Chordata; class Amphibia; order Anura; family Dendrobatidae; genus Ranitomeya; species Ranitomeya imitator. Next base: position 601,962,108 of record NC_091284.1, read on the forward strand.
CCATACAGACCCCCGGCAGGCCCGCACAGACCCTCGATGGTCACGCACAGACCCCGCCCGCACACACAGACATGCAGTCTCTGCCCACGCACCGCCCACACTCACTCCATCATGACATCATTTGAGCAGCCAATCACAGCCATGCCATTAGTTAATATGGCTAACATGCCTAAGAGGATGTGCCCACACTTCTTAGGATCCTCATTGGCTGAATAGAATAAAACTGGCTCATTGCATTATGGGAATTTCCGATTCCGGTATTCGAAATTGTAAAAGTATTGGAACTCAGTATCGGAACTCCAATACAGTGAATATCGGCCGATACCTGATATTGCAGTATCGGAATGCTCAACACTACTCATTACCCACTTCTCCTTTGAACTTGAGACTGCCATCATTTTATAGAAAATCATCTTGGATGTCTCATACTTAATCCCTTAGTGACCTCCAATACGTCTTTTTACTAATCTGAGATATAGAGTACAGACCAAAAGTTTGGACACACCTTCTCATTTTTCTGTATCTTCATGACTATGAAAATTGTACATTCACACTGAAGGCATCAAAACTATGAATTAACACATGTGGAATTATATACTTAACAAAAAAGTGTGAAACAACTGAAAATATTTCTGATATTCTAGGTTCTTCAGAGTAGCCACCTTTTGCTTTGATGACTGCTTTGCACACTCTTGGCGCTCTCTTGATGAGCTTCAAGAGGTAGTCACCAGGAATGGTCTTCCAACAATCTTGAAGGAGTTCCCAGAGATGCTTAGCACTTGTTGGCCCTTTTGCCTTCACTCTGTGGTCTAGCTCACCCCAAACCATCTCGATTGGGTTCAGGTCTGGTGACTGTGGAGTCCAGGTCATCTGGAATAGCACCCCATCACTCTCCTTCCTGGTCAAATAGCCCTTACACAGCCTGGAGGTGTGTTTGGGGTAATTGTCCTGTTGAAAAATAAAACTTTTATATTTTGTTATTTTTGAAATTTTTAAATATTAGGATTAGCAATGCGCTTCTTCTAAGCGCAAGTTATATGCTACTGTCAGAGATTGACAGCAGCATTTAACTAGTTAACAACCGCGGGTGGAATCGCAATTCCACCTGTGGCTGTTGCGGGCACATGTCAGCTGTATAGAGCAGCTGTCAAGTACCCGGAAAGGTGCAGGCTCAGCGCCGCAGCCTGTACCAGACAGAGGGAGTCCGACATGGGCGTACTATTGCATCCAATCTCACAAAGGGGTTAAATAAAATATGTAGCATATTATATTTGGCGATCCTGACTCAATAGCACATTTGTTTTCTTTTGATTGCATATTTGATTCTTAGTGTTTAGTTCGCCAATCCCGCATGTATTAGGAATGCCCTCAGTTATTTCTCTTGCAAAAACCCATGTAGCGGACACAGGTACCATGTGAAAGAAGGTGTTGTGCTCAGATAAGACAAAGTAGAACTTTTTGGGCGAAATGCAATATGCTATGTGTGGCAGAAAGCTATCATTGCACTGCTCCAGTTTCAACTTAATTGATCCCAAATGGAAATGTATTATGAGGATGTTGTAAATATCATCAGTGGTTGAAAATATTCATTTTAATGTCTCAGAATCCAGAATAAAGTTAGAAAAAAATTCAATTACAGATATATTTGATTATATTGTTAAAAATATAGGAAATAGTTACTCAAAGTAAAAGTTTTTTTTCCTAGCTCCTTGGAATACTATTTTTGTTCTTTCCATGGAATTGTCAATGTTCTTCTTCATATTTACAGGATCATTGACTTTAAAGTGGTTTTAAGCTTACAGAGTAAATTAGATCACAGAACATTTAAATAACTGAGCTAAAACCAAGGCAACATATGTTTTTCCTCTTTACTGTTTTCATAGTTTGGCCTTCTTTGAATCCACATACAAAATGCTTCCTTCCTTTTGCTGGATCCACAAATGAAAGCCTTCACTTTTTCTAATTACAGATTGGTTTGCCAAAAAGAAAGAAAAAAAAAATTTATCTGGAGAACATCATTTTAATTTATTTATGGCATCCAGATGACAAGGAAGTCTGTCCTCTTCGTAGTCTTTTTTTGGAAAGCTATGACTGGATCCAGCCAAGCAAAGTTCAGAAGGAAATAGAGACTTTTAAACCAATTATTTTTTCCATTTAGTTATTTTGTAAAAGTAGAAGAGTATTGACATTTGTAAATGAAACATAAGCGACATATCCCATAACATACCATATATCCCCATAGCTAATAAAATAAAATTGTGCAGATAAAATATCTCCTTTTTTCAGTTAGTTTTTTTTTCTCTTCATCTTAAAACTAATAGTTTCGTTTATTTACTGTATCATAAAAAAGTAAAAATAAATTTAAAACATGCGGTATGCAGAATTTCTATTTTTATTTAGTTATCAAAATTATTAGTTTGCTTATTTAGGTTTTAGTTACAGCAATTAGGAAACTCTGTTGTCACTTGACAAACTGGAATCATTTATTAGAAAAATAAGCAAAAGCAAAGTACATAATGGTGATTTAGGGAAATTCGATCTAAAGTTATGTTTGTTCATTACAGGAAATTATGCTAATAGGAGAAAGAGTTAGTTCTTTGTGCAAGGCATAGAGAGCTTTTAACTTGAAATTGAGTAGAACCTGACATCTTAGGCCAACCTGCTGTCTGAATCACTTTTGCACCTTTTGTGTGTCAAACTGAGGTTTGATTTAATTAATTTCCCTGCTACCAATGTAAACATATTTGAAAGGCACTCTTGTGTGGCTCTAAAATGGTCATTTTGCTATCCATACATTTTAGAAATTCGAGCTTCTCTGTGTAAACGTGAAAGGGGCATTTATAAGTGTCACCAATGCTGATGGGGTATCTAAACATGAGTAGTCTTAAACTTGTATAGCAAGAAAATACTACAACATTTTTTTAATTGCCTAATCTAAATATTGGATTTTTCAAGCACAGAAGCAAGTTTAATTTTTCATTGTAAATATGTATATACTTTAACATTTTTAAAAAATATTACTTATTCTTTCCTGTTATGTGTATATTTAATGCAAAGACTAAAGCAAGATGGGCTCCATGTTTTCTGTAAAAATTAAATTAAATTAGAAACTGTATAAACAAATAGCGCTATGGGATGGGACACATAGGAGATGAATAAAGGAGAGCAATATGTCCGCGTATTGCTAACACACTTATCTGTAGATATCAGTACCCCTATGCAAAGAAACAGTGACTATATCCAACAGACACTAAGGATCAATAGTACAGGTATACGAGGAGAGGTCAAAGACTATATGGCCTAACACTGTGTTAACATATGAGCACATATGAAGAAATTTCTTGCTGTCACATCGGCATTGTGCAACTGAGTTAGTGAACTGACAGACGTATGTCTCTGGTTTCCTCTAACCTGACCGACATATGGCATGGGCCTCGCGAATGATTGGAATGATGATCCGATTAAAAAACTAACCTGAAGAGAGATGTGGAGTGTGCAGCGAATGCTCCACCATCCTTGATTTCAATAGATGTTTGCTTGATCTTTTCATTAATCGATGCAATGCTCCAAGATCATTGTTAGTAGTTCAGGTGGCGCCCCAGCCGGTGGCGCGTCTGAGGTGAATTCAACTCTTCTCACAAAATCGAGCCATTCTATGGTTATCTAAAAAAAAAAAAAAGAAGGTACGGTAAATGCTCTTGCAGCAAGGGAGAAAAAAAATGTACAATTAAAAAAATTCCAAGATTTTTAAGGAGTTGAGGTTGTTCTTATTTTTCTAAAAAAAAACATATATTATTTCAGCTGGGATTTTAGGAGAATTTTAACATTTTTAGTATTTTTAGAAATATTATATTTCAATACTTATTAGTCTCAAAATCGTCCTTGAACATGCACTCTTTTCATCACTTAAATAATGCACAGTCCTATTTATAAAACCAACATAAAATACAATGTATCAGTTCTAAAAAAAATAAAACTAAAAACAAACAGTAAGTAATATCTGAAGTTAGTAAACACAGAAACCCAGGAACACGGGACATCCCAATGACCACAATACCAACAAAACTAAATACCTACTAGTGTTTAATAAAATTAATAACAGGTAATTTACATAAAACAGATGAATAAGATCAATCTAATCCTATCAAATTACTGGCCTTCTTGTAAATTAGCAACATATTTTATCCTCGTAAACAAAGAAGAGACAATTAAACCACCGAAGAGAAAATAAGTAGTGATGAGCACGAAGAGTACGCTATTCGGGCTATTTGTTAGTCAGTGAGTAATTTGCTATTCACCTCCGTATATTCGAGTGACCCACTCAGCATGTTTGGCGCTTTATTTGCAGCCAATGAACATGCCAGGCTTGCTTGCCAATCACAGTGATGCCGACACAATCTTTATTGTGGCATTACTGTGATTGGCTGGCCTTACAGTGACATAAGAGATATTTAATCCCTGCCGGTGCCATCTTGTGAACATTGCATCAAGAAACAGCGTAGTGAGAGCTTCGTGTGAGCGTACAGAGAGTGAAAGCAGTGTATAGGGAGAGTTTCCAAAAAGCTCTTTTAAGAGCTACTGAGAGTAAAGATTAGTTCTCTGTTAGGTTGAGATAGCGTAGGGAGAGATATATTATGAGGGAGAGGGAAAGGTTATCATTGAAAGTACATGCTGCAGATCTCTGATAGTTTGCATTGTGTTTACTGTAGGAACCGACTGCGGGATTAGGGATAGAGGCAGGTTTCATATTAGGTACTATAATATACAATGAATAGGCCACTGATCCAACTTGGCATGGTGGCACGCCTAGCGAGCACAGCAGTGCAGAGAGGGATGGATCCATAGCATGAAAACAGGCAAGAAAAGGTAATGGTTTGACCAGAGGGAGAACTTGGTCAACTATTCCATTAAGCCCTCCCCACTCGGCTAGATAACAAGCCAAGTGTGTGTTGCTCCCCTGTATGGCAGTTTTTTCGGAAAGTTCTTCAGACAAAACAACTGTAATTTGCAGCATCTGCCATACCAAGCTGAGAAAAGGCAAGAGGCAAGAAGATTGCCAACCTGAGCACCATTAGCATGCAGAAGCACAGGGCAGCCAAGCATCCCAGCAGGTGGACGGAATACCTGGGAAAAAAATCTGTGTCTGCAGGTGAAACCACTGTCCCTTCCCTTGTGTTATGGCTTTCCCAATCTGCTATCCAGGAAGTAGGCACTGATGCCTCCTGCTCACAATCTGTGGTTGCACAAACACAACAGACAGCAACCACATACAGTTCATTGTCCCAGCACAGCGTTCAATTGTTCCTGCCCCAGACAATTCAAAGGAAACAGATATATAACCGGACCAAATGCTAAACACTCACATTGCCAAATTGATAAACCCTGGAATTGTTTCAGCTAGTGGGAACTGAGTTTTTCCGTGACCTCTGGGCGGTGGCAGCCCCATGGTACTCGATTCCCATCTGCCTCTATTTTTCCTGTTATGCCTTCCCCGCGTTACATAAGCACGTCTTACACAAAATCAGCCATACTGTGGCCAACGCAGTCACAATGAAGGTCCACCTAACCACAGACACGTGGACAAGTTCTTGTGGACAGCGACGCTACATTTCCCTGACAGCACACTGGGTGATTCTGGGACTGAGTCAAAGGTTGGAATATCACACATCTTACCCACACCTAAAATAGTGGGAGGGAGAAGTTGACCAAGATGGTGAAGTATTTAAGTGACCAAACCTGCATCCTTCCTGATTCTTCAGTGCCCTTTAACTATTGGTTGTTCAAGCTGCACATTTGGCCCATCCTCTGCTTGTATGCCATGGATGCTGCCATGCCATGCTGCAAGTGTGTTATTTGAGCGGGTTTTTAGGTTGGCCGCTGCAATCATAATGGATAGGCGCACACGCTTGTCAAATGATAATGCAGACAGGCTGAGTCTTCTAAAATTGAACAAGGGCTGGATTTCCTCCAGCTTTGTAAGCCCTATGGATTACAGCAGCCCAAGAAAAATGCAGCCCAAATGTTCTTTTTTGGAAGTTGTCTTAATGTCCATCCCTATCCATCCAAACTCATTTTGTTCTGGAAATCACGTCCTACTCTTCCTGCTTTAGCTACAAGTACTTAGTGGTCATATACAGGATGTATACTGAAGAAAAATTCACAGTAAACAAATAATAATTGGAGTACAATTTATCAGCTAGTTCACAGAAAAAAAAACAGTTGCTCTATAAAATTATGTTAACTTTATTACTATAAAATACTGGTGCATACAAAACTCAATACCATCACCAAGAGATCAAAAAATACTAAAGTACAGTGGGGCAAAAAAGTATTTAGTCAGTCAGCAATAGTGCAAGTTCCACCACTTAAAAAGATGAGAGGCGTCTGTAATTTACATCATAGGTAGACCTCAACTATGGGAGACAAACTGAGTAAAAAAAATCCAGAAAATCACATTGTCTGTTTTTTTAACATTTTATTTGCATATTATGGTGGAAAATAAGTATGTGGTCAGAAACAAAATTTCATCTCAATACTTTGTAATATATCCTTTGTTGGCAATGACAGAGGTCAAACGTTTTCTGTAAGTCTTCACAAGGTTGCCACACACTGTTGTTGGTATGTTGGCCCATTAATCCATGCAGATCTCCTCTAGAGCAGTGATGTTTTTGGCTTTCGCTTGGCAACACGGACTTTCAACTCCCTACAAAGGTTTTCTATAGGGTTGAGATTTGGAGACTGGCTAGGCCACTCCAGGACCTTGAAATGCTTCTTACGAAGCCACTCCTTCGTTGCCCTGGCGGTGTGCTTTGGATCATTGTCATGTTGAAAGACCCAGCCACGTTTCATCTTCAATGCCCTTGCTGATGGAAGGAGGTTTGCACTCTAAATCTCACGATACATGGCCCCATTCATTCTTTCATGTACCCGGATGAGTCGTCCTGGCCCCTTTGCAGAGAAACAGCCCCAAAGCATGATGTTTCCATCACCATGCTTTACAGTAGGTATGGTGTTTGATGGATGCAACTCAGTATTCTTTTTCCTCCAAACACGACAAGTTGTGTTTCTACCAAACAGTTCCAGTTTGGTTTCATCAGACCATAGGACTTTCTCCCAAAACTCCTCTGGATCATCCAAATGCTCTCTAGCAAACTTCAGACGGACCCGGACATGTACTGGCTTAAGCAGTGGGACACGTCTGGCACTGCAGGATCTGAGTCCATGGTGGCGTAGTGTGTTACTTATGGTAGGCCTTGTTACATTGGTCCCAGCTCTCTGCAGTTCATTCACTAGGTCCCCCCGTGTGGTTCTGGGATTTTTGCTCACCGTTCTTGTGATCATTCTGACCCCACGGGGTGGGATTTTGCGTGGAGCCCCAGATCGAGGGAGATTATCAGTGGTCTTGTATGTCTTCCATTTTCTAATTATTGCTCCCACTGTTGATTTCTTCACTCCAAGCTGGTTGGCTATTGCAGATTCAGTCTTCCCAGCCTGGTGCAGGGCTACAATTTTGTTTCTGGTGTCCTTTGACAGCTCTTTGGTCTTCACCATAGTGGAGTTTGGAGTCAGACTGTTTGAGGGTGTGCACAGGTGTCTTTTTATACTGATAACAAGTTTAAACAGGTGCCATTACTACAGGTAATGAGTGGAGGAAAGAGGAGACTCTTAAAGAAGAAGTTACAGGTCTGTGAGAGCCAGAAATCTTGATTGTTTGTTTCTGACCAAATACTTATTTTCCACCATAAAATGCAAAAAAATGATAAAAAAAACAGACAATGTGATTTTCTGGATTTTTTTTTCTCAGTTTGTCTCCCATAGTTGAGGTCTACCTATGATGTAAATTACAGACGCCTCTCATCTTTTTAAGTGGTGGAACTTGCACTATTGCTGACTGACTAAATACTTTTTTGCCCCACTGTAGAAAAGGCCAAGGATGATGCCTGGCCCTACTCTAAGACTCAACAATGCCCTGCCTGACTGTGGAGGTTGGCACCCTTAATCCTGCACCTAGGCGCCCCCGGTCACCGTCGACTGTCCCTTCTATCCCTTATTGCCCCTGTAGAGAGAGGGTGAAAAATTCTTAATATGATTGTCAAATATGGGACCTCAGAGGAGGGAACAGGAGTGGTCCAAATTAAGATAAGGGGCCAATTGTTTTGCTGACCCTACCCTGTCCCTACCTCACAGTGGAGGTTGGCACCCTAATTAGAAAATGAAGAGAAAGACAACCCCGCTCCTCGACGGCTGTCCCAAACCTATTGTGATAACTAGTAGCATGGACGTTGATGAACCTAAAGTGCTACAGTGCCCTAATGTAGCATGTTAGATAATATAAATCATGGGCCAACATATAAATGATGAAGGGAGTTAGGGGAGCTCAATATTAAATAGCAGCGAGGTCATGCTAGTGCATAAATATAGAGGGTCATAACAGATGTTCATTACAGAACCAACAATAGGTAAACCAGAGTAGAACACCCCCAAAGGCTCGTCTCAATATAGCTCCCCCAAATAAATCTTCTACAGTTAGAGTTCAAAGATACATTTCAAAAAAACACCATAGCTCCACAGATAATAAGGACCCACAAAACATGTATACAGCAAATTAACTTGATGCGTTTTCCCTCTCAACATGAGGTTCATCAGGAGTATACATGTTGAAGAAAGCTACATAGCTTAATCAACATAATACGTCCATAGCGATATAGTCAACAGACCATAGAGTCCCCTCTTGATAAAATGCCTGAGACACAGTGCCCAGTACGCCCCAAATATAGATTCTGTTAATTAGTAAAATAAAAACATATGCGTGGTCCGGCGTACGTGTCACATACAGGAAGCACGCTTCTTATAAACGCTGCACTTCCCTGCATGTGCATTCCAGTTGAATGGTCCGATGCGGAAGTATGTATTTCCCGGTATCATGCGTTCCAAAGGAAATCCACCATGCGCAGGTGCAGTGTCTCTGTTTTCCACAGCTTACGCCGAAGCGGAAGTGAATACCAGTATTTCCGGTTCCAGTGTCTCAGCTGCTTTCCATCAAGTGCGTAGGTGCAGAAGTCTACCATTAGGGGTACGTGCAGGCCCCAATTTGTATATTAATAACTGTACCACTTGATGCGAGCCTCGGAAACCTTTTTTATATCATCAAATAGATATAGATGTATTAAATCATAATACTCAATTTAAATGACCTGAGTCGCAACAAAAGTTATAGTCTTCCATAAATTGCTTGATAACTTGGCATTTTTAAACCATATATTACATAAGAGTTTGCCAATATAGCCTTCGGCAAAACCAAAATTCCTCGACACTATTGCTCTTAAGACCATATAACAAAATAACATCGCTAAGGCAAAGAGATTAAATCGGGTATATATCCTGAAAGACCGTATTATTTCACAGAATATAGAATGAAAGTGCCAAAAGACCTTATATTATTCACCGACATGAAGCACTATATACAAAAAATCAAGTTAATAAGCACAATAAAACTTACATTTAATAAATCATATAATAAAATGATAACCACATAACACATACGACCTTAAAACAATGTACATTGTTTGACTTAAGATACCGGGTGCACAATATCCCTGGTTAGCAGTCTGTCTGTACGCTACCTTGCCGTGGAGCTTGGCACCCTAAGTACTGTGCAGTGGCGCCCCCGCTCAACGTAGGCTCTCCATAATTCACCCTAATGGGCCCTGTCATGTAGGAAAAGACAGCAAATCAAACAGCAGACCATTCAATTCAGACAAACAAATACACAAAATTGTCATCAGTAATAATTAGTAACATGTGCTCAGATATATTGCACATTACCCAGTGCAATGTTGTGTGCTCAGTAGTGTTGAGCATTCCGATACCGCAAGTATCGGGTATCGGCCGATACTTGCGGTATCGGAATTCCGATACCGAGATCCGATATTTTTGTGATATCGGGTATCGGTATCGGAAGTGTAAAATAAAGAATTAAAATAAAAAATATTGTTATATTCACCTCTCCGGCGGCCCCTGGACATCAGCGGGAGGATCCGGCGTCCGGCACGGCTTCTTTCTTCAAAATGCGCGCCTTCAGGACCTGTGGAATGACGTCCCGGCTTCTGATTGGTCGCGTGCCGCCCATGTGACCGCCACGCGACCAATCAGAAGCCGCGACGTCATTCCTCAGCTAAAGTCCTAGAATGAGCGCCTTCTAGGACCTGAGGAATGACGTCGCGGCTTCTGATTGGTCGCGTGGCGGTCACATGGGCGGCACGCGACCAATCAGAAGCCGGGACGTCATTCCACAGGTCCTGAAGGCGCGCATTTTGAAGAAAGAAGCCGTGCCGGACGCCGGATCCTCCCGCTGATGTCCAGGGGCCGCCGGAGAGGTGAATATAACAATATTTTTTATTTTAATTCTTTATTTTACACTTTAATATGGATCCCAGGGCCTGAAGGAGAGTTTCCTCTCCTTCAGACCCTGGGATCCATGAGGATACATTCCGATACTTGATGTCCCATTGACTTGTATTGGTATCGGATATCGGTATCGGCGATATCCGATATTTTTCGGGTATCGGCCGATACTATCCGATACCGATACTTTCAAGTATCGGACGGTATCGCTCAACACTAGTGCTCAGATATATTGCACACTTACTATTATTGCACATATTCCCGAACATCAATATAGTGCTAAACACTAAGGAATATAACCGTTAACCTACAGTAGGTTCACCCTACCTGTAAGCGAAGGTTGGCACCCTATAATCCTGTACAATTGGCGCCCCCGCTCAACGTCGTCTAGCCTTGACAAACTCTATAGGTCCTTGTCTAGGGAAAAAACTCTGATGCAGATAAGGTATGCCCTTTTCAGAGTAACAGAAGTAGATATACATATATCAAACCGGGCACCACCCAGGTTGACAGTGAACAAACATAAACAAAATTACATTGCTGACAATTCCCTTTCATGATGTATAATGTTATCTAGTTGGATAAAACATTAAGCATATTCATCTAATAGCATGTAAATCTCAGCATTAAGCATGTAAAATCTCGACGCGTTTCCCCGAAGTGGGTTCATCAGGAGACATACTTGGTCCAAAAAACTTATCTGAACAAGGAATCATAAGGGTGAGGATAAGACTGGATTAGAGGAGTGTGCCCTAGGTTGCAGTGGGGAGCGATATCCATCCAAAACTGCAGGTCTCTATCAGCCTTGAAATATATCCTGAAAGGTAAACAGATGCACGTTCCCTCCTAATTGGGAAATATGATAATAAATAAATGACCTATTCTGGTTGATAAATACAAAATATTGGGACATGTGTCTCAAAATCCTAACTGATACATTAACCTATGGAGTATTACGTGGGGATCCAACTGAAAGATTTAATGCTGAATTGAATATCAAGTCCTGGTTGGGAAGTCCAGTCTCTGGAGAATTATATCAAAAATAGAATTGTACCTAGGGGACTTAGGTTGAACATTTCCCCAGCACAGAGAACAAGAACACCAGAACTTTTACATAAATGGCGTAATAATGAACTTGTCAATAGCTTGTTGAGGTTCATGCAGATCCTTTAACAAGAAGAAAGGAACACTTTTGATAGAACCAGCAAGAGGCTTAGAGAGCTGATTGACAATATCATTAAACATAAAGGTGATCCAGATTTCAATAGACGAGAATCAATCCTGCAAACTAACATCGAGAAATTTCAGGTGGACATAAAAGAAAGAAAGCACAAACAATTTAATAGGGATAGTCTTGATTTCAAGGACAACAAAGTGTTTGGCTTTCTGTTGGAGGAGAGCTCAACCCACACAGGGGCTGCTTCTAATATTTCTTCATCTGACATTGAAGCTTCAGACAGTGACAGAAGTGATTAAATTAGGAATATAAGTGGAAATAATATGAGTCGAGAGAATAGGCCATGCAGAGAGAAGATCAGGAAGGAGGGGATTCACCCCTACAAGAGGGGGGTCAGGCTATCGTATACCTTCACCTGGGGTACCATCTACCTCCTCATCCTTTACATCCTCTTTTTTAGAGAGAAATTTCCCCTATCAATTGAGAGAAAGACTGGGGGCTCCTCTATATTGACTAAAGAACAGGATAGGAATAGAATAGTTAATCTTTCATCATATTCCTTGTCTGATGCTGAGAGATCAGTCCTTAATAAGAGATTGGGTTTTGTACCCACAAGTAGGTTTAATGAGCTTGAGGTTAAGGACATTAACTTTTTCACGAGGAAACTCAAGTGGAAAAACATTTTTTGCAATCATGATCAGGTCGAATGTGCGGCCTTGGGCATTGATATCACTGACCATGCAGATGTAAGAATTTTGACTGAATTTTTGGATGAAGGCTCTAGACCAATTGGGATTGGTCCCTTCACTGATTTGAGAACTGGTAGCACCAGGATGCCTCCCTTGCCCACTAACACAACTGTTGACATCTTTATGCATTGGTGTTAACTGACCTAAAGAAACTTGGTACTGGCAAAAGAAAAATGAATTCTAATTTATCATATGATGAGAGAAGGGCCCTGGATGCCATATCAGCAAAAAACAAGCTGGTGATTAAGCCATCAGACAAGGGGGCAACCTGGTGATCCTGGACTATACGTACATGTGTCTCAAAATCCTAACTGATACATTAACCTATGGAGTATTATGTGGGGATCCGACTGAAAGATTTAATGCTGAATTGAGCTGTTAACTCATGATCTCCTGTGATAAGGGGTTGATATAAAAAATGAGATTGATTTCATGTTGCAAAAGACACCAACCTTACCCAGGTTTTATGCTCTCCCAAAGGTGCATAAGGGTTTGTCACCCCTTAAGGGATGGCCCATTGTCTCAGGTAACAACTCTATCACACAGAATTGTGGTATATACAGTATGTGGACAGAATCCTGAGACAATTTGTCACAGCCTTGCCATCATGTATACGTGACACTTCAGATCTGTTACTAAAGACTGGATGGTAGCCCGATTCTAACACATCAGGTATTCTAGAATATGTATGTAGTTTATTTATGATTATGAACATTTTAGAATAATACATTGAATACACAGGATTTGGCCAGCCGTTACCAATTAGCGAAGTGTGGTACAACTCCAGCACCAATTCGCAGCCGGACTGCGCCTGCTGCTGATTGTTCGCGGCCGGCCACGTAGTATATAGCACAGCCACGTAGTATATAACAGCCCACGTAGTAAATAGCACAGCTATGTAGTATATTGCACAGCCACGTAGTATATAGCAGAGCCACGTAGTATATAGCACAGCCATGTAGTATATAGCACAGCCCACAGAGTATATAGCACAGCCCACAGAGTATACAGCAGAGCCACATAGTATATAGCACAGCCACGTAGTATATAACACAGCCCATGGAGTATATAGCACAGCCACGTAGTATAGAGCACAGCCCACAGAGTGTATAACAGCTCACATAGCATATAACACAGCTCACGTAGTATATAACAGCCCACGCATGCAGTATGTAACACAGCCTACATAGTGTGTAACACAGGCCACGTAGTGTATAACACAGGCCATGTAGTGTATAACACAGCCCACATAGTGTATAGCACAGCCCGCGTAGTATATTGCACAGCCCAAGTAGTACATTGCACAGCCCACGTAGTATATTGCACAGCCCAAGTAGTACATTGCACAGCCCACGTAGTATATTGCACAGCCCACGTAGTACATTGCACAGCCCACGTAGTACATTGCACAGACCACACAGTACATAGCACAGCCCACGCAGTACATAGCCCAGCCCACACAGTATGTTGCACAGCCCACGCAGTATATTGCACAGCCCATGCAGTATATAGCACAGCCCACGCAGTATATTGCACAGCCCACACAGTATATTGCACAGGCCACGCAGTATATTGCGCAGGCCACGCAGTATATTGCGCAGGCCACGCAGTATATTGCACAGGCCATGCAGTATATTGCACAGCCCACACAGTATATTGCACAGCCCGCGTAGTATATTGCACAGCCTGCGTAGTATATTGCACAGCCCACGCAGTATATTGCGCAGCCCACGTAGTATATTGCACAGCCCACGCAGTATATATCAATGTGGGCATCATATCCCTGTTAAAAAAAGAATTAAAATAAAAAATAGTTATATACTCACCTTCCGTTGGCCCCCGGATCCAGTAAGCATTTACTGACGCTCCTCATGCGCTCCGGTCTCAAGAGTGCATTGCGGCCTCGTGAGATGATGACGCAGCGGTCTCGTGAGACCGATACGTCATCATCTCGCAAGATCGCAATGCATGGAGCGGTCACTGGGGCATCGCGAGGAGCAGGAAAGGCCTTTTCTGGGGCCGACGGATGGTGAGTATATAACGATTTTTCTTTTTTATTATTTTTAACATTAGATCTTTTTACTATTGATGCTGCATTAATAGTAAAAACTTGGTCACACAGGGTTAACAGCAGCGTTAATGGAGTGTATTATACCATGGCATAACCCAGTCCATTAGTGCTGCCATTAACCCTGTGTGAGCGCTGACTGGAGGGGAGTATGGAGCAGGCACTGACTGCGGGAAAGAAGGAGCGGCCATGTTGCCACAGGACTGTGCCCATCGCTGATTGGCCGTGGCAATGATCATGGGTGTTTTGCCACGACCAATCAGCGACTTGGATTTACATGACAGACAGAGGCCGCGACCAATGAATATCCGTGACAGAGAGACAGACAGAAAGACAGACAGACAGATGGAAGTGACCCTTAGACAATTATTAAAGATTGAGGATATCACCGTTGACAGGGACACTTTTTTGGCTTCAATAGGTGTCGAGGCATTATACAGTAGTATTCTCCATGACAGGGGTTTAAAAGCTGGTGATTTTTTTCTTAGATCCAGAGGTACTCATTTTGCAAAACACAATCAGTTCCTAAGTCTACTCCTTCACTTTATATTGACTCACAATTATTTTTTATTTGATGGGAAGTTCTACCACCAGTTCAGGGGCACAGCCATGAGCAGTCCATGGGCCACCATTTATGCCAATCTGCTCCTGTGCTGGTGGGAAGACACCGTGGTTTTTTGTGAGGCTCTGTCGTCGTGATTGCATCCCCAGATATTATTCTGGGGGCACTACATTGATGATATTTTGTTTTTGTAGATGGGTGATGCTCTTTCTTTTAATAAATTTGTCCAGGACCTTAATGTGAACAATATAGGTCTGAAATTTACATCGGAGATTGATTCAGACTCCATCAATTTTCTAGATATCACAAGTAGGAAGGATGAGGAGGGCTGGCAGCAAACTAGTATTTTCAGAAAACCAACCTCTACTAACAATCTACTTAGATGGAGCAGCCATCATCCCCTTGGCCCCAGAAGGGGGATTCCTAAAGGCAAGTATTTGAGGGTTAGGAGAAATTGTACTTCTGACCTTTCTTTCTATAGGGAGGTACAGTACGTGATCTTAGGGATAGATTTCAAGCAAAAAGAGAAAAATATGCGGCACTCACCCGTCTTTGTGCTGAGCATTCGTGTTCTTTATTGGAATAAAGTAGTAGAATGATTATACATCCATTAAAACATCAGGTACATGTGAGGGTACGGTATTGGAGAAAGGACGACGGCCGTTTCGCACACTGAGTGCTTCAACGGGTCCAGGTGATTGATTACCTTCACGTCATTTCCTTTTAAAGGATTCCTGACGTGCGTACAACAACATACATTACAAATTGCTGTGAGATATAAAGTGAACTGTGCAAAAAACATATATTTATAATAAGTAATCATATCTGTTTGCAGAATTGTAATCCTAAACATTATATGATACCAGAGCTATTTTATATATCTGGTCTTATTTAGTTATCAACCTTTTAACCTAGTTTGTTACAAAAATACTGCCATATAACGATCATTGAGGCCGATCGGACCTTGCGCATTAGCGTTTAAAATCCATCTGGCTTCTTTTCTTAATAGCAGTTTATTTTGATCTCCTCCTTGTGGAGGATTTTTTACAATCTCGAGCCCAGCAAAACTGAGCAGATTAGGATTGGAATTATGTTTCTCCTTCATATGCTGAATCAACCTTAAACAGCCTTTGCCTGTTACAATCGAGTTATAATGTTCTTTAAATCTCGTAGCCATTGGTCTTATCGTTTTACTGATATAAAAATATCGACAGGGACAAAATAAAACGTAAACTACAAATTTACTCTTGCAAAAAATGAAATCCTGAACTCTGTGTATTATTGGGCCAATCTGGATAGGGTTATGTGTTATATGTAGATGGCAAAACCTACAGTTACCGCATTTATAATTACCCACTAGGGTGTTATTTTTCAACCAATTATTTTCATTTTTGGGGACAAAAATTCTATTATGCACAAGCATATCCGACAAATTATGGGCACGTTTATATGCAAATTTAGGGGCACTGGCATGTATGGATACTAGATCCTTATCCGTTTGTAGGACATGCCAGTTCTTCCGTATAGATGCATGTATAATATTGTCTAGATTACTGTGCTTAAAACAAAAGGAAAATCTATTTATTTCTTTATTACCCTCTACAATGGGTTCCGTTTTCTTTTTCCTTTTTAGAAAATCCCCTTGCTCCAATACCGCACCCTCACATGTACCTGATGTTTTCATGGATGTATAATCATTCTACTACTTTATTCCAATAAAGAACACGAATGCTCAGCACAAAGACGGGTGAATGCTGCATATTTTTCTCTTTTTGCTTGGACTTATATTCAGCTTATATGCTTGGTATGCAGAGCACCTTATACCCATCAGCTTCGTGACACCTGCAGTTCGGCTGTTCATCAGAGTCTTATTCCATTAGAACTAGTTTGCCTCTAGTGCCGTTCATTTCATTCTCCGTTTATCTATCTTAGGGGTATTAGTTTGTCGAGATGGGTTACCCTAGAAACATTCTTCATGAAATATTTAAAGAGGGTGTATCTATACCACAAACCAATCTTCTTCAATCTAGAACAAAAGGTGGCTCGGAGTCACTCCAGAGGATGATAGGGAATTTTGATGTCTGCTCACAGGAAGTGAGAGGTTTCATTAGTAAATAATGGGATATCTTCTTGGCCGACACGGACATTAAGGAATTTTTGCCTCAAACTGCCTCAAACACCTGCCATTACCTATAGACAAGGGAGATCAATAAGAGATCAGTTGGTCCACAGTACTTTCATCCCCCCTAAAAAGATCACTACCTGGCTAGATAGGAGACAGTCTGGCACCTTCAGATGTGGTGGCTGCTCTTTTTGTGGTTTTTTTGGAGATTGGCAGTCAAATTAACAGTGTAAGCACTGGGCAAACACTTAATATGAGACATTTTGCAAATTGCAAGACAAGTGGTCTAATTTATCTTTTTACATGCACATGTCCGCTCAACTATGTTGGCAAGACCTAAAGGGAGCTGAAGAGGAGGATCAGGGATTACATTGGGGACATCAATCATGCCAGGGAGACCCCCATCTCTAGGAATGTGTGTGAGGTACACCGGGGTGATCTCAAATCCTTTTCTTTTAATGTGATTAAAGTTATTTCTCCATCTGTTAAAGGTGGCAATCTGGATAAAAGGATTCTTCAAAAGGAACTCAGGTGGATCCATAGACTGAACACTGCTTCTCCCATGGGTTAAAATGAACAAATTCGAGATGTGAGTTGATCCATAAAGGAGAAGGAGTGGGGATTCTTAGCTGAGGCAAGACCCCATGTCCATCTGTGACTGCGGAAGCGAACGGGGCGAGACTTGAGCTGAGGACATATCTCGTCATTCGTGGGATTGTTTTGGGATCCCTTGGACTCGTGTGGACTACTGCTTTGTTAGCTGGCACAAGGATTATCGGGAGGTGCCCCCGAATCTGTTCCGTTGGACTAATTGTGGACTCTGTAGATCTACCTGTATGTGTTTTTCCAGCGTTCTTGATAATAAATCTGTTGAATCATCCCTCGGCCTGTTGTCCCTTCTTGCTCTGCCGTACACCCCGTCACAAACTGGTTGGCAGCAGAGGGATCAGAGCAGAAGGAATGGAGGACAATGGCCCAACATCGGGAACCAACACCGCAGAGTACAAGAACTGGACTTTGGGGAGCCTACAATCAAAGGCCCGTGAAGTAGGAGTCCGTTTTAAAGTACTCTCCAAGGAGCAGCTAATTGAGGCTTTGGAAGGAGTTCGCCTGCAAGATGACGCTGAGGAAGGATCCTCACAGCAAATGGAGGAAAGAAGGCAGCCGGAGGTAAATACCCCAAAAAGTCAGTGGGTTGTGTGGTACGAGGAGGAGTTGGCATTGCTGGGAGAAGAGGCCACCATAGACAATAAGAGGGAGGCCATTCACAGAGCTCAGGAGAGGGAGGCCATTCACAGAGCCGAGGACAGAGCTCAGGAGATGGCATTGTTGGAGAGTGGAGACGCAGATCGCTTTGGAAGCAGCTAGAAGCTCTAGACAGACTCTAACCCCAGCACCCACCATGAGGGAACTCCCCAGAGTGTCCCGCAAAGACTTCAAGCCCTTTAATGAGGCTGCAGGCGACATTGAGGGCTTCTTCAAGGACTTTGAGCATCAGTGTCGATTAATGGAAGTCCCGGAAAGGGACCGAGTCCGACAT
Source organism: Ranitomeya imitator (assembly GCF_032444005.1). Lineage (NCBI taxonomy): Eukaryota > Metazoa > Chordata > Amphibia > Anura > Dendrobatidae > Ranitomeya > Ranitomeya imitator. The sequence goes on from NC_091284.1 coordinate 601,980,730, forward strand.
CTGGTGGGGCTCTTAGAGGGTGGAGCTGTGTTATGGACCTGGTGGTTAGGAGCACCCGGAATGACCTGATGGTTAAACTCACACAGGACAAGCTCTGGGAAGTGGGAGCTCTGCCGACCGCAACCCCTAATCCTATCACACAACTAGAAATAGCCGTGGAACGTACCTAACACGACCTAGATGCCTCTTCACAGCCTAAGAGCTAACTAGCCCTAAAGATAGAAAATAAAGCCTGCCTTGCCCCAGAGAAATTCCCCAAAAGAAAAGGCAGCCCCCCACATATATTGACTGTGAGTTAATATGAAAGTCACAAACACAGAAATGAAACAGGTTTCAGCAAAGGGAGGCCAGACTTGCTAAACAGACTGAGGATAGGAAAGGAATCTTTGCGGTCAGCACAAAAAACTACAAAAGACCACGCAGAGTGTGCAAAAAGACCTCCGCACCGACTCACGGTGCGGAGGTGCCACTCTGCATCCCAGAGCTTCCAGCTAGATAGGCAAAATCATGATAGCCAACTGGACAAGGAAACAATGAACAAATAATAACTAGCAGGGATTTAGCTTCTGCTGGAGTAGACAGGTCACCAGAAAGATCCAAGAGCGAACTGAACCAGTACAAGAACATTGCCAGCTGGCATGGAGTAACAATCTGAGTGGAGTTAAATAGAGCAGCCAGCCAAAGAATAAACTACGTCACCTGTGGAAGGAACCTCAGAAGCAGCAGCTCCACTCACAGCCACCAGAGGGAGTCCATGGACAGAACTCGCCGAAGTACCATTCATGACCACAGGAGGGAGTTTGAAAACAGAATTCACAACAGTTCCCCCCCTTGAGGAGGGGTCACCGAACCCTCACCAGAGCCCCCAGGCCGATCAGGATGAACCAAATGAAAGGCACGAACTAGATCGGCAGCATGAACATCAGAGGCAAAAACCCAGGAATTATCTTCCTGACCATAACCCTTCCACTTGACCAGGTACTGGAGTTTCCGTCTCGAAATACGAGAATCCAAAATCTTTTCCACCACATACTCCAACTCCCCCTCGACCAACACCGGGGCAGGAGGATCAATGGAGGGAACCATAGGCGCCACGTATCTCCGCAATAATGACCTATGGAACACATTATGGATGGCAAAAGAAGCTGGAAGGACCAAACGAAATGACACAGGATTGAGAACCTCAGAAATCTTATACGGACCAATGAAACAAGGCTTAAACTTAGGAGAGGAAACCTTCATACGAACATGACGAGATGACAACCAAACCAAATCCCCAACACAAAGTCGGGGACCAACACAGCGCCGGCGGTTAGTGAAACGTTGAGCCTTCTCCTGGGACAATGTCAAATTGTCCACCACATGAGTCCAAATCTGCTGCAACCTGTCCACCACCGTATCCACAACAGGACAGTCCGAAGGCTCAGCCTGCCCTGAAGAGAAACGAGGATGGAAACCAGAATTACAGAAAAAAGGCGAAACCAAAGTAGCCGAGCTGGTCCGATTATTAAGGGCGAACTCAGCCAAAGGCAAGAAGGACACCCAATCATCCTGATCAGCAGAAACAAAGCATCTCAGATATGTCTCCAAAGTCTGATTAGTTCATTCGGTTTGGCCATTTGTCTGAGGATGGAAAGCCGAAGAAAAAGACAAATCAATGCCCATCTTAGCACCAAAGGACCGCCAAAACCTCGAAACAAACTGGGAACCTCTGTCCGAGACGATGTTCTCCGGAATGCCATGCAAATGAACCACATGCTGGAAAAACAATGGCACCAAATCAGAGGAGGAAGGCAATTTAGACAAGGGTACCAAATGAACTATCTTAGAGAAGCGATCACAAACCACCCAAATGACTGACATCCTTTGAGAGACAGGGAGATCTCAAATAGAATCCATGGAAATATGCGTCCAGGGCCTCTTCGGGACCGGCAAGGGCAAAAGCAACCCACTGGCACGAGAACAGCAGGGCTTAGCCCGAGCACAAGTCCCACAGGACTGCACAAAAGAACGCACATCCCGTGACAAAGAAGGCCACCAAAAGGATCTAGCCACCAAATCTCTGGTACCAAAGATTCCAGGATGACCCGCCAACACCGAACAATGAACCTCAGAGATAACTCTACTAGTCCATCTATCAGGGACAAACAGTTTCTCCGCTGGACAACGGTCAGGTCTATCAGCCTGAAACTTCTGCAGCACACGTCGCAAATCAGGGGAGATGGCAGACAAAATTACCCCCTCTTTGAGAATACCCGCCGGCTCAGGAACACCCGGAGAGTCAGGCACAAAACTCCTTGACAGGGCATCAGCCTTCACATTCTTAGAGCCAGGAAGGTACGAAACCACAAAATCAAAACGGGAGAAAAACAGCGACCATCGAGCCTGTCTAGGATTCAACCGTTTGGCAGACTCGAGATAAGTCAAATTCTTGTGATCCGTCAAGACCACACACGATGCTTGGCTCCTTCAAGCCAATGTCGCCACTCCTCGAATGCCCACTTCATGGCCAACAACTCTCGATTGCCAACATCATAATTGCGCTCAGCAGGCGAGAATTTTCTAGAAAAGAAGGCACATGGTTTCATCACCGAGCCATCAGAACTTCTTTGCGACAAAACAGCCCCTGCTCCAATCTCAGAAGCATCAACCTCAACCTGAAACGGGAGCGAAACATCTGGCTGGCACAACACAGGGGCAGAAGAAAAATGACTCTTCAACTCCTGAAAAGCCTCTACAGCCGCCGAGAACCAATTGACCACATCAGCACATTTCTTGGTCAAATCAGTCAACGGTTTAGCAACACTAGAAAAATTAGCGATGAAGCGACGGTAAAAATTAGCAAAGCCCAGGAACTTCTGCAGGCTCTTCACAGATGTCGGCTGAGTCCAATCATAAATGGCCTGAACCTTAACAGGGTCCATCTCGATAGTAGAAGGGGAAAAAATGAAACCCAAAAATGAAACCTTCTGAACCCCAAAGAGACATTTCGACCCCTTCACAAACAAGGAATTTGCACAAAGGACCTGGAACACCATTCTGACCTGCTTCACATGAGACTCCCAATCATCCGAAAAGACCAAAATATCATCCAAATATACAATCATGAATCTATCCAGGTACTCTCGGAAGATGTCATGCATAAAGGACTGAAACACAGATGGAGCATTAGAAAGCCCGAATGGCATAACCAGGTACTCAAAATGGACCTCGGGCGTATTAAATGCTGTTTTCCATTCATCGCCCTGTTGAATTCGCACAAGATTATACGCCCCTCGAAGATCTATCTTGGTGAACCAACTAGCCCCCTTAATCCGAGCAAACAAATCAGACAGCAGCGGCAAAGGGTACTGAAATTTGACTGTGATCTTATTAAGAAGGCGGTAATCAATACAAGGTCTCAAAGAGTCATCCTTCTTGGCCACAAAAAAGAACCCTGCTCCCAACGGTGATGACGACGGGCGAATATGACCTTTCTCCAAGGATTCCTTTATATAACTCCGCATAGCGGCGTGCTCTGGCACAGATAAATTAAACAGTCGGCCCTTAGGAAACTTACTACCAGGAATCAAAGTAATAGCACAATCGCAATCTCTATGAGGAGGTAAGGCACCGGATTTGGGCTCTTCAAATACATCCCGGTAATCTGACAAAAACTCAGGGACTTCAGAAGGAGTAGAAGGCGAAATTGACAGCAATGGAACATTACCATGTACCCCCTGACAACCCCAGCCGGACACAGACATAGATTTCCAATCCAATACTAGATTATGGACCTGTAGCCATGGCAACCCCAAAACGACCACATCATGCAGATTATGCAACACCAAAAAGCGAATATCCTCCTGATGTGCAGGAGCCATGCACATGGTCAATTGAGTCCAGTACTGAGGCTTATTCTTGGCCAAAGTCGTAGCATCAATTCCTCTCAATGGAATAGGATACTGCAAGGGCTCCAAGAAAAAACCACAGCGCCTGGCAAACTCCAAGTCCATCAAATTCAGGGCAGCGCCTGAATCCACAAATGCGATAACAGAATAGGATGACAGAGAGCAAATCAGAGTAACGGACAAAAGAAATTTAGACTGTACCGTATCAATGGTGGCAGATCTAGCGAACCGCTTAGTGCGCTTAGGACAATCGGAGATAGCATGAGTGGAATCACCACAGTAAAAACACAGCCCATTCCGCTGTGTTCTTGCCGTTCAGCTCTGGTAAAAGTCCTATCGCATTGCATAGGCTTAGGCCTATGCTCAGAGAATACCGCCAAATGGTGCACAGCTTTGCGCTCACGCAAGCGACGATCAATCTGAATGGCCAAGGACATAGACTCATTCAGACCAGCAGGCGTGGGAAATCCCACCATGACATCCTTAAGGGCTTCAGAAAGACCCTTTCTGAAAATTGCCACCAGGGCACACTCATTCCACTGAGTAAGCACAGACCACTTTCTAAACTTCTGACAGTACACCTCCGCTTCATCCTGACCCTGACACAAAGCCAGCAAGATTTTCTCTGCCTGATCCACTGAATTTGGTTCATCATAAAGCAATCCAAGCGCTAGAAAAAACGCATCTACATCACGCAATGCAGTATCTCCTGGCGCAAGGAAAAATGCCCAGTCTTGAGGGTCACCACACAACAAAGAAATAATGATTTTTACTTGTTGAACGGGGTCACCAGAGGAGCGGGGTTTCAAAGCTAGAAACAGTTTACAATTATTTTTGAAATTCAGGAATTTAGATCTATCCCCAGAAAACAAATCAGGAATTGGAATTCTAGGCTCTAACATCGGATTCTGAACCACAAAATCTTGAATGTTTTGTACCCTTGCAGTGAGATGATCCACACAAGAGGACAGACCTTGAATGTCCATATCTACACTTGTGTCCTGAACCACCCAGATGTTAAGGGGAAAAGAAAGACAAAAAACACTGCAGAGAAAAAAAAATGGTCTCAGAACTTCTCTTATCCCTCTATTGAGATGCATTAATACTTTGGGCCAGCTGTACTGTTATGGACCTGGTGGTTAGGAGCACCCGGAACAACCTGATGGTTAAACTCACACAGGACAAGCTCTGGGAAGTGGGAGCTCTGCCCACCGCAACCCCTAATCCTATCACACAACTAGAAATAGCCGTGGAGCGTACCTAACACGACCTAGATGCCTCTTCACAGCCTAAGAGCTAACTAGCCCTAAAGATAGAAAATAAAGCCTCCCTTGCCTCAGAGAAATTCCCCAAAGGAAAAGGCAGCCCCCCACATATATAGTTAAGATGAAAGTCACAAACACAGAAATGAAACAGGTTTCAGCAAAGGGAGGCCAGACTTACTTAACAGACTGAGGATAGGAAAGGAATCTTTGCGGTCAGCACAAAAAACTACAAAGACCACGCAGAGTGTGCAAAAAGACCTCCGCACCAACTCACGGTGCGGAGGTGCCACTCTGCATCCCAGAGCTTCCAGCTAGATAGGCAAAATCATGATAGCCAACTGGACAAGGAAACAATGAACAAATAATAACTAGCAGGGACTTAGCTTCTGCTGGAGTAGACAAGTCACCAGAAAGATCCAAGAGCGAACTGAACTAGTACAAGAACATTGCCAGCTGGCATGGAGTAACAATCTGAGTGGAGTTAAATAGAACAGCCAGCCAAAGAATAAACTACATCACCTGTGGAAGGAACCTCAGAAGCAGCAGCTCCACTCACAGCCACCAGAGGGAGTCCATGGACAGAACTCGCCGAAGTACCATTCATGACCATAGGAGGGAGTTCGAAAACAGAATTCACAACAGAGCTGCCGCAGGCTATAGAGCTATGGACCCTCGGGGGAACTTTGAGTATGCGGAGATTAAACAGACTATTCTAGAACATTATGCTGTTACCCCAGACACTTACAGGACTCAGTTCCATACTTTAGCCTGCGATGAGGAAGTGTCTTTCAAGATGTATGCCCACAGACTCAAACAAATATGTCATCGCTGGCTGGAGGCAGAGGAGGCCTTAACCTGGGAGACCTTCCTCCAGGTTATCCTAAAAGAGCAGTTTTACTTCAAGTGCCCTGCTGAGATCCGGGAATGGGTGCGTGAAAGGAGACCAGCCACTGTGGAGGAAGCTGCAGTTCTAGCTGATGAGGCTCTCACCATCAAGCCTCAGTGGAGGGTTTTGTTGGAGGATGGAGAGAGGCCTACCAGCTCCACAACACCGGTAAGCCCCCTGTTCTTCTGTCCCCATTGTTCCCCGTTCCTCTAAGCCACCACCTCATGCTGATACCCGTGTAAATGTGCCTCCAGTTGCTTCTACTGCGTTTTCTGGAATACGACGAGGAGAGGAAGTAGCAGAGCGCAGGTGTTATGGTTGTGGGCATCCGGGGCATCTGCAGGCCTCATGCCCAGCCAGCCCATGGAGGAGTCGTCCTCAAAACCCTACAGCACCTTCAGGTGGGGGCCGGTCTCCAGGTTCCCTTACCCCTCACCCAAGAGGACACCTTGGATGGAGTGAGACCCAGCACAGATGCTATCGATGTGGACAGCCGGGGCATCTGCAAGCCTCCAGCCCAGCTGTTCAAATGAGGATTAATCCTGTACCCAGTCGTATTATTAATTATGTACAGCCAAGTGCCATGGAGGACGACGTGTCACCACTATGTGAGGACTGGCCTTGTGCCTCACCCACCCATGTTGCACCACTAGGAGTTTATGGTGTGCGACCTGCAGCTATGACGACTTCTGCTCATCGAGGTAAGCACTTGCAGGAGGTCATGCTGGATGGACAGAGACTTATTGGATTTTGTGACTCAGGGGCTTTCCTCACACTGGCTGATCCCCGAGTGGTTCGGCCTGAGGCAATCCATCGAGGACCTGGGATTGTCATTGCACTGGCTGGTGGACAATGGAGGACTATTCCCACAGCCACTGTGGATCTGAACTTTGGTTTTGGGGTCAGGCGATGTGTGGTTGGGGTGATGGGTGGTCTGCCTGCAGATGTTCTCCTGGGCAATGATGTGGGAGAGCTACGATGCCAATTCGTGGCTGCATGAAGCCACATGTAGTTACGCTCTGCCTGTGTGTACTTAACCAGCGACCTGTAGAGGTCCCTAGTACGTACACAAATTGGGAGTGGAAGGGATTGTCATGATATGTACTTTTGCCCTGTTCTGTATTTGAATAATATGCCATTTGATGTATGTAACTGTTCTCTGGTTTCTATTAGCTGTGATTTATGTATTTTCTTGTGCTGGGAGTTCACCTGTAACAATATGTCTCCTTCCCCCAATACTTGCAGCCCTAAGCTATAATGTAATTAAGCTTTGTCAACACCACCAGTGAAAGAATAGCCATTCTTCCTCACAGCAGGTGGCTAGTCAAATGTACATACTACATAGACTACTTGGAGCCTACCAGTCTAGAATCTTCTGGTGGACCCAACCATTGAATAGAAGGTGTGACCCCTACCCCCCTTCATGGGCGGATCCCAGGAGCTCAGACAATCCATTCTTATTTTGAGATCAGGTGTGAGTTGATCCATAAAGGAGAAGGAGTGGGGATTCTTAGCTGAGGCAAGACCCCATGTCCATCTGTGACTGCGGAAGCGAACGGGGCGAGACTTGAGCTGAGGACATATCTCGTCATTCGTGGGATTGTTTTGGGATCCCTTGGACTCGTGTGGACTACTGCTTTGTTAGCTGGCACAAGGATTATCGGGAGGTGCCCCCGAATCTGTTCCGTTGGACTAATTGTGGACTCTGTAGATCTACCTGCATGTGTTGTTCCAGCGTTCTTGATAATAAATCTGTTGAATCATCAAAAAAATAATAAAAAATGAACAAATTCATTTTGGCTGTTTTCCGTGATTACCCTGTTAATTTGACTGTTGGCACCCCTGTGTGAGCATTCCCTTATTTATCGACCTGAATAGGTCATTTATTTATTATAATATTTCCCAATTAGGAGGGAACGCATATCTGTTTGCCTTTCAGGATATATACCTGGCCAAGGCAATACCTATATTGGCAAACTCTGATGTATAATATGGTTTAAAGATGCCAAGTAATCAAGATCCAAAAAGTACAGTATCATGTCTCCTTGCGGAGAGTGACATGTTAAGCATGTCGAGATGAGAAGACTTAAAGCCGCAATGCTCCTCTGGGAAATATGCAAAATGTCTCTTCAGAGAGTAAGAGGACTAGCACTCTAGTGCCACATATTGGAAGTAGCAATCCTGACAGTCAATGTCGACCCATTAACGAGCCTTGTCATATGATTTAGGATAAGTTTGGCTCTTATCCTAAGTCATGTAACAAGGCTCATTAAAGGGTCGACATTGACTGTTAGGATTGCTACTTCCAATAGGTGGCACTAAAGTTCTAGTCCTCTTCCTCTCTGAAGAGACAATTTCCAAGTAATCAAGCAATTTATGGAAGACAGTAACTTGAGTTGCGACTCAGGTCATTTAAATTGAGTATTATGGTTTAGTACATCTATATCTATTTGATGATATAAAAATGGGTTTAAAGGATCACATCAAGTGGTACAGTTATTAACCCCTTCATGACCTTGGGATTTTCCGTTTTTCTGTGCTCGTTTTCGCTCCCCTCCTTCCCAGAGCCATAACTTTTTTATTTTTCCATCAATATGGCCATGTGAGGGCTCATTTTTTTGCGGGACGAATTGTACTTTTGAAGGACATCATTGGTTTTACCATGACATGTACAAGAAAATGGGAAAAAAATTCCAAGTGCGGTGAAATTGCAAAAAAAGTGCAATTCCATGCATATTTTTTGTTTGGCTTTTTTGCTAGGTTCACTAAATGCTAAAACTGACCTGCCATTATGATTCTCCAGGTCATTACAAGTTCATAGACACTAAACATGTCTAGGTTATTTTTTATCTAAGTGGTGAAAAATTTGGGGTTGGGTCAAGGCTTATTTTTTGCAAGCCAAGGTGACGTTTTTAGTGATACTATTTTGGTGCAGATACGTTCTTCTGATCGCCCGTTATTGCATTTTAGTGCAATGTCAATGACGAAAAAAACGTAATTTTGGCATTTTTTATTTTTTTCTCGCTACGCCATTTAGCGATCAGGTTAATCCTTTTTTTTATTGATAGATGGGGCGATTCTGAACGCAGCGACACCAAATATGTGTATATATTTGATTTTATTTTTATTGTTTTATTTTGAATGGGGCGAAAGGGGGGTGATTTAAACTTTTATTTTTTTTTTATTTATTTAATATTTTTTTTAACATTTTACTTTTGCCATGCTTCAATAGCCTCCATGGGAGGCTAGAAGTTGACATAGCCTGATCAGCTCTGCTACATAGCAGGGATCATCAGATCGCTCCTATGTAGCTTAATTACAGGCTTGCTACGAGCGCCGACCACAGTGTGGTGCTCACAGCAAGCCGGCATCAGCAACCATAGAGGTCTGAAGGAGACCTCTGGTTGCTATGCCGACGCATCGCTGACCCCTTATCATGTGACGGGGTCGGCGATGAGCGCATTTCCGGCCGCGTGGCTGGAAGCGGTAGTTATATGCTGCTGTCAGCATTTGACAGCGGCATTTAACTAGTTAATAGCGGCGGGTGGATCGCGATTCCACTCGCTGCTATTGTGCGCACATGTCAGCTGCTCAAAACAGCTGACATGTCTCCGCTTTGATGTGGGCTCACCGCCGGAGCCCACATCAAAGCAGGGGATCTGACCTCGGATGTACTATCCCGTCTGAGGTCAGAAAGGGGTTAATATAATAAATGGGCCCTGCACATACCCCTAATGCTAGGATCCTGCACCTGTGCACTTGATGGAATGCAGCTAAGAAGCACATAAACCGAAAGTACTGATATTCACTTCCGCTTCGACGTTAGCTGTGATATACAGAGACCCTGCGCCTGCGTGTGGTGGATTTCCTTTGGAATGCATGATGCCGGGAAATACATACTTGCGCATCGGCGCATTCGACTGGAATGCACATGCAAGAAAGTGCAGCGGTTATAAGTAGTGTTGAGCATTCCGATACCGCAAGTATCGGGTATCGGCCGATACTTGCGGTATCGGAATTCCGATACCGAGTTCCGATGTTTTTGCGATATCGGGAATCGGTATCGGATCCATATTAATGTGTAAAATAAAGAATTAAAATAAAAAATATTGATATACTCACCTCTCCGGAGGCCCCTGGACATCACCGCTGGTAACCGGCAGCCTTCTATGTTTAAAATGAGCGCGTTTAGGGACTTCCATGACGTCACGGCTTCTGATTGGTTGCGTGCCGCTCATGTGACCGCCACGCGACCAATCAGAAGCCGCGACGTCATTCTCAGGTCCTAAATTCCTAGAATGAGGAGTTTAGGACCTGAGAATGACGTCGCGGCTTCTGATTGGTCGTGTGGCGGTCACATGAGCGGCACGCGACCAATCAGAAGCCGCGACGTCATTCTCAGGTCCTAAAAGCGCTCATTTTAAACAAAGAAGCCTGCCGGTTACCAGCGGTGATGTCCAAGGGCCTCCGGAGAGGTGATTATATCAATATTTTTTATTTTAATTCTTTATTTTACACATTAATATGGACCCCAGGGCCTGAAGGAGAGTTTCCTCTCCTTCAGACCCTGGGAACCATCAGGATACCTTCCGATACTTGGTGTCCCATTGACTTGTATTGGTATCGGGTATCGGCGATATCCGATACTTTTCGGGTATCGGCCGATACTATCCGATACCGATACTTTCAAGTATCGGATGGTATCGCTCAACACTAGTTATAAGAAGCGTACTTCCGCACGCCGGACTACGCATATGTCTTTATTTTACTAATTAACAGAATCTATATTTGGGGCATACTGGGCACTGTGTCTAAGGCACTTTATCAAGAGTGGACTCACCATGTGGTCTGATGACTATATCACTATGGATGTACAGGTCCTTCTCAAAAAATTAGCATATAGTGTTAAATTTCATTATTTACCATAATGTAATGATTACAATTAAACTTTCATATATTATAGATTCATTATCCACCAACTGAAATTTGTCAGGTCTTTTATTGTTTTAATACTGATGATTTTGGCATACAACTCCTGATAACCCAAAAAACCTGTCTCAATAAATTAGCATATTTCACCCATCCAATCAAATAAAATTGTCTTTTAATAACAAACAAAAAAACCATCAAATAATAATGTTCAGTTATGCACTCAATACTTGGTCGGGAATCCTTTGGCAGAAATGACTGCTTCAATGCGGCGTGGCATGGAGGCAATCAGCCTGTGACACTGCTGAGATGTTATGGAGGCCCAGGATGCTTCAATAACGGCCTTAAGCTCATCCAGAGTGTTGGGTCTTGCGTCTCTCAACTTTCTCTTCACAATATCCCACAGATTCTCTATGGGGTTCAGGTCAGGAGAGTTGGCAGGCCAATTGAGCACAGTAATACCATGGTCAGTAAACCATTTACCAGTGGTTTTGGCACTGTGAGCAGGTGCCAGGTCGTGCTGAAAAATGAAATCTTCATCTCCATAAAGCATTTCAGCCGATGGAAGCATGAAGTGCTCCAAAATCTCCTGATAGCTAGCTGCATTGACCCTGCCCTTGATGAAACACAGTGGATCAACACCAGCAGCTGACATGGCACCCCACACCATCACTGACTGTGGGTACTTGACACTGGACTTCAGGCATTTTGGCATTTCCTTCTCCCCAGTCTTCCTCCAGACTCTGGCACCTTGATTTCCGAATGACATGCAAAATTTGCTTTCATCAGAAAAAAGTGCTTGGGACCACTTAGCAACAGTCCAGTGCTGCTTCTCTGTAGCCCAGGTCAGGCGCCTCTGCCGCTGTTTATGGTTCAAAAGTGGCTTTACCTGGGGAATGCGGCACCTGTAGCCCATTTCCTGCACACGCCTGTGCACGGTGGCTCTGGATGTTTCCACACCAGACTCAGTCCACTGCTTCCTCAGGTTCCCCAAGGTCTGGAATCGGTCCTTCTCCACAATCTTCCTCAGGGTCCGGTCTCCTCTTCTCGTTGTGCAGCGTTTTCTGCCACATTGTTTCCTTCCAACAGACTTACCATTAAGGTGCCTTGATACAACACTCTGGGAACAGCCTATTTGTTGAGAAATTTCTTTCTGGGTCTTACCCTCTTGCTTGAGGGTGTCAATGATGGCCTTCTTGACATCTGTCAGGTCGCTAGTCTTACCCATGATGGGGGTTTTGAGTAATGAACCAGGCAGGGAGTTTATAAAAGCCTCAGGTATCTTTTGCATGTGTTTAGAGTTAATTAGTTGATTCAGAAGATTAGGGTAATAGGTCGTTTAGAGAACCTTTTCTTGATATGCTAATTTATTGAGACAGGTTTTTTGGGTTATCAGGAGTTGTATGCCAAAATCATCAGTATTAAAACAATAAAAGACCTGACAAATTTCAGTTGGTGGATAATGAATCTATAATATATGAAAGTTTAATTGTAATCATTACATTATGGTAAATAATGAAATTTAACACTATATGCTAATTTTTTGAGAAGGACCTGTATTATGATGATTAAGCTAAGTAGCTTTCTTTAACATGTATACTCCTGATGAGTAATTTGCTGTATACATGTCTTGTGGGTCCTTATTATCTTGGGAGATATGGAGGTTTTTTGAAATGTATATTTGAACTCTAACTGTAGAGGATTTACACTTTAGGATCATCAACATCCCTGCTACTAGTTAGCACAATAGGTTTTTGTTTGGGACAGCTGTGGAGAAGCGGGGGCGCCATTCTCGTCATTTTCTAATTAGGGTGCCAATCTCCGCTGTGAGGTAGGGACAGGGTGGGGGCAGCAAAACCATTGGCCCCTTATCTTGATTTGGACCACTCCTGGTCCCTCCTCTGGGGTCCCATATTTGACAATCACATATAATTGTCTAAGGGTCACTTCCATCTGTCCTTCTGTCTGTCTGTCTGTCTTTCTATCACGGTTATTCATTCGCTGATTGGTCTCGGCAGCTGCCTGTCATGGCTGCCGTGACCAATCAGCGACAGGCACAGTCCGGAAAAAATGGCCGCTCCTTACTCCCTGCAGTCAGTGCCTGTCACCCGCATACTCCCCTCCAGTCACCGCTAACACAGGGTTAATGCCGGCAGAAACGGACCGCGTTATGCCGCGGGTAACGCAATCCGTTACCGCTGCTATTAACCCTGTGTGTCCCCAACTTTATACTATTGAATAGTAACAAATTTAATGTTAAAAATAATTTAAAAAAAAAAACCTGCTATACTCACCCTCCATTGCAGCTCGCGCCGGCCGCCATCTTCCGTTGCAGGTTCCGGTGGCAGAAGGACCTGCCATGACGTCACGGTCAGGTGACAGTCGCCTTTTCTATATTTAGTATTTTTTGATCTCTTGGTGATGGTATTGAGTTTTGTGTGCACCAGTATTATATAATATAAAAGTTAACATAATTTTATAGGGAAACTGGTTTTTTTTTTCTGTGAACTATACAGGATGTACAACCCACATAGGTAATGTTTTTAAATGTGTAAACCTTTTGTACATTGTGCATTGTTGAAACTTGTACCCACCATGTCTAGCAATTATAATAACTGCTAAATTTATTGTGAAGTCCCCACCATGGTCTCTTTTGGCATGTATTATACAGACCTCTTGGGTAATTTTTAGAAAATGTTGTACATTGTGCAATGGTGAAACTTGTACTCCCTATCTCTAGCAATTATAATAAGCATTGCATAATTTATTGTTAGGTCCCCATCATGGTCTATTTTGGTGTGTACAATACACAGTCCTTGGGTAATTTTTGGAAACCTTTGTACGTTGTACAATGGTCAAATTTCTACTGTCAATCTATATATTTTCTATTATTATAATTTTTTATTGTGTTGCCCTTTTCACAGTCTCTTTAAACATGTATCTGGGAGCCTAATGTTGATTTTTAGGTCTGCACTTGGATATTGTGTAACAGCAATGCATTAATATGCCCCACACACTTCTTCAGATTTCAGCCTTTCACAGAATAATAATATGAGTAAACATGCTCTATATATATGCTGCTAGTTCTAAATCTTTCCCACACATCACTTTAAAAAAATTCGACATAATACATAATTCGACATATACAGCTAACATACACAGCACCCCAGTAGGTGGGCAGAATGCCTGGGTACTGTAACACTAGTCACTTCTCACGGCCAAGCCGTGAGTCAGAGTTGTCAAGGAGTCCAAAGTCAGAAGCCAGGAGGGTACGTCATAAACAGAAGGAAGAGACAAAAGCATAGTCAAGTAACGTTCCGAAGTCAGAGTACAGGGAGGATAATGGATTAGAGCTGAAGGGGTTAAACAGGTGGATGGTCAGAACGAAGTCCAAGGTCAGGCAACAGATCAAGCAAAGAGAATTCAAGGCACAGAAAAGCAGAGCACAAACCTCACAAGGTGAATGTATGTCTGGCAGTGTTCTAGGATAAACAGCTCAGTTAGGAAGCATGGTCATTAACTGGAATAATGAACACATGGAGACAGCCGATGCCTCACAGTCTCAGATTGGATAGTCGAGCTGTCAATCAACACACTGACTGCTCAGCACACTCCTATACCAGATTGGATGGCCAAGTGGTCAATCAAAGTACTGCCAGCCTCAGCACACCCCTATACCATATTGGACAGCCGAGCTGTCAGTAAATGTATCCCAGACACACTGAGGGGTGGAACCATGACAGTATCCCCTCTTCTAGGGGGACTACCGGATCCCCAGGTTTCCCAGGAAATTTTAGATGGAAGGCCCTAACTAACTGATCAGCCTACACATCTCAAGCAGGGACCCAGGATCTCTCCTCAGGTCATATCCCCTCCAGTGGATGAGGTACTGGTGGGAATTAAGGACCCTCTGAAAATCCACAACCTTCCGAACCTCATATTCCAGGCCACCTCCACTGAAAGCGGTGATGAGGGAGGCAATGCAGAAGAAACATTCTCCTTTAATAGGGATGGAGGAAGCTTTAATCTAAATGCCACATGATTGACCACCTCCAGGATTTCATATGGACCAATTAACTTTGGACCCAACTTTGCCGACAATCACTTTAAGTCTAATGTTTCAAGAAGAAAACCAAACCTTATCCCCAATCTTAAAAACAGGACCCACCGAACGTCTTCTATCTGCCTTTCGTTTTTAGGCGAATATGGACAATCTCAATATTCTTTTGAACCTCCCTCCAGTCTCTGCATTGTAAAATCCTCCCCAAGGCATTCAGAACTGATCCTAGAAAATTTACCAAAATGGGGATGAAAGCCATAATTACAGAAGAACGGTGAGGTCCCGGTATTTTGATTTACTTGACTGTTAAAATCAAACTCAAAGAGAGGTAAAAATGAAGACCAGTCCTCTTGCCTGGCTGTCACAAAGCAACTTAAAATTTGATCCAAAGACTGGTTTGTCCTCTCAGTCTGACCATTGGTTTCAGGGTGATAGGCAGATAAAAATGATAAGTCATTCCCTAGTTTACTGCAAAAAGCTCTCCAAAATTTAGAGACAAGTTGTACTCCCCTATTAGATACAATGTACAGAGGGATCCTATGTAATCTTACAATATGAGAAATAAATAACCTGGAGAGTGTCTCTGCAT
This sequence comes from Ranitomeya imitator, assembly GCF_032444005.1. NCBI lineage: Eukaryota > Metazoa > Chordata > Amphibia > Anura > Dendrobatidae > Ranitomeya > Ranitomeya imitator. The sequence goes on from NC_091284.1 coordinate 601,996,349, forward strand.
TACGTAATATTGACAAAGGAACAAAATGAGCTTGTTTGCTGAATTGATCAGCTACCACCCAGATAGCAGTCGTACCATCAGACAGAGGTAAATCTGTAATGAAATCCATGGAGAAATGAGTCCATGGTCTTTCAGGAATAGGCAATGGAGCCAATTCCCCAATCGGCCAGCTATGACTGATTTTGGCGCATGCGCAGACTTCACAAGCAGATACAACATCTGTTGTGAATTCTGTGGCTGAGTTCACTTCTGTGGTCACAAGTGGTATTGCAGTCTCTGGGCTTCCTCCCTCAGGTGTTTTGGTGAGCTCGTTGGCTGCCTTGCTATTTAGCTCCACCTGAGTCTGTCTTCCTTGCTCCTTGTCAATGTTCCAGTGTTGGATCTGAGCTACTGCATCTTTCCTTTGGCCTGCTGCTCTGCTAGATAAGTGCTTCTAGTTTGTTTTCTGTTTTTTCTGTCCAGCTTGCTATTAACTTTTGCTGGAAGCTCTGAGAAGCAAAGGGGTGCACCGCCGTGCTGTTAGTTCGGCACGGTGGGTCTTTTTGCCCCTTTGCGTGGTTTTCGTTTTAGGGTTTTTTGTAGACTGCATAGTTCTCTTTGCTATCCTCGCTCTGTCTAGAATATCGGGCCTCACTTTGCTGAATCTATTTCATTCCTACGTTTGTCTTTTCATCTTGCTAACAGTCATTATATGTGGGGGGCTGCCTATTCCTTTGGGGTATTTCTCTGAGGTAAGTCAGGCTTGTATTTCTATCTTCAGGCTAGTCAGCTCCTCAGGCAGTGCCGAGTTGCATAGGTAGTGATAGGCGCAATCCACTGCTGCTTATAGTTGTGTGAGGATAGATCAGGTACTGCAGTCTACAGAGATTCCACGTCTCAGAGCTCGTCCTATTGTTTTTGGTTATTGCCAGATCTCTGTATGTGCGCTGATTACTGCACGCTGTGTTGCCTGATTGCCAGCCATAACAGTACAAGGAGCCACACCAATGATTCCCAATAGAGGGAAAAAAGAAATCCTGACATCATTTTTTTTTCTTAGCTCTGTCTTCAGTCTTTTTTTTCCCCTAGACATTAGAGTGCTTCAGGACACAGCTGTGGACATGGATATTCAGGCTCTGTGCTCCTCAATGGATAATCTCGTTGTAAATGTACAAAAGATTCAAGATACTATTGATCAGAAATCGATGCTAGAACCAAGAATTCCAATTCCTGATTTGTTTTTTGGTGACAGAACTAAGTTCCTGAGCTTCAGAAATAATTGTAAGCTATTTTTGGCCTTGAAACCTCATTCTTCTGGTAATCCTATTCAACAGGTTTTGATTATTATTTCTTTTTTGCGCGGCGACCCACAGGACTGGGCGTTTTCTCTTGCACCAGGAGATTCTGCATTGAGTAATGTTGATGCATTTTTCCAGGCGCTGGGATTGCTTTACGATGAGCCTAATTCAGTGGATCAGGCTGAGAAAAATCTGCTGGCTTTATGCCAGGGTCAGGATGATGTAGAAGTATATTGTCAGAAATTTAGGAAGTGGTCAGTACTCACTCTGTGGAATGAATCTGCACTAGCGGCTTTGTTCAGAAAGGGTCTCTCTGAAGCTCTTAAGGATGTAATGGTGGGATTTCCTATGCCTGCTGGTTTGAATGAGTCTATGTCCTTGGCCATTCAGATCGGTCGTCGCTTGCGCGAGCGTAAATCTGTGCACCATCTGGCGGTATTGTCTGAGAGTAAACCTGAGCCTATGCAGTGCGACAGGACTATGACTAAAGTAGAACGGCAAGAACACAGACGTCTGAACAGACTGTGTTTCTATTGTGGTGATTCTACTCATGCTATTTCTAATTGTCCTAAACGCACTAGGCAGTTCGATAGCTCTGCCGTTATTGGTACTGTACAGTCCAAATTCCTTTTGTCCATTACCTTAATGTGCTCTTTGTCATCGTATTCTGTCATGGCGTTTGTGGATTCAGGCGCTGCCCTGAATCTGATGGATTTGGATTATGCTAAACGTTGTGGATTTTTCTTGGAGCCTTTGCGGTGTCCTATTCCGTTGAGAGGAATTGATGCTACACCTTTGGCCAAGAATAAGCCTCAGTACTGGGCCCAGCTGACCATGTGCATGGCTCCTGCACATCAGGAAGTTATTCGCTTTCTGGTACTGCATAATTTGCATGATGTGGTCGTGTTGGGGTTGCCATGGCTACAAACCCATAATCCAGTATTGGATTGGAACTCTATGTCGGTAACCAGCTGGGGTTGTCAGGGAGTACATGGTGATGTTCCATTTTTGTCTATTTCGTCATCCATTCCTTCTGACATCCCAGAGTTCTTGTCGGACTTTCAGGATGTATTTGAAGAGTCCAAGTCTGATGCCCTACCTCCGCATAGGAATTGTGATTGTGCTATCGATTTGATTCCTGGTAGTAAATTCCCTAAGGGTCGTTTATTTAATTTGTCCGTACCTGAACACACCGCTATGCGCAGTTATGTGAAGGAGTCCCTGGAGAAGGGACATATTCGCCCATCGTCGTCACCATTGGGAGCAGGGTTCTTTTTTGTAGCCAAGAAGGATGGTTCGCTAAGACCGTGTATTGATTACCGCCTTCTTAATAAGATCACTGTTAAGTTTCAGTATCCCTTGCCATTGATTTCTGACTTGTTTGCTCGGATTAAGGGGGCTAGTTGGTTTACTAAGATTGATCTTCGTGGTGCGTATAATCTGGTGAGAATCAGGCAGGGAGATGAATGGAAAACGGCATTTAATACGCCCGAGGGTCATTTTGAGTATCTGGTGATGCCGTTCGGACTTGCCAATTCTCCATCTGTTTTTCAGTCTTTTATGCATGACATTTTCCGTGAGTATCTGGATAAATTCTTGATTGTTTACTTGGATGACATTTTGATCTTCTCAGATGATTGGGAGTCTCATGTGAAGCAAGTCAGAATGGTTTTCCAGGTACTGCGTGCTAATTCCTTGTTCGTGAAGGGATCAAAGTGTCTCTTCGGTGTGCAGAAAGTTTCATTTTTGGGGTTCATCTTTTCCCCTTCTACTATCGAGATGGATCCGGTTAAGGTTCAGGCCATCCAGGATTGGACTCAGCCGACATCTCTAAAAAGTCTGCAGAAATTCCTGGGCTTTGCTAATTTTTATCGTCGCTTCATCTGTAATTTTTCTAGCATTGCCAGACCATTGACCGATTTGACCAAGAAGGGTGCTGATTTGGTTAGTTGGTCTTCTGCTGCCGTGGAAGCTTTTCAGGAGTTGAAGCGTCGTTTTTGCTGTGCCCCTGTGTTGTGTCAACCTGATGTTTCTCTTCCGTTCCAGGTCGAGGTTGATGCTTCTGAGATTGGTGCAGGGGCGGTTTTGTCACAGAGAGGTTCTGGTTGCTCAGTGTTCAAACCATGTGCTTTCTTTTCCAGGAAATTTTCTGCTGCTGAGTGTAATTATGATGTGGGCAACCGAGAGTTGCTGGCCATGAAGTGGGCATTCGAGGAGTGGCGTCATTGGCTTGAGGGTGCTAAGCATCGCGTGGTGGTTTTGACTGATCATAAGAACCTTACTTATCTTGAGTCTGCCAAGCGCTTGAATCCTAGACAGGCCCGTTGGTCGTTATTTTTTGCTCGTTTTGATTTTGTGATTTCATACCTTCCGGGCTCTAAAAATGTGAAGGCGGATGCTCTGTCTAGGAGTTTTGTGCCCGACTCTCCGGGGTTATCTGAGCCGGCGAGTATCCTCAAGGAAGGAGTCATTGTGTCTGCCATCTCCCCTGATTTGCGGAGAGTGTTGCAGAAATTTCAGGCTAATAAACCTGATCGTTGTCCAGCCGAGAAACTGTTCGTCCCTGATAGGTGGACTAGTAAAGTTATCTCTGAACTTCATTGTTCGGTGCTGGCCGGTCATCCAGGAATCTTTGGTACCAGGGAGTTGGTTGCTAGATCCTTCTGGTGGCCATCTCTGTCACGGGATGTGCGTGCTTTTGTGCAGTCCTGTGGAATTTGTGCTAGGGCTAAGCCCTGCTGTTCACGTGCCAGTGGGTTGCATTTGCCCTTGCCGGTCCCGAAGAGGCCTTGGACACATATTTCGATGGATTTCAATTCTGACCTTCCCGTTTCTCAAAAAATGTCGGTCATTTGGGTGGTCTGTGATCGCTTTTCTAAAATGGTCCATCTGGTGCCCTTGGTTAAATTGCCTTCCTCCTCTGATTTGGTGCCTTTGTTCTTCCAGCATGTGGTTCGTTTACATGGCATTCCTGAGAATATTGTTTCTGACAGAGGTTCCCAGTTTGTCTCGAGGTTCTGGCGAGCCTTTTGTGGTAGGATGGGCATTGACCTATCTTTCTCCTCGGCCTTCCATCCTCAGACTAATGGCCAGACCGAACGAACCAATCAGACCTTGGAAACATATCTGAGATGTTTTGTTTCCGCTGACCAGGATGATTGGGTGTCATTTTTGCCGTTGGCTGAGTTCGCCCTTAATAATCGGGCCAGCTCGGCTACCTTGGTCTCTCCATTTTTCTGCAATTCTGGGTTCCATCCTCGTTTCTCTTCAGGACAGGTTGAGTCTTCGGACTGTCCTGGTGTGGATTCTGTGGTGGACAGGTTGCAGCAGATCTGGACTCAGGTAGTGGACAATTTGACCTTGTCCCAGGAGAAGGCTCAGCTTTTCGCTAATCGCAGACGCCGTGTGGGACCCCGACTTCGTGTTGGGGATCTGGTTTGGTTATCTTCTCGTCATATTCCTATGAAGGTTTCCTCTCCTAAATTTAAACCTCGTTTTATTGGTCCGTATAGGATTTCTGAGATTCTCAATCCGGTGTCTTTTCGTCTGACCCTCCCAGACTCCTTTTCCATACATAATGTATTCCATAGGTCGTTGTTGAGGAGATACGTGGCACCTATGGTTCCATCTGTGGAGCCTCCTGCCCCTGTTTTGGTGGAGGGGGAATTGGAGTATATTGTGGAGAAGATTTTGGATTCTCGTGTCTCTAGACGGAAACTCCAGTATCTGGTCAAATGGAAGGGTTATGCTCAGGAAGATAATTCCTGGGTTTTTGCCTCTGATGTCCATGCCCCAGATCTTGTTCGTGCCTTTCATGTGGCTCATCCTGGTCGGCCTGGGGGTTCTGGTGAGGGTTCGGTGACCCCTCCTCAAGGGGGGGGTACTGTTGTGAATTCTGTGGCTGAGTTCACTTCTGTGGTCACAAGTGGTATTGCAGTCTCTGGGCTTCCTCCCTCAGGTGTTTTGGTGAGCTCGTTGGCTGCCTTGCTATTTAGCTCCACCTGAGTCTGTCTTCCTTGCTCCTTGTCAATGTTCCAGTGTTGGATCTGAGCTACTGCATCTTTCCTTTGGCCTGCTGCTCTGCTAGATAAGTGCTTCTAGTTTGTTTTCTGTTTTTTCTGTCCAGCTTGCTATTAACTTTTGCTGGAAGCTCTGAGAAGCAAAGGGGTGCACCGCCGTGCTGTTAGTTCGGCACGGTGGGTCTTTTTGCCCCTTTGCGTGGTTTTCGTTTTAGGGTTTTTTGTAGACTGCATAGTTCTCTTTGCTATCCTCGCTCTGTCTAGAATATCGGGCCTCACTTTGCTGAATCTATTTCATTCCTACGTTTGTCTTTTCATCTTGCTAACACTCAATATATGTGGGGGGCTGCCTATTCCTTTGGGGTATTTCTCTGAGGTAAGTCAGGCTTGTATTTCTATCTTCAGGCTAGTCAGCTCCTCAGGCAGTGCCGAGTTGCATAGGTAGTGATAGGCGCAATCCACTGCTGCTTATAGTTGTGTGAGGATAGATCAGGTACTGCAGTCTACAGAGATTCCACGTCTCAGAGCTCGTCCTATTGTTTTTGGTTATTGCCAGATCTCTGTATGTGCGCTGATTACTGCACGCTGTGTTGCCTGATTGCCAGCCATAACAAACATCTTTAATATCATAATGCATGGATGCCCACCAGAAAAGCCTAGCAACGGCTTTCCTTGTGGCAGTAAACCCAGGATAACCACTTAAAACAGAATCATAAAATTCCTGTAACACCCGTAATCTTAGGTACACAGGCACAAATAATTTAGACCCTGGGGAAGTGGAAGGAGCCAACAACTGGACTTTACGAATCTTCTCTTCCAGCTTCGAGGTTACTATAGACACCACAATACCCTGAGGAATAATGGAGGATGGAGGTTCTGGATGAGAAATGGAATCTTGACTACGAGATAAAGCGTCAGGTTTCAAATTCGTAGACCCTGGCCTGAATGTAATAGAAAAATTAAAGCTAACCAAAAACAAGGACCATCTGGCCTGTCTAGGAGTGATCCTTTTAGCTGATTCAATATAAGCTAAATTCTTGTGATCCATGATCACCATAACTGGATGAAGCCCCCTCCAAAAAAATGTCTCCTTTCCTCAAAGGCCAATTTGATAGCAAGTAACTCCAGATTCCCAACATCATAATTTCTCTCCGCCGGTGAAAATTTTTTAGAAAGAAAAGCACATGGATGCAGGTTAGTCAGAGTTTTGGACCCGTGCAATAAGACTGCCCCCACTCCGATCTCTGAAGCATCCACCTCCACAATGAACGGTTCCTGGAGATCAGGATAGACCATTATGGGTGTGGATATAAAACACTCTTTTAATCTTTCAAAAGCCTTAATAGCACCTGGCGACCAAACTTTGAGATTCACCCCCTTACGTGTAAGGTCAGTAACTGGTTTAGCAATCTGTGAAAACTCTTAGATAAATTTTCTATAGCAGAAAACGCTGCAAAGCTTTAAGATCACAAGGTTGAACCCAATCAATTATGGCCTGCACCTTCCTGAGGTCCATCTTAAACCCTTCTGCTGACAAGATAAAGCCCTGAACAGAAAAAACACATTTCACTAATTTAACAAACAGAGAGTTCTCCCTCAGTCTCTGTAACACAACACGGACTTGTTCCTGGTGAGTGTCCAAGTCTGGCGAGAAAATGAATGTCATCGAGGTAAATCACAACATATCTTCCAATGAAATAGGAGAAAATATAATTCATAAAATGTTGAAACACAGAAGGTGCATTAGATAATCCGAAAAGCATTAATCCAAAGGCATAACCCAAAGTCAAACAGACCCTCAGATGTAAAAAACTGCATTTTCCACTCATCACCCTTCTAGATGCATATCAAATTGTGAACCCCTCTAAGATCAAATTTAGAAAACACACTGGCCCCCAGTAGTTGATTATATACAGTAGGTCAGGGATGAGTGGAAGTGGGTAAGTATTTAACCGTGATCTTGCTTAGTTCTCGGAAATAAATGCAAGGACGGAGACTCCTATATTTCTTTTTAACAAAGAAAAATCCATCAGTTATAGGGGCTTCACTGTGCTCTCTCCGTGCTACCAACTGCAGCAACACACTCCGCCAACCCACCTCTATCCACACGTTCCGACAGGATCCCACAGCTTGCAATTGTGATCCATTGGAAGTGGGGTAAGCAATAAGCCGTAAGAGCTACACCAGATCTTTCACTGCATTTATAACTTTAAGCAGCGGACCATATGCAGATCACGCTTGATATACCCAAACTGGTACACTCAAGTTGGCTTTGAGAGGAGCTCAGACTCTGATCATATACCCTCATGCGGTCTTTCATTGAATACTGAAGATTGATTTTAATTTTTGAATGTACTTCTAATACAGATGGTTTGGCCCAAGGCATCATTTTGCTGTGCCTGGTGAGGTCTTGGCCATGTATTGTCTTTCTAATTTAAGAAGTAGCAGTAAATTACAAGAAAATGTCTTCAGTGTGAAACCATCAATGGCAACAACTCTATTGCTTTATTACATAATATTCCTTTTCTTCTGACTTTACCTGCTGTGTTATTCCATCAAAATTCTTCTTTCGGAGCACTTTTTTTAAATTTAGGGCTGAAATGTTTTCTTTTATAATTTTCTTTTATTGCAGTCTTGAATAGAGAAACAGTTCTCTTATATTCTTAAAGAAAACAAATCACAATGCAAAATAAAAAAATAAAAAAACTTCTAAAAATACATTTTTCATATTAATAAGTTTAAAAATGTAAGCGCACAAAGAAAACACTACAAAATTGACCTACATTTGTCCACTTGAGCTTTCTCACACTTGGTCAGTTTTAGTTACTGTACTCAGAAGAGCAAAGCAGTAATTCTACAGCAGCTAAAACCATTCATAATAACTGAGAAATAAATTAATCATAAATGCAAATATCCAGACATTTCTACAGCGTCACCTCTTGGTGGGTACACTCAGCTCCAAGGTATACTAGGGCATACTGAGCTATGCTTTATAGATTTATATGCTAAAACAGCTGGACATACATAGATATATTCATAATGGAGGGTGCATAATTTTTCATCATTGTGGTTGGAGACCTTGTGGGTGACCAATATCTAACAATAGAAAAGATTGGAGAAAAAATAGGTTTCCTTTATCTACTGAAACTGCAGACATTGCACTACAGGAAAATTACTACTCTGCTTACACCTTATCTTAGCCCCATAAAATAAAGGGCTGTAGTTTTCAAGAAGAACCAAGAATCAGAATTTATATAAATGGACCTTATGTAGATTTAATGATAGACCTAAAATTACACTGTAGCAATTATGTCAATTATTTTTCGGTGGGTAACAAGTTTGCACCATATATTATAGTATACAAGAAAACCTATATTATGGTAATATACTTCCAGAAGTTAATTGTACATACTAAAATATTAATACAATCTACCTAAAATTGATAAATGATGGTAATTTGGTCTGTGGGAATGCTCTGTTGCTTTCTTCAAGGTACACTAGGTGGCGGTAGACTGATGGGATCTATAGAAAATGGAAACCCTCGTGAGAACAATAACTTTAATTGAGCATTTTGCAAATAAATTAATAATACAAGAACTGTACCCAAATATCACCTGTAATAACAGCAGCCAAATACACAGCTGAAATTGCCCAGAATAAAATTTAGATTAAGAAAATAACCTGTTGCCTTTGAGAAAAAAATACCCAGGAAGCAAATTTAGTAGAAAACATAAGAGAAAAATAAATTTGAAACAAAATGTTGAAGTCTTGAAGGCTATTTTTAAATGCTTTACCTTAATATCATCACAATCTTATATTTTTATTAATATGCATATGTTATAAGTTCTTGAGTTTTATGAATTGATTTGCTATCTAATAATCACCTATTGAAATAATCTCCTATTAGCATAATATAACTGTAGGATAATTACACAGTAGAGCCCAATTTTCCTCTTGAACTAGTTTCTACTCATAGCTGTTATGAGAGTGCCAAAGGGTAACCCAAGCATGGTGCTATGCACAAAAATCACACAGATGTTGCCCTGGCTGAATATTATTTTTGTGTTATCTAATATGGGTAAACCGAGCTCCTGCCAATTAGTGTGCTGTTTAAATATTTAGTAAGTGTAATTGCAGCCTTTTACAGCAGGTTTTCTTAACTCCAGTGATCAAGATGCCACAATAGATCATGATTGAAGGATGCCCTATGTACATCCTGGGGTAATGTAACTGGAAATAATTAAATCACCAGTATAATACTGATACTTACCCTTACAGTATATACTTGAGTATAAGCCGACCCGAGTATAAGCCGACCCCCTAATTTTGCCAGAAAAAAACTGGGAAAACTTAATGACTCGAGTATAAGCCGAGGGTGGGAAATGCAGCAGCTACTGGTAAATTTCAAAAATAAAAATAGATACCAATAAAAGTAAAATTAATTGAGACATCAGTAGGTTAAGTGTTTTTGAATATCCATATTGAATCAGGAGCCCCATATAATGCTCCATACAGTTCATGATGGGCCCCATAAGATGCTCCATACAAAATACGCCCCATAAGATGCTCCATATTAAAATATGCCCCATACAATGCTGCACAAATGTTGATTATGACCCCATAAGATGCTCCATACAGACATTTGCCCCATATAATACTGCACAAATGCTGGTTATGGCCCCATAAGATGCTCCATAGGCACATTTGCCCCATATAATGCTCCACAAAAGCTGATTATGGCCCCCATAAGATGCTCCATAGACACATTTGCCCCGTATAATGCTTTACAAATGCTGTTTGTGGCCCCATAAGATGCTCCATAGAGATATTTGCCCCATATAATCCTGCATAAATGCTGATTATGGCCCCATAAGATGCTCCACAGAGTTATTTGCCCAATATAATGCTGCACATGGCCCCATAAGATGCTCCATAGAAATATTTGCTCCGTATAATGCTGAACAAATGCTGATTCTGGCCCCATAAGATGCTCCATACAGATATTTGCCCCTTACACTGTTGCTGCGATTAAAAAAAAAAATCACATACTCACCTCTTGTCGCTCAGGCCCCCAGCACTTGCTATATTCACCTGTCCCCCGTTCCACTGGTGGGCGCCGCTGTGTCTTCCGCATCCTCTGAACTGAAGTTCAGGCAAAGGGTGGCACATACACTAATCGCATCATCGTGCCCTCTGGCCTGAGCGTCACTGCAGAGGACACGGAAGACGGAGCAGCGCCGACTGTGGAACAGGGACAGGTGAATATCACGCACTGCCCCAGTCATACTCACCTGCTCCTGGCGCGGTCCCTGCACATCCCTGGTTCTCCGGGCGCTGACAGCTTCTTCCTGTATTGAGCGATCACATGGTATGAATATGCAGCTCCATACCTATGGGAGTGGAGTCGGGTCCATATTCATTACTGTAATGAGCGGTACCACAAACACGAACTAGGGATGTCCAGGGACCGTGCCAGGAGCAGGTGATTATGATTAGACAGCTGCCACTCCCCCTCCCCTGCCGACCCCTGGGAATGACTCGAGTATAAGCCAAGAGGGGCAATTTTAGCCTAAAAAATGGGCTGAAATTCTCGGCTTATACTTGAGCATATACGGTATATTCACCTATCATCAACCTTCTCCATATCTGTGTTCCATTTTTGTTGAAGGGCTCCATCCACTTCCAAGTTTTCTAATCACGAGGCCCCACTTGACTATACATGCCATGATGTACTATACATCATTAAAAACCATTAAATGCATCATACCCCACATCACACCAGGGTGCCTAGAGAATAGAAGACCCACATAGAAATGGCTAGAGGCCCAGAATGAAGATAGAAGATAAAAGAGCAGATCAAGGTATTGGTGGAGGAGGGCAAGGTATGGATAGGGCCGAGAAGTGGTAGGCATAAAAAACCTCTCTTAACCTCTTTGTTTCATTTACAGATCACATCAAATCTATATTATGTGAATTTAATAAAATAATGAAATATGTAGAAATTACCCTCTAAATGACTTCGTAGCAGCTAAGTAAAATAAAGATGGATTAACAAATTAAAATGTGGAAAACTAAAGCTGCTTAAATGCAATAACTGACTGACTACTAACTTACAATATGCAGCAATTTGTTGTATCGTGTGGTCATTTTTAAGGTTCAAAGTAGATATAAGTTCACTGACTTCTACCTATAACCGAACATGTTACAATATGCAGCTTCCAAACCTGTGTTTATTTGACCAATATTTATTTAGACATCTAAATTACGATAAAATTACCAAATTGGTGAAAAAAGGTCTACTAGGACAGAATTCACAAGGTGAACACCATCAATTTTTGAGTAGGGAAAGGGGGAAAGGGGAAAAGGGAATTGAGAATAAAAATTAACCTTTATTAAAAATTACAAGATAAAATATTAAATTTTAAAAGAAATTACCATACATCATCATGATAAATTACCCAATTGCAGCTAAAGATGTGGAAATAATTGGGAGACAAGACAACCTGGTCCCACCCTACTTGCCCCATGTGTAATGAATGACATCCCTGAGAATAGAGCTTTGGATGATATAATCTATCCTAAAGTGTGACAATCAAATCATAGAGGGCAAAATTTAGGGTGTGGACATTTTGACTTGTCTGCACAATGAGTCCACTCCTTTGTCTGCAGACAGGTAATTTGCATATTAACCCCTTCATGACCGGGGGATTTTTCGTTTTTCCGTGTTCGTTTTTCGCTCCCCTCCTTCCCAGAGCCATAACTTTTTTATTTTTCCGTCAATTTGGCCATGTGAGGGCTTATTTTTTGCACGACGAGTTGTACTTTTGAACGACATCATTGGTTTTAGCATGTCGTGTACTAGAAAACGGGAAAAAAATTCCAAGTGCGGTGAAATTGCAAAAAAAGTGCAATCCCACACTGTTTTTTTGTTTGGCTTTTTTGCTAGGTTCACTAAATGCTAAAAATGACCTGCCATTATGATTCTCCAGGTCATTACGAGTTCATAGACACCAAACATGACTAGGTTATTTTTTATCTAAGTGGTGAAAAAAAATTCCAAACTTTGCTAAAAAAAAAAAAAAAAAAAATTGCGCCATTTTCCGATACTCGTAGCGTCTCCATTTTTCATCATCTGGGGTCAGTTGAGGGCTTATTTTTTGCGTGCCGAGATGACGTTTTTAATGATAGCATTTCGGTGCAGATACGTTCTTTTGATCACCCGTTATTGCATTTTAATGCAATGTCGCAGCGACCAAAAAAACGTAATTCTGGCGTTTCGAATTTTTTTCCCGCTACGCTGTTTAGCGATCAGGTTAATACTTTTTTTTAATTGATAGATCGGGCGATTCTGAGCGCGGCGATACCAAATATGCGTAGATTTGATATTTTTTTTATTGATTTATTTTGATTGGGGCGAAAGGGGGGTGATTTAAACTTTTATGTCTTTTATTTTTTTCACATTTTTTTAAACTTTTTTTTTTTACTTTTGCCATGCTTCAATAGCCTCCATGAGAGGCTAGAAGCAGGCACAGCACGATCGGCTCTGCTACATAGCAGCGATCTGCTGATCGCTGCTATGTAGCAGAATTGCACGTGTGCTGTGAGCGCCGACCACAGGGTGGCGCTCACAGCGACGGGCAATCAGTAACCATAGAGGTCCCAAGGACCTCTATGGTTACCATTCACAAGCATCGCCGACCCCCGATCATGTGACGGGGGTCGGCGATGACGTCATTTCCGGCCGCCCCGCCGGAAGCAGTAGTTAAATGCCGCTGTCTGCGTTTGACAGCGGCATTTAACTAGTTAATAGGTGCGGGCAGATCGCGATTCTGCCCCCGCCTATTACGGGCACATGTCAGCTGTTCAAAACAGCTGACATGTCCCGGCTTTGGTGCGGGCTCACCGCGGAGCCCTGCATCAAAGCAGGGGAGCCGACATCGGACGGTATAGTACGTCCGATGCCGGTAAGGGGTTAAACAAGCAAACTTTTTTTTCCAAATGAAGCATCTGTTTTCTACTTTCAACAGTGGATGTTAGCTGCAACACACAAACTTAATGGCAAGGATTGAGGCTTGCCTAAATCCCTGCCAATACACCCTTTAATTTAATGGAGTATAAAGATGACATGGTATACTAAAATTAAGCAAAGTAAGTAGTAAGTAAGCTATAGTAAAACTAAGAAAATAGGTCTAAACAAAAAGTCAATAATATTTTTGGGTTTTTTACTACCATTTTCTCATACAAAGTGTCTGGAAAGGCTGAAAATGACAAAGAAAAAAGAAATTTACATACAGTTAGGTCCATATATATTTGGACAGAGACAACATTTTTCTAATTTTGGTTAAAGAAATTACCACAATGAATTTTAAACAAAAAAGTTCAGACTTTCAGGACAGAAGCAGCCGAATGAATTCTGAGGTATTCAGAGCCATACTGTGTGCTCAGATCCAGCCAAATGCAGCCAAACTGATTGGTCGTTGTTTCATACTACAGATGGACAATGACCCAAAACATAAAGTCAAAGCAACCCAGGAGTTTATTAAAGCAAAGAAGTGGAATATTCTTGAATGGCCAAGTCAGTCACCTGATCTCCACCCAATTGAGCATGCATTTCACTTGTTAAAGAATAAACTTCAGACAGAAAGGTCCAGAAACAAACAGCAATTGAAAACCACCACAGTGAAGGCCTGGCAGAGCATCAAAAAGGAGGAAACACAGCGTCTGGTGATGTCCATGAGTTCAAGATTTCATGCAGTCGTTGCCAACAAAGGGTTTTCAACCAAGCACTAAAAAATGAACATTTTATTTAAAATTATTGAATCTGTCCAATTACTTTTGGTCCCTTTAAAAACAGGGTGGCACATGTTAAGGAGCTGAAACTCCGAAACCCATCATGCAATTTTAATGTGGATACCCTCAAATGAAAGCTGAAAGTCTGAACTTCAACTGCGTCTGAATTATTTTGTTTAAAATTCATTTTGGTAATGTCTATAACCAAAATTAGAAAAATGTTGCCTCTGTCCAAATATATATGGACCTAACTGTATATTGTATTAAAGTTTGTAGTAACTCAAATGCTGTAAAAAGAAAGAAAATCAGTTTCAGAAATGTACTTTGGCTGTTCAACCCACTTGCCTACAATTATTTTAAGTTTACCCCAAAATGGTACGGAGGAAAAATATAAGTCATCTGGCAAACACAAGCCTTTCTTGTTATGGGTTAAATCATCAAACAAAAATCAAGCTCTCATACATCTATTTAGATAGAAAAAAGTTATGAAGTTGTGGCTTTAAGAGTGCAAGGATAAAAATCACAGCAATACAGCTTGCGGATAAAATGGAGCCTATTGTAAGAACATGCATCTCTTTATTCAATGGCCTCTTCCTACATTCCTTGTCAGCATAAGATATCTACATTCTTATCAGGTTAAATCTCCTATCTTATCATAATGCCATAACTCTGCTGACTCTGTTCCATTCTACCCAGTAAAGCTGACAATTAAAATGCAGAAAACAAAAATGGCATCCTACTGTACACTCCATGACAGAAGTTATGTCACTTATCTATGTTATGTAAATAAAAGTTTATAACCTGACGTTAAATTCATCCATTGGTTGTATAAATTATTCTTTTGAAAGCTGAAACCCTCCAAAATGAGGTTTAGGTTAAGAAAATAAAATGGCTTCAATGCAGAAATATTGATCAGTTAATAGACACAGAATGGTCAGATTTTGGCAAGACAAACATTTTGTCGCCCACAGAAAGTAATGTGATATTCAAACAAATAATTAACTTAAAATACAAATATATGTTGCATAACATTGGTGAATGAAGTTGTGGTGCTATTAGAGTAATATTTAAGATTTTGTGTGACTTCCATGAGCTTGAAGGACTGCATCCATGCGATTCAACAATGATTCTTATAATTTATTAATTAAATCAACAGGAATAGCAAAGAATGCAGTCTTACATGCCTTTCATAGTTTATCTAGATTCTTTGATTTTGTCTTCCAAGCTTCCTCTTTCATCCTACCCCAAACACGCTCAATGATGTTCATGTCTGGTGACTGGGCTGGCCAGTTCGTGAGCACCTTGATCTTTTTTGCCTGGAGGAACTTTGTTGTAGAGATGGATGTATGAGATGGAGCACCATCCTGCTGCAGAATTTTCAATATGAGAGGTAGCTAATACTTCTTGATATTTTACGCTATTAATACTGCCTTCCACCTTGCAAATGTTTTGCACACCCCCATACTGAATTTAACCACAGACCATGATCTTTCCAGCACCAAATTTAACTGTTTTCTGGGTGTATTTTGGATCCATATGGGCACCAGTAGGTCTCCTGCAGTATTTGCGGCAGCTGTGGTGTAATTCTACTGAAGATTCATCAGATAAATTCACCTTCTGCCACTTTTCCAGCATCCATTTGTTCAGCAGGCTGTGGGACTTTGCAAATGCCACACAGTTTTTTATTTGCCTTTTGTTTAGTGCTGGCTTCTGGGCACTGATTCGACCATGGAGACCATTTCGATACAGAATGCTACAAACTGTTCCAGTTGACACAGGGACTTGAGGTGACCAGGCCTATTGGAGCTCTGCTGCAGTGGAAGAGGGGCTTGCTTTGGATTTTCTAACCAACAAAACGTTCCTCCGGAGCAGTTGTCTTGCAGGGTCTGCCGGACCTGGGCTTGTCAAACACATCTTCAGTCTTTTCAAATCTTTTTTTAATTCTTTGTACTTGACGCTGAGACACATTAAAGGTGCCAGCCACCTCTGCAGTGGATCTGGTCTTCAGCCTCGTGATAATCCAGGCTTTGGTCACAGGGTGGATTTTTGGAATGTTGTCAAGTTGCAGTTCAAGTGAAGGTCTGGGGTGCTGGGTTTCTTTTTATATACACACACTAATCAACGGATCATTTACTGAGCATAGGTGAGGATGTAAACTAGGATTGGGTGCATTATATGACCAGGCAACAAAACTTCTGTTTTGCCAAAATCTGACCATTCTGTGTCTATTAACTGATCAATATTTCTGTATTGATGCCAATTTATTTTATTAACCCAAACCACATTTCAGAGGGTTTCAGCTTTCAAAAGAAAAATTTATACAATCAATGGATGAATTTAATGTCAGGAGGATATAAGCTTTTATTTACATAACATGGATAAGAGACATAACTTCTGTCAGGAAGTGTATGTGTGCTCTTGTCACTTGTATGAAGGCTACAATAATTTAATACACTTTTAAAAGGAAAGTCACAGTAAGTCACAGTAATCATTCATTTTTAATCAGTAAAACAATTTCAATAATTTGTACATTTTAGATTATACATGCTCAAGAAGTCTAAGGAAGCATATTTGGTAAACTGTACACAAAATGTAAGTCTAACCTGGTAATGCAGCAAGACAATGATTCCACAATGTCAGTAAATACTTAGCATGTACTTAGTATGTACTTAGCATAGTGGTCAGCTGAAAACCCATCTGGCCACATATTATACCCCACTTTCTTTGCCAAAAACATGCAGGCTTTGTAGAGCCAGCAAAATATTTCAACAGACAAAGAGGTATCCCTGCGATGGGAAACAAGGATACAGAAACAATGGCATGACTCAAATACAGTGCCTAGAAAAAGTATTCGGCCCCCTGGAACTTTTCAACCTTTTACCACATATCATGCTTCAAACATGAAGATACCAAATGTAAATTTTTGGTGAAGAATCAACAAGTGGAACACAATTGTAAAGTTGAACGAAATTTATTGGTTATTTTAAATTTTTGTGGAAATTTAAAAAACTGAAAAGTGGGGTGAGTAATAATATTAGTCGGCCCCTTTAACTTAATACTTTGTTGTGCCACTTTTTACTGCGATTACAGCTGCAAGTCGCTTGGGGTATGTCTCCATCAGTTTTGTATGTACATCGAGAAACTGAAATTCTTGCCCATTCTTCCTTGGCAAACAGCTCGAGCTCAGTGAGGTTTGATGGAGATCGTTTGTGAACAGCAGTTTTCAGCTCTATCCACAGATTCCCGATTGGATTGAGGTCTGAACTTTGACTTAGCTATTCTAACACCTGGATTTGTTTATTTGTGAACCATTCCATTGTAGATTTTGCTTTATTTTTGGGATCATTGTCTTGTTGGAAGACAAATCTACATCCCAGTCTCAAGTCTTTTGCAGACTCCAACAGGTTTTCTTCAAGAATGGTCCTGTATTTGGCTCCATCCATCTTCCCAACAATTTTAACCATCTTCCCTGTCCCTGCTGAAGAAAAGCAGGCCCAAACTATGATGCTGCCACCACCATGTTTGACAGAGGGGATGGTGTGTTCAGAGTGATGAGCTGTGTTGCCTTTATGCCAAACATATCATTTGGCATTGTTGCCAAAAAGTTCGATTTTGGTTTCATCTGACCAGAGCACCTTCTTCCACATGTTTGGTGTGTCTCCCAGGTGGCTTGTTGCAAACTTTACGTTTTATGGATATCTTTGAGAAATGGCTTTCTTCTTGCCACACTTCCATAAAGGCCAGATATGTGCAGTGTACGACTGATTGTTGTCCTATGGACAGACTGTCCCACCTCAGCTGCAGATCTCTGCAGTTCATCCAGAGTGATCATGGGCCTCTTGGCTGCATCTCTGATCATTCTTCTTGTTTCAGATGAAAGTTTAGAGGGACGGCCGGGTCTTGGTAGATTTTCAGTGGTATGATACTCCTTCCGATACGATACGATACACTTTATTGATCCTGTGGGAAATTATGGTATCACAGCAGCACGACTTAAAACATAAAAATCATAAAGGAATTACATAGTTGACATGACAGTTTGTTGACAGAAGAACATTATACATTATACATTAGAATAGGACATACACAACAAGTGAACTGAAATGTAGAGAAATAAGTAGACATTCACCTTGGTGGTTTAACTCTAATGTTATTGTTGTACATTCCCATGGCAGTTGGCACAAACGATTTCCTATATTTTTCCTTCTTACACCTCAGGAGTATAAGCCGGTTACTGAAGGTGCTCTTCTGTCTCATGAATAGCTCATATAGTGGATGTGCATTATTGTTCATAATTGCCATACACTTTTTCAGAGTTCTTTTCTCCACTACCTCCCCAAAAGAGTCCAGCTTGCAGCCCACAGCAGAACTTGCCTTCTTAATAATCTTATTCAGCTTATTAGCATCAGAGGCCCGCACACTACTACCCCAGCACGTGATTGCAAAAAAGATGGCACTTGCCACCACCGACTGGTAGAACATTTCTAACATTTTGCTGCACACATTAAAAGACCTCAGTTTCCTTAGGAAATACAGTCTGCTCATCCCCTTCTTGTAGACAAACTCTGAGTGGCATCTCCAGTCCAGTTTGCTATCCAAATGGACCCCCAAATATTTGTACCTCTCCACCTGTTCTACCTCCTGACCAGCAATAGTGATCGGTAAGCATTCCATCTTTATCCTGCTATAGTTGGCCACCAGCTCCTTAGTTTTCTTAACATTTAGTTGTAGATAGTTACCATTCCATTTCAATATGATCGCTTGCACAGTGCTCCTTGGGATGTTTAAAGTTTTGGAAATCATTTTGTATCCAAATCCGGCTTTAAACTTCTCCACAACAGTATCACGGACCTGCCTGTTGTGTTGCTTGGTCTTCATGATGCTTTCTGTGCCCTGAGACTATCACAGAGCAGGTGCATTGGATCATTCAGAGATCAACAATGAACTTCTGGAGTGAGTTTGCTGCACTGAAAGTAAAGGAGCCGAAAAAATTGCCTGCACCACTTTTCAGGTTTTTAATTTCCGCAAAAATTTAAAATAACCAATAATTTTGGTTCAACTTCACAATTGTGTTCCACTTGTTGTTGATTTTTCATCTTCACCAAAAATTTACATTTGGTATCTTGAATGGAATTTTAGGTCAATCATCTGTCCTATATCTAAATATTTTAATGGTCCAGTATGTAAATTAAATTGGTTAACTTTAAGGGATATGCTAACTCATAAAAATTCAGTTTTAAGTTAATTTTGTTTGGACAGGCGTGTCAGGCGCATCAGGCTAGAAAAGGATTTCTGTCAGCTGTACAATAAATGATAATTACCACATGAACAATTCTTATAGGTTCATGGAAAAGCAGATTGCAAAGGATAACTTAAAATGAAGTGTTTAATTTAAGCAGTGCTTTTTTCATGCCCTATTGTTACTTTTTTCATTCCCTATTGTCTATTGCAGTCTTTTATGAGAGTAAAAATGATAATTAAAAAAGGACTTACCAATTTAATTTTAACCCCTTTACCCCCAAGGGTGGTTTGCACGTTAATGACTGGGCCAATTTTTACAATTCTGACCACTGTCCCTTTATGAGGTTATAACTCTGGAACGCTTCAACGGATCCCAGTGATTCTGACATTGTTTTCTCGTGACATATTGTACTTCATGACAGTGGTAACATTTCTTTGATATTACCTGCGTTTATTTGTGAAAAAAACGGAAATTTGGCGAAAATTATGAAAATTTCGCAATTTTCCAACTTTGAATTTTTATGCAATTAAATTATGTCACACAAAATACTTAATAAGTAACATTTCCCACATGTCTACTTTACATCAGCACAATTTTGGAACCAAAATTTTTTTTTGTTAGGGAGTTATAAGGGTTAAAAGTTGACCAGCAATTTCTCATTTTTACAACACCATTTTTTTTTAGGGACCACATCTCATTTGAAGTCATTTTGAGGGGTCTATATGAAAGAAAATACCCAAGTGTGACACCATTCTAAAAACTGCACCCCTCAAGGTGCTCAAAACCGTATTCAAGAAGTTTATTAACCCTTCTGGTGCTTCACAGGAATTTTTGGAATGTTTAAATAAAAATGAACATTTAACTTTTTTTCACAAAAAATTTACTTCAGCTCCAATTTGTTTTATTTTACCAAGGGTAACAGGAGAAAATGGACCTCAAAAGTTGTTGTACAATTTGTCCTGAGTACACCGATACCCCATATGTGAGGGTAAACCACTGTTTGGGAGCATGACAGAGCTCGGAAGCGAAGGAGCGTCGTTTGACTTTTCAATGCAAAATTGACTGGAATTGAGATGGGACACCATGTTGCGTTTGGAGAGCCCCTGATGTGCCTAAAAATTGAAACCCCCCACAAGTGACACCATTTTTTAAAGTAGACCCCCTAAGGAACTTATCTAGAGGTGTGGTGAGCACTTTGACCCACCAAGTGCTTCACAGAAGTTTATAATGTAGAACCATAAAAATAAAAAATCATATTTTTTCACAAAAATTATTTTTCGCCCCCAATGTTTTATTTTCCCACGAGTAAGAGAAGAAATTGGACCCCAAAAGTTGTTGTACAATTTGTCCTGAGTACGCTGATACCCCATATGTGGGGGTAAACCACGGTTTGGGCGCATCAGAGAGCTCGGAAGGGAAGGAGCGCCGTTTGACTTTTCAATGCAAAATTGACAGGAATTGAGATGGGACGCCATGTTGCGTTTAGAGAGCCACTGATGTGCCTAAACATTGAAACCCCCCACAAGTGACACCATTTTAGAAAGTAGACCCCCTAAGGCACTTATCTAGATGTGTTTTGAGCGCTTTGACCCACCAAGGGCTTCACAGAAGTTTATAATGCAGAGCCATAAAAATAAAACAAAAAATTTTTCCCACAAAAATTATATTTTAGCCCCCAGTTTTGCATTTTCCCGAGGGTAACAGGAGAAATTGGACCCCAAAATTTGTTGTCCAATTTGTCCTGAGTGCGCTGATACCCCATAAGTGGGGGGGAACCACTCTTTGGGCGCATGAGAGGGCTCGGAAGGGAAGGAGCGCCATTTGGAATGCAGACTTAGATGGAATGGTCTGCAGGTGTCACATTGCGTTTGCAGAGCCCCTAATGTACCTAAACAGTAGAAACCCCCCACAAGTGACACCATTTTGGAAAGTAGACCCCATAAGGAACTTATCTAGATGTGTGGTGAGCGCTTTGACCCACCAAGGGCTTCACAGAAGTTTATAATGCAGAGCCATAAAAATAAAACAAAAATTTTTTCCCACAAAAATTATTTTTTAGCCCCCAGTTTTGTATTTTCCCGAGGGGAACAGGAGAAATTGGACCCCAAAATTTGTTGTCCAATTTGTCCTGAGTACGCTGATACCCCATATGTGGGGGGAACCACTGTTTGGGCACATGGGAGGGCTCGGAAGGGAAGGAGTGCCATTTGGAATGCAGACTTAGATGGAATGGTCTGCAGGCGTCACATTGCGTTTGCAGAGCCCCTAATGTACCTAAACAGTAGAAACCCCCCACAGGTGACCCCATATTGGAAACTAGACCCCCCAGGGAACTCATCTAGATGTGTTGTGAGAACTTTGAACCCCCAAGTGTTTCACTACAGTTCATAAAGCAGAGCCGTGAAAATAAAAAATCTTTTTTTTTCCCACAAAAATTATTTTTTAGCCCGCAGTTTTGTATTTTCCCAGGGGTAACAGGAAAAATTGGACCCCAAAATTTGTTGTCCTATTTGTCCTGAGTACGCTGATACCCCATATGTTGGGGTAAACCCCTGTTTGGGCACACGGGAGAGCTCGGAAGGGAAGGAGCACTGTTTTACTTTTTCAACGCAGAATTGGCTGGAATTGAGATCGGACGCCATGTCGTGTTTGGAGAGCCCCTGATGTGCCTAAACAGTGGAAACCCCCCAATTATAACTGAAACCCTAATCCAATCACACCCCTAACCCAAATTCCAATGGTAACCCTAACCACACCTCTAACCCTGACACACCCCTAACCCTAATCCCAACCCTATTCCCAACTGTAAATGTAATCTAAACCCTAACCCTAACTTTAGCCCCAACCCTAACTGTAGCCCCAACCCTAACCCTAGCCCTAACCCTAACCCTAGCCCTAGCCCTAGCCCTAACCCTAGCCCTAACCCTAACCCTAGCCCTAACCCTAACCCTAGCCCTAACCCTAGCCCTAACCCTAGCCCTAACCCTAACCCTAGCCCTAACCCTAGCCCTAACCCTAACCCTAGCCCTTACCCAAGCCCTTACCCTAGCCCTAACCCTAGCCCTAGCCCTAACCCTAGCCCTAACCCTAACCCTAGCCCTATCCCTAGCCCTAACCCTAGCCCTAGCCCTAACCCTAACCCTAGCCCTAGCCCTAACCCTAGCCCTAACCCTAGCCCTAGCCCTAGCCCTAACCCTAGCCCTACCCTAACCCTAACCCTATCCCTAACACTAGCCCTAATGGGAAAATGGAAATAAATACATTTTTTTAATTTTTCCCTAACTAAGGGGGTGATGAAGGGAGGTTTTGATTTACTTTTATAGCGAGTTTTTTAGCGGATTTTTATGATTGGCAGCCGTCACACACTGAAAGACGCTTTTTATTGTAAAAAATATTTTTTGCGTTACCACATTTTGAGAGCTATAATTTTTCCATATTTTGGTCCAAAGAGTCATGTGAGGTCTTGTTTTTTGCGGGACGAGTTGCCGTTTTTATTGGTAACATTTTCGGGCACGTGACATTTTTTTATCGCTTTTTATTCTGATTTTTGTGAGGAAGAATGACCAAAAACCAGCTATTCACGAATTTCTTTTGGAGGAGGCGTTTATACCGTTCCGCGTTTGGTAAAATTGATAAAGCAGTTTTATTCTTCGGGTCAGTACGATTACAACGACACCTCAATTATATAATTTTTTTATGTTTTGGCGCTTTTATACGATAAAAACTATTTTACAGAAAAAATAATTATTTTTGCATCGCTTTATTCTGAGGACTATAACTTTTTTAATTTTTTGCTGATGATGCTGTGTGGCAGCTCGTTTTTTGCGGGACAAGATGACGCTTTCAGCGGTACCATGGTTATTTATATCTGTCTTTTTGATCGCGTGTTATTCCACTTTTAGTTCAGCGGTATGATAATAAAGCGTTGTTTTTTGCCTCGTTTTTTTTTTTTTTCTTACGGTGTTTACTGAAGGGGTTAACTAGTAGGCCAGTTTTATAGGTCGGGTTGTTATGGACGCGGCGATACTAAATATGTGTACTTTTATTGTTTTTGTTTTTTTATTTAGATGAAGAAATGTATTTATGGGAATAATATTTTTTTTTTCATTATTTAGGAATATTTTTTTTTTTTTTTTACACATTTGGAAATTTTTTTTTTTACTTTTTTATTTTGTCCCAGGGGGGACATCACAGATCAATGATCTGACAGTTTGCATAGCACTGCAGGCTTCACAGAGCCTGCTCTGAGCAGGCTCTGTGAAACCACCTCCCTCCTTGCAGGTCCCGGATCCGCGGCCATCTTGGATCTGGGGCTGGAGCAGGCAGGGAGGGAGGTAAGACCCTCGCAGCAACGCGATCACATCGCGTTGCTGTGGGGGGCTCAGGGAAGCCTGCAGGGAGCCCCCTCCCTGCGGGAAGCTTCCCTGTACCACCGGCACATCGCGATCATCTTTGATCGCGGTGTGCCGGGGGTTAATGTGCCGGGGGCGGTCCGTGACCGCTCCTGGCACATAGTGCTGAATGTCAGCTGCAATAAGCAGCTGACACCCGGCCGCGATCGACGGCTCTCCCCCCGTGAGCGTTGCCGATCGCATATGACGTACTATCCCGTCGGTGGTCATAGGGGCCCACCCCACCTCGACGGGATAGTACGTCTGATGTCAGAAAGGGGTTAAAACATTGCAGTGCCTGCAAAATAAGTAATCCTTGGCTAGATGAAGAGAATGGGGCATCAGACTGCGCTGCTCGCCTGTCAGGATAATGTACCAGAGAAGTCCAAATAGAAGTAATAGAGAATAGACTTTATTTCTACGCGTTTCGTGATGATCACACCACTTCCTCAGGACAGTCTATACACATACACATACAGGGTCTTGTATTTATAGCAAAAGAAGGCACATGGAGACGCCTCCTTTCAAAGAAAAAAAAACACAAACAAGAAACACCACACCCAGTGGGTGGGGAATCTGACTTAAACACATATTCAAACATATATGTACATCATAAAACACACGAAACAATCATAAAATATAATTGAGTAAAGCACTTAAAACCATTGCTCATACATGTAAAAATCTAAATACAAAAAAAAACACATTAAAAAGAGTAGTTAAGCAAATAAATAACTTTTACAAGCTGGGTGAGTGCTAGAACCTACAGTGTTAAAACGTTTATTCTTTGTCAGGACCCTGCTACTGATGTTTTGAACCATTGAGCCATGGGTGTATTTGATTGGATTGTTTTGTTTGGTGGTAATTTCACAAGAGTCTGTGAAATCAAAGAGATAACAGTGGAAAGAAGAAAAAAAAAAGAAAGAAAGAATCCCTGAGAATTATTTTTTCTTTTTCTTTTTTCCCTTTCAATTGAACAAATCAGTTGTTTTGTTGAGTCCATGGGGATTTATGGTGTTCAGCTTGTGAATCCAGAAGATCTCTTTTCTGTTGAGAGTCTGGACTCGATTAGGATTATCAAGGGGGACATGGTCAATAGGGATCACCCTGAAGGATATCCTTTTGTTGTGATACATTGCATAATGCCTGGAAAGGCCATGCTGTAAAAATCCTTCTTTTATATTGTACCTGTGTGAGTTTATTCTTTTATGCAGCTGTTGCGTTGTCCTACCCACATATAATTTCTTACATTCGCATATAATGACATAGATGACAAAACTGGATTGGCAAGTCAAATGGTATTTGATTTGAAACTCATCTGAATTTCCACTGTCTGATGAAAAAGTTTTTGCATCATGAATGATGCTTGAGCAACATAGGCATCTCGGGATGCCACATCTATAGGAGCCTTGTCTGGGCTTTTTTGTAGAGGGATTGAGATCCTCTTTTTTCTTTTGCCGGCTGTGGGCCAACATGTTTTTCAATGTTGGGGCCCTTCAAAACGTTATCAGGGGATTGCTAGGAAGAAGCTTCCCCAATATGGGATCATTAAGAAGTATGCCCCAATGTTTTTTCAGAACCAGGCGAATTCTCTTGTTCTGGGCTGAAAAAGTGGTAATAAAATTGAAGATGAACTTCATATCAGATGCAGATTTTTTGTTTTTATATTATTAGAGATTAATTCTATCTGTTCTATTTTTTTGCTTTCAGAGAAGGCTCTATGGATCAATTTTTTGGGGTAACTTCTCTCAAGAAATCTATGTGATAAAACGTTTGATTGGTTAATGAAATCTATATCCAAACTGCAGTTCCTCTTTATTCTTTTATATTGGTTGAGTGGAATATTCCTCAACCATTTGGTGTAGTGTCCACTTTGATAATGGACATAACTGTTCGCATCCACAGGTTTGAAGTAGGTTCTTGTATGAATTTTTATATGGTCATGAAAGAAAGTGAGGTCAAGGAAGTCAACTGTGTCAGGGTTTACTACAGGGGTGAAACCCAAACCCCAGGTGTTGTCTTCAATGCTCCTGAGGAATGACCCCACATCATCATTTGAGTTATCATAAATAAAGAATAAATCATCTATGTAACGTTTGTAAATGATGATGTTGGGTGCATGTATACTGCTGTATATGAAAATGGACTCGAAGATGGCCATAAACAAATTTGCTTAAGTTGGCGCCACCTTCGAGCCCATTGCGGTCCCAAGTATCTGATGGTATAGAGTATCTTGAAAGGTAAAAAAAAATTATTATGGAGTATGAACTGCATGCTTTCATATAAAAAAGAGTCCAGACTCTCAACAGAAAAGAGATCTTCTGGATTCACAAGCTGAACACCATAAATCCCCATGGACTCAACGAAACAACGGATTTGTTCAATTGAAAGGGATAAAAGAAAAATAAAAAATAATTCTCAGGGATTCTTTCTTTTTTTTTTTTTCTTCTTTCCACTGTTATCTCTTTGATTTCACAGACTCTTGTGAAACTACCACCAAACAAAAGAATCCAATCAAATCCACCCATGGCTTAATGGTTCAAAACATCAGTAGCAGGGTCCTGACAAAGAATAAATGTTCAACACTGTAGGTTCTAGCACTCGCCCAGCTTGTAAAAGTTATTTATTTGCTTAACTACTCTTTTTAATGTGTTTTTTTGTATTTAGATTGTTACATGTATGAGCAATGGTTTTAAGTGCTTTACTCAATTATATTTTATGATTGTTTTGTGTGTTTTATGATGTACATATATGTTTGAATATGTGTTTAAGTCAGATTCCCCACCCACTGGGTGTGGTGTTTCTTGTTTGTGTTTTTTTTTTCTTTGAAAGGAGGCGTCTCCATGTGCCTTCTTTTGCTATAAATACAAGACCCTGTATGTGTATGTGTATAGACTGTCCTGAGGAAGTGGTGTGATCACCACGAAACGCGTAGAAATAAAGTCTATTCTCTATTACTTCTATTTGGACTTCTCTGGTACATTATCCTGACAGGCGAGCAGCGCAGTCTGATGCCCCATTCTCTTCATCTAGCCAAGGATCATCATATCGGGGCTTGCAGCAGCCGCCAATGCTAAGTGCAGTGGTTGTGTCTTACACAATCATAATAGGTGAGTGAATTTAAACTATCTCTCACGAATATTCCCTTTATCTCGGATAAGACCCAATGCGTGCTCTATATTCCTTCTAGCTACCTTGCAAAATGAGTCATGGAAGAGATGTGTCAAATCCAGTTGGACTGACCCACATGATAAATACATTAATGCATTTTTTAAAGGGCTATTCCCACAAAATCAAAGTTGTCAACTCTCCATGAGATAGGTAATAGCTAGTGTTGAGCATTCCGATACCGCAAGTATCGGGTATCGGCCGATACTTGCGGTATCGGAATTCCGATACCGAGATCCGATACTTTTGTGGTATCGGGTATCGGTATCGGATCCATAGGGATGTGTAAAATAAAGAATTAAAATAAAAATTTTTTGATATATTCACCTCTCCGGCAGCCCCTGGACATCACGCTGGTAACCGGTAGGCTTCTTTGTTTAAAATGAGCGCCTTTAGGACCTGCGAATGACGTCGCGGGTTCTGATTGGTCGCGTGCCGCTCATGTGACCGCCACGCGACCAATCAGAAGCCGCGACATCATTCTCATTCACTAAACTCCTAATTCTAGGAATTAAGGACCTGCGAATGACGTCGCGGCTTCTGATTGGTCGCGTGGCAGTCACATGGGCGGCACGCGACCAATCAGAACCCACGACGTCATTCGCAGGTCCTAAAGGCGCTCATTTTAAACAAAGAAGCCTGCCGGTTACCAGCGTGAAGTCCAGGGGCCGCCGGAGAGGTGAATATATCAATATTTTTTATTTTAATTCTTTATTTTACACCTTAATATGGATCCCAGGGCCTGAAGGAGAGTTTCCTCTCCTTCAGACCCTGGGAACCATCAGAATTACTTCCGATACTTGATGTCCCATTGACTTGTATTGGTATTGGATATCGGTATCGGCGATATCCGATATTTTTCGGGTATCGGCCGATACTATCCGATACCGATACTTTCAAGTATCGGACGGTATCGCTCAACACTAGTAATAGCATACTAATTTCTGGGGTCTGTACACCTTGACCTTCAGCAATCCAGGAAATAGGGCTTTGAAAGAGCAAGGGGGAATTCTGTAGCCCCATCGTAACTGGAGCTGAAGTAAGCAAACTAAGCCTATGTTCAATTCATTGTCTATGGAACTACCAAATACAGTGTTTCACTATTTCTGTCCATCCCAAGACAATGAATGGAGTAGAGGCTGCACACTCACTCCCCTGTTCCATTCAGGTTGGGGTCCAGAACCCTATTCTTGGGAATCCAGAGCTTCATCCCTGGAATTGCGATCAACATGTATGCCGTACCTCACAGAGGAAAACTTTGTTATTTTGGGAAAAACTTCACAATCAATAACATAGGATCAGCACTTTTAACATTTACAATAATCCAACAACTTAATGTCTTGTTTGATGTTTTTTAACAGCCTCAGTGATTGGTCTCTTCGTGTGATGTGTCCAAAGTAGGCAAGTTGTAGCTTGGTGATTTTTGCTTTGAGTGATGTTTGACCTGACTTGTTCCTAATTTGATTTATTTGTTCTTCTTGACATCCATGATATTGATAACATCCTTTTCCAGCACCACATTTTGAAGGCAGTGATTATTTTTCTGTGCATTGATTTTTTTGCTGTCTTATTTCTTTATAGTCCAGTTTTAGCATCCGTATGTTACCACAGAAAAGACTAAACTATGTGCCTACTATGTCTTCATCGCCAGTGTAATATTCCTCAATTTGAAGACCTTGAAGACTTTTTTGTTGATTTGCCCATAGCTATTGCCCTATTGACTTCTGGTGTATTTGCTGAATCTTAAGTAATCATTGATCCGTGTAAATTGAAGCCCTCTACAACTTCCAGTTCAT
The DNA here is from genome assembly GCF_032444005.1 of Ranitomeya imitator. Taxonomy (NCBI): domain Eukaryota; kingdom Metazoa; phylum Chordata; class Amphibia; order Anura; family Dendrobatidae; genus Ranitomeya; species Ranitomeya imitator. The sequence continues at coordinate 602,025,032 of NC_091284.1, forward strand.
CAAAATCCATCTCAAATATGTATGTTCCGGTTGTACTTGGCAATTGTGAAATAACTTTGTCTTCATTGTATTGAGTAGCAGTCCCATGTTCGAGCTTTCCATCTTAACACTTTGTAATAAGTCCTTCATTCCATTTATGCTTGTTGCTATTAATATTGCATTGTCTACGTATTTAAGATTGTTGATGATTCATCCAGCAATTTTGATTCTGTCTTCTTTTTCAAAAAGTCCAGCATTCCTGAAAACAGTTTCTGTTTACATGAATGTTGTACATGAGAAGGGGTTTACATACAAATTACCGTAAACAGACTAACAATGACGGACTGATACAGAGGGGAGAGGACCCTGCCCTTGCGGGCTTACATTGTACAGGATAGTGGGGAAGGAGACAGTAGGTTGGGAGGTTCGGCAGCTCCAGTTTTGGTGAGGCGGTAGCTCCGGTAGTGGTGAGGAGGCAGCAGGACCATTGTAGGTTGTAAGCTTTCTTGAAGAGGTGGGTTTTAGTTTACATCTGAAGGGTCAGAATGTGGTTGATAGTCGGACGTGTTGGGGCACAGAATTCCAGGGGATGAGGATATTCGGGAGAAGTCTTGGAGGTGATTAGGTGAGGAGCAAATAGGTGTGGAGGAGAGAAGCAGGTAAATATACAGCTGAAGCTGTTTTGGAAGGGGTGAGAAAAATTTAATATATTTTGATCCATTGAGTATTACGTGATTTGTGGTACTTTTTGTGTTCTATAATATTCAAAAAAATTGTAAAAAAAATGTCTGTGGGTTATATTTCTTATCCTTGCACTATTCTGCTCTGGATTATATTTTTTCATGTATGACTGTCCAAAAACCTTTTAAATAATTTTCAGGCTTAAATTTGTCACCCATACACTATTCCATGGCTTTGGGTAAGACTATCAACCACAGTCGGATCCTTCAGACGGAACCTGAAAACCCATCTCTTCAGGAAAGCCTACAGCCTGCACTGACACCGCTGCCGCCTCATCACTATCGAAGCTACCGCCTCACCAATACCGGAGCTCCTGCAACCCCCAACCTACTGTCTCCTTCCCCATAATCCTGTAGAATGTAAGCCCGCAAGGGCAGGGTACTCGCCCCTCTGTATCAGTCCGTCATTGTTAGTTTGTTTACTGTATGTGATATCTGTAACTTGTATGTAACCCCTTCTCATGTACAGCACCATGGAATCAATGGTGCTATATAAATAAATAATAATAATAATAATGTGATGTTATCTAACACTACAAAAAAGTGTTAAAAAAAACTGGCTAGATTACAGTTCTCATCCATACACTAATCTGTGTTCTGGGGGACATTTCCTGCGGTAGATAAAAATGGAAAAAAGCATTAAAAAGTTGCAGTCTTAAATTTCTCAGTCATAAAGTTTTGCGTGCTTTGTGGTATATTTTGTGGCATATAACTCTCCAAAAAAGTGTTGAAACTTTTTTCTGGATTGAATTTGATTGACAGCCATAGATTTTTTAGTTCTTTCTGTGACATTACGGTGGTATTAAAATTCCAAAACCGCTTTGACTGCTGCAGGTGACCAATTTTTAATTATATTGAAAATAATCTTGGTTTCAAGAGACCTAGCAGTTAGAAAAACTGTAAGGCCCGCGGTAAGGGACACGGAAGTGGAAGTGCTGATGATCTTGCACGCAGATGCCGAGGACATGGGGCATACCTGTTGCTGGAGCACAAGAAACACGCTCTTACACAATACATAGGTTCTGTCCTACTTTGCAGGGTGGCATGGTACACCACTTCTGATGCCAGAACAGTGCAAACAGGTGGTCGGTTGAACAGCAGATAATGTTTCCAGCAGGTTTGGCAGCACTACCCAGTCTTCTGTACTATCCAGTCTCACCAGCCTACAGTCTGGATTACTTGATCCTTATCCTGATTCTCCTTTCTCCCACCACATGGAGTCCCAGGAAACTAGTGATCCAACACTAGGACACTCTGAGGAGCTCTTTACAACAATATTTCTTGATTGTGGCCTCTCAACCTGCATGCTTCAAAGGGGACAGGAGGACATGCTGTTTTGTGATGGACAAAACTTAGAGCAGCCACAGCCACAAGAAGATAACGGAGTGGAATGGAAAATTTGGGTTAATGAGGAAGATGATGATAACACACAATTGGCACTAAGTCATGCTGCTAAATTACAAAGTCAGGAGAATCAGGGTGCGGAGGTGGAAGACGCGGTAGTGCTTGATGAAATCACCGACCCAACCTGGGGAGCTGGCATTTGGAGCAAAGCCAGCAGCACTGAGGGGGAGAGATTGCTAGCACCAAAACAGACAGGAAGAGGCAATGGGGTAACCAGAAGGAGAAGACGATCAACTATTCAACAGAGCACCGACACTCATGAATTTCTCCGTCAAAGAGTTAGTTCACCAGTCTGTTACATTTTTAAAGAGAGTTCAGAGAAAAACAAAATGGCCATTTGTAATCTGTGCAATGCCAAGGTCAGAAGGGTCCTGTACCATGAAGAATCTAACCACTACCAGAATGATGGTGGGCCAATTGCTTGGGTCCATGATTGATGCCATCTGGTGATACCACTGCCTCTTGCCCTGTGCTTAAGTGCTTCCCAATCCTCTGTCCAAAACACTGGCGAAGATTCCTCCTGCCCTGCACCCATCCTTGCATATTCTGACTTACCATCATCAGGCAATTCCAGATCCTTGTCCCAGCACAGCGTTCAGCTGCCCCTACCCCAGGCCTTAGAATGCAAGGTAAAGTTTGCAGCCAATCAGCCACAGGCCCAAAAGGCTAAATGAACACATTTCCAGGCTGCTTGCCATGGAAATGTTGCAGTTTCGACTTGTTGACACAGAGGATACTCAGCCACCACTCTTTATCCCGGTATGGTGTTCCCTGTCAGACCATCTCAGCCTGTGATTTTTTTCATCATGAATTTGCAGCCAACATTCATACTATCCATCAATTGGGCCTCCTGATGAACTGAATGGATGGGGAAATGCGTTGAAGCAGTTATTACAACTAATGATAAGTTTATCCATTTAATTATAAATATTTTTTTATATGTGAGAAATATGGATGTATTGAGATAGGCTGACACTCATTTTCTGTCTTTAGCTCATTGAATCAGGACATATAAAAGAGAGTGAGAGAGAGCTGCTGAGGAGCCGGGGCGCCAATCCGCTTGCACTAGGGTGTCAACCTTTTCCGTAGGACACTATCAGCTCAGGCAAAGAACAGGGAGTTTATAGTTAGTATTATCAGAAATAATTTTTGGGTATTTCTTTGTCCTCATTATATTATTGTTTATTTCTGCACCATATGGTTATTGGTATTTTTTAATCAGGTATATTAAAGTACATTGTTTTTAGAGGGTATATATGTTGGCAGTGATAATGGGCTTAACCTAGTGGCGGCTGTGAAGTTTGGCAAGTTCATGTACCATGCTTGGCACATGTGCTCAAATTGGTAGTTCAGAGGTTTCGCAAAACCTATGCAGATTTGCCAGAGCTTCTGGTTGCGTTATGCCACATCAGCGCCCATTTCCGCAAGTCGGCTACAGCTGCGGCAGCGCATGCAGGTATCAACTCACCGACTAGTATGGGGCGTCACCACATGTTGGAACGCCTCATGCTGGCAAGGCCTTGTGAGCAGAAGAGGCCAGTGTTTGAGTGCCAGCTCCAACACAGCCACCAGTATTCTTGTCAACCTCCACACATTCCAACTGAAGAGTGGGTATGGATGTCTGACTTTTGTGCTGTTCGCCATGACTTTGAGGACTCTACAAAGATGGTGAACAGTCATGACACCATGGTCAGCTCAAGTATCCTGCTTCTCTGCCTACTTAAACAGTCGCTGCTCACAATTAGAGATGAACGAACCTTTCAAGGTTTGATTTGATTTGCCAAAAGTTTAGATGTTTAGATGTTCACTGAAATGTTCCATGAATGTACCCAAAGCCCATTAAATTCAATGGCAGGCAAAACCAAATGCACAGACAACACCCTCAGGGGGAACGGCAAAAAGCTGCTAAAACAACCCAAATTAGGGGCAGACACCAGTAAAAGTGGCATCAATTGATCCACAGTTGAAATTTAATAATAGCACAGTGGCAGTCAGCCATAGGCCATGCATGAGATATCAGGGTCTGGCCAGCATTTACAGCTTTTAATTAAAGCTTAAATTAAGATGAGGTGGTTGAGGGACCAGTGTAAACCTGAAGTGCTGGGAGCCCTGATACCTAATGCAACAGCTCAAACTGCTTATTTGCTCAAACACACTCAGGTGATACAAGTGTCAGCTTGGTAGACCACCATTGTTAGAAAAATTTAAGGATAGTAACAAAGGTAGTTGACTGATCAATTCACCCAATGAAGAAATGTTGTCACAAAGAAGGAAGAAAAAGACCGGGTTTCTCAACGTATCCACGCTGACCACACAATGATGGAAATGTTCTTGAAAGCTTTATTGTGCCGCCCAGTTTCGTGGCAGTCTGCCACTTCCTCAGGGCCAAACATTTACAGTATCTGTTTATAACAGTGGTTTTATAGAAAACCTTCATGGCATCACAATTACAAACAAACAGACATCACTTCCTGTGAAAACGCCCCTTCCCATGTCAGAATGTCATACAACAGTTACAATGAATGTAGTTCAAATCTAAACTCTAGTGAAAACACATTATCCACCTAAACAATCAGTATTTCATCCAAAAGGAATATATATATATATATATATATATATATATATATATATATATATAACAATCAATGATTTTTATATATTAAAAAGTGTTTTGAAAAAATAGAGTTAGCTAAGATCAAACTCACAAGTTTTGGCCGAGCCAGAATACTTAGGGCTTCCCATTACCATCATACTATCTCTCCACTTGTTGGGAATAGTTGAGGTTTTATACAAAACAATTCCTTTTGAATTAAAGACTGATTGTTCAGGTGGATAATGTGTTTCAGTTGAGTTTAGATTTTGAAATAAAGTCATTGTAACTGTTGTATGACATTCTGACTGATTAAATGATGATAATAATAATAATAATAATTCTGACATTGTAGGGGGTGTTTGCACAGGAAGTGATGTCTGTTTGCTTGATGCCATGAAGGATTTGTATAAAACCACTGTTGTAAACAGATACTGTAAATGTTTCACTTCCTTCTTTGTGACATTGGTATCCACGGGAGTCTGCAGCGACCACTGTTTACTCTCATATCCTGTAAGGGGTTGTGACCTTTCACATGCTTTAAAGGAGAATGCACCTACCGCATATTGTCATCCAAATTATCACTTTTATCACCCTATGTGCGCTCTCTTTCCTTAACAGTAGAAATGTTAGAATGGCACAGCAGCAGTTAGCCATGAGCCATGCATGAGGTATCAGGGTCTGGGACAGCTTTTCAACCTTTCAACTAAAGCTTCAATTACAATGTAGTGGGTAAGGGAGTGGTATAAGCCTTCTTTTCTGGAAGCCCTGAGACCTTATGCAATGTCTCAATGATTTTCTCACAGCCACTGTCAGGTAGCACAAACATCAGATTCATAGACTGCTATTGAAAGAAAAATGGCAGAATAGTAACACAGGTAGTTGTCTGATCAATTGACCCACAGCAGAACATTTTATAATGGAACATAAGCAGTCAGCCGTCCAAAATGCATGAGGTATCAGGGTCTGGGCCAGTATTCAGAGCTTTGAAATTTGGTAGAAATTAAGAGGAGGTCGAAGGATAGGTGTAGTCCTGCTGTGCTGGGAGACCTGACAAACTCAGGCAACTCACATGAAATAGACCCAACTTGGAATATAAAAATATCGAAAAATTATTGCCACACACCACAAAACTATCATGAATTTCCCCTAGAGTAGAAATATTACAATTGCGCATTTTTTTAAAACTTCAGTTACTGTATGGTCTATTTGACCCCCTTTCTTTGGCAGCCACACAGAGATAATATTGTCATTTAATGTTATAGAGCCATTTATTCCATGGCGCTTTACATGTGAAAAGGGGTATACAGTCATGGCCAAAAGTATTGACACCCCTGCAATTCTGTCAGATAATACTCATTTTCTTCCTGAAAATGATTGCAAACACAAATTATTTGGTATTATTATCTTCATTTAATTTGTCTTAAATGAAAAAACACAAAAGAGAATGAAGCAAAAAGCAAAACATTGATCATTTCACACAAAACTCCAAAAATGGGCCAGACAAAAGTATTGGCACCCTCAGGCTAATACTTGGTTGCACAACCTTTAGCCAAAATAACTGCGACCACCCTCTTCCGGTAACCATCAATGAGTTTCTTACAAAGCTCTGCTGGAATTTTAGACTATTCTTCTTTGGCAAACTGCTCCAGGTCCCTGATATTTGTTGGGTGCCTTCTCCAAACTGCCATTTTTAGATCTCAGCTACCGTTGAGAGATCACAGTCTACAAGGGATGAGTGAGGATACAATAGATGAGGGTAGAGCTGCTTATGCATCACTATTGTGGAGCGATGGTTAGTGTAGGTTGTAGGCTTTTCGGAAGATGTAATTTTTCATGTTCCTTTTGAACTTTCCCATGGTAGGTGAGAGTATGATATGTTGTGGTGCACAGTCCCAGAGTTGAGGGGATCTATGTGAGAAATCTAGTATACAATTGAGGGAAGAGCAGAAAAAAGGGTAGTAAAAAAGGAGAACTTTTGAGGATTGGAGGTTGTGTTCAGGTAAGTACTGGGAGATTAGGTCACAGATATATGGAGGAGACAGGTTGTGGATATCTTTGTATGCCAAAGTAAGGGATCTGAATAGCAGTCTCTGGGCAAAGGGGAGCAAGTGCAGGGATTGACAGAGGGGAGAATCTGGGGAATAGCGGGGTCAAAGGTCTATTAGTCGGACAGCAGAGATTAGGATAGTTTGGATGGGTGCGAGAGTGTTAAGATGGAGGCCACAGAGCAGGAGGTTGCATTAGGTAAAGCGGGAGATGATGAGGGAGATATGTGGATCGGGAAGTTATATTTGAGTTGAAGTTGGCAGGAAGTGGAAAGGGCTTGGATCTCAGATTTGAAGGAGAGGTCAGAATAAATCTCACAGGACTGGGGAAAGTGGTCAGCCATTGACGGATAGGTCAGTTGGGGTGGTTAAATCAGATGGTGGAAAGATGATTTTATTCACATTAAGTTTTAGAAACCTAGCTGAGAAGAAAGATGAAATAGACGACTGACATTGTGGGATTCTGGCAAGTAAGGGGGTGATATCAGGTTCAGAGAAGTAGATATGTGTGTCATCAGCAAAGAGGTGATAATGAAAGCTGCGAGACTTTATGAGCTGTCCCAGGTTGAAGGTGTTGATGGAGTAGAGCAGGGGTCCTAAAACTGAACCTTGGGGGCACTGACAGATAGGGGGTGAGATGAAGAGGTGGTGTGTGAGTGGGAGACACTGAATATCCTGTATGTTAGGTATCAGGAAATCCAAGATAGGGCCAAGTCTGTGATGCAAAGAGATGAGAGAGTCTGTAGTCAGAAGGAATGATCCACTGTGTCGAAGGCAGGTGAAAGTCCTCCAGGAGGAGGACAAAGTAGTGTCATTGGATGTGGCAGTCAGTAGGTTGTTGTTGACTTTAGCCAGGGCAGTTTCAGTGGAATGATGCTGTCGAAAGTTATATTGTAAGCGGTCAAACAGGGAGCAGGAGGAGAGAGATAGGAGGACAGATCAAAATGGACGTGTTGCTGCAGTAGTTTTGAAGCATAGGGGAGAAGTTATATGGGGTAATAGCTACTCACAAAGGATTGTTCAAGGTATTTTTGGGATGGGTGTGATTGAGGTATGTAAGAAGTATGATGGGAAGACAACAGTTGTTAGTGAAAGGTTGAAGAGCTGGGTTAGCGTTGAGATGAAAACTGTGGTAAGACTTTGTATTAGGTGGGACAGGATTGGGTCTAGTTCACAAGTGGTAAGTGAGACGTGATTTTGAGAGTTAAGAGGAAAGTTGATCTTCCGTGACAGTGGATAAGTCATTTTTGCAGGAGCAGAGTTGTGTATTTATGAGGAGGAGCTGTGAGGACTTTAGGCAAAAGCTTTGCCTTATGTTGTGAAGTCTTCAGCTGCGATGAGCGGAGAGGGAGGGAATTTAACTGCCCTAAAATGGGTACAAGCATGCCTTGCCAAGCACTGGCCGCCCCATCAACCACATCTGCTGCTTCTTTCTCCTCCCTCAATGTGGAAGGTGTTCCCACACAGATCTCCGTCCTCAGAACCTCCACTTGTTTACCGGCTACATTGTGGTGAGTGACAGCACATCTTAACCAAAGGGCATATGAACGCTGTTTTTGACCATTCTCAGAAACTAAGCACATTACATCTTTCTCAATCCACCATTACATCCCCGCTTGTTTCTCACTCACAGTACAGCAGTTTGTCATGTCCACCTTTTCTCAGCACAGAAACCACCCCTGTTTTGCACGGTTGTGGTCACTGTGAGGGGTTGACTCACTGAGTTGCTTCCAAAGGTAGACACAGGAACACTTCTTGTGGTAAATCACCTGCTGGTTTATTGTGGAACAGCATAAACCATAGCAGGGCTCAGCAATATAAACATGGCCTTTCTGGTATAAGGGCAAAACAAAAAGACAATGTATAACAAAGTCCATATTTCTGAGGGATCAGCTCACTCAGACCACCATATGTCTTCAGCTCCACCTGGAGCCACCATTTGGAGCTTTTCCTCTCCAAACCACAACAAAAACACTGCTTCTCAAGTCCAGCTATTTAAACCCAGACCATGTGACTAATCACATGACTGAGACATCACACAGGTCCTGTCAGAACACGGCAGTGCTAGCTCTGCAGGTGGAGATAAGGTGGACATCTTCCCACCCATTCTATAGATGTCCACATAAAACCAGCCCATGTATGCAATTTTAATTTAACCCTCACAACACGTAGTGTGCTGGAGAAAAATTGTTATGACCTGGTGGTCAGGACAATAATGGACCTGGTGGTTAAGAGCACACGGAATGACCTGATAGTTACTGAAAATAAAGGATGAGCTCTGGGACGTGGGAACTCTGCTGACCGCAATCCCTAATCCTATCAAAAACACTAGAAATAGCCATGGATTGCACCTAACGCTCCCTATGCAACTCGGCACAGCCTAAGGAACTAGCTAGCCCTGAAGATAGAAAAATAAAGCCTACCTTGCCTCAGAGAAATTCCCCAAAAGAAAAGGCAGCCCCCCACATATAATGACTGTGAGTAAAGATGAAAATACAAACACAGAGATGAAATAGATTTAGCAAAGTGAGGCCCGACTTACTGAACAGACCGAGGATAGGAAAGGTTACTTTGCGGTCAGCACAAAAACCTACAAAAAGACCACGCAGAGGGCGCAAAAAAGACTCTCCGCACCGACTCACGGTGTGGAGGCGCTCCCTCTGCGTCCCAGAGCTTCCAGCAAGCAAGACAACAATAAAAATAGCAAGCTGGACAGAAAAATAGCAAACCAAAGAAATACAAGCTGGAACTTAGCTTCTGCTGGGAAGACAGGTCACAAGAACGATCCAGGAGTGAACTAGACCAATACTGGAACATTGACAGGTGGCATGGAGCAAAGATCTAAGTGGAGTTAAATAGAGCAGCCAGCTAACGAATTAACCTCATCACCTGCGGCAGGAAACTCAGAAACACCCACCAGAGGAAAACCATGGACAGAACCAGCCGAAGTACCATTCATGACCACAGGAGGGAGCCCGACAACAGAATTCACAACAGTACCCCCCCCTTGAGTAGGGGTCACCGAACCCTCACCAGAGCCCCCAGGCCGACAAGGATGAGCCAAATGAAAGGCACGAACCAGATCGGCAGCATGAACATCAGAGGCAAAAACCCAGGAATTATCTTCCTGACCATAACCCTTCCACTTGACCAGGTACTGGAGTTTCCGTCTCGAAACACGAGAATGCAAAATCTTCTCCACCACATACTCCAACTCCCCCTCAACCAACACCGGGGCAGGAGGATCAACGGATGAAACCACAGGCGCCACGTATCTCCGCAATAACGACCTATGGAACACATTATGGATGGCAAAAGAAGCAGGAAGGGCCAAACGAAATGACACAGGATTAATAACCTCAGAAATCTTATACGGACCAATGAAACGAGGCTTAAACTTAGGAGAGGAAACCTTCATAGGAACATAACGAGACGACAACCAAACCAAATCCCCAACACGAAGTCGGAGACCCACACAGCGCCGGCGGTTAGCGAAACGTTGAGCCTTCTCCTGGGACAATGTCAAATTGTCCACCACATGAGTCCAAATCTGCTGCAACCTATCCACAACAGTATCTACACCAGGACGGTCCGAAGACTCAACCTGCCCTGAAGAGAAACGAGGATCGACGCTTCAACTCCTGAAAAGCCTCTACAGCTGCAGAAGACCAATTGACCACATCAGCACCCTTGTTGGTCAAATCAGTCAAGGGTTTAGCAACAGTAGAAAAATTAGCGATGAAGCGCCGATAAAAATTAGCAAAGCCCAGGAACTTTTGCAGGCTCTTCACAGATGTCGGCTGAGTCCAATCGTAAATGGCCTGGACTTTAACAGTCGATAGTAGAAGGGGAAAAAATGAACCCCAAAAATGAAACCTTCTGAACTCCAAAGAGACACTTTGACCCCTTCACAAACAAGGAATTCGCACGAAGGACCTGGAACACCATTCTGACCTGCTTCACATGAGACTCCCAATCATCCGAAAAGACCAAAATATCATCCAAATACACAATCAGGAATTTATCCAGGTACTCTCGGAAGATGTCATGCATAAAGGACTGAAACACTGATGGAGCATTGGAAAGCCCGAATGGCATAACCAGGTACTCAAAATTGCCCTCGGGCGTATTAAATGCTGTTTTCCATTCATCGCCTTGTTTAATACGCACAAGATTATACGCCCCTCGAAGATCTATCTGGGTGAACCAACTAGCCCCTTTAATACGAGCAAACAAATCAGACAGCAATGGCAAAGGATACTGAAATTTGACTGTAATTTTATTAAGAAGGCGGTAATCAATACAAGGTCTCAAAGAACCATCCTTCTTGGCCACAAAAAAGAACCCTGCTCCTAACGGTGATGACGACGGGCGAATATGGCCTTTCTCCAAGGATTCCTTTATATAACTCCGCATAGCGGCGTGTTCTGGCACAGATAAATTGAACAATCGGCCCTTAGGAAACTTACTACCAGGAATCAAATTAATTGCACAATCGCAATCCCTATGAGGAGGTAGGGCACTGGCTTTGGGCTCATCAAATACATCCCGATAATCCGACAAAAACTCTGGAACTTCAGAAGGAGTGGAAGACGAAATAGACAAAAATGGAACATCACCATGTACCCCCTGGCAACCCCAGCTGGACACAGACATAGATTTCCAGTCCAATACTGGATTATGAACCTGTAGCCATGGCAACCCCAAAACGACCACATCATGCAGATTATGCAACACCAGAAAGCGGATATCCTCCTGAGGTGCAGGAGCCATGCACATGGTCAATTGGGTCCAGTACTGAGGCTTATTCTTGGCCAAAGGCGTAGCATCAATTCCTCTCAATGGAATAGGATACTGCAAGGGCTCCAAGAAAAAACCACAGCACCTAGCATACTCCAAGTCCATCAAATTCAGGGCAGCGCCTGAATCCACAAATGCCATAACAGAATAGGATGACAAAGAGCAAATCAGAGTAACGGACAATAGAAATTTAGACTGTACCGTACCAATGGTGGCAGACCTAGCGAACCGCTTAGTGCGCTTAGGACAATCGGAGATAGCATGAGTGGAATCACCACAGTAAAAACATAGCCCATTCCGACGTCTTTGTTCTTGCCGTTCAGCTCTGGTCAAAGTCCTATCACATTGCATAGGCTCAGGCCCATGCTCAGATAGTACCGCCAAATGGTGCACAGCTTTACGCTCACGCAAGCGTCGATCGATCTGAATGGCCAAGGACATAGACTCATTCAGACCAGCAGGCATGGGAAATCCCACCATGACATCCTTAAGGGCTTCAGAGAGACCCTTTCTGAAGATTGCTGCCAGGGCACATTCATTCCACTTAGTGAGCACAGACCACTTTCTAAACTTCTGACAATATATCTCCGCTTCATCCTGACCCTGACACAGAGCCAGCAAGATTTTCTCTGCCTGATTTACTGAATTAGGTTCGTCATAAAGCAATCCAAGCGCCAGGAAAAACGCATCAACATCACGCAATGCCGGATCTCCTGGCGCAAGGGAAAACGCCCAGTCTTGAGGGTCACCACGTAACAAAGAAATAATGATCTTTACTTGTTGAACAGGGTCACCTGAGGAGCGAGGTTTCAAGGCAAGAAACAATTTACAATTAGTTTTGAAATTCAAGAACTTAGATCTATCACCAAAAAACAAATCAGGAATTGGAATCCTAGGCTCTGACATCGGATTCTGAACCACAAAATCTTTAATGTTTTGTACCCTTGTAGTGAGATTATCCATCCAAGAGGACAGACCTTGAATGTCCATGTTTACACCTGTGTCCTGAACCACCCAGAGGTAAAGGGGAAAAGAGAGACAAAACACACTGCAAAGAAAAAAAATGGTCTCAGAACTTCTCTTATCCCTCTATTGAGATGCATAAGTACTTTTGGCCACCTGTACTGTTATGACCTGGTGGTCAGGACAATAATGGACCTGGTGGTTAAGAGCACACGGAATGACCTGATAGTTACTGATAGTAAAGGATGAGCTCTGGGACGTGGGAACTCTGCTGACCGCAATCCCTAATCCTATCAAAAACACTAGAAATAGCCGTGGATTGCGCCTAACGCTCCCTATGCAACTCGGCACAGCCTAAGGAACTAGCTAGCCCTGAAGATAGAAAAATAAAGCCTACCTTGCCTCAGAGAAATTCCCGAAAAGAAAAGGCAGCCCCCCACATATAATGACTGTGAGTAAAGATGAAAATACAAACACAGAGATGAAATAGATTTAGCAAAGTGAGGCCCGACTTACTGAACAGACCGAGGATAGGAAAGGTTACTTTGCGGTCAGCACAAAAACCTACAAAAAGACCACGCAGAGGGCGCAAAAAAGACCCTCCGCACCGACTCACGGTGCGGAGGCGCTCCCTCTGCGTCCCAGAGCTTCCAGCAAGCAAGACAACAATAAAAATAGCAAGCTGGACAGAAAAATAGCAAACCAAAGAAATACAAGCTGGAACTTAGCTTCTGCTGGGAAGACAGGTCACAAGAACGATCCAGGAGTGAACTAGACCAATACTGGAACATTGACAGGTGGCATGGAGCAAATATCTAAGTGGAGTTAAATAGAGCAGCCAGCTAACGAATTAACCTCGTCACCTGCGGCAGGAAACTCAGAAACACCCACCAGAGGAAGTCCATGGACAGAACCAGCCGAAGTACCATTCATGACCACAGGAGGGATCCCGACAACAGAATTCACAACAGAAAATACTCTGGTTTCACATTACTGACACCATTTCGCACAGTGACCCATATCTCCCCTCATACCGTGCCAGTGACCCTGTCACATATTCCCCCCCTCTGCCCACAGCCGGAAGTTTTGGCACCTTCAGACACCAAACAGGGGATTCGGGAGAGAGCATCCGTATTACTATGTAACTTACCTGGCCTATGCTGTACGTGGAAACAGAAATCTTGAAGGGCTAAGAAACACCTAGTCATCCAGGCATTCTTACCCTTATTTTCTATTAACCATCTCAGAGGAGTGTGGTCTGACACTAGCTTAAACCTACATCCTAGAAGGTAATACTTCAATGTATCCACGGCCCACTTTATGGCTAAGCATTCTTTCTCAACAATCACATAGTTTTTCTTGCAGGAAGAGAGTTTCCGGCTCAGATACAGGATGGGATGCTCTTCTCCATTTATTTCTTTAGACAGCATGGCCCCCAACCCTACTTCTGAAGCATCCATCCATCTGGGGCGACCAGAGCCAGATGCTTGCACAGAGCCTGCTTCAGCTCCTGAAACGCCACCTCTGTATTAGTAGTCCATTTCACCATCTTCGACTTGGAGCACATGAAAAGATCTGTCTATGGTGTGGCAACATGGTGAAATTTGTGATAAACTGACGGTAATACCCTACAGAACACCACTGACTGTCTGCAGTCTCCAATATCATGTCCGCTCTCTATCTGAAACTCAGCCTCTCCAAAACTGAAGTTCTTCTGCTCCCACCATCTACTAACCTCCCTAAATCTGACATTTCCCTCTCCGTGGGTGGCACCATAATAACACCCCGGCAGCAGGTGCGCTGTCTGGATGTTATGTTTGACTCCGATCTCTCCTTCACCTCCCATATACAATCTCTTGCCCACTTGTGCCGCTTACACCTAAAGAGCATCTCTAGAATCTGCCCTTTTCTCACCATGGAAACAACAAAAACCCTCACTGTCGCCCTGATACACTCCCGTCTGGACTACTGCAATGCTCTATTAATTGGCCCCCCCTCACGCGACTTTCCCCTCTCCAGTCCATCCATCCTTAATGCAGCAGCCAGGGTCGTCCATCTGGCTAATCGTTACTCGCTCTTCGCCAGTCATTACACTGGCTGCCCATTCATTACAGGATACAATTCAAAGTGCTTGTTCTCACCCACAAAGCTCTCCACAGTGCGCCACCCCTTACATCTCCTCCCTCATTTCTGTCTATCGGCCTAACCGACCGCTGCGCTCTGCAAATGACTTTCGACTAACCTCTGCACTAATCCGTTCCTCCCCCTCCCAGACTCCAAGACTTCTCCCGTGCTGCACCAATCCTCTGGAATGCTCTACCCCAAGATATTAGGACCATCCACAATTTGCATAGTTTTAGGCGCTCGCTCAAAACACATTTGTTCAGAGCGGCCTACACGTTCACTAATCAAAGTCATTTTATGTTTGTGCATGTGTGTAGCCCATTCACTATCCCCATCTATCCCCCACCCCCTGAAGATGGCTGGACCATTGTAAATACATCATTGTAAATACATACCTGTGCTTTGTATCTCCCCCACCTCTTTGTAGATTGTAAGCTCTCACGAGCAGGGTCGTCTTATTTCGCTTTAATTATTGCATTGTTAACGTTGTTACTTATGACTGTTGTGTTTGAAACTGTTAAACTGTAAAGCGCTGCGGAATATGTTGGCGCTATATAAATAAAGATGATTATTATTATTATTATTACAATTTCAAGAAACTTCTTATAAAGCAGTTGTGGCCACTTCTGAATTGCCTCGTTCTAATTTAACTGTGGTTTGATTTCAACTCTTCCAATGATGTAGCCTAAGTACTTGGCCTCTTCTTTCCATATGACACACTAGAAACACAGCGAACAAAAAAGATCAAAAGGCCAGAATATATAGAAAAAAATGATATACTTTATTATACAAATACACTAAAAAATCAGGTGCAATAGTGGGTATTCCCACATGACATATGCAAAACTTCAACAGCAGAAGTGGGACATGGATGGTCTGGCGTTATTTAAGTATTTTGACATACATGCATAGGAGTACTAGACCCCTATAGTATTAACATTATATATCCCCACATAGATGGTATGACGGTTTTGGAAAATCATACAGGCTAAAAGCGCTAGCCCATGTGTCTTTATACTGGTCAGGTACAAAGACCTGCCATAGTATCAAAATCCTTGCTTAAATAGAAAGTATAGGGGCCATACGCTTACCCAAAGTGCAGCCGTCCACTACCAAACAGAGTAACCAGGGGACCCGCCAGTGCCATCCACGTCACCCGGGATATATAATGTTAATACTATAGGGGTCTAGTACTCCTATGCATGTATGTCAAAATACTTAAATAACGCCAGACCATCCATGTCCCACTTCTGCTGTTGAAGTTTTTGCATATGTCATGTGGGAATACCCACTATTGCACCTGTTTTTTAGTGTATTTGTATAATAAAGTATATCATTTTTTTCTATATATTCTGGCCTTTTGATCGTTTTTTGTTCACTGTGTTTCTTGTATATTTTCATAACGATTGGCCTCACAACGTAGTCCTACACATTTAGCATTAATATGTGTTTTGTTGGAAAATTGTCATCAGTGGGATATTAATCACATGAATTATGCTACTAATGTGTATGTTGAGATATGTGTTCATATGACACACTAGTCTATGTTTGGATGTGATGGTCAGTTTTTTTGAGATTTGTATTTATTAACCTTCTGGCTGAGCACTCAGCTTCTTAGCTACAGGCGTTTTTAAGCAAGGCAGGACCCTAACCCTCCACAGAGATATATATTTTAGTCTAAGAGAGGATTCACAGGTTCCCATACGGTTGAAGACTTTATTCCAAGCGAGGATTGGCACTGGTAAACGAGAAATGCCTTATTATGGCTACCAGGTACACATGAATTGGACAATTTATGCGCTAAACTTTCTCAGTTTTTCATATTTCTAGCGCAGTAGTGCAATTCAATTTTCATATTTCATGTTTGCAAAGTTTTGGCACTACAGAGTGCTGCCTTATGTATTTAAATGTACACTGCTCAAAAAAACAAAGCTAACACTAAAATCCCACATCCTAGATATCAATGAATAAAATATTCAAGTTGTAAATCTTTATTCTTTGCATAGTGGAATGTGTTGAGAACAATAAAACCTAAAAATGATCGACGTAAATCACAACTAATATCCCACGGCGGTCTTGTATTGGAATGATGCTCAAAATCAAAGTGAAAAATGAAGTTACAGGCTTATCCAACTTCAATGGAAATGCCTCAAGACACGGAAATGATGCTCAGTAGTGTATGTGGCCTCCACGTGCCTGTATGACCTCCCTACAACACCTGGGCATTCTCCTGATGAGGTGGTGAATGGTCTCCTGAGGGATCTCTTCCCAGACCGGGACTAAAGCATCCACCAACTCCTGGACAGTCTGTGGTGCAGCAAGACATTTGTGGATGGTGCGAGACATGATGTCTCAGATGTGTTCAATCGGATTCAGGTCTGAGGAACGGGCAGGCAAGTCCATAGCTTCAATGCCTTATTCTTGCAGGAACTGCTGACACCCTCCAGCCACATGAGGTCTGGAATTGTCTTGAATTAGGAGGAACCCAGGGAAAACCGTACCAGCATATGGTCTCAAAAGGGGCCTGAGGATCTCATCTCGGTACCTCATGGCAGTCAGGCTACCTCTGATGAGCACATTGAGGGCTGTGTGGTACTGTTAGGAGTCGAGTTTCCTCTGCTGCACAGGGGGAATCTCGATCCGTCTCCGCTGCGGTCTCGCATTCTCCTCCAGCTGCAGTGGAGCCTGCTCAGCAGGGACGTCGATCCCAGCGTCTCGCTCAGTCTGACTCTGTGAGAAGAGTTACTGCTGCTTCTCCAGCTTCTGCCTGTAAAGCCTATACTGGTCAGCAGCGAGTGGACTTCTCTGGGACTAAGTCCTTGTCTGCGCACACTGAGCATGCCCAGGGCAAGATCTCCCGTTGGAGATCGAGGGTCATGTGCTCAGACTCTGCAGCGCATTCTATTGGTCCTCTTGGCAGGTCTTGGAAGGGCAAAGTTTCTGTGGCCGCTTCCTGTCCTGCAACTATATAAACTGCGCATGACCGCACGGCCATGCGCTAGTGTACAATTTAATATGTGTGTTTGTTGTGAGTGCAAGTCGTTCTTTAAATACCCCTACCCTATTGTATGATTGTTCGCGTATGGAGTATGGCTGCTATCTAGCGCCCGACTTATCACTCAACGTGTCACACACGTGTCAGCGTCTACTGCTGTGACCGCCAGTGCGGTGCCACGCGCCAGTGTGCGCTTCCTGACCCACGTCTGGGTGCTTAGTGGTGCCTGCCAGCACGGCACAGTTCGCACTTCGGTGCCTTAATTATATAATTCCATTCACACCCAGTAGCGGTGTAGTGCCAGCAAGGGTCTAATCAGACTACAATCCCTGTTGGGGTTTAGTTCGCTGACCACTTGCTCGCGCTCTATGTGCGGTACCGCAGTCCTGTGACGCAACAGGATCGCTTTCTTCATGCTGGGTGAGGTTTAACCCACGCGTGTATACTTTTGAATACCGCCATATTGTCTGTCATTTCCTAGCAGCAGGTTTCACCTGCACGGTGGACCCCGGACTGCGAACGCATCTATATCATCTCTCTTGGTGCGTTCCGCCAGTCCTAACATTACACTAGCGCCAGGGTCTGGCTAGTGATGACAGACAAACAGCAATCTCTGCGGCATATCCAGCAGCTGGAGGGTAGGTTGGCGGCTCTCGAGAGCGCGACCTCAGCTGTGGATGTTACTGCAGTAGCTGTACAGGCTGCCAGCGTGGCTGCAGCTACTATGTCCATTGCCACCCCTGTTCCGACATTATCTCGCCTCCCGCTGCCAGAAAAATTTTCTGGCGATAGCAAGTTTTGTAGGGAATTTGTGAGTCAGTGCTCTATTCACCTCGAGCTCCTGGCTACACGTTTTCCCACAGAGCGGGCTAAGGTGGGATTTATTCTGTCTCTATTGTCGGACAGGGCATTGGAATGGGCTACACCGCTGTGGGAGTGTGGCGATCATGTGGTGCAGAGTGCTCCGCTGTTTCTGAGCGCTCTGAAACAGGTCTTTTTAGGACCTCAAGTCACCCATGATACTGCGCTCCAATTGCTGGCATTAACTCAGGGTGAGTCCTTGGTCAGTCATTTTTCCGTCCAATTCCGCACCTTAGCATCTGAGCTGGATTGGTCGGATAAAGCTCTTATCCCCATATTTTTGAGGGGCTTGGCTGACCACATAAAGGACGCTCTGGCCACTAGGGAGATTCCTGCCACACTGGAGGAGTTAATAACTGTCTTCACTCGAATTGACCTCCGTTTTAACGAGCGGAGGTTAGAGCGAGCCCAGTGTAGGCAGAGGTTTCGGCTGGCTCCTACTTTCGCCAAACCTCTGGAATTTCCGGTCCTGGTTCCTGAGTCACATGAGGCCAGGGAAGTGTCACAAGCAGGATCTAAGTCCCGGACCGCTTGTGCACTCAGGGTCTGTCATGTTTGCCAGCAGTCAGGACATCTAGCCACCAGATGTCCTCAGCGGTCGAGGAAACGTCAGCGTCTAGTGGTAGTAGGTGGAGGTACACTAGACACGGCGACGTTTGCCTCTAAGTTGTCCTTTAAGGGGACAATTACTATTGGCTCATTCTCCCACTCGGTAGAGCTCTGCGTGGATTCTGGGGCGGAGGGCAATTTTATGTCTTCTGCCTTTGCCCAACGTCACGCAATACCCCTGGTTATGCTTGCTCAACCAGTAACGGTGCGAGTGGTGAATGGGTCGACATTGCCATCACAGATAACACACCAGACCATCCCTTTTACTCTGTCCATGTCGCCATCTCATCAGGAGATAATTTCTCTGCTCGTCATTCCGGAAGGAATTGATGAGGTCCTGTTGGGAATACCTTGGCTACGGTACCACTCTCCTCATATCGAGTGGTCCTCAGGCAGAATTCTGGGTTGGGGTGAATCTTGTGGGGGTAGGTGTCAGAGGGAGTGCGTTCAGGTTGCTACTACTGAGGTACCCGCAGATCTATCCTCTCTCCCCAAGCAGTATTGGTCTTATGCAGATGTGTTCTCCAAAAAGGTGGCGGAGGTCCTTCCGCCTCATCGCCCCTATGACTGTCCTATTGATCTCTTGCCTGGTGCTGAGCCTCCCCGGGGTCGAGTTTATCCGCTATCTCTCCCGGAGACGGAGGCAATGTCACAGTACATCCAGGAAAATCTGGCAAGAGGATTCATTAGGAAGTCAGTGTCACCTGCTGGGGTTGGGTTCTTCTTCGTACAGAAGAAGAATGGGGAATTGCCCCCATGCATAGACTACAGGGGTCTTAACGCCATCACCGTTAAGAATAAGTATCCTTTGCCCTTGATATCTGAGTTATTCGATAGACTTCGGGGAGCAAGGGTATTTACTAAATTAGATTTGCGGGGTGCTTACAACCTGATTCGCATCCGTGAGGGGGACGAATGGAAGACGGCCTTTAACACCAGGGATGGGCACTATGAATATCTGGTGATGCCCTTCGGGCTCTGTAATGCCCCAGCCGTTTTCCAAGACTTTGTGAACGATATCTTCCGGGATATGCTTTCCACCTCGGTCGTAGTCTATCTGGATGATATTCTTATCTACTCTCCAGATATTGACTCCCACCGGAGAGATGTTTGCAAACTCTTCGACCTCCTACGGGCAAACTCCCTCTATGCCAAATTGGAGAAGTGTATGTTTGAGCAGGAGTCTTTACCTTTCCTGGGCTACATCATCTCGGCCCAGGGATTGGCTATGGATCCTGCCAAACTACAGGCAGTGATGGACTGGCAGGAACCCCATTCTCTGAAAGCGGTGCAGCGCTTTATGGGGTTCATAAATTACTATCGTCAGTTCATCCCCCACTTCTCAACCCTGGTAGCTCCCTTGATATCCCTCACCAAGAAGGGAGCGAATCCTAAATCGTGGTCCGAAGAGGTCTCCAAGGCCTTCACTTCTATTAAGTCCCACTTTGCTAGCGCTCCCATCTTACATCGTCCCGATGTGGATAAGCCATTCCTAATGGAGGTGGATGCCTCTTCCGTTGGTGCAGGAGCAGTCCTCTATCAAAAGGATGCTCAAGGTCGGAAGCATACATGCTTCTTCTTCTCAAAAACCTTCTCACCAGCGGAGAGAAATTACTCCATCGGGGATAGGGAGTTGCTGGCAATGAAGTTGGCCTTTTTGGATTGGAGACATCTCTTGGAGGGTGCTCGGTTCCCATTCCAAGTCTTCACGGACCACAAGAATTTGGTCTATTTACAGACAGCCCAGCGGCTGAATTCTCGTCAGGCCAGATGGTCCTTGTTTTTCTCCCGGTTCCACTTCACTCTACATTATCTCGCCGGGGAGAAGAACATTCGTGCTGACGCTCT
This sequence comes from Ranitomeya imitator, assembly GCF_032444005.1. NCBI lineage: Eukaryota > Metazoa > Chordata > Amphibia > Anura > Dendrobatidae > Ranitomeya > Ranitomeya imitator. The sequence continues at coordinate 602,045,993 of NC_091284.1, forward strand.
CTCTCGCTCCCTGGTGTCAACTGTGGAGGAGGAGGACGAGCCTCGGCTCATTGTCCCTTCAGAAAGTCTGAGAACCGTAGCTCCGGTTTCGCTTGAGTCTGTGCCTCCGGGCAAGACTTTTGTCCCCATCAATTTGCGTCCGGAGGTTCTCTCGTGGGCTCATTCGTCCAGAGTGGGTGGACACTTTGGGGCAAAGAGGACATCTGAGTTGTTGGCGAGAATGTATTGGTGGCTACATATGGTTCGTGACATTGGAGACTACGTTCGGGCATGCGTCTCTTGTGCCAAAAATAAGTCTTTCCGTCAACGGCCAGCTGGGTTGTTATACCCTCTGCCGGTGGCAGACAGGCCCTGGGAGATGGTCGGGATGGACTTTGTGGTGGGTTTGCCCAAGTCACGTGGCTGTACTGTCATTTGGGTTATCACCGACCATTTTTCTAAAATGGTGCATTTGGTGCCGCTTCCCCGGCTACCTTCTGCACGGGCCTTGGCAGCATTGTATGTTAAACACATCTTCCGTCTTCACGGTATGCCAGACAAAATTGTCAGTGACCGGGGTCCCCAGTTTGCGTCTCGGTTCTGGAGAGAGCTTTGTCACCTTCTCAGTATCGAGTTGAATCTCTCTTCGGCATATCATCCCGAGACGAATGGGTTGGTGGAGAGAGCCAACCAGACCTTGGTCACATATCTGCGACATTTTGTGTCTGCTAAACAAGATGACTGGGCATCTTTGCTACCGTGGGCGGAGTTTGCTCTTAACAATGCTGTAGCTGACTCCACTGGACAGACCCCATTCCTCCTTAACTATGGTCAGCATCCGCGGGTACCTGTGCCCATGCCCGTGTCTTCCGCCGATTCCAGGGTGGCAGACTGGGCTGTGGAGGCACGGGACATTTGGGATCGCACTCAGGATGCCATTCGGGCTTCCAAGGAGAGAATGAGGTCCTCCGCCGATGTTCATCGGCGCCCCGCTCCGACCTTTGCTCCTGGCGACTTGGTGTGGCTCTCCGCCCGTAACATCAGGCTGCGAGTTGAGTCCACTAAGTTTGCGCCTCGCTACTTGGGTCCCTTCAAGGTTCTCGAACAGGTTAATCCTGTGGTCTACCGCCTGGCTCTTCCTCCATGCTTGGGTATCACCGACACCTTTCATGTGTCCCTCTTGAAACCCGTATACATGTCCCGGTTTTCCGAGTCATCTGCCGGGACATCGGGTTCGTCTACGGACGATTACGAGGTGAACGCTATTTTGGGGTGTAAGGTGGTACGCGGCAAAAAGTTCTATCTGGTGGATTGGAAGGGTTATGGTCCAGAGAACAGGTCATGGGAGCCTGCTGAAAACATTCGGGCCCCACAGCTCATTGCTGCCTTCGAACGTAGCGAGGCCCAAGGAGGGGGGGTCCTAGGAGAGGGGGTAATGTTAGGAGTCGAGTTTCCTCTGCTGCACAGGGGGAATCTCGATCCGTCTCCGCTGCGGTCTCCCATTCTCCTCCAGCTGCAGTGGAGCCTGCTCAGCAGGGACGTCGATCCCAGCGTCTCGCTCAGTCTGACTCTGTGAGAAGAGTTACTGCTGCTTCTCCAGCTTCTGCCTGTAAAGCCTATACTGGTCAGCAGCGAGTGGACTTCTCTGGGACTAAGTCCTTGTCTGCGCACACTGAGCATGCCCAGGGCAAGATCTCCCGTTGGAGATCGAGGGTCATGTGCTCAGACTCTGCAGCGCATTCTATTGGTCCTCTTGGCAGGTCTTGGAAGGGCAAAGTTTCTGTGGCCGCTTCCTGTCCTGCAACTATATAAACTGCGCATGACCGCACGGCCATGCGCTAGTGTACAATTTAATACGTGTGTTTGTTGTGAGTGCAAGTCGTTCTTTAAATACCCCTACCCTATTGTATGATTGTTCGCGTATGGAGTATGGCTGCTATCTAGCGCCCGACTTATCACTCAACGTGTCACACACGTGTCAGCGTCTACTGCTGTGACCGCCAGTGCGGTGCCACGCGCCAGTGTGCGCTTCCTGACCCACGTCTGGGTGCTTAGTGGTGCCTGCCAGCATGGCACAGTTCGCACTTCGGTGCCTTAATTATATAATTCCTTTCACACCCAGTAGCGGTGTAGTGCCAGCAAGGGTCTAATCGGACTACAATCCCTGTTGGGGTTTAGTTCGCTGACCACTTGCTCGCGCTCTATGTGCGGTACCGCGGTCCTGTGACGCAACAAGATCGCTTTCTTCACGCTGGGTGAGGTTTAACCCACGCGTGCATACTTTTGAATACCGCCATATTGTCTGTCATTTCCTAGCAGCAGGTTTCACCTGCACGGTGGACCCCGGACTGCGAACGCATCTATATCATCTCTCTTGGTGCGTTCCGCCAGTCCTAACAGGTACTCCAACTAAATGCAACCCCACACCATTACTGACCCACTGCCCAACCGGTCATGATGAAGGATGTTGCAGGCAGCAGATTGCTCTCCACGGCATCTCCAAACTCTGTCACGTCTGTCACATGTGCACAGTGTGAACCTGCTTTCAGCTGTGAAGAGCACAGGGCGCCAGTGGCGGATTTACCAATCCTGGTGTTCTGTGGCAAATGCCAAGCGTCCTACATGGTGTTGGGCTGTGAGCACAACCCCCATCTATGGACATCGGGCACTCAGGCCATCCTCATGGAGTCAGTTTATAACTGTATTTGCAGACACATGCACATTTGTGGCCTGCTGGAGGTCATTTTGCAGGGCTCTGGCAGTGCTTCTCCTCTTTCTCCTTGCATAAAGGCTGAGGTAGCGGTCCTGCTGCTGGGTTGTTGCCTGCTTACGGCCCCCTCCATGTCTCCTGGTGTACAGGCCTTTCTCATGGTAGCACCTCCAGCCTCTGGACACTACACTGACAGACACAGCAAACCTTCTCGCCACCGCTCACATTAATGCGCCATCCTGGATGAGCTGCACTACCTGAGCCACTTGTGTGGGTTGTAGAGTCCGTCTCATGCTACTATGAGTGTGAAAGCCCAACCAACATTGAAAAGTGACCAAAACATCAGCCAGAAAGCATTGGTACTGAGATGTGGTCTGTGGCTCCACCTGTTGAACTACTCCTTTATTGAGTGTGTCTTGATAATTGCCAATAATTTCCATCTGTTGCCTATTAAATTTGCACAACAGCTTGTGAAATTGATTGTCAAACAGTGTTGCTTCCTTAGTGGACAGTTTGATTTCACAGAAGTTTGACTTACCTGGAGATATATTCTGTTGTTTAATTATCCCTTTTAATTTTTGAGCAGTGTATATTGAACGAGACTTGTCAATAAGTGACAGAAAAAAACCACACAGCACACGGACCATGCGTGTGCTGTCTAATTTTTATACATCCATCTCATACTAAACCCGACATTTCAGCAGCCAAGTACAGTAAATTTACAGTGTGACCAACATGGTTACAATATATAGAATAAATATATGCATTGAATAGATAGATAGAAAGATGTCAGTGACATATACAGTAGTTAGTGCGGTGTTTGCAGTTTAATGCACATGTATTTATTTAAAAAATAAACAGCTAAAAGAAAAAAATGACTTGAGGTCTCCCTAATTTTTCTTAACCAGCTGGGGGAAAGCCCCTTCCTTGGCTGTTAATATCAGCCCACAGCTGTCTGTCTAGCCTTTGTTGGTTATTAATAAAAGGGGGGGACCCCACATCATTTTAAAAATGAGCTGGCATTATGATTTTTTAAGTCAGTATAATTACGGCAATATCAAACTTATCTAATTTTTAAATTTTACTGATGAAAAATAATTGGAGATTTGCAAAAAAAATGCCTTGATTTTTTGACTGATAAAGTTGTATGAGGGCTTGTTTATTTTGTACCGTGCTGACATTTTTATTGCTATCAATTTGGGATAGATAACACGTTTTAATTGCGTCTTACTGCTTTTTATTGCAGCGTTGCGGCTTCCAAAGAAAATCGCAATCTTGGCGGGTTTTTTTCTGTTAACAATGTTTACCAATCGGGTTAATTAATTTGATTTTGTGACAGAGTGGAATTAGTCATACCAAATATGTGAATTGTTTTAAAAATGTTGTATGTGTTTGTAGAGAGAGGAAAAAGGAGTGATTTGAATTTTTATATATGTTTTCCCCTTTTTAACTTTTTAGCGTATTTCTTAGTCTTCTAAGGGCAGGGCTGCCACTAGAAATTTCGGGGCCCCATACTGGCAAAATTTTCGGGGCCCCCTTGAGACTCCACCCCAGCCCCACCTCCAGGCTCCACCCCAGCCCCGCCTCCAGGCTCCACCCCTCGAACTGTCCACAGTCCCACCGCTCTCTCTTGGAAAAACTCCACTTCTCACCTATCACACATTGACAGTTCCCATCACCAGATCACACATATAGCCGGCAGCTTTTGTTTTGGCCAAAATATTTTTTAAGCCGCCACCATAACAAGGTAGACACTTTTGGCCGGGCCCTACTCTGCTGTAACCTATTAAATATTTGTTAAAATATGCAATACAATTTAGGTATATTTTTATTTATTTTTCAATTTTTAAAAGGAAGGAAGGAACAAATACCACAACACCATGACCAGATGACATATTACCACCACAGTGATCGAATAATATCACATAAAAGGAACAAATACCACAACACCATGACCAGACCACATATTACCACCACAGGGATCGAATAATATCACATACAAGGAACAAATACCACAACACCATGTCCAGACCACATATTACCACCACATAGTGACTGAATACTACAATTCTGATCAGTAATTTAAAAAAAAGCACCATACTATCACCATAAGTGCCATTATACACAGGAGATCTGTAATTAGTAAGCAGTGTCTGTGTACAGATAATATAGTGATCACTAGTGAAATTATACACAGGAGCTCTGTATACAGTATACAGTGTATAGTGTCAGTGTATAGGTAACACACTGACTCACCAGTGACGTCTCTAGGTGAAGTCCTTCATCTTTCATCCAGCACAGACCGCCATCATTTCATCCAGCCAGGACTTCTCTCTGCAGGAAATAACACAGTTATCTCGAGCTCCGCTTGCAGAACACATTACTTAATTTTTCACAACTTCTACATTACACCACATGAAGAAGGCGACATAGTATCACTCTATACAGTAACAGGACCGCCCCCCATTTAAAACAGTATACTCAAAAAATAAAATAAATACATCACTGCAGTAATAATATCCCTAAATTAGCCCCTATGGTATTAACCCTCCGTCACATACAATATTCGGACTAACGAGTTCACATACAATGTGCCTGTCAGGCGCCTGCTGGAAAAATACCTATAATATCTAATGTTTGCAATTTCAGTGCTCTAAAAGTGATCAGTGACCTTCATAGGGATGTAATAAAAGAGACTACACATAATCAGTTGCAAAAAAAAAACATTTACTTAACATAAAACTAATAACTATGAAATGCAAACTTTTCAAAACTCCCGCCAAATAGTCCCCAGTTCGACTCTCTCCAAAAAATGTACAAAGAAAATTTTTGAACACAAACTTAATTTTAAGGTACCTTAAGTACTATTAAAAACATATTCAATCAGAAGTAGATGCTGAGGTTTCCCCAGAAAAGTCACACTTGCAGAGCAAATAGCAAGAATTACACACCATTTTTGCATGTGTCAGGCAAATTGCTTTATGACATTTGAGAGATTCATAATTTGAAAGCCTTCTGGTTCCGCTTTCCGTTTGGCAGGTGGTGCATCTCCTTCTTTTGTGAGGTGGTGCAGATGGTGACTTTTCACCATCATCTTCTGGGCGGAACCTTTTGAGCTGAACTTGAAGGCGATAGGGGATACCGATTGTTTTCACGCTTCTCCTGCGTAGCTCTCCAAGTACTAGTTCATGGGCCAATTTTTTCAGATACAATCGTCTACGGAGTGGTTCAAGCTTGTTTTCAAGATAAATTACTTGTGAATTTATACCACCCAAATTCAACATAGCAAAAAATATGACCATTGGCCAGCGTTTGATGTGTCTGCTGACGTTGAAAGTGGAGCACATCTGATCTGCTGTATCCACACCCCCTTTGGTGGCATTGTAAAATGTAATTATCTCCGGTTTTTTTTCTGCCCCAGTCCCAGGATCGATGGCAGCATCATCATGAAGTGTTGATAGAAGAAGTACGATTTTTTTGGCATGTGGTACATAGGAAACTAAAGCCTTTCCATTATGGAATGCAAACATACTGCTGTACTGTTGTCTCTCTTTCACACTTACAAACTGTGGCGGCAATTCCCTTTTGTTTTTTCTTACAGTTCCCACATATGACAGCTTCTGAATTTTCAGATAATCAATCAGATCACAACTTGTAAACCAATTGTCAGCTGTAATATTGCGACCCGATCCAAATAAGGGTTCAGCCAGTCTTTTTACAACATCAATGGGTTTGTTGCTCACACAGTAAGGACCTTCTGGTTGTTTTCCTGCATAAACTTCCAGGTTGTAAGTGTAGGTCTTACTGGCATCAACAAGGGCATAAATTTTTATTCCATATTTGTTTGGCTTTGATGGAATATATTGACGAAAGGCACATCTACCACGAAAACCAGGGAGCATTTCGTCAATAGTGAGATTCTCTCCAGGGTAATAACTTTGTTTACAGTTTACAACAAATCTTTGAAATATATCACGAATTGGAGCAAGTCGGTCATGTGTTTTGCGTTCGGTTCGGGTAGTTCTGTCGTCAAACCGAAGGCAACGAATTAGAATCTTGAATCTGTTTATGGACATAACAAGGCTAAATTTTTCAACTCCATCCCCATCTTTACCCCAAAGTTCCTCCAAACTTTGTCTATTTGCCCTATAAGCTCCTGCAAGGTACAGTAATCCAAAAAAAGCACGCAGTTCTATTTCATCTGTGGGCTTGATGGTTCTGTTGCAGATGTACTTGTCCTTTATAATGTCTATATATTGGTTGGTATATGTGACAATAGAGTCCAGAATGTCATCTGTAAATATACTGTTCCAGCATTCAACTGCAGTTTTTGCATTACGTGCAGTTCCTATTACTGCAGGAAGGTGAGTAATAATGTTTAAAGGTTTCCTACGTTTTTTCTAGAATGGCTTCTTGTTCCATTTAGTATTTTTATCTTTTCCAATATAATATGATCCAACTTCTTCATCCTCACCACTGTCACCATCTTGCCCTGTTTCAGAATCCAGGACACATTCTTCCACCTCATCATGAGAATCAATCTCACTTTCCTCTCCTAAATCCTCATTCAGTGTGAGGTCTCTATCATCTAACAGCATGTTTGTTACTTCCTCAACATCAAGTTGTTTGGATAAATTGTACATTTTCCTCTCCATTTCAGCAGATAATCTGAAGCAAGAGAAGGAATATGTTAGGGAACTACTGTATATGCCTGAGCAGCACACTTTCTTTTATAAAATCTCCCTTATTTCTATGAAATATCCTCACATTTTGTGCTATATATTCATAAAACAAGCTAAATAAACTATTGTGATGAATAAAAACATAAAATACCAACCTTACTGAATGTGACGTATTCACATACAATGAGCCTGAGAGATCTGTGCAGCTATATCCTCTCCCCTGAAGCTCTGAAATCCAACTGTGATATCAGGTTTCACAGACCTTCAAGAGACAGGAGACTACCTGGAGGGAGGGGGTTTCCTCACAATCTGGTGAGGAAGGAGAAATGAAAGTAAAAGAGAAGCGCCTGTCAGATCAGTTGTATGTGACGGAGGGTTAATAATATCCCCCATCCTGGCCCTGTGTGTCTCATTCCTGGCGTCAGCCAGATGTTCTCCCATCCTGCCCTCATGAGTATCCATTCTGCCCCATATGATCTCCCCATCCTGCCCCATATGATCGCCCCATGTGATCTCTCCATCTGGTCCCATCTGTCTCCAACATATCCATCCTGCCCCATGATCCTGCACGCTCTGTCTCCAATTCTGCCCCCAGTGTCTCCAATCATGCCCCATGTCTCCATTCTGCCCCCTATGTCTCCAACCATGCCCCCATGTCTGCAATCCTGACACTTGTCTCCAATCATGCCCCCTGTGTCTCCATTCTGCCCCATCTGTCTCCAATCCTGCCCCATCTGTCTCCAGTCATGCCCCCATGTCTTTCATCCTGCCCCGTGTCGCCAATCATGCCCCGTATCTCCATTCTGCCCCTGTGTCTCGCATTCTGCCCCAATGTCCAGCATACTGCCCCTGGGTCTCACAGTCTGCCCCTGTGTCCAGCATTCTGCCCCTGTCACTGTGTCCAGCATTCTGCCCCTGTCACTGTGTCCAGCATTCTGCCCCACTGTGTCCAGCATTTCTGCCCCTGTCACTGTCTCCAGCATTTTGCCCCTGTCACTGTCTCCAGCATTCTGCCCCACTGTCTCCAGCATTCTGCCCCACTGTCTCCAACATTCTGCCCCACTGTGTCCAGCATTCTGCCCCACTGTGTCCAGCATTTCTGCCCCACTGTGTCCAGCATTTCTGCCCCACTGTGTCCAGCATTTCTGCCCCACTATGTCCAGCATTTCTGCCCCACTGTGTCCAGCATTTCTGCCCCACTGTGTGTCCAGCATTCTGCCCCACTGTGTCCAGCATTTCTGCCCCTGTGTGTCCAGCATTCTGCCCCACTGTGTGTCCAGCATTTCTTCCCCTGTGTGTCCAGCATTCTGCCCCACTGTGTCCAGCATTTCTGCCCCTGTCACTGTCTCCAGCATTCTGCCCCTGTCACTGTCTCCAGCATTCTGCCCCACTGTCTACAGCATTCTGCCCCACTGTCTCCAGCATTCTGCCCCACTGTCTCCAGCATTCTGCCCCACTGTCTCCAACATTCTGCCCCACTGTCTCCAACATTCTGCCCCACTATCTCCAACATTCTGCCCCACTGTCTCCAACATTCTGCCCCACTGTGTCCAGCATTCTGCCCCACTGTGTCCAGCATTTCTGCCCCACTGTGTCCAGCATTTCTGCCCCACTGTGTCCAGCATTTCTGCCCCACTGTGTCCAGCATTTCTGCCCCAATGTGTGTCCAGCATTCTGCCCCACTGTGTCCAGCATTTCTGACCCTGTGTGTCCAGCATTCTGCCCCACTGTGTCCAGCATTTCTGCCCCTGTGTGTCCAGCATTCTGCCCCACTGTGTCCAGCATTTCTGCCCCTGTGTGTCCAGCATTCTGCCCCAGTGTGTCCAGCATTTCTGCCCCACTGTGTCCAGCATTCTGCCCCACTGTGTGTCCAGCATTTCTGCCCCTGTGTGTCCAGCATTCTGCCCCACTGTGTCCAGCATTCTGCCCCACTGTGTGTCCAGCATTCTGCCCCACTGTGTGTCCAGCATTCTGCCCCACTGTGTGTCCAGCATTCTGCCCCACTGTGTGTCCAGCATTCTGCCCCACTGTGTGTCCAGCATTCTGCCCCACTGTGTGTCCAGCATTCTGCCCCACTGTGTCCAGTATTCTGCCCCACTGTGTGTCCAGCATTCTGCCCCACTGTGTGTCCATCATTCTGCCCCACTGTGTCCAGCATTCCTGCCCCACTGTGTGTCTAGCATTCCTGCCCCACTGTGTGTCCAGCATTCTGCCCCACTGTGTCCAGCATTTCTGCCCCACTGTGTCCAGCATTTCTGCCCCACTGTGTCCAGCATTTCTGCCCCACTGTGTCCAGCATTCTGCCCCACTGTGTCCAGCATTCTGCCCCACTGTGTCCAGCATTCTGCCCCACTGTGTCCAGCATTTCTTCCCCACTGTGTCCAGCATTATGCCCCACTGTGTCCAGCATTCTGCCCCACTGTGTCCAGCATTTCTGCCCCTGTGTGTCCAGCATTTCTGCCCCACTGTGTCCAGGATTCTGCCCCACTGTGTCCAGCATTCTGCCCCACTGTGTCCAGCATTCTGCCCCAATGTGTCCAGCATTTCTGCCCCTGTGTGTCCAGCATTTCTGCCCCACTGTGTCCAGCATTCTGCCCCACTGTGTCCAGCATTCTGCCCCACTGTGTCCAGCATTTCTGCCCCACTGTGTCCAGCATTCTGCCCCACTGTGTCCAGCATTCTGCCCCACTGTGTCCAGCATTTCTGCCCCACTGTGTCCAGTATTTCTGCCCCACTGTGTCCAGCATTTCTGCCCCACTGTGTCCAGCATTCTGCCCCACTGTGTCCAGCATTCTGCCCCACTGTGTCCAGCATTCTGCCCCACTGTGTCCAGCATTTCTGCCCCACTGTGTCCAGTATTTCTGCCCCACTGTGTCCAGCATTTCTGCCCCACTGTGTCCAGCATTCTGCCCCACTGTGTCCAGCATTCTGCCCCACTGTGTCCAGCATTTCTGCCCCACTGTGTCCAGCATTTCTGCCCCACTGTGTCCAGCATTCTGCCCCACTGTGTCCAGCATTTCTGCCCCACTGTGTCCAGCATTCTGCCCCACTGTGTCCAGCATTTCTGCCCCTGTGTGTCCAGCATTTCTGCCCCACTGTGTCCAGCATTCTGCCCCACTGTGTCCAGCATTCTGCCCCACTGTGTCCAGCATTCTGCCCCACTGTGTCCAGCATTTCTGCCCCTGTGTGTCCAGCATTTCTGCCCCACTGTGTCCAGCATTCTGCCCCACTGTGTCCAGCATTCTGCCCCACTGTGTCCAGCATTTCTGCCCCACTGTGTCCAGCATTCTGACCCACTGTGTCCAGCATTCTGCCCCACTGTGTCCAGCATTTCTGCCCCACTGTGTCCAGTATTTCTGCCCACTGTGTCCAGCATTTCTGCCCCACTGTGTCCAGCATTCTGCCCCACTGTGTCCAGCATTCTGCCCCACTGTGTCCAGCATTCTGCCCCACTGTGTCCAGCATTTCTGCCCCACTATGTCCAGCATTCTGCCCCACTGTGTCCAGCATTCTGCCCCACTGTGTCCAGCATTCTGCCCCACTGTGTCCAGCATTTCTGCCCCACTGTGTCCAGCATTTCTGCCCCACTGTGTCCAGCATTTCTGCCCCACTGTGTCCAGCATTCTGCCCCACTGTGTCCAGCATTCTGCCCCACTGTGTCCAGCATATGTGCACCTGTGTGTCCAGCATTTCTGCCCCACTGTGTCCAGCATTCTGCCCCACTGTGTCCAGCATTCTGCCCCACTGTGTCCAGCATTTCTGCCCCACTGTGTCCAGCATTCTGCCCCACTGTGTCCAGCATTCTGCCCCACTGTGTCCAGCATTTCTGCCCCACTGTGTCCAGTATTTCTGCCCCAATGTGTCCAGCATTTCTGCCCCACTGTGTCCAGCATTCTGCCCCACTGTGTCCAACATTCTGCCCCACTGTGTCCAGCAATCTGCCCCACTGTGTCCAGCATTTCTGCCCCACTGTGTCCAGCATTTCTGCCCCACTGTGTCCAGCATTCTGCCCCACTGTGTCCAGCATTCTGCCCCACTGTGTCCAGCATTTCTGCCCCACTGTGTCCAGTATTTCTGCCCCACTGTGTCCAGCATTTCTGCCCCACTGTGTCCAGCATTTCTGCCCCACTGTGTCCAGCATTTCTGCCCCACTGTGTGTCCAGCATTCTGCCCCACTGTGTCCAGCATTTCTGCCCCTGTGTGTCCAGCATTCTGCCCCACTGTGTGTCCAGCATTCTGCCCCACTGTCTCCAGCATTCTGCCCTTGTCACTGTCTCCAGCATTCTGCCCCTGTCACTGTCTCCAGCATTCTGCCCCACTGTCTCCAGCATTCTGCCCCACTGTCTCCAGCATTCTGCCCCACTGTCTCCAACATTCTGCCCCACTGTCTCCAACATTCTGCCCCACTATCTCCAACATTCTGCCCCACTGTCTCCAACATTCTGCCCCACTGTGTCCAGCATTCTGCCCCACTGTGTCCAGCATTTCTGCCCCACTGTGTCCAGCATTTCTGCCCCAATGTGTGTCCAGCATTCTGCCCCACTGTGTCCAGCATTTCTGCCCCTGTGTGTCCAGCATTCTGCCCCACTGTGTCCAGCATTTCTGCCCCTATGTGTCCAGCATTCGGCCCCACTGTGTCCAGCATTTCTGCCCCTGTGTGTCCAGCATTCTGCCCCACTGTGTCCAGCATTTTTGCCCCACTGTGTCCAGCATTCTGCCCCACTGTGTGTCCAGCATTTCTGCCCCTGTGTGTCAAGCATTCTGCCCCACTGTGTCCAGCATTCTGCCCCACTGTGTGTCCAGCATTCTGCCCCACTGTGTGTCCAGCATTCTGCCCCACTGTGTGTCCAGCATTCTGCCCCACTGTGTGTCCAGCATTCTGCCCCACTCTGTGTCCAGCATTTTGCCCCACTGTGTCCAGCATTCTGCCCCACTGTGTCCAGTATTCTGCCCCACTGTGTGTCCAGCATTCTGCCCCACTGTGTCCAGCATTTCTGCCCCACTGTGTCCAGCATTCTGCCCCACTGTGTGTCCAGCATTTCTGCCCCTGTGTGTCCAGCATTCTGCCCCACTGTGTGTCCAGCATTCTGCCCCACTGTGTGTCCAACATTCATGTCCCACTGTGTGTCCAGCATTCCTGCCCCACTGTGTGTCCAGCATTCTGCCCCACTGTGTCCAGCATTTCTGCCCCACTGTGTCCAGCATTTCTGCCCCACTGTGTCCAGCATTCTGCCCCACTGTGTCCAGCATTTCTGCCCCACTGTGTCCAGCATTTCTGCCCCACTGTGTCCAGCATTTCTGCCCCACTGTGTCCAGCATTTCTGCCCCACTGTGTCCAGCATTCTGCCCCACTGTGTCCAGCATTCTGCCCCACTGTGTCCAGCATTTCTGCCCCACTGTGTCCAGCATTTCTGCCCCACTGTGTCCAGCATTTCTGCCCCACTGTGTCCAGCATTCTGCCCCACTGTGTCCAGCATTCTGCCCCACTGTGTCCAGCATTTCTGCCCCTGTGTGTCCAGCATTTCTGCCCCACTGTGTCCAGCATTCTGCCCCACTGTGTCCAGCATTCTGCCCCACTGTGTCCAGCATTTCTGCCCCACTGTGTCCAGCATTCTGCCCCACTGTGTCCAGCATTCTGCCCCACTGTGTCCAGCATTTCTGCCCCACTGTGTCCAGTATTTCTGCCCCACTGTGTCCAGCATTTCTGCCCCACTGTGTCCAGCATTCTGCCCCACTGTGTCCAGCATTCTGCCCCACTGTGTCCAGCATTTCTGCCCCACTGTGTCCAGCATTTCTGCCCCACTGTGTCCAGCATTCTGCCCCACTGTGTCCAGCATTCTGCCCCACTGTGTCCAGCATTTCTGCCCCACTGTGTCCAGCATTTCTGCCCCACTGTGTCCAGCATTTCTGCCCCACTGTGTCCAGTATTTCTGCCCCACTGTGTCCAGCATTTCTGCCCCACTGTGTCCAGCATTTCTGCCCCACTGTGTCCAGCATTTCTGCCCCTGTGTGTCCAGCATTCTGCCCCCTGGGCCCCCCTGGATGCCGCTCTCAGAAAAAAAAAAAAACACGACTTCTTACCTGGCCATGCTCCAGCGCCGGGCGAAGATCCCCCCTGGCTCCACACAGATGCACTCGCCGGACCCCATACGCCAGTCACGGCTGTCATGCCCTGATGGCGGCCCTGTCTAAGGGAATTATGGAACCTGAAGCTGTGATTCTACAATCGCTTGAATTATAAAGAATAAATGAATAAAGTAAAAATCACAATCTCCTTTTAAACCCAACTACAGATTGAAACTTAATGCAGCTTCTTGACGTAATTCAGCTTATTGATGTAAGATCTACAATCTACGCCGAGCTGTTATAGCAACCCATCGGCGCCCGATGATCAGAGTGGCTGATGGACGCACAGAATGACATTCCCAATGCCGGAGCACTGTTAACGCAGCAGTCACTGATTGACAGTGGCATTTAACAGTCAGGGGCAGAGCACTGTGCCACCCATGGTTGTTGGTAGCAGATCCTAGCTGTGACACACATTCATTATCTTCTGGGTATAGTTCCAGCCTATGAGCCCACTCCATACACCCACTTCTGAATTACGCCATACATGTACTACAAATTTCAGAAAGGGTTTAAACTCAAAGAAAGTTTTTCAAGCAGAAGTTGCTTGGGGAAACTCATGTGTTTTTTTTCTGAAGCATCTTTTGTGTCATTTTTTGGTCATTTCCTGAGCATTTTTCCAGTTATTTTTGGCTGGTGACATTTTTTTGCAGCATGTTCCCAGGTTTTTGTGATGGTTTTCTAAAGTAGTTTTTTCCACTCCATTGAATAATGAAAAAGCTGCTAGTATTTAAAAAAAAAAAAAAAATGATGGCAAAATGCTTTAACCCCTCTGTGACCTTAGACGTACTATCCCGTCGAGGTGCCCTGGGCTTATCTGACCCTGGACGGGATAGTACGTCATAGCCGATCGGCCGCGCTCACGGGGGGAGCGCGGCCGATCGTGGCCGGGTGTCAGCTGCTTATCGCAGCTGACATCCGGCACTATGTGCCAGGAGCGGTCACGGACCGCCCCTGGCACATTAACCCCTGGCACACCGCGATCAAAGATGATCGCGATGTGCCGGCGGTGCAGGGAAGCACCGCGCAGGGAGGGGGCTCCCTGCGGGCTTCCCTGAGACCCCCGGAGCAACGCGATGTGATCGCGTTGCTGCGAGGGTCTCACCTCCCTCCCTGCTCCCTCCAGCCCTGGATCCAAGATGGCCGCGGATCCGGGTCCTGCAGGGAGGGAGGTGGCTTCACAGAGCCTGCTCAGAGCAGGCACTGTGAAGCCTGCAGCGCTGCATGTCAGATCAGTGATCTGACAGAGTGCTGTGCAAACTGTCAGATCACTGATCTGTGATGTCCCCCCCCCCGGGACAAAGTAAAAAAGTAAAAAAAAAAATTTCCAAATGTGTAAAAAAAATAAAAAAAAATATTCCAAAATAATGAAAAAAAAAAAATATTATTCCCATAAATACATTTCTTCATCTAAATAAAAAAAAAAAACCAATAAAAGTACACATATTTAGTATCGCTGCGTCCGTAACGACCCGACCTATAAAACTGTCCCACTAGTTAACCCCTTCAGTAAACAACGTAAGAAAAAAAAAAAAAAAACGAGGCAAAAAACAACGCTTTATTATCATACCGCCGAACAAAAAGTGGAATAACACGCGATCAAAAGGACAGATATAAATAACCATGGTACTGCTGAAAGCGTCATATTGTCCCGCAAAAAAAGAGCCGCCATACAGCATCATCAGCAAAAAAATAAAAAAGTTATAGTCCTGAGAATAAAGCGATGCAAAAATAATTATTTTTTCTGTAAAATAGTTTTTATTGTATAAAAGCGCCAAACCATAAAAAAATGATATAAATGAGGTATCGCTGTAATCGTACTGACCCGAAGAATAAAACTGATTTATCAATTTTACCAAACGCGGAACGGTATAAACGTCTCCCCCAATAGAAATTCATGAATAGCTGGCTTTTGGTCATTCTTCCTCACAAAAATCGGAATAAAAAGCGATCAAAAAATGTCACGTGCCCAAAAATGTTTTCAATAAAAACGTCAACTCGTCCCGCAAAAAACAAGACCTCACATGACTCTGTGGACCAAAATATGGAAAAATTATAGCTCTCAAAATGTGGTATTGCAAAAAATATTTTTTGCAATAAAAAGGGTCTTTCAGTGTGTGACGGCTGCCAATCATAAAAATCCGCTAATAAACTCGCTATAAAAGTAAATCAAACCCCCCTTCATCACCCCCTTAGTTAGGGAAAAATAAAAAAAAATGTATTTATTTCCATTTTCCCATTAGGGTTAGGGCTAGGGTTAGGGCTAGGGCTAGGGTTAGGGCTAGGGTTAGGGCTAGGGTTAGGGCTAGGGCTAGGGTTAGGGTTAGGGCTAGGGCTAGGGTTAGGGTTAGGGCTAGGGTTAGGGCTAGGGTTAGGGCTAGGGTTAGAGCTAGGGTTAGGGCTAGGGTTAGGGTTAGGGCTAGGGTTAGGGCTAGGGTTAGGGCTAGGGTTAGATTACATTTACAGTTGGGAATAGGGTTGGGATTAGGGTTAGGGGTGTGTCAGGGTTAGAGGTGTGGTTAGGGTTACCGTTGGAATTAGGGTTAGGGGTGTGTTTAGATTAGGGTTTCAGTTATAATTGGGGGGTTTCCACTGTTTCGGCACATCAGGGGCTCTCCAAACACGACATGGCGTCCGATCTCAATTCCAGCCAATTCTGCGTTGAAAAAGTAAAACAGTGCTCCTTCCCTTCCGAGCTCTCCTGTGTGCCCAAACAGGGGTTTACCCCAACATATGGGGTATCAGCGTACTCAGGACAAATTGGACAACAACTTTTGTGGACCAATTTCTCCTGTTACCCTTGGGAAAATACAAAACTGGGGGCTGAAAAATAATTTTTGTGGGAAAACAAAAAGATTTTTTATTTTCACGGCTCTGCGTTATAAACTGTAGTGAAACACTTGGGGGTTCAAAGTTCTCACAACACATCTAGATAAGTTCATTGAGGGGTCTAGTTTCCAATATGGGGTCACTTGTGGGGGGTTTCTACTGTTTAGGTACATTAGGGGCTCTGCAAACGCAATGTGACGCCTGCAGACCAATCCATCTAAGTCTGCATTCCAAATGATGCTCCTTCCCTTCCGAGCCCTCCCATGCGCCCAAACGGTGGTTCCCCCCCACATATCGGGTATCAGCGTACTCAGGACAAATTGGACAACAACATTTAGGGTCCAATTTCTCCTGCTAACCTTGGAAAAATACAAAACTGGGGGCTAAAATATAATTTTTGTGGAAAAAAAAATATTTTTTATTTGCATGGCTCTGCGTTATAAACTGTAGTGAAATACTTGGGGGTTCAAAGCTCTCAACACATCAAGATGAGTTCCTTAGGGGGTCTACTTTCCAAAATGGTGTCACTTGTGGGGGGTTTCTACTGTTTAGGTACATTAGGGGCTCTGCAAACGCAATGTGACGCCTGCAGACCATTCCATCTAAGTCTGCATTCCAAATGGCGCTCCTTCCCTTCCGAACCCTCCCATGCGCCCAAACGGTGGTTCCCCCCCACATATGGGGTATCAGCGTACTCAGGACAAATTGGACAACAACTTTTGGGGTCCAATTTCTCCTGTTACCCTAGGGAAAATACAAAACTGGGGGCTAAAAAATAATTTTTGTGGGAAAAAAATTTTGTTTTATTTTTATGGCTCTGCATTATAAACTTCTGTGAAGCCCTTGGTGGGTCAAAGTGCTCACCACACATCCAGATAAGTTCCTTAGGGGGTCTACTTTCCAAAATGGTGTCACTTGTGGGGGATTTCAATGTTTAGGCACATCAGTGGCTCTCCAAACGCAACATGGCGTCCCATCTCAATTCCTGTCAATTTTGCATTGAAAAGTCAAACGGCGCTCCTTCCCTTCCGAGCTCTCCCATGCGCCCAAACAGTGGTTTACTGCCACATATGGGGTATCGGCGTACTCGGGACAAATTGGACAACAACTTTTGAGGTCCAATTTCTTCTCTTACCCTTGGAAAAATAAAAAATTGGGGGCAAAAATATAATTTTTGTGAAAAAATATGATTTTTTATTTTTATGGTTCTGCATTATAAACTTCTGTGAAGCACTTGGTGGGTCAAAGTGCTCACCACACCTCTAGATAAGTTCCTTAGGGGGTCTACTTTCCAAAATGGTGTCACTTGTGGGGGGTTTCAATGTTTAGGCACATCAGTGGCTCTCCAAACGCAACATGGCGTCCCATCTCAATTTCTGTCAATTTTGCATTGAAAAGTCAAACTGCGCTCCTTCCCTTCCGAGCTCTCCCATGCGCCCAAACAGTGGTTTACTGCCACATATGGGGTATCAGCGTACTCAGGACAAATTGGACAACAACTTTTGAGGTCCAATTTCTTCTCTTACCCTTGGAAAAATAAAAAATTGGGGGCAAAAATATAATTTTTGTGAAAAAATATGATTTTTTATTTTTACGGTTCTGCATTATAAACTTCTGTGAAGCACTTGGTGGGTCAAAGTGCTCACCACACATCCAGATAAGTTCCTTAGGGGGTCTACTTTCCAAAATGGTGTCACTTGTGGGGGGTTTCAATGTTTAGGCACATCAGTGGCTCTCCAAACGCAACATGGCGTCCCATCTCAATTCCTGTCAATTTTGCATTGAAAAGTCAAATAGCGCTCCTTCCCTTCCGAGCTCTCCCATGCGCCCAAACAGTGGTTTACTGCCACATATGGGGTATCAGCATACTCAGGACAAATTGGACAACAACTTTTTGGGTCCAATTTCTCCTGTTACCCTTGGTAAAATAAAACAAATTGGAGCTGAAGTAAATTTTTTGTGTAAAAAAGTTAAATGTTCATTTTTATTTAAACATTCCAAAAATTCCTATTAAACACCTGAAGGATTAATAAACTTCTTGAATGTGGTTTTGAGCACCTTGAGGGGTGCAGTTTTTAGAATGGTGTCACACTTGAGTATTTTCTATCATATAGACCCCTCAAAATAACTTCAAATGAGACGTGGTCCCTAAAAAAAAATGGTGTTGTAAAAATGAGAAATTGCTGGTCAACTTTTAACCCTTATAACTCCCTAACAAAAAAAAAAATTGGTTCCAAAATTATGCTGATGTAAAGGAGACATGTGGGAAATGTTACTTATTAAGTATTTTGTGTGACATATCTCTGTGATTTAATTGCATAAAAATTCAAAGTTTGAAAATTGCGAAATTTTCAAAATTTTCGCCAAATTTCCGCTTTTTTCACAAATAAACGCAGGTACTATCAAAGAAATTTTACCACTATCATGAAGTACAATATGTCACGAGAAAACAATGTCAGAATCACCAGGATCCGTTGAAGCGTTTCGGAGTTATAACCTCATAAAGGGACAGTGGTCAGAATTGTAAAAATTGGCCTGGTCATTGACGTGCAAACCACCCTTGGGGGTAAAGGGGTTAAAAGACATCCAGGATTACTCCAGGCATCTTCTGAGCTTTCTCATTGAGTTGTATTGTAAAGTAAGAAGACTCCTCTAAGCAATAAAATCCTGAAGACGAGAGATTTCACTTCCTTTATCCGTGTTGCGCTTTTAGAAATCTGAAGTGGTTAAAAGGTGTTCAAAAACTTGAACATGTTCACAGCAAGTCACTTTCACACAGAAATAGTTAATTATTTGTGGCGTTTTCTGCACACATTGCTTTATTAGCAGAAATGCTTCAAGAATTGACTTGCTCCTATTTCCTGATGGAAAAAAGCAGTATGTGAGCTAACGGTATGTTGTTCAAATAGTATTTGAAGCATTTTTCATGGATTTCTGATTAATGCTTTTGGGGGGTATATATTCATGCCCTATTTTTTGCTATTTCATATGAAACTATGAAAACTGTCAGCTTCTGTACAAAATAAAAGGGACATGGTATTAGAGTATATAGTATGGCATTATAGCATTGGACCACCTTTATGCTATATTATTACAGGAATGATCCATAACCAGAGCAGTGGTGTACACATAATAGACTAATCAATGGGCCCCCCATTATAGGGCCTGGTTTTGCCACCCAAGACAATTGGGCATGTACTTATTTGCCATAATCATCCAATCCCTTTTTCATAGATTTTCTGTCAATTTTCCTGCTCTTCATTTGTGAATAATGCAGTTCATGTGAAGGGTAGAGCTGCATTGTCTGTTTCTTTTGTACACATACATTTGCATCCACATACATGAGCCCTGAAGGTCTAGTTATAGATACAGTTGTCGTCCACCAGTAGACGCACAATATCTTCTGTCTATATTACTATTTATGTTCCAAAGTTGAGTTACTCATTTATACCCAGAGGCTCAAAAAGAATGAATTTGCAAAATGTTATTCTGTAGGTATTCCCAAAACCTAAGTGAATATTGCAACTGTTTACCACAATGGAGTATAAACGCGGCCATAAAAATCACACAGCAAATAGAAAAAAATAAAATGTTTTACGCATATGTAGTTAGAGTTTCATTTTGACATATGTTAAATGGCATTTATATTCCCCCCTGAAGACACTGCTGTTTCTCTAATTAGTTCCTATACTTTATTTGAGTTCAGCTTTCCTCTTTTTTTTATGGCTTGCAAAAGTACAGTCTTTGTAGACATAATAAAAACACAATTTAAGTCATTCTATTTGTGCAAGATAGGCGAATCAGTAATAGTAACCCGTTCTGTTTTGTACAACTTTATAAAGAATTAATGAACCGGGCTTAAGGGGTTAAACCGAAAACCACATTTTTCCTTCCCAGATTGTTCCATTTAATGGAAAATGAGCATAAGTTCCTGTCTGGAAGCGCTATGTGTAGTGTAAACTGCAGTCAGATGGAGAAATAGCCTAATCAGGCATGGGAACCAGGCTTTAATTAGACTGCCTGAAAAACAAAACAGAAGAGCAAATTAAATGTTTAGCCATCTCTTGTGATTCCTGTTTCTAATTTTGTAGAGGAAATTAAATCAAGCATACATCAAAACCTCAGTTTAAACTCCATAAGCTTATGTGAGAAAAGTAGAAAAACAACATTCAATTTTTCAGGCACGGGCACTCAATCTGTTGTCTATTCATGATACACATTTTTCAATAGTGGAGATAAATTAAAGAAGTTTGTGTTTTTAAAATGAGCACTGAGTTCCTACTAAAAGCAAATTATTTAGTGCATTACTCAAAAGTTTCCAGTGTTTAGATGAAGATGCCTCTCATGGCACAGTCTGGATAATGTGTTGCTATAGCGTCAGCTATTGGCGTCCTCGATGATTAAAGATGGCAGATGTCTGCAGCTCTGTACGCCACATGAACACTACTAGTGCTATTCTTAAATACTATTAATAAAGGTTGGAAGAGAGGATTTCGAGCAGTAATTCTTTACATTAGTGAACATATCCAAAGTCAAAATGGCATTAACAGGCGGAATTCAAATTTGATGGAATTGCCGCTTTTCAGATGTCCAACATTTGTGGTCTGAGCAGAGGTGTAGCTAGGGGTTCAGCTCAGGGGGGGGGCAAAACATGTGAGTGGGCCTCTAACAGGAGGACATATCATTGGTGCAACCTGCGTGGCCGCACATGGAGGCAAGAGCTAAGGGGGCCCATTTTTACCTGTAAATAAGGAGCAATATTGTATTTTTAGGAGCTCTTGGGCTGCAAAGGGCCCATATATTGTTTTTATTTCAAAAACCTGACCTGCACATCCAAACATAGACTCAGTGTGAACAGGTGCTGAACCTAGAGTCGCCATCTTGTATATAGTTAAGTAAATAAGGCAGCACACTGCAGCGCTAGAACATACAAACTTGAAAACGAAATTTGAACTGCATTACTGCACTAGAAATATGAAATATTAGAGCTTTTAGCGCATAAAAATGGCCAATTTTATGTGTACCTGGTAGCCCCGTTACGGCATCTCTCTTATACCAGGTCCTAAACTTGCCTTACCTCGCTGAGAATAAACGTCTCCATCTGAATGGGTACATGTGAAAACCTCTCCCTAGACTAAAATTCTCTCTCTCTGTGGAGGGGTATTGGACCTGCTGTAATTAAAACACCCGAAGCTAGGAGGCGGAGTGCACGATCAGAAGGCTAGAGAATACATTTCAAAAACCTGACCGGCACATCCAAACATAGACTCAGTGTGAACAGGTGCTGAACCTAGAGTCGCCAACTCGTATATAGTTAAGTAAATAAGGCAGCACACTGTAGCGCTAGAACATACAAACTTGAAAACGAAATTTGAAATGCATTACTGCACTAGAAATATGAAAAATGAGAGCTTTATTGTTTTTACACTTGGACCTTTTTCTGTGTCCGCTTGTGGCCCTTAATCAGGTAACCATGATTATAACTACGGTGAGTATAGGGGAACCTCAGCAGATGACCACACTGTTATTGAAAATAATCTCTATGCCCAGACCAGCACTGATATTACCGCCATATGGTGACATATATTGGTAGATACCAATCCTGCAGACCATATAAGAGATCACAGTACAGATATAGATGGTGACTTACCGCTGATGTTTTTTCTGGTGACGTCATTCACTTTTCCCTTCTTTTCCATCTGGCCCAGACCGACATGCCAACTTCTCTAACCAGGACTCGGCTGCAGATATTACAACAATGACACATCTGACTTCTCACATCTCCAGCACCATCCCCATCTGTTCCCAACCTGCACAATTGCCTCATCCTGTTGATTCCAATACTGAGCCTCTGCTACCATGTGTGTCCCTATTTCGGCACCTACTGTGTGGTACAATAACAGCTCCTCTTAGTGCCACACATAGTAATAATGCTGATTCTGTGCTCTCTAGAAGGTAAATTTGCCCCTAAAAAATACTAATTTCCTGTGCATGTGCCCTCCACATTTTGTCCCTAGAAAGTAATAATACTCCATGTGCAACTTTGATGGTGACAATACTGAGTGCCCCTCTTTATAATAATGTTTAAGTGCCCACTTAACATTTAATAATGTTCCCCATGTACAAATCCCCTATACACAGTATGGTGGGCCCACAGATCCCCTATACACCGTATGGTGATCCTATAGCTCCCCTATACACTGTATAATGCTGACAGAGCTCCACTATACACAGTATAATGAGACAACTGCTCCCCTATACACAGTGTAATGCCCCCACAGCTTTCTTATACACAGTATGATGGGTCCACAGCCCTCCTATAAACAGTATCATAGACTCACAACTGCCCTATTTCACAGTATAATGCCCCCACAGCTGTCTTATTACACAGTATGGTGGGCCCACAGCCCCCCATACACCATATAATTATCCCAAAGGTCCCCTCCACATAGTATGATATGCCCACAGCTTCCCCATACACAGTATAATGCTGACAGAGCTCCACTATGCACAGTATAATTCCCCCACAGCTTCCTTATACACACTATGATTGGCCCACAGCTCCCCTACATATAGTACATATAGTATGATATCCCCCAGTTACTCTATACATAGAATTATGTCCCCACTGCTGTCCCAAACACAGGAGAATGATTCCCACAGTAGTCCTCACACTTTATATTATGCCTCACACAGTATATTTGCCCCCATAGTAGCCTTGACAATGCTTATTGGTCCTCACAGTAGCCCCCATAATGTATAATGTCCCTCACACTTCATAATAGCTGCCACAGTAGTCCCCGCACATTATGAGAGCCATGCACAGTAGTTAACACTGTATATATATAATGGCCCTCTCATTAGCTCCCACACTGCATAATGGCCATCACTGTAGTCCCCACACTTTATGGTGGCCCACTACAGTGGTCCCCACACTGTATTTGGGCTCCCACGTTGTATGATGGCACCCAAACTGTATAGTGACCCTCTCGTTAGCTCACATTCTGACATTCTGTGCATGTGCTGGGGACTCACCCAATGCATCCCATGTTGTTTTGTAAACAACAGGCTTAAAACAACCTGTGGTCTACAAAATGGAGAACAATAGGGCAGGAAGATCGTGTCTCCCTGGTATGGTATGATACCCCTTCCATATCAATATGATCACTTGCACAGTGCTCCTTGGGATGTTTAAAGTTTTGAAAATCACTTTGTATCCAAATCCGGCTTTAAACTTCTCCACAACAGTATCATGGACCTGGCTGTTGTGTTCCTTGGTCTTCATGATGCTCCCTGTGCTTCAAACAGAACCCTGAGGCTATCACAGAGCAGGGGCATTTATACAGAGACTTGATTACACACAGGCGGATTATATTTATCATCATTAGGCATTTAGGACAACATTGGATCATTCAGAGATCCACAATAAAACTTCTGGACTGAGCTTGCTGCACTGAAAGTAAAGGGGCTGAATAATATCGCACGCCCCACTTTTCAGTTTTTGAATTTCCACAAAAATTTAAAATAATCAATAAACTTTGTTCAACTTTACAATTGTGCTCCACTTGTTGTTGAATCTTCACCAAAAATTTACATTTGGTATCTTTATTTTTGAAGCATGATATGTGGGAAAAGGTTGAAAAGTTCCAGAGGGCCGAATACTTCCGCAAGGCATTGTATGTGCCTATATATCAGCTAGGCATTAGTGATGAGTGAGTGTGCTCGTTACTTGAGATTTCCAGAACATGCTCGGGTGTTCTCCGAGTATTTGGGCATGCTCGGAGATTTAGTTTGTGTCGCCGCAGCTGCATGATTTGCGGCTGCTAGACAGCCTAAATACATGCAGGGATTGACTGTTAGGGAATCCCCACATGAATTCAGGCTGTCTAGCAGCCACAAAGCATGCAGCTGCGGCGACACAAACTAAATCTCTAAGCAAACCCAAATACCCGGAGAACACCTGAGAATGCTTGGGCATACTCGCCCATCACTACTAGGCATGTATGAGTTTTCCATATGGAGAGTTATGTAAATTTGATTATACAAATTCTGTGTTGGCACATCCAGCCCAAAAATGATTGGGCATTGAGGTTCAACATGTCGATTCCTTCTTTGGTATGACATCTTTATGTAGAAATCGTGCAATTCTGCCAACACCACCAATATTTTAATGTGTATGGTCACCATAAGCTGCTCTGGCCACTACTTATTTACTGCTGTGTTCAAAGTACCATGGCGGTAGAGAAAGACAAGGACCGCACATCCAAAACTCATACACTGATCAAATGACTCTAAGAAAAGATTTACAAAACAGAGCCTGAGGTTCTTAGCTTAACATTCTGATTAGACTGTATGAAGCCCACTGCCATGTCACGGCGAACCTCTCAGTGGTTCCCTAACTTTTTCATAGCCTTAAAGGTGCAGCAGGGACGACATGGTGTCTCACAGTAATCATGCTGCAAGTCTAAGTCCCCATGACACCAGACCGCACCACCCCAAAGGCACAACACCAAAGCAACAATGGCTGCCACATAGTACCAACATCAAGTGAAAGAAGCTGAAAAACTCATCTTCCACAAGCTCTTAGACTGTGAACTCAGAGCAAAAACAGGCAGAACCCCTGTTATAGTCTCTTGCTAATTAAAATCGCCTATGTCAATTGGGAAAATTGCTGGTTCAAGAAAAAAAAGGAGGAGACAGACCATGCAATCTACTATATAATTGTCTAAGGTCCACTTCTGTCTTTCTGTCTGTCTGTCTGTATGTAACGGAAATCCCAAGTCGCTGATTGGTCACGGCAAAACAGCCACGACCAATCAGCGACGGGCACAGTCCGGCGGCAAAATGGCCGCTCCTTACTCCTCACAATCATAGCCCGCTCCATACTCCCCCTTGTCAGCTCTCACACAGGGTTAATGGTAGCAATAGTGGACCGTGTTATGTGCGGTGTAATGCACTCCGTTAATGCTGCTATTAACCCTGTGTGACCAACTTCTTACTATTGATGCTGCCTATGCAGCGCTATATAAATAAAAATTATTATTATTATTAATATTTAATAGTAAAAAGATCTAATGTTAAAAATAATAAAAAAAATAAAAAATAGTTATATACTCACTGTCCGTCGGCCCCTCGGATGCAGAACAGGCCTTTCCTGCTCCTCGCGACGCTCCGGTGACCACTCCATGCATTGCGATCTCGCGAGATGATGACGTAATGCACTCTTGGGACCGAACCATGCGAGGAGCATCGGTAAACGCTTTGCCTGGATCCGGGGGCCAACGGAAGGTGAGTATATAACAAATTTTTTTTTATTTCTTTTTTTTAACAGGGATATGATGCCCACATTGCTATATACTACATGGGCTGTGCAATATACTACATGGGCTGTGCAATATGCTACGTGGGCTGTGCAATATACTATGTGGCAGTGCAATATACTACATGGCTGTGCAATATCCTACGTGGCTGTGCTATATACTATGTGGGCTGTGCTATACAACGTGGGCTGTGCTATATACTACGTAGGCTGTGCTATATACTGCGTGGGCTGTGTTATACACTACGTGGGCTGTTATATACTACGTGGGCTGTGTTATACACTACGTGAGCTGTGTTATATACTACGTAGCCTGTGTTATATACTGCGTGCGTGGGCTGTTATATACTATGTGGCTGTGCTATATACTCCGTGGGCTGTGCTATATACTCCATGGGCTGTGCTATATACTACGTGGCTGTGCAATATACTACATGGCTGTGCAATATACTACGTGGCTGTGCTATGTACTACGTGACTGTTCTATTTACTACGTGGGCTGTTATATACTACGTGGCTGTGCTATATACTACATGGCCAGCCACGAACAATCAGCGACAGGCGCAGTCCGGAATTGGCGCAGGATTTGAACTACGCTTCGCTAATTGGTCGCAGTTGGCTGAATCCTGTGTATTCAATGTATTATTCTAAAATCTTCATAAACTACATACATATTCTAGAATACCCGGGCATTAGAATCGGGCTACCATCTAGTATACTATAATGTCAGAGAAAGACATGAATCGCACAGCCAACAATCATTTATGCTAGGCAAAAACTTACAAAGCAGAATATAAGTGCCTTAGTTTAACATTCTGATCAGACTGTATGAAGCCCACTGTGATGTTCTGACAAACCTCTCAATGGGTTCCTAACTTTTTCCTCGCCTTAAAGGTGCGGTGCCATACACCAACTACCACCACAGCAATAGTGCACCACCATGGCAGATGACCTGGTGCCTCGCCGCATCCATGCTACAAGGCTGATTCCCAATTATTTCAGTACACACCACTCCACATGCACAGCAATACAGCAATAATGGAGACAACAAAGCACCAACAAGTGAAAGGAGCTAAAAAATTCTCATTCCACAAGATTTCAGATTGTGAACTGGGTGTCAAAGGACCTGGGTTCTAAGGGGTAACCCCAGTCAGAGACCTCTTTTACAACCAAATCTGATCTTATGCTTTGCACTGATGAGGGACATCACTCCAAAACACATGTCTTCAAATTGAGATTCTGGTTTGGCTTCTATCCTACATCACATGGCACAGCTAGTTATAGGGTCAATATTGAATTTTAAGATTGCTACTTATTAGGTGGTGCTAGAGTTCAAGTCCTCTTCCTATCTGAAGAGACAATTTGCATAGTCAAAGGACTGGGCATATGGAAATAGATAGAGTCCCTATTGTAGATCTATGAACATAAAAGAATTGGCTTGCTTTCCTCCAAAATATACAGACATTTTAAGATGTTTAGCGGAAAAATCTTAAATGAGTGCAAAAAACACAAGATGTACACCAGTCCATCCTATCAATGTCAGGTTAATACTAGGAAGAGAACCTCTTGAACTCAACTGATCAAATTTTGCTGACAAATCTAGATGTTCATTTACAAGTTCATTTCATAGTCGTAATCAATATACATTTGGCTGTTTTGTTAGTGGAGCTTTGAGAAATTATTAGAGAACTCATTATGGACCTAATTTCATTTTTTCTATAGTGAAATTGAAAATATTTGCACAGTAATTACTGCTGTGTCATTTTTTACATTGTTATAATGACTTGAATCAATACCTAATATAAGGATTTTTATAGATTTTTAAAACCCTACTCTCAAAAAGAAATTATTTATAAAAGATTATACATTTAGCCCAAAAATGCAGAATGGAAAATATTAAAGAATACAAATAGATAAAAAATGTGAAATGTAAATTAAAAAAACTATAAAATGGATAATAATACGGGGAAAGACCACCAGGGATAGCATGCTATGTGGCTAGATTCCTAACAGCTATTAAAAATATTTCTCTCGGAAATGCCGGGATCCAAGAGATATCGTTTGTCAAGGTAGAGAGTGACATATCAAGCATGCCGATATGAGGAGACTTTTAAGCTGCAATGCTCCTAAAACTCTAGTGCCACTTATGGAAAGTAGCAATCCTAGAAGACAATGACGATCCTTTAACGAGCTTTGTCACATGACTTAGGAAAAAAGCCAAAACCAGAATCTCAATTTGCAGACACTGTGTTTCCGGGTACTGACCCTCATCAGTTCAAAGTGTGAGATCTGGTTTGCACCATCACATTATGGGTATCAGGTTTGAGCATTCCTACATGAACAGTTTCCTGGAAAGTGGATTGGTCATTGTGGGCCAGTTGAATGACCACTAAGGTCTCCTGATCTGACGCCCTTAGACTTTTATCAGTGTGTCAAGAGTGGGAGAAGAGGGTTGCATTAGCAATCCAACACAATGGGCAGCACTTTGAACACATTTTATAAGTGGTCATGAACTTGTAAATAACTCATGAAAGAATAAAGTTACATTATAACAAAGCATACCATTGTGAAATTTTCAAGAAGTTTGATGCCTCTTCCCATTGAAAAAAAATAAAGTTGGATCCAAAATGGGCAATTTCAGAATGGCCACCATGGTTTCCACCCATCTTGAAAAGTTTTTCCCGTCCCATATACTAATGTGCCACAAACAGAAAGTTGATATCACCAACCATTCCCATTTTATTTAGGTGTATCCATATAAACGGCCCACCCTGCATAATAGATGATCCCAAAGATGTCTGACAACTAAATTAGATAATGGAAACAAATATATAAATACACTCCTCCACATTGAATTTGCAATAAGACGGAAAAATTGTGGAATTCTGAAAATAAGAGGATAGATAGACATGTTAATTACATTCAAGTAATGAAGAAATTAAAACAAAATTTGCATAATATCTAAGTTTATTTAGTAATGAGTATGAAAGCTCCGTGCAGAAATACAGATACTTAAATGTCTTGCCGCTATCAATATGCTACTATTGGTTGTCTGAGGAATGTTCTGCCACGGTGAATGCACTTGGACATACAAATCATTAGGATCCGATGGTGGCAGCTCCCTTTGAAATTGCCGACCGATGACATCACAGATGTACAAATCAGAGACAAGTCCGGAGATGCTGCAGGCCATGGTAATAATAATAATAATAATAATAATCTTTTATTTTTATATAGCGCTAACACATTCCGCAGCGCTTTACAGTTTTGCACGTTTAGATCACTTTGGCTATTCACAGTATGACTAGGAATATGGCATCATATTGAAAAATAGCTTTCAGCTTGAAACAAAGCCATTAAGATGAGACTGAAGTGTAGATTAATTCAAGAGTTTTTACAAAAATATTGCCATAATCTTTTATCCAAGTGTTGGATTTTAGAGATCAGCGAAATTGTTGGAGCCATATGAAATTCAACTAGAATTTTAGAAAAAAAACATATTCTACTGAATTCAAATATTTCAGGATTTACTTAATAATGGAGAAAACTGGCAGCCAGACTGCTACCACTTTGCTGATTTATAGAGGGTCATGAAAGTAAAAGAAAACCTTACTGCTCATCTGTCACCGCTCACCCGTCCATCTGTGCAGACCCCCGTCCACTCCTCTACATATTATAAAATCAACCAAATATTCTTAAAGCAAATGAATGGAATATTCTTCAATGGGGTTACTTGACCTCAACCCGATTCAGCATGCCATTTAGTGAAAGTGGTTGTGTGGGAAAATAAAAGAGTTTCCCAATGGCTTTCAGGCATAAAATATAACAAACTAAGTAATACTTATCTCTTGGCACCTACATTGATTCAATAGAGGCTGCTCCATAGTCTGTGCTGACATAGGGAGAACCATGTGGCCTGTGATTTGCTGCATCATTCAAGTGACTTTACCAGTAAAGGTATCGTCACACTGAACGATATCGCTAGCGATCCATGACGTTGCAGCGTCCTGTCTAGCGATATCATTGAGTTTGACAGGCAGTAGCGATCAGGCCCCTGCTGTGCCATCGTTGGTCGGAGCAGAAAGTCCAGAACTTTATTTCGTCGCTGGACTCCCGCAGATATCGCTGAATCGGCGTGTGTGACGCCGATTCAGTGATGTCTTCACTGGTAACTAGGGTAAACATCGGGTTACTAAGTGCAGGGACGGGCTTAGTAACCCTATGTTTACCCTGGTTACCAGCGTAAACGTAAAAAAAAAAAAAACACTACATACTTACATTCCGGTGTCTGTCCCCCGGCGCTGTGGGACTCACATGTGATGGCTGACTATTGATGGAGCTTGATGAGAGACAATCCAGAAGCTGTACATCACAGATCAGCCAAGAAAAGAAAGATCAAATAACTGCCATTTGTCATTCATCTGTGTGCCATATATATGTGTTTTTATATTTTGTAGTTTAATTCTGTAAGTATATTTGATTTGCTGTACATAGACTTTGTAATCTTTGTTGTTCCTTGATTAAAAATATAGTACCGAAAATCATGTGTTTTTATAATAAAACATTAGGAGTAGAGTTGAGCGACTTTTACTTTTTTCGGATCGAGTCGGGTTTTGACTTTGTCAAAAGTCGGGTCGGGTGAAATCGGCAGATTATTTCGAAAAGTCAGGGGCCGACTGAAACACGAAACCCAATGCAAGTCAATGGGGAATCAAAGTCGGCAGTGAGTGGAGGACAGGAAAACACCTACAGTGCCCATTTTAATGGCAAAAACATAAATTCTTAGTACTTAAGCTTGTCAATCTTAACTTACTTTATAATAATAGTTAGGCATTGAAAACTGGGGGTCATTTGGGTAAAGTTGTGGAGGGTAGGGCTGGCTCAAGATTTTTGTGGGCCCAGGAAACGCAGAATACGTCACGGCGGTGGAGCAGGGAGAGGTAAGTATTTCAACTTTGTAAGTGCTGTAATCCAGAGCAAGCAGGGGGGGGGCACTCGTTGGCATTGGCACAATGCCCCTCATAGTATGGCGGTGTGTTTGACGGCGGGTGGTGCCTCCCACTGGCAGAGACACTTTTCTGTATTATGAGGGGCCCTGTGCCAGTGACGTCGCCAATGAGTATGCCCCCCACCTGATGAAGGAACCTGCACTTTCATCTGCATCTTCCTCTTTGCCCCCGTGTAAGGTGGTATAGTATGCGGGAAGGGGAGCCTGACTTTTAGCAGGGTCAGATTCTGGCTGTGTAGAGTGCAAAGGGAATGTAGTGGTCTGGGTCAATGTACCAGCAGACTCACATAGCAGTGGCTGGGCAATGGGCAGGATGAGGAGGAAACACAGATATAGGCCCAAATAATAAAGTAGGCTAAATGCAGTTCAAAATTGGTAACAGGATTTAACAGGTGGCATTGCTTTGTTCAGTGGAGGACAACTGTAATGAGTGGCAGACACAGTTAGTAGGCCCAAATAATAAAGTAGGCTAAATGCAGTTCAAAATTGGTAACAGGACTAAACAGTCGGCATTGTTTTTTCAGTGGAGGATAACTGTAATGAGTGGCAGACACCGTTAGTAGGCCCAAATAATAAAGTAGGCAAAATGCAGTTCAAAATTGGTAACAGGACTAAACAGTCGGCATTGCTTTGTTCAGTGGAGGACAACTGTAATGAGTGGCAGACACCGTTAGTAGGCCCAAATAATAAAGTAGGCTAAATGCAGTTCAAAATTGGTAACAGGACTAAACAGGCGGCATTGCTTTGTTCAGTGGAGGACAACTGTAATGAGTGGCAGACACAGTTAGTAGGCCCAAATAATAAAGTAGGCTAAATGCAGTTCAAAATTGGTAACAGGACTAAACAGGTGGCATAGCTAGGTAGAGGGGTGGGCTCCTCTTCTGAGCAGCAGACAGTAATTTTAGGCGCAAAGTATTAACTGGTCTAAGTGGAGGCCAGGGCCCCTGTATATTTTAGCTATCATCTATCATTTTAACAAATTTGTTTTGGCAGTGTAGGATTTAACAGCACAGACTACACAGTGGTGGACAAGATAGAGGTAAGTATTGCAAGTGGTAGAGCACTGTTCGAGCTGGGGGGAACACTCTCTCGTGGGCGGCGGTACTGGCACAGGGCCCCTCATATTACGACGGTGTGTCTGATGTTGGTTGTGCACCACCACCATCAGAGACACTTCATTGTACTATGAGGGACCCCATGCCAGTGCCGTCGCCCAAGAGTGGGCACACCAACCTGTCCAGGCAAACGGCACTCGCACGAATGCTTGCGCCAGGTGGTGACCACAGCCCTGTGGGGGGAGTCAGCCCAATTAGAGAGGTATAAAAATGGCCTAATGTGGACATTCAGCAGCTGCAAATGGAGGAATTGGAGAAGTCAGTAAGAGGAGGCCAAAAGCAAGACATTTTTCCGGCAAGCTACGTGTCAGCAGGGGAAGGTGGGGCAAAATAATTTAAAATGCATAACTGGTTCATTTTAATGAAGGTTAGATCATCAACATTCTGGGTAGCCAGACATGTTCTTTTTTCGGTCAGTATTGAACCAGCAGCACTGAAGACTTTTTCTGATAGCACACTAGCAGCTGGGCAAGCGAGCTTCTGTAATGCATATTCTGCCAATTCTGGCCAGGTGTCTATTTTAGATGCCCAGTAATCAAAGGGGAATGACCTGTGAGGGAGAACATCGGTAAGGGAGGAAAAGTAGTTCGTAACCATACTGGACAAATGCTGTCTCCTGTCACTTTGAATCGATGCAGCAGAACCTGTCGTGTCAGCGGTCATTGAGAAATCACTCCACAAACTGGTCATAAAACCCCTCTGTCCAATGCCACTTTGGATTTATGCACTTCTAACACCTCTGCCATGTTGCCCCCTACGGCTCGTGTGAGAACCATCGCCGCCGCTGTGTACTGGGAATTGCTGAAACAAACGGTCTACAAGAGTTGCTTGTGTGGTAGCCAATAATTGCTCAAGGTTCTCATGTGGCATGATATTTTGTAATTTTCCTTTATATCGTGGATCCAGGAGGCAGGCCAACCAGTAATCGTCATCGGTCATCATTTTGATAATGCGGAGGTACCTTTTTAGGATACGCAAAGCATACTCAGCCATTTGGGCCAATGTTCCAGGTGTCAATTCACTGCTTGTGCTGGGTTGAGGAGCACATTCTTGCAAATCAACATCAGTTGTGTCCCGAAAAAACCCAGCACCTGAACTTGCAATGCCACCAGTTTGATTTGCCCCCCTGAGAAGCATTCTCCTCCCATAAATATTCATCCCCATCATCCTCCTCCTCTTCGTCTGCCACCTCGTCCAGGAGAGTTCCCTGAGCAGACAATGGCTGAATGTCAGCAAGGCTTCCCTCCTCCTCAGCTGCAGATGCCAGCTCCTTAATGTGCGTCAAACTTTGCATCAGCAGACGCATTAGTGGGATGCTCATGCTTATGATGGTGTTGTCTGCACTTACCAGCCATGTGCATTCCTCAAAACAGTGAAGGACTTGACAGAGGTCTTGGAGCTTCGACCACTGCACACCAGACAACTCCATGTCTGCCATCCAACTGCCTGCCCGTGTATGTGTATCCTGCCACAAATTAATCACAGCACGCCTCTGATCGCACAGCCTCTGAACCATGTGCAGTGTGGAGTTCCACCTTGTTGCAACATTGATTATTAGGCAGTGCTGGGGAAGATTCAGCGATCGCTGATGGTTCAGCATGTGGCTGGAGTGTACGGGCGACCAGCGGATGTGCGAGCAAAGTCTTCGCTGTTGTGAATTCTGTGGCTGAATTCACTCCTGTGGTCACAAGTGGTACTGCAGCTTCTGAGCTTCCTCCCTCAGGTGTTCTGGTGAGCTCGTTAACTGCTTCATTACTTAACTCCGCCTGATGCTGCTATCCTTGCTCCTTGTCAATGTTTCAGTGTTGGATCTGAGCTTCTCCTGATTGTTCCTGTGACCTGCTGCTCTGTATAGCTAAGTGCTTTTTGCTTTTTTGTTGCTTTTTTTCTGTCCAGCTTGTCTTTTGTTTTGCTGGAAGCTCTGAGACGCAAAGGGTGTACCGCCGTGCCGTTAGTTCGGCACGGTGGGTTTTTTTTGCCCCCTTTGCGTGGTTTTGCTTTAGGGTTTTTTGTAGACTGCAAAGTTCGCTTTACTGTCCTCGCTCTGTCCTAGAATATCGGGCCCCACTTTGCTGAATCTATTTCATCCCTACGTTTTGTCTTTTCATCTTACTCACAGTCATTATATGTGGGGGGCTGCCTTTTCCTTTGGGGAATTTCTCTGGGGCAAGTCAGGCCTATTTTTCTATCTTCAGGCTAGCTAGTTTCTTAGGCTGTGCCGAGTTGCCTAGGTAGTTGTTAGGCGCAATCCACAGCCGCTTTTAGTTGTGTTTAGGATAGGATCAGGTGTGAAGTCTACAGAGTTTCCACGTCTCAGAGCTCGTTCTTGTATTTTTGGGTATTTGTCAGATCTCTGTGTGCGCTCTGATCGCTAAGCACACTGTGTTTCTGGATTGCCTTCATAACACCTGTCATTAGCAAACATAACAGTACAAGGAGCCTAACTAATGATTCTCAATAGAGGGAAAGAAAAAGTTCTGACATCATTTTTTTTTTTTTCTGCTCTGTGTTCACTTTTTTTTTTTTTTCCCCTAGACATTTGGGTGATTCTGGACACAGGTGTGGACATGGATATTCAGGGTCTGTGCTCTTCAATGGATAATCTCGTTATAAATGTACAAAAAATTCAAGATACTATTGATCAGAAATCTATGTTAGAACCAAGAATTCCTATTCCTGATTTGTTTTTTGGAGATAGAACTAAGTTTCTAAGTTTCAAAAATAATTGTAAGCTATTTCTGGCCTTGAAACCTCATTCTTCTGGTAATCCTATTCAACAGGTTTTGATTATTATTTCTTTTTTGCCCGGCGACCCTCAAGACTGGGCATTTTCTCTTGCGCCAGGAGACCCTGCATTGAGTAGTGTCGATGCGTTTTTCCTGGCGCTCGGATTGCTGTACGATGAGCCTAATTCAGTGGATCAGGCTGAGAAAAATTTGCTGGCTTTGTGCCAGGGTCAGGATGAGATAGAGGTATATTGTCAGAAATTTAGGAAATGGTCAGTACTCACTCAGTGGAATGAATCTGCGCTGGCAGCTTTGTTCAGAAAGGGTCTCTCTGAGGCTCTTAAGGATGTCATGGTGGGATTTCCTATGCCTGCTGGTTTGAATGAGTCTTTGTCTTTGGCCATTCAGATCGGTCGACGCTTGCGCGAGCGTAAATCTGTGCACCATTTGGCGGTACTGCCTGAGGTTAAACCTGAGCCTATGCAGTGCGATAGGACTATGACTAGAGTTGAACGGCAGGAATACAGACGGCTGAATGGTCTGTGTTTCTACTGTGGTGATTCCACTCATGCTATTTCTGATTGTCCTAAGCGCACTAAGCGGTCCGCTAGGTCTGCCGTCATTGGTACTGTACAGTCCAAATTCCTTCTGTCCATTACCTTGATATGCTCTTTGTCGTCGTTTTCTGTCATGGCGTTTGTGGATTCGGGCGCTGCCCTGAATCTGATGGATTTGGATTATGCTAAACGTTGTGGGTTTTTCTTGGAGCCTTTGCGGTGTCCTATTCCATTGAGAGGAATTGATGCTACACCTTTGGCCAAGAATAAACCTCAATACTGGGCCCAGCTGACCATGTGCATGGCTCCTGCACATCAGGAAGTTATTCGCTTTCTGGTGTTGCATAATCTGCATGATGTGGTCGTGTTGGGGTTGCCATGGCTACAAACCCATAATCCAGTATTGGATTGGAATTCCATGTCGGTATCCAGCTGGGGTTGTCAGGGGGTACATGGTGATGTTCCATTTTTGTCGATTTCGTCATCCACCCCTTCTGAGGTCCCAGAGTTCTTGTCTGATTATCAGGATGTATTTGAAGAGCCCAAGTCCGATGCTCTACCTCCGCATAGGGATTGTGATTGTGCTATCAATTTGATTCCTGGTAGTAAATTCCCTAAAGGTCGATTATTTAATTTATCCGTGCCCGAACACGCCGCTATGCGCAGTTATGTGAAGGAATCCCTGGAGAAGGGACATATTCGCCCATCGTCATCACCACTGGGAGCAGGGTTCTTCTTTGTAGCCAAGAAGGATGGTTCGCTGAGACCGTGTATTGATTACCGCCTTCTTAATAAGATCACTGTTAAATTTCAGTATCCCTTGCCATTGTTATTTGACTCGTTTGCTCGGATTAAGGGGGCTAGTTGGTTCACTAAGATAGATCTTCGTGGTGCGTATAATCTGGTGAGAATCAGGCAAGGAGATGAATGGAAAACTGCATTCAATACGCCCGAGGGTCATTTTGAGTATCTAGTGATGCCGTTCGGACTTGCCAATGCTCCATCTGTGTTTCAGTCTTTTATGCATGACATCTTCCGTGAGTATCTGGATAAATTCCTGATTGTTTACTTGGATGACATTTTGATCTTCTCAGATGATTGGGAGTCTCATGTGAAGCAGGTCAGATTGGTTTTTCAGGTCCTGCGTGCTAACTCTTTGTTTGTGAAGGGATCAAAGTGTCTCTTCGGTGTGCAGAAAGTTTCATTTTTCGGGTTCATCTTTACCCCTTCTACTATCGAGATGGATCCAGTTAAGGTCCAAGCCATCCAGGATTGGATTCAGCTGACATCTCTGAAAAGTCTGCAAAAGTTCCTGGGCTTTGCTAATTTTTATCGTCGCTTCATCTGTAATTTTTCTAGCATTGCCAAACCATTGACCGATTTGACCAAGAAGGGTGCTGATTTGGTTAATTGGTCTTCTGCTGCTGTGGAAGCTTTTCAGGAGTTGAAGCGTCGTTTTTGTTCTGCCCCTGTGTTGTGTCAGCCAGATGTTTCTCTTCCGTTCCAGGTCGAGGTTGATGCTTCTGAGATCGGAGCAGGGGCGGTTTTGTCACAGAGAGGTTCTGATTGCTCAGTGATGAAACCATGTGCTTTCTTTTCCAGGAAGTTTTCACCCGCTGAGCGTAATTATGATGTGGGCAATCGAGAGTTGCTGGCCATGAAGTGGGCATTCGAGGAGTGGCGTCATTGGCTTGAAGGAGCTAAGCATCGCGTGGTGGTATTGACTGATCATAAGAACTTGACTTATCTCGAGTCTGCCAAGTGCTTGAATCCTAGACAGGCCCGTTGGTCGTTATTTTTTGCCCGCTTCGACTTTGTGATTTAGTACCTTCCGGGCTCTAAAAATGTGAAGGCGGATGCTCTGTCTAGGAGTTTTGTGCCCGACTCTCCGGGTTTATATGAGCCAGCGGGTATCCTCAAGGAAGGAGTCATTGTGTCTGCCATCTCCCCTGATTTGCGGCGGGTGCTGCAAAAATTTCAGGCGAATAAACCCGATCGTTGTCCAGCAGAGAAACTGTTCGTCCCTGATAGGTGGACTAATAAACTTATCTCTGAACTTCATTGTTCGGTGTTGGCTGGTCATCCTGGAATCTTTGGTACCAGAGAGTTAGTGGCTAGATCCTTCTGGTGGCCATCTCTGTCACGGGATGTACGTACTTTTGTGCAGTCCTGTGGGATTTGTGCTAGGGCTAAGCCCTGCTGTTCTCGTGCCAGTGGGTTGCTTTTGCCCTTGCCGGTCCCAAAGAGGCCTTGGACACATATTTCGATGGATTTCATTTCTGACCTTCCCGTTTCTCAAAAGATGTCAGTCATTTGGGTGGTCTGTGATCGCTTTTCTAAAATGGTCCATCTGGTGCCCTTGGCTAAATTGCCTTCCTCCTCTGATTTGGTACCTTTGTTCTTTCAGCATGTGGTTCGGTTGCATGGCATTCCTGAGAATATTGTTTCTGACAGAGGTTCCCAGTTTGTTTCAAGGTTTTGGCGAGCCTTTTGTGGTAGGATGGGCATTGACCTATCCTTTTCCTCGGCTTTCCATCCTCAGACTAATGGCCAGACCGAACGAACCAATCAGACCTTGGAAACATATCTGAGATGTTTTGTTTCTGCAGACCAGGATGATTGGGTGTCCTTTTTGCCGTTGGCTGAGTTCGCCCTTAATAATCGGGCCAGCTTGGCTACCTTGGTTTCTCCATTTTTTTGCAATTCTGGGTTCCATCCTCGTTTCTCTTCAGGACAGGTTGAGTCTTCGGACTGTCCTGGTGTGGATTCTGTGGTGGATAGGTTGCAGCAGATCTGGACTCAGGTAGTGGACAATTTGATCTTGTCCCAGGAGAAAGCTCAACTTTTCGCTAATCGCAGACGCCGTGTGGGTCCCCGACTTCGTGTTGGGGATCTGGTTTGGTTATCTTCTCGTCATATTCCTATGAAGGTTTCCTCTCCTAAATTTAAACCTCGTTTTATTGGTCCGTATAGGATTTCTGAGGTTCTCAATCCTGTGTCTTTTCGTTTGACCCTCCCAGACTCCTTTTCCATACATAATGTATTCCATAGGTCGTTGTTGCGGAGATATGTGGCACCTATGGTTCCATCTGTTGAGCCTCCTGCCCCGGTTTTGGTGGAGGGGGAATTGGAGTATATTGTGGAGAAGATTTTGGATTCTCGTGTTTCTAGACGGAAACTCCAGTATCTGGTTAAATGGAAGGGTTATGCTCAGGAAGATAATTCCTGGGTTTTTGCCTCTGATGTTCATGCTTCCGATCTTGTTCGTGCCTTTCATGCGGCTCATCCTGGTCGGCCTGGGGGCTCTGGTGAGGGTTCGGTGACCCCTCCTCAAGAGGGGGGTACTGTTGTGAATTCTGTGGCTGAATACACTCCTGTGGTCACAAGTGGTACTGCAGCTTCTGAGCTTCCTCCCTCAGGTGTTCTGGTGAGCTCGTTAACTGCTTCATTACTTAACTCCGCCTGATGCTGCTATCCTTGCTCCTTGTCAATGTTTCAGTGTTGGATCTGAGCTTCTCCTGATTGTTCCTGTGACCTGCTGCTCTGTATAGCTAAGTGCTTTTTGCTTTTTTGTTGCTTTTTTTCTGTCCAGCTTGTCTTTTGTTTTTCTGGAAGCTCTGAGACGCAAAGGGTGTACCGCCGTGCCGTTAGTTCGGCACGGTGGGTTTTTTTTGCCCCCTTTGCATGGTTTTGCTTTAGGGTTTTTTGTAGACTGCAAAGTTCGCTTTACTGTCCTCGCTCTGTCCTAGAATATCGGGCCCCACTTTGCTGAATCTATTTCATCCCTACGTTTTGTCTTTTCATCTTACTCACAGTCATTATATGTGGGGGGCTGCCTTTTCCTTTGGGGAATTTCTCTGGGGCAAGTCAGGCCTATTTTTCTATCTTCAGGCTAGCTAGTTTCTTAGGCTGTGCCGAGTTGCCTAGGTAGTTGTTAGGCGCAATCCACAGCCGCTTTTAGTTGTGTTTAGGATAGGATCAGGTGTGAAGTCTACAGAGTTTCCACGTCTCAGAGCTCGTTCTTGTATTTTTGGGTATTTGTCAGATCTCTGTGTGCGCTCTGATCGCTAAGCACACTGTGTTTCTGGATTGCCTTCATAACACCTGTCATTAGCAAACATAACACTTCGCACCTTCATGAGCAGGGCTGGTAACCCCGGATAATTTTTTAGGAAGCACTGCACCACCAGGTTCAAGGTGTGAGCCAGGCAAGGAATGTGTTTCAGTTCTGAAAGGGCTATGGCAGCCATAAAATTCCTTCCGTAATCACTGAATACCTTGCCTGCCTCAAGATGTACACTGCCCAACCATGGCTGAGTTTGTTGCTGCAAGTACTCAACCAGTACTTCCGCGGTGTGTCTGTTGTCGCCCAAACACTTCATTTCTAACACAGCCTGCTGACGCTTACCACTAGCTGTTCCATAATGGGACACCTCGGGTTCAACACTGGCAGCTGCGGATGGAGTGGTCATGCGACTGCACTCTGTGGACGAGCTTTCGCTTCTGGAGGAGGAGGAGGGGTTGCGAACGCCTACAGCCAACTGTTTCCTAGACCGTGGGCTATGCAGAACTGTCCCACTATGGCTGTCCATTGTGGACCCTGCATCCACCACATTAACCCAGTGCGCCTTGATGGACACATAACGTCCCTGACCATGCCTACTGGTCCATGCATCTGTTGTGAGGTGCACCTTTCCACTGACTGATTGCCTTAGTGCGTGGACAATGAGGTCTTTATCATGCTGGTGGAGGGCTGGGATTGCTTTTCTCGCAAAGAAGTGCTGACTGGGTAGGTCATAGCGTGGTACTGCATAGGCCATCAGGGCTTTGAAAGCTTCGCTTACAACCAACCGGTAGGGCATCATCTCTAACAAAATTAGTATATTCAAATCCTGTGTACGCGGATGAGAGGATGAGTACTTTCTTTTCCTAACGAGAGTCTCTTGTAGGGTGAGCTGGACTGGAGAGCTGCATATGGTGGAACTAGCGGTGGTGGTAGTAGTGGACATGGCGGATTGAGAGAGGGTTGGTGATGGTATTCTCGATGTTGGCCTACATACCGTGTTTCCTACCAATAACCTTGTGATTCCCTGACTGCTTTGGCCTTGCGACGATACCTCCACATTTGCTGCTGGTGGTGTCCTAACCGGTGGCCTTACAGTGAGGAAAGCAATGTAGCATTGCTGACTACCTTCATTCTGAGCAGGTGCACCAACGGTACGAGACTTTTGGTAGTTAGTCCAGGCTTGCAAGTTGCTGCTGGTTAAATGTCTAAGCATGCACGCTATATTTAAATTTTGAAGATTCTCCCCTCTGCTAAAGGTCTTTGAGCATTTCTTACAGATAACTTTTGACTGATCATTCAGATCTTGGTTAAAAAATTGCCACACTACACTCTTCCTACTATGGAATACCTTTTCAGGCATTGCACGCTGTTCTACTTTCACTGGATGGCCACGCTGTCCTAAAACTGTTTTTGTTTTTGACAAACGTTTTTGGCCTGATACGGGCCTGCCAGATGACAGCTGTTGCGATGTAGATGGCTGCTGCGCATCATCCTCCTCCGCTTCTGAGCTACTGGCAGCGGCACCCTCTTTCCCCAATGGCTGTCAATCTGGGTCAACAACTGGGTCACCTCCTCTTCAATGTCATGTGCACCTTCCTCTGTGTCACCGTGTAAGGTGCTATAACGTTCAGGACGGGGCACCATAGTCTCAGCAGGGTCAGATTCTGGCTCAGTACACTGCCAGGGCAATGTAGTGCTCTGAGTCAATGAACAGCATAAAAATCTAGCTGTGGCTGTGCATCAGTGCACTCCATGTCCGATTCATCTTGTAATGGGCAGTTAGCAATTTCCCTTTCTAACCCAGGCACGGTATGTGTAAAGAGCTCCATGGAGTAACCTGTAGTGTCGCCTGACGCATCCTTCACTTTTGGTTTGGGTGAAGGACACAAGGAAACGTCTTGTTCCTGACTGGGAGAATCCACTGACGACTTGCTGCTTTTACATTTGGAACTTTCTGAAGAGGAGGCAAAAGAGCTAGAGGCTGAGTCAGCAAGGAAAGCCAAAACTTTTTCCTGCTGCTCCGGTTTTAAAAGCTGTTTTCCTACTCCCAGATAAGGGAGCCTTCGAGGCCTTGTGTAGCCAGACGATGATGCTGGCTCAACACCTCCAGCCTTAGGTGCTATTGTGCTTTTGCCATTACCACCAGATGCACCACCACCATCAGTACCAGCTGGCAACCACCGCCCATAGGCTCTTCCACCAGACTTCCTCATTTTTTTGAAAATCTAACCAAAAAAACAACTGTTATATGGTACTGTAAAACAAGGTAGAAGGTGTATATAAACTTGTTGAGAATTTAAATCTCCATTTTTTTGGGGGGGAGACTGAACAATAAATGAGACTCGGTGCAAAAAACAACACAATGTAAGTGGCTGAAAGTGGCTGGCTGATATACGACAAACTAACAGGACTGAAGTATATCCACTTTATGATAATTTGAATCTCACTTTTATTTTTGGGAGACTGAACCAAACCTCAGGCCCTGTGCATAAAACAACACAATGTAAGTGGCAGAAAGTGGCTGGCTGATATACGACAAACTAACAGGACTGAAGTATATCCACTTTGTGAGAATTAGAATCTCCCTTTTCTTTTTGGGAGACTGAACCAAAGCTCAGGTCCAGTGTATATAACAACGCAATCTAAGTAGCAGAAAGTGGCTGACTGACATACGAAAAACTAACAGGACTGCAGTGTATCCACTTTGTGAGAATTAGAATCTCCCTTTTCTTTTTGGGAGACTGAACCAAAACATAGGCCCAGTGCATATAACAAGACAATGTAAGTGGCAGAAAGTGGCTGGCTGATATACGACAAACTAACAGGACTGAAGTATATCCACTCTGTGAGAATTAGAATCTCCCTTTTTTGGGGGGGGGAGATTGAACCAAAACTCGGACCCAGTCTATATAACAACGCAATCTAAGTGGCAGAAAGTGGCTGGCTGACAT
Source organism: Ranitomeya imitator (assembly GCF_032444005.1). Taxonomy (NCBI): domain Eukaryota; kingdom Metazoa; phylum Chordata; class Amphibia; order Anura; family Dendrobatidae; genus Ranitomeya; species Ranitomeya imitator. The sequence goes on from NC_091284.1 coordinate 602,088,061, forward strand.
ACGACAAACTAACAGGATTCAAGTATATCCACTTTGTGAGAATTTGCATCTTCCCTTTTTTTGGGAGACTGAACCAAACCTCAGGCCCTGTGCATAAAACAACACAATGTAAGTGGCAGAAAGTGGCTGGCTGATATAGGACAAACTAACAGGACTGAAGTATATCCACTTTGTGAAAATTTGAATCTCACTTTTTTGGGGGGAGACTAAACCAAAACTCAGGCCCAGTGTATATAACAACGCAATCTAAGTGGCAGAAAGTGGCTGGCTGGCTGACATACGACAAACTAACAGGATTGAAATATATCCACTTTGTGAGAATTTGAATCTCCCTTTTTTTTGGGAGACTGAACCAAAACTCAGGCCCAGTGTATATAACAACACAATTTAAGTGGCAGAAAGTGGCTGGCTGATATACGACAAACTAACCGGACTGAAGTATACCGACTTTGTGAAAATTTGAATCTCCCTTTTTTTGGGGAGACTGCATCAAAACTCAGGCCCAGTGTATATAACAACGCAATCTAAGTGGCAGAAAGTGGCTGGCTGACATACGACAAACTAACAGGATTGAAGTATATCCACTTTGTGAGAATTTGAATCTTCCCTTTTTTTGGGGAGACTGAACCAAAACTCAGGCCCAGTGTATATAACAACACAATTTAAGTGGCAGAAAATGGCTGGCTTATATACGACAAACTAACAGGCCTGAAGTATATCCACTTTGTGAGAATTAGAATTTCCCTGACTGAACTGAATCTCCCTGACTGAACCAAAACTCAGGCCCAATGTATATAACAACGTAATCTAAGTGGCAGAAAATGGCTGGCTTATATACGACAAACTAACAGGACTGAAGTATATCCACTTTATGAGAATTAGAATTTCCCTGACTGAACTGAATCTCCCTGACTGAACCAAAACTCAGGCCCAATGTATATAACAACGTAATCTAAGTGGCAGAAAGTGGCTGGCTGACATACGACAAACTAACAGGACTGAAGTATATCCACTTTGTGAGAATTTGAATCTCCGTTTTTGGGGGAAGACTGAACCAAAACTCAGGCCCTGTGCATAAAACAACACAATGTAAGTAGCAGAAAGTGGCTGGCAGATATACCACAAACTAACAGGACTGAAGCATATCCACTTTGTGAGAATTAGAATCTCCCTTTTTTGGGGGGAGACTGAACCAAACTCAGGCCCAGTGTATATAACAACACAATGTAAGTGGCAGAAAGTGGCTGGAAGATATATGAAAAAATACAAGGGCTGTAGTACAATTTCAATCTCCCTACAATGATCTCAGGAAAAGTATGGCAGCAATAAAAAGGACTGCTGCACACAAAAGTGTGGACAAATAAACAAGATAACTGTGCAGAAAGGAGCAACATGATTTTTGCTTTTAAAAAAGCAGTTGGTTTGCACAGCAGCGTGCAAACAGCAATGCAGCTATCAGGGAGCGTTATAAGGCAGCCTAATAAGCTACAGAGCTGATGCACAAAAATATAGCCTCCACTGTCCCTGCAAAAAAATGGTGGTGTTGGACAGTGGAAATCGCTACAGCACAAGCAGTTTGGGGGTTAATCTTCCCTCCCTAACTATATCCCTTCTTCTGATGAAGCTGCAGCAACAGCTCCCTATGCTAAGATCGTCAGGAGCAAGATGGCGGCCGGCGTGCACGCCCCTTCATAGCCCCTGTTACGCCGCAGAAAGCAAGCCAATCACTGTCATGCCCTTCTCTAAGATGGTGGGGACCGAGACCTATGTCATCACGCTGCCCACACTCTGCGTCCTCCTTCATTGGCTGAAAAATGGCGCTGAAAGCGTCATATGAAACGCGACTTTTGCGTGCAGATCGCCGACCTCATGGCCGATCCCACACTAGGATCGGGTCAGGTTTCACGAAACCTGACTTTGCCGAAAGTCGGCGATTTTTTAGTTTGTCCGATCTGTTTCGCTCAACCCTAATTAGGAGTAATTTTCATCAAAAATTGAAAATATCTCGAAATCCTAATAGCCAAAAAAGGAGTTCATATTCGTAATCAGCAGCCAAAATTGACTTAAAATATGTTTTAAAACCTTTTGCCAGTGTAATAGCAGTGGGCGGAACTGAGCGTTGATCACTGCTGTTAATCATTTAGATGCCACTGACTGTCTTTGTTTCCAAATGGGAGAAGTTGACTAAATGTTTCATTGTATATCTATGTGTGCCACACTAAGCATGGAGAACAGAAAGAAGAGAAGAGAACTGTTAGATAACTTAAGAATCAAAATTGTTGAAAAATATCAACAATCACAAGGTTACAAATCCATCTCCATAGCTCTTGATGTTCCTTTGTCCACAGTGAGCAAGATAATCAAGAAGCTTACAACCCACGACACTGTAGCTAATCTCCCTGGACGAGGAGGGTGGAGAAAAATTCATCAAAGGTAGCAATGCAGGAAAGTCTGTATGGTGAATAAGCAGCCCCAATCAAATTCCAAAGAAATTAAAGCTGTGTCAGTGTGAACTATCTGTCGACATTTAAATAAATGAAATACAATGGCATGATACCCAGGAGGACTGCTGACACAGAGCTATAAAAAAGTTAGTCTGCAGTTTGCCAAAATGCATGTGAGTAAGCCATGCTCTTCTGGGAAAGCACCTTGTGGACAGATGAGAGCAAGACAGAGCTTTTTGATAAAGCACATTATTGTACTGTGTACCAAAAACAAAAAAGAAAATTATCTGGAGTATCAGTTGGTATGCATGCAAAATAGGAGCATCTTCACATTGACCATTCACCAGATTGTTGGAGGGGATGTGGCCAACGTCGAAGTTTGATTCATATTTTGTGGCATTGCCCTTATATTAGACCCTTATGGACGAATATATCGAACTCGATCAATAAAATTCATTCCACAGGCAAAACATTATCTCCACAACTGGCTTTACTGTCTCTGGACACCCAGACAATCTCACCATCCTTGGTTGCAATTATTATTCACATCCTGCTAATTACTAAAAACTCTATTGTTAATCATTGGAAGAGGTCACATCCCCCTTTGTTTCAGGATATTATAGATAAAATTCACACTCATAACTCTTACATACACAAGTTGGCCCTGATTGATAACAAATTTGAAAAATACTCCAGGAAATGGTCCAGATGGATAGAATTGTTTCCTCAAATTTAACACTAAGACTACTGGACTCGTGAACCCTGACAAGAACTAATCCAAGTAAGTAGTCAAAATGACTATACCAGTAGTCCTAGTGTTAATATTGTACTGTTTTTCACTTATTCAACATTGTGATTGTTATTTACAGAGAAATATATACAAGAACTTACAGGTCCTTCATGTTCCCTTCTTTCCCCTTTATGCCCCTTTTACCCTTTCCCGACCCTCTTCCCCCTATTATAAATGTTTAAAATGTTCAATAAAAAGTTTGGAAAAAAATAAAAAAATAAATAAAAAATACCCTGCTGTAAGTAAATAAGTAAAAGCAATAGTTCATAATAGCTATGCACAATTTACTTATTTAGTTACAGCAGGCTATTTGTTCATTTTGAATCTGAAAATGGAGTGAGGCCTGCAAAGAAAAGAACACTATACCTACGGTCAAATATGGTACACATTAAAGATGTTTTGCTGTTATCTTGCTGCCCACCGCATTGGGTGCCTTTACTGTGTGCAAGGCATCATGAAATCTGAAGATTACCAAACTATTTTTTTGCCCAGTGTCAGAAAGCTGGGGTGCATCCCAGGCCTTGGGTTTTCTAGCAGGATAATGACCCCAAAAATACTTCAAGAAGCACCTAGAAATGGATGGGAACAAAGAGCTGGTGACTTCTCAAATGACCAGCAATGAGTCCGGATCTAAATACCATTGAACACCTGTGGAGAGTTCTGAAAATTGCTGTTGGGAGAAGGCACCCTTCAAATATGAGAGACGCTGAGCAGTTTGCAAAAGAAGAGTCATCCAAAATTCCAGTTGAGAGGTGTAAGAAGCTTCTTGATGGTTATAGGAAGTGATTGACTGTAGTTACCGTATTTACTCCATAAGGTGTGCAACCACATATTAATTTGAATGTGTCAACTATTTTTTCCAGCGCATTTTTTAGGGTTTTTTATGAAATTATGTCCAATTTGCCTTTCTTTTTCAATTTTTGCATGTTGTTCCAATATACACAAAGGACATAAACATATCTATAACAAAATGTGTAATTGCAATAATTTTCTGGGAGGAATATTTATTTTTCAGAAACTTTTTCATGGGTGCCAAGTCGGCCATGACTGCATATTTGCATATTTTCCCCAACATACTTTTCTTAGGAGTTTTAAACAAAAATATGTAATGTCAAATGTAAGATCAAATGTGATGTTAATGCATAGTGGAGTTTGAAAGACTGTGAAAAGTTCAAATTATGCAAATTGTCTCTTCAGAGAGGAAGAGAGCTAGAAATCTAGTGCCAACTATTGGAAGGTAGCAATCTTACAAGTCAATGTTGACCCTTTAACGAGCCTTGTCACATGACATAGGATAATAGCCAAACCAGAATCTCAATTTGTAGGCACTGTGTTTCGGGGTAATGCCCCTCGTCAGTGCAAAGCGGAGATCTGGTTTGGCTGTGTGAGAGGCGTCAGACCGCTATCCAAGAACTATCATTTATCCTTGCGGAGATCGACATGCTAAGCATGCCGAGATGAGGAGACTCCGCTTTGCACTTGCGAGGGGCAGTACCCCGAAACACTGTGTCTGCAAATTGAGATTCTGGTTTGGCTATTATCCTAAGTCATGTGACAAGGCTCGTTAAAGGGTCAACATTGACTTGTAGGATTTCTACCTTTCAATAGGTGGTACTAGAGTTCTAGCTCTCTTCCTCTCTGAAGAGACAATTTGCATAATTAGCATATTACCCAAAGGAGCACTGCAGCTTTAAGTCTCCTCATCTCGGCATGCTTAGTATGTCGATCTCCGCAAGGAGAAATGATAATTCTTGTTTTGTGAACAGTTCATAATTTTTCACATTTATGTCTAAATTTGACCTAAAAATACATCAGATTTTCACACAAGCCCTAAAAATAGAAAAAGGTAACCAAATCAAATTAGTCACAAGTATTACAGTTTGTAATTTCGTTAGTGTAGAAAATGATGCAATATCACATGTTTGTGAATGGCAAAAGTATATGAACCTTCACTTTTAGTATCTACTATGATCACATTGTGCAGCGTTAATCCTAAATTTCTATATGATTAAGCTCAGGACTTGAAGAATGATCTATGTGCTTTGGGTCGTTGTCATGCTACATGACTAATTTTTCTTCATATTCAGCTCATGGGCAGATGTCTGGATATTTTCATTTACAATTGGCTTTAAAATTCAGATTTCAGTGTTCTTTCAATTATGGTAAGCTATCCTGTCCCAGATGCGGTAAAACAGACTCAAACCATGATGCTACCATAGGCCAGCTTTTGGATGCTTCATCAGTGTTTGAAATCGTGCCAAGCAAGGGCTGGATTTTGAGATCCTTGGAAATCCTATAGCAAAGTGTTCAAATTAATGTGGAACAGAAAATTTCAGGAAATTTGACTCAAAGTCAATCTTCACACACACACACATACACATTTTTCATAGTTTTTAAACACTTAAAAAAATCATGAATTTTAACTTTTTTTAATAGGATTTTTTTGTGGAGATTTTTATTTTGTTACATTTGTAAAATACATTTTTTCCAACCTTTTCGGTTATTATAAAGGTGTCTTTACAAAAAAAAGAGTTGCATATCCCAGAAGTTCTTTTCTTCCCAGCAATTTAAAGAGTAACTCTAGAAACGTCAAGCCATTTTGAAGTACACACTGCTCAAAAAAATAAAGGGAACACTTAAACAACAGAATATAACTCCAAGTAAATCAAACTTCTGTGAAATCAAACTGTCCACTTAGTAAGCAACACTGCTTGACAATCAATTTCACATGCTGTTGTGCAAATGGAATAGACAGCAGATGGAAATTATTGGCAATTATCAAGACACACTCAATAAAGGAGTAGCTTTGCAGGTGGGGACCACAGACCACATCTCAGTACCAATGCTATCTGGCTGATATTTTGAATATTGGTTGTGCTTTCACACTCGTGGTAGCATGAGACGGACTCTACAACCCACACAAATGGCTCAGATAGTGCAGCTCATCCAGGATGGCACATCAATGCAAGCTGTGGCAAGAAGGTTTGCTGTGTCTGTCAGCATAGTGTCCAGAGGCTGGAGGCGCTACCAGGAGACAGGCCAGCATACCAGGAGACGTGGAGAGGGCCATAGGAGAGCAACAACCCAGCAGCAGGACCGCTACTTCAGCCTTTGTGCAAGGAAGAACAGGAGGAGCACTGCCAGAGCCCTGCAAAATGACCTCCAGCAGGACACAAATGTGCACGTGTCTGCACAAACGGTTACAAACCGACTCCTTGAGGATGGTCTGCATGCCTGAAGTCCACAGATGGGGGTTGTGCTCACAGCCCAACACCGTGCAAGGACACTTGGCATTTGCCACAGAACACCAGGATTGGCAAATTTGACACTGGTGCCCTGTGCTCTTCACAGATGAAAGCAGGTTCACACTGAGCACATGTGACAGACTTGACAGAGTCTGGAGACACCGTGGAGAGCAATCTGCTGCCTGCAACATCCTTCAGCACGACCGGTTTGGCAGTGAATCAGTAATGGTGTGGGGTGGAATTTCTTTGGAGGGCCGCACAGCCCTCTGCTGCCACATCAGGACCATGCCCAGGCTAACAGAGATATATACAGTGGGGAAAAAAGAATTCAGTCAGCCACCTATTGTGTAAGTTCTCCCACTTAAAAAGATGAGAGAGGCCTGTAATTGACATCATAGGTAGACCACAACTATAAGAGTAAACATGAGAAAATACATCCTGAAAATCACCTTGTCTGATTTGGCAAGATTTATTTTGCAAATTGTGGTGGAAAATAAGTAATTGGTCACCTAAAACATGCAAAATTTCTGTCTCTCACAGACATGTAACTTCTTCTTTAAGAGGCTCCTCTGTTCTCCACTCATTAGCTGTAGTAATGGCACCTGTTTGAACTTGTTATCAGTATAAATGACGCCTGTCCACAACCGCAAACAGTCACACTCCAAACTCCTCTATGGTGAAGACCAAAGAGCTGTCAAAGAACACCAGAAACAAAATTATAGCCCTGCACCTGGCTGGGAAGACTGAATCGGCAATAGGCAAGCATCTTGGTGTGATGAAATCAACGAAATCAACTGTGGGAGCAATAATAAGAAAATGGAAGACATACAAGACCACTGATAATCTCCCTTGATCTGGAGCTCCACGCAGGATCTCACCTCTTGGGGCCAAAGTGATCACAAGAACGGTGAGCAAAAATTGCAGAACCACACAGGGGGACCTAGTGAATGACCTGCATAGAGCTGGGACCACCATAATAAAGGCTACCATCAGTAACACACTAGGCTGCCAGGGACTCAGATCCTGCAGTGCCAGACATGTCCACCTGCTTAAGCCAGTACAAAATCCGGGCCCGTCTTAAGTTTGCTAGAGAGCATTTGGATTGACCAGAAGAGTATTGAGAGAATGTCATATGGTCTGATGAAACCAAAGTATAACTATTTGGTAGAAACAAAACTTGTCGTGTTTGCAGGAGACAGAATGCTAAGTTGCCTCCAAAGAACAACCTACTGTGAAGAATGGGGGTGGCAACATCATGCTTTGGGGCTGTTTCTCGGCAAAGGAACCAGGATGACTGATCCGTATACATGAAAGAATGAATGGGGCCATGTATCATGAGATTTTGAGTGAAAATCTCATTCCATCAGCAAGGGCATTGAAGATGAAACGTGGATTCCCTCTCTCTTCCCCGGAGCACAGCTGACTGCTGTTCTGGCCGCTGTATCCGCTGCTCTCCCCGCTGCGTCCACTGCTCTCTCTGCTGCACGCGCTACTCTGTGTCCAGTACACGCTTCTCTAGCCCTGGAAAGCGTGCCCTTTCTCGCCCTCTCCGCCCGGCTTCCTTCCTGTCCCAGTCTCTAAGTCTGCCCTCAGGGAAACCTGCTGCACAGCTAAGTGGTTCCAGGCATGGAGCAGAGAAGGTAACCCCCCTTACACATACACACAAATACACACATATACTGTGGGTATGGAATGTATTCAGACCCCTTTACATTTTTCACTCTTTTTTCATTGCAGCCATTTGGTAAATACAAAAAAAGTGTTTTTTTTCTCATTAATGTACACTCTGCACTCCATGTTGACTGAAAAAAAAACAGAAATGTAGAAATTTTTGCAAATTTAATTAAAAAAATCTGAAATATCACATGGTCATAAGTAGGGTTGAGCGAAACGGATCGTTCATTTTCAAAAGTCGCCGACTTTTGGCAAAGTCGGGTTTCATGAAACCCGACCCGACCCCTGTGTGGGGTCGGCCATGCGGTACGCGACTTTCGCGCCAAAGTCGCGTTTCAATGACGCGAAAAGCGCCATTTCTCAGCCAATGAAGGTGGACGCAGAGTGTGGGCAGCGTGATGACATAGGTCCTGGTCCCCACTAGCTTAGAGAAGGGCATTGCAGTGATTGGCTTGCTGTCTGCGGCGTCACAGGGGCTATAAAGGGGCGTTCCCGCCGACCGCCATCTTAATGCTGCTGATCTGAGCCTAGGGAGAGGTTGCTGCCACTTCGTCAGAAACAGGGATAGCGTTAGGCAGGGTCCATTAACCACCAAACCGCTTGTGCTGTAGCGATTTCCACTGTCCAACACCACCTTTTGTTTGCAGGAACAGTGGAAGCTACATTTTTTTTTCCTCAGCGCTGTAGCTCATTGGGCTGCCCTAGAAGGCTCCCTGATAGCTGCATTGCTGTGTGTACGCCGCTGTGCAAACCAACTGCTTTTTTCAAAGCACAAATCCTGTTGTTCCTTCCTTTCTGCACAGCTATCTTGTTTGTTTGTCCACACTTTTGATTTAATTTGTGCATCAGTCCACTCCTTATTGCTGCCTGCCATACCTGGCTGAGATTACTGCAGGGAGATAGTAATTGTAGGACAGTCCCTGTTTTTTTTTTTTTTAATTCTCCCTAAAAAAATAAGTTGTGGGAGATTAAGATTGGCATTTCTGCTAGAGTGCCATCCCTGTGTGTGCCATCTCTCTCACATAGTGGGCCATAGAAAGCCTTTTTATTTTTCTGTTTTTTTTTTGTGGGGTTTATAAATTCTCCCTGATAAAAAAAACAGTGGGAGATTAATATTGGCCTTTGGGCTTGTGTGCCAGTCCTGAGTGTGCCATCTCTCTCTCAAATAGTGGGCCATAGAAAGCCTATTTTTTTTTTATTATTTGGTTTCTAAATTCTCCCTGAAAAAATACAAAAAAATCAGTGTGAGATTAATATTGGCCTTTCTGCTTGTGTGCCAGTCTTGACTCCTGGGTGTGCCATGTCTCTCTCTCAAATAGTGGGCCATAGAAAGCCTATTTTTTTTATTTGGTTTCTAAATTCTCCCTGAAAAAATCATTTTTTTTTTATTTTGTTTCTAAATTCTCCTTGAAAAAAATCTTTTTTTTTTATTTGGTTTCTAAAGTCTCCCTGTAAAAATAAAAAAAATCAGTGGGAGAATAATATTGGCCTTTCTGCTTGTGTGCCATTCCTGACTCCTGGGTGTGCCATCTCTGTCTCTCAAATAGTGGGCCATAGAAAGCCTATTTTTTTTTTATTTGGTTTCTAAATTCTCCCTGAAAAAATCATTTTTTTTTATTTTGTTTCCAAATTCTCCTTGAAAAAATCTTTTTTTTTTATTTGGTTTCTAAAGTCTCCCTGTAAAAATAAAAAAAAATCAGTGGCAGATTAATATTGGCCTTTCTGCTTGTGTGCCATTCCTGACTCCTGGGTGTGCCATCTCTGTCTCTCAAATAGTGGGCCATAGAAAGCCTATTTTTTTTATTTGGTTTCTAAATTCTCCCTGAAAAAATCATTTTTTTTTATTTTGTTTCTAAATTCTCCTTGAAAAAAATCTTTTTTTTTTATTTGGTTTCTAAAGTCTCCCTGTAAAAATAAAAAAAATCAGTGGGAGAATAATATTGGCCTTTCTGCTTGTGTGCCATTCCTGACTCCTGGGTGTGCCATCTCTGTCTCTCAAATAGTGGGCCATAGAAAGCCTATTTTATTTTTATTTGGTTTCTAAATTCTCCCTGAAAAAATCATTTTTTTTTATTTTGTTTCTAAATTCTCCTTGAAAAAATCATTTTTTTTATTTGGTTTCTAAAGTCTCCCTGTAAAAAAAAAAAAAAATCAGTGGGAGATTAATATTGGCCTTTCTGCTTGTGTGCCATTCCTGACTCCTGGGTGTGCCATCTCTGTCCCTCAAATAGTGGGCCATAAAAAGCCTATTTTTTTTTATTTGGTTTCTAAATTCTCCCTGAAAAAATAAAAAAAATTCAGTGGGAGATTAATATTGGCCTTTCTGCTTGTGTGCCAGTCTTGACTCCTGGGTGTGCCATCTCTCTCTCTCAAATAATGTGCCATAGAAAGCCTATTTTTTTTTTTTTTTTTTGGTTTCTAAATTCTCCCTGAAAAAATCTTTTTTTTTAGTTTGGTTTCTAAATTCTCCCTGAAAAAAAAAAAAAAAAAAGTGGGAGATCAATATTGACATTTGTGCTTGAGTGACAGTCCTGCGTGTGTGGCATCTCTCTCATTTGGTGCCACCGAAAACAGAGTGTGTAACATTGTGCCTGATTTTCCTTGCGGTCTCACCCACCTGTAAAGGGATATCTAAATCATACTGAAGTTATAGCTCACCGTGTAAGTTGTTTGACAGCAACAAATACCGTTACTTTGGTTAAGTTTTTAAAACAATGAGGAAGTCTGGTGGAAGAGGTCGTGGCCGTGGGCGTTCATTGTCAGCTGGTAATGATGGTAGTGGTAGTGGAGCATCAGGTGGTCGTGGGAAAAAAAATATTGCACCTAAGTCTGGATTTGTGGAGCCAGGTTCGTGTCTGGCTACAGAAGGCCTCGAACGCTCCCTTTTCTGGGAGTAGGAAAACCGCTATTAAAGCCTGAGCAGCAAGAGCAAGTTTTGGCTTACCTTGCTGACTCAGCCTCTAGCTCTTTTGCCTCCTCTTTTGAAACTGGTAAATGTAAAAGCAGCGCGTCGTTAGTGGATGTTTACAGACAGGGACAAGTCGCTTCCTTGTCCTCTTCAGCAAAAACAACAACAGAGAAGGATGCAGCAGGCGACACAACGGGTTACTCCATGGAGCTCTTTACACATACCGTCCCTGGCTTAGAAAGTGAAACAGTTAACAGGCCATGCCCATTACAAGTTGAATCTGACATGGAGTGCACTGATGCACAGCCACAGCCAGACTACTATGCTGGTCCTTTGACTCAGACCACAACATTGCCCTCGCAGGGTACTGATCCAGAATCAGACCCTGATGAGACTATGTTGCCCCGTCATGAACGCTCTACCACCGACTTACACGGTGACACAGACGAAGTTGTGCACAAGCTAGAAGAGGAGGTTATAGATGACCCAGTTGTTGACCCCGATTGGCAGCCATTGGGGGAACAGGGTGCAGGCGGCAGTAGTTCTGAAGCGGAGGAGGAGGCGCCGCAGCAGGCATCAACATCGCAACAGGTTCCATCTGCTGGGCCCGTAGATGGGACAAAACGCGTGGCAAAGCCAAAACCTGTTGGAGGACAGCGTGGCCATCCAGTTAAAGCTCAGTCTGCAATGCCTGAAAAGAGATCCGAGGCTCGAAAGAGTGCAGTCTGGCATTTATTTAAACAACATCCAATTGATCAGCGCAAAGTCATCTGTCAAAAGTGTTCAACTACCTTAAGCAGAGGTCAGAATCTGAAAAGTCTCAATACAAGTTGCATGCATAGACATTTAACCACCATGCATTTGCAAGCCTGGACTAACTACCAAACGTCCCTTAAGGTTGTAGCACCCTCGGCCAATGAAGCTAGTCAGCAACGCTACATCCCTGCCGTCACTGTAAGGCCACCATTTTCCGCACCACCTGCAGTATCTGAGCAGGTTTCTTTGCCAGGCCAAAGCAGTCAGGGTCAGGGAATCACCAGTTTCGTAGTAGGAAACACTGCATCTAGGGCACCGGCGGAAACAATACCGTCTCCAACCGTCTCTCATTCTGCCATGTCCACCGGCACACCCGCTAGTTCCACGATCTCCAGCTCTCCGGTACAGCTCACCCTACATGAGACTCTGGTTAGAAAAAGGAAATACTTATCCTCGCATCCGCGTACACAGGGTTTGAACGCCCACATAGCTAGACTAATCTCGTTAGAGATGATGCCCTACCGGTTAGTTGAAAGCGAAGCTTTCAAAGCCCTGATGGACTACGCTGAACCACGCTACGAGCTACCCAGTTGACACTTTTTTCGAGAAAAGCCATACCAGCCCTCCACCAGCATGTTAAAGAGTGCATCGTCCATGCACTCAGGCAATCTGTGAGTACAAAGGTGCACCTGACAACAGATGCATGGACCAGTAGGCATGGCCAGGGACGTTACGTGTCCATCACGGCACACTGGGTGAATGTGGTAGATGCAGGGTCCACAGGGGACATCAATTTCGGGACAGTTCTGCCTAGCCCACGGTCTAGGAAACAGTTGGCTGTAGGTTTTCGCACCCCCTTCTCCTCCTCCTCGTCCTTCTGCAGAAGCGAGAGCTCGTCCACAGACCGCAGTCGGCAAACCACTCCATCCGCAGCTGCCACTGTTGCACACCAGTTGTCCCATTATGGGCCAGCTACTGGCAAGCGTCAGCAGGCTGTATTGGCTATGAAGTGTTTGGGCGACAACAGACACACCGCGGAAGTTCTGTCCGAGTTCTTGCAGACAGAAACGCAGTCGTGGCTGGGCACAGTAGATCTTGACGCAGGCAAGGTAGTGAGTGATAATGGAAGGAATTTCATGGCTGCCATCTCCCTTTCCCAACTGAAACACATTCCTTGCCTGGCTCACACCTTAAACCTGGTGGTGCAGTGCTTCCTGAAAAGTTATCCGGGGTTATCCGGCCTGCTCCTCAAAGTGACTTTACTCACATATCCGCCGTTCGCCCGTACACTCCAGCCGTATGCAGACCTATCAGCGGTCTTTGAACCTTCCCCAGCATCGCCTAAGCATAGATGTTGCAACAAGGTGGAACTCAACACTGCACATGCTTCAGAGACTGTGCGAACAGAGGCGGGCTGTTATGTTTTTGTGGGAGGATACACATACACGGGCAGGCAGTAGGATGGCAGACATGGAGTTGTCAGGTGTGCAGTGGTCGAAGATACAAGACATGTGTCAAGTCCTTCAGTGTTTTGAGGAATGCACACGGCTGGTTAGTGCAGACAACGCCATAATAAGCATGAGCATCCCCCTAATGCGTCTGCTGATGCAAAGTTTGACGCACATAAAGGAGCAGGCATCTGCAGCCGAGGAAGAGGAAAGCCTTGATGACAGTCAGCCATTGTCTGGTCAGGGCAGTGTACAGGACGAGGTAGTGGGCGAACAGGAGGAGGAGGACGAGGAGGACGAGGAGGATGATGGGGATGAGTATTTTGTTAATGAGGAAGCTTCTCCGGGGCCACTGGAAATTGGTGGCGTGTCAAGGCCGGGTTCTGGTTTTTTGAGGGACACAAGTGACGTAGATTTGCCTGAAACTGCCCCTCAAACAAGCACAACCGCAGATTTGACAACTGGAACTTTGGCACACATGGCGGATTATGCCTTACGTATCCTCAAAAGGGACACACGCATTACGAAAATGATGAACGATGACGATTACTGGTTGGCCTGCCTCCTTGATCCTCGCTATAAAGGCAAATTGCAAAATATTATGCCACATGAGAACTTGGAACTAATATTAGCAACCAAACAATCAACTCTTTTTGACTGTTTGCTTCAGACATTCCCAGCACACAGCGCCCGTGATCGTTCTCACACGAGCTGCAGGGGGCAGCAGACCAGAAGTGTTAGAGGTGCAGAAATCAGAAGTGGCATTGGACAGAGGGGTTTTCTGACCAGGTTGTGGAGTGATTTTGCTATGACCGCAGACAGGACAGGTACTGCTGCATCAATTCAAAGTGACAGGAGACAACATTTGTCCAGTATGGTTACTAACTATTTTTCATCCCTTATCGATGTTCTACGTCAACCGTCATTCCCATTTGATTACTGGGCATCCAAATTAGACACCTGGCCAGAATTGGCAAAATATGCATTGCAGGAGCTTGCTTACCCGGCAGCTAGTGTCCTATCAGAAAGAGTATTCAGTGCTGCAGGTTCAATATTAACCGAAAAAAGGACTCGTCTGGCTACCCAAAATGTTGATGATCTAACATTCATTAAAATGAACCACAACTGGATTTCGAATTCTTTTGCCCCACCTTGCCCGGCCGACACCTAGCTTTCCTATGAAAAGGTATTGCCTGTGGACTACTCTGAATGACTTTACCAATCTCGTAATTTGCAGCAGCTGATTGTCCAGCTTACGACATGTTTACACCTCCCTAAATGGCCAAACTCCCCACACGGGGCTGTGGTATCGCCACTTGGCGCAAGCACCCGTGAGAGTGCTCTTTGTCTGAAGAGGTGGGTGTGCCCGCTTTTGGTGGACGGCACTGCCACTGGGTCCCTCATAGTACAATAAAGTGTCTCTGGCGGTGGTGGTGCGCACCCAACGTCAGACACACTGTTGTAACATGAGGGGCCCTGGGCCTGTACCGCCGGCCACAAGAGAGTTCCCCCACCCCCAGCTCAAACATTGCTCTACCACTTGCACAATTATCTCTCACAGTTCCACCAATGTTTAGTCTATGCGCTGACATCCGTAAATTCCTGCCACTGACAATACCATTGTGTTGACATGTATGATGGTACTTAACATCGTCAGGGGCAGTGTCCTATATTTACCCAAGTAAATACTTTGTGCCAAATTACTAGGTCTGAAACTACGCAGAGGAGCCCACCCCTGTACCTAATGATTGCACCATTTTGTGTTTTCGTTTTGTTGTAATGCGAGACATTAACATGTATGTATTGCTTGGGACTACTAACTGGCAGACACTCATTACAATCGGCCTCCGCTGACAACACCAATGCTGCCTGTGTACCCCTGCAAGAGAATTCAAAGTGCCTACAGCCCAATTTTAATATGTTAGGCCTTCTAAGACTGTCTGCGGTCCCTCCTTCCACTAGGCCTCCACTGACCTGTCTACTGCTGCCCGTGTACCCCTGGAACCAATTATAAAGTGCCTACAGCCCAATTTTATTATGTTAGGCCTTCGAAGCCTGTCTGCGGTCCCTCCTTCCACTAGGCCTCCACTGACCTGTCTACTGCTGCCCGTGTACCCCTGGAACCAATTATAAAGTGCCTGCAGCCCAATTTTATTATGTTAGGCCTTCGAAGCCTGTCTGCGGTCCCTCCTTCCACTAGGTCTCCACTGACCAGACCACTGCTGCACGTGTACCCCTGGAACCAATTATAAAGTGCCTACAGCCCAATTTTATTATGTTAGGCCTTCGAAGCCTGTCTGCGGTCCCTCCTTCCACTAGGTCTCCACTGACCAGACCACTGCTGCCCGTGTACCCCTGGAACCAATTATAAAGTGCCTACAGCCCAATTTTATTATGTTAGGCCTTCGAAGCCTGTCTGCGGTCCCTCCTTCCACTAGGCCTCCACTGACCTGTCTACTGCTGCCCGTGTACCCCTGGAACCAATTATAAAGTGCCTACAGCCCAATTTTATTATGTTAGGCCTTCGAAGCCTGTCTGCGGGCCCTCCTTCCAATAGTTCTCCACTGACCAGACCAATGCTGGTCGTGTACCCCTGGAACCCAGCTGAAAGTGCATGGGGCCTACTTTTTTTCTTTGTTTTATATTTATAAAGCCCAGATGAACTACTCTGCTCCACGGTTCAAGCTACCCAGTCGTCACTTCTTTTGCGAGAAAAGCCATCCCAGCCCTCCACTGGCATGAAAAATTCTGCATTGTCATAGCACTCAGGCAATCAAACAGTAGAAAGGTGCACCTGACCTGACAAGAGATGCATGGACCAGTAGGCATGTCCACAAAAAGTTACGTGTCCATTACGGCGCACTGGGTTAATGTGTTGGATGCATGGTCCACAGGGGACAGCCTACAAAGTCTGTCTGCAGTCCCTAATTCAAATTATCCTCCGTTGACCACACCACTGCTGCCTGTGTACCCCTGGAACCAATTTTAAAGTGCCTACAGACAAATTTTGTTATGTTAGGCCTACTACGCCTGTTTGTGGTCCCTCCTTCCAATACTCCTCCACTGACCACACCACTGCTGCCCATGTATCCCTGGGACCTATTTTTAATTGCATAGAGCATCCTTTTTTTAATAGTAGGCGTACAAAGTCTGTCTGCGGTCCATAATTGAAATAGTCCTCCACTGACCAGACCAATGCTGCCTGTGTACCCCTGTAACCTTTTTTAAACTGCATTGAGCCACATTTTTGGTTTAAGGCCTACTACCTGTGTCTGTCAACGCCACTCAATACAGCTGTCCTCCTTTGAAAAAAGCTGAGCGTCAATAGTCTGGTTTTCAGCCTCTAGGAATTTGAAAACTGCATTGGGGCTACTACTTCGGTATTGCCTACTAACGGTGTTTGCCGCTCCAAGGTGTTCCCAAGGTTTCCTCGCCATTGCTTCAATCTTCTGACTCTCGTTTAGTAGTTGTTGAAAACTACACTGCATTAGGCCTACAAATTGGGTATGGGGTGTAGAAACGGTGTGTTCCACTACAAGGTGTCCCCCAGGTTTCGTCTACATTGCTTCGGTCTTCCGACTCTCGTTTAGTAGTTGCAGAAAACTACACTGCATTAGGCCTACAAATTGAGTATGGGGTGTAGAGACGGTGTGTTCCACTCCAAGGTGTTCCCCAGGTTTCCTCTCCATTGCTTCGGTCTTCCGACTCTCGTTTAGTAGTTGTTGCAAACTACACTGCATTAGGCCTACAAATTGGGTATGGGGTGTAGAGACGGTGTGTTCCACTCCAAGGTGTTCCCCAGGTTTCCTCGCCATTGCTTCGATCTTCCGACTCTCGTTTAGTAGTTGTAGAAAACTACACTGCATTAGGCCTACAAATTGGGTATGGGGTGTAGAGATGGTGTGTTCCACTCCAAGGTGTTCCCCAGGTTTCCTCACCATTGCTTCGATCTTCCGACTCTCGTTTAGTAGTTGTAGAAAACTACACTGCATTAGGCCTACAAATTGGGTATGGGGTGTAGAGACGGTGTGTTCCACTCCAAGGTGTTCCCCAGGTTTCCTCGCCATTGCTTCGATCTTCCGACTCTCGTTTAGTAGTTGTAGAAAACTACACTGCATTAGGCCTACAAATTGGGTATGGGGTGTAGAGACGGTGTGTTCCACTCCAAGGTGTTCACCAGGTTTCCTCGCCATTGCTTCGGTCTTCCGACTCTCGTTTAGTAGTTGTTGCAAACTACACTGCATTAGGCCTACAAATTGGGTATGGGGTGTAGAGACGGAGTGTTCCACTCCAAGGTGTTCCACAGGTTTCGTCTACATTGCTTCGGTCTTCCGACTCTCGTTTAGTAGTTGTAGAAAACTACACTGCATTAGGCCTACAAATTGGGTATGGGGTGTAGAGACGGTGTGTTCCACTCCAAGGTGTTCCCCAGGTTTCCTCTCCATTGCTTCGGTCTTCCGACTCTCGTTTAGTAGTTGTTGCAAACTACACTGCATTAGACCTACAAATTGGGTATGGGGTGTAGAGACGGTGTGTTCCACTCCAAGGTGTTCCCCAGGTTTCGTCTACATTGCTTCAGTCTTTCGACTCTCGTTTAGTAGTTGTAGAAAACTACACTGCATTAGGCCTACAAACTGGGTATGGGGTGTAGAGACGGTGTGTTCCACTCCAAGGTGTTCCACAGGTTTCGTCTACATTGCTTCGGTCTTCCGACTCTCGTTTAGTAGTTGTAGAAAACTACACTGCATTAGGCCTACAAATTGGGTATGGGTTGTAGAGACGGTGTGTTCCACTCCAAGGTGTTCCCCAGGTTTCCTCGCCATTGCTTCGATCTTCCGACTCTCGTTTAGTAGTTGTAGAAAACTACACTGCATTAGGCCTACAAATTGGGTATGGTGTCATGATCCCAATGGCAGGGGATCACAAAAGGACAAGCACAAAAACAAAACAAGCTCTAGGGTGATGGAACCTGAGCTGACCGCGATCCTGAACCTAAACACACAACTAACAGTAGCCGGGGAACGTGCCTACGATGATTCCTAGACGTTTCGCGCCAGCCGAAGGATTAACTTCCCCTATAAGAAGAAACACAGACCTCACTTGCCTCCAGAGAAACACCCCACAGAAATAGCAGCCCCCCACATGTAATAACGGTGAAATGAGAGGAAAGCACATACGTAGTTATGAAAAATAGAATCAGCAAAAATGAGGCCCGCTAAAGCTAGATAGCAGAGGATACAAAAGTGAACTGCGCGGTCAGCGAAAAACCCTTCAAAAAAACCATCCTGAAATTACTTGAACTCATGTGCCAACTCATGGAACATGAGGAGTAATTTCAGCCCACTAGAGCAACCAGCAGCAAGGAATCACATCTCTGCAAGCTGGACAAAGACAAAAATTAAGCAAAACGTGAAACAGGAAAATCAAAACTTAGCTTGTCCTGAAGATAACAGACGCAGGGAGCAGAGGTAAAAAGACACGCTGATTACATTGATAGCCGGCGAGGAAAAGACAAAAACGCCAGGTTAAATAGGAAACTCCCATAACCTGATGGAACAGGTGGACACCAGAGACCGCAGAGAACACAAGTCACCCAGTACCATCAGTAACCACCAGAGGGAGCCCAAAAACAGAACTCACAACAGTACCCCCCCCTTGAGGAGGGGTCACCGAACCCTCACGAGAACCACCAGGGCGACCAGGATGAGCCCTATGAAAAGCACGGACCAAATCGGCAGCATGAACATCAGAGGCAATCACCCAAGAATTATCCTCCTGACCATAACCCTTCCACTTGACCAAATACTGGAGTTTCCGTCTGGAAACACGAGAATCCAAGATCTTCTCCACAACATACTCCAATTCACCCTCCACCAGCACCGGAGCAGGAGGCTCAAGCGAAGGAACGACAGGTACCTCATACTTCCGAAACAACGACCGATGGAACACATTATGAATAGCAAACGATGCCGGGAGATCCAAACGAAACGACACAGGGTTAAGAATTTCCAAGATCCTATAGGGACCGATGAACCGAGGCTTTAACTTAGGAGAAGAGACCTTCATAGGAACAAAACGAGAAGACAACCACACCAAGTCCCCAACAAGAAGTCGAGGACCCACGCGGCGACGGCGATTAGCAAACTGCTGAGCCCTCTCCTGGGACAACTTCAAATTGTCCACCACATGACTCCAAATCCGATGCAACCTATCCACCAACATGTCCACTCCAGGACAATCAGAAGGCTCCACCTGACCAGAGGAAAAACGAGGATGAAACCCCGAATTACAAAAGAAAGGAAAAACCAAGGTAGCAGAACTAGCCCGATTATTAAGGGCAAACTCGGCAAGCGGCAAAAAGGAAACCCAGTCATCTTGATCAGCAGAAACAAAACACCTTAAATAAGTTTCTAAAGTCTGATTAGTTCGTTCCGTCTGGCCATTCGTCTGGGGATGGAATGCAGACGAAAAGGACAAATCAATGCCCATCTTAGCACAGAACGTCCGCCAAAATCTAGACACAAACTGGGATCCCCTGTCAGAAACGTTGTTCTCCGGAATGCCATGCAAACGGACCACGTTTTGAAAAAACAGAGGGACCAACTCAGAGGAGGAAGGTAACTTAGGTAAGGGTACCAGATGAACCATCTTAGAAAAGCGGTCACACACAACCCATATGACGGACATTTTTTGAGAGACAGGGAGATCCGAAATAAAGTCCATGGAAATGTGCGTCCAAGGCCTCTTCGGGATAGGCAAAGGTAACAACAATCCACTGGCCCGAGAACAGCAAGGCTTAGCCCGAGCGCAAACTCCACAAGACTGCACGAAAGAACGCACATCCCTCGACAAGGAAGGCCACCAAAAAGACCTGGCCACCAAGTCTCTAGTACCAAATATTCCAGGATGACCTGCCAACACAGAAGAATGGACCTCGGAGATGACTCTACTGGTCCAATTATCCGGAACAAACAGTCTTTCCGGCGGACAACGATCAGGTTTATCCGCCTGAAACTCCTGCAAAGCACGTCGCAAGTCTGGGGAGACAGCCGACAAAATCACCCCATCCCTAAGGATACCAGTGGGCTCAGAATTTCCAGGGGAGTCAGGCACAAAACTCCTAGAAAGAGCATCCGCCTTCACATTCTTTGAACCTGGCAGGTATGAAACCACAAAATTGAAACGGGAGAAAAACAGTGACCAACGAGCCTGTCTAGGATTCAGACGCTTGGCAGACTCAAGGTACATCAGATTTTTGTGATCAGTCAAGACCACCACACGATGTCTAGCACCCTCAAGCCAATGACGCCACTCCTCAAATGCCCACTTCATGGCCAAAACCTCCCGATTACCAACATCATAATTCCGTTCAGCGGGCGAAAATTTTCTAGAAAAGAACGCACATGGCTTCATCACTGAGCCATCGGAGCTTCTCTGTGACAAAACCGCCCCCGCTCCGATCTCGGAAGCATCAACCTCAACCTGAAAAGAAAGCGACGTATCTGGCTGACGCAACACAGGAGCAGAAGAAAACCGGCGCTTACGTTCCTGAAAGGCCTCCACAGCCGCAGGAGACCAATCAGTAACATCAGCACCCTTTTTAGTCAAATCCGTCAAAGGCTTAACAACACTAGAAAAATTAGTTATGAAGCGACGATAAAAATTAGCAAAGCCCAAGAACTTCTGTAGACTCTTAAGAGATGTAGGCTGCGTCCAGTCACAAATAGCTTGAACCTTGACGGGATCCATCTCAATAGTAGAAGGGGAAAAAATATACCCCAAAAAAGAAATCTTCTGGACTCCAAAGAGACATTTAGAACCCTTTACAAACAAAGAATTGGCCCGCAGGACCTGAAACACCTTCCTAACCTGCTGAACATGAGACTCCCAGTCATCAGAAAAAAACAAAACATCATCCAAATACACGATAATAAATTTATCCAGATATTCACGGAAAATATCGTGCATAAAAGACTGGAAGACAGAAGGAGCATTAGAAAGTCCAAAAGGCATCACCAAATACTCGAAATGGCCCTCAGGCGTATTAAATGCGGTTTTCCACTCATCACCCTGCCTTATCCGCACAAGATTATACGCACCCCGAAGATCAATCTTAGTGAACCATTTAGCCCCCTTAATGCGAGCGAACAAATCAGTCAACAATGGCAAAGGATACTGATATTTGACTGTAATCTTATTCAAAAGACGATAATCTATGCAAGGCCTCAAGGAACCATCTTTTTTGGCCACAAAAAAAAAATCTGCTCCCAAAGGGGACGAAGATGGACGGATATGTCCCTTTTCCAAGGACTCCTTAACATAATTCCGCATAGCAGTATGCTCTGGCACTGACAGATTGAACAAACGACCTTTAGGGAATTTACTGCCAGGAATCAAATCTATAGCACAATCGCAATCCCTGTGAGGAGGAAGCGAACTGAGCTTAGGCTCCTCAAAAACCTCCCGATAATCAGACAAAAATACCGGAACCTCAGAAGGAGTAGATGAAGCGATAGAAATCGGAGATGCATCATCATGAACCCCCTGACATCCCCAGCTTAACACAGACATTGTTTTCCAGTCCAGGACTGGGTTATGAGTTTGTAACCATGGCAGACCAAGCACTAAGACATCATGTAAATTATACAGTACCAGAAAGCGAATCACCTCCTGATGAACGGGAGTCATACACATGTTCACTTGTGTCCAGTACTGAGGTTTATTCATAGCCAAAGGTGTAGAGTCAATTCCTTTCAAAGGAATAGGAACTTCCAGAGGTTCCAGACTAAACCCACAGCGATTGGCAAATGACCAATCCATAAGACTCAGGGCAGCGCCTGAATCCACATAGGCATCGACGGAAATGGATGATAATGAACAAATCAGCGTCACAGACAGAATGAACTTAGACTGTAAAGTACCAATGGCAACAGACTTATCAACCTTTTTTGTGCGTTTAGAGCATGCTGATATAACATGAGCTGAATCACCACAATAAAAACACAATCCATTTTTCCGCCTATAATTTTGCTGTTCACTTCTGGACTGAATTCTATCACATTGCATTATCTCAGGTGCCTGTTCAGAAGACACCGCCAAATGGTGCACAGGTTTGCGCTCCCGTAAACGCTGATCAATCTGAATAGCCATAGTCATGGACTCATTCAGACCTGTAGGCGCCGGGAACCCCACCATAACATCTTTAATGGCCTCAGAAAGGCCATCTCTGAATTTTGCAGCCAGAGCGCACTCATTCCACTGAGTAAGCACCGACCATTTCCGAAATTTCTGACAATATATTTCTGCTTCATCTTGCCCCTGAGAGAGAGACAATAAAGCTTTTTCAGCCTGAATCTCTAGGTTAGGTTCCTCATAGAGCAAACCCAATGCCAGAAAAAACGCATCCACATTGAGCAACGCAGGATCCCCTGGTGCCAATGCAAATGCCCAATTCTGAGGGTCACCCCGCAGGAAAGATATAACAATCTTGACCTGCTGAGCAGGGTCTCCAGATGAGCGAGATTTCAAGGAAAGAAACAACTTGCAATTGTTCCTAAAATTCAGAAGACTAGATCTATCTCCAGAAAAAAACTCTGGGACAGGAATTCTAGGTTCAGACATAGGCGTATGTACAACAAAATCTTGTATATTTTGAACCTTAGCAGCAAGATTATTCAGGCTGGAAGCCAAACTCTGGACGTCCATGATAAACAGCTGAGGTCAGAGCCATTCAAGGATTAAGAGGAGGAAAGAAGCAGTCAAGCTGCAATTAAGGCTAGGCAGCAAACACTGAGGAGGGGAAAAAAAAAAAAAAAAACTTCCTCAGACTACTTTTCCTCCTACTTCAGCCAAAACGATGACCAATTTTTTCGGGCCGGCTATACTGTCATGATCCCAATGGCAGGGGATCACAAAAGGACAAGCACAAAAACAAAACAAGCTCTAGGGTGATGGAACCTGAGCTGACCGCGATCCTGAACCTAAACACACAACTAACAGTAGCCGGGGAACGTGCCTACGATGATTCCTAGACGTCTCACGCCAGCCGAAGGATTAACTTCCCCTATAAGAAGAAACACAGACCTCACTTGCCTCCAGAGAAACACCCCACAGAAATAGCAGCCCCCCACATGTAATAACGGTGAAATGAGAGGAAAGCACATACGTAGTTATGAAAAATAGAATCAGCAAAAATGAGGCCCGCTAAAGCTAGATAGCAGAGGATACAAAAGTGAACTGCGCGGTCAGCGAAAAACCCTTCAAAAAAACCATCCTGAAATTACTTGAACTCATGTGCCAACTCATGGAACATGAGGAGTAATTTCAGCCCACTAGAGCAACCAGCAGCAAGGAATCACATCTCTGCAAGCTGGACAAAGACAAAAATTAAGCAAAACGTGAAACAGGAAAATCAAAACTTAGCTTGTCCTGAAGATAACAGACGCAGGGAGCAGAGGTAAAAAGACACGCTGATTACATTGATAGCCGGCGAGGAAAAGACAAAAACGCCAGGTTAAATAGGAAACTCCCATAACCTGATGGAACAGGTGGACACCAGAGACCGCAGAGAACACAAGTCACCCAGTACCATCAGTAACCACCAAAGGGTGCCCAAAAACAGAACTCACAACAGTATGGGGTGTAGAGACGGTGTGTTCCACTCCAAGGTGTTCACCAGGTTTCCTCGCCATTGCTTCGATCTTCCGACTCTCGTTTAGTAGTTGTTGAAAACTACACTGCATTTGGCCTACAAATTGGGTATGGGGTGTAGAGACGGTGTGTTCCATTCCAAGGTGTTCCCCAGGTTTCCTCGCCATTGCTTCGATCTTCCGACTCTCGTTTAGTAGTTGTAGAAAACTACACTGCATTAGGCCTACAAATTGGGTATGGGGTGTAGAGACGGTGTGTTCCACTCCAAGGTGTTCCCCAGGTTTCCTCACCATTGCTTCGGTCTTCCGACTCTCGTTTAGTAGTTGTTGCAAACTACACTGCATTAGGCCTACAAATTGAGTATGGGGTGTAGAGACGGTGTGTTCCACTCCAAGGTGTTCCCCAGGTTTCGTCTACATTGCTTCGGTCTTCCGACTCTCGTTTAGTAGTTGTTGAAAACTACACTGCATTAGGCCTGCACATTGGGTGTGGGGTGTAGAGACCGTGTGTTCCACTCCAAGGTGTTCCCCAGGTTTCCTCTCCATTGCTTCGGTCTTCCAACTCTCGTTTAGTGGTTGTTGAAAACTACACTGCATTAGGCCTACTAGTTGGGTTGGGGCCTTCTATCTGTGTCTGCCGCTCCTTGCTGTTCTCATACAGTGAACAAAGCTGTGCCGCCTGTTTACTACTCTTGCCAATTTTGAACTGCATTTAGACTACTTACAGATTTGGGCCTACTCTCTGTGTCAGCCTCTCATTCCAGTTGTCCTCCACTGAACAAAACAATGCCCCCTGGTTAGTCCTGTTAACAATTTTGAACTGCATTTAGCCCACTTTATTCTTTGGGCCTATATCTGTGTTTCCTCCTCATCCTGCCCATTGCCCAGCCAGTGATAGATGAGTCTGCTGGTACACTGACCCATAACGCAACATTCCCCGTGCACGCTACACTGCAAGATTGTGACCCTGCTGAAAGTCAGGTCCCCCTTCCCGCATACCATACCACATTACACGGGGACAAAGAGGAAGGTGCAGATGAAGGTGCAGGTTCCTTCATCAGGTGGGGGGAGGAATTCTCGTTGGCGACGTCACTGGCACAGGGCCTCTCATAGTACGCAAAAGTGTTGCTGCCGGTGGGAGGCGCCCCAGCCGTGCAAACACACCGCTGTACTTTGAGGGGCCCTGTGCCAGTGCCAATGCCAACGAGTGGGCCCCCCCTCTTGCTCAGGATCACAGCACTTGCAAAGTTGAAATACTTACCTCTCCCTGCTCCACTGCCGTGACGTGGTCCAGATGTCCTTGGCCCACTAATTGCTTGAACCAGCCCTACCCCCCACAACTTTAGCCAAATGACCCCCAATTTCAAATGCCTTACAATTATTATAAGCTAAATTACGATTGACAAGCTTCAGTAGCAAGAATGGATGTTTTTGCCAATACAATGGGCTCTGTACATGTTTTCCTGGCCTCTACTCACTGCCGACTATGCTCCCCCATTGACTTGCATTGGGTTTCGTGTTTCGGTCGATCCCCGACTTTTCGCGATAATCGGCCGATTCCACTCGACTCGACTTTTGAGATAGTCGGGTTTCGCGAAACCCGGCTCGACTCTAATAAGGTCAAGGTCGCTCAACTCTAGTCATAAGTATTCAGACCCTTTGCACAGACACTCATATTTAAGTCACATGCTGTCAATTTCCTTCTGATCCTCCTTGAGATGGCTCTACTCCTTCACTGGAGGCCAGCTGTGTTTAATTAAACTGATAGGACTTTATTTGGAAAGGCACACACCTGTCTATATAAGACCTCACAGCTCACAGTGAATGTAAGACTAAATGAGAATCATGAGGTCAAAGGAACTGGCCACAGAGCTCAGAGACAGAAATGTGGCAAGGCACAGATCTGGCCAAGGTTAGAACAGAATTTCTGCAGTACTCAAGATTCCTAAGAGCACAGTGGACTCCATAATCCTTAAATGGAAGAAGTTTGGGACCACCAGAAGTCTTTCTAGACCTGGCTGTCCAGCCAAACTGACCAATCATGAATCATGGGAGAAGAGCGTTGGTGAGAGAGGTAAAGAAGTACCCCAAGATCACTGAGGCTGAGCTCCAGAGATGCAGTAGGGAGATGGGAGAAAGTTCCACAAAGTCAACTATCTCTGCAGCCCTCCACCAGTCATGCCTTTATGGCAGAGTGGCCTGACGGAAGCCTCTCCTCATTGCAAGACATATGAAAGCCCGCATAGAGTTTGCTAAAAAACACATGAGGACTCCACGATTATGATAAATAAGATTCTCTGGTCTGAAGAGACAAAGATAGACTTTTTTGTATATAATTCTAAGCAGTATGCATGGAGAAAACCAGGCACTGTTCATCACCTGCCCAATACAATCCCAACAGTGAAACATGGTGGTGGCAGCATCATGCTATAGGGGTGTTTTTCAGCTGCAGGGACAGGACAACTGGTTGTTATTGAAGGAAACATGAATGCTGCCAAGTACAGAGATATCCTGGATGAAAACCTCTTCCAGAGTACTCTGGACCTCAGACTTGGCCAAAGGTTCACCTACCAACAAGACAATAGCCCTAAGCACACAGCTAAAAAAACAAAGAAGTGGCTTCAGGACAACTCTGTGATTATTCTTGACCGGCCCAGGCAGAGCCCTGACCTAAACCAAATTGAGCATCTCTGGAGAGACCAGAAAATGGCTGTCCACTAACGTTCACCCTCTAATCTGATGGAACTGGAGAGGATCTGCAAGGAAGAATGGCAGAGGATCCCCAATTCCAGGTGTGAAAAACTTGTTGTATCATTCCCAAGAAGACTCTTGGGAACTGTACACATATGTACATATACAAACACACACATACTAATCTATGACCTCAGGTGATCAGATGAGCCATGGAGGAGGTCGGCCTCATAATACAGAGATCAGTTGGAGAGTGCAGCAGACCCCACTGTGGGGGATGGTGACACAGCAGAGAAGACTGATATCAGCTTCCTGCAGTCCTGTGCTGCCTTGTCCAGTGAACCTCCTCTCCTGACCTCTTGTCTGAGATGCTGTAGACTGCCAGGAATAGAACAGTGGAGGGAGCAGAAGACCCACTGCAAGTCCTGCTCTTCCTCCACTGTTGTCCCCTATATACTCACCATTGGGATGTGCCATGCAGGAGGACAGAGATGGCAGCCATTGAGCACCACTGAGCGTTCTCATCAGTCTGGTGAGGAAAGCGTTCATTGGCCAGCATCTCTCCCTGCATGAAATGCCCCCTTTTTGAACTCCTGCACTCTGCACGCATCTCTCTCCCTGGCTCTGGGTATTCACATGATTATGGGAGGGAGTAAGAGGGGCCCGATGCTGCATGAGACCGCCCGTAATATTGACTCAGTGGCCCCATAGTGGCTGCATACTCTGCTGCTATGGGCAGTATGCCGCTTCCTGTAGGGGCCCTCCTCCAACTTCGGGCCCCAGTGCAGTTGCAGCGGCTGCTTCGGCAGTATATTCGCCCTTGTATATACATCCATCCAAAGAAATTGCTCTGCTTGTGTTACTGATTTTAAGCATTTTTAGCTTTTCCTATTTATTTCCTACCACTTAGCATAGCAAACTATGACTTTTATTTTATCCCACCTCCACAAAAATTAATGGCATGCTGTCAGTTTCCAAATAATAGAATTCAATTACAAGTCATGTAGTATTTCTACTTCTAGGTTTGAAACACATATTTAGTCTAAGCTCCAGGACCACCAAGAATGTTCCCTTGCTGTTTGTAGGGAACATCTGACAAATAAACAGAATAAAAAAAGGAACAAATCTGCAAAGCAATACATTCCAGGAAATGCAAAATCCAGATGATTTGGAAAATGTTTAGAGCATTGGGATTATTCTTAACAAAACAGCATAGACATCCTGCATAGAAACAAATATTGAGAAATCATTATTTATGTAATTGAAGCTGCCATTGTGTATCCAGTCTTCATTTCTTGTACAATGAAAGCGCAGTTTGACAACTGTTGCAAATATTTGAAAAAGCCTTTAACTGCAAAGAACAAACAGATTATTTGCTTCTCACTACAAAGAATGGATAAAAACCCGCTAGCCCATTTTCAGAATATTTCTAGCATAAGCAGCCAATAAAACCAGACAATAGAAAACAGCCCAAAATCAGGCGCCACAAACAAGTGTGTAGGAGTAAAGGCTCCATGACTCTTGGAAGTCCAGCCATGTTTTGAGTGAGGTCAGGTTCACACAGTGCATATTTGGGCATTTTGATCTGCTGTAATATATCACCACAGGGAACAGATGGTCAATATTAACGATTGGGAATTTATTTAACCATAGAATGCTTTTGGGTGGGCCTATCTTTGAAAAAATATGCTTTTCTAAATAGAAAACAAGTAGTGTTGAGCTACCATTTAACTTTTTTAATAAAAAAAAATTACATACAAATTTGATAATTTTGTTGATCCACTTTTTAAAAATGGATTTTTTGGGTGATATTTTTATGATGTAGTGGGACTGGAAAACGTTTCTTTGCAATCAAGTCAATCAATTTGATTCCTCCATGTGTTGCCAAGGTTTCTACATTGATAACCTCATTATCAAAGGCCAGTGTGTCAACCATATCAAATCTAGAGGAATACTTCCACCATCCACAATCCTAGTGATTTGAGGTTCACCTTTCTTTTTAAATGTTGTGGAAAATGTGTTCTTGGTCCTTGTTTTGTGCAGCAATATA
Organism: Ranitomeya imitator; assembly: GCF_032444005.1. Classification (NCBI taxonomy): domain Eukaryota; kingdom Metazoa; phylum Chordata; class Amphibia; order Anura; family Dendrobatidae; genus Ranitomeya; species Ranitomeya imitator. The sequence goes on from NC_091284.1 coordinate 602,116,716, forward strand.
CAAGTAAACTCAACTGACATGTGTACGTATAATAAAAGAAATGCTATGAATAATTTTATTCATAACAATGGAGTAAAAATATCATTGATCCAAAAATTAGAAAAATCGGAATTCTTCAAGCCTACCAAATTGCGGTACTTTAGTTTTATCAATTGCCTGTAGTAATGAATATCTGCACACAAGTATTATTGCACATACATTTGTTCAATTGAATGAAAAAGATTGCTTTTTGATATTATTTCTCAAAACAGTGGTTCAATATTTTCCACAAACAGCAACTTTAACAACATGCTTGCAATGCATGTGCCATGGAAGCAGGGCTGGACTGACCATTAGGCAATTCTGGCAAATACCAGATGGATGTTTAAGGATACCAACACTGTTAACAGCTGTGAAGAAGGCTATTTTTCGCCTGTAGTCTGTCATATGCCGGTGACAAGTAGGAGACAAAGAGCAGTGCAAAGACATCAATGCACTATGCCTCCTGAGACAGCTCCTGTAATAGCAGCTAGAAGAGGAGACAGAGGTAAAAATAAACTAGATGTAGTAAGTTTTTCATGTGTATTCATTTTTGCATCAAGTAATCTAAGTAAAACTGAAGATTTTGAAATGGAAGTTATATTATTAACCTTAATTTCATGTAATGGGTTTAAAAAAATGATTTATGAAACTCCATCTTGTAAAAATGTAGGAAATTGTTCTTGTGTTCAGTGAGATGTTGATTAAAATCTTAGTTTTCAAAGGGGATGTACTCATTTATGCTGAGCACTGTATATGTTAAAATCAAGCACAAACTTAAAATCATGTAAAAAGACAAGTTCCCAAGTGTGGCGAGGCAACCAAATCATAAAAATATCAAAGTAATGTTCCACCATACCTCAAATTTTTCGAAACCCTCCTAATTTGGATCTAGATAGGAATATGAAATGATACATTACCATGTCCATCCGTCTCAGTGTTATAGGATCAGCCATAACAAGCCATGTGACCAGAATAATCAAAGCGCCACCAACCATCTTTTACTTGCATCACTGCAGTGTCACATGGCCACGACCAGTAACAGAATAATTGCTGCAAATACAGTAAATATATGACATGGGACTTTACAAAATGAGGCTCAACTAGATATTAATTGGCCAAAATGGTAACCCAAATAAAAATATAGAATTGTTTTGGTATCCTAAGAACTATCCATAAAAAGTAAGATTGCATGAGAATCTTTATAAATTAATGACTCCAAACATAGCCAACTATTTATCATGAATATGATCATATGTCTAAAATAGTCCTCATCCTACAGTCTACACATTATTAATGAGGAAAGCAGGCATACAATAAATCTAATAGGATCTTTATAAATATTATCTATTAATTATTAATAATTACTAACTTACAAGAGTAGTGTATAGAAAGAGATAAAAAAAACTGTTATCCTATAATGAGTATGAATTCTAATCACTATCCTATCGAAAAAAAACTCACAACCCACAATACTTACTTCATGGACTTTCACTCGAAATTTATGATTTGAAGAACAAAGGATAATCAGCAATATAAAATTAATGGCAGATCATTATATTCAATATTGAAATTTTTTGGTGACATTGTGTTAACCCTGTTGTTCTGTTCGGGTCATAGTGACCCGGAACACTACAAGTGTATAGTAAATGCGAACAAAACAGCAGGGTTAAATCATCTAATCCACATCACTTCTTTTCTTTTAAAAGGGTTGTCCAGTTTAGTATCACAAATCTGCAGTCACTCTGTATGACTGCAGACTTGTGAATCCTCCCAGAGCGCACACTGTACACTGGGAGGATTTATCTGTGTCTGTGCTGGGAATGGCGGTCAAATATGCGATATGCATACTCCCGTCTAGTGTGCGAAGCCTTGCTCAATTCCCTTGCTCTTGAACAATTCACAAGTCTGTAGTCATACAGAATGAGTGCAAGCTTGTCATTCTAGACCGGACAACACCTTTAGGTCTCATGATTCAATCCCTACCCTGCCTCATATGGGGAATACTGCCAATGACTTGATATCTGAACTGACTAATATTGTTTCTTTTCAATAAAATATTTTGGAACTGGTAATTCAACCATTATAGTCCTGATAAGAGATTTTTTTTGACCAAAGCAATTTTTAACATATTGCAGATGACAAAACAACAAGTAATTAGCTATATGAAACATTTTGTATTACAGATATGATATCCTTCTATATTAAGCCTGTTCCCAGACTGTGAGTGTCCAAAAGCATCTCACCTCACTACAGTATTACAGTTACAACATGATAGGCAGGAAGATGGGCTAGTGCATGGTCAGGACAAGAATCTATGTCGAGGATCCTTGCTATCCACATCTATCCATACCAACTTATCAAGCAATGACTTTGATAAGCCATAACCCTTTGATAAGCCATAATCAGATCCCTAAATACTTCCACCTCTAGATGGGGGTCCTGCACAATTAAGCCCGTTTCTGCAAAACATGGCTAATTCTGCCACTATGTAGGCAGTTTGTCAGCACAAAATGTATTTGTCAGTTACCTGTCTTTCTGTATGATTTGACATTGTGTTTAGGGCATTGACTTCTCTTGTGTTTACCAGTGTGTCTATGAAACTTAATTCAGTACTGGAATATGACACTGTGAATTTTAAATGGTTGGGTCTAGTGTTCAGTTCATCGAGAAAACCATGAAGAGATGCATCTCCAGCAGTCTACAGTATATAATGAAGATATCAGCAGTATGGAATGCAGTCAAATTCCAATACAAAATTGTTGGAAGGACTGACTGCAATTTAAAAGAACTCTTTAATCTCCACCATAAATCATAAATAGATTGGCATCAATAGGGGCCACATTTTTGTGTTTGACCAAAAGTTAAATTAATTAAATTATCTGCTTAAAAAATAAAGGTTTATACTACCCAGGAATGACCCAAACCAGATACCAAATGCACAATGCACAAAGTTATAAAACACACCAATGGCCGAATGAATAGGTAGAGCAAAATTGAAACAAATACAGTAAATATACCCCAAAAGTCACTAAAATGGTAATTAGAAATAGGGGATGGGAAATTCCTTGGAAATAGACCAACCCCACTTTTCAGAAGAGTGTGTGGGCGCATCACCACTACATTTGTATGAATAACATCAGGTGGTGTGATGAGAAATAATATTTGCAGCATAGAAACTGGAGCTTACATTGCTTTTAAATTGCCATTTGTAGTTGATGAGGGCTAGGTGTTCATTACTGATGCCAATGAAAGAGGGTATACAATTTTTTATCGTTCTTTACTCAAATTTTTTAGATCCTCATTTTTGCTGAAATTAATTTTTGGGGGACATTTTCTGTAGTGAATTCCTCAAGTAAGTTCCTGTCAATGACTATGCCCTGCCAGATCAAGACACAAAATATAAAAAAAATTCTCAGAACAAATTTCATATTCCATGTCTATAATTTTCTTCATGTCTTGGTGACTCCTCTGTTATACTGAAATTAATTTGGGAGCGAGGTCAGCATCTTTCATAAGTTTCACACATAATGCATTCATGTGCATGAGTGGGCACAAAAGTGAAATGGCATTGAAAAAATTGTTGGTCTTCATGACTTCCAATTATCTTTAGGTCTCTGCTTCACCATCATTTTTGGGGGGCAGCATATTAATGTATTTCCATCAATATGTCGCAACGCATTAGCAGGAAAGGACATAAAAGTAAAAACATAGTTGTTTGGCAAACAAAAAATGTTGGCATTCCATTAGAGCAATTTTCTTTAATACAATTTTAAATTTTTGCATACAGCTCTAGCAAAAATTATGAGACCACCACATCAAAACCCTGTCATGGGCAGCCCAATCTCCAGACCTGAACCCCATTTAAAACCTCTGGAATGTAATCAAGAGGATGATGGACAGTCACAAGCCATCAAACAAAGAAGAACTGCTTACATTTTTGCGCCAGAAGCAGCATGAAAGACTGATGGAAAGCATGCCAAGACGCATGAAAGCTGTGATTAGAAATCATGGTTATTCCACAAAATATTGATTTCTGAACTCTTCCTGAGTTAAAACATTAGTATTATTGTTTCTAAATGACTATTAACTTGTTTTCTTTGCCTTATTTGAGGTCTGAATGCACTGTTTTTTTGTAATTTTGAACATTTCTCCTTTTTGGAAACAAAATACAAAATTTATTGCTTGGAATTTCGGAGACATGTTGTCAGAAGTTTATAGAATAAAAGAACAATTTACATTTTACTCAAAAATATACCTATGAAGAGAAAAATAAGACAAACTGAACATTTTGCCATGGTCTCTTAATTTTTGCTAGAGCTGTATATACAGTTAGGTCCATATATATTTGGACAGAGACAACATTTTTCTAATTTTGGTTCTAGACATTACCACAATGAACTTTACACAAAACAATTCAGATGCAGTTGAAGTTCGGGCTTTCAGCTTTCATTTGAGGGTATCCACATTAAAATTGGATGAAGAGTTTAGGAGTTTCTGCTCCTTAACATGTGCCACCCTATTTTTAACGGGACCAAAAGTAATTGGACAGATTAAATAATTGTAAATAAAATGTTCATTTCTAGTACTTTTTTCAAGGAGAACCTATTTAAAACAACATAGAATGAAAGCAAAATAAACTGTTGAGCTTCAACCAGGGGCGAAGCTCCAACTGGAGGAGAAGGTGGAGGAGGTGGACGTGGTTTTTAGATGGAAGATAAACTGTATACTTAATATTTTTTTAGTTGAGAACTCTGCACAAGGTTGGACCCTTTCTCAAGCATACCATAAAAGCCTAAAATTATTGGGCTTCAAAGACTCTCAATATTCCTTTGTTCTAGCTTCTATGACATTTAATGTAACTTTTTTTTAGGGGGCACCAACTGTAGTGAATTTGCACTAAAGGACTTTGTGCAAAATTGAGAGCCTAAGCAGGGCAGGGCACAAAGAAAAACATTTTTGCAACTTATAAACTAAAATTCTTTATATTGTTTTAATGCAATTTTCTTTAACAAATTTCTGAATTTTATATAAATATATTTTTCAAGTTGGGTGAAATTTCCTGGTAAAAACCAACATAGAATTATGCCCCTGGCCAGGACTGGGAGCATATAAAGCTCTGGTTTTGTTTCTCTACTTATACACCCTGTTATCACTATGAAATAAATAATAGGTAGTTTAGGAGACAGATGGATTCTGTTCATTGGTGTTGAATATATCTTCAAGAGATAGCGTTATTAAACAGTTATCTTGAGATGGCATCACCTCTTCAACAGTTTCAGATTCAACAGAATTTAATTTACAATGGCATTGGCTAATCCTTCTGGTGAAGTATCTATTACTAGTTATTCAGCTACAACGTCACAATTCTCTAATAAAGGTTCTTCATTCAGCAGCATCATTTGTTGGCATTAACTCTCACAAATGGAGAGGTATATCACTTAAGTAATAGAGCCCTCAGTCTCTGTTTTCTGAACTGGACACAACATTACCAACAGAAAGTACCATCTAAAACTGATTGCACACACAAACACTGTGTCATTGCCACAAGAATGAATGGCTGTTGTCAAGTACAGAACCCTGCGTGCATCATTAAGAAAATGTATGGTCGATTAGGTTTGGCATAGACTACAAGTTTAGGCAGGAAAATTGTGAGCTATCTCCCATGCAGGAAAATTTTAATTAACTTACAGACAATTCTGTAAAGCTTAATTTGTTTTACAAAAGTTTGGACAGTTTTTTCAGTTTTAGAAAGCATGAAAAGTCTGTTTGTCCTGTGTGTTACTAAACTGTTAATAAGGCTTTTTCTTACCACCGAATGAAGTCCATTTACCTATACCCAGATAGGCTGAGGTCACTTGGACATTATTAAGGCTATGTTGGTGCTAAAGAGTTCAAAAGATATACATGAAGAGCATGTTTGTTGTGACTGTCACACAGCCGCGACACATGCAGCTGCGGTGCCGGACACCTGATTATCGGGAGCACTCCAGGTATCCGGGTTCCTGCTGCAGCTATTGGGTAAGCTCTATTAGCGAGCAGAATAAGGAGGGATCTGACAATATTTGCTCATGTCTAGTCTTAAGTCCGAAATTTGTGACATTTTGACATAATTTTGGTGCACAGTGTGGTATTATTAGCCCTGACCAATTTTATTTAAAGCAACACTGTTTCCCATATACAGTAGGTACGGAAAGTATTCAGACCTTTTTAAATTTTTCACTCTTTGTTTCATTACAGCCATTTGGTAAATTCAAAAAAGTTCATTGTTTATCATTAATGTATGCTCTGCACCCCATCTTGACTGAAAAAAACAGAAATTTAGCAATTTTTGCTCATTGATTAAGAAAGAAAAACTGAAATATCACATGGTCATAAGACTTTAGACCCTTTGCTCAGCATTGAGTAGAAGCACCCTTTTGAGCTAGTACAGCTATGAGTCTTCTTGGAAATAATGAAACAAGTTTTTCACACCTGGATTTGGGGATCCTCTGCCATTCTTCCTTGCAGATACTCTCCAGTTCCATCAGGTTGGATGGTGAACGTTGGTGGACAGCCATTTTTAGGTCTCTCCAGAGATGCTCAATTGGGTTTAGGTCAGGGCTCTGCATGGGCCTGTCAAAAATGGTCACAGAGTTGCTCTGAAGCCACTCCTTTGCTATTTAGCTGTGTGCATAGGGTCATTGTCTTGTTGGAAGGTGAACATTTGGCCAAGTCTGAGCATTCCGGAAGAGGTTTTCATCCAGGATATCTCTGCACTTGGCGGCATTCATGTTTCCTTCTACGACAACCAGTCATCCTGTTCCTGCAGCTGAAAAACACCCACATGGTATGATACTGCCACCACAATGTTTCACTGTTTGGATTGTATTGAGCAGGTGATGAGCAGTGCCAGGCTTTCTCCATACATACCACTTAGAATTATCACCAAAAAGCTCTATCTTCTTCTCATCAGACCAGAGAATCTTATTTCTCATGGTCTAGGAGTCCTTCATGTGTTTTTTTTAGCAAACTCTATGTGGGCTTTCATATGTCTTGGCTGCGGAGAGGCTTCTGTAAGGCCACTCTACCATAAAAGCCCGACTGGTGGAGGGCTGCAGTGATAGTTGACTTTGTGGAACTTTCTCTCATCTTGCTACTGCATCTCTGGAGCTCAGCCACAGTGATCTTGGGGTTCTTCTTTACCTCTCTCGCCAAGGCTCTTCTCCCATGATTGCTCAGTTTGACTGGATGGCCAGATCTACGAAGACTTCTGGTTGTCCAAAACTTCTTCCATTTAAGGATTATGGAGGTTACTGTGCTTTTAGGAACCTTGAGTACTGCAGAAATTGTGTTGTAACTAGTGTTGAGCATTCCAATACCGCAAGTATCGGGTATCGGCCGATACTTGCGGTATCGGAATTCCGATACCGAGTTCCGATACTTTTGTGGTATCGGGAATCGGTATCGGATCCATATTAATGTGTAAAATAAAGAATTAAAATAAAAAATATTGATATGCTCACCTCTCCGGAGGCCCCTGGACATCACCGCTGGTAACCGGCAGCCTTCTTTGCTTAAAATGAGCGCGTTTAGGGCCTTCCATGACGTCACGGCTTCTGATTGGTCGCGTGCCGCTCATGTGACCGCCACGCGACCAATCACAAGCCGCGACGTCATTCTCAGGTCCTAAACTCCTCATTCTAGGAATTTAGGACCTGAGAATGATGTCACGGCTTGTGATTGGTCGCGTGGCGGTCACATGAGCCGTGACGTCATGGAAGTCCCTAAACGCGCTCATTTTAAGCAAAGAAGGCTGCCGGTTACCAGCGGTGATGTCCAGGGGCCTCCGGAGAGGTAAGTATATCAATATTTTTTATTTTAATTCTTTATTTTACACATTAATATGGATCCCAGGGCCTGAAGGAGAGTTTCCTCTCCTTCAGACCCTGGGAACCATCAGGATACCTTCCGAAACTTGGTGTCCCATTGACTTGTATTGGTATCGGGTATCGGTATCGGCGATATCCGATACTTTTCGGGTATCGGCCGATACTATCTGATAACGATACTTTCAAGTATCGGACGGTATCGCTCAACACTAGTTGTAACCATGGCCTGATCTGTGCCTTGCCACATTTCTGTCTCTGAGCTCCTTGGCCAGTTCTTTTGACCTCATGATTTTCATTTGGTCTGACATGCATTTTGAGCTGTGGGGTCTTATATAGGCAGGTGTGTGTTAGGGGTCGAGTTCCCGCTTCTGCACAGGGGGAATCTCGAGCCACTTCCGCTGCGGTCTCCCATTCTTGTCCAGCCGCAGTGGAGCCTGCTCAGCAAGGACGTCGGTCCCAGCGTCTTGCTCATTCTCACTCTGTTCTGAGAGTTAGTGCTGCTTCTCCAGTCTCTGCCATTAAAGTCAGTGCTGGTCAGCAGCGAGCGGACTTCTCTGGGACTAAGTCCTTGTCTGCATGTACTGAGCATGCCCAGCGTAAGGTCTCCCGTTGGAGATCGAGGGTCATGTGCTCAGGCGCTGCAGCACATTCCATTGGTCCTCTTGGCAGGTCCTAGAAGGGCAAAAGTGCTGTGGCCACTTCCTGTGCTGCTGCTATATAAACTGCGCATGACCGCACGGCCATGCGCTAATATTGTCTTACAATTGCTTATGTGTGTATGTTGTGAGTGCAAGTCGTCCTTGGAAACCCCTACCCTATTGAATGTCTGTTCGCGGAAGGTGTATGGCTGCTATCTAGCGCCCGACTTAGCCTACAGCACTAAACACACATCACAGCGTCCTGTAGCTGTGCCTGCCAGTACGGCGCCGTGCGCCTGCCTTGCGCTTTCCATACCCGAGTCTGGGTGGTTAGTGGCGTCCGTTAGTGCGGCATCGCTCGCACTCTTGTGCACATAGATTTCTTAAGGTTCTCTACACACCCAGTTGCGGTGTTATGCCAGCAAGGGTCTAATCGGGCTCCAATCCCTTCTGGGGTTAAGTCCGCTGACCACTTGCTCGCGCACTAGTGCGGTACTGCGGTCCTGTGAATTAACAGGATCGCTTTCTTCACGCTGGGTGAGGTCTAACCCACGCGTGTATACTTTAGTGTACCGCCATATTGTCTGCAAATTGCTAGCAGCAGGTTCTCACCTGCACGGTGGACCCCGGACTGCGAACGCACCTTTATCATCTGTCTTGGTGCGTTCCGCCAGTCCTAACAGAATATTAGCGCCAGGGTCTGGCTAGTAAAAATGGCGGACGACCAGCGTTTACAGCGGTACATCCAGCAGCTGGAGGGAAGGTTGGCGGCTCTTGAGCGTACAACCTCAGCTGTGGATGTCACTGCTGTAGCTGTGCAGGCTGCAAGTGTAGCCGCAGCCAGTTTGTCCACTGCCACCCCTGCTCCGACTTTATCCCGTCTCCCACTACCTGACAAGTTTGCTGGCGACAGCAAACATTGTCGTGGATTCGTGAGTCAGTGCTCTATACATCTTGAGCTCCTGGCGTCACGTTTTCCTACGGAGCGGGCGAGAGTGGGATTTATCCTATCTCTCTTGTCGGGCAGGGCGTTGGAGTGGGCAACGCCACTCTGGGAGCGAGATGATCGTGTGGTACAGAGTGCTCCTCTCTTCTTGGACACTCTGAAGCAGGTCTTTTTAGGGCCTCGGGTTACCCACGACACCGCACTCCAATTGTTGTCCATTACACAGGGTACCTCCGTGGTCAGCCAGTTTGCCATTCAGTTCCGGACTCTAGCTTCAGAGTTAGAGTGGCCAGACAAAGTTCTTATTCCGGTGTTCTGGAGGGGACTGGCAGACCACGTGAAAGACGCCTTGGCCACTAGGGAGATACCGGCCACACTGGAGGAACTTATTTCCGTGTCTACCCGCATCGACCTCCGTTTTCACGAGCGGAGGTTGGAGCGGACCCAGTGTAGGCAGAGGTTTCGGCTGGCTCCAACTTTCGCCAGACCTCTGGAATCTCCTGTCTTGGCGTCAGATTCTCATGAGGCCATGGAGGTTTCTCGAGCGGGACCTAAATCTCTAGCCGCTCGAGTACCCGTAGTTTGTAATAACTGTCGACAACATGGACATTACGCCAATAAATGTCCGCGGCGGTCGGGAAACGATCGCGTCTAGTGGCCATTGGGGGAGGTTCACTAGACACAGCAGCATTCTCCTCCAAACTGTCCTTTAAAGGGACAATCCTGTTAGGCTCCTCCACTCTTACAGTCGAGCTTTGTGTGGATTCAGGAGCAGAGGGAAGTTTCATGTCCTCTGCTTTTGCTACACGTCATGCTATACCACTGGTCATGCTCGCCAAACCAATAACGGTTAGAGTTGTGAATGGGGCAACACTCCCACTGCAAATCACGCACCAGACAGTCCCGTTATCGCTGTCCATGTCTCCTTCCCACCAGGAGATTATTTCCCTTCTTGTCCTTCCTGAGGGAATGGATGAGATTTTGCTGGGAATACCCTGGCTCCGTTTCCACTCGCCACATATTGAGTGGTCCTCAGGGAAAATATTGGGCTGGAGTAAGTCATGTTTGGGCAGATGTGTGAGTGAGTGTGTACAGGTCTCTACTACCCAGGTACCCGCAGATCTCTCGTCGCTTCCCAGGTATTATTGGTGTTATGCAGACGTGTTCTCTAAAAAGGCTGCTGAGACTCTACCGCCCCATCGCCCTTACGACTGTCCTATCGACCTCTTGCCGGGAGCTGAACCTCCTAGGGGAAGGGTATATCCCCTCTCTCTCCCTGAGACGGAGGCTATGTCTCAATACATTCAGGAGAATTTAGCAAGAGGATTTATAAGGAAGTCAGTGTCTCCGGCAGGGGCGGGATTCTTCTTCGTGCAGAAGAAGAACGGAGAGTTACGTCCTTGCATCGATTACAGGGGTCTCAATGCTATCACTATTAAGAATAAATACCCGTTGCCCCTGATATCGGAGCTCTTTGACAGGTTAAGGGGAGCTAAAATATTCACCAAGTTAGATCTGCGGGGTGCCTACAATCTGATTCGTATCCGTGAGGGGGACGAGTGGAAGACAGCTTTCAATACCAGGGATGGGCACTATGAGTACCTGGTGATGCCTTTCGGGCTCTGTAATGCCCCAGCCGTTTTTCAGGACTTCGTCAACGATATCTTCCGGGATATGCTTTCTACCTCGGTCGTAGTCTATCTGGATGATATTCTCATCTTTTCTCCAGATATTGACTCCCACCGGAGAGATGTTGGCAGAGTCTTCGAACTCTTACGGGCAAATTCCTTGTATGCAAAGTTGGAGAAGTGTGTGTTTGAACAGGAGTCCTTGCCTTTCCTGGGCTATATTGTCTCGGCCCAGGGATTGGCTATGGATCCTGCCAAACTACAAGCAGTGATGGACTGGCAGGAACCCCATTCTCTTAAAGCGGTGCAGCGCTTTATGGGGTTCATAAATTACTATCGCCAGTTCATTCCCCACTTTTCAACTTTGGTAGCTCCCTTGGTATCCCTCACCAAGAAGGGAGCGAATCCCAAATTGTGGTCCGAAGGGGTCTCCAAGGCCTTCTCTTCTATAAAGACCCATTTTGCCAGCGCTCCTATCTTACATCGTCCCGATGTGGGTAAGCCATTCCTTTTGGAGGTGGATGCCTCATCCGTTGGTGCTGGAGCAGTCCTCTATCAAAAGGATGCTCAGGGTCGGAAGCATCCATGCTTCTTTTTCTCTAAGACCTTCACACCAGCGGAGAGAAATTACTCCATCGGGGATAGAGAGTTGTTGGCAATGAAGTTGGCCTTTTCAGAGTGGAGACATCTCTTGGAGGGTGCCCGATTCCCATTCCAGGTTTTCACGGATCACAAGAATTTGGTCTATTTACAAACAGCCCAGCGGCTGAATTCTCGTCAGGCCAGATGGTCCTTGTTTTTCTCCCGGTTCCACTTTACCCTACATTATCTCGCCGGGGAGAAGAACATCCGTGCCGACGCTCTCTCTCGCTCCTTCGTGTCAGCTGAGGAGGAGGAGGACGAGCCTCGGCTCATTGTCCCTTCGGAGAGTCTGAGAACTGTAGCTCCGGTTTCGCTGGAGTCTGTGCCCCCGGGCAAGACTTTTGTTCCCATCAATTTGCGTCCGGAGGTTCTCTCTTGGGCTCATTCGTCCAGAGTGGGTGGACACTTTGGGGCTAAAAGGACCTCTGAGCTACTGGCGAGAACGTACTGGTGGCCACATATGGTTCGTGACGTCGGAGACTACGTTCGGGCATGTGTCTCTTGTGCCAAGAATAAGTCTTCCCGACAACGGCCAGCTGGTTTGTTATACCCTCTGCCGGTGGCAGACAGGCCCTGGGAGATGGTCGGGATGGATTTTGTTGTGGGTTTGCCCAAGTCTCGTGGCTGTACCATTATTTGGGTAATCACCGACCATTTTTCTAAGATGGTGCATTTGGTGCCACTTCCCCGGTTACCTTCTGCACGGGCCTTGGCAGCGTTGTTTGTCAAACACATCTTTCGTCTTCACGGTATGCCAGACAAAATTGTCAGTGACCGAGGTCCCCAGTTTGCGTCTCGGTTCTGGAGAGAGCTCTGTCGTCTTCTCAGTATCGAGTTGAATCTCTCTTCGGCTTATCATCCCGAGACGAATGGGTTGGTAGAGAGAGCCAACCAGACCTTGGTCACATATCTGCGACATTTTGTTTCGGCTAAGCAGGATGACTGGGCATCTTTGCTACCGTGGGCGGAGTTTGCTCTTAACAATGCTGTCGCTGATTCCACTGGACAGACTCCATTCCTCCTTAACTATGGTCAGCATCCGAGGGTACCTGTGCCCATGCCCGTGTCTTCCGCCGATTCCAGGGTGGCAGACTGGGCTGTGGAGGCACGGGACATTTGGGATCGCACTCAGGATGCTATTCAGGCTTCCAAGGAGAGAATGAGGTCCTCCGCCGATGCACATCGGCGCCCCGCTCCAACCTTTGCTCCTGGCGACTTAGTGTGGCTCTCCGCCCGTAACATCAGGCTGCGAGTTGAGTCCACCAAGTTTGCACCTCGCTACTTATGTCCTTTTAAGGTCCTCGAACAGGTTAATCCTGTGGTTTACCGTCTGGCCCTTCCTCCACGCCTGGGTATCACCGACACCTTTCACGTGTCCCTCCTTAAGCCCGTCTACATGTCCCGGTTTTCTGAGTCATCTACTGAGACGTCGGGTTCGTCTACGGACGATTACGAGGTGAACGCGATCTTGGGGTACAAGGTGGTTCGTGGCAAAAAATTTTATTTAGTGGACTGGAGGGGTTACGGCCCTGAGGATAGATCCTGGGAGCCTGCTGAGCACATTCGGGCTCCGCAGCTCATTGCTGCCTTCGAACGTAGCGAGGCCCAAGGAGGGGGGGCCCTAGGAGGGGGGGTAATGTTAGGGGTCGAGTTCCCGCTTCTGCACAGGGGGAATCTCGAGCCACTTCCGCTGCGGTCTCCCATTCTTGTCCAGCCGCAGTGGAGCCTGCTCAGCAAGGACGTCGGTCCCAGCGTCTTGCTCATTCTCACTCTGTTCTGAGAGTTAGTGCTGCTTCTCCAGTCTCTGCCATTAAAGTCAGTGCTGGTCAGCAGCGAGCGGACTTCTCTGGGACTAAGTCCTTGTCTGCATGTACTGAGCATGCCCAGCGTAAGGTCTCCCGTTGGAGATCGAGGGTCATGTGCTCAGGCGCTGCAGCACATTCCATTGGTCCTCTTGGCAGGTCCTAGAAGGGCAAAAGTGCTGTGGCCACTTCCTGTGCTGCTGCTATATAAACTGCGCATGACCGCACGGCCATGCGCTAATATTGTCTTACAATTGCTTATGTGTGTATGTTGTGAGTGCAAGTCGTCCTTGGAAACCCCTACCCTATTGAATGTCTGTTCGCGGAAGGTGTATGGCTGCTATCTAGCGCCCGACTTAGCCTACAGCACTAAACACACATCACAGCGTCCTGTAGCTGTGCCTGCCAGTACGGCGCCGTGCGCCTGCCTTGCGCTTTCCATACCCGAGTCTGGGTGGTTAGTGGCGTCCGTTAGTGCGGCATCGCTCGCACTCTTGTGCACATAGATTTCTTAAGGTTCTCTACACACCCAGTTGCGGTGTTACGCCAGCAAGGGTCTAATCGGGCTCCAATCCCTTCTGGGGTTAAGTCCGCTGACCACTTGCTCGCGCACTAGTGCGGTACTGCGGTCCTGTGAATTAACAGGATCGCTTTCTTCACGCTGGGTGAGGTCTAACCCACGCGTGTATACTTTAGTGTACCGCCATATTGTCTGCAAATTGCTAGCAGCAGGTTCTCACCTGCACGGTGGACCCCGGACTGCGAACGCACCTTTATCATCTGTCTTGGTGCGTTCCGCCAGTCCTAACAGTGTGTGACTTTGCAAATCAAGTCCTATCAGTTTAATTAAACACAGCTGGCCTCCAATGAAGGATTAGAAACATCTCAAGGAGGATCACAAGGAAATGGACAGCATGTGACTTAGATTTGAGTGTCTGAGCAAATGGTCTGAATACTTATGACCATGTGATATTTCAGTTTTTCTTTTTTATTAAATTTGCAAAAATGTCTACATTTCAGTTTTTTTTTCAGTCAAGATTTTACCACTATCGTAAAGTACAATATGTCACAAGAGAATAATCTCAGAATCACCAGGATCCGTTGAAGCATTCCAGAGTTATGACCTCATAAAGTGACAGTAGTCAGAATTGTAAAAATTGGCCAGGTCATTAAGGTGAAAACAGGATTTGTCTTAAAGAAGTTAAAATATCATTTTAATAAAGCTAATGTATCCAGGTTAGAGACTGCACTTCAAGACATTTATTCCCATAGTCCTGTATTTAGCAACGACTAGAGTCACTTCGACATACAGGATAAACACATTTCCACAAGGTGGGTACCAGGAGAAAAAAAGAAGTGAAGATGAAAGTACTTTTAAAACCACCTTACTTTCATCTTTACCCGGGCGCACAGACTCTGGAAACTCAGACCACAGGTAAGCACTCTGCCTTTGAACTGTTTTCAGGTGTAATATGGTATAACCTCCTGGCATACATAGTGAAATCCTCACTCCCCAGATTTATTGCTATAGCGGATTCGCAGGCTAACATTCTAGGGGCCCCTTTTTTGCCCTTTTTTTCTTTTCGGTTACCATACACCCTTCCTCCAGTTCTATATACTATTACTACACATATATCCCTGTGCGCTGTTCTGTATTATTATCCTTTTCTGGGATCTCTTCAGCCTTGCTTTCTAATATCTGACACACATGTGAGAGATGGATTTAGCTGCTTTGGATCCCCAATCTATATCCTAGTGTTGTGGTGTGCCTCCCAGGTATTTGGATGTTTCCGTTCCCCCCTTTATGTCTGTTTTAATTTATGTGTCATACACTTTTTAGAAGAATTTCCAAATAAATTTATTGGTTTTAAAAGTACTTTCATCTTCACTTCTTTTTTTCTCCTGGTACCCACCTTGTGGAAATGTGTTTATACTTCAAGACATTGACAGGGTGCAGCCACTGTCAGCTAGTGATAGTGATACAAATAATAAATGAGAGCACTTCAAATTAGTATTGATAAATCAAATTGCAAATTGTCTTTCTATAGGTAGCAAGTGTAAGTGACAAAAATTAAGCCCTAAAGTCACACTTTATGACGTATGGGATTTAACATCCCGTTCACTGGCACCGTGAACTATACTGATTGAGTGCTAGCTTTCATTTCTTCACAAAAATTAAGCCCAACATGGCTTTCATCCATTGTTAAAAAGGCAATTAATGAAAAAAAAGCAAACATTCAGCAAAACAAAATCAGAGGAGTCAAGTTTAAAAATTATAAAAAGCATAAAAGATTCTGTAAAAAAAGTAAACAAATCAGAAAAAGTACAAATTGAATGGCAAAACACCAAGTTAAACCAGACAGATTCCAGTAAATTATTTAAATATATAATTACAATTCAAACAAGACCTACTCTGGTGGGTCCCCTAAATAATGGTCATGGTGAAATGGTCAACACTCCCTTAGCTCTATGTATACCAAAGAGAGCATGGCTGATGTAGTCTATCCAATTACCTTAACCCTTTCAAGTTGCGGCCCTTTTTCGTTTTTGCATTTTCATTTTTCACTTCCCGCCTTCCCAGAGCCATAACTTTTTTATTTTTCTGCCAATATGGTCATGTGAGGGCTTATTTTTTGCAGGATGAGTTGTACTTTTGAACGACACCATTGGTTTTACCATGTCTTTTACTAGAAAACGGGAAAAAAATTCCCAGTGCGGTGAAATTGCAAAAAAAGTGCAGTCCCACACTTGTTTTTTGTTTGGCTTTTTTGCTAGGTTCATTAAATGCTAAAACTAACCAGCCATTGTGATTCTCTAGGTCATTAAGAGTTCATAGACATCTAACATGTCTAGGCTATTTTTTATCCAAGTGGTGAAAAAAAATTCAAAACTTAGCTTAAAAAAAAAAAAGTGCCATTTTCCGATACCCGAAGCGTTTCCATTTTTCGTGATCTGGGGTCGGCTGAGGGCTTATTTCTTGCGTGCCGAGCTGCCGTTTTTAATGATACCATTTCGGTGCAGATACGTTCTTTTGATCGCCCGTTATTGCATTTTAATGCAATGTCACGGTGACCTAAAAAACGTAATTCTGGCGTTTCGGATTTTTTTCTCGCTACGCTGTTTAGCGATCAGGTTAATGCTTTTTTTTATTGAGAGACCGGGCGATTCTGAATGCGGTGATACCAAATACGTGTAGGTTTTTTTTTTATTTAATTGTTTTATTTAGGATGGGGCGAAATGGGGGTGATTTAAACTTTTATATTTTTTATATTTTTTTCATATTTTTAAAAACATTTTTTTACTTGTGCCATGCTTCAATAGCCTCCAAGGGAGGCTAGAAGCTGGCATAGCCTGATCGGCTCTGCTACATAGCAGCGATCATCAGATTGCTGCTATGTAGCTGAAATGCAGGTGTGCTGTGAGCGCCGACCACAGGGGGGCGCTCACAGCAGGCCGGTATCAGTAACCATAGAGGTCTCAAGGACCTCTATGGTTACCTTCCTGATGCATCGTCGACCCCCAATCATGTGACGGGGGTCGGCGATGACATCATTTCCGGCCGCCCGGAAGCGCCGGTTAAATGCCGCTGTCTGCGTTTGACAGCGGCATTTAACAGGTTAATAGTGGTGGGTGAATAGCGATTTCACACGCCGCTATTGCGCGCACATGTCAGCTGTACAAAACAGCTGATATGTCGCGACTTTGATGTGGGCTCACCGCCGGAGCCCACATCAAAGGGGGTGACATGGCATGCGCCATACTATTACTGCGCATGTCGTGAAAGGGTTAATATATCAACTAACAACTAAATACTTAAATTTAGGTATGGCCCAAACTAAGTTAAATTACATTTTGAGCAAGGCCCCTGGTTCAGATGGGCTACATCCAGGAGTTCATAAGGAACTCAGCTCAGTGATTGCTGTGTCCTTGCATATCATTTTTAGAGACTCTCTAGTGAATAGTACAATGCCAGTCAAGAGCAAGTACATTTTCAGTCAACTATTGGAAAGCTAATGTAGTGTCCTCTTTCAAAAATGGCTATAGATCTTTCCCTAGATACAAAGATGCACAGTGTCAAAAACTCATCTAGGGAACTTAGGCCATAATTCATCAAAATCAAAAACGGTGATCGTTATGCTGGTCTTGATAAGGGAGTGGAGTCAAGTGAGATGTTCATGATTTATTAAGACATGCCAACAGTATTGTCTGATGAGTGGCAGGTGTGTCCATGTGCGCCACAATTTTTACTTTAGTAAGTTTGAGGTGTAGTGAACATAATTGCTGATCATGAATTTAACAAGCAGAGGTCGTACTGACTCCATCCAGCCCCAGCTTTACCCAAGTTGCAAAATTTTAGTGCAGCATGGGACCGCGTCAAAACTTTATGACTTTTCAAAGCTTTTCATGATAGAATTCTGGTGTTAAAGCTTTGATAAGTCATCCTCACTATCAAATTGAAACTATACTCAACAGGTGCATTACCACATCATATCAGAAAAGTCATTACATGTATAACAGTAAACAAATCAAGAACAAGAGAATAATGTATGTCTATTACAGACCAAACAACACAAAATATTTTAATAAACTGTATTTATTCCTATATAATAACAGCCATACCGCATTATAGAATCTTCAAATGCTATAAAGATATAAAGATATCTTTATTAGTTTATTAGAAAATTTTTAGTGGAGGTTGAAAATATATTTGCATTTCAGGGTCTTTTGCAGTACATTTCAAAATATTGGACATCTTATCACAAAATAGTACTGTGATAAATGAATTTGTTTGCATTGAAAATACAATCACATTCACAGTTGTACTCAGAGGAGAAGAGAACATTCTCCACGATTTAGCAGATTACCTTAGGGAAAGTTTGGGATTTTTAACAGATGGAACCATTTATATGTCATTCCACCAGGACACAGCTTGATGTGAAACAATATATATTAGACTATTGAGAACCATAATATTCTCTCTATGGATGAGTTCAAATGTCTATTCGCATCATTTTCTTTCTAAAATCCATTTAAGATATTTAACCCACAGAGCTCCTGGTGCTTTTCATCATTTTCACTCACTACTTCTCATTTAAATTTATTTATTTATATGATAGTAAAATATATAAAGTGAGTATTTTTATTTGTTTTTTTTATTATATTTTGGTTTTTTTTGTTTGATATTTTGATTTTCTATAATGCACAAATATTTATTATCTTGCTAATAGTACATTATTCTGGAGATGATTATACAATGATAGGAACAATTTCATAAAAATGTATTTTTCTAAACACTGGCATATGGTTTACAGTGTCAAATATGGCAAACATAAAATTAAACATTGCATCTGTGCTATCAGGTGCATACAGGCAGGAGGTATGCACCCCCCGTTGGCCACAATAAGGATAAATGTCTAGGCATCTGTAAAACATAGGGAGCTATTCTAAAAAAATGTATACCATATGATAAAACAAGCAGTATTCAAACTTATAACTGTAAGTCAGAGGCCAAAAGAATGCAATTTTTGCATTCGTCTGGTGAAAGGTGAAAATTAGGGTTGAGCGACTTTTAGTTTTTTAGGGTCGAGTCGGGTTTCGCGAAACCCGACTATCTCAAAAGTCGGGTCGAGTGGAATCGGCCGATTATCGCGAAAAGTCGGGAATCGACCGAAACACGAAAACCAATGCAAGTCAATGGGGGAGCATAGTCGGCAGTGAGTAGAGGCCAGGAAAACACCTACAGTGCCCATTTTAATGGCAAAATCATCCATTCTTGTTACTGAAGCTTGTCAATCTTAATTTACCTTATAATAATAGTAAGGCATTGGAAATTGGGGGTCATTTGGCTAAAGTTGTGGGGGAGTAGGGCTGGTTCAAGTATTTAGTGGGCCCAGGAAATCTGGACCACATCACGGCAGTGGAGCAGGGAGAGGTAAGTATTTAAACTTTGCAAGTGCTGTGATCCTGAGCAAGCAAGGGGGGGGCCCACTCGTTGGCATTGGCACTGGCACAGGGCCCCTCAAAGTACGGCGGTGTGTTTGCACGGCGGGGGCGCCTCCCACCGGCAGCGACACTTTTGCGTACTATGAGGGGCCCTGTGCCAGTGACATGGCCAACGAGTATTTCCCCCCCACCTGATGAAGGAACCTGCACTTTCATCTGCACCTTCGTCTTTGTCCCCATGTAAGGTGGTATGGTATGCGGGAAGGGGAACCTGACTTTCAGCAGGGTCACATTCTGGCTGTGTAGCGTGCACGGGGAATGTAGCGTTCTGGGTCAATGTACCAGCAGACTCATCTATCACTGGCTGGGCAATGGGCAGGATGAGGAAAAAACACAGATATAGGCCCAAATAATAAAAGTGGGCTAAATGCAGTTCAAAATTGGTAACAGGACTAACCAGGGGGCATTGCTTTGTTCAGTGGAGTACAACTGTAATGAGAGGCTGACACAGTGAGTAGGCCCAAATCAGTAAGTAGGCTAAATGCATTTCAAAATTGTTAACAGAAGTAAACAGGCGGCACTGGTTTGTTCAGTGGAGGAGAACATCAAGGAGCGGCAGACACTGTTAGTAGGGCCAACAAAACAAGAAGGCCAAATGCAGTGTTATATTAAAAACAATTTAACGAGAGCCTGAAGATAGAAGCTAGGGAAAGGCAACCTGGAGAACACCTTGGAGCGGCAGACACCGTCTCTACAACCCAGGCCCAACTTGTAGGCCTAATGCAGTGTTGTTTCAACAACTACTTAACAAGAGCTTGAAGATAGAAGCTAGGGAGAGGCAACCTGGAGAACACCTTGGAGCGGCAGACACCGTCGCTACAACCCAGACCCAACTTGTAGGCCAAATGCAG
Organism: Ranitomeya imitator; assembly: GCF_032444005.1. NCBI lineage: Eukaryota > Metazoa > Chordata > Amphibia > Anura > Dendrobatidae > Ranitomeya > Ranitomeya imitator. The sequence continues at coordinate 602,137,115 of NC_091284.1, forward strand.
TGTTGTTTCAACAACTGCTTAACAAGAGCTTGAAGATAGAAGCTAGGGAGAGGCAACCTGGAGAACACCTTAGAGCGGCAGACACCGTCCCTACAACCCAGACCCAACTTGTAGGCCAAATGCAGTGTTGTTTCAACAACTACTTAACGAGAGCTTCAAAGATAGAAGCTAGGGAGAGGCAACCTGGAGAACACCTTGGAGCGGCAGACACCGTCCCTACAACTCAGACCCAACTTGTAGGCCAAATGCAGTGTTGTTTCAACAACTACTTAACAAGAACTTGAAGATAGAAGCTAGGGAGAGGCAACCTGGAGAACACCTTGGAGCGGCAGACACCATCCCTACAACCCAGACCCAACTTGTAGGCCAAATGCAGTGTTGTTTCAACAACTACTTATCGAGAGCTTCAAAGATAGAAGCTAGGGAGAGGCAACCTGGAGAACACCTTGGAGCGGCAGACACTGTTAGTAGGCCCCAACCAAACTAGTAGCCCCACTGCAGTTGTTTGATTAAAAAACTATTTAACAAGAGCCTGAAGATTGAAGCTCAGGAAAGACAACCAGGAGAACACCTTGGAGCGGCAGACACTGTTAGTAGGCCCCAACCAAACTAGTAGCCCCACTGCAGTTGTTTGATTAAAAAACTATTTAGCAAGAGCCTGAAGATTGAAGCTCAGGAAAGGCAACCAGGAGAACACCTTGGAGCAGCAGACACTGTTAGTAGGCCCCAACCAAACTAGTAGCCCCACTGCAGTTGTTTGATTAAAAAACTATTTAACAAGAGCCTGAAGATTGAAGCTCAGGAAAGGCAACCAGAAGAACACCTTGGAGCGGCAGACACTGTTAGTAGGCCCCAACCAAACTAGTAGCCCCACTGCAGTTGTTTGATTAAAAAACTATTTAACAAGAGCCTGAAGATTGAAGCTCAGGAAAGGCAACCAGGAGTACACCTTGGAGCGGCAGACACTGTTATTAGGCCCCAACCAAACTAGTAGCCCCACTGCAGTTGTTTGATTAAAAAACTATTTAACAAAAGCCTGAAGATTGAAGCTCAGGAAAGGCAACCAGGAGAACACCTTGGAGCGGCAGACACTGTTAGTAGGCCCCAACCAAACTAGTAGCCCCACTGCAGTTGTTCGATTAAAAAACTATTTAACAAGAGCCTGAAGATTGAAGCTCAGGAAAGGCAACCAGGAGAACACCTTGGAGGGGCAGACACCGTCTCTACTAGGGTTGAGCGAAACGGGTCGTTCATTTTCAAAAGTCTCCGACTTTTGGCAAAGTCGGGTTTCATGAAACCCGATCCGACCCCTGTGCGGGGTCGGCCATGCGGTACGCGACTTTCGCGCCAAAGTCGCGTTTCAATGACGCGAAAAGCGCCATTTCTCAGCCAATGAAGGTAAACGCAGAGTGTGGGCAGCGTGATGACATAGGTCCTGGTCCCCACCATCTTAGAGAAGGGCATTGCAGTGATTGGCTTGCTGTCTGCGGCGTCACAGGGCCTATAAAGGGGAGTTCCCGCCGACCGCCATGTTACTGCTGCTGATCTGAGCTTAGGGAGAGGTTGCTGCCGCTTCGTCAGAAGCAGGGATAGCGTTAGGCAGGGTCCATTAACCACCAAACCGCTTGTGCTGTAGCGATTTCCACTGCCCAACACCACCTTCGGTGTGCAGGGACAGTGGAAGCTACATTTTTTTTTCCCCCTCAGCGCTGTAGCTCATTGGGCTGCCCTAGAAGGCTCCCTGATAGCTGCATTGCTGTGTGTACGCCGCTGTGCAAACCAACTGCTTTTTTCAAAGCACAAATCCTCTTGTTCCTTCCTTTCTCCACAGCTATCTTTTTGGTTTGTACACACTTTTTATTTAATTTGTGCATCAGTCCACTCCTTATTGCTGCCTGCCATACCTGGCTGAGATTACTGCAGGGAGATAGTAATTGAAGGACACTCCCTGTTTTTTTTTTTTTTTTTGTGGGAGATTAAGATTGACATTTCTGCTAGAGTGCCATCCCTGTCTGTGTCTTCTCTCACTCAGTGGGCCATAGAAAGCCTATTTATTTTTTTGCTTGATTTGGGTTATAAAATCTACCTGAAAAAATCACTACATCAATCAGTGGGAGAAAAATATTGGCCTCAGGGCTTGTGTGCCACTCTTGACTCCTGTGTGCATCATCACTCACTCAGTGGGCCATAGAAAGCCTATTTATTTTTTTGCTTGATTTTGGTTCTAAAATCTACCTGAAAAAATCACTACATCAATCAGTGGGAGAAAAATATTGGCCTCAGGGCTTGTGTGCCACTCCTGACTCCTGTGTGCATCATCACTCACTCAGTGGGCCATAGAAAGCCCATTTTTTTTTTTTTTTTGCTTTATTTGGGTTCTAAATTCTACCTGAAAAAATCAATAAATCAATCAGTGGGAGATTAATATTGGCCTTTGGGCTTGTGTGCCAGTCCTAAGCGTGCCATCTCTCTCTCTCAGATAGTGGGCCATAGAAAGCCTATTTATTTATTTTTTTTTTATTGGGTTTATAAATTTTCCCTGGAAAAAAAAAAAAAAGTGGGAGATTAATATTGGCCTCTGGGCTTGTGTGCCAGTCCTGAGCGTGCCATCTCTCTCACAAATAGTGGGCCATAGAAAGCCTATTTATTTATTTTTTTTTGGTTTTATAAATTCTCCCTTAAAAAAAAAGGGAGATTAATATTGGCCTTTGGGCTTGTGTGCCAGTCCTAAGCGTGCCATCTCTCTCTGTCTCTCAGATAGTGGGCCATAGAAAGCCTATTTATTATTTTTTTTATTGGGTTTATAAATTTTCCCTGGAACAAAAAAAAAAAAGTGGGAGATAAATATTGGCCTCTGGGCTTGTGTGCCACTCCTGACTCCTGTGTGCGTCATCTCTCACTCAGTGGGCCATAGAAAGCCTTTTTTTGTTTTATTTGTTTTCTAATTTCTCCCTGAAAAAATCATTTTATTTTCTTTGGTTTCTAAATTCTTCCTGAAATAATCATTTTATTCTATTTTTTTTTTCCTAAAGTCTCCCTGAAAAAAAAAAAAAAAAAAACCAAATCAGTGGGAGATTAATATTGCCCTTTCTGCTTGTGTGCCAGTCTTGACTCCTGGGTGTGCCATCTCTCTCTCTCTCTCCAATTGTGGGCCATAGAAAGCCTATTATTTTTGTAGCTTGATTTGGGTTCCAAAATCTACCTGAAAAAATCACTACATCAATCAGTGGGAGATAAATATTGGCCTCTGGGCTTGTGTGCCACTCCTGACTCCTGTGTGCGTCATCTCTCACTCAGTGGGCCATAGAAAGCCTTTTTTTGTTTTATTTGTTTTCTAAATTCTCCCTGAAAAAATCATTTTATTTTATTTGGTTTCTAAATTCTTCCTGAAAAAATCATTTTATTCTATTTTTTTTTTTCCTAAAGTCTCCCTGAAAAAAAAAAACAAAAAACAAATCAGTGGGAGATTAATATTGCCCTTTCTGCTTGTGTGCCAGTCTTGACTCCTGGGTGTGCCATCTCTCTCTCTCTCCAATTGTGGGCCATAGAAAGCCTATTATTTTTTTTAGCTTGATTTGGGTTCCAAAATCTACCTGAAAAAATCACTACATCAATCAGTGGGAGATAAATATTGGCCTCTGGGCTTGTGTGCCACTCCTGACTCCTGTGTGCGTCATCTCTCACTCAGTGGGCCATAGAAAGCCTTTTTTTGTTTTATTTGTTTTCTAAATTCTCCCTGAAAAAATCATTTTATTTTCTTTGGTTTCTAAATTCTTCCTGAAAAAATCATTTTATTCTATTTTTTTTTTCCTAAAGTCTCCCTGAAAAAAAAAAAAAAAAAAAAAAATCATTGGGAGATTAATATTGCCCTTTCTGCTTGTGTGCCAGTCTTGACTCCTGGGTGTGCCATCTCTCTCTCTCCAATTGTGGGCCATAGAAAGCTATTATTTTTTTAGCTTGATTTGGGTTCCAAAATCTACCTGAAAAAATCACTACATCAATCAGTGGGAGATAAATATTGGCCTCTGGGCTTGTGTGCCACTCCTGACTCCTGTGTGCGTCATCTCTCACTCAGTGGGCCATAGAAAGCCTTTTTTTGTTTTATTTGTTTTCTAAATTCTCCCTGAAAAAATCATTTTATTTTATTTGGTTTCTAAATTCTTCCTGAAAAAATCATTTTATTCTATTTTTTTTTCCTAAAGTCTCCCTGAAAAAAAAAACAAAAAAAACAAATCAGTGGGAGATTAATATTGCCCTTTCTGCTTGTGTGCCAGTCTTGACTCCTGGGTGTGCCATCTCTCTCTCTCTCTCCAATTGTGGGCCATAGAAAGCCTATTATTTTTTTTAGCTTGATTTGGGTTCCAAAATCTACCTGAAAAAATCACTACATCAATCAGTGGGAGATAAATATTGGCCTCTGGGCTTGTGTGCCACTCCTGACTCCTGTGTGCGTCATCTCTCACTCAGTGGGCCATAGAAAACCGCTTTTAAAGCCGGAGCAGCAAGAGCAAGTTTTGGCTTATCTTGCTGACTCAGCCTCTAGCTCTTTTGCCTCCTCTTGTGAAACTGGTAAATGTCAAAGCAGCGCGTCGTTAGTGGATGTTCACGGTCAGGGACAAGTCGCTTCCTTGTCCTCTTCAGCAAAAACAACAACAGAGAAGAATGCAGCAGGCGACACAACGGGTTACTCCATGGAGCTCTTTACACATACCGTCCCTGGCTTAGAAAGTGAAGCAGTTAACAGTCCATGCCCATTACAAGTTGAATCTGACATGGAGTGCACTGATGCACAGCCACAGCCAGACTACTATGCTGGTCCTTTGACTCAGACCACAACATTGCCCTCGCAGGGTGCTGATCAAGAATCAGACCCTGATGAGACTATGTTGCCCCATCACGAACGCTATACCACCGACCGACACGGTGACACAGACGAAGTTGCACACGAGCTACAAGAAGAGGTAATAGATGACCCAGTTCTTGACCCCGATTGGCAGCCATTGGGGGAACAGGGTGCAGGCGGCAGCAGTTCTGAAGCGGAGGAGGAGGGGCCGCAGCAGGCATCAACATCGCAACAGGTTCCATCTGCCGGGCCCGTATCTTGCCCAAAACACGTGGCAAAGCCAAAACCTGTTGGAGGACAGCGTGGCCATCCGGTTAAAGCTCAGTCTGCAATGCCTGAAAAGGTATCCGATGCTAGAAAGAGTGCAGTCTGGCATTTTTTTAAACAACATCCAATTGATCAGCGCAAAGTCATCTGTCAAAAATGTTCAACTACCTTAAGCAGAGGACAGAATCTGAAAAGTCTCAATACAAGTTGCATGCATAGACATTTAACCACCATGCATTTGCAAGCCTGGACTAACTACCAAACGTCCCTTAAGGTTGTAGCACCCTCGGCCAATGAAGCTAGTCAGCAACGCAACATCCCTTCCGGCAGTGTAGGGCCACCATTTTCCGCACCACCTGCAGTATCTGTGCAGGTTTCTTTGCCAGGCCAAAGCAGTCAGGGTCAGGGAATCACCAGTTTCGTAGTAGGAAACACTGCATCTAGGGCACCGGTGGCAACAATACCATCTCCCACCATCTCTCAGTCTGCCATGTCCACCGGCACCCCCGCTAGTTCCACGATCTCCAGCTCTCCAGTCCAGCTCACCCTACATGAGACTATGGTTAGAAAAAGGAAGTACTTAGCCTCGCATCCGCGTACACAGGGTTTGAACGCACACATAGCTAGACTAATCTCGTTAGAGATGATGCCCTACCGGTTATTTGAAAGCGAAGCTTTCAAAGCCCTGATGGACTACGCTGTACCACGCTACGAGCTACCCAGTCGACACTTTTTTTCCAGAAAAGCCATCCCAGCCCTCCACCAGCATGTTAAAGAGCGCATCGTCCATGCACTCAGGCAATCTGTGAGCACAAAGGTGCACCTGACAACAGATGCATGGACCAGTAGGCATGGCCAGGGACGTTACGTGTCCATCACGGCACACTGGGTAAATGTGGTGGATGCAGGGTCCACAGGGGACAGCAAGTTTGGGACAGTTCTGCCTAGTCCACGGTCTAGGAAACAATTGGCTGTAGCCGTTCGCACCCCCTCCTCCTCCTCTTCGTCCTCCTGCAGAAGCGAGAGCTCGTCCACAGACCGCAGTCGCACAACCACTCCATCCGCAGCTGCCACTGTTGCACACCAGGTCTCCCATTATGGGGCAGCTACTGGCAAACGTCAGCAGGCTGTATTGGCTATGAAGTGTTTGGGCGACAACAGACACACCGCGGAAGTTCTGTCCGAGTTCTTGCAGAAAGAAACGCAGTCGTGGCTGGGCACTGTAGATCTTGAGGCAGGCAAGGTAGTGAGTGATAACGGAAGGAATTTCATGGCTGCCATCTCCCTTTCCCAACTGAAACACATTCCTTGCCTGGCTCACACCTTAAACCTGGTGGTGCAGTGCTTCCTGAAAAGTTATCCGGGGTTATCCGACCTGCTCCTCAAAGTGCGTGGACTTTGCTCACATATCCGCCGTTCGCCCGTACACTCCAGCCGTATGCAGACCTATCAGCGTTCTTTGAACCTTCCCCAGCATCGCCTAATCATAGACGTTGCAACAAGGTGGAACTCAACACTGCACATGCTTCAGAGACTGTGTGAACAGAGGCGGGCTGTTATGTTTTTGTGGGAGGATACACATACACGGGCAGGCAGTAGGATGGCAGACATGGAGTTGTCAGGTGTGCAGTGGTCGAAGATTCAAGACATGTGTCAAGTCCTTCAGTGTTTTGAGGAATGCACACGGCTGGTTAGTGCAGACAACGCCATAATAAGCATGAGCATCCCCCTAATGCGTCTGCTGATGCAAAGTTTGACGCACATAAAGGATCAGGCGTCTGCAGCTGAGGAAGAGGAAAGCCTTGATGACAGTCAGCCATTGTCTGGCCAGGGCAGTGTACAGGACGAGGTAGCGGGCGAAGAGGAGGAGGAGGACGAGGAGGATGATGGGGATGATTATATTTTTAATGAGGAAGCTTTTCCAGGGCCATTGGAAATTGGTGGCGCGGCAAGGCCGGGTTCTGGTTTTTTGAGGGACACAAGTGACGTGGATTTGCCTGAAACTGCCCCTCAACCAAGCACAACCGCAGATTTGAGAACTGGAACTTTGGCCCACATGGCGGATTATGCCTTACGTATCCTCAAAAGGGACACACGCATAACAAAAATGATGAATGATGACGATTACTGGTTGGCCTGCCTCCTTGATCCTCGCTATAAAGGCAAATTGCAAAATATAATGCCACATGAGAACTTGGAACTAATATTAGCAACCAAACAATCAACTCTTGTTGACCGTTTGCTTCTGGCATTCCCTGCACACAGCGCCCGTGATCGTTCTCACACGAGCTGCAGGGGCCAGCAGACCAGAGGAGTTAGAGGGGCAGAAATCAGAAGTGGCGTTGGCCAGAGGGGTTTTCTGACCAGGTTGTGGAGTGATTTTGCTATGACCGCAGACAGGACAGGTACTGCAGCATCAATTCAAAGTGACAGGAGACAACATTTGTCCAGTATGGTTACAAACTATTTTTCATCCCTTATCGATGTTCTCCCTCAACCGTCATTCCCATTTGATTACTGGGCATCAAAATTAGACACCTGGCCAGAATTGGCAGAATATGCATTGCAGGAGCTTGCTTGCCCGGCAGCTAGTGTCCTATCAGAAAGAGTATTCAGTGCTGCAGGTTCAATACTAACAGAAAAAAGGACTCGTCTGGCTACCCAAAATGTAGATGATCTAACCTTCATTAAAATGAACCACAACTGGATTTCGAAATCTTTTGCCCCACCTTGCCCGGCTGACACCTAGCTTTCCTATGAAAAGGTCTTGCCTGTGGACTATTCTGAATGCCTTTTCCAATCTCGTAATTTTCTGCACCTGATTGTCCAGCATACGACATGTTTACACCTCACTAAATGGCCAAACTCCCCACACGGGGCCGTGGTATCGACACTTGGCGACAGCACCCGTGAGAGTGCAGTTTGTCTGAAGAGGTGGGTGAGCCCGCTTTTGGTCGACGGCACTGCCACTGGGTCCCTCCTAGTACAATAAAGTGTCTCTGGCGGTGGTGGTGCGCACCCAACGTCAGACACACCGTTGTAATATGAGGGGCCCTGGGCCTGTACCGCCGGCCACAAGACAGTTTCCCCCCACCCCAGCTCAAACAGTGCTCTACCACTTGCAAAATTATCTCACAGCTCCACCAATGTTTAGTCTATGCGCTGACATCCTTCAATGCCTGCCACTGACAATACCATTGTATTGACATTTTTGTTATGTTAGGCCTTCGATGCCTGTCTGTGGTCACTCCTTCCACTAGGCCTCCACTGACCACACCACTGCTGCCCGTGTACCCCTGGAACCAATTTAAAATTGCCTACAGCCATGTGTTATTATTTTAGGCCTTCGATGCCTGTCTGCGGTCACTCCTTCCACTAGGCCTCCACTGACCACACCACTGCTGCCCGTGTACCCCTGGAACCAATTTAAAATTGCCTACAGCCATGTGTTATTATTTTAGGCCTTCGATGCCTGTCTGCGGTCACTCCTTCCACTAGGCCTCCACTGACCACACCACTGCTGCCCGTGTACCCCTGGAACCAATTTAAAATTGCCTACAGCCATGTGTTATTATTTTAGGCCTTCGATGCCTGTCTGCGGTGACTCCTTCCACTAGGCCTCCACTGACCACACCACTGCTGCCCGTGTACCCCTGTAACCAATTTAAAATTGCCTACAGCCATGTGTTATTATTTTAGGCCTTCGATGCCTGTCTGCGGTCACTCCTTCCACTAGGCCTCCACTGACCACACCACTGCTGCCCGTGTACCCCTGGAACCAATTTAAAATTGCCTACAGCCATGTGTTATTATTTTAGGCCTTCGATGCCTGTCTGCGGTCACTCCTTCCACTAGGCCTCCACTGACCACACCACTGCTGCCCGTGTACCCCTGGAACCAATTTAAAATTGCCTACAGCCATGTGTTATTATTTTAGGCCTTCGATGCCTGTCTGCGGTCACTCCTTCCACTAGGCCTCCACTGACCACACCACTGCTGCCCGTGTACCCCTGGAACCAATTTAAAATTGCCTACAGCCATGTGTTATTATTTTAGGCCTTCGATGCCTGTCTGCGGTCACTCCTTCCACTAGGCCTCCACTGACCACACCACTGCTGCCCGTGTACCCCTGGAACCAATTTAAAATTGCCTACAGCCATGTGTTATTATTTTAGGCCTTCGATGCCTGTCTGCGGTCACTCCTTCCACTAGGCCTCCACTGACCACACCACTGCTGCCCGTGTAACCCTGGAACCAATTTAAAATTGCCTACAGCCATGTGTTATTATTTTAGGCCTTCGATGCCTGTCTGCGGTCACTCCTTCCACTAGGCCTCCACTGACTACACCACTGCTGCCCGTGTACCCCTGGAACCAATTTAAAATTGCCTACAGCCATGTGTTATTATTTTAGGCCTTCGATGCCTGTCTGCGGTCACTCCTTCCACTAGGCCTCCACTGACCACACCACTGCTGCCCGTGTACCCCTGGAACCAATTTAAAATTGCCTACAGCCATGTGTTATTATTTTAGGCCTTCGATGCCTGTCTGCGGTGACTCCTTCCACTAGGCCTCCACTGACCACACCACTGCTGCCCGTGTACCCCTGGAACCAATTTAAAATTGCCTACAGCCATGTGTTATTATTTTAGGCCTTCGATGCCTGTCTGCGGTCACTCCTTCCACTAGGCCTCCACTGACCACACCACTGCTGCCCGTGTACCCCTGGAACCAATTTAAAATTGCCTACAGCCATGTGTTATTATTTTAGGCCTTCGATGCCTGTCTGCGGTCACTCCTTCCACTAGGCCTCCACTGACCACACCACTGCTGCCCGTGTACCCCTGGAACCAATTTAAAATTGCCTACAGCCATGTGTTATTATTTTAGGCCTTCGATGCCTGTCTGCGGTCACTCCTTCCACTAGGCCTCCACTGACCACACCACTGCTGCCCGTGTACCCCTGGAACCAATTTAAAATTGCCTACAGCCATGTGTTATTATTTTAGGCCTTCGATGCCTGTCTGCGGTGACTCCTTCCACTAGGCCTCCACTGACCACACCACTGCTGCCCGTGTACCCCTGGAACCAATTTAAAATTGCCTACAGCCATGTGTTATTATTTTAGGCCTTCGATGCCTGTCTGCGGTCACTCCTTCCACTAGGCCTCCACTGACCACACCACTGCTGCCCGTGTACCCCTGGAACAAATTTAAAATTGCCTACAGCCATGTGTTATTATTTTAGGCCTTTGATGCCTGTCTGCGGTGACTCCTTCCACTAGGCCTCCACTGACCACACCACTGCTGCCCGTGTACCCCTGGAACCAATTTAAAATTGCCTACAGCCATGTGTTATTATTTTAGGCCTTCGATGCCTGTCTGCGGTCACTCCTTCCACTAGGCCTCCACTGACCACACCACTGCTGCCCGTGTACCCCTGGAACCAATTTAAAATTGCCTACAGCCATGTGTTATTATTTTAGGCCTTCGATGCCTGTCTGCGGTGACTCCTTCCACTAGGCCTCCACTGACCACACCCCTGCTGCCCGTGTACCCCTGGAACCAATTTAAAATTGCCTACAGCCATGTGTTATTATTTTAGGCCTTCGATGCCTGTCTGCGGTGACTCCTTCCACTAGGCCTCCACTGACCACACCACTGCTGCCCGTGTACCCCTGTAACCAATTTAAAATTGCCTACAGCCATGTGTTATTATTTTAGGCCTTCGATGCCTGTCTGCGGTCACTCCTTCCACTAGGCCTCCACTGACCACACCACTGCTGCCCGTGTACCCCTGGAACCAATTTAAAATTGCCTACAGCCATGTGTTATTATTTTAGGCCTTCGATGCCTGTCTGCGGTCACTCCTTCCACTAGGCCTCCACTGACCACACCACTGCTGCCCGTGTACCCCTGGAACCAATTTAAAATTGCCTACAGCCATGTGTTATTATTTTAGGCCTTCGATGCCTGTCTGCGGTCACTCCTTCCACTAGGCCTCCACTGACCACACCACTGCTGCCCGTGTACCCCTGGAACCAATTTAAAATTGCCTACAGCCATGTGTTATTATTTTAGGCCTTCGATGCCTGTCTGCGGTGACTCCTTCCACTAGGCCTCCACTGACCACACCACTGCTGCCCGTGTACCCCTGGAACCAATTTAAAATTGCCTACAGCCATGTGTTATTATTTTAGGCCTTCGATGCCTGTCTGCGGTCACTCCTTCCACTAGGCCTCCACTGACCACACCACTGCTGCCCGTGTACCCCTGGAACCAATTTAAAATTGCCTACAGCCATGTGTTATTATTTTAGGCCTTCGATGCCTGTCTGCGGTCACTCCTTCCACTAGGCCTCCACTGACCACACCACTGCTGCCCGTGTACCCCTGGAACCAATTTAAAATTGCCTACAGCCATGTGTTATTATTTTAGGCCTTCGATGCCTGTCTGCGGTCACTCCTTCCACTAGGCCTCCACTGACCACACCACTGCTGCCCGTGTACCCCTGGAACCAATTTAAAATTGCCTACAGCCATGTGTTATTATTTTAGGCCTTCGATGCCTGTCTGCGGTCACTCCTTCCACTAGGCCTCCACTGACCACACCACTGCTGCCCGTGTACCCCTGGAACCAATTTAAAATTGCCTACAGCCATGTGTTATTATTTTAGGCCTTCGATGCCTGTCTGCGGTCACTCCTTCCACTAGGCCTCCACTGACCACACCACTGCTGCCCGTGTACCCCTGGAACCAATTTAAAATTGCCTACAGCCATGTGTTATTATTTTAGGCCTTTGATGCCTGTCTGCGGTGACTCCTTCCACTAGGCCTCCACTGACCACACCACTGCTGCCCGTGTACCCCTGGAACCAATTTAAAATTGCCTACAGCCATGTGTTATTATTTTAGGCCTTCGATGCCTGTCTGCGGTCACTCCTTCCACTAGGCCTCCACTGACCACACCACTGCTGCCCGTGTACCCCTGGAACCAATTTAAAATTGCCTACAGCCATGTGTTATTATTTTAGGCCTTCGATGCCTGTCTGCGGTGACTCCTTCCACTAGGCCTCCACTGACCACACCACTGCTGCCCGTGTACCCCTGGAACCAATTTAAAATTGCCTACAGCCATGTGTTATTATTTTAGGCCTTCGATGCCTGTCTGCGGTGACTCCTTCCACTAGGCCTCCACTGACCACACCACTGCTGCCCGTGTACCCCTGTAACCAATTTAAAATTGCCTACAGCCATGTGTTATTATTTTAGGCCTTCGATGCCTGTCTGCGGTCACTCCTTCCACTAGGCCTCCACTGACCACACCACTGCTGCCCGTGTACCCCTGGAACCAATTTAAAATTGCCTACAGCCATGTGTTATTATTTTAGGCCTTCGATGCCTGTCTGCGGTCACTCCTTCCACTAGGCCTCCACTGACCACACCACTGCTGCCCGTGTACCCCTGGAACCAATTTAAAATTGCCTACAGCCATGTGTTATTATTTTAGGCCTTCGATGCCTGTCTGCGGTCACTCCTTCCACTAGGCCTCCACTGACCACACCACTGCTGCCCGTGTACCCCTGGAACCAATTTAAAATTGCCTACAGCCATGTGTTATTATTTTAGGCCTTCGATGCCTGTCTGCGGTGACTCCTTCCACTAGGCCTCCACTGACCACACCACTGCTGCCCGTGTACCCCTGGAACCAATTTAAAATTGCCTACAGCCATGTGTTATTATTTTAGGCCTTCGATGCCTGTCTGCGGTCACTCCTTCCACTAGGCCTCCACTGACTACACCACTGCTGCCCGTGTACCCCTGGAACCAATTTAAAATTGCCTACAGCCATGTGTTATTATTTTAGGCCTTCGATGCCTGTCTGCGGTCACTCCTTCCACTAGGCCTCCACTGACCACACCACTGCTGCCCGTGTACCCCTGGAACCAATTTAAAATTGCCTACAGCCATGTGTTATTATTTTAGGCCTTCGATGCCTGTCTGCGGTGACTCCTTCCACTAGGCCTCCACTGACCACACCACTGCTGCCCGTGTACCCCTGGAACCAATTTAAAATTGCCTACAGCCATGTGTTATTATTTTAGGCCTTCGATGCCTGTCTGCGGTCACTCCTTCCACTAGGCCTCCACTGACCACACCACTGCTGCCCGTGTACCCCTGGAACCAATTTAAAATTGCCTACAGCCATGTGTTATTATTTTAGGCCTTCGATGCCTGTCTGCGGTCACTCCTTCCACTAGGCCTCCACTGACCACACCACTGCTGCCCGTGTACCCCTGGAACCAATTTAAAATTGCCTACAGCCATGTGTTATTATTTTAGGCCTTCGATGCCTGTCTGCGGTCACTCCTTCCACTAGGCCTCCACTGACCACACCACTGCTGCCCGTGTACCCCTGGAACCAATTTAAAATTGCCTACAGCCATGTGTTATTATTTTAGGCCTTCGATGCCTGTCTGCGGTCACTCCTTCCACTAGGCCTCCACTGACCACACCACTGCTGCCCGTGTACCCCTGGAACCAATTTAAAATTGCCTACAGCCATGTGTTATTATTTTAGGCCTTCGATGCCTGTCTGCGGTCACTCCTTCCACTAGGCCTCCACTGACCACACCACTGCTGCCCGTGTACCCCTGGAACAAATTTAAAATTGCCTACAGCCATGTGTTATTATTTTAGGCCTTTGATGCCTGTCTGCGGTGACTCCTTCCACTAGGCCTCCACTGACCACACCACTGCTGCCCGTGTACCCCTGGAACCAATTTAAAATTGCCTACAGCCATGTGTTATTATTTTAGGCCTTCGATGCCTGTCTGCGGTCACTCCTTCCACTAGGCCTCCACTGACCACACCACTGCTGCCCGTGTACCCCTGGAACCAATTTAAAATTGCCTACAGCCATGTGTTATTATTTTAGGCCTTCGATGCCTGTCTGCGGTGACTCCTTCCACTAGGCCTCCACTGACCACACCCCTGCTGCCCGTGTACCCCTGGAACCAATTTAAAATTGCCTACAGCCATGTGTTATTATTTTAGGCCTTCGATGCCTGTCTGCGGTGACTCCTTCCACTAGGCCTCCACTGACCACACCACTGCTGCCCGTGTACCCCTGTAACCAATTTAAAATTGCCTACAGCCATGTGTTATTATTTTAGGCCTTCGATGCCTGTCTGCGGTCACTCCTTCCACTAGGCCTCCACTGACCACACCACTGCTGCCCGTGTACCCCTGGAACCAATTTAAAATTGCCTACAGCCATGTGTTATTATTTTAGGCCTTCGATGCCTGTCTGCGGTCACTCCTTCCACTAGGCCTCCACTGACCACACCACTGCTGCCCGTGTACCCCTGGAACCAATTTAAAATTGCCTACAGCCATGTGTTATTATTTTAGGCCTTCGATGCCTGTCTGCGGTCACTCCTTCCACTAGGCCTCCACTGACCACACCACTGCTGCCCGTGTACCCCTGGAACCAATTTAAAATTGCCTACAGCCATGTGTTATTATTTTAGGCCTTCGATGCCTGTCTGCGGTGACTCCTTCCACTAGGCCTCCACTGACCACACCACTGCTGCCCGTGTACCCCTGGAACCAATTTAAAATTGCCTACAGCCATGTGTTATTATTTTAGGCCTTCGATGCCTGTCTGCGGTCACTCCTTCCACTAGGCCTCCACTGACCACACCACTGCTGCCCGTGTACCCCTGGAACCAATTTAAAATTGCCTACAGCCATGTGTTATTATTTTAGGCCTTCGATGCCTGTCTGCGGTCACTCCTTCCACTAGGCCTCCACTGACCACACCACTGCTGCCCGTGTACCCCTGGAACCAATTTAAAATTGCCTACAGCCATGTGTTATTATTTTAGGCCTTCGATGCCTGTCTGCGGTGACTCCTTCCACTAGGCCTCCACTGACCACACCACTGCTGCCCGTGTACCCCTGGAACCAATTTAAAATTGCCTACAGCCATGTGTTATTATTTTAGGCCTTCGATGCCTGTCTGCGGTCACTCCTTCCACTAGGCCTCCACTGACCACACCACTGCTGCCCGTGTACCCCTGGAACCAATTTAAAATTGCCTACAGCCATGTGTTATTATTTTAGGCCTTCGATGCCTGTCTGCGGTCACTCCTTCCACTAGGCCTCCACTGACCACACCACTGCTGCCCGTGTACCCCTGGAACCAATATCAGAAAATATAAAAATAAGTATTTTGCTTATAAAAAAGAAAATACTGGAGAGATATCAAATGCAGACATTTTAACATTAAAAATAAACACATACAACAAAAATCTGGTACAAGTCTAAAAATGGCCACCAGCTACAATAACTTTCTCCTGCAAATAACTGAAAGGTTTTTTCAATTTTAAACACAGATATGGCATCCACCGAGTGTTGTCCTGTCGCGTCTTCGTTATATTATTGCCAAGAAGATGCAAAACAATGAAAATAATAAAATCATTATTTACCAAAAAAATAGAGTAAGTTAAAACCACATTGCAAATAAACATTCATTACAAATAAAGAAGCAGGGCGCGTCCGAGGGTGAGTGTATACCTAATAAGAATATAATCACCCTCGGACGCGCCCTGCTTCTTTCCGACAGCCTTCCTTCCTAAGAATCAGCCCTTCCGTGGTGTAGAGAGAGGGTTTGTTACACTCCAAGGTGTTCCCCAGGTTGCCTTTCCTGAGCTTCGATCTTCCGGCTCTCGTTTAGTAGTTGTTGGAAACTACGCTGCATTGGGCCTACAAATTGGGTATGGGGTGTAGAGAGATGGTGTGTTCCACTCCAAGGTGTTCCCCAGGTTGCCTTTCCTGAGCTTCGATCTTCCGGCTCTCGTTTAGTAGTTGTTAGAAACTACGCTGCATTAGGCCTACAAATTGGGTATGGGGTGTAGAGAGATGGTGTGTTCCACTGTAGAGAGATGGTGTGTTCCACTCCAAGGTGTTCCCCAGGTTTCCTCGCCAATGCTTCGATCATCATGCTCTCGTTTAGTAGTTGTTGGAAACTACGCTGCATTAGGCCTACAAATTGGGTATGGGGTGTAGAGAGATGGTGTGTTCCACTCCAAGGTGTTCCCCAGGTTTCCTCTCCATTGCTTCGATCTTCATGCTCTCGTTTAGTAGTTGTTGGAAACTACGCTGCATTAGGCCTACAAATTGGGTATGGGGTGTAGAGAGATGGTGTGTTACACTCCAAGGTGTTCCCCAGGTTTCCTCTCCATTGCTTCGATCTTCCGGCTCTCGTTTAGTAGTTGTTGGAAACTACGCTGCATTAGGCCTACAAATTGGGTATGGGGTGTAGAGAGATGGTGTGTTACACTCCAAGGTGTTCCCCAGGTTTCCTCTCCATTGCTTCGATCTTCCTGCTCTCGTTTAGTAGTTGTTGGAAACTACGCTGCATTAGGCCTACAAATTGGGTATGGGGTGTAGAGAGATGGTGTGTTACACTCCAAGGTGTTCCCCAGGTTTCCTCTCCATTGCTTCGATCTTCCGGCTCTCGTTTAGTAGTTGTTGGAAACTACGCTGCATTAGGCCTACAAATTGGGTATGGGGTGTAGAGAGATGGTGTGTTCCACTCCAAGGTGTTCCCCAGGTTGCCTTTCCTGAGCTTCGATCTTCCGGCTCTCGTTTAGTAGTTGTTGGAAACTACGCTGCATTAGGCCTACAAATTGGGTATGGGGTGTAGAGAGATGGTGTGTTCCACTGTAGAGAGATGGTGTGGTCCACTCCAAGGTGTTCCCCAGGTTTCCTCGCCAATGCTTCGATCATCATGCTCTCGTTTAGTAGTTGTTGGAAACTACGCTGCATTAGACCTACAAATTGGGTATGGGGTGTAGAGAGATGGTGTGTTCCGCTCCAAGGTGTTCCCCAGGTTTCCTCTCCATTGCTTCGATCTTCATGCTCTCGTTTAGTAGTTGTTGGAAACTACGCTGCATTAGGCCTACAAATTGGGTATGGGGTGTAGAGAGATGTTGTGTTCCACTCCAAGGTGTTCCCCAGGTTTCCTCTCCATTGCTTCGATCTTCATGCTCTCGTTTAGTAGTTGTTGGAAACTACGCTGCATTAGGCCTACAAATTGGGTATGGGGTGTAGAGAGATGGTGTGTTACACTCCAAGGTGTTCCCCAGGTTTCCTCTCCATTGCTTCGATCTTCCGGCTCTCGTTTAGTAGTTGTTGGAAACTACGCTGCATTAGGCCTACAAATTGGGTATGGGGTGTAGAGAGATGGTGTGTTACACTCCAAGGTGTTCCCCAGGTTTCCTCTCCATTGCTTCGATCTTCCGGCTCTCGTTTAGTAGTTGTTGGAAACTACGCTGCATTAGGCCTACAAATTGGGTATGGGGTGTAGAGAGATGGTGTGTTACACTCCAAGGTGTTCCCCAGGTTTCCTCTCCATTGCTTCGATCTTCCGGCTCTCGTTTAGTAGTTGTTGGAAACTACGCTGCATTAGGCCTACAAATTGGGTATGGGGTGTAGAGAGATGGTGTGTTACACTCCAAGGTGTTCCCCAGGTTTCCTCTCCATTGCTTCGATCTTCCGGCTCTCGTTTAGTAGTTGTTGGAAACTACGCTGCATTAGGCCTACAAATTGGGTATGGGGTGTAGAGAGATGGTGTGTTCCACTCCAAGGTGTTCCCCAGGTTGCCTTTCCTGAGCTTCGATCTTCCGGCTCTCGTTTAGTAGTTGTTGGAAACTACGCTGCATTAGGCCTACAAATTGGGTATGGGGTGTAGAGAGATGGTGTGTTCCACTGTAGAGAGATGGTGTGTTCCACTCCAAGGTGTTCCCCAGGTTTCCTCGCCAATGCTTCGATCATCATGCTCTCGTTTAGTAGTTGTTGGAAACTACGCTGCATTAGACCTACAAATTGGGTATGGGGTGTAGAGAGATGGTGTGTTCCGCTCCAAGGTGTTCCCCAGGTTTCCTCTCCATTGCTTCGATCTTCATGCTCTCGTTTAGTAGTTGTTGGAAACTACGCTGCATTAGGCCTACAAATTGGGTATGGGGTGTAGAGAGATGGTGTGTTACACTCCAAGGTGTTCCCCAGGTTTCCTCTCCATTGCTTCGATCTTCCAGCTCTCGTTTAGTAGTTGTTGGAAACTACGCTGCATTAGGCCTACAAATTGGGTATGGGGTGTAGAGAGATGGTGTGTTACACTCCAAGGTGTTCCCCAGGTTTCCTCTCCATTGCTTCGATCTTCCGGCTCTCGTTTAGTAGTTGTTGGAAACTACGCTGCATTAGGCCTACAAATTGGGTATGGGGTGTAGAGAGATGGTGTGTTACACTCCAAGGTGTTCCCCAGGTTTCCTCTCCATTGCTTCGATCTTCCGGCTCTCGTTTAGTAGTTGTTGGAAACTACGCTGCATTGGGCCTACAAATTGGGTATGGGGTGTAGAGAGATGGTGTGTTCCACTCCAAGGTGTTCTCCAGGTTGCCTTTCCTGAGCTTCGATCTTCCGGCTCTCGTTTAGTAGTTGTTGGAAACTACGCTGCATTAGGCCTACAAATTGGGTATGGGGTGTAGAGAGATGGTGTGTTCCACTGTAGAGAGATGGTGTGTTCCACTCCAAGGTGTTCCCCAGGTTTCCTCGCCAATGCTTCGATCATCATGCTCTCGTTTAGTAGTTGTTGGAAACTACGCTGCATTAGGCCTACAAATTGGGTATGGGGTGTAGAGAGATGGTGTGTTCCACTCCAAGGTGTTCCCCAGGTTTCCTCGCCAATGCTTCGATCATCATGCTCTCGTTTAGTAGTTGTTGGAAACTACGCTGCATTAGACCTACAAATTGGGTATGGGGTGTAGAGAGATGGTGTGTTCCACTCCAAGGTGTTCTCCAGGTTGCCTTTCCTGAACTTCTATCTTCAGGCTCTCATTAAATTGTGGTTAAACGGAACAACTGCATTTGGCGTACTAGTTGGTTTGGGGCCTACTATCGGTGTCTGCCGCTCCTTGCTGTTCTCCTGGTTTCCTGTCCTGAAATTCCATTTTCAGGCGCTCGTTAAGTAGTTGTTAATGTTAGACTGCATTTGGCCTACTAGTTGGGTTGGGGCCTACTATCGGTGTCTGCCACTCCTTGCTGTTCTCCTCCACTGAACAAAGCTGTGCCGCCTGTTTACTACTGTTGCCAATTTTGAACTGCATTTCGACTACTTACTGATTTGGGCCTACTCTCTGTGTCAGCCTCTCATTCCAGTTGTCCTCCACTGCAGTGCCCCCTGATTAGTCCTGTGTTACCAATTTTGAACTGCATTTAGCCCACTTTATTCTTTGGGCCTATATCTGTGTTTCCTCCTCATCCTGCCCATTGCCCAGCCAGTGATAGATGAGTCTGCTGGTACATTGACCCATAACGCAACATTTCCCGTGCACGCTACACTGCAAGATTGTGACCCTGCTGAAAGTCAGGTCCCCCTTCCCGCATACCATACCACCTTACACGGGGACAAACAGGAAGGTGCAGATGAAAGTGCAGGTTCCTTCATCAGGTGGGGGGAGGAATACTAGTTGGCGACGTCACTGGCACAGGGCCTCTCATGGTACGCAAAAGTGTTGCTGCCGGTGGGAGGCGCCCCCGCCGTGCAAACACACCGCTGTACTTTGAGGGGCCCTGTGCCAGTGCCAATGCCAACGAGTGGGCCCCCCCTGCTTGCTCAGGTTCACAGCACTTGCAAAGTTGAAATACTTACCTCTCCCTGCTCCACTGCCGTGACGTGGTCCAGATTTCCTGGGCCCACTAATTACTTGAACCAGCCCTACCCACCACAACTTTAGCCAAATGACCCCCAATTTCAAATGCCTTCCAATTATTATAAGGTAAATTACGCTTGACAAGCTTCATTAAGAAGAATGGATGGTTTTGACATTAAAATGGGCACTCTAGGTGTTTTCCTGGCCCCCACTCACTGCCGACTATGCTGCCCCATTGACTTGCATTGGGTTTCGTGTTTCGGTCGATCC
The DNA here is from genome assembly GCF_032444005.1 of Ranitomeya imitator. Classification (NCBI taxonomy): domain Eukaryota; kingdom Metazoa; phylum Chordata; class Amphibia; order Anura; family Dendrobatidae; genus Ranitomeya; species Ranitomeya imitator. The sequence continues at coordinate 602,157,207 of NC_091284.1, forward strand.
CGACTTTACGTCATAATCGGCCGATTTCACTCGACCCGACTTTTGAGATAGTCGGGTTTCGCGAAACCCGGCTCGACTCTAAAAAGGTCAAGGTCGCTCAACTCTAGTCTCTACGACTCAGACCCAACTTGTAGGCCTAATGCAGTGTTGTTTCAACAACTACTTAACAAGAGCCTGAAAATATAATTTCAGGACAGGAAACCTGGAGAACAGCACGGAGCGGCATACACCGTTAGTAGGCCCCAACCAAACTAGTTGCCCCACTGCAGTTTTTCGATTAAAAAACTATTTAACAAGAGCCTGAAGATTGATGCTCAGGAAAGGCAACCAGGAGAACACCTTGGAGCAGCAGACACCGTTAGTAGGCCCTAACCAAACTAGTAGCCCCACTGCAGTTGTTTGATTAAAAAACTATTTAACAAGAGCATGAAGATTAAAGCTCAGGAAAGGCAACCTTGGAGCGGCAGACACCGTCTCTACAACCCAGACCCAACTTGTAAGCCTAATGCAGTGTTGTTTCAACAACTACTTAACAAGAGCTTCAAGATAGAAGTGAGGGAGAGGCAACAGAGAGAACACCTTGGAGCGGAATACTCAGTTTGTAGACCACAACAAAACTTGTGGCCCCAATGCAGTTTTATAATTCTGACAAGCTGAAAATCAGCCTTTTTTTTTTTTTAGAGGAGGACAGCTGTATTAAGTGGCGCAGACAGACACTGCTAGTAGGCTTTAGACCACAAAGTAGGCTCACTACAGGATGAAAAAAAGTTACATGGGTACACGGTCGGCATTGGTGTGCTCAGCGGAGGACAAATGGAAGGAGGGACCGCAGACAGACTTAGTAGGCCTAAAATTTTAAAAAATAGGCTCAAAGCAGTTTGAATTATCTTGCAGGGGTACACAGGAAGCATTGGTGTGGTTAGCGGAGGACAATTGGAAGGAGGGACCGCAGACAGACTTAGTAGGCCTAAAATAAAAAAAATTAGGCTCAATGCAGTTTGAATTATCTTGCAGGGGTACACAGGCAGCATTGGTGTGGTCAGCGGAGGACGATTGGAAGCAGTGTCTGACACAGTTAGTACACCCAAAAAATAAATAGATGTTAATGTCTCGCAAAACAACAAAACCAAAAAACAAAAGGGTGGCATACTTAGGTACAGGGGTGGGCTCCTCTGCTGAGTTTCAGACATAGTAATTTGGCGCTTAGTATTTACTGTTGTCAATATAGGACACTGACCCTGACTATTTTAACTAGCATCATACATGTCAACAAATTGGTATTGTCAGTGCCAGGCATTGAAGGATGTCAGCGCATAGACTAAACATTGGTGGAGCTGTGAGAGATAATTTTGCAAGTGGTAGAACAGTGTTTGAGCTGGGGGGGAAACTCTCTTGTGGCCGGCGGTACAGGCCCAGGGCCCCTCATGTTACAACGGTGTGTCTGACATTGGTTGCGCGCCACCACCGCCAGAGACACTTTTTTGTACTATGAGGGACCCAGTGGCAGTGCCGTCGACCAAAAACGGGAACAACCACCTCTTCAGACAAACGGCATTCTCACGGGTGCTTGCGCCAAGTGGCGAGACCACGGCCCCGTGGGGGGAGTTAGCCCATTTAGGGAGGTGTAAACATGTCGTATGCTGGACAAACAGCGGCTGCAAATTAAGAGATTGGAACAGTCAGTAAGACCAGTCCACAAGCGAGACCTTTTTATAGGAACGCTAGGTGTCAGCCGGGATAGGTGGGGCAAAATAATTCGAAATCCATGAGTGGTTCATTTTAATGAAGGTTAGATCATCAACATTTTGGGTAGCCAGACGAGTCCTTTTTTCGGTCAATATTGAACCAGCAGCACTGAATACTCTTTCTGATAGCACACTAGCTGCTGGGCAAGCAAGCTCCTGCAATGCATATTCTGACAATTCAGGCAAGGTGTCTATTTTGGATGCCCAGTAATCAAATGGGAATGACGGTTGAGGGAGAACATCGATAAGGGATGAAAAATAGTTAGTAACCATACTGGACAAATGTTGTCTCCTGTCACTTTGAATTGATGCTGCAGTACCTGTCCTGTCTGCAGTCATTGCGAAATCCCTCCACAACCTGGTCAGAAAACCCCTCTGTCCAACACCACTTCTGATTTGTGCACCTCTAACACCTCTGCCCTGTTGCCCCCTGCAGCTCGTGTGAGAACCATCACCGGCGCTGTGTGCTGGGAATGCCTGAATCAAACGGTCTACCAGAGTTGCTTGTTTGGTTGCTAATATTTGTTCGAGGTTCTCATGTGGCATGATATTTTGCAATTTGCCTTTATAGCGAGGATCAAGGAGGCAGGCCAACCAGTAATCATCATCAGTCATCATTATAATAATGCGTGGGTCCCTTTTGAGGATACGTAAGACATAATCCGCCATGTGGGCCAAAGTTCCAGTTGTCAAATCTGAGGTTGTGCTGGGTTGAGGGGCAGTTTCAGGCAAATCTACGTCACTTGTCTCCCTCAAAAAACCTGAACTCGGCCTTGCAATGCCACCAGTTTCTATTGGCCCCGGAGAAGCTTCCTCATTCAAAAAATACTCATCCCCATCATCCTCCTCGTCCTCCTCCTCTTCGCCCGCTACATCATCCTGTAGATTGCCCTGACCAGACAATGGCTGACTGTCATCAAGGCTATCCTCTTCCTTGGCTGCAGACGCCTGCTCCTTTATGTGCGTCAAACTTTGCATCAGCAGACGCATTAGGGGGATGCTCATGCTTATTATGGCGTTGTCTGCACTAACCAGCCATGTGCATTCCTCAAAACACTGAAGGACTTGACACAGGTCTTGTACCTTCGACCACTGCACACCTGACAACTCCATGTCTGCCATCCAACTGCCTGCCCGTGTTTGTGTATCCTCCCACAAATACATAACAGCACGCCTCTGTTCGCACAGTCTCTGAAGCATGTGCAGTGTGGAGTTGCACCTTGCTGCAACGTCGATGATTAGGCGATGCTGCGGAAGGTTCAAAGACCGCTGATGATTCTGCATACGACTGGAGTGTACGGGCAAACGGCGGATATGCATGCAAAGTCTGCGCACTTTGAGGAGCAGGTCGGGTAACCCTGGATAACTTTTCAGGAAGCACTGCACCACCAGGTTTAAGGTGTGAGCCAGGCAAGGAATGTGTTTCAGTTGGGAAAGGGCTATGGCAGCCATAAAATTCCTTCCGTTATCACTCACTACCTTGCCTGCCTCAAGATGTACAGTGCCCAGCCATGACTGAGTTTCTTTCTGCAAGAACTCGGACAAAACTTCCGCGGTGTGTCTGTTGTCGCCCAAACACTTCATTGCCAATACAGCCTGCTGATGCTTGCCACTAGCTGTCCCATAATGGGACACCTCGTGTGCAACAGTGGCAGCTGCGGATGGAGTGGTTGTGCGACTGCGGTCTGTGGACGAGCTCTCGCTTCTGCAGGAGGACGAGGAGGAGGGGGGGTGAACACCTACAGCCAACTGTTTCCTAGACCATGGGCTAGGCAGAACTGTCCCAATATTGCTGTCCCCTGTGGACCCTGCATCCACTGTTGTGAATTCTGCTCTTTGGCTCCCTCCGGTGGTTGTAGTGGTTGTAGGTGGTAATGCAGTTGTCTCTGGGCTGCAGTCCTGGACAGGTGTATCTGCTGATTTCAGTTCTGTCTGGGGTATTTAGGTTTGCAGGACTCATTAGTCCTTGCCAGTTGTCAATATTTCTTGGGAAGTGTTGGATCACTGTCTGGCTTTTCCTGCTTAGCTGCCAATTCAGCAAAGATAAGTGTCTGTTTCTTTTTCTATGGCACACAAGCTGTGTGCTTGTTTTTTGATTGTATTCCTGCTCTGAGTTTAGTAGTCTCTGGAGTTGCAGATATAAGTTCCACGTCTTTAGTTAGATGGAGGAATTTTTTGTATAATCTGCTGTGGATATATTGGAAAGGTTTTAATACTGACCACACAGAACTCTGTCCTATCCTTTCCTATTTTAGCTAGAGTAGCCTCTTGTGCTAAATCCTGTTTTCTGACTGTGTGTGTCTTTCCTCTCTTACTCACAGCCAATATTTGTGGGGGGCTGCCTATCCTTTGGGGTTCTGCTCTGAGGCAAGGTAGTATTCATATTTCCATCTTTAGGGGTATTTAGTCCTCCGCCTGTGACGAGGTGTCTAGGGCTTGTTAGGTACACCCCACGGCTACTTCTAGTTGCGGTGTTAAGATCAGGATTTGTGGTCAGTATACTTACCACCTACTCCAGTGAAAGTTTTCATGCTGCTCCAAGGTCACCGGATCACAACAATCCACCACATTAACCCAGTGTGCCGTGATGGACACGTAACATCCCTGGCCATGCCTACTGGTCCATGCATCTGTTGTCAGGCGCACCTTTGTACTCACAGATTGCCTGAGTGCATGGACGATGCGGTCTTTTACATGCTGGTGGAGGGCTGGGATGGCTTTTCTCGAAAAGAAGTGTCGACTGGGTAGCTCGTAGCGTGGTTCAGCGTAGTCCATCAGGGCTTTGAAAGCTTGGCTTTCAACTAACCGGTAGGGCATCATCTCTAATGAGATTAGTCTAGCAATGTGGGCGTTCAAACCCTGTGTACGCGGATGCGAGGATGAGTACTTCCTTTTCCTAACGAGAGTCTCATGTAGGGTGAGCTGGACTGGAGAGCTGCAGATCGTGGAACTAGCAGGGGTGCCGGTGGACATGGCAGACTGAGAGAGGGTTGGAGATGGTATTCTTTCTGGTGCCCTACATGCAGTGTTTCCTACTACGAAACTGGTGATTCCGTGACTGCTTTGGCCTGGTGACAAAACCTGCACATTTACTGCAGGTGGTGCAGGAAATGGTGGGCTTACAGTGAGGGAAGGGATGTAGCGTTGCTGACTAGCTTCAATGGGTGAGGGTGCTACAACCTTAAGGGATGTTTGGTAGTTAGTCCAGGCTTGCAAATGCATGGTGGTTAAATGTCTACGCATGCAACTTGTATTTAGACTTTTAAGATTCTGACCTCTGCTTAAGGTAGTTGAACATTTTTGACAGATGACTTTGCGCTGATCATTTGGATGTTGTTTAAAAAAATGCCAGACTGCACTCTTTCTACTATCGGATACCTTTTCAGGCATTGCAGACTGAGCTTCTTTAACCGGATGTCCACGCTGTCCTACAACTGGTTTTGGTTTTGCCACGCGTTTTTGGCCAGATACGGGCCTGGCAGATGGAACCTGTTGCGATGTTGATGCCTGCTGCGGCTCCTCCGCTTCAGAGCTACTGCCGCCTGCACCCTGTTCCCCCAATGGCTGCCAATCGGGGTCAACAGCTGGGTCATCTATGACCTCCTCTTCTATCTCGTGTGCAACTTCGTCTGTGTCACCGTGTAAGCCGGTGGTATAGCGTTCGTAACGGGGCACCATAGTCTCATCAGGGTCTGATTCTGGATCAGTACACTGCGAGGGCAATGTTCTGGTCTGAGTCAAAGGAACAGCATAGTAATCTGGCTTTGGCTGTGCATCTGTGCACTCCATGTCCGATTCAACTTGTAATGGGCATGGCCTGTTAACTGTTTCACTTTCTAACCCAGGAACGGAATGTGTAAAGAGCTCCATGGAGTAACCCGTTGTGTCGCCTGCTGCATCCTTCTCTGTTGTTGTTTTTGCTGAAGAGGACAAGGAAGCGACTTGTCCCTGACCATGAACATCCACTAATGATGCGCTGCTTTTACATTTAGCAGTTTCAGAAGAGGAGGCGAAAGAGCTAGAGGCTGAGTTAGCAAGGAAAGCCAAAACTTGTTCTTGCTGCTCCGGCTTTAAAAGCGGTTTTCCTACTCCCAAAAAAGCGAGCGTTCGAGGCCTTTTGTAGCCAGACGACGAACCTGGCTCAACAACTCGAGACTTAGGTGCCATATTGCTTTTCCCACGACCATCTGATGCTCCACCACCACTACCATCATTACCAGCTGGCAATGACCGCCCACGGCCACGACCTCTTCCACCAGACTTCCTCATTGTTTGAAAAACGTAACCAAACTAACGGTATTTGTTACTGTAAAACCAGTTACAAGGTGAACTCAAACTTCTGTTGGATTTTTATATGCCTTTAAAGGTGGGTGAGACTGCAGGGAAAATCAGGCCCAATGTATAACAGTACACAGCTTCAGTGGCAGACAGATATGCCACTAACAGGACTGACGCTGATGCAGACACTACAAATAAAAATCTCCCCCTTTTTATTTTTTCTGGGAGAATATTGAAGAAATGTAGCCCACTCTTATACAATATATGTTCTGTGGCACAAAATTAGAGACAGATGCCACACACAGCACTGGCAATGTGGCAGAATTGCCAATCTTAATCTCCCACTATTTTTTTTTTCAGGGAGAATTGAAAAGAAATCTGGCCCAGTATTACACACTAGGTTTAATGTGGCACAAAATTTGAGACAGGTGGCACACACAGGAGTGGCACTGAAGCAGAAATGCCAATCTTAATCTCCCACTATTTTTATTTTTTCAGGGAGAATTTAAAAGAAATCTGGCCCAGTATTACACACTTGGTTTAATGTGGCACAAAATTTGAGACAGGTGGCACACACAGGAGTGGCACTGAAGCAGAAATGCCAATCTTAATCTCCCACAATTTTTTTTTTCAGGGAGAATTTAAAAGAAATCTGGCCCAGTATTACACACTAGGTTTAATGTGGCACAAAATTTGAGACAGGTGGCACACACAGGACTGGCACTGAAGCAGAAATGCCAATCTTAATCTCCCACTATTTTTCTTTTCAGGGAGAATTTAAAAGAAATCTGGCCCAGTATTACACACTAGGTTTAATGTGGCACAAACTTTGAGACAGGTGGCACACATATGAGTGGCACTGAAGCAGAAATGCCAATCCTAATCTCCCACTATTTTTTTTCAGGGAGAATTTAAAAGAAATCTGGCCCAGTATTACACACTAGGTTTAATGTGGCACAAAATTTGAGACAGATGCCACACACAGCACTGGCACTGAGGCAAAATTGCCAATCTTAATCTCCCACAATTTTTTTTTATTTATGGAAGAATTGGCAAGAAATCAGGCCCACTGTTAGGCTGGAGTCACACCTTCCAGATGTGCCTTTTCTGGGGTGGCTGGGGGCAGGTGTTTTTAGCCAGGGGGGGGGCAATAACCATGGACCCTCTCCAGGCTATTAATATCTGCCCTCAGTCCCTGGATTTACTACTCTGGCGGAGAAAATTGCGCGGGAGCCCACGCCAATTTTTTCCGCCATTTAACACTTTAATTTAATAGCTAGAACGGCCAATTTTTGCATATACACATTACTAACATTAGTAGTGTGGAATATGCAAAAAAAAAGGTGATATGAGATGGTTTACTGTATGTAAACTATGTCTCATATCATGTCGGGTTTTAGGAAGGAGATAGCAAAAGCCGGTAATTGAATTACCGGCTTCAAAGCTATCTAGCGCTGTATGAAGTAATAATATATATACATATATGTGTCTACTGACATATATATATACAGTATACATATATATAGACAGTATATATGTTTTTTTTTTTTTTTTTACACATGGATCCCTTGTATAGCCGTATGTTGGTTTTGCAAGCCTGCGAGACAAACACGCAGTACGGATGCCATTCGGATTACATGTGGAGGATGCCATGCGCAAAATACGCTGACACACCCTGCCTACGGAGGAGCTACGGACCACTATATCTACTGCTCCCATCAGCTGCCACCTGCTGCCGCTAATAACAGTCATTACAAGAGCGGCCAATGAAAGTATTCATCAGCCCGCTCCTGCATTGTAAATTAATAACAAAAAAAACGCGTGGGTTCCCATGTATTTTTGATAACCAGCCAGGTAAATACTTGAGGACAGTGGTTTTCTCCTAGACAGCAGTGAGGCACACATTGTGTATAGCAGTGATAGGCTTCCAACCCCTGGAACATTGAGTTGTCAATGCAAACACATTAGCAGCCATGCAGCGCTGGAGTCCTGGGTTCCAACCACTCCAAGGACAGTATCTGCAAAGGGTTTGTATGTTCTCCCTGTGTTTGTGAGGGTTTCCTCCCATACTCACTTTTCTTCCCACTGTTAGGGTTAGCAGAACGCACCAAATAATAAAGAGGTAGCTATGAGGTGCGTTCGCAGCCCGGGGTCCACTGTGCAGAGCTGGTACCTGCTGCTGAGTAATGGTGGATGGACACTTGTTTAGACGTGAGTTAGACTTCACCCCGTGTGAATAGTAGCGAACTCTGTTGCTTCACAGAGCAGTCAAAATAAGCTGCGTCCTGTTAACAGACACAGGGTGTAGCTGCAAGACACTAGTGGGATCCCTATGAATCACCCCCACTAATCTGGTGATTGGACTTGCTCTGACCCTCATGGCTTTTGAGCCCGTGCTTGAGGACGCCCCGAGTCAGATGCAGAGTCCAAGCGGGAATTCCCACCCTACACTGACAGGCTGTCAGGAAAGCGCACTGATTGCGCACAGTGCCGTATAAGCAGGCACTGCAAAGGGCACTTTAACGTGTGCTAGGTGTGCAGGTAGCACTGTCGGGCGCTAGATAGCTTCCACCATTCGCGATCAGTCAACAACACTAGGAATGGAAATGATTAAGGAGCTTTCATCCATCGACAGTCATTCATCTAAACACATACACGTTATCAAGTTTATACTACCGCTGGCTAGCCATGCGAACCTTTTATAGAGGAAGAACTCCAGGACCTTCCTAGTGGTCCAATAGGAGCTGCTACAGGACCTGAGCATGTGACCCCTTACCTCCAACGAGAGGTCTTCCCTTGGGCATGCTCAGTAGAGGAAAATCAGGACTTAGTCCCAGGAGCGTCTGCTCGCCGCAGAACAGGGCTGGTTACAATAGCTGAGCCTGGAAGGGCAGCAGTAACCAAGCGCACAGTATCTGCCCGAGCCAGACGCTGGGACTGACGTCTCTGCTGAGCAGGCTTCACTGCACTGGAGAAGAATGGGAGACCACAGGGGAGGTTGTTCGAGATTCCCCTTGTGCAGCTGCGGGAACTCGACATTACCCCCTCCTAGGGCATTGCTACATTCGAAGGCAGCAATGAGCTGCGGAGCCCGGATGTGCTCAGCAGGCTCCCAGGACCTGTCCTCTGGGCCATAACCCTTCCGGTCCACCAAATAAAATTTTTGCCACGTACCACCTTACACCCCAAGATAGCGTTCACCTCATAATCATCCGCAGATGAACCCGATGTCCCGGCAGATGACTCAGAAAACTGGGACATGTGAACGGGCTTTAGAAGGGACACATGAAAGGTGTCGGTGATACCTAGGCGTGGAGGAAGGGCCAAGCAGTACACCAAAGGGGAAACCTGTTCAAAGACCTTGAAGACAAAAATAGGGAAAAAGGAAAAAAATGGGAAGAAAATAAGTCAGCTCACCAATCCCTCAACAGTGCAATGATGTCCATGCACGGAGCCGCCTTGGTCAAGGGCGTAGTCCAGAGCCAGCAATGAAAAAGAAAAAATAATCTCCAGCATGGATCTTCTAAAAAGTCAATTTATTGAAAACACTTTAAAATGCAAACATTTGCAAAAAAAAAAAAAAGATGGGGGTCCCAGGTGGTCAACGCCGACGCGTTTCGACCATCAGGTCTTAGTCATGGCCACATGAAAGGTGTCGGTGATACCTAGGCGTGGAGGAAGGGCCAAGCAGTACACCAAAGGGGAAACCTGTTCCAAGACCTTGAAGAGACCCAAGTAGCGAGGTGCAAACTTAGTGGACTCAACTCGCAGCCTGATATTGCGGGCAGAGAGCGACACTAAGTCGCCAGGAGCAAAAGTCAGCGGGACGCCAATGTGCATCGGAGGAGGACCTCATTCTCTCCTTGGAAGCCCGGATGGCATCCTGTGTGCAGTCCCAAATGTCACGTGCCTCCACAGCCCAGTCTGCCACCTTGGAATCATCGGAAGGCACGGGCATAGGCAGAGGAACCCGCCGATGCTGGCCGTAGTTAAGGAGGAATGGGGTCTGCCCAGTGGAGTTGGCTACAGCGTTGTTCAGCGCAAACTCCACCCATGGTAGCAAGGATGCCCAGTCATTTTGCCTGGCTGAAACAAAATGTCGCAGATATGTGACTAGATTCTAGTTGGCTCTCTCTACCAACCCATTCATCTTTGGATGGTATGCTGAAGAGAGATTCAGCTCAATGCTGAGTAGATGACAAAGCTCTCTCCCGAACCGAGACGCAAACTGGGGACCACGGTCACTGACAATTTTGTCCGCCATACCATGTAGGTGGAAAATGTATTTAATAAACAATTCTGCCAAGACTCGTGCAGAAGGTAGCCGTGGAAGAGACACCAAGTGCACCATTTTGGAAAAATGGTCGGTGATTTCCCAAATCATGGTGCAACCACGGGACTTGGGTAAGCCCACCACAAAGTCCATCCCGACCATCTCCCAGGGCCTGTCCGCCACCAGCAGGGGGTAAAGTAACCTAGCTGGCCGTTGTCGAGGAGGCTTATTCTTGGCGCAGGAGACACACGTCCGAATATAGTCTCCAACGTTACGGGCCATATGCATCCACCAGTAAGTCCTTGCCAGAAGCTCAGATGTCCTTTTGGTCCCAAAGTGTCCACCCACCCTGGACGAGTGAGCCCAAGAGAGAACCTCCGGTCGCAAATTTGATGGCAAAAAAGTCTTGCCCGGGGGTACAGACTCTAGCGAAACCAGTGCCATGGTCCTCAGGCTTTCTGAAGGGACAATTAACCAAGGCTCCTCCTCCACTGATGATACTACGGAGCGGGAGAGAGCGCCAGCATGGATGTTCTTCTCCCAGAACAGATAATGGAGAGTGAAGTGTAAATGGGAGAAAAACTGGGCAGTCTGCAAGTAAACCAAATTATTGTGGTCGGTATAGACTTGGAAGGGAAAATGAGCGGTGTCTCCACTCCGAGAAGGCCAACTTCATAGCTAGCAATTCCGTGTCCCCGATGGAGTAATTCCTCTCCACCGATGTGAAGGTCTTAGGAAAAAAGAAGTAAGGATGCTTCCAACCTTGAGCATCCTTTTGGAAGAGGAATGCTCCAGCCCTGACAGATGAGGCATCCACCTCCGTTATGAAAGGTTTATCTACATCGGGGCGATGTAGAATGGGAGCGCTAGCAAAGTGGGACTTAATAGAAGTGAAGGCCTTGGAAACCTCTTCCGACCACAATTTGGGAATTGCTCCTTTTTTGGTGAGGGTAACTAAGGGAGCTACCAAAGTTGTGAAGTGGGGAATGAACAGGCGATTGTAATTAATGAACCCCATAAAGCGCTGCACCGCTTTGAGAGAATAGGGTTCCTGCCAGTCCATCACAGCCTGTAGCTTGGCAGGATCTATAGCCAATCCCTGGGTGGAGATGATATAGCCAAGGAAAGGCAAGGACTCCTCCTCAAACACACACTTCTCCAACTTGGCGTAAAGGGAGTTGGCCCGTAGGAGGTCGAAGACTTTGCAAACATTTTTCCGGTGGGAGTCTATATCTGGAGAGTAGAAGAGAATATCATCCAGATAGGCTACAACCAAGGTGGAGAGCATATATCAGAAGATATCATTCACAAAGTCTTGGAAAACGGCAGGAGCATTACAGAGCCCGAAGGGCATCACCAAGTATTCATAGTGCCCATCCCTGGTGTTAAATGCCGTCTTCCATTCGTCCCCCTCATGGATGAAAATCAGTTTGTAAGCACCCCGCAGATCAAGTTTAGTAAATACCCTTTCTTAGTGTTGAGCGATACATTCCGATATCGGAAAGTATCGGTATCGGATTGGATCGGCCGATATTCAAAAAATATCGGCTATCGCTGATACCGATACCCGATCCCAATACAAGTCAATGGGACCAAAATATCGGAATTAAAATAAACCCTTTCTTTCCTTGTAGGTTCATTCTACATGAAGGAAAACAACTAAGAATAATGCGGGATGTATTTGGGGAGGTGGCGGAGACATTAAAGGCATAGAGGTTTAGCCCAATCAAATAGAATAGCAGGAATTTTTTTTTTTTTAAAGACGTTCGGAGTTACAAAGATATTGACTATGTAAAAAATTTTTTTATTTTGTCAGATATTGATGTTTCACTATTCCACGCCCTTCCCCTTCTTTTTTTTAACTTTTCCCACACTTTAATCTTCATCATCATCAGCATCTTTGACATCAACTTCTTTTTCACCTTATTCATCTTCTTCTTCATCTTCTATATTTTTTTTATTACATTATTCATATTCATTTTCTTCAACTATTATTATTCTTCCTATTCTACTTCTTCATCATATTCTCATTTGTGACAGGCATTCCCGTAGTTTTTATCTATAAAAGTTTGAAGATTACACCTTCCGTTCTGCCTGTCACAAAAGTTACATTTGTCCGCGTTCAGTTTGGCCTGCAGCATCAGGCTTTATCCAGGGGCACCACGAGGAGGAACGGACTCACCCCCATACACTGCTTAGTCTTCTTCTGCATATAATTTAGATAATATCTTTTGCTCTGATATTAAGTGTCATGCTTAATGTTCTTCTGCTCTTTGTTCTGCAGCCTCTTGTTCTTCTGCTTCTCGGTCGTCCATGTCGTCGTCTCCAGGGTCGTCATCTCCAGGGTCGTCGTCTCCGCCGTCGTCGTCTCCGCCGTCGTCGTCGTCATCATCAGAGTGGTCTTCAGGGTCGTCATCTCCAGGGTCGTCGTCATCTCAGTGGTTGTCGTCTCTGGTGTCGTCGTCATCTTAGGGGTGGTCTTCCGGGTCGTCGTCTTTAGGGTCTTGAACTTGGAAATGTAGCAGAAGGTACAAGAAGGCTGAGAAAATGCCGAGAACAGCTGATGGAACTGGAACTCGGATGGCTACCCGAAGGTCAAAGAGCCAATGGAACTACCGAGGACCAGCTGACGTTACTGGAACCCGGTTACTAAGCAGGAGGTACCCGTGCTAAAAAGCACTACCAAGGACCGCCTAACGTTGGCGGAACTCGAATACCCAGAAGGAGGCACCTAAGCCAAAGGCTCTGCCCGGAACCAGCTGACGTTACTGGAACCAGGATGGGGAGCAGAAGGTACAAGAGCAAAAGACACTGCCGAGAACCAGCTGACGGTACTGGAACCCGGATGGGTAGCCGAAGGTCCAAGAGCCAATGGAACTACCGAGGACCAGCTGACGTTACTGGAACAGGGTTACTAAGCAGGAGGTACCCGTGCCTGAAAGCACTACCAAGGACCACCTGACGTTGGTGGAACTCGGATTCCCAGAAGGAGGCACCTAAGCCAAAGTCTCTGCCCGGAACCAGCTGACGGTACTGGAACCAGGATGGGGAGCAGAAGGTACAAGAGCAAAAGACACTGCTGAGAACCAGCTGACAGTACTGGAACTCGGATGCATTGGCCAACTGTGTAAGAGCCAATGGCACAACCGAGGACCAGCTGACGGTGCTGGAACCCGGTTACTAAGCTGTAGGTACCCGCGCTTAAAAGGACTACCAAGGACCGCCTGGCGTTGGCGGAACTCGGATACCCAGAAGGAGGCACCTAAGCCAAAGGCTCTGCCCGGAACCAGCTGATGGTGCTGGAACCAGGATGTGGACCAGAAGGTCCACAGGAGAGGAGAGAACAGCTAGGCCGCGAGGCTGCCGCAATTACCGAACACCAACAGTCCTACAGGGGGAGCTTGGCCTACTGGCACTACAGAACTAGGCTTGATTGCCAATTCCCGCAGCCCACATAAGAAGCTCCTAAACTGGAGGCACCATGGAGTTGGCTAACCCGACCGCAACACGACCGGGCAACGTATAGGCGTCTAAGTGACCTTGTCACTACCCGGAACCAGCTGACGGTGCTGGACCCAGGCTGGGCACGAGGGAGTACCCGTGACAAAGACACTGCCGAGAACCAGCTGACGGTACTGGAACCCGGATGCGTTGCCCAAGTGTGCAGGTCCAATGGCACGACCAAGGACCAGCTGACGGTGCTGGAACCCGGTTACAAAGCTGTAGGTACCCGTGCTTAAAAGCACTACCAAGGACCGCCTGGCGTTGGCGGAACTCGGATACCCAGAAGGAGGCACCTAAGCCAAAGGCTCGGCCCGGAACCAGCTGACGGTGCTGGAACCAGGATGTGGACCTTCTGGTCCACATGAGAGGAGAGAACAGCTAGGCCGCGAGGCTGCCGCAGTTACCGAACACCAACAGTCCTACAGGGGGAGCTTGGCCTACTGGCACTACAGAACCAGCCTTGATTGCCAATTCCCGAAGCCCACATAGGAAGCTCCTAAACTGGAGGCACCATGGAGTTGGCTAACCCGACCGCAACACGACGGGGCAAAGCATAGGCGTCTAAGTGACCTTGACACTAGCCAGAACCAGCTGACGGTGCTGGACCCAGGCTGGGCACGAGGGAGTACCCGTGACAAAGACACTGCCGAGAACCAGCTGACAGTACTGGAACCCGGATGCGTTGCCCAAGTGTGCAAGAGCCAATGGCACCGAGGACCAGCTGACGGTGCTGGAACCCGGTTACTAAGCTGTAGGTACCCGCGCTTAAAAGCACTACCAAGGACCGCCTGGCGTTGGCGGAACTCGGATACCCAGAGGGAGGCACCTAAGCCAAAGGCTCTGCCCGGAACCAGCTGACGGTGCTGGAACCAGGATGTGGAAAAAGCTAACATATTAAACACCTTTCTCTCCACGGTATTCACGGTGGAAAATGAAATGCTAGTTGAAATCCCAAGAAACAATGAAAACCCTATATTAAGGGTCACCAATCTAACCCAAGAAGAGGTGCGAAACCGGCTAAATAAGATCAAAATAGATAAATCTCCGGGTCCGGATGGCATACACCCACGAGTACTAAGAGAACTAAGTAATGTAATAGATAAACCATTATTTCTTATTTTTAGGGACTCTATAGCGACGGGGTCTGTTCCGCAGGACTGGCGCATAGCAAATGTGGTGCCAATATTCAATAAGGGCTCTAAAAGTGAACCTGGAAATTATAGGCCAGTAAGTCTAACCTCTATTGTTGGTAAAATATTTGAAGGGTTTCTGAGGGATGTTATTCTGGATTATCTCAATGAGAATAACTGTTTAACTCCATATCAGCATGGGTTTATGAGAAATCGCTCCTGTCAAACCAATCTAATCAGTTTTTATGAAGAGGTAAGCTATAGGCTGGACAACGGTGAGTCATTGGACGTGGTATATCTCGATTTTTCCAAAGCGTTTGATACCGTGCCGCACAAGAGGTTGGTACACAAAATGAGAATGCTTGGTCTGGGGGAAAATGTGTGTAAATAGGTTAGTAACTGGCTTAGTGATAGAAAGCAGAGGGTGGTTATAAATGGTATAGTCTCTAACTGGGTCGCTGTGACCAGTGGGGTACCGCAGGGGTCGGCATTGGGACCTGTTCTCTTCAACATATTCATTAATGATCTGGTAGAAGGTTTACACAGTAAAATATCGATATTTGCAGATGATACAAAACTATGTAAAGCAGTTAATACAAGAGAAGATAGTATTCTGCTACAGATGGATCTGGATAGGTTGGAAACTTGAGCTGAAAGGTGGCAGATGAGGTATAACAATGATAAATGTAAGGTTATACACATGGGAAGAAGGAATCAATATCACCATTACACACTGAACGGGAAACCACTGGGTAAATCTGACAGGGAGAAGAACTTGGGGATCCTAGTTAATGATAAACTTACCTGGAGCAGCCATTGCCAGGCAGCAGCTGCCAAGGCAAACAGGATCATGGGGTGCATTAAAAGAGGTCTGGATACACATGATGAGAGCATTATACTGCCTCTGTACAAATCCCTAGTTAGACCGCACATGGAGTACTGTGTCCAGTTTTGGACACCGGTGCTCAGGAAGGATATAATACAACTAGAGAGAGTACAAAGGAGGGCAACAAAATTAATAAAGGGGATGGGAGAACTACAATACCTAGATAGATTAGCAAAATTAGGATTATTTAGTCTAGAAAAAAGACGACTGAGGGGCGATCTAATAACCATGTATAAGTATATAAGGGGACAATACAAATATCTCGCTGAGGATTTGTTTATACCAAGGAAAATGACGGGCACAAGGGGGCATTCTTTGCGTCTGGAGGAGAGAAGGTTTTTCCACCAACATAGAAGAGGATTCTTTACTGTTAGGGCAGTGAGAATCTGGAATTTGCTTGCCTGAGGAGGTGGTGATGGCGAACTCAGTCGAGGGGTTCAAGAGAGGCCTGGATGTCTTCCTGGAGCAGAACAATATTGTATCATACAATTATTAGGTTCTGTAAAAGGACATAAATCTGGGGATTTATTATGATGGAATATAGGCTGAACTGGATGGACAAATGTCTTTTTTCGGCCTTACTAACTATGTTACTACGTTACTATGTTGCTATGTATGTATGACCAGAAGGTCTACAGAAGAGGAGAGAACAGCTAGGCCGCGAGGCTGCCGCAGTTACCGAACACCAACCGTCCTACAGGGGGAGCTTGGCCTACTGGCACTACAGAACCAGCCTTGATTGCCAATTCCCGCAGCCCACATACGAAGCTCCTAAACTGGAGGCACCATGGAGTTGGCTAACCCGACCGCAACACGATGGGGCAACGCATAGGTGTCTAAGTGACCTTGACACTACCCGGAACCAGCTGACGGTGCTGGACCCAGGCTGGGCACGAGGGAGTACCCGTGACAAAGACACTGCCGAGAACCAGCTGACGGTGCTGGAACACAGATGCGTTGCCTATTCAAGATTATCTTCCTAGAGCCCCAACTACCGGTGTTGGAGCAAAGGGTAAGCAGGGGGAGCAGAGTGTAGGCCGAAGCCTGCACTGGAGGCAGCTTTGTGTCTGCGTTGCGTTTGCAGAACACGTTGCCGGCTACACAGCGGGGGAACAGCTGGCGTTGCTGAACCCCACTGACACAATGGCGGGTGTTTTTCTCTGTGCAGCCTGCACTTCCAGGCACCAACTGGCGGTGTTAGAGCCCAGGGTCTGCAGGAGGAGCAGAGTGTAGGCTGAAGCCTAGTAGAACCAATTTCAAAAGTAACCTTTAACCCACCCTCAGGTGTTACAATGTAGAAGAGCCACATCTTGTGCAGCAGTAATGCTCCACAAGTGAAAGGTTGCTCTTTAAATTTTGCTCATTGCACACGCTGAATGAAAGACGTACACAATTTTGCCCATTGTACAGTAAAACTGTATTGGAGGCGTGACTTGTCTTTTTAAGGAGACGCAGCACAGGTGTCCAAAAATAACGCCTTGGTGTTGGGCGCAGCCTCCTGAGCGTTGTTATTTGCTGTACAGGAGTATGCGCTCTTGTTATCCCTTGGCCATGCCCTGTTAGTGCTGCCCGTCTTATGACCTCATTTCATGTTGGCTGGTGCGGTTAACGATGGCCATGAATCCCAGACCCACAGTGTCTTTTCATAAAGTCACAGTGCGGGGCTGGGATTCGTGGCCTTGTGCAGTAAATATGTTCGCCGCTCACACATGTTCTTACACCTGCTTCAGACTGGGCGGCCTCAGCTGATCCCTTATCGCATGCCACGGCCATGAGGCCGCACAGTCTGAAGAAGGCGGAAGGAGGGGAGTGAAGACAGGCGAAGATATGCCCTGCTCGTGCCCATCAATCACACCCTCGCAGTCAAAATAAGTAAGACAACGAGGGGCGTTGTGTCGGGCAGGGCGGACGCACAGGCACAGGCAGCCAACCAACGATGTCAGAAGATGGCCAGCGTTACCAATGGGGGTGCTGCGTGTCATTAAAAAGGAAAGTGACACCTCAGGGACACTGTAATGGTCTCTAATGAGACACATTTGGTATGTGTTTGTTGAGTGCGACGTGGGCAAGGAGAAAAAGTCAGCCACCTTGTACAAATGCAGCATTACTGCTGTACAAGGTGGCTGTTATACATAGAAACACCTGGGGGGGGGGCAGGGTCCCTTTAATTTCAGTTCAGGTGCCTGCGTTGCGTTTGCAGGACACGTTGCCGGCTACACAACAGGGGAACAGCTGGCGGTGCTGAACCCCACTAACACATTGGCTGGTGTTTTTCTCTGTGCAGCTAGCATTTCCGGGCAAAAACTGGCGGTGTTAGAGCCCAGGGTCAGCAGGAGGAGGAGAGGAGCAGAGTGTAGGCCGAAGCCTGCACTGGTGGCAGCTTTTGTTCTGTTGTGCCAGCGTGGCTTGTGCTGGACACGTTGCCGACTACACAGCAGGGGAACAGCTGGCGTTGCTGAACCCCACTGACACATCAGCGAGTGTTTTTTCTGTGTAGACAACACTTCCAGGTGACAACTGACAGTGTTGAAACCCAGGGAATCAAAGAAGAGCAGAGTGTAGGCCGAAGCCTGCACTGGTGGCAGCTTTTGGTCTGTTGTGCCAGCGTGGCTTGTGCTGGACACGTTGCCGGCTACACAGCAGGGGAACAGCTGGCATTGCTGAACCCCACTGACACAATGGCGGGTGTTTTTCTCTGTGCAGCCAGCACTTCCGGGCCCCAACTGGCGTAGTTAGAGCCCAGGGTCTGCAGGAGGAGCAGAGTGTAGGCCTAAGCCTAGTAGAACCAATTTCAAAGGAAACCTTTAAACCCCCTCAGGTGTTGCAAATTACAAGAGCCACACCTTGTGCAGCATTAATGCTGCACAAGTCAAAGGTTGCTCTATGAATTTTTCTACTTGCACACGCTGAATGAAACACGTACACAATTTTGTCCATTGTACAGTCAAACTGTATTGGAGGCGTGACTGACTTGCCTTTTTAAGGAGACGCAGCAGAGGTGTCAAAGTTTACACCTAGGTGGTGGGCGCAGACTCATAAGCGTCGTTATTTGCTGTACAGGAGTCTGCGCTCTTGTGTTATCCCTTGGCAATGCGCTGTTAGCACTGCCCGTCTTCTGACCTCATTTCATGTTGACCGTTGCGGTTAGCGATGCCCATGAATCCCAGCCCCGCAGTGTCTTTTAAAAAACTCACACTGCGGGGCTGGGATTCATGGCCTTGTGCAGTAAATATGTTCGCCGCTCGCACATGTCCTTACACCTGCTTCAGACTGGGCGGCCTCCGCTGATCCCTTATCGCATGCCGCGGCCATGAGGCCGCACAGTCTGAAGAAGGCGGAAGGAGATGAGTCAAGTCAGGCGAACATATGCACTTCACATGCCCATCAATCACACCCTCGCAGTCAAAATATATCAGACAACGAGGGTCGTTGTGTCGGGCAGGGCGGACGCACAGGCACAGCCAGCCAACCAATGATGTCAGAAGACAGGCAGCGCTACCAAGGGGGGTGCAGCGTGTCATTAAAAAGGAAAGTCACACCTCAGGGACAATGTAATGGTCTGTAATGAGACACATTTTGTAAGTGTTGCGTTCCACGTGAGCAAGGAGAAAAAGTTAGCCACCTTGTACAAATGCAGCATTACTGCTGTACAAGGTGGCTGTTATACATAGAAACACCTGGGGGGGGCAGGTTAACTTTAATTTCAGTTCAGGTGCCTGCATGGCATTTGCAGGACACGTTGCCGGCTACACAGCAGGGGAACAGCTGGCGTTGCTGAACCCCACTGACACATTGGCGGGTGTTTTTCTCTGTGCAGCTAGCACTTCTGGGCAAAAACTGGCGGTGTTAGAGCCCAGGGTCAGCAGGAGGAGGAGAGGAGCAGAGTGTAGGCTGAAGCCTGCACTGGTGGCAGCTTTAGGTCTGTTGTGTCTGCGTGGCGTTTGCAGGACACGTTGCCGGCTACAAAGCAGGGGAACAGCTGGCGTTGCGGAACCTGTTGTGAATTCTGTGGCTGAGTTCACTTCTGTGGTCACAAGTGGTATTGCAGTCTCTGGGCTTCCTCCCTCAGGTGTTTTGGTGAGCTCGTTGGCTGCCTTGCTATTTAGCTCCACCTGAGTCTGTCTTCCTTGCTCCTTGTCAATGTTCCAGTGTTGGATCTGAGCTACTGCATCTTTCCTTGGGCCTGCTGCTCTGCTAGATAAGTGCTTCTAGTTTGTTTTCTGTTTTTTCTGTCCAGCTTGTTATTATCTTTTGCTGGAAGCTCTGAGAAGCAAAGGGGTGCACCGCCGTGCTGTTAGTTCGGCACGGTGGGTCTTTTTGCCCCTTTGCGTGGTTTTCGTTTTAGGGTTTTTTGTAGACTGCATAGTTCTCTTTGCTATCCTCGCTCTGTCTAGAATATCGGGCCTCACTTTGCTGAATCTATTTCATTCCTACGTTTGTCTTTTCATCTTGCTAACAGTCATTATATGTGGGGGGCTGCCTATTCCTTTGGGGTATTTCTCTGAGGTAAGTCAGGCTTGTATTTCTATCTTCAGGCTAGTCAGCTCCTCAGGCAGTGCCGAGTTGCATAGGTAGTTGATAGGCGCAATCCACTGCTGCTTCCAGTTGTGTGAGGATAGATCAGGTACTGCAGTCTACAGAGATTCCACGTCTCAGAGCTCGTCCTATTGTTTTGGGTTATTGCCAGATCTCTGTATGTGCGCTGATTACTGCACGCTGTGTTGCCTGATTGCCAGCCATAACAGTACAAGGAGCCATTCAATGATTTCCAATAGAGGGAAAAAAGAAATCCTGACATCATTTTTTTTTCTTAGCTCTGTCTTCAGTCTTTTTTTTCCCCTAGACATTAGAGTGCTTCAGGACACAGCTGTGGACATGGATATTCAGGCTCTGTGCTCCTCAATGGATAATCTCGTTGTAAATGTACAAAAGATTCAAGATACTATTGATCAGAAATCGATGCTAGAACCAAGAATTCCGATTCCTGATTTGTTTTTTGGTGACAGAACTAAGTTCCTGAGCTTCAGAAATAATTGTAAGCTATTTTTGGCCTTGAAACCTCATTCTTCTGGTAATCCTATTCAACAGGTTTTGATTATTATTTCTTTTTTGCGCGGCGACCCACAGGACTGGGCGTTTTCTCTTGCACCAGGAGATTCTGCATTGAGTAATGTTGATGCATTTTTCCAGGCGCTGGGATTGCTTTACGATGAGCCTAATTCAGTGGATCAAGCTGAGAAAAATCTGCTGGCTTTATGCCAGGGTCAGGATGATGTAGAAGTATATTGTCAGAAATTTAGAAAATGGTCAGTACTCACTCTGTGGAATGAATCTGCACTAGCGGCTTTGTTCAGAAAGGGTCTCTCTGAAGCTCTTAAGGATGTAATGGTGGGATTTCCTATGCCTGCTGGTTTGAATGAGTCTATGTCCTTGGCCATTCAGATCGGTCGTCGCTTGCGCGAGCGTAAATCTGTGCACCATCTGGCGGTATTGTCTGAGAGTAAGCCTGAGCCTATGCAGTGCGACAGGACTATGACTAAAGTAGAACGGCACGAACACAGACGTCTGAACAGACTGTGTTTCTATTGTGGTGATTCTACTCATGCTATTTCTAATTGTCCTAAACGCACTAGGCGGTTCGATAGCTCTGTCGTTATTGGTACTGTACAGTCCAAATTCCTTTTGTCCATTACCTTAATGTGCTCTTTGTCATCATATTCTGTCATGGCGTTTGTGGATTCAGGCGCTGCCCTGAATCTGATGGATTTGGATTATGCTAAACGTTGTTGATTTTTCTTGGAGCCTTTGCGATGTCCTATTCCGTTGAGAGGAATTGATGCTACACCTCTGGCCAAGAATAAGCCTCAGTACTGGGCCCAGCTGACCATGTGCATGGCTCCTGCACATCAGGAAGTTATTCGCTTTTTGGTACTGCATAATTTGCATGATGTGGTCGTGTTGGGGTTGCCATGGCTACAAACCCATAATCCAGTATTGGATTGGAACTCTATGTCGGTAACCAGCTGGGGTTGTCAGGGAGTACATGGTGATGTTCCATTTTTGTCTATTTCGTCATCCATTCCTTCTGACATCCCAGAGTTCTTGTCGGACTTTCAGGATGTATTTGAAGAGTCCAAGTCTGATGCCCTTCCTCCGCATAGGAATTGTGATTGTGCTATCGATTTGATTCCTGGTAGTAAATTCCCTAAGGGTCGTTTATTTAATTTGTCCGTACCTGAACACACCGCTATGCGCAGTTATGTGAAGGAGTCCCTGGAGAAGGGACATATTCGCCCATCGTCGTCACCATTGGGAGCAGGGTTCTTTTTTGTAGCCAAGAAGGATGGTTCGCTAAGACCGTGTATTGATTACCGCCTTCTTAATAAGATCACTGTTAAGTTTCAGTATCCCTTGCCATTGATTTCTGACTTGTTTGCTCGGATTAAGGGGGCTAGTTGGTTTACTAAGATTGATCTTCGTGGTGCGTATAATCTGGTGAGAATCAGGCAGGGAGATGAATGGAAAACGGCATTTAATACGCCCGAGGGTCATTTTGAGTATCTGGTGATGCCGTTCGGACTTGCCAATGCTCCATCTGTTTTTCAGTCTTTTATGCATGACATTTTCCGTGAGTATCTGGATAAATTCTTGATTGTTTACTTGGATGACATTTTGATCTTCTCAGATGATTGGGAGTCTCATGTGAAGCAAGTCAGAATGGTTTTCCAGGTACTGCGTGCTAATTCCTTGTTCGTGAAGGGATCAAAGTGTCTCTTCGGTGTGCAGAAAGTTTCATTTTTGGGGTTCATCTTTTCCCCTTCTACTATCGAGATGGATCCGGTTAAGGTTCAGGCCATCCAGGATTGGACTCAGCCGACATCTCTAAAAAGTTTGCAGAAATTCCTGGGCTTTGCTAATTTTTATCGTCGCTTCATCTGTAATTTTTCTAGCATTGCCAGACCATTGACCGATTTGACCAAGAAGGGTGCTGATTTGGTTAATTGGTCTTCTGCTGCCGTGGAAGCTTTTCAGGAGTTGAAGCGTCGTTTTTGCTGTGCCCCTGTGTTGTGTCAACCTGATGTTTCTCTTCCGTTCCAGGTCGAGGTTGATGCTTCTGAGATTCGTGCAGGGGCGGTTTTGTCACAGAGAGGTTCTGGTTGCTCAGTGTTCAAACCATGTGCTTTCTTTTCCAGGAAATTTTCTGCTGCTGAGCGTAATTATGATGTGGGCAACCGAGAGTTGCTGGCCATGAAGTGGGCATTCGAGGAGTGGCGTCATTGGCTTGAGGGTGCTAAGCATCGCGTGGTGGTTTTGACTGATCATAAGAACCTTACTTATCTTGAGTCTGCCAAGCGCTTGAATCCTAGACAGGCCCGTTGGTCGTTATTTTTTGCTCGTTTTGATTTTGTGATTTCATACCTTCCGGGCTCTAAAAATGTGAAGGCGGATGCTCTGTCTAGGAGTTTTGTGCCCGACTCTCCGGGGTTATCTGAGCCGGCGAGTATCCTCAAGGAAGGAGTCATTGTGTCTGCCATCTCCCCTGATTTGCGGAGAGTGTTGCAGAAATTTCAGGCTAATAAACCTGATCGTTGTCCGGCCGAGAAACTGTTCGTCCCTGATAGGTGGACTAGTAAAGTTATCTCTGAACTTCATTGTTCGGTGCTGGCCGGTCATCCAGGAATCTTTGGTACCAGGGAGTTGGTTGCTAGATCCTTCTGGTGGCCATCTCTGTCACGGGATGTGCGTGCTTTTGTGCAGTCCTGTGGAATTTGTGCTAGGGCTAAGCCCTGCTGTTCACGTGCCAGTGGGTTGCTTTTGCCCTTGCCGGTCCCGAAGAGGCCTTGGACACATATTTCGATGGATTTCATTTCTGACCTTCCCGTTTCTCAAAAGATGTCTGTCATTTGGGTGGTCTGTGATCGCTTTTCTAAAATGGTCCATCTGGTGCCCTTGGTTAAATTGCCTTCCTCCTCTGATTTGGTGCCTTTGTTCTTCCAGCATGTGGTTCGTTTACATGGCATTCCTGAGAATATTGTTTCTGACAGAGGTTCCCAGTTTGTCTCGAGGTTCTGGCGAGCCTTTTGTGGTAGGATGGGCATTGACCTATCTTTTTCCTCGGCCTTCCATCCTCAGACTAATGGCCAGACCGAACGAACCAATCAGACCTTGGAAACATATCTGAGATGTTTTGTTTCCGCTGACCAGGATGATTGGGTGTCATTTTTGCCGTTGGCTGAGTTCGCCCTTAATAATCGGGCCAGCTCGGCTACCTTGGTCTCTCCATTTTTCTGCAATTCTGGGTTCCATCCTCGTTTCTCTTCAGGACAGGTTGAGTCTTCGGACTGTCCTGGTGTGGATTATGTGGTGGACAGGTTGCAGCAGATCTGGACTCAGGTAGTGGACAATTTGACCTTGTCCCAGGAGAAGGCTCAGCTTTTCGCTAATCGCAGACGCCGTGTGGGACCCCGACTTCGTGTTGGGGATCTGGTTTGGTTATCTTCTCGTCATATACCTATGAAGGTTTCCTCTCCTAAATTTAAACCTCGTTTTATTGGTCCGTATAGGATTTCTGAGATTCTCAATCCGGTGTCTTTTCGTCTGACCCTCCCAGACTCCTTTTCCATACATAATGTATTCCATAGGTCGTTGTTGAGGAGATACGTGGCACCTATGGTTCCATCTGTGGAGCCTCCTGCCCCTGTTTTGGTGGAGGGGGAATTGGAGTATATTGTGGAGAAGATTTTGGATTCTCGTGTCTCTAGACGGAAACTCCAGTATCTGGTCAAATGGAAGGGTTATGCTCAGGAAGATAATTCCTGGGTTTTTGCCTCTGATGTCCATGCCCCAGATCTTGTTCGTGCCTTTCATGTGGCTCATCCTGGTCGGCCTGGGGGTTCTGGTGAGGGTTCGGTGACCCCTCCTCAAGGGGGGGGTACTGTTGTGAATTCTGTGGCTGAGTTCACTTCTGTGGTCACAAGTGGTATTGCAGTCTCTGGGCTTCCTCCCTCAGGTGTTTTGGTGAGCTCGTTGGCTGCCTTGCTATTTAGCTCCACCTGAGTCTGTCTTCCTTGCTCCTTGTCAATGTTCCAGTGTTGGATCTGAGCTACTGCATCTTTCCTTGGGCCTGCTGCTCTGCTAGATAAGTGCTTCTAGTTTGTTTTCTGTTTTTTCTGTCCAGCTTGTTATTATCTTTTGCTGGAAGCTCTGAGAAGCAAAGGGGTGCACCGCCGTGCTGTTAGTTCGGCACGGTGGGTCTTTTTGCCCCTTTGCGTGGTTTTCGTTTTAGGGTTTTTTGTAGACTGCATAGTTCTCTTTGCTATCCTCGCTCTGTCTAGAATATCGGGCCTCACTTTGCTGAATCTATTTCATTCCTACGTTTGTCTTTTCATCTTGCTAACAGTCATTATATGTGGGGGGCTGCCTATTCCTTTGGGGTATTTCTCTGAGGTAAGTCAGGCTTGTATTTCTATCTTCAGGCTAGTCAGCTCCTCAGGCAGTGCCGAGTTGCATAGGTAGTTGATAGGCGCAATCCACTGCTGCTTCCAGTTGTGTGAGGATAGATCAGGTACTGCAGTCTACAGAGATTCCACGTCTCAGAGCTCGTCCTATTGTTTTGGGTTATTGCCAGATCTCTGTATGTGCGCTGATTACTGCACGCTGTGTTGCCTGATTGCCAGCCATAACAGGAACCCCACTGACACATCAGCGAGTGTTTTTTCTGTGTAGACAACACTTCCAGGTGACAACTGACAGTGTTGAAACCCAGGGAATCAAAGAGGAGCAAAGTGTAGGCCGAAGTCTGCACTGGAGGCAGGAAAATGTCTGTTATTGTGCCAGCGTGGCTTGTGCTGGACACATTGCCGGCTACACAGCAGAGGAAGAGCTGGCGTTGCTGAACCCCACTGACACATTGGCGGGTGTTTTTCTCTGTGCAGCTAGCACTTCCAGGCAACAATTGGCGGTGTTAGAGCCCAGGGTCTGCAGTAGGAGCAGAGTGTAAGCCGAAGCCTGCAGTGGAGCAAGTTGAAAGGGAACCTTTAACCCCCCTCCCGCCCCAGGCATTTGTTGCTGAAAGAGCCATCTTGTACAGCAGTAATACTGCACATGGAAAATGGTGGCTCTTTAAATTATGCTCCTTGCAAACGCTGAAGTACACACTCATATCATGTGTCCCCTCACACCGTTAAACCGTCCCGGAGGTGGGACTTTCCTTTGTAATGTGACACAGCACAGCCGTCATTCCAACCCTCTTGGTGCCGTGCGCCACCTCCTGAACGTTGTTTGATTCTGTCACGGAGCCCGTGCTGTAATGTTATCCCTTGGCCATGCACACTTAGCGGTGCTCGTCTTCTGACATCATTTAGGTGTCAGGCTAGCAGTGCCTGTGCGTCCAAGCTGCCCGAGATCCAACTTCGCAGTGTCATCTAATGTAATCCCACTGCGGGCCTGGGATCCATGGGCATGCACAGTGCATATCATCGCCTCTCACTCCCCTCCTTCCTGCTTCTTCAGACTGTGCGGCGTCACGGCCGTGGCATGCTATTAGGGATCAGCTGACGCCGCCTAGTCTGAAGTAGCGTGAAGAAGGGGAGTGAGAGGCTAGTATATGCTCTGCGCATGGCCATGGATACCAGGTCCACTGTGGGATCACATTAGACGACACTGCGAGGTGGGATTTCGGGCAGCGTCGACGCACAGGCGCAGCCAGGACGACAACAAATGATGTCAGAGGACGGGCAGCGCAAACTGTGCATGGCCAAGGGATAATATAACAGCGCAGGGTCCGTGACAGAATCAAACAACGCTAAGGAGGCAGCGCACGGAGCCAAGGGGGTAGGAATGACGGCTGTGCTGCGTCACATTACAAAGGAAAGTCCCACCTCCGGGACGGTTTGACGGTGTGAGGGGACACATTACATGAGTGTGTAGTTCAGCGTTTCCAAGGAGCATAATTTAAAGAGCGACCTTTTCCTTGTGCAGTATTAGTGCTGCACAAGGTGGCTCTTTCAGTAACAAACGCCTAGGGGGGGGGGGTGGACAGGTTCCCTTACATTTTAGTTGTGCCAGCGTGGCGGTCGCATGACACGTTGCCGGATACACAGCTGGGGATCAGCTGACGTTACTGAACACCAATAACAGAGGAGCGACTGTTGACTGTGCAGACAGCACTTCCAGGCACCAACTGGCGGTGTTAGAGCCCAGGGACAGCAGGAGGAGCAGATTGGAGGTATTGCCGCACACACAGCTGGGGATCAGCTGACGTTACTGAACCCCAATAACAGAGGAGTGACTGTTGACTGTGCAGACAGCACTCCCAGGCACCAACTGGCGGTGTTAGAGCCCAGGGACAGCAGGAGGAGCAGATTGGAGGTATTGCCGCACACACAGCTGGGGATCAGCTGACGTTACTGAACCCCAATAACAGAGGAGCGACTGTTGACTGTGCAGACAGCACTTCCAGGCACCAACTGGCGGTGTTAGAGCCCAGGGACAGCAGGAGGAGCAGATTGGAGGTATTGCCGCACACACAGCTGGGGATCAGCTGACGTTACTGAACCCCAATAACAGAGGAGCGACTGTTGACTGTGCGGACAGCACTTCCAGGCACCAACTGGCAGTTTTAGAGCCCAGGGACAGCACGAGTAGCAGAGGAACAGAGTGTAGGCCGAAGCCTGATTGGAGCAAGTTGAAAGGGAACCTTTAACCCCCCCCCCAAGACGTTTGTAGCTGAAAGAGCCATCTTGTGCAGCACTAAGGATGCAAAAGGAAAAGGTTGCTCTTTTAATTATGCTCTTTGCAAACACAGAAGTAAATACTTAAAATGTGTCCCCTGATACCGTAAAACCGTCCCAGAGGTGGGAATTTCCTTCGTAATGGGACGCAGCACAGCTGTCATTCCTATCCCCTTGGTGCCGTACGCTGCATCATCAGCGTTGATTTAAGCTGTCACAGAGCCTGCGTTGTTATGTTATCCCTTGGCCATGCACACTTAGCGGTGCCCGTCTTCTGACATCATTTAGGTGTCAGGCTGTCAGTGCCTTTGCGTCCACGCTGCCCGAGATCCCACCTCGCAGTGTCGTCTAATGTAATCCCACTGCGGGCCTTGGATCCATGGGCATGCACAGTGCATATCCTCGACTCTCACTCCCCTCCTTCCCTCTTCTTCAGACTGTGCGGCATCACGGCCGTGGCATGCTATTAGGGATCAGCTGACGGCTCTGAAGAAGGCGGAGGGGGATGAGCGAGAGCCTGAGGGGAAGATATGCACTGCGCATGCCCATGGATCCCAGGCCCGCAGTGTGATTCAATCAGAAGACACTGCGAGGCGGGATCTCGGGCAGCGCAGCCGCACAGGCGCAGCCAGCCTGACACCAAATTATGTCAGAAGACAGGCAGCGCAAATTGGGCATGGCCAAGGGATAACAGAACAGCGCAGGGTCCGTGACAGCTTTAAACAACGCTTAGGAGGCAGCGCATGGCACCAAGGGGGTAGGAATGACGGCTGTGCTGCGTCACATTACGAAGGAAAGTCCCAGCTCCGGGACGGTATAACGGTATCAGTGAACACATTTTATAAGTGTTAAGTTCTGCGTGTGCAAGGAGCTAAACTAAAAGAGCTACCTTTTCCTTGTGCAGCATTACTGCTGCACAAGGTGGCTCTTTCAGTAACAAATGCCGGGGGGGGGGGACAGGTTCGGTTACATTTAGGTTGTTGTGCTAGCGTGGCGGTCGCAGGACACATTGCCGGCTACACAGCTGGGGATCAGCTGACGTTACTGAAACCCAATAACACTGGGTCGTATGTTTTGACTGTGCAGCCTGCACTTCTGAGCCGCAACTGGCGGTGTTGGAGCCCAGGAATAGCAGTTCAGGTGGTAGAAAGATGAACACATCAGGAGACCTGGATGACACCCAATTACTTAATCAGGCAGAGGAGTGGCAAATTCCTGCGAGATCCAGGCCTGGTTCATTTTCAGAAAAGTAAGCCGGTCAACGTTATCGGAGGATAGTCACATGCGACGGTCTGTTAGTACACCACCTGCGGCACTAAAGACACGTTCCGATAAGACACTAGCCGCAGGGCAAGCCAGCACCTCCAATGCATACTGGCTTAGCTCTGGCCATGTATCCAACTTAGAGACCCAAAACTTGAAAAGGGAAGAGCCGTCTGGGAGTACAGTAGGAGGGCAAGACATGTAGTCTGTCACCATCTGACGGAACCGTTGCCTCCTGCTGACTGGAGCCGCCGGTTATGGTGTAGACATTTGGGGCGGGCACACAAAAGATTGCCACAGTTGTGCCATACTGGTCTTGCCTTGGGCAGAGGCACTGCTTCTGCTCCCTCTTTGTGCAGAGCCTCCTCCACTGCCTCGACGCACTGAGCTGCTTTGTAAAGCACTAGCAGCACTCCTCTCAGTCGGACTGGAGAAGATGATGGAATTCACCAGTGTGTCGTGGTACTCCCGCATTTTACGCTCCCGGGTCAACGCTGGGATGAGGTTTTGGACGTTGTCCCGGTAGCGAGGATCGAGGAGGGTGAACACCCAATAATCAGGCATGTTGAGAATGTGGTCGATGCGGCGGTCGTTTCTCAGGCACTGCAGCATGAAATCAACCATGTGCTGCAGACTGCCAACTGGCCCAGAAACGCTGTCCCCTGCTTGAGACATGATCTCTGCCCGCTCGTCATCACCCCACCGTCGCTGTACACACTGACCACTGGACAATTGTGTAACTCCCTAATCTGGACGGAGCTCTTCCTCCTCCATTGACTCCTCCTCATCCTCCTCACAAAGTGGCCCCTGCCTACCCCTTTGTGAGGAACCACGTAGCGCTGACTCTCCAGAAGTTGATGGAAAAGGTGACTCCTCATCCTCCATCTCTTCCACAACATCATCCCTTAACGCTTGCAGTGTTTGTTGAAGCAGGCAGATAAGGGGGACAGTCATGCTGACTAGTGCATCATCTGCACTTGCCATCCGCGTGGAATAATCAAAAGGACGCAAAACCTGGCAGACGTCCTTCATAGTGGCCCACTCTGTGGTTGTGAAGTCTGATCGGCGCTGACTGCGACTTCTTTGCGCCTGATGCAGCTGGTACTCCATTACTGCTTGCTGCTGCTCACACAACTGCTCCAACATATGTAACGTGGAATTCCACCTGGTAGGTAGGTCACATATGATGCGGTGTTCCGGAAGGCGGAATCGGCGCTGCAGAGCAGCAATGCGGGATCTTGCCAAGCTGGAATGCCGCAAGTGAGCACACTCAGGCGGACCTTGTGCAGCAGTGCATCAAGATCCGGATAGTCCCTCAGAAAACTCTGCACAACCAAATTGAGCACATGTGCCAAACATGGGATGTGAGTGAGGTTGCCAATGACCAAAGCTGCCACCAGATTTCGGCCTTTGTCACACACTACCATGCCTGGCTGGAGATTCGCTGGCACAAACCACACATCGCTCTCCTGCTTGATGGCATTCCAGAGCTCCTGCGCTGTGTGGCTTCGATTCCCCAAAGAAACTAGTTTCAAGACGGCCTGCTGACCTTTGGCCACAGCTGTGCTCATGTCGGTCGTAACAGGTAAACGTTCACAGGTCCATGTGGAGGTGGACTGTGACGGCTCCTGCAGCGATGATTCTGAGGAACTTGTGTATGAGGAGGAGTCAATGCGTACAGACTGGATTCCTGCAATCCTTGGAGTGGGCAGGACACGTCCTGCGCCACTCGCACGATCTGTACCTGGCTCAACAACATTAACCCAATGGGCAGTGAGGGAAAGGTATCGCCCCTGTCCATGTTGACTGGTCCACGCATCGGTGGTGAGGTGGACCTTGCTACTGATGGCGTTCAGTAGCGCGTGTTTTATGTGTCCCTACACATGCTTGTGCAGGGCAGGGACAGCTTGCCTGCTGAAGTAAAAGCGGCTGGGCACCTTTACTGTGGGACTGCCAATGCCATCAAGTCACGGAAGCTGTCAGTCTCCACCAGCCTGAATGAAAGCATTTCCAGTGACAGAAGTTTGGCAAAATCTGCATTCAGAGCCTGTGCTCGGGGGTGGTTGGCCGAGAATGCCCGCCTTTTCTCCCATGCCTGTACTACCGATGGCTGTAGACTAGGCTGGGAGTGTGAGGATGACTGGGAACATGGTGCTGTGGGTGGAATTACACTAGGTCTCTGGACAACAGTGCCAGAGGTTCTTCCATGGCGATCCTGGGAGGAAGCCGAACCAGCTGTGTGAGAGCTGGAGGAAGAGGCAACACAAGCTGAAGAGGTGGTAGCTGCCGCTGTTGGTTGGCCTAGGTCTTCAGTGTGTTTTTGTAACTCCACCACGTGCCTGGTCCGCACATGTTTCCACATATTTGTGGTATTGAGGTTGCTGACACTTTTACCTCTTTTGACTTTCTGATGACACAGCTTGCATTTGACACAACAAATGTCATCTGCAACTGTGTCAAAAAAGGACCAGGCACTGCAAGTCTTGGGAGCGCCCTTTTTGGCTTTTGGAAGAGACAGGCTCCTAACGGGTGCCAAAGTGGAGGCTACAGGCTCCGCAGTCTTCCCCCTCCCTCTCCCTCTTTGGCCCGTTAGGGGAATCTCTTCCTCAGAGCTGTTCCCACCACCTTTTGCGGTATCGGAATGCTCAACACTACCCTTTCTCCCCACTACCTATCGAATAGCTCTGATATCAGAGGCAAAGGGTATTTGTTCTTAACGGTGATGGCGTTAAGACCCCTGTAATCAATACATGGATGTAGTTCTCCTTTCTTCTTCTGCACGAAGAACCCAGCCCCTGCAGGTTACACTGACTTCCTAATCGATCCTCTTGCCATATTCTCCTGGATATATGGGACATCGCCTTGGTCTCCAGGAGAGACAGGGGATAGACTCGACCCCGGGGAGGCTCTGCACCAGGCAAGAGGTCAATAGGACAGTCATAGGGGCGGTGGGGCGGAAGGGTCTCCGTAGCCCTCTTGGAGAATATATCCACATAGGGCCAATAGTGTTTGGGGAGAGAGGAAAGATCTGCGGGTACTTCAGTAGTAGCAACCTGAATTTACTCCCTCAGACATCTGCCCTCACAAGATTCACTCCATTCTAAAATTCTCCCTGAGGACCATTCTATATGAGGGGAGTGGTAACCTAACCAGGGTATCCCTAGCAGAATCTAGTCTATTCCCTAGGGAATGACAAGAAGGGAAATAAACTCCTGATGGGATGGAGACATAGATAATGAAAATGGGATGGTCTGGTGTGTTATTTGTGAGGGCAGTGTCGACCCATTCACCACTCGTACAGTCACCGGCTTGGCGAGCATCACCAGGGGTATTGCGTGGTGTTGGGCAAAGGCTGAGGACATAAAATTCCCCTCAGCCCCAGAATCCATGCAAAGCTCGACTGTAAGAGTGGATGGGCCTTTGGTAATTGTCCCCTTATAGGACAGTTTGGAGGAAAACGTCGCCGTGTCTAGTGTGCCTCCTCCTACAACCACTAGACGCTGACATTTTCCCGACCGCAGGGAACATCTGGAGGCAAGATGTCCTGACTGCTGGCAAACATGACAGACCTTGAGTGCATGAGCGGTCTGGGACTTAGATTCCACTCGTGACACCTCCATGGCCTCATGTGACTCAGACGCTCGGACTGGAGATTCCAGAGGTTTGGCGAAGGTGGGAGCCAGCCGAAACCTCTGCCTACACTGAGCTCGCTCTAATCTCAGCTCCTTAAAATGGAGGTCAATGCGAGTTGATACAGTTATTAGCTCCTCTAGTGTGTCGGGAATCTCCCTGGTGGCCAAAGCATCTTTCACATGGTCAGCCAGCCCCTCCAAAATATAGGGATGAGGGCTTTATCCGGCCACTCCAGCTCAGATGCTAAAGTCCGGAAATGGATGGCAAAATGGCTGACCATGGATGAGCCCTGGGTTAATGCCAGCAGTTGGAGTGCCGTATCACTGGTGACTCAAGGTCCTAAAAAGACTTGTTTCAGAGTGCTCAGAAACAACGGAGCACTCTGCACCACATGATCGTTGTGCTCCCACAGCGGCGTAGCCCACTACAATGCCCTGTCCAACAGAAGGGATATAATAAATCCCACCTTTGCCCGCTCTCTGGGAAAACATGCTGCCAGGAGCTCGAGGTGTACTGCGCACTGACTCATAAATCCCCTACATGACTTGTAATCACCAGAGTATTTATCAGGCAGTGGAAGGCGGGATAAGGTCGGAACAGGGGTGGCAGTGGACAAACTTGCTGCAGCCACACTAGCAGCCTGAATAGCTACTGAGGTAACATCCACAGCTGAGGATGCACGCTCGAGAACCGCAAACCTGCCCTCCAGCTGCTGGATGAACCGCTGCAGTCGCTGTTCATCCACAATTACTAGCCAGACCCTGGTGCTAGTATAATGTTAGGGCTAGTGGAACACACCAAATAATAAAGAGGTGGATATGAGGTGCGTTCACAGCTCAGGGTCCACCATGCAGAGTGGTACCTGCTGCTGAGTAATGGCGGATGGACACTTGTTCACACATGGGTTAACTTCACCCCGTGTAAAAAGTTGTGAACTCTGTCGCTTCACAGAGTCACCAAAATACGCTGCACCCTGTTAACAGACACAGGGTGCAGCTGCAAGACACTAGTGGTGGGAACTCGACACCTAACACCCACACTCCAAAAACATACTGATAGGAAATTTAGATTATGAGTCCCAAAGGGCTCAGTGCCACTAATATCTGTAAATGTCTATAAAGCAATGTGGAATTATTGGTGCTATATAAATGATTAAAAAAAGTAAATAAAAACGAATTGATGTCACTTTTTGTGGTATCTGTCCAAAATTTGTGGAAACATTTACTCTCCAAGTTGGGTCTCCTTCATTTGTGTTGCCTGAATTTGGCACAGCCCTCAGAGCACCAGGCCTACACCTGTCACTAGTGTTGAGCGATACCTTCCAATATCCAGAAGTATCAGAATCGGATTGGATCGGCTGATATACAAAAAATATCGGATATCGCCGATACCAATGCAAGTCACTGGGACTCAAATATCAGAATGTAAATAAACCCTTTCTGTCCTTCTACATCCTGTTCCAGAGGGGGGAAGAGTGTGGGCGGTGCGTGGGTGGACACTGTGCATGTCTGTGTGTGCGGGCGGGGTCTTGCGGGCCTGCCGGGGATCTGTATGGGCCTCTCGGGGGTCTGTGCGTGCCTGCCGGGGCTCTGTGCAGCATGCGGGGCTCTGTGCGGCGTGCGGGGCTCTGTGCGTGTGTGCCAGGGCTCTGTGCGGCGTGCCGGGGCTCTGTGCGGCGTGCGGGGCTCTGTGTGGCGTGTGGGGCTCTGTGCATGTGTGCCAGGGCTCTGTGCGGCGTGCCAGGGCTCTGTGCAGCGTGCGGGGCTCTGTGCATGGGTGCCGGGGCTCTGTGTGGCGTGCGGGGCTCTGTGTATGTGTATCGGGGCTCTGTGCAGTGTGCCGGGGCTCTGTGCGGTGTGCGGGGCTCTGTGCGTGTGTATCGTGGCTCTGTGCAGCGTTCCGGGGTTCTGTGCGGCATGCCAGGGCTCTGTGTGGCGTTCCGGGGCTCTGTGCGGCGTGCCGGGGCTTTGTGCGTGTGTGCGGGGCCTCTGTGCAGCGTGCGGGGCTCTGTGCGGTGTGCCGGGGCTCTGTGCCTGTGTGCAGGCATCGTCCGATGGGACTACAAGTCCCATCGGACGATGCCTAGTACAGTGACAGTGATTGACACATTAGCCAATGATGGGACAGTAGTAGTCCCATAATCCGGCTAATCTGTGAATGAAAAAAAAAACATACATGCTACATACATGCTACATACAAACATACTACATACATACTACATACATACTGCATACAGTACATTTATACATTACATACAATACATACATACAGACATACAGTACATTCAACATATAGTTCATACTCACCATTACTTGTCACTTTGTTCCCCGAAGCCAGTGCCATCTGTAATAAAATATGAAAATAACAAACAACCAATATACTCCCTGTCCGCAGAAATCCACGAGTGTCCCGCGACGATCTCCCATAGAGAACGGCAGTATCAGCAGATGCGACCGCTTTCTAGGGGCCCCAGGAATACAATGACGGGAGGAAGGTATCCTTCCGCATTATAATCCTTCACCGCTGTAAAAAAAAATAGTCCCTAGTTTCACTTTTGGTATTGCTGTATGAGAAATTTTCCCACGCAGCAATTGCCATAAAGTGAGACTTTGTCCTAAGGTAACATCTCAGTGATGCACTTCAGGAGCCATTGTCTCCTGTCAGTGTGTCACTGAGGGTCCTATAGAGCAGTGACATCACCTGATGTCACTGTTCTATAGGGGAGATCATTGTGGGACACTCGTTATTAATTGGACTAAGCGGACAGGTAGTATATGGTTTATTATTTTACGTTTTTTGCAGGCGCTGAAGTATGGTAAGCATGGTTAAATGAATAATATTAAAATACTTTTTATTACTATTGGATTAATAATGGATAGGTGTCTTATTGACGCCTCTCCGTTATTAACCTGGCTTAATGTCACCTTACAATAGCAAGGTGACATTAACCCCTTATTACCCCATATCCCACCGCTACACGGGAGTGGGAAGAGAGGGGCTAAGTGCCGGAATTGGCGCACCATTTCAGGGGCGGCTGCGGACTGGTATTTGTAGCCGGGGGGGGGAGGGGACAATATCCATGGCTCCTCTCTAGGCTATGAATATCAGCCCGCAGCTGATAAATATATCCATAGATATATAATAGAAAGGCCAATGTTTCTAAGGCTACTTTTACACTTGCGTTTTTAGCAATCCGTCGCAATCTGTCATTTTGGGAAAAAACGGATCCTGCAAATGTGCTCGCAGGATGCGTTTTTACCCATAGACTTGTATTAGCCATTGTGCAATGGATCCGTCGTGTTTTGGCAGATATTCGGCCCACGGTGTGGGCTCCCGCTCAATTTTCTGCGCTAGAGGGGGAAAGCCAACGGCCGGGGGCCAATATTTGTAGCCTATGAATATCAGCCCGCAGCTGTCTGCGTAGCCTTTACTGGCTATTAAAATAGGGGGACCCCCCAAAAAATGACGTGGGGTCCCCCTATATTTTATAGCCAGAAAGGCTATGCAGACAGCTGCGGGCTAATATTCATAGCCTAGAGAGTGGCCATGGATATTGCACCCCCCCCCGGCTACAAATACCAGTGCGCAGCCACCCCAGAAATGGTGCATCTGTAAGATGCGCCAATTCCGGCACTTAGCCCCTCTTTTCCTACTCCCGTGTAGCAGTGGGATATGGGGTAATAAGGGGTTAATGTCACCTTGCTATTGTAAGGTGATATTAAGCCGGGTTAATAACCGAGAGGTGTCAATAAGACGTCTATCCATTATTAATCCAATAGTAATAAAGGGTTAATAACACACACATTAGGAAAAAAGTATTTTAATATTATTCATTTAACCATACTTATCATACTTCAGCGCCTGCAAAAAACGTAAAATAATAAACCGTATACTACCTGTCCGCCATAGTCCAATTAATAACGAGTATCCCACGACGATCTCCCCTATAGAACAGTGACATCAGTTGATGTCACTGCTCTATAGGACCCTCAGTGACACACTGACAGGAGACAATGGCTCGTGCAGTGCATCACTGAGGTTACCTTAGAACAAAGTCTCACTTTATGGCGATTGCTGTGTGGGAAAATTTCTCATACAGCAATGCCAAAAGTGAGACTAGGGTCTATTTTTTTTTACAGCGGCGGAGGAATACAATGCGGAAGGATACCTTCCTCCCGTCATTGTATTCCTGGAGCCCCTAGAAAGCGGTCGCATCAGCTGATTCTGCCATTCTCTACGGGAGATCGTCGTGGGACACTCGTGGATTTCTGCGGACAGGGAGTATATTGGTTGTTTGTTATTTTCAGATTTTTTTTACAGACGACACTGGCTTCGAGGAACAAAGTGACAAGTAATGGTGAGAATGTACTCTATGTTTAATGTACTGTATGTCTGTATGTATGTATTGTATGTAATGTATGAATGTACTGTATGTAGTATGTATGTAGTATGTATGTAGCATATATGTAGCATGTATGTAGTATGTAGCATGTATGTAGCATGTATGTATGTAGTATGTAGCATGTATGTAGTATGTATGTAGCATGTATATAGTATGTATGTATGTATGTATGTATGTATGTATGTAGCATGTATGTAGAATGTATGTAGCATGTATGTAGTATGTAGCATGTATGTAGCATGTATGTATTGTAATATAAGGAGAAAGATACAGAGCATTGATGAACATTTCATTTAGACAAATTTTATTCCATAGCTAGTACAATGACATATAATTTAATATCAAGTATCATAAAGTAATAGTACGAACAAAGATGAATGCTTGAGACATGCTGTAAAAAAGCCCCCATACCCCTAATCCCCCCTGGTGTAACTACCAAAATGGAAGCACACAAGGAACCCCTGCCCTACCCCCCAGAAAAGGGAGGGGAGGATCGTAAATAACCAGACACTAATTGCAGGTAAGCAAAGGCACAAGTGTGCCTAACCTGAGAAGCAAGCACCCATGCATGCAGCAAAAACTGTCCACACTAGGACTCCATAGTGGCACCAAAAATCATGGTGGCTGACATGGGGGCAAAAACTTATCAGGTATAGAGGCAGGTTGGGGAGACAGTAGGGAGGTGGTCCCCGACGTGCGTTTTGTGGCCGCACAGTGCCGCTTTCTCAAGGGGATAGCTGCATTATGCCCAAAAGGA
This sequence comes from Ranitomeya imitator, assembly GCF_032444005.1. Taxonomy (NCBI): domain Eukaryota; kingdom Metazoa; phylum Chordata; class Amphibia; order Anura; family Dendrobatidae; genus Ranitomeya; species Ranitomeya imitator. The sequence goes on from NC_091284.1 coordinate 602,194,810, forward strand.
CCTTGAAATAGCCCCTGGCCCCGGTCACATGACACCCGGCGGCCAATTACAGTGGCACTGTCGGCGCATGCACACTGCATCCGGCAGGTCCTCACAGTGAAACTCAGCATCAAGACAAGTGCGCACGTGCGGGAAAAAACCAAAATGTGCGAACGAGCCCTAAAGACGCTGGTTCACACCAGGGCAGGATGGACCGCAGCGCGACACGCACGGCCACCAATGAAAATAAGGGTGATTGTAAAAAGCGATCAAATAGTAATGCACCAATCTATAAGCCGCCCCATCAGTAAATTGGAGACCCATCAAACATCATTCCCAAAACCCGCATACATGGAAAACAGGGGCACACACATAGGCAAATACAAAAATTAAAGAAGTAATCCAGTCTCTGTGCGCCAAATCCATGCTGCGGTAAGCATATTCCTCACTTCATAGAGGTAGTGTCCATAGTGATAGATGGAAGTCATCATATTCGATTGCACAATGATGACAGTTAACGGGTCCCTTTTATCTCGACTGGGATGGTGTCTGTGATAGATGTTAACGAGGCCAAGGACAAAATCACAAGGAACACCTTAAGACATAGCATCAATTCGAGTCACTAATGATATAGATACAAAAAAACAAGTGTTAAAATCACATAAACAAAAACACAAAAGTTAAAATGGATAATTGCATGCTCGCAAACGCCAGAAGCCTGACAAACAAGATGGAAGAACTAGAAGCAGAAATATCTACAGGTAACTTTGACATAGTGGGAATAACCGAGACATGGTTAGATGAAAGCTATGACTGGGCAGTTAACTTACAGGGTTACAGTCTGTTTAGAAAGGATCATAAAAATTGGAGAGGAGGAGGGGTTTGTCTCTATGTAAAGTCTTTTCTAAAGTCCACTTTAAGGGAGGATATTAGCCAAGGGAATGAGGATGTCGAGTCCATATGGGTCGAAATTCATGGAGGGAAAAATGGTAACAAAATTCTCATTTGGGTCTGTTACAAACCCCCAAATATAACAGAAATCATGGAAAGTCTACTTCTAAAGCAGATAGATGAAGCTGCAGCCCATAATGAGGTCCTGGTTATGGGGGACTTTAACTACCCGGATATTAACTGGGAAACAGAAACCTGTGAAACCCATAAAGGCAAAAGGTTTCTGCTAATAACCAAGAAAAATTATCTTTCACAATTGGTGCAGAATCCAACCAGAGGAGCAGCACTTTAGACCTAATACTGTCTAATAGACCTGACAGAATAACAAATCTGCAGGTGGTCGGGCATCTAGGAAATAGCAACTACAATATTGTACAGTTTCACCTGTCTTTCACTAGGGGGACTTGTCAGGGAGTCACAAAAACACTGAACTTTAGGAAGGCAAAGTTTGACCAGCTTAGAGATGCCCTTAATCTGGTAGACTGGGACAATATCCTCAGAAATAAGAATACAGATAATAAATGGAAAATGTTTAAGAACATCCTAAATAGGCACTGTAAGCGGTTTATACCTTGTGGGAATAAAAGGACTAGAAATAGGAAAAACCCAATGTGGCTAAACAAAGAAGTAAGACAGGCAATTAACAGTAAAAAGAAAGCATTTGCACTACTAAAGCAGGATGGCACCATTGAAGATCTAAAAAACTATAGGGAGAAAAATACTTTATCTAAAAAACTAATTAAAGCTGCCAAAAAGGAAACAGAGAAGCACATTGCTAAGGAGAGTAAAACTAATCCCAAACTGTTCTTCAACTATATCAATAGCAAAAGAATAAAAACTGAAAATGTAGGCCCCTTAAAAAATAGTGAGGAAAGAATGGTTGTAGATGACGAGGAAAAAGCTAACATATTAAACACCTTCTTCTCCACGGTATTCACGGTGGAAAATGAAATGCTAGGTAAAATCCCAAGAAACAATGAAAACCCTATATTAAGGGTCACAAATCTAACCCAAGAAGAGGTGCGAAACCGGCTAAATAAGATTAAAATAGATAAATCTCCGGGTCAGGATGGCATACACCCACGAGTACTAAGAGAACTAAGTAATGTAATAGATAAACCATTATTTCTTATTTTTAGGGACTCTATAGCGATGGGGTTTGTTCCGCAGGACTGGCGCATAGCAAATGTGGTGCCAATATTCAAAAAGGGCTCTAAAAGTGAACCTGGAAATTATAGGCCAGTAAGTCTAACCTCTATTGTTGGTAAAATATTTGAAGGGTTTCTGAAGGATGTTATTCTGGATTATCTCAATGAGAATATCTGTTTAACTCCATATCAGCAAGGGTTTATGAGAAATCGCTCCTGTCAAACCAATCTAATCAGTTTTTATGAAGAGGTAAGCTATAGGCTGGACCACGGTGAGTCATTGGACGTGGTATATCTCGATTTTTCCAAAGCGTTTGATACCGTGCCGCACAAGAGGTTGGTACACAAAATGAGAATGCTTGGTCTGGGGGAAAATGTGTGTAAATGGGTTAGTAACTGGCTTAGTGATAGCAGAGGGTGGTTATAAATGGTATAGTCTCTAACTGGGTCGCTGTGACCAGTGGGGTACCGCAGGGGTCGGTATTGGGACCTGTTCTCTTCAACATATTCATTAATGATCTGGTAGAAGGTTTACACAGTAAAATATCGATATTTGCAGATGATACAAAACTATGTAAAGCAGTTAATACAAGAGAAGATAGTATTCTGCTACAGATGGATCTGGATAAGTTGGAAACTTGGGCTGAAAGGTGGCAGATGAGGTTTAACAATGATAAATGTAAGGTTATACACATGGGAAGAAGGAATATCACCATTACACACTGAACGGGAAACCACTGGGTAAATCTGACAGGGAGAAGAACTTGGGGATCCTAGTTAATGATAAACTTACCTGGAGCAGCCAGTGCCAGGCAGCAGCTGCCAAGACAAACAGGATCATGGGGTGCATTAAGAGAGGTCTGGATACACATGATGAGAGCATTATACTGCCTCTGTACAAATCCCTAGTTAGACCGCACATGGAGTACTGTGTCCAGTTTTGGGCACCGGTGCTCAGGAAGGATATAATGGAACTAGAGAGAGTACAAAGGAGGGCAACAAAATTAATAAAGGGGATGGGAGAACTACAATACCCAGATAGATTAGCGAAATTAGGATTATTTAGTCTAGAAAAAAGACGACTGAGGGGCGATCTAATAACCATGTATAAGTATATAAGGGGACAATACAATATCTCGCTGGGGATCTGTTTATACCCAGGAAGGTGACGGGCACAAGAGGGCATTCTTTGCGTCTGGAGGAGAGAAGGTTTTTCCACCAACATAGAAGAGGATTCTATACTGTTAGGGCGGTAAGAATCTGGAATTGCTTGCCTGAGGAGGTGGTGATGGCGAACTCAGTCGAGGGGTTCAAGAGAGGCCTGGATGTCTTCCTGGAGCAGAACAATATTGTATCATACAATTATTAGGTTCTGTAGAAGGACGTAGATCTGGGGATTTATTATGATGGAATATAGGCTGAACTGGATGGACAAATGTCTTTTTTCGGCCTTACTAACTATGTTACTATGTTACTATGTTAAAAACAACCACCCGACTGCTATCAGGTATAGAGGTCCAAGTAAGAGGATTTTTTAGATACCATATGTAAATTTAAATTTGGAAAAAGACAGGAGGTACAGTGTATCGTAAACACGCCATGAGCAATATGGAACAATACTTATAAATAGGAGGCGAAACTCAATGCCTCATTTAAGCCATTTGGTGCCATCGTACCAAGTTGCACTATCCATTTTGTTTTTTTGCGCTAGCAACTTTTTATTGTCCCCACCCCGAACACCCAGATGCAGGATGTCAATACCTTTCAATTTTGCGTCACATTTATGGTGTAACCTAAAGTGACGTGGGATTGATTTAAGATCAGAAACGTCAGGTACTGTATGTAGTGTGTAGCATGTATGTAGCATGTATGTAGCATGTAGCATGTATGTAGCATGTATGTAGTATGTATGGAGCATGTATGTAGCATGTATGTAGTGTGTATGTAGTATGCATGTTGTTTTTTTTTTTTTTCATTCAACACATTAGCCGGATGATGGGACTACTACTGTCCCATCATTGGCTAATATGTCAATCACTGTCACTGCCCCGGGAGCCCGCACAGAGCCCTGCACGCTGCACAGAGCCCCGGCACGCTGCACAGAGCCCCGGCACACATGCACAGAGCCCTGTATGCTGCTCAGAGTCCCGCACACCACACAGAGCCCCGGCACGCCGCACAGAGCCCCAGCACACACGCACAGAGCCCCGCACACCACACAGAGCCCCAGCACGCCGCACAGAGCCCCGGCATGCCGCATAGAGCCCCGGCACACACACACAGAGCCCCGGCAGGCCCGCACAGAGCCCCGACACACACGCACAGAGCCCCGGCACGCCGCACAGACTCCTGGCATGCACGCACAGACTCCCCCACGGTCACACACAGACCCCGCCCGCACACACACACGCAGTCTCCGCCGACGCACTGCCCACACTCCATTATAGTGCATCATTGCACTATAGGAACTTCCGATTCCGGTATCCGATATCGCAAAAGTATTTGTACTTGGAATCAGAATTCCGATACAGTGAATATCAGCCGATACCCGATATTTGCAGTATCGGAATGCTCAACACTACCTGTCACTTATCCACCAGTTACTAATCAAGCAAGAAATACTTTAAGCAAGAAATACTGCTCCAAGCCCTGTCCAATGATGTTAGCACTAAAAATTTATATTGTGAAATGTTGTCTTCTGTCTGTAGCACAATACTAGCACAATAGAACAATAGGCCAGCATGGTGGCTCAGTGGATAGCACTGAAGCCTTGCAGCTCTGGGGTCCTGGGTTCAAATCCCATCAAGGACAACATCTCCAAAGAGTTTGTATGTTCTCCCCATGTTAGGCCGGAGTCACACTCAGCTTAGGGAAATATGGTTGGTAGTTTACATGCGTAATACGCAGAAATTATCCCAAAACAGTGATCCGTATGTCATCCGTAGGCAGGGTGTGGCAGCGTATTTTACGCATGTAATCCGTATGGCATCCGTACAGCGAGATTTTCTCACCGGCATGCAAAACGAGCATACAATGGATCCATGGGCTCAAATATTCATGAAAAAATATATACAGTCTATATATATATATTTATATTTAATACAGCGCTAGATAGCTTAAAAGCCGGTAATTCAATTGCCGGCTTTTGCTATCTCCCAAACCCGACATGATATGAGACATGGTTTACATACAGTAAACCATTTCATATCCCTTATTTTTGTACATATTCCTCACTAATAATGTTCCAAGTGTCTGTGTGCAAAATTTTGGAGCTCTAGCTGTTAAAATAAAGGGTTAAATCACGGAAAAAATTGGCTGGGCTCCCGTGCAATTTTATCCGCTAGAGTGGGAAAGCCAGTGACTGAGGGCAGATATTAGTAGCCTAGAGAGGGACCATGGTTATTGCCCCCCCCCCTGGCTAAAAACATCTGCCCCCAGCAACCCCAGAAGAGGCACATCTGGAAGATGTGCCTATTCTGGCACTTAGCCACTCTCTTCCCACTCCCCTGTAGCGGTGGGGTATGGGGTAATAAAGGGTTAATGTCACCTTGCTATTGTAAGGTGACATTAAGCCAGGTTAATAGTGGAGAGGAGTCAATAAGACACCTATGCATTATTAATCCAATAGTAGTAAATGGTTAATAAAACACACACACATTATGAAAAAAGTATTTTATTGAAATAAAGACACAGGGTGTTGTAATAGTTTATTATACTCTCAATCCATTTGAAGACCGTTGTCACCTGAAACAAAGTTAAAATAAAAAAACAACAATATCCCATACCTATCCGATGCTCAGTCATGTCCCATGCTGTAACTCCATCTGAAGGGGTTAATTAATTTTACAAGCAGGAGCCTGCTAATGCAGCCACCCCTGCCTGTAAAAACTGGGGAATGAATGGGAAGCAGGGAAACATAGCTACCTAGACTTGCGGTGCTGCATCCCCTGCTGGCATAACCTCATATAAACTCTAGCGTGGGAATTTTTCTGAATATTTTCTCACGCTCGGGTTCATCTGGATGCGTAAAATACGCCACATAGGAGCGGGGCCACAGAGAATCATTGTACCGTGTGCAATGCGTATTTTCTGCGCCTCTCATACATCCGTAAAACACGCTAGTGTGACCCCGGCCTTAGTCTACATTTACTCTGGTTTCCTCCCACACTCCAAAGACATACTGATAGATTATTTCGATTGTGAGCCCCACTGGGGACAGTGATGATAATGTATGTAAAGCGCTGCAGAATAAGATAGCATTACAAATTAATTAATTCCAGCCCAAAATAATGAAAAGATAAAATGTGGCCTGCTTTATGTAGCACAGTAGTGACAGAAAAAATAGATTTGTTACTGTGGACGAGCCTTGGATACAACAGAATCTGAACACAAAAGAATGACAACCTCAGATGTGGCCAAGTTTTTGGAGCATGTCAGTAACAGAACAAATTCATATTTTATCATTTGTACTCCTTTATGGAGAACAATATGTGCATGAAAGAATTAAAAGATGAAATGTAGCCTGCTTTTGGTAGCACGATCGAAAAAAAAACAATTTTGATTTTACCATGTGTACCCCTGTATGGAGAACAATATCAGCACCCAAAAATTCAAAAATGACATCTAGCCTGCTGTATAACTTTACTAACAAAAGAATGTATTTTTTAACTGTGAATGAGACCTGTATACAATCGAATATACAGTACAGACCAAAAGTTTGGACACACCTTCTCATTTAAAGATGTTTCTGTATTTTCATGACTATGAAAATTGTACATTCACACTGAAGGCATCAAAACTATGAACTAACAGATGTGGAGCTACATACTTAACAAAAAAGTGTGAAACAACTGAAAATATGTCTTATATTCTAGGTTCTTCAAAGTAGCCACCTTTTGCTTTGATGACTGATTTGCACACTCTTGGCATTCTCTTGATGAGCTTCAAGAGGTAGTCACCGGAAAGTTCAATTTCACCACCACTAACTGACAAGGTAATATATTTCATGATGAATCACGTTAGCAACTGCTCCTCAAGCGAGCGGGGTGATCAGCGACCAAAAAAAGGTCCTGATCATTCCCCACGACCAACGATCTCCCAGCAGGGGCCTGATTGTTGGTCGCTGTCACACATAAAGATATCGTTAGCGGGATCGTTGCTACGTCACAAAAAAGCGTGACGTTGCAACGATATCCTTAACGATATCGTTATGTGTGAAGGTACCTTAAGAAACAACCGCCTAGTTATCTAGCTAAAATCTATCAGCAAACAGTCCCAGAATCAGGAGCTTCTCTGTGCTGTTAAATTGTCAAAATTGGGCTAAATCAAGATGTCCACTCTATATATGGAGAGGGACATGTGATTTTAACAGCCAATGACACAAGCTGTTGTGTCAGGACATTGTGGATGTTTCCTGTGCCCTGATTGGCTAGCCGCAATGTGCACACATAGAGTTAGAAGAAAAAAAAGTTTACAAGCACGCCGCTCCTCTGAGCTATGCCTAAACCCCTCCCCTCATCAAACACGTGCCCAACGATCATCATTCACAACCATTACCATAGCCAAAGTGCTGAAAATACATTAGTGGCAATGCAAGTATTTTCCCGTACGTTTAACCAAACGTTTCTGTTTTTTCCGATATTATAAATTTTTGCTTGTGTTTCCGATCATGAATCCAAATGTGCCATATTCGGGCCGATTTTATGTTTGGCAATCATTTTTCGAACATATTCGCTCATCGCTAGAGTTGAGCGACTTTTACTTTTTTAGGATCGTGTCGGGTTTTGTGAAACCCGACTTTGTCAAAAGTCGGGTCGGGTGAAATCGGCCGATTATTTTTAAAAGTCGGAGGCCGAACGAAACACGAAACCCAATGCAAATCAATGGGGAATCAAAGTCGGCAGTGAGTGGAGGACAGGAAAACACCTACAGTGCCCATTTTAATTACTTTATTATAATAGCTAGGCATTGAAAACAGGGGGTCATTTCGCTAAAGTTGTGGAGGGGTAGGGCTGGCTCAAGATTTTCGTGGGCCCAGGAAACGTGGAATACGTCACGGCGTTGGAGCAGGGAGAGGTAAGTATGTCAACTTTGCAAGTGCTGTGATCCTGAGTAAGCAGGGGGGCCCACTCGTTGGTACTTGGCACTGGCACGGGGCCCCTCATAGTACGGCGGTGTGTTTGACGGTGGGTGGTGCCTCCCACTGCCAGAGACACTTTTGCGTACTATGAGGGGCCCTCTGCCAGTGACGTCGCCAACGAGTATGCCCCCCCCCCACACCTGATGAAGGAATCTGCACTTTCTTCTGCACCTTCCTCTTTGTCCCGGTTTAAGGTGGTATAGTATGTGGGAAGGGGAACCTGACTTTCAGCAGGGTCAGATTCAGGCTGTGTAGAGTGCAAGGGAAATGTAGTGGTCTGGGTCAATGTAGCAGCAGACTCATCTAGCAGTGGCTGGGCAATGGGCAGGATGAGGAGGAAACACAGATATAGGCCCAAATAATAAAGTAGGCTAAATGCAGTTCAAAATTGGTAACATGACTAAACAGGCGGCATAGCTTTGTTCAGTGGAGGACAACTGTAATGAGTGGCGCAGACACAGTTAGTAGGCCCAAAATAAAAAAGTAGGCTAAAAGAAGTTCACAATTGGTAACAGGACTAAACAGGCAGCATTGCTTTGTTCAGTGGAGGACAACTGTAATGAGTGGCGCAGACACAGTTAGTAGGCCCAAAATAAAAAAGTAGGCTAAAAGCAGTTCACAATTGGTAACAGGACTAAACAGGCAGCATTGCTTTGTTCAGTGGACAACTGTAATGAGTGGCGCAGACACAGTTAGTAGGCCCAAAATAAAAAAGTACGGTAGGCTAAATGCAGTTCAAAATTGGTAACAGGACTAAACAGGCTCCCTAGCTTTGTTCAGTGGAGGACAACTGAAATGAGTGGCGCAGACACGGTTAGTAGGCCCAAATACAAAAGTAGGCTAAAAGCAGTTAAAAATTGGTAACAGGACTAAACACGCAGCATAGCTTTGTTCAGTGAAGGACAACTGTAATGAGTGGCGCAGACACAGTTTGTAGGCCCACAATAAAAAAGTAGGCTAAGTGCAGTTCAAAATTGGTAACAGGACTAAACCGGCGGCATAGCTTTGTTCAGTGGAGGACAACTGTAATGAGTGGTGCAGACACAGTTTGTAGGGCCACAATAAAAAAGTAGGCTAGATGCAGTTCAAAATTGGTAACAGGACTAAACAGGCGGCATTGCTTTGTTCAGTGGAGGACAACTGTAATGAGTGGCGCAGACACAGTTAGTAGGCCCAAAATAAAAAAAGAAGGTTAAATGCAGTTCAAAATTGGTAACAGGACTAAACAGGCGGCATTGCTTTGTTCAGTGGAGGACAACTGTAATGAGTGGCAGACACAGTTAGTAGGCCCAAATACAAAAGTAGGCTAAATGCAGTTCAAAATTGGTAAGAGGACTAAACAGGTGACATAGCTAGGTACTGAGTTTGGGCTGCTCTGCTGAGTAGCAGACAGTGCTAGTAGGTGCAAAGTAATAACTGGTCTAAATGGAGGCCAGGGCCCCTGTATATTTTAACTGTCATCTATCATTTCAACAAATTTGTATTGGCAGTGCCATTGAAGGATTTAACAGCACAGACTACAAAGTGGTAGAGCAGAAAGAGGTAAGTATTGCAAGTGGTAGAGCACAGTTCGAGCTGGGGGGGAGCACTCTCTCGTGGGCGGCGGTACTGGCACAGGGCCCCTCATATTGCGATGCACCATCACGTCAGAGACACTTCTGTTGTGAATTCTGCTCTTGGGCTCCCTCCGGTGGTTATGAGTGGTAGTGCTGCTGTCTTTGGATCGCAGCATTTATCAGGTGTGTTCACTTTTTGCAATTTGGACACAGCTATTTAGTCCTGCTTGATCCTTTAGTCAGTGCCAGTTGTCCATTGTTTTTGGAGGATTCACATCCCTTACTGGTCTCTCCTGTTTGCTGTGCTTTTCAACAAAGATAAGTCCTGGCTTTGATTTTGCTGTCCACATGCTGTGGGCCTTATAGTTCAGTGCATTTTCATGTTTTGTCTTGTCCAGCTTTGTCTGTGAAGGATTTTTTGCAGCCAAGCTGTGTCTCTGGAGATGCAGATATACCCTCCATGTCTTTAGTCAGATGTGGTGATTTGTATTTTCTGTGGTGGATATTTTCTAGTGTTTTAATACTGACCGCATAGTACTCTGTCCTATTCTTTCTTTTTAGCTAATATGGCCTCCTATGCTAAATCCTGATTTCATGTCTGCGTATGTTATTTCCCTCTCCTCTCACAGTCAATATTTGTGGGGGGCCGTCTATCCTTTGGGGATTTTCTCTGAGGCAAGATAGTTTTCCCATTTCTGTCTTTAGGGGAAGTTAGTTCTTAGGCTGTGTCGAGGGGTCTAGGGAGTGTTAGGTACCCCCCACAGCTACTTCTAGTTGCGCTGCTAAGTTCAGGGTTTGCGGTCAGTACAGAGTCCACCTTCTCCACAGTACGTATCATGCTGCTCCCAGGCCACCAGATCATAACACACTTCATTGCACTATGAGCAACCCTGTGCCATTGCCGTCGCCCAAGAGTGGGCGCACCCACCTGTACAGGCAAACGGCACTCGCACGGGTGCTTGCGCCAGGTGGTGACCACGTATGTTCAGTGAAAGACAACTGTAATGAGTGGCGCAGACACAGTTTGTAGGCCCACAATAAAAAAGTAGGCTAAATGCAGTTCAAAATTGGTAAAAGACTAAACAGGTGGCATAGCTTTGTTCAGTGGAGGACAACTGTAATGAGTGGCGCAGACAAAGTTAGTAGGCCCAAAATAAAAAGTAGACTAAATGCAGTTCAAAATTGGTAACAGGACTAAACAGGCGGCATTGATTTGTTCAGTGGAGGACAACTGTAATGAGTGGTGCAGACACAGTTTGTAGGCCCACAATAAAAAAGTAGGCTAAATGCAGTTCAAAATTGGAAACAGGACTAAACAGGCAGCATAGCTTTGTTCAGTGGAGAACAACTGTAATGAGTGGCACAGACACAGTTAGTAGGCCCAACTACAAAAGTAGGCTAAAAGCAGTTCAAAATTGGTAACAGGACTAAACAGGCAGCATTGCTTTGTTCAGTGTAGGACAACTGTAATGAGTGGTGTAGACACGGTTAGTAGGCCCAAATACAAAAGTAGGCTAAAAGCAGTTCAAAATTGGTAACAAGACTAAACAGGCGGCATAGCTAGGAACTGGGGTGGGCTCCTCTGCTGAGTAGCAGACAGTGGTAGTAGGCGAATGGAGGCCAGGTATATTTTAACTATCATCTATCATTTCAACAAATTTGTATTGGAAGTGCAACTGAAGGATTTAACAGCACAGACTACATAGTGGTGGAGCAGGGAGAGGTAACTATTGCAAGTCGTACTTCGGATTTGTGCACCTCTAACACCTCTGCCATGTTGCCCCCTACTGCTCGTATGAGAACCATCACTGCCGCAGTGTGCTGGGAATGCCTGAACCAAACGGTCTACAAGAGTTGCTTGTTTGGTTGCCAATATCTGCTCAAGGTTCTCATGTGGCATGATATTTTCTAATTTTCCTTTATATTGTGGATCCAGGAGGCAGGCCAACCAGTAATCGTCTACGGTCATCATTTTGATAATGCGGGGGCCCCTTTTTAGGATACACAAGAAATGCTCAGCCATGTGGGCCAATGTTCCAGGTGTCAGTTCACTGCTTTTGCTGGGTTGAGGAGCACTTTCTTGCAAATCAACATCACTTGTGTCCCGCAAAAACCCTGTACCTGACCTTGCAACGCCACCAGTTTCTATTGCCCCCTGTGAAGCATCCTCATCCCATGAATATTCATCCCCATCATCCGCCACCTCGTCCAGGAGAGTTCCCTGGGCAGACAATGGCTGACTGTCATCAAGGCTTCCCTCCTCCTCGGCTGCAGACGCCAGCTCCTTAATGTGCATCAAACTTTGCATCAGCAGACGCATTAGTGGGATGCTCATGCTTATGATGGCGTCGTCTGCACTTACCAGTGGTGTGCATTCCTCAAAACACTGAAGTACTTGACAGAGGTCTTGGAGCTTTGACCACTGCACACCAGACATCTCCATGTCTGCCATCCAACTGCCTTCCCGTGTATGTGTATCCTCTTACAAATTAATTACAGCACGCCTCTGTTCACACAGCCTCTGAACCATGTGCAGTGTGGAGTTCCACCTTGTTGCAACATTGATTATTAGGCGGTGCTGGGGAAGATTCAGCGATCCCTGATGGTTCAGCATACAGCTGGAGTGTACGGGCGACCGGCAGATGTGCGAGCAAAGTCTTCGCACCTTCAGGAGCAGCGCTGGTAATTCCAGATCATTTTTGAGGAAGCACTGCACCACCAGGTTCAAGGTGTGAGCCAGGCAAGGTATGTGTTTAAGTTTTGAAAGGGCTATGGTAGCCATAAAATTCCTTCCGTCATCACTGACTACCTTGCCTGCCTCAAGATTTACACTGCCCAGCCATGACTGAGTTTGTTGCTGCAAGTACTCGGCCAGTACTTCCGCGGTGTTTCTGTTGTCGCCCAAACGCTTCATTTCTAACACAGCCTGCTGACGCTTACCACTAGCTGTTCGATAATGGGACACCTCGTGTGCAACACTGGCAGCTGCGGATGGAGTGGTCATGCGACTGCACTCTGTGGACGAGCTTTAGCTTCTGGAGGAGGAGGAGGAGGGGTGGCGAACGCCTACAGCCAACTGTTTCCTACACTGTGGGCTAGGCAGAACTGTCCCACTATGGCTGTCCCCTGTGGACCCTGCATCCACCACATTAACCCAGTGTGCCGTGATGGACATGTAACGTCCCTGGCCATGACTACTGGTCCATGCATCTGTTGTGAGGTGCACCTTTCTACTGACTGATTGCCTCAGTGCAAGGACAATGTGGTCTTTGACAACCTGGTGGAGAGCTGGGATGGCTTTTCTCGAAAAGAAGTGTCGACTGGGTAGGTCATAGCTTGATACTGCATAGGTCATCAGGGCTTTGAAAGCTTCGCTTTCAACCAACTGGTAGGGCATCATCTCTAATGAGATTAGTCTAGCAATGTGTGCGTTCAAACCCTGTGTACGTGGATGAGAGGATGAGTACTTTCTTTTCCCAACGAGAGTCTCTTGTAGGGTGAGCTGGACTGGAGAGGTGCATATGGTGGAACTAGCGGTGGTGGTTGTGGTGGACATGGCAGATTGAGAGAGGGTTGGTAATGGTATTCTTGATGTTGGCCTACATACAGTGTTTCCTACCAATAACCTTGTGATTCCCTGACTGTTTTGGCCTTGCAACGATACTTCCACATTTGCTGCTGGTGGTGTTCCAACCGGTGGGCTTACAGTAAGGGAAGCAATGTAGCATTGCTGACTACCTTCATTCTGAGCAGGTGCACCAACGGTACGGGACGTTTGGTAGTTAGTCCAGGCTTGCAAGTGCATGCTGGTTAAATGTCTAAGCATGTACGCTGTATTTAAATTTTGAAGATTCTTACCTCTGCTAAAGGTCTTTGAACATTTCTTACAGATAACTTTTGACTGATCATTCGGATCTTGGTTAAAAAATTGCCACACTGCACTCTTCCTACTATGGAATACCTTTTCAGGCATTGCACGCTGTGCTACTTTCACCGGATGGCCATGCTGTCCTAAAACTGTTTTTGTTTTTGACAAACGTTTTTGGCCTGATACGGGCCTGCCAGATGACAGCTGTTGCGATGTAGATGGCTGCTGCGGATCATCCTCCTCCGCTTCTGAGCTACTGGCTGCGGCACCCTCTTCCCCCAATGGCTGCCAATCTGGGTCAACAATTGGGTCATCTATCGCCTCCTCTTCAATGTCATGTGCACCTTCCTCTGTGTCACCGTTTAAGGTGCTATAGCGTTCGGGACGGGGCACCATAGTCTCATCAGGGTCAGATTCTGGCTCAGTACACTGCGAGGGCAATGTAGTGATCTGAGTCAATGGAACAGCATTATTATCTAGCTGTAACTGTGCATCAGTGCACTCCATGTCCGATTCATCTTGTAATGGGCAGATAACCATTTCCCGTTCTAACCCAGGCACGGTATGTGTAAAGAGCTCCATGGAGTAACCTGTAGTGTCGCCTGACGCATCCTTCATTTTTGGTTTGGGTGAAGCACACAAGGAAACGTCTTGTTCCTGACCTGGAGCATCCACTGATGACTTGCTGCTTTTATATTTGGAACTTTCTGAAGAGGAGGCGAAAGAGCTAGATGCTGAGTCAGCAAGGAAAACCAAAACTTTTTCCTGCTGCTCCTGCTTTAAAAGCCGTTTTCCTACTCCCAGATAAGAGCGCCTTCGAGGCCTTGTGTAGCCAGATGATGATGCTGGCTCAACACCTCCAGCCTTAGGTGCTATTGTGCTTTTGCCACTACCACCAGTTGCACCACCACCACCATCATTACCAGCCCGCAACCACCGCCCACGGCCTCTTCCACCTGATTTCCCCTTTTTTGGGAAAATCTAACCAAAATAACAACTGTTATATGGTACTGTAAAACAAGGTAGAAGGTGTATATAAACGTGTTGAGATTTTAAATCTCCCTTTTTTGGGGGGAAAACTGAACAAAAAATCAGACCCTGTGCAAAAAACAACACAATGTAGGTGGCAGAAAGTGGCTGGCTGATATACCACAAACTAACAGGACTGAAATATATCCACTTTGTGATAATTTAAATCTCACTTTTTTGGGGGGGAGACTAAACCAAACCTCAGGCTCTGTGCATGAAACAACATAATGTAAGTGGCAGAAAGTGGCTGGCTGGTATACCATAAACTAACAGGACTGAAATATATCCACTTTGTGATAATTTGAATCTCACTTTTTTGGGTGGGAGACTAAACCACAACTTAGGCCCAGTGTATATAACAACGCTATCTAAGTGGCAGAAAGTGGCTGGCTGATATACGACAAAGTAACAGGACAGAAGTATATCCACTTTGTGAGAATTTGAATCTCACTTTTTTGGGGGGAGACTGAACTAAAACTCAGGCCCTGTGTATAAAGCAACACAATGTAAGTGGCAGAAAGTGGCTGGAAGACATATGAAAAAATACAAGGACTGTAGTACAATTTCAATCTCCCTACAATGATCTCAGGAAAAGTATAGCAGCAATAAAAAGGACTGCTGCACACAAAAGTGTGGACAAATAAACAAGATAACTGTGCAGAAAGGAGCAACAGGATTTTTGCTTTTAAAAAAGCAGTTGGTTTGCAAACCGGCATGCAAACAGCAATGCAGCTATCAGGAAGCCTTATAAGGCAGCCTAATAAGCTACAGAGCTGATGCACAAAAATATAGCCTCCACTGTCCCTGCAAACAAATGGTGAGGTTGGACAGTGGAAATCGCTACAGCACAAGCAGTTTCGGGGCTGAATCTTCCCTCCCTAACTATATCCCTTCTTCTGATGAAACTGCGGCAACCTCTCCCTATGCTATGATCGGCAGAAGAAAGATGGCGGTCGGGGTGCACGCCCCTTTATAGCCCCTGTGATGTCACAGAAATCAAGCCAATCACTGTCATGCCATTCTCTAAGATGGTGGGGACCAAGACCTATGTCATCACGCTGCCCACACTCTGCGTCTTCCTTCACTGGCTGAAAAATGGCTCTGAAAGAGTCATACGAAACGCAACTTAGGCGCGAAGATCGCCGACCTCATGGCCGATCCCACACTAGGATCGGGTCGGGTTTCATGAAACCCGACTTTGCCGAAATTCGGCGATTTTTGAATTTGTCTGATCCGTTTCGCTCAACCCTAATCATAAGACGTGACCTCCAGCTCTAGAACTGTTTGGGCGACAACAGACACACCGCGGAAGTACTGGCAGATCGCTGAATCTTCCCCAGCACCGCCTAATAATCGACGTTGCAACAAGGTGGAACTCCACACTGCACATGGTTCAGAGGCTGTGCGAACAGAGGCGTGCTGTAATTAATTTTTGGGAGGATACTCATACACGGGGAGGCAGTTGGATGGCAGACATGGAGTTGTCTGGTGTGCAGTAGTCGAAGCTCCAAGACCTCTGTCAAGTCCTTCAGTGTTTTGAGGAATGCACACGGCGGGTAAGTGCAGACGACGCCATCATAAGCATGAGCATCCCACTAATGCGTCTGCTGATGCAAAGTTTGACGCACATTAACCCCTTAATGACAGCCAATATGTCTTTTAACTGACCTCACATATAAGAGAATAGCCTCCCCATACAGTTAACAATCTAGCATCTGTCAGTTGTGCACTATAGCTGACAACTTGCTGTGTCAGCCATGATCACTGTTTGCACCATCCAAATCTGTTTAACCCCTTAGATGCTGCTGTCAATAGTGACTACATCATTATATATGGTTAACAGAGTGTGGGGGCTTCCTCTTTATCCCAATTGGTGCCCTCAGATCATGATTGTGTGGTCCTGATGTTTGCCGTGGCAATTCATGACCAAATAGCGCCCTTAGAGTCTGACAGCTGTAGTAATCTGTTCAGAAGTTAGAGGCATTTGGGTAATAAAAATACACATTTTCACTTCTGTCATACCACTTTGCATTAATTCCTGTAAAGCACCTGAAGGGTTAATAAACTACCTGACAGCAGTTTTCGATATGTCAGGGGGTGCTGTTTTTAAAATGGTATCTCGTTTGGAGTTTCCCAATATATGGGACCCCTAAAGTCACTTCAAACATGGATAAGTCCCTAAAAAAATAAATTTAGTAAATTGAAGAGTTATTACCACATAAAGTGACACTGGTCAGATTTAAAAAATTTGGCTCCGTCACTAAGGGGTTAAGGAGCTGGCGTCTGCAGCCGAGGAGGAGGGAAGCCTTGATGACAGTCAGCCATTGTCTGCTCAGGGAACTCTCCTGGACGAGGTGGCGGACGAAGAGGAGGAGGGGGAGGATGATGGGGATGAATATTTATGGGAGGAGGATGCTTCACAGGGGGCAATTGAAACTGGTGGGGTTGCAAGGTCACGTACAGGGTTTTGCGGGACATAAGTGATGTTGATTTACAAGAAAATGCTCCTCAACCCAGCACAAGCAGTGAATTGACAACTGGAACATTGGCCCACATGGCTGACTATGCCTTGCGTATCCTAAAAAGGGATCCCCGCATTATCAAAATGATAACTGGTGACGATTACTTGTTGGCCTGCCTCCTGGATCCACGATAAAAAGGAAAATTACAAAATATCATGCCACATGAGAACCTTGAGCAAATATTGGCTATCAAACAAGCAACTCTTGTAGACCGTTTGGTTCAGGCATTCCCAGCACACAGCGGCGGTGATGGTTCTCACACGAGCCGTAGGGGGCAATATGGCAGAGGTGTTAGAGGTGCACAAATCCGAAATGGTGATAGATGGAGGGGTTTTATGACCAGGTTGTGGAGTGATTTCGCTATGACCGCTATCATGACAGGTAGTGCTGCATCGATTCAAAGTGACAGGAGACAGCATTTGTCCAGTATGGTTACGAACTACTTTTCCTCCCTTATCGATGTTCTCCCTCACAGGTCATTCCTCTTTGATTACTGGGCATCTAAAATAGACACCTGGCCTGAATTGGCAGAATATGCATTACAGGAGCTCGCTTGCCCTGCTTCTAGTGTGCTATCAGAAAGAGTCTTCAGTGCTATTGGTTCAATACTGACCGAAAAAAGGACACGTCTGGCTACCCAGAATGTTGATGATGTAACCTTCATTAAAATGAACCAATCATGGATTTCAAATTATTTTGCCCCACCTTCTCCTGCTGACACGCAGCTTGCCTGAAAAATGTCTTGCTTTGGGCCTCCTCTTACTGACTGCTCCAATTCCGCCATTTGCAGCTGCTGAATGTCCACCATTGGCCATTTTTATACCTCCCTAAATGTTCTGACTCCCCCCACAGGGCCATGGTCACCACCTGGTGCAAGCACCCGTGCGAGTGCCGTTTGCCTGGATGGGTGGGTGCGCCCACTCTTGGGCGACGGCACTGGCACAGGGTCCCTCATAGTACAAAGAAGTGTCCCTGACGGTGGTGGTGCACAACCAACGTCAGACACACTGTAATATGAAGGGCCCTGTGCCAGTACCGCCGCCGATGAGAGAGTGTTCCCTGTCATGATTCCAATGGCAGGGAATCACAAAAGGACAAGCACCAACGACCTCTAGGGTGATGGAACCTGAGGTGACCGCGACCCTAAACCTGAACACACAAATAACAATAGCCGGGGAACGTGCCTACGTTGATCCTAGACGTCTCGCACCAGCCGAAGATCTAACTTCCCCTATTAGAAGAAACACAGACCTCTCTTGCCTCCAGAGAAATACCCCACAGAAATAGCAGCCCCCCACATATAATGACGGTGAAATGAGAGGAAGGCACATACACAGTATGAAAACAGATTCAGCAAAATGAGGCCCGCTAAAACTAGATAGCAGAGGATACAAAAGTAAACTGCGCGGTCAGCAAAAAACCCTTCAAAAAACCATCCTGTAATTACTTGAACTCATGTTCCAACTCATGGAACATGAGGAGCAATTACAGCCCACTAAAGCAACCAGCAGCAAAGAGACAATTATATGCAAGCTGGACAAGACAAAAATAAAGCAAAACGTGGAACAAGAAAATCAAAACTTAGCTTGTCCTGAAGATTACTGAAGCCAGAAGCTGAGGTAACAAAACACTCTGATAACCTTGATAGCCGGCGGGGAAATGACAAGAAAGCCCGGTTAAATAGGAAACTCCCAAATCCTAATAGAACAGGTGGACACCAGAGACAGCAGAACACAAATCACCCAGTACCATCAGTAACCACCAGAGGGAGCCCAAAAACAGAACTCACAACAGTACCCCCCTGTTGTGAGTTCTGTTTTTGGGCTCCCTCTGGTGGTTACTGATGGTACTGGGTGATTTGTGTTCTGCTGTCTCTGGTGTCCACCTGTTCTATTAGGATTTGGGAGTTTCCTATTTAACCGGGCTTTCTTGTCATTTCTCCGCCGGCTATCAAGGTTATCAGAGTGTTTTGTTACCTCAGCTTCTGGCTTCAGTAATCTTCAGGACAAGCTAAGTTTTTGATTTTCTTGTTCCACATTTTGCTTTATTTTTGTCTTGTCCAGCTTGCATATTATTGTTTCTTTGCTGCTGGTTGCTCTAGTGGGCTGTAATTGCTCCTCATGTTCCATGAGTTGGAACATGAGTTCAAGTAATTACAGGATGGGTTTTTGAAGGGTTTTTTGCTGACCGCGCAGTTTACTTTTGTATCCTCTGCTATCTAGTTTTAGCGGGCCTCATTTTGCTGAATCTGTTTTCATACTATGTATGTGCCTTCCTCTCATTTCACCGTCATTATATGTGGGGGGCTGCTATTTCTGTGGGGTATTTCTCTGGAGGCAAGAGAGGTCTGTGTTTCTTCTAATAGGGGAAGTTAGATCTTCGGCTGGTGCGAGACGTCTAGGATCAACGTAGGCACGTTCCCCGGCTATTGTTATTTGTGTGTTCAGGTTTAGGGTCGCGGTCAGCTCAGGTTCCATCACCCTAGAGCTCGTTGGTGCTTGTCCTTTTGTGATTCCCTGCCATTGGAATCATGACAGTATAGCCGGCCCAAAAAATGTTTGGGCTGAAGTAGGAGGAAAAGTAGTCTGAGGAAGTTTTTTTTTTTTTTTTCTCCTCTGAGGTTGCTGCCTAGCCCTAATTGCAGCCTGGCTGATTTTTTTTTTTTCCTCCTCTTAATCCTTGAATGGCTCTGACCTTAGCTGTTTATCATGGACGTCCAGAGTTTAGCTTCCAGCTTGAATAATCTTGCTGCTAAGGTTCAAAATATACAAGATTTTGTTGTACATGCTCCTATGTCTGAACCTAGAATTCCTATTCCAGAGTTCTTTGCTGGAGATAGATCTAGTTTTCTGAATTTTAGGAACAATTGCAAGCTGTTCCTTTCTTTGAAATCTCGCTCTTCTGGAGACCCTGCTCAGCAGGTTAAGATTATTATATCTTTCCTGCGGGGTGACCCTCAAAATTGGGCATTTGCATTGGCACCAGGGGATCCTGCGTTGCTTAATGTGGATGCGTTTTTTTCTGGCATTGGGTTTGCTCTATGAGGAACCTAATCAAGAGATTCAGGCTGAAAAAGCTTTATTAGCTCTCTCTCAGGGGCAAGATGAAGCAGAAATATATTGTCAAAAATTTCGGAAATGGTCAGTGCTTACTCAGTGGAATGAGTGCGCCCTGGCTGCAAAGTTCAGAGATGGCCTTTCTGAGGCCATTAAAGATGTTATGGTGGGGTTCCCTGCGCCTACGGGTCTGAATGAGTCTATGACTATGGCTATTCAGATTGATCGGCGTTTACGGGAGCGCAAACCTGTGCACCATTTGGCGGTGTCTTCTGAACAGGCACTTGAGACAATGCAATGTGATAGAGTTCTGTCTAGAAGTGAACGGCAAAACTATAGGCGGAAAAATGGGTTGTGCTTTTATTGTGGTGATTCAGCTCATGTTATATCAGCATGCTCTAAACGCACAAAAAAGGTTGATAAGTCTGTTGCCATTAGTACGTTACAGTCTAAGTTCATTCTGTCTGTGACTCTGATTTGCTCATTATCATCCATTTCCGTCGATGCCTATGTAGATTCAGGCGCTGCCCTGAGTCTTATGGATTGGTCATTTGCCAAGGGATGTGGGTTTAGTCTTGAGCCTCTGGAAGTCCCTATTCCTTTGAAGGGAATTGACTCTACACCTTTAGCTATGAATAAACCTCAGTACTGGACACAAGTGACCATGCGTATGACTCCCGTTCATCAGGAGGTGATTCGCTTCCTGGTGTTGTATAATTTACATCATGTTCTAGTACTTGGTCTGCCATGGTTACAAACTCATAATCCAGTCCTTGACTGGAAAACAATGTCTGTGTTAAGCTGGGGATGTCAGGGGGTTCATGATGATGCACCTCCGATTTCTATCGCTTCATCTACTCCTTCTGAGGTTCCTGTATTTTTGTCAGATTATCGGGATGTTTTTGAGGAGCCTAAGCTCAGTTCGCTTCCCCCTCACAGGGATTGCGATTGTGCTATAGATTTAATTCCTGGTAGTAAATTTCCTAAAGGTCGTTTGTTCAATCTGTCAGTGCCAGAGCATACTGCTATGCGGGATTATGTTAAGGAGTCCTTGGAAAAGGGACATATCCGTCCATCTTCGTCCCCTTTGGGAGCAGGTTTTTTTTTCGTGGCCAAGAAAGATGGGTCCTTGAGGCCTTGTATAGATTATCGTCTTTTGAATAAGATTACCGTAAAATATCAGTATCCTTTGCCTTTGTTGACTGATTTGTTTGCTCGCATTAAAGGGGCTAAATGGTTCACTAAGATTGATCTCCGGGGTGCGTATAATCTTATACGAACAAAGCAAGGTGATGAGTGGAAAACCGCATTTAATACGCCTGAGAGCCATTTTGAGTATTTGGTAATGCCTTTCGGACTTTCTAATGCTCCTTCAGTCTTCCAGTCCTTTATGCACGATATTTTCCGTGAATATCTGGATAAATTTATGATTGTGTATTTGGATGATATTTTGTTTTTTTCTGATGACTGGGAGTCTCATGTTCAGCAGGTCAGGAAGGTGTTTCAGGTCCTGCGGGCTAATTCCTTGTTTGTAAAGGGCTCAAAGTGTCTCTTTGGAGTCCAGAAGATTTCTTTCTTGGGGTATATTTTTCCCCTTCTACTATTGAGATGGATCCCGTCAAGGTTCGGGCTATTTGTGACTGGACGCAGACTGCATCTCTTAAGAGTTTGCAGAAGTTCTTGGGCTTTGCTAATTTCTATCGTCGTTTTATAACTAATTTTTCTAGTGTTGTTAAGCCTTTGACGGATTTGACTAAGAAGGGTGCTGATGTTGCTGATTGGTCTCCTGCGGCTCTGGAGGCCTTTCAGGAACTTAAACGCCGGTTTTCTTCTGCTCCTGTGTTGCGTCAGCCTGATGTTTCGCTTCCTTTCCAAGTTGAGGTTGATGCTTCCGACATTGGAGCGGGGGCGGTTTTGTCACAGAGAAGCTCCGATTGCTCGGTGATGAAGCCATGTGCGTTCTTTTCTAGAAAATTTTCGCCCGCTGAGCGGAATTATGATGTGGGTAATCGGGAACTTTTGGCCATGAAGTGGGCATTTGAGGAGTGGCGTCATTGGCTGGAGGGTGCTAGACATCGTGTGGTGGTCTTGACTGATCACAAAAATCTGATTTACCTTGAGTCTGCCAGGCGTCTGAATCCTAGACAGGCTCGTTGGTCACTGTTTTTCTCTCGTTTCAATTTTGTGGTTTCATACCTGCCAGGTTCAAAGAATGTGAAGGCGGATGCTCTTTCTAGGAGTTTTGTGCCTGACTCCCCTGGAAATTCTGAGCCCACTGGTATCCTTAGGGATGGGGTGATTTTGTCGGCCGTCTTCCCAGACTTGCGACGTGCTTTGCAGGAGTTTCAGGCGGGTAAACCTGATCATTGTCCGCCTGAGAGACTGTTTGTTCCGGATAGTTGGACCAGTAGAGTCATCTCCGAGGTCCATTCTTCTGCGTTGGCAGGTCATCCTGGAATATTTGGTACTAGAGACTTGGTGGCCAGGTCTTTTTGGTGGCCTTCCTTGTCGAGGGATGTGCGTTCTTTTGTGCAGTCTTGTGGGGTTTGTGCTCGGGCTAAGCCTTGCTGTTCTCGAGCCAGTGGATTGTTGTCACCTTTGCCTATCCCGAAGAGGCCTTGGACGCACATTTCCACGGACTTTATTTCGGATCTCCTTGTCTCTCAAAAAATGTCCGTCATCTGGGTTGTGTGTGACCGCTTTTCTAAAATGGTTCATCTTGTACCCTTGCCTAAGTTACCTTCCTCCTCTGAGTTGGTCCCTCTGTTTTTCCAGAACGTGGTTCGTTTGCATGGGATTCCGGAGAACATCGTTTCTGACAGGGGATCCCAGTTTGTGTCTAGATTTTGGCGGACGTTCTGTGCTAAGATGGGCATTGATTTGTCCTTTTCGTCTGCATTCCACCCTCAGACGAATGGCCAGACGGAGCGAACTAATCAGACCTTGGAAACTTATTTGAGGTGTTTTGTTTCTGCTGATCAGGATGACTGGGTTACCTTTTTGCCGCTGGCCGAGTTTGCCCTTAATAATCGGGCTAGTTCTGCTACCTTGGTTTCTCCTTTCTTTTGTAATTCGGGGTTTCATCCTCGTTTTTCCTCTGGTCAGGTGGAGCCTTCTGATTGTCCTGGAGTGGACATGGTGGTGGATAGGTTGCATCAGATTTGGAGTCATGTGGTGGACAATTTGAAGTTGTCCCAGGAGAGGGCTCAGCAGTTTGCTCATGAGAACCACCAGGGCGACCAGGATGAGCCCTATGAAAAACGCGGACCAAATCATCAGCATGAACATCAGAGGCAACCACCCAAGAATTATCCTCCTGACCATAACCCTTCCACTTGACCAAATATTGGAGTTTCTGTCTGGAAACACGAGAATCCAAGATCTTCTCCACAACATACTCCAATTCTCCCTCCACCAGCACCGGAGCAGGAGGCTCAAGCGAAGGAACAACAGGTACCTCATACCTCCGCAACAACGACCGATGGAACACATTATGAATAGCAAACGATGCCGGGAGATCCAAACGAAACGACACAGGGTTAAGAATTTCCAAGATCCTATAAGGACCGATGAACCGAGGCTTGAACTTAGGAGAAGAGACCTTCATAGGAACAAAACGAGAAGACAACCACACTAAGTCCCCAACACGAAGTCGAGGACCCACGCGGCGACGGCGATTAGCAAACTGCTGAGCCTTCTCCTGGGACAACTTCAAATTGTCCACCACATGACTCCAAATCCGATGCAACCCATCCACCACCATGTCCACTCCAGGATAATCAGAAGGCTCCACCTGACCAGAGGAAAAACGAGGATGAAACCCCGAATTACAAAAGAAAGGAGAAACCAAGGTAGCAGAACTAGCCCGATTATTAAGGGCAAACTCGGCCAGCGGCAAAAAGGTAACCCAGTCATCCTGATCAGCAGAAACAAAACACCTCAAATAAGTTTCCAAGGTCTGATTAGTTCGCTCCGTCTGGCCATTCGTCTGAGGATGGAATGCAGACGAAAAGGACAAATCAATGCCCATCTTAGCACAGAACGTCCGCCAAAATCTAGACACAAACTGGGATCCCCTGTCAGAAACGATGTTCTCCGGAATCCCATGCAAACGAACCACGTTCTGGAAAAACAGAGAGACCAACTCAGAGGAGGAAGGCAACTTAGGCAAGGGTACAAGATGAACCATTTTAGAAAAGCGGTCACACACAACCCAGATGACAGACATTTTTTGAGAGACAGGGAGATCCGAAATAAAGTCCATGGAAATGTGCGTCCAAGGCCTCTTCGGGATAGGCAAAGGTGACAACAATCCACTGGCTCGAGAACAGCAAGGCTTAGCCCGAGCACAAACCCCACAAGACTGCACAAAAGAACGCACATCCCTCGACAAGGAAGGCCACCAAAAAGACCTGGCCACCAAGTCTCTAGTACCAAATATTCCAGGATGACCTGCCAACGCAGAAGAATGGACCTCGGAGATGACTCTACTGGTCCAACTATCCGGAACAAACAGTCTCTCAGGCGGACAACGATCAGGTTTACCCGCCTGAAACTCCTGCAAAGCACGTCGCAAGTCTGGGAAGACAGCCGACAAAATCACCCCATCCCTAAGGATACCAGTGGGCTCAGAATTTCCAGGGGAGTCAGGCACAAAACTCCTAGAAAGAGCATCCGCCTTCACATTCTTTGAACCTGGCAGGTATGAAACCACAAAATTGAAACGAGAGAAAAACAGTGACCAACGAGCCTGTCTAGGATTCAGACGCCTGGCAGACTCAAGGTAAATCAGATTTTTGTGATCAGTCAAGACCACCACACGATGTCTAGCACCCTCCAGCCAATGACGCCACTCCTCAAATGCCCACTTCATGGCCAAAAGTTCCCGATTACCCACATCATAATTCTGCTCAGCGGGCGAAAATTTTCTAGAAAAGAACGCACATGGCTTCATCACCGAGCAATCGGAGCTTCTCTGTGACAAAACCGCCCCCGCTCCAATCTCGGAAGCATCAACCTCAACTTGGAAAGGAAGCGAAACATCAGGCTGACGCAACACAGGAGCAGAAGAAAACCGGCGTTTAAGTTCCCGAAAGGCCTCCACAGCCGCAGGAGACCAATCAGCAACATCAGCACCCTTCTTAGTCAAATCCGTCAAAGGCTTAACAACACTAGAAAAATTAGTTATAAAACGATGATAGAAATTAGCAAAGCCTAAGAACTTCTGCAGACTCTTAAGAGATGCAGGCTGCGTCAAGTCACAAATAGCCCGAACCTTGACGGGATCCATCTCAATAGTAGAAGGGGAAAAAATATACCCCAAGAGAGAAATCTTCTGGACTCCAAAGAGACACTTTGAGCCCTTTACAAACAAGGAATTAGCCCACAGGACCTGAAACACCTTCCTGACCTGCTGAACATGAGACTCCCAGTCATCAGAAAAAAACAAAATATCATCCAAATACACAATCATAAATTTATCCAGATATTCACGGAAAATATCGTGCATAAAGGACTGGAAGACTGAAGGAGCATTAGAAAGTCCGAAAGGCATTACCAAATACTCAAAATGGCCCTCAGGCGTATTAAATGCGGTTTTCCACTCATCACCTTGCTTTATTCGTATAAGATTATACGCACCCCGAAGATCAATCTTAGTGAACCATTTAGCCCCCTTAATGCGAGCAAACAAATCAGTCAACAAAGGCAAAGGATACTGATATTTTACGGTAATCTTATTCAAAAGACGATAATCTATACAAGGCCTCAAGGACCCATCTTTTTTGGCCACGAAAAAAAAACCTGCTCCCAAAGGGGACGAAGATGGACGGATATGTCCCTTTTCCAAGGACTCCTTAACATAATCCCGCATAGCAGTATGCTCTGGCACTGACAGATTGAACAAACGACCTTTAGGAAATTTACTACCAGGAATTAAATCTATAGCACAATCGCAATTCCTGTGAGGAGGAAGCGAACTGAGCTTAGGCTCCTCAAAAACATCCCGATAATCAGACAAAAATACAGGAACCTCAGAAGGAGTAGATGAAGTGATAGAAATCGGAGGTGCATCATCATGAACCCCCTGACATCCCCAGCTTAACACAGACATTGTTTTCCAGTCAAGGACTGGATTATGAGTTTGTAACCATGGCAGACCAAGTACTAGAACATCATGTAAATTATACAATACCAGGAAGCGAATCACCTCCTGATGAACGGGAGTCATACGCATGGTCACTTGTGTCCAGTACTGAGGTTTATTCATAGCTAAAGGTGTAGAGTCAATTCCCTTCAAAGGAATAGGGACTTCCAGAGGCTCAAGACTAAACCCACATCGCTTGGCAAATGACCAATCCATAAGACTCAGGGCAGCGCCTGAATCTACATAGGCATCGACGGAAATGGATGATAATGAGCAAATCAGAGTCACAGACAGAATGAACTTAGACTGTAACGTACTAATGGCAACAGACTTATCAACCTTTTTTGTGCGTTTAGAGCATGCTGATATAGCATGAGCTGAATCACCACAATAAAAGCACAACCCATTTTTCCGCCTATAGTTTTGCCGTTCACTTCTAGACTGAACTCTATCACATTGCATTGTCTCAAGTGCCTGTTCAGAAGACACCGCCAAATGGTGCACAGGTTTGCGCTCCCGTAAACGCCGATCAATCTGAATAGCCATAGTCATAGACTCATTCAGACCCGTAGGCGCAGGGAACCCCACCATAACATCTTTAATGGCCTCAGAAAGGCCATCTCTGAACTTTGCAGCCAGGGCGCACTCATTCCACTGAGTAAGCACTGACCATTTCCGAAATTTTTGACAATATATTTCTGCTTCATCTTGCCCCTGAGAGAGAGCTAATAAAGCTTTTTCAGCCTGAATCTCCTGGTTAGGTTCCTCATAGAGCAAACCCAATGCCAGAAAAAACGCATCCACATTAAGCAACGCAGGATCCCCTGGTGCCAATGCAAATGCCCAATTTTGAGGGTCACCCCGCAGGAAAGATATAATAATCTTAACCTGCTGAGCAGGGTCTCCAGAAGAGCGAGATTTCAAAGAAAGGAACAGCTTGCAATTGTTCCTAAAATTCAGAAAACTAGATCTATCTCCAGCAAAGAACTCTGGAATAGGAATTCTAGGTTCAGACAGAGGAGCATGTACAACAAAATCTTGTATATTTTGAACCTTAGCAGCAAGATTATTCAAGCTGGAAGCTAAACTCTGGACGTCCATGATAAACAGCTAAGGTCAGAGCCATTCAAGGATTAAGAGGAGGAAAAAAAAAAAAAATCAGCCTGGCTGCAATTAAGGCTAGGCAGCAACCTCAGAGGAGAGAGAAAAAAAAAAAAAAAAACTTCCTCAGACTACTTTTCCTCCTACTTCAGCCCAAACATTTTGGCCGGCTATACTGTCATGATTCCAATGGCAGGGAATCACAAAAGGACAAGCACCAACAAGCTCTAGGGTGATGGAACCTGAGCTGACCGCGACCCTAAACCTGAACACACAAATAACAATAGCCGGGGAACGTGCCTACGTTGATCCTAGACGTCTCGCACCAGCCGAAGATCTAACTTCCCCTATTAGAAGAAACACAGACCTCTCTTGCCTCCAGAGAAATACCCCACAGAAATAGCAGCCCCCCACATATAATGACGGTGAAATGAGAGGAAGGCACATACACAGTATGAAAACAGATTCAGCAAAATGAGGCCTGCTAAAACTAGATAGCAGAGGATACAAAAGTAAACTGCGCGGTCAGCAAAAAACCCTTCAAAAAACCATCCTGTAATTACTTGAACTCATGTTCCAACTCATGGAACATGAGGAGCAATTACAGCCCACTAAAGCAACCAGCAGCAAAGAGACAATTATATGCAAGCTGGACAAGACAAAAATAAAGCAAAACGTGGAACAAGAAAATCAAAACTTAGCTTGTCCTGAAGATTACTGAAGCCAGAAGCTGAGGTAACAAAACACTCTGATAACCTTGATAGCCGGCGGGGAAATGACAAGAAAGCCCGGTTAAATAGGAAACTCCCAAATCCTAATAGAACAGGTGGACACCAGAGACAGCAGAACACAAATCACCCAGTACCATCAGTAACCACCAGAGGGAGCCCAAAAACAGAACTCACAACAGTTCCCCCCAGTTTGAACAGTGCTCTACCACTTGCAATATTTACCTCTCCCTGCTCCACCACTGTGTAGTTTGTGCTGTTAAATCCTTCAATGGCACTGCCAAGACAAATATGTTGAAATGATAGATGATAGTTAAAATATACAGGGGCCCTGGCCTCCACTTAGACCGGTTAATACTTTGCGCCTACTACCACTGTCTGCTACTCAGCAGAGGAGCCCAAACTCAGTACCTAGCTATGTCACCTGTTTAGTCCTCTTACCAATTTTGAACTGCATTTAGCCTACTTTTGTATTTGAGCCTACTAACTGTGTCTGCGCCACTCATTACAGTTGTCCTACACTGAACAAAGCTAGGCCACCTGTTTAGTCCTGTTACCAATTCTGAACTGCATTTAGCCTACTTTTTTATTTTTGGCCTACTAACTGTGTCTGCGCCACTCAATACAGTTGTCCTCCACTGAACAAAGCAATGCTGCCTGTTTAGCCCTGTTACCAATTTTGAACTGATTTTAGCCTAGTTTTTTGGGGGGCCTACTAACTGTGTCTGCGCCACTTTTTACAGTTGTCCTCCACTGAACAAAGCTATGCTGCCTGTTTAGTCCTGTTACCAATTTTAAACTGCATTTAGCCTACTTTATTATATATACAGCCAGAATCTGACCCTGCTGAAAGTCAGGTTCCCCTTCCCGCATACTATGCCACCTTACACGGGGACAAAGAGGAAGGTGCAGATGAAAGTGCAGGTTCCTTCATCAGGTGGGGGGCATACTCGTTGGTGATGTCACTGGCAAAGGGCCCCTCATAGTATGCAAATGTGTCTCTGGCAGTGGGAGGCGCCACCCGCCATCAAACACACTGCCGTACTATGAGGGGCCCTGTGCCAGTGCCAAGTGCCAACGAGTGGGCCCCCCCTGCTTGCTCAGGATCACAGCACTTGCAAAGTTGAAATACTTACCTCTCCCTGCTCCACCACCGTGGCGTATTCCGTGTTTTCTTGGCCCACGAAAATCTTGAGCCAGCCCTACCTCCCCACAACTTTAGCCAAATGACCCCCCTTTTTCAATGCCTAACTATTATTATAAAGTAAATTAAGATTGACAAGCTTAAGAAATAAGAATTGATGTTTTTGGCATTAAAATGGACACTGTAGGTGTTTTCCTGTCCTCCACTCACTGCCGACTTTAATTCCCCATTGATTTGCATTGGGTTTCGTGTTTCGGTCGGCCCCCGACTTTTCGCAATAATCGGCCGATTTCACCCGACCCGACTTTTGACAAAGTCGGGTTTTGCGAAACCCGACTCGATCCTAAAAAAGTAAAAGTCACTCAATTCTACTTATGATATACCATATTTTTCTGAGTATAAGACGTACTGGACCATAAGACACACCCCAAAGTGTGGGGTGGAAAATAGCAGTAAAAAGATTTTTATAAGATGGGGGTTCATCTTATTGTCCAAATTTAAGGCATCTGACCTGAGGGCCGGCTGAGGTAGAACGGGGTCACGGGAGGCAAGGTTCCTTCCTCAGGATACCGGAGGCAGTAGAAGTGGGGCAATGTAAAACGCACCCCCATTTTCCTCCCAAATTTTCAGAGGAAAAAGTGCATCTTATAGTCCGAAAAATACGGTATATGAGCTCTAACAGGGCATATAGAAAGGAGCTATCAAACAACCACCTAATTCAATTAATAATATTGTTAACATTATTCACTGTATTAAATGGTAGTGTACTAGCCAGTATAACCAAAAATAAATATATGTAACAGCAGTACAAGTATCAATTTCCACTTAAAAGGGAATGTATTGTGATTTTTATTTTTGAAATAATAATATTGATTATAATCAATTATTTTTATTACAAAATTTTAAAAATGAACATTTTTTTATTTCTGTATTTTTCTGCAGCCACTAAGGCAGGGGTCCCCAACATTTCTTACCTTGAGAGCCACATTCTGCTATGAAAGTTGGTCGAGAGCCACATTGTAGTACAGTGTATAGCAGGGGTGTCAAACTGCATTCCTCAAGGGCCGCAAACCATGCGTGATTTCAAGATTTCCTTAGCTTTGCAAAAGGTGCTGTAATCATTGTGTGTAGGTGATTAAATTATCACCTGTGCCGTACAAGGAAATCCTGAAAACATGACCTGTTTGCAGCCCTTGAGGAATGCAGTTTGACACCCCTGGTGTATAGGGTCAGTGTACAGGTAACACACTATGTCACCAGTGACATCTCTATGTGAAGTCCTTCATCTTTGCTTTTCATCTTCATCCAGCACAGACAACCGTTACTTCTTCCAGCCAGGGCTTGTCTCTGCAGGAAATAACACAGTTATCTTGAGCTCCGCTTGCAGAACACATTACTTTTTTTCCCCAAAAATTCTAAACTACACCAGATGAAGAAAAAAGGTGACAGTGTTGCTCTGCACAGAAACAGGACCGCCTCCCCATTTAAAACACTATCCTCAAAAAATAAAATAAATACCTCACTGCAGTAATAATATCCCCCATCCTGGCCCCCGTGTGTCTCATTCCTTGCTCCAGCCATATGTTCTCCCATCCTGCCTCCATGTGATATCCCATCCTGCCCCATCTGTCCAATTATCTTGCCTCACCTGTCCCATGATCCTGCCCCATCTGTCCCATGATCCTGTCCCATGATCCTTCCCCATCTGTCCCAGGATCCTGCCTCATGATCCTGCCCCATCTGTCTCCATTATATCCATCCTGCCCCATGATCCTGCACCATGTGTCTCCATCCTGCCCCATGATCTTGCCCCATCTGCCTCCATCCTGCATCCTGTCTCCATCCTGCACCATCTGTCTCCATCCTGCCCCATATTCCTGCACCATGTGTCTCCATCCTGCCCCATGATCCTGCACCATGTGTCCATCCTGCCCCATGATCTTGCCCCATCTGTCTCCATCTTTCCCATCTGTCTCCATCCTGCCCTATCTGTCTCCATCCTGCCCCATATTCCTGTACCATGTGTTTTCCTCCTGCCCCATGATCCTGCCCCATCTGTCTCAATCCTGCCCCAAGATTCTGCACCATCTGTCTCCATCCTGCCCCATGATCCTGCACCATGTGTCTCCATCCTGCCCCATGATGATGCCCCATCTGTCTCCATCCTGCCCCATGTTCCAGCACCATCTGTCTCCATCCTACACCATGTCTCAATCCAGCCTCATGTCTCCAATCCTGCCCCCTGTGTCCATTCTGCCCCGTCTCCATTCTGCCTGTTTCTCCCATCCTGCCACCGTGTCTCCATTCTGCCCCTTGTCTCCATTCTGCCCCTTGTCTCCATTCTGTCCCCTTATCTCCATTCTGCCCCTTGTCTCCATTCTGCCCCCTTGTCTCAATTCTGCCCCGTGTCTCCATTCTGCCCCTTTTCTCCATTCTGCCCTTCGTGTCTCCATTCTACCCCATGTCTACAATCCTGCCCCGTGTCTCCCATCCTGCTTCCGTGTCTCCGTTCTCACCCGTGTCTCCAATCTTGCCCCTTGTCTCCATTCTTCCCCGTGTCTCCATTCTAACCCCGTGTCTCCAACCTGACTCTGTGTCTCCATTCTGCCACTTGTCCCCATTCTGCCCCCTTGTCTACATTCTGCCCCCTTGTCCTCCATCCTGCACCTGTATCTCTATTGTGCCCTGGGCAGGATGGAGACACATGGATGGAGACACATAGGCCATGTGTCTCCATCCTGCCAGTGAAACATATTGCTTTAAAAAAATAAAAAAATAAAAAAACAAAAAACAACTTTCTTCGTACCTTGCCGCACTCCTGCAGTGATGATGATCCCTCCAGACGTCTCAAACGCGCATTTGCCAGAGAATGACAATAACGTCATAAGCCGGTGAAGTGTGCGCTGACATCAGCTGCCAGCCTCCGATTGGCGGCTTCAACTATTGCCGTACGGGCCTGGGCCCACACTGCAATAGAGTAACTGAACCTGCGTCTCGGATGCAGGTTCAGTTACTTTACGTAGCAGAAGCCTGCCGCTGGGGCTTGATCAGCAGAAGAGACGGTGCCCGATGTGGGCCTCCTCTGCCGATCAGGCCCCATACACCAGTCAGGGCAGTAATGCCCTGATGGCAGCCCTGGTGGTGAGGGTCACTGTGCTCTGTTGAAACCACAGTAACCAAAGTTTTGTGAGATTTGTGAAGTCTCGCGAGACTTTGTGCAGCTTCAATAGAGCACAGTGAATACTGCGCAGGAGTGAATGTAGTCAGTGATTGACACAGGAAGGGTGGCATTTTACCATCAGCGGGGCGGGTATTACATGCCATGGGGTGGCTCCCTGGGGACTTAACACAGTCTTCTTTCCGGTGACCGTCGGCGAGCCACATTTCAGGAGCAGGCGAGCCACATGTGGCTCGCGAGCTACAGGTTGGGGACCCCTGCACTAAGGGATGCCACTTTTATTTGCTGGTGTTAAAAGTGTATGATACTTACGTAACTAAAAATATGGTAGCCCCTAGGAAAATGTGGTCAGTGCGCAACCACATCTCTTACACTCTGACTGCTTTCAGTTGTGAATTGAGCATGACACCTGGGCATTCCAGTTTTCAGAGTGGTGTTCTGAGCTACAATTTCCCCATCGCCGCTCACAGTGTTCAGCGCGAGCAGTGATGGGAGGCGTAAGTATGCGGCAAGCAGTAAGCAGTGACTCAGGACAGTGAGTGAGTGGTGGATGACAGCCTGACAGTGTACTACTGTCAGGCTACTAAATTGTTCTTACCCCTGGAAGAAGTCATCGCTGCAAGGCTGAGAATACTTTGTACAGTGGAGAATTGTTCCAGCGGTAAAAAGAGCTTGGTAGCCTCACAGTAATACAATACCATGCTGCCGACCTGCATTAACTGTTGCCTCCAGCGTTTACAGCCCACCAGAGAAATCATTGCTCAGCTGTGCCCTGAACAATGACTGAGCTCTCCTATGTCAGTGTAATATTCAGATATCCCTGCATTACATACAACTGAAGGAACATTTACACTGCTGACATAGCAGAGCCACATATCTAATTATTATTATTATTATACATTTTTATAGCACCATGGCGCTTTACATGTGAAAAGGGGGCAAATATTGACAAATACAATAAACATGAGAAAAAACAAGGCACTAACAGGTACAGAAGGAGAGAGGACCCTGCCCGCAAGGGCTTACAGTTTACATGGGATGGGTCAGAATATACTAGGAGAGGGTGGAGCTGGTTGTGTGGCGGTTCAGTAGGTTGAGAATCACTGCAGGCTGTAGGCTTGTCGGAAGAGGTGAGTCTTCAGGTTCTTTTTGAAGGTTTCTGTGGTAGGCGAGAGTCTGATGTGTTGGGGTAGAGAGTTCCAGAGTATCGGGGAAGCAAAGGAGATTTCTTGGATGCGGTTGTGGGAAGAAAAGATAAGAGGGGAGTAGAGAAGGAGATCTTGTGAGGATCGAAGGTTGCGTGTAGGTAAGTACCGTGAGACCATCACATCATAGATGTATGGAGGAGTTGGCCGGATGAGAGGGTCTTTTTTGTGGAGGATTGTTGGACCAAAGAGATGATTAAGGTCCTCAAGCCAAAAAAAAGTCGCACTCATAGATAAGCAATTTGGCTATGTGGTATACATCCATTTTTATGCAATAGTGAGTGTTTTTTTTACTATTTTTTACACTGAGAGACTATAAACATGGGTGATGTGATCTAAGTACCCACCATTATTGTCTGATTTACACAGAACATACATACACCCTATCAATTCGTGTCTGAAAAAAGTGGGGGTATTATATTCTAGGCTATAAATAGAGCAAGAGAGAAGAGTTGCAGATACTGTCACTCAATACGCCTAGAATATATCTCGGTGTATTTTTCATTGTTGTCTGTTTTTTGCACCTTGCACTTTTTTCATTTTTGACTATATGTGATATCTGCTGATTTTAACGGCTATATTAAAAGTTTCTTGTTATCCAAGTTAAGATTTATATGGATTGGAGTGGTGCCAGAGTGCTAGAGGGGAGGCCAGTGAGTAGGAGGTTGCAGTAGTCAAGGCGGGAGATGATAAGGGCGTGCCCTAGTGTTTTTGTGGTTTCATGGTCAAGGAATGCGCAGATATGGGAAATATTTTTGAGTTTGAGATGGCAAGATGAGGCAAGGGCTTGGATATATGGCTTGAAAGAGGGGGCAGAGTTGAGGATTACTCCGAGGCACCAGGCGTGTGGGACTGGGGAAAGGTAGCAGCCATTGACATTGATGGATAGGTCTAGTGGAGGGGTAGAGTGAGATGGGCAAAGATGATGAATTCTTTTTTGTCCATGTTCAGTTTTAGAAAGCGAGCAGAAAAGAAGGCTGATGTAGACAGACATTGTGGGATTTTGGTGAGTAAGGAGGTGTGGTCAGGTCCGGATAGGTAGATCTGCATGTTATCGGCTTACAGATTATACTGCAAGCCATGGGATTCTATGAGCTGTCCCAGGCCGAAGGTGTAGTTGAAGAAGAGTAAGGGTCCTGGAACTGAGGCCTTGAGGAACAACAACAGACTAGTGGTGAGGTGAGGAGGTGGTGTGGGAGAGGGAGACACTGAATGTTCGGTCTGTTAGATATGACAAGATCTAGGATAGGGCCAAGTCTGTGATGCCAAGAGATGAGAGAATCTGTAGCAGTAGGGAGTGGTCCATAGTGTCAAAGGCAGAAGAAAGGTCCAGGGGAATGAAGACAGAGTAGTATTGCTTGCTCTTGGTGGTTAATAGGTCATTGGTGACTTTAGTTAGGGCAGTTTCAGTTGAGTTATGGGATCAGAAGCCAGATTGCAACTGGTAAAAGATGGAGAAGGAGGAGAGGTGGGAGGACAATTCAAGGTGGACATGCTGTTCCAGTAGTTTTGAGGGTGGGAAGAGTGACATCAGACACACGAGAGCAGATCCCGCCCACATTTACAGCAGTCATAATGTGAGCTAGCAGTACACTAGGTTTTCAAATTTCAGCAACTGCTCCCCCTAATGTTTAAAAGTGGAAAATAACAAACCTTTCAGAATTATTTTTCTGATTTAATACCAATAAAAAACATCAATATTTTAAAAAATAATTCTTCAATTGTTGAAAAACATGTTTTAAGACATATCCCATTTAAAGCTATCTATCTGATACAGAGGATTTCTGAGGTCCAAGTGTATGGGCATGGCCGGCTGTTTAATAAATGCAGTTCTTATATTTTTCCTATATCAATCAATCCAAAAATCAGTGGGCAGCTGTAGATAGTTGTGTAAAAAGATATAGATGTTGACAAAAATAAGCATAATACTCAATTCCAGTTTTTCAAACAATTTATTTTACAAGTTTTCACTGACAGAGCATGCCATGCATATAGGGGATCAGGAAAAACAGTTTTTGGATGAAGAACATGCAGCTGACGTAAGGCATAAGGCCATATTAAGACAGGTTTTAATTAGTTGTTAATAGAAAAAATTATAGTCATTATTGTGGACTTGGCAGAACTAGTATGCAATAAATATATGATAGAGCAAGTGAGCCTTCCAAAGGGAAAACCAGAATAATGCTAATAAAATAAGCTTATTTTAGAGAAGAAAAACAATTCCAGACACTGTTTCAATAAAAACAAAAATTCTTCCTAGAAGAGAACATATGTGATAAATAACACTAAGCAATTATTTCATGGAAAAATGATTCAATATTTATTACTTTCCTTCGCGAAATAAATTAAAACAGATTCATTGTCTGCAGCTCATGACTAATAACAACCACTCTGCTGTGTTCAGGGTACTGCACACAATATCACATTTACATGCAAACGTAAAGTGAATGTCCAGGTCTTAACACTGTAATTTTTAGTTCCAGCATCTCTTACAGGAGAGTTCCTTTTTCTAATTAACTTATTTTTTCATATAAAATACGCACGTTTGAATTTTTTTCTTCAACACATGATTAGGATTGCCTCCAGCCTGTGGACACTATGCTGACAGACACAGCAAACCTTTTTGCCACAGCTCTCATTGATGTGCCATCCTGGATGAGTTGACAAAATGAGCCACTTGTGTGGGTTGTAGAGTCCATCTCATGCTACCACAAGTGTGAAAACACAACCAACATTCAAAAGTGACCAAAACATCAGCCAGAAAGCATTGGTACTGAGATGTGTCCTGTGGTCACCACCTGCAGAACCACTCCTTTACTGAGTGTGTCTTGATAATTGCCAATTATTTCCATCTGTTGTCTAATCCATTTGCACAACAGCATGTGAAATTGATTGTCAAACAATGTTGCTTCCTAAGTGGACAGTTTGATTTCACAGAAGTTTGATTTACTTGAAGTTATATTCTGTTGTTTAAGTGTTCCATTTATTTGTTTGAGCAGTTTTTAATTATATCTTCCGCTGTGTCTATGCCATTTGTGGGTCTAAAAAATAATTTTACTCTACCTCTGTGTCTGTGTGAGTAGTGCACCTACAAAATAATTATACTTTGCAGCGGTCTCTTTGAGAGTAATGTGCTTAAAAAATAATTCTGCTTCGGAGCTGTCTTTTTGTGAGTAGTGTGCCTAAAAAATAATTTTACCGCTGTGTCTGTGTCATTTGTGGGAATAAAAATAATTTTACTCTACCGCTGTGTCTTTGCCATTTGTGGGCCTAAAAAATACTCTACTACTATGTCAGCATGGGTAGTGTGCCTAAAAAATTATTCTACTCATAGAATCATAGAGTTTTAAAGTTGGAAGGGGTCCAACCCACTGTTCAATGCAGTGCAGAATTCACTAAATCATCAGCAGCCTGTTCCACTCATTGATGACCCTTAGGCCATGTTCACACAGTGCGTTTTTTACCGCGGAACCGCGGCGGTTTTGCCGCTGCGGTTCCGCAGCTGTTTTCCATGCAGGGTACAGTACACTGTACCCTATGGAAAACAGGACACACTGTGCACATGGTCCGGAAATTGTAAAAATAAAGACGCGCTGAATAGCTCCCGGAAAAAAGAAGGAGCATGTCAATTCTTTTTCCGGAGCCGCAGCGGTTCTGCACCCATAGACCTCCATTGTGAGGTCCAAACCGCAGTAAAACCCGCAGATCAAAAATATATCTGCGGGTTTTACTGCGGTTTGATGTGCAGAACCGCTGCAGCAGGAAGTGCGGGGAGCGGGCGGAAGTGCGTGGGCGGAGTGTGGCTGCCCCCCCGTGCTCCGATCCCGCCCCCCGTGCTCCGATGCCCCCCCCAGTGCTCCGATGCCCCCCCCCCAGTGCTCTGATGCCCCCCCCGTGCCCTAATCTCCCCCCCTTATACTCACCCGGCGTCCCGGTGTCCGTCCGGCCGTCTTCTCCCTGGGCGCCGCCATCTTGCAAAATGGCGGGCGCATGCGCAGTGCGCCCGCCGAATCTGCCGGCCGGCAGATTCGTTCCAAAGTGCATTTTGATCACTGAGATATAACCTATCTCAGTGATCAAAATAAAAAAATAGTAAATGACACCCCCCCCCCTTTGTCACCCCCATAGGTAGGGACAATAAAAAAAATAAAGAATTTTTTTTTTTTTTCACTGAGGTTAGAATAGGGGTAGGGGTAGGGTTAGGGGTAGGGTTAGGGGTAGGGTTAGGGTTAGGGTTAGGGGTAGGGTTAGGGTTAGGGGTAGGGTTAGGGGTAGGGTTAGGGTTAGGGGTAGGGTTAGGGGTAGGGTTAGGGTTAGGGGTAGGGGTAGGGTTAGGGTATTTTCAGCCATTTTAACCCTAAAAAAATTCCTAGAAAACACACAGACTCTGGCTAGAAAACTGCATCAAAAAAACGCATCAAAAAACGCATCAAAAAACGCATCAAAAACGGACCAAAAAAGGACCAAAAAAAGGACCTGCGTTTTCTGCCAAGAGCTGCAGTTTTTTAAAAAACAGTCAGGAAAAAAAAAGGATGGAAATCCTGAACGTGTGAACATACCCTTACTGCCAAAAAGTTTTTTCTGCTATCTGAACTGTATCTTCTTCCTTCCAATTTCATGCAATTGATTCTCATGTTTCCATGTGGAAATGAGGATTAAGTTTCCTTTTAGCCTTCTTTTTGCAAGTTAAACATTCATAGATCCTTTAACATTTCCTTGTAGGACATACTTTGCAGTCTGCGCTGCAGCTCTTCTCTGAACTTGCTAGTTTTTGAATGTCTTTTTTTAAAATGTGGTGCCCAGAACTGGACACAGGATTCCAGATGAGGCCTGATCAAGGAGGAGTAGAGCGGGCTAATTACTTCATTTGATCTAGACTCTATGATTGTTGGCTCATGTGCAGTGTGTGATCTATTAGTATACCCAAGTCTTTTTCACATGTGCTGTTGATTAGTTCTATTCTTCCCATTTTGTAGATGTAATTTTCATTTTTCTTGTCTAGATGTAGAATCTTGCATTTCTCCCAATAAATACCATTCTATTAGACGCTGTACATTATTCAAGCTTATTCAGATCCTTTACTAGTGATAGCTATCCCTCCTAGATTTGCATCATCATATCTGATAAGTCTGATCAGTTACACGGATCAGTTTGATCAGATACTCCGCTGCTGTGTCTGTGCCATTTGTGGGGCAAAACTTTTTTTTACTCTACCTCTGTGTCTATACAAGTTGTGGTTGTGACTAAAAAACTAATTTTACTCTACCTCTGGGTCTGTACAAGTTATGGCTGTGCCTAAAAATAATTTTAATCTACTTTGTACAAAAAGAAAAAAAAAAGAGCATGAACCTCACTTCTAAAAATCATACATTGATCTAACGCTACTAGGCAAAAATTTATATAACTGAACATGAGGTTTTCAGTTTAACGTTCTGATCAGACTGTATGAAGCCCACTGCCACATCACGGCAAACCTTATAGTGGGTCCTACTGCCCTAACGGAGGGCAGACGGCCTGTTGCCCCACAGCCCCCATGACTCCAGACAGCGCCGCCCCACCAGCACAAAGCCACGGCAACAATGGCCGCCAAACAGCATGGGCTGGAATACTTACTATGCAGTCTCCTGCTAATTAAAATTACTTGTGCCAAATGGGAGGAGAGCTGGTACAAGAAAGAGACTAGAACATGCTTTGTACAAAAGGGCGGTAGGAGCCACTACGAGGTTTGCCGTGACATGGCAGTGAGCTTCATACAGTATGATCAGAATGTTAAACTGAAAACCTCATGTTCAGTTATATAAATTTTTGCCTAGCGGCTTTAGATCAACGTATGATTTTTGGAGGTGCGGTTCATGCTCTTCTTTTTCTTTTTGTGCAAAGCATGTTCTAGTCTCTTTCTTGGAGAGCACTCCTTCCATTTGCACAGGTGATTTTAATTAGCAGGAGACTGCAAAGTAAGGTCGGGATCACACTATCAGTATTTGGTCAGTATTTTACATCAGTATTTGTAGCCAAAACCAGGAGTGGGTGATAAATCCAGAAGTGGTGATGTGTTTCTATTATAATTTTCCTCTGATTGTTCCACTCCTGGTTTTGGCTACAAATACTGATGTAAAATACTGAACAAATACTGACCAAATACTGATAGTGTAACCCCGGCCTAAGGGGTCTAGCACATTTTGACTCTCACTGAAGAGCTGGAGGAAGGTGAGTTTCAGTGGTCCTTTCATTTTGATGCTGGTGCTGTGTGGCGGCCATTGTTGCTGTGGCTTGGTGCTGATGGGGCACGGTCTGGAGTCATGGGGGCTCAGTCATGTAGCATGGGTGCTGTGGGGCAACAGGCCGTCTGCCCTGCTGGTGCATTGCCGCTGTGGCGGTGGTCGCCGCATGGCTCCGCTCCATTAGGGCGGTTGGACCCACTACGAGGTTTGCCGTGACGTGGCAGTGAGCTTCATACAGTCTGATCAGAATGTTAAACTGAAAACCTCATGTTCAGTTATATAGCGGCTTTAGATCAACATATGATTTTTGGAGGTGCGGTTCATGCTCTTTTTTCTTTTTTTTTTCTTTTTGTGCAAAGCATAATTTTAATCTACCACTGTCTCTGTATGAGTAGTGCCATTAAAAAATAGTTCTGAAAAAAAAGTAGATTCTCCAGCTAAATGTCCTCAGGTAAGTACAACTTGAAGTTTATTTCACAAAAATGTTAAAACCAGAAATGATAGCACATATCACTATAGAGAAATGATGATCATAATTAAGGCTGTATGCCAAAACTAGTCTGTAGTGACTTAATTTCTACTTAAATCTCTCTCTAATGCTCTCACTCCTGGATTTAATGTTTTAGTGAAATAAACTTCAATGTTACTTACCTGAGGACGTTTCGCTGGAGCATCTGCTTTTTTTCCTACTTCCTTGCTGCAGCAACCCTGGCCTGGGAGACTCTGTTCAAGTTCCTCCTGGTGGCACATGTATTTTCATCTTTGGTGAGCTGACTTCTCCTGTTTTCTTTTACTTAAAAAATAATTCTACTCTGTTGCTGTGTCTGTGCCATTTGTGGGTCAAAAAATAATTTTACTCTACCGCTGTGTCTGTAAAAGTTGTGGCCGAGCCTCAAAAATAATTTTACTTCATCAATGTATCTGTACGAGTAGTGTGTCTAAAAAATAATTCTACTCTTGTGCCATCTCTGTGTGCCTAAAAACCACTTCCAAAATTGTGAGAAGAGCATTAAATAGGGGAAGTGGCTGTGTTGGTGCTGGTGTAGCTGCTGCTGGGGGTGCCAAAATGAAACACCTTTCTCTGGTTCATGTGGGTGACAGGTCGTTCTGCGTCATTTTGTAGGGCCGATTACCTGTACCACAAGATGGCAGCCACAAGATGATGTTTGATTGGATGGCTGAGAGTGCCTCAAGTTCCTTTTTATTATCTTCCTCCTCGTCCACTGTAGAAAGTGCAGACTTGGCACATGAAGATCATGGTCATCCAGCTTCCACCTCTCCAGCCAAGCAGTCTGACTCCTAAGTCATGCAGCAGTCGCTTCTGCTTTTTGATGACTATATTGTCTGGGGTTTCTATGGCCCATACACCTTATCCTGCCCCAGAAAAGGAAGTGACTGAGTGCACTGATGCCCAATAAATTGTTAGGCTGGAGGATGATGACTGTTATGAACAGGTAATTCAGAACCACAATGGACCTTGAAGTTCAGAGCACACAAAGTG
The DNA here is from genome assembly GCF_032444005.1 of Ranitomeya imitator. Taxonomy (NCBI): domain Eukaryota; kingdom Metazoa; phylum Chordata; class Amphibia; order Anura; family Dendrobatidae; genus Ranitomeya; species Ranitomeya imitator. Next base: position 602,236,281 of record NC_091284.1, read on the forward strand.
ACCTGACAATTGCCAAAAACATAGGACAAGCTCTGAGACGTGGAAACTCTGCTGACCGCAATCCCTAATCCTATCACACCACACTAGAGGTAGCCGTGGATTGCGCCTAACGCTCCCTATGCAACTCGGCACAGCCTGAGAAACTAACTAGCCCTGAAGATAGAAAAATAAGCCTACCTTGCCTCAGAGAAATTCCCCAAAGGAAAAGGCAGCCCCCCACATATAATGACTGTGAGCAAAGATGAAAACACAAACACAGAGATGAAATAGATTTAGCAAAGTGAGGCCCGACTTACTGAATAGACCGAGGATAGGAAAGATAACTTTGCGGTCAACACAAAAACCTACAAACAACCACGCAGAGGGGCAAAAAGACCCTCCGTACCGACTAACGGCAAGGAGGTGCTCCCTCTGCGTCTCAGAGCTTCCAGCAAGCAAGAAAAATCAATTAAGCAAGCTGGACAGAAAAATATAGCAAACAAAAGTAACACAAGCAGAACTTAGCTTATGCAGGATAGACAGGCCACAGGAACGATCCAGGAGGAAGCAAGACCAATACTAGAACATTGACTGGAGGCCAGGATCAAAGCACCAGGTGGAGTTAAATAGAGCAGCACCTAACGACTTAACCTCATCACCTGAGGAAGGAAACTCAGAAGCCGCAGTACCACTCTCATCCACCAAAGGAAGCTCATAGACAGAACCAGCCGAAGTACCACTCACAACCACAGGAGGGAGCTTAGCCACAGAATTCACAACAGTACCCCCCCTTGAGGAGGGGTCACCGAACCCTCACCAGAGCCCCCAGGCCGACCAGGATGAGCCACATGAAAGGCACGAACCAGATCGGCAGCATGGACATCAGAGGCAAAGACCCAGGAATTATCCTCCTGACCATAACCTTTCCACTTAACCAGATACTGGAGTTTCCGTCTCGAAACACGAGAATCCAAAATCTTCTCCACTATATACTCCAATTCCCCTTCAACCAAAACCGGAGCAGGAGGATCAATAGATGGAACCACAGGTGCCACGTATCTCCGCAACAATGACCTATGGAACACGTTATGGATGGAAAAAGAAGCTGGAAGAGTCAAACGAAAAGACACAGGATTAAGAACTTCAGAAATCCTATATGGACCAATGAAATGAGGCTTAAATTTAGGAGAGGAAACCTTCATAGGAATATAACGAGATGACAACCAAACCAAATCCCCAACACGAAGTCAGGGACCCACACAGAGCCTGCGGTTAGCGAAACGTTGAGCCTTCTCCTGGGACAAAGTCAAATTGTCCACTACATGAGTCCAAATCTGCTGCAACCTATCCACCACAGTATCCACACCAGGACAGTCCGAAGACTCAACCTGCCCTGAAGAGAAACGAGGGTGGAACCCAGAATTGCAGAAAAACGGCGAAACCAAAGTAGCCGAGCTGGCCCGATTATTAAGGGCGAACTCACCCAAAGGCAAAAAGGACACCCAATCATCCTGATCAGCAGAAACAAAACATCTCAGATGTGTTTCCAAGGTCTGATTGGTTCGTTCAGTCTGGCCATTTGTCTGAGGATGGAAAGCCGAGGAAAAAGACAAATCAATGCCCATCCTAGCACAAAAGGCTCGCCAAAACCTCGAAACAAACTGGGAACCTCTGTCAGAAACGATGTTCTCTGGAATGCCATGCAAACGAACCACATGCTGGAAAAACAATGGCACTAAATCAGAGGAGGAAGGCAATTTAGACAAGGGCACCAAATGGACCATCTTAGAGAAGCGATCACAAACCACCCAAATGACCGACATTCTTTGAGAGACGGGGAGATCCGAAATAAAATCCATAGAGATATGTGTCCAAGGCCTCTTCGGGACCGGCAAGGGCAAAAGCAACCCACTGGCACGAGAACAGCAGGGCTTAGCCCGAGCACAAATCCCACAGGACTGCACAAAAGAACGCACATCCCGCGACAGAGACGGCCACCAAAAGGATCTAGCCACCAAATCTCTGGTACCAAAGATTCCAGGATGACCAGCCAACACCGAACAATGAACCTCAGAGATAACTTTATTCGTCCACCTATCAGGGACAAACAGTTTCTCCGCTGGGCAACGGTCAGGTTTATCAGCCTGAAATTTTTGCAGCACCCGCCGCAAATCAGGGGAGATGGCAGACAAAATTCCCCCTCTTTGAGAATACCCGCCGGCTCAGGCAAATCCGGAGAATCGGGCACAAAACTCCTAGACAGGGCATCCGCCTTCACATTTTTAGTGCCCGGAAGGTACAAAACCACAAAGTCAAAACGGGAGAAAAACAGCGACCAACGAGCCTGTCTAGGATTCAACCGTTTGGCAGACTCGAGATAAGTCAAGTTTTTGTGATCAGTCAAGACCACCACGCGATGCTTAGCTCCTTCAAGCCAATGACGCCACTCCTCGAATGCCCACTTCATGGCTAGCAACTCTCGATTGCCAACATCATAATTTCGCTCAGCAGGCGAAAATTTCCTGGAAAAGAAGGCGCATGGTTTCATCACCGAGCAATCAGAACTTCTCTGCGACAAAACAGCCCCTGCTCCAATTTCGGAAGCATCAACCTCGACCTGGAACGGGAGCGAAACATCTGGCTGGCACAAAACAGGGGCAGAAGAAAAACGACGCTTCAACTCCTGAAAAGCTTTCACAGCAGCAGAAGACCAATTGACCACATCAGCACCCTTCTTGGTTAAATCAGTCAACGGTTTAGCAATACTAGAAAAATTATTGATGAAGCGACGATAAAAATTAGCAAACCCCAGGAACTTCTGCAGACTCTTCAGAGATGTTGGCTGAGTCCAATCATAAATGGCCTGAACTTTAACAGGGTCCATCTCAATAGTGGAAGGAGAAAAAATGAACCCCAAAAATGAAACCTTCTGAACACCAAAGAGACACTTTAACCCCTTCACAAACAAAGAATTAGCACGCAGGACCTGGAACACCATTCTGACCTGCTTCACATGAGACTCCCAATCATCTGAGAAGACCAAAATATCATCCAAGTATACAATCAGGAATTTATCCAGGTACTCTCGGAAGATGTCATGCATAAAGGACTGAAACACTGATGGAGCATTAGAAAGCCCGAATGGCATAACCAGGTACTCAAAATGGCCTTCGGGCGTATTAAATGCTGATTTCCATTCATCGCCCCGTTTAATACGCACAAGATTATACGCACCACGAAGATCTATCTTGGTGAACCAACTAGCCCCCTTAATCCGAGCAAACAAATCAGACAGCAGCGGCAAGGGGTACTGAAATTTGACCGTAATTTTATTTAGAAGGCGGTAATCAATACAAGGTCTCAGCGAACCATCCTTCTTGGCCACAAAAAAGAACCCTGCTCCCAATGGCGACGATGACGGGCGAATATGACCCTTCTCCAAAGACTCCTTCACGTAACTCCGCATAGCGGCGTGCTCAGGTACAGATAAATTAAACAGTCGACCTTTAGGAAACTTACTACCAGGAATCAAATCGATAGCACAATCACAATCCCTATGCGGAGGTAGGGCATTGGACTTGGGCTCATCGAATACATCCCGGTAATCAGACAAGAACTCTGGGACCTCAGAAGGGGTGGATGACGAGAGACAGAAATGGAACATCACCATGTACCCCCTGACAACCCCAGCTGGACACAGACATTGATTTCCAATCTAATACTGGGTTATGGACTTGTAGTCATGGCAACCCCAACACGACCACATCATGCAGATTATGCAACACCAGAAAGCGAATATCCTCCTGGTGCGCAGGAGCCATGCACATGGTCAGCTGGGTCCAATACTGAGGCTTATTCTTGGCCAAAGGCGTAGCATCAATTCCTCTCAATGGAATAGGACACTGCAAGGGCTCCAAGACAAACTCACAGCGCCTGGCAAACTCCAAGTCCATCAAATTCAGGGCAGCGCCTGAATCCACAAATGCCATGACAGAATAGGAAGACAAAGAGCAGATCAAAGTAATGGACAAAAGAAATTTCGACTGTACCGTACCAATGGTGGCAGACCTAGCGAACCGCTTAGTGCGCTTAGGACAATCGGAGATAGCATGAGTGGAATCACCACAGTAGAAACACAGCCCATTCTGACGCCTGTGTTCTTGCCTTTCAGCTCTGGTCAAAGTCCTATCGCACTGCATAGGTTCAGGTTTATGCTCAGATAATACCGCCAAATGGTGCACAGATTTACGCTCACGCAAGCGTCGACCGATCTGAATGGCCAAAGACATAGACTCATTCAGACCAGCAGGCATAGGAAATCCCACCATGACATCCTTAAGGGCTTCAGAGAGTCCTTTTCTGAAAATAGCTGCCAGCGCACATTCATTCCATTGAGTGAGCACGGACCACTTTCTAAACTTCTGACAATAAATCTCTATCTCATCCTGACCCTGACACAGGGCCAGCAAATTTTTCTCTGCCTGATCCACTGAATTAGGTTCATCGTACAGCAATCCGAGCGCCAGGAAAAACGCATCAATATTACATAATGCAGGATCTCCTGGCGCAAGGGAAAATGCCCAGTCTTGAGGGTCGCCACGTAATAAAGAAATAATGATTTTAACTTGTTGAACTGGGTCACCAGAGGAGCGGGGTTTCAAAGCCAGAAATAGTTTACAATTATTTTTAAAATTCAAAAACTTAGTTCTATCTCCAGAAAATAACTCAGGAATAGGAATTTTAGGTTCTAACATAGGATTCTGAACCACTAAATCTTGAATATTCTGTACATTTATAGCGAGATTATCCATCAAAGAGAACAGACCCTGAATGTCCATGTCCACACCTGTGTTCTGAACCACCCTGATGTAAAGGGGAAAAGAAAGACAGAACACAGTGCAAAGAAAAAAAAAATGGTCTCAGAACTTTTTTCCCTCTATTGAGAAGCATTAGTACTTTGGGCATCCAGTACTGTTATGAACAGGTAATTCAGAACCACAATGGACCTTGAAGTTCATAGCACACAAAGTGACCTGACAATTGCCAAAAACATAGGACAAGCTCTGAGACGTGGAAACTCTGCTGACCGCAATCCCTAATCCTATCACACCACACTAGAGGTAGCCGTGGATTGCGCCTAACGCTCCCTATGCAACTCAGCACAGCCTGAGAAACTAACTAGCCCTGAAGATAGAAAAATAAGCCTACCTTGCCTCAGAGAAATTCCCCAAAGGAAAAGGCAGCCCCCACATATAATGACTGTGAGCAAAGATGAAAACACAAACACAGAGATGAAATAGATTTAGCAAAGTGAGGCCCGACTTACTGAATAGACCGAGGATAGGAAAGATAACTTTGCGGTCAACACAAAAACCTACAAACAACCACGCAGAGGGGCAAAAAGACCCTCCGTACCGACTAACGGCACGGAGGTGCTCCCTCTGCGTCTCAGAGCTTCCAGCAAGCAAGAAAAATCAATTAAGCAAGCTGGACAGAAAAATATAGCAAACAAAAGTAACACAAGCAGAACTTAGCTTATGCAGGATAGACAGGCCACAGGAACGATCCAGGAGGAAGCAAGACCAATACTAGAACATTGACTGGAGGCCAGGATCAAAGCACCAGGTGGAGTTAAATAGAGCAGCACCTAACAACTTAACTTCATCACCTGAGGAAGGAAACTCAGAAGCCGCAGTACCACTCTCATCCACCAAAGGAAGCTCATAGACAGAACCAGCCGAAGTACCACTCACGGCCACAGGAGGGAGCTTGGCCACAGAATTCACAACAGATGACATGGGAGGGCTAGTGCATAAGGTTAGTGGACCACAGCAGCACATCTCAGAGGATGACAAAACACAGTTGCCAACTAAAGCATCTTTATGCAGTGTGCAGACAGGCAGGGAGGGCAGGAGCGAGAAGTGGGTGGACGATTATGTGGTGGATAATGAGGTCCTAGATGTGCAGTTGGGAAGAAGAGCACAGCAAAAGAGGAAGCAGGATGCAAGGCACAATGGGCAGCCCCTAGCAAGTATGTTGGCTGCTACTGCCCACAACACCGCTGAAATCAGCACATAAGAGCCAGCTCAAAAGATCTCCCTGGCATGGCATTTCTTCAGGCAATGTGCTGACAACAAGCGACAGGTTGTTTTCACTCGGTGAATCGAGGCATAAATCTTCTGAAACTTAGCATCACCTGCATGACAAGGCATCTAAATTCCAAGCATGGATATGAAGAAAAAGAAAGTGGCAGCACTCACAGATCTTCTTATGCAGGTGTATTTATTTGGTAAAAGTCTTCACGGCACAGGGGTGTGTAACATAGGGATGCTGGAGCAGAACGACGGCCGTTTCGCGCCGGTCTGGCGCTTCCACGGGTTCAATGGGGGATCGGACGTGACGCCTGAAGTAGTGTGAGCTGACATAGCTCCTCCTTACAGGCTCACTCCTCCCCCCCACGGTACAAACTTAGATTAAAAAAACATTAAAATCAAAGGTACATGCAGACAAGTGTACATAAACGTTGCAATTGCAATGGCATCTTAACTGTACCTAAAGCATATAGTGAGCAACAGAATACAGCAAAATTCAATACTGAACACATAAGCCTTATATCCCTATGATAAAGACTGTTAGCGCCTACACTCACTTATACTCTATATTTCACTATTTTTACTATTTTTCCTATTATGACTCCTTCTTTTCCTCATATATAACTCTATTGATAATGTCTTATCCAACTACACTAGCGAGATAACAGACCCAAGATAGACCATATTGTCCCTATATGAGACATATCAATTAGGTAAAGGATCATACGGAAAACTAGAGAAGCGTGTTCTATACCTAAAATGAGGATAACGGTCACAAAAATATGGACATGTCTATTTTGTCGTTAAGACCAGCGGGGCCCATGGCTCCCGTTTTCATGATCCAAGTCGCCTCACACCTTAATAGTGTATTGTGATAATCACCTCCTCGTGTGGGCGGTTTAATCTGTTCTATCCCTGCGAATGACAATACACCCGCATTACCTCCATGTTCTTCCCTTATATGTGTTATAAGCCTGGGTGCACCTTTTTCTGTTATAACGGATCTGCAATGTTCTCTGAACCGCACTGAAAGGCATCTAATGGTCTTCCCTATATAGAAACGCTCACATGGGCAGTATATCACATAAACCACGTGTTTAGTTTTGCAAGTTATAAATTGCATCACTTTGTGTTTCACTGGTCTAATATGCAAAATCCTGTCTGTGACATGCTGTTGACAATACTTGCAATGTCCGCATCGATGATTCCCTAAAGGGACCCCTCGTTCTAACCAACTATGGGTTCTAATGGGAGTGATCCGATTCTGCACTATTAAGTCTCTTATTCTGGTACTTCTTCTATTTGAGACCAAAGGACCTCTGGCTACTATGTCAGCTAAATCGCTATCTCTACTCAGCAAGTGCCAATTATTTCTAATGGCTGCTCGAATATGCTGGTCCATGGGGCCATATTTAAAGCAGAACGTGAATTTTTTGCCTGCGGGAGTATTGGTATTGCTGCTTCCTACGGGTCTATTATTCAGTTTCTTTCGTGCTTCCTGTAATACCTGGTCAGGATAACCTCTGTCTTTCAGACGGTGTTCTAATTCCTGTGTTTGTCTATCAAATCCCCCTTGTGTGTTATTGACCCTTCTAGTCCTTACAAATTGACCATACGGCAGTGACCGCTTTGTGTGACTAGGGTGATAGCTGCTAAAGTGCATTAGTGCATTAGTGGAAACTGATTTACAGTATACGGACGTTTGTATAGCCCCGTCGATTACATCAATTGCCACGTCCAGGAAATCTAGATGTAGTCCTCCAAAGGTAGATGTGAAAGACATCCCCATCGTATTACTGTTCAGGTAGGATGTAAAATTGTCAAACTCCTCCTCCGATCCGTCCCAAATAAGAAACATGTCATCGACATAACGTAAGTATAATTTGATGTGCTTCAAAAAGAGGTTATTGAGCGAATACATATATACTTCCTCGAAGTGCCCTAGAAAAAGATTTGCGAACGTACAAGCTGCCGGAGTCCCCATTGCAGTACCAACCACCTGCAGGTACCAGAGGTCCATAAAAGTAAAAGCGTTATGCGTTAAGATAAATTTGAGACTATCACAAATAAAATTAATAACCGAACTTTCCTCTTGCGTGGTTTCCAAAATTAAACGTATAGAATCTACTCCTTGTTTTTGTGGAATACGTGTATATAGATTCGTGACATCAATTGATGCTAATTGGAAATTGGGTTGCCAAGTAAACTGGTGAATATGCTTCAAAAACGCCCCCGTATCTTTAGTATAGGATGGAATATGTACCAATAACGGACGTAATAACCAATCAACATATTTGGAAAGTGGTTCCGTTATAGATCCCACCCCCGACACAATGGGTCGGCCGGGTGGGTCTATAAGGGTTTTGTGAATTTTGGGGACATGGTACCAATGTGGCTTAATGGGGAACTCCGGCAGCAACTTTTCCGCTCTATTCCTATCAATGACATTAATCTCTACCGCCGTTCTTAGTAGTGTCCTCAGTTCTTTTTTGAAGTTTTCCGTAGGGTCACCCCGCAGTCTTCTATAGGTATTCTCATCGCTCAACTGCCTATATGCCTCTTTAATGTACATATCTCTTGGGATCAATACTGTCTTCCCCCCTTTATCCGCTGGTCGGACAATAGTATCATGCCAATTTCTAATTTCTTTTAAGGCCTTATGCTCTTCTGCTGATATATTCTTGGGGGCTTTGGGATATATCAAAGCTTCTACGTCTCTGATGACTTGTGTTTCGAACAGATCTATGATGTTTCCTGGTGAAACTGGAGGCATATATTTGGATTTAATGCCCCCTTTGAACGATGTTATGGAGGCTGGATGATATGTCGGGGTATGTGATTCGTCCTCTGTAAGATCCAACAGCAACGTCGCCTCCCCGTGGACATCAGATAATGTGTTTAAACCTGCTCCTGCCATGAACCCTAAGGGTCCTACATTGCAAGGTTGAGCAGTCATGGCTGCACCCTGTACTGGGGAACTATGCAAAAAATGTTTATACAAATGGATTTTACGAACTGACTTGAATAAATCGATCTTAAACTCTGTCACATCAAAGTCATTTGGTATGCAAAAATTTAATCCTTTTGCGAGTAGTGAAAGGTGAGCGGCATTAAGTGTATGGTCGGTGAGATTAACTACATGCTGACCGTGGAGTTCCATTATCTCCTCTGTCTCCACGACACGAATTTTCTCTTGCGTTCTTGCACCTGCCGATCTTCTCTTGCCTCCCCGGCGTGTCCGTCTTCTCCTAAAGGGAGATCTGCCCCGGGGGTTCCGACCATACCCAGGCCTTCTCTCAGGTTGCCGGAGGTAGTGGCTCCCTCACTCTGGCTGGAATCTGATTCGGTGGTATCAGCCTTATAACACATATAAGGGAAGAACATGGAGGTAATGCGGGTGTATTGTCATTCGCAGGGATAGAACAGATTAAACTGCCCACACGAGGAGGTGATTATCACAATACACTATTAAGGTGTGAGGCGACTTGGATCATGAAAACGGGAGCCATGGGCCCCGCTGGTCTTAACGACAAAATAGACATGTCCATAATTTTGTGACCGTTATCCTCATTTTAGGTATAGAACACGCTTCTCTAGTTTTCCGTATGATCCTTTACCTAATTGATATGTCTCATATAGGGACAATATGGTCTATCTTGGGTCTGTTATCTCGCTAGTGTAGTTGGATAAGACATTATCAATAGAGTTATATATGAGGAAAAGAAGGAGTCATAATAGGAAAAATAGTAAAAATAGTGAAATATAGAGTATAAGTGAGTGTAGGCGCTAACAGTCTTTATCATAGGGATATAAGGCTTATGTGTTCAGTATTGAATTTTGCTGTATTCTGTTGCTCACTATATGCTTTAGGTACAGTTAAGATGCCATTGCAATTGCAACGTTTATGTACACTTGTCTGCATGTACCTTTGATTTTAATGTTTTTTTAATCTAAGTTTGTACCGTGGGGGGGAAGAGTGAGCCTGTAAGGAGGAGCGATGTCAGCTCACACTACTTCAGGCGTCACGTCTGATCCCCCATTGAACCCGTGGAAGCGCCAGACCGGCGCGAAACGGCCGTCGTTCTGCTCCCGCATCCCTATGTTACACACCCCTGTGCCGTGAAGACTTTTACCAAATAAATACACCTGCATAAGAAGATCGGTGAGTGCTGCCACTTTCTTTTTCTTCATATCCACGTTATCTGGTTTTCTGGCTACAGCACCCGAGATCGGGGGGATCAGCTGAGGCTAATTAGCCTGAAGCGGAGGTAGTCAGCTGCAGCGGTGGTGCGGTCAGCTGTGCTCTCGTCGATGATTAAATTCCAAGCATGATTTGCAGTGGAGTACACACCGTAAAAAGCATGACAGATCTGAGCCTCCTCCTGCTTCCTCTTCTGCTGCGGTGTCGGCCTCGTTCTTCTGCTCACCATGAACAGATCCACCTGCTTACCTGCAAAGAGAGGATGTGACATAGCACCACCACCACCATCAGTGTCAACGAGCATCTCCACACTGTCCCATGGAAGTGTTCAGTTTTCCAAACCCTGAACAGAAAGCTGATACCCCCTTACTCACTCAAGTGCCACGGTCCTGAAAAACAGTATTTCCAAATTACAGGCCTTTGAAATGCTGCCATTTCAGCTGGTGGAAATGGACAGCTTTAAAAAAAACTAATGGGGTTGGCTGTCCTGCAGTATGTTGTTACCAGCTGCCACTACTTTTCCACATTTGCCATCCCTGTCCTTCACAAACAAGCTGCGGTCCAAATCAGGTGTTCACTGCACCAAGGTCCACATAACCATTGATACATGGAACAGTAAGCACGGCCAGAGATGCTACATCTCCCTAACTGCCTAATGGTTAAGTGTAGTGGTGGCTAGGACAGAGGCAGAAGGCGTTCTAGCCCATGTATAAGAACTAAGGAGGATTGCTGGAAGTTTCTCAGTGTAGGTTGTCTCCCCTCCTACTGTGTTCCACCGACCACCTCCTCATCTGGTCAAAGTAAGACCTACACCAATTTAAGCAAAGCTAGAAGGAAATGACAGCTGGCTGCTCTGAAACTCATCTGTTGGTGAACAAATCCCACAACGCGCTTGAACTGTGGATGGGGATCAGACAGCAGACAGATGAGTGTTTGGTGGCAGTGAACCTCAAGTCCGGCCTATTGGTGGACGATAAAAGTCTTGCAGCAGCTCTGGGCCTAGTCAGTTTGAAGAACATCCCTTGCCTGCTGCATGTGCTGATCTGGGTGCTGCAGAGATTCCTGAAAAATTACCCATATATGTCAGAGCTGCTGCTGAGTGTAGTGTGCGCTTTCAGCATTTTCACCCTGCTGCTGCTCGCCTGTCTGCGCTGCAACTTCTAATCCGCCTTCCCGCTCATGTCCTCATATGAGACATACCAACAAGGTGAAACTCCATCTTGCATATTCTAGAGAGACTGTGAGCAGCAGAAGATAATAGTGGAGTTTCAGCTGCAGCACGCACGGCTGAGTCGCTCTGTGGAACAACATCACTTCATTACGCATGAGTGGGCCTCCATGTGGGACGTGTGTGCCATGTTGCGTTTCTTAAAATACTCCACCAATATGTTCAGCACTGATGACGCCATCATCAGTGGTGCTACACCACTTATATACCTGCTAAAAAATATTCATGCCATGATGGATGAGGTGGTGGCACAGAAGGAAGAAGAGCAGGAGGAGCAGGGCCAATTCACACAATTATCAGGCCTGTCATCCATACGTGACTAGGAGGGTGGGTTACTGTCCCAACATCATCCAGGTACTCAACTCTACAGCCATGGAACAGTTTGGTTTGATGAAGAGAAGGAGGAACAACCGTGTTCACAGCAGTGAGGCACTCTAGGCAGTGCACGAGTATCACTGGAGCATGGCTAGAGGGATACAGAAGACCCAGATGAGACACATCTTACTGTGGCCAGCTTGTCGCTGCTTATGGGCAACCTGGCACATATGAGCCAATACATGCTGCTGTGCCTGCGTAATGACCACAGAGCAACCAGTACTCATTACTGAGTGGCCATCTTGCTGGATCCCTGCTACAAGGACAACTTACCATCATTACTTACATTACCGGAGGATCGCAAAATGCATGAATACAAGTACTGTACATTGCTAGTAGAGAAACTATTGACTGCTTTCCCTGGGAGTTTAGTGGAACAACAAGGCAGAGGCGGAAGAGAAAGTCGACAACATGGCTAAGGCACCATCATCACCTTGGAAGACAGGGCTAACATGGACGAAATTTGGCAAAACTTTATGAGCAAGCCACACAATCCGACAACACCATTAGATATGGTCTGTATTAGCAAGACGCAACGTTAAAGCAACATGGTGGAAGAGTAAATGTTCACACATCTCCTTGTATTAACGGATAGGTCTGCCCAATTTAACTTCTGGGTCTCCAAATTGGATACATGGCCTGAGCTTGCTTGTTATGCCTTGGAGGTGCTGGCCTGTCTTGGGGCATGTCATGTCAAAATGTGGGTTTAGCACAGCAGGGGGTGTGATTACAGACAGGCTCACACACATGAAGAAGCTAATATTTATTAAAATTAACCAGGGTGTGGATCCATATCTTTGGCTGACTAGACCACTATACCAGTTGCAACAAGCCAATGTTCAACTCTATTTGCCATTCCTTTCATTTTGGTGCCTCTTCCCCAAATAAAAACCCTGAAAAACTGTGTTGGCAACCTCCTCCTCTTTACCTTCCATCTAAAAACCACTTCCACCTCCTCCACCTTCTCCTCCAGTTGGACCTCCGCCCCCTGGTTGAAGCTCGACAGTTTATTTTGCTTTCATTCTATGTTGTTTTAAATCGGATCTCTAAAAAAAAATCAACAAGGAGGATGAGGTGAATAACCTCCAGAGGAAACACTGGCCTCCCTGCCTCATGACCCGTCGCACCAAAGGTGATACAAAAAGTTGTTCAGGAGAGGGACAAAAGTGTGGGGGCCTATGTGGTGCCTCTGCCAGCCTTAGACCTGCACCTGCCTTGGAAGTCCTTTTTTTTGGATTATATGCTATTTTTAGTCATTTCCCTATAAATATTTGTTTGCAGGGCACTTGTCCTGCTCTACAATTTGCTTACTTTACTGCCCCCTCAAAGCCCTTACTATAACCATTTTTCAGATATTTTAAAGAACCTAAATTCGAGTCATCATTGACTTCTATTGGGTGCAGGTAGGGGATGAAGTTTGAGGTCAAGTTCAGCTATTGAATCAAACTTTGAACTCCAGTTCAGCCAAGCCTGATGAACATGAACTTCCACGGCTTCGCTCATCACTGGTCATGATTCCACTCTTCACTGTGTCCTGTACACAGTGAATGACAGCTCAGTTGCCTTATAGAATCAGGGTCATGCTTAGCTGTCAATTGCCATGCTCCTGTGTTCGAACCCTTAAGCCTGTTTTCTGTGGTCAGCTGCTCTGTCCGCTGAGCCACAGCAGACACACTGGGTGTTTTAGGTTCTGTTATTTAGGTTGCAGTCTATATAGCTTAACACAGGTGTTTTAATTTGTCTGCTCTATCACCTTTCAGATGCGGCTTTATATTCTGTATTTCTGTTGCCATTTCCTGGAGGTGATAGTCTCTTTTGTATGTCCAGTCATTCTGCTGTAGTTTAAAGTCAGTGGAATTTCAAATAGGGTTTATCTCTTTTCTGTTCTGTACTCTGCACCTATCTTCTTTTCTTTTCAGGAAGTAGGCTGCATACTATTTCACATTACATATTTTATACTTTTTTTGTAGTTTGTTTTACTCACTTTGAGTTCTTTCCTTTTTCAGCACATATTAGGACAATGGGAAAATTGTCTGCTGCATTTGACTGCGTGCAGGTGCCGAACAGCATAATAACGCTGTTAACCTGCAGATTAATCCCGTATCTGCAGGTTAACAGTGTTATTCCTGGTGACAGTTTCCCTTTAAGGCCACGTGTACACATTCAGTATTTGATGAGTTTTTTTAAAATCAGTATTTGTATGCCAAAGTAAGTGGAATATTCAGAGGAAAAGTAAAATAGAAACACGTCACCACTTCTGTATTTTTCACCCACTCCTCGTTTTGGCTTGCAAATACTGAGGTAGAAAGCTCACCAAAACTCAATGTGGCCTAAGAGGTCTCTGCACAATTTATTCATATTTATGTTTACATACCACAGATCCCACTGATTATGAGACTTTTTTCTCATTACAAACTGTACTTCATGATAGTTGTAAAGTTTGTTCAGTATGTGGCAATAACTCTGGAACATATAACATTTACCATGTGTCTAATTTACATCAGCACAATTTTTAAAACATACATTTTTTTTGTTAGGAAGTTCTAATTTTTCGAACAAAATTAAAACCATTTTTTTAAAGATCACATCACATTTGAAGTGACTTTGGGGGGCCTATATGACAGAAAATACCCAAAAGTGACACCATTCTATAAACTGCACCCCTCAACATCCTCAAAACCACATTCAAGAGATGTATTAACTAGTGTTGATCAAAGAGTTTTGGATTAAAGCTTATACGAATAGCTATAGCCCTTAACAAATAGATGCCTCCTGGACCTGGATACCTGGAGCGCTCCCGATAATCAGCTGCTCGGCACCGCAGCTGCATGTGTCGCGGCTGTGTGACAGTTACAACACATGCATGAAGAGCCTGTTTGTTGGGCTCTCCATGGGGTCCCTGGACGAAGCATTTCATTGTGAAACACGAGTCGGGTGTGGTGGATGCCTTGACTCTTTCTACCCCTACTGGTAATGAATGTTCATAGAATGGCTGAGCAAAATGTGCTGGATACCCCATCGGCCTTATATTTGATTACTCCTTTAAAAATGTGTGTTCCTTTATAATGTCATTAAGTACACTTAGGCTTTCTTTATATGCGGTATGTCCCGCTATACAGGATATGTTGTCTGCTACAATTTGCAGCATACTGCTGGTTTATATTGAGTAAATTGTGCCACTCTGTGATTTGTTATATGTTATCCAGTATTCATTTCCTGATATATACACCTGTATTTGGATTTTTTTGTCCTTATTTTTCCAGGTTTGTCCACCTGTTTTTCTGTGTTTGTGAGTCTCACCTGTAATCTGTACTGATTTTTTATGACCTTTTTTGGTCTTGTTTTATTGTGTCTTGAAAATGAATATATTTTTTATCATCATGTGCTCTTGTGTGGAACCTTATTCTATCTGTAGGTGTTTATTATCAACACTAGTAGTAGTAGCGTTAAGTGCTACAGCTATTCGGAGAAGTGCTTATCTGAAGCTATTCGATCAATACTAGTATTAACCCTTTGTGTGATTCATAGGAATTAATGGAATATGGAAGGAAAAAGTTAACATTTTACTTTCTTTCACCCAAAATTTCACCTTAGCCCCAAACTTTCTACTTTCACAAGAGTAACAGGAAAAAAGGCACAATACAAATTGTTGAGCAATGATGTGCCTAAACAGTGGAAATCCCACACTGGCTTAGTGATAGAAAGCAGAGGGTGGTTATAAATGGTATAGTCTCTAACTGGGTCGCTGTGACCAGTGGGGTACCGCAGGGGTCGGTATTGGGACCTGTTCTCTTCAACATATTCATTAATGATCTGGTAGAAGGTTTACACAGTAAAATATCGATATTTGCAGATGATACAAAACTATGTAAAGCAGTTAATACAAGAGAAGATAGTATTCTGCTACAGATGGATCTGGATAAGTTGGAAACTTGGGCTGAAAGGTGGCAGATGAGGTTTAACAATGATAAATGTAAGGTTATACACATGGGAAGAAGGAATCAATGTCACCATTACACACTGAATGGGAAACCACTGGGTAAATCTGACAGTGAGAAGGACTTGGGGATCCTAGTTAATGATAAACTTACCTGGAGCAGCCAGTGCCAGGCAGCAGCTGCCAAGGCAAACAGGATCATGGGGTGCATTAAAAGAGGTCTGGATACACATGATGAGAGCATTATACTGCCTCTGTACAAATCCCTAGTTAGACCGCACATGGAGTACTGTGTCCAGTTTTGGGCACCGGTGCTCAGGAAGGATATAATGGAACTAGAGAGAGTACAAAGGAGGGCAACAAAATTAATAAAGGGGATGGGAGAACTACAATACCCAGATAGATTAGCGAAATTAGGATTATTTAGTCTAGAAAAAAGACGACTGAGGGGCGATCTAATAACCTTGTATAAGTATATAAGGGGACAATACAAATATCTCGCTGAGGATCTGTTTATACCAAGGAAGGTGACGGGCACAAGGGGGCATTCTTTGCGTCTGGAGGAGAGAAGGTTTTTCCACCAACATAGAAGAGGATTCTTTACTGTTAGGGCAGTGAGAATCTGGAATTGCTTGCCTGAGGAGGTGGTGATGGCGAACTCAGTCGGGGGGTTCAAGAGAGGCCTGGATGTCTTCCTGGAGCAGAACAATATTGTATCATACAATTAGGTTCTGTAGAAGGACGTAGATCTGGGGATTTATTATGATGGAATATAGGCTGAACTGGATTGACAAATGTCTTTTTTCGGCTTTACTAACTATGTTACTATGTTACTAAGTTACACCATTTTGGAGACTACACCCCTCAAGGAATGTACTTAGATAAGAAAATGCATCATAAAATTTGTCATGCAAGATTGAGTTTCTCCTGAGTACTCCGATACCCAATATATAGAAGAAAACTACTGTTTGGGTAGACGGCAGGGCTCAGAAGGGAAGGAGCATCATTTGACTTTTTGAACTCAAAATTTGATGGAATCACTATTGGATGCCATGTCATGTTGGGAGAGCCTATGATGTGCCTAAAGAGTGGAACCCCCAGAGGTGACCATATTTTGTAAACTAGAGCCCTCAAGGAATATATCAACATCTGAGATGAGCACCTTGAACCTCCAGGTTCGTTACAGAAGTTTATAACGTAGGACCTTGAAAACAAAAAATCACATTTTTTTCACACAAAAATGTTCTTTTAACCCCAAATTGTTAATTTTCACAAGGGTAACAGGAGAAAATGCATGGTGCAATTTGTTGTACAATTTCAACTGAGTACATCTATACCCAATATGGGGAGGAAAATTAGTTTAGACACAGGGTAGGGCCCAGAAGGTGATGGAGCACCGTTTGACTTTTTAACACAAAAATTGCTGGCATCATTAGCGAATACCATGTCGAATTTAAAGAGCTCGTGATGTGCCTAAACAGTGAAAGTTCCCACCCAGTGACCCCATTTTTTAAACTATACTACTCAATAAAAGTATCTAGATGTGTGATGAGCACCTTGAACTCCCAGGCGCTTCACAGAAGTTTAAAATGTACAGCCGTGAAAATAACACATCATATCAATGTTGGAGAAAACAGCTGTATGGGCACATAGCAGGGCTCAGAAGGGAAGGAGCAACATTTGACTTTTTGAATGCAAAAATGGTTGGAATCGAGAGAGGACGCCATGTTATATTTGGATAGCCTCTGATGTGCCTAAACAGTGGAAACCCCACACAGGTAACATCATTTTTGAAACTAGACATCTCAATGAATGTATTGTGACAGTCACTGGCTTTGTAGAGGATGGGATGTTTAATGGGATGGTTTTATGTGAGCACCCGCAGTGCTGGTGGGAGGGTGCTTACCCTTTTCCTTCAGGACCTGCAGGTGTTTGATTATCATGTGACTAGCACATGACATGACATACCTGGACCTGTGCTTCAGTCGGTGTGTGGTGCTGTGGGGAGAGGTTGTATTTCCTACAGAAGGACTAAGAGTGGTTTTCCCTAATCGTGTGTGGTTGAGAGGTACCAGGTGGTGGAGAAAGCCCTGGGGAAACCAGATGTTACTACATCCCTGTACTGGGATACCCAAAATGAGGCGGGCTCACCAACAAGAGTGGCTAGGCCCAAAACTGGAGGATGTACCAGTCCTGCTGAAGGGACTTCTAAGACTGGGATGAAGGATGTGGTCTGTTGGCGGTGTCACAATCCTGGGCATGTAGCCGCATGGTGTAATATGCCCCATGAACCTATGGACTGCAGTTTCGGCAGACAGTGCTCAAATTATGCTTACCTGGCCTGCAGCATGGACTGTAAACCTGGTGATGGTCCCCAGTTGTATGCCATCTCCGTCAATGGGGTGAGGGCCCTTGGGCTGTTGGACTCTGAAAGTCTGGCAACGCCTTACACGTGGTGGATCGAGTCTGGGCAGCAATCCAGGAACCCTGATAGAGGCTGCAGACAACTACATGTCCTGAGTGAAATCCACCATCCAGCATGAGATGTCCGGCAACATGGAGGATGTGGTGATACATCTCATGCAGGCACATCAGCAACACCAACTTGCTAGTCAGCAGGCACAACTAGCGCAACATGAGACTAATAAGCTGCTGGCACAGCAGCTTCAGCAATTTCAGCAGTGACAGCAGCAGGAGGCGCTAATGCAACAAATGGAGCTCCTAGCAGAGGTTGTTCGGGTCAGGCCGTCGGTCTCCTCCTCATCTCTGGAAAGTGATGCATACTCCCAAAGAACCATATCTGATGGGGGAGCCCCAAAAGGCATATTATGACTTAGCCCGTCAGGATGCCAAGGAGTATGGGAAGTTAAAAACTGAGATACTGGCACGCCTGGGGGTGACAGTGTCTGTAAGGGGCTCAACGAGTCCACCGCTGGGCATATGCTGGTGATAAACCACCCCGTTCACAGACGTTTGACTTGCTAAAACCTGGTCCAACAGTGGTTGCAGCCAGAGTCGTCCACTCTGGCGCAGATGGTCGAGCGTGTGGTGATGAACAGATTCATCCACTCCCTACCCAGGCCAATACAGAGTTGCCCAGGGCGACCCCCGGAATGCAGATGATCTGGTTGGACTGGTTGAGAGGTACCAGGTCGTGGAGAAAGCCCAGGGAAAACTAGATATTACTACGTCCCTGTACTGGGATATCCAAAATGAGGTGGGCTTACCAACAAGGGTGGCTAGGCCCAAAACTGGAGGATGTACCAATCCTGCTGAGGGGACCTCTAATACTGGGATGAAGAATGTGGTCTGTTGGCGGTGTCACAATCCTGGGGACGTAGTCACCTGGTGTAATATGCCCCATGAACCTATGGACTGCAGTCTAGGCAGACGGTGCTCAAATTATGCTTACCCGACCTGCGGCGTGGACTGTAAACCTGGTGACAGTCCCCAGTTGTGTGCCATCTCCATCAATGGGGTGAGGATCCTTGAGCTGTTGTACTCTGAAAGTCTGGTGACACTAATTAGTGCTTCACTGCCCCACCAGTTAATCCTCAATAAGTAGGTGGGTGTCCGCTGCATACATGCAGACTATACAGGAGGAGCCCAGTTTCTCTGATTTATAGGTGCTCAGAGAGAACTTTGGGACTTCTCAGCTTTGAGATCTCACATTGAAATGTGCCTTTGAAAATGTCTCTGTATGTAATGGGGTTGCTAAAGAGCGAGGGGCTGACACCAAGTTCCCTAATTTTGCAATGACTAGATAGCTGCTGTATTGGGTGACAAAATTGAGGGGTGGAGAAATTGGGAAACAGCTGTTAGTTCCGACATCGTACCGGCAAAGGGTCCTAGAGATGGCCCATGCACATACACTGGGGGATCATCTAGGGAAAGAGAAAACTCAGGAGAGGGTACTGTAGAGAATTTATTGGCCAGGTTGTTACCGTGAGATTCTAGAGCATTGTAGGTTTTGCCATACCTGCCAGATAAATGTCCCTGTGTCTCACTTCAGAAGCCCCTTAATTCCCTTGCCAGTGATAGAAATTCCTTTTGAGAGAATTGTTCTGGACTTGGTGGGGCCTCTTGTTAAATCGGCACGTGGCCACTAATACATTTTGGTTGTCATGGATTATGCAACCCGATACCCCGAAGCAGTGTCACTGAGGAATTCTTCAGGTACTGTCACACTAGACGATATCGCTAGCGATCCGTGACGTTGCAGCGTCCTCGCTAGCGATATCGTCCAGTGTGACAGGCAGCAGCGATCAGGCCCCTGCTGGGAGATCGCTGGTCGGGGAAGAAAGTCCAGAACTTTATTTCGTCGCTGGACTCCCCGTAGACATCGCTGAATCGGCGTGTGTGACACCGATTCAGCGATGTCTTTGCTGGTAACCAGGGTAAACATCGGGTAACTAAGCGCAGGGCCGCGCTTAGTAACCCGATGTTTACCCTGGTTACCATCCTAAAAGTAAAAAAAACAAACACTACATACTTACCTACAGCAGTCTGTCCTCCAGCGCTGTGCTCTGCTCTCCTCCTGCTCTGGCTGTGAGCGTCGGTCAGCCAGAAAGCAGAGCGGTGATGTCACCGCTCTGCTTTCTGGCTGCCCGGCGCTCACAGCCAGACCAGAGAAGCAGAGCGCCGAGGACAGACAGCGGTAGGTAAGTATGTAGTGTTTGTTTTTTTTTACTTTTTAGGATGGTAACCAGGGTAAACATCGGGTTACTAAGCGCGGCCCTGTGCTTAGTTACCCGATGTTTACCCTGGTTACCGGGGACCTCGGGATCGTTGGTCGCTGGAGAGCGGTCTGTGTGACAGCTCTCCAGCGACCAAACAGCGACGCTGCAGCGATCCGGATCGTTGTCGGTATCGCTGCAGCGTCGCTATGTGTGACGGTACCTTTAGAGTATCGTGCGGGAGCTGGTAAACATCTTTGCCAGGACCGAATTGCCCAAGGAAATTTTGACAGACCAGGGAACGCCGTTTATGAGTAAAGTGATGTGGGAGCTGTGAGTCATCCAGATCACCCAGCTGGGAACCTCCATGTACTATTCGCAGACCGATGGCCTGGTGGAGCACTTCAACAAGACCTTGAAGACCATGCTCAAGAGGGTGGTTGAGAAGAACGGTCGAGACTGGGACTATTTACTTTCGTTCTTGCTCTTTTCCATTTTAGAAGTTCCACAGACATCCACTAGATTCTCGCCATTTGAATTTCTGTACAGTCAACATCCACGAGGGCTCCTTGACATCGCCAAGGAAACCTGGGAGGCCGAAGTCATGCCACACCGAAGCATGGTAGAGCATATAACCCAGCTGCAGGAGAGAATGGCTGATGCAATGCATATCATGAAGAAACATCTACTCCAGGCACAGGAGGCACAGGCAAGGGTGTACAACTGATCAGTGAGACTGAGGCAGTTCCAACCCAGGGAACGCCTGGTAGTACTCATATCAACTGTGGACAGCAAGTTCCTAGCCAAGTGGCAAGGCCCATATGAGGTCGTGGAGAAACTCATGGACATGAATTATAAGGTACACCAGCCCGGTCACAAGAAGTCATACCAGGTGTACCATGTGAACCTGCTCAAACCCTGGTGGGATCGTGAACCGCTGGAAGCTCCATGCTTGGGGGCCCATCCCAAAGCCAAGGTCGAGGAGGTTGTAATTGCAGAGATGTTGATGCCAGCCCAGTAGCAGCAATGTTGATAACTGCTGTAGCATAACCATGATCTGTTCTCAGAATTGCCAAGACGCATACAGGTCGTGGAACACAACATACTAACGGAGTCACATGTAAGGGTAAACATAAAGCCCTACAGAATCCCCAAAGAACACTGTGAGATAATCTCACAAGAGGTTAAGAGGTGAAGAGGATGCTGGACCTCGGGGTAATAGAGGAATCAAAAAGTGGCTGATCAAGTCCCATCATCCTCGTACCGAAGCCCAGTGACGAGTGGCGATTCTGTAACGACTACCGCAAGCTCAATGAAGTGTCCAGGATTGACGCGTACCCGATGCCCCACATGGATGAACTTATTGAGCGACTGGGGCCTGCCAAGTATATCACAACCCTCGACCTAACGAAGGGATACTGGTAGATCCCCATGTCACAGAGCGCCAAAGAGAAGACGGTTTTCTCTATGCCAGATGGCTGCTTCCAATACACCAGGATGCCATTCAGTCTGCAGGGGCCCCCCGCTACCTTCCAGAGAGCAATGGACTGGATCTTGGTGTCGCATAGGAAGTATGCCGCAACTTATTTGGATGACATCGTCATCTTCAACCATGACTGGAGTACGCATTTCCCAAAACTGCAGGTGGTACTCAATGCCATGAGGAAAGCGGGGATTACAAAAAACCCAAAGAAGTGTGCCATAGGGAAGAGGGTGGCCAGGTACTTGGGCAACATCGTCAGGAGAGGTTTCCTGACACAGAGAGGGCGTTTCAGGAACTCAAGCGGGCTCTGTGTAGGCATCCGGTTCTGGTTGCACCAGAATTTAATAAAGAATCTGTGTTACAGACTGATGCTTCAGAGGCAGGATTAGGAGGGGTACTCTCACAGGAAATAAACAGAGGAGCATCCCATCCTGTATCTGAGCTGAAAACTCTCTTCTTGCAAGAAGAATTATGCGATTGCGAAGAAGGAAGTGCTTGGCCATAAAGTGAGCCGTGGATACACTAAAGTATTACATTCTAGGCCACAGATTCAAATTAGTGTCAGACCATGCCTCGCTGAGATGGTTAAGTAAGAAAAAGGGTAAGAATGCCAGGGTGACTAGGTGGTTCTTAGCCCTTCATGACTTTCATTTCATGTAGAACACAGGCCAGAGAAGTTACATGGCAATGCGGATGCCCTCTCCTGAATTCCCTGTCTAGTGCCTGATGGTGCCAAAAACCCTGGCTTTGGGCAGAGGTGGAGAATATGTGACAGTCATTGGCTTTGTAAAGGAAGGGAGGTACGTGTCATTGCGCATGCACCGGTCAGTGATGTGAAACCGGAGCGTTTTTATGCTTCCAGCATACTAGGTGCTGAAAGGCCATGTACAGAGTTTAATGGGCTGGTTTTATGTGAGCACCCGCAGCGGGTGGGAGGGTGCTCACCATACCCCTTTTCCTGCAGGTGTTTGAGGACCTGAAGTGATGTCATGATCACGTGACTAGCACAAGACATGATATACCTGGACCTGTGCTTCAGTCGGTGTGTGGTGCTGTGGGGAGAAGTTTTTCCATTAAGAGTTGTTTTTCCCTAACTGTGTGCAAGAGGAACCTGCACCAAGGAGGACTGAACTGTATGCTACTATTTTTGTTTTGTTTTCTACCATGCCCAGAGGGCTGTGTTTTGTTTCATGAACCGTCATTTATGCTGCACAAAATAAACCCACTGGTGTTTTCAAGTGTACATGCTCCTGAGTCTACCTGAAGGCTTCTACCGAGAGTGGCAACCCTTTACAGTATCTAGATATGCGGTGAGCACTTTGAACCACCTGAAGCTTTACAGAAGTTTATAATGTAGAGCTGTGAATATAAAAATAATCACATTTTTCCTACTGAAATGTTCTTTTAGCCCCAATTTCTTGTACAATTTTTCCTGAGTACGTCGATACCCCATATGTGGTTGAAAACTACTTTTGAGGCACAGTACAAAGCTCAGAAAGGAAGAAGCTCCATATCGGAGTTCAGATTTTGCTGGAATGGTTTGAGGGTGCGATGTCACATTGTCAGAGGCCTTGAGGTGCCAAAATAGCAGAAACCCCCATAAGTGACCTCATTTTACAAACTACGCCTCTCAATAAATTAATCTTTAGGTTCAGTGAGCATGTTGACAACAAATGTGCCTCACAGACACTTATACTATTAGGCAGTGTAAAAAGAATGATCACATTTGTAAAAAAAAATTTTAGCCACAATTTTTTTATTTCTATATGGTCTAACAGGAAAAATTGGACATCTGGTTGTTGTGCAAAACCCCGAAGGATCCATTCTTTATAATGAGGCAGCATAGTTATCTCTGTTCAGCGATGTAGTTTTTTTCAGAAGTGCACAAAACTGTGGCAGACCGTGGTTTTATGCACACCTATAAAGACGTACACCTCTGGATCATAGGCCAAACAGTGTCCACAGGGTCTCCATATGTCTCACTATAGGGAATCTTCTGCTGGGGGTTCCATTTGAAGCACGTATTTCAGAGATTTTCACAAAACCCTGATGCAAGCGCTCAGCATAGAGTGTAGGATAAATGTGTGGAGAGCTTTACTGCGATCTTTGGAAGGCAGAGTGAACAAATCAACGGCAGAAGAATTGGTTTTATTTGTTGTTTGTGCCATTCCTCGTGTGGTATAAGTGAATAGACGACTTTATTCTTCCAGTCAGATTTTTACAAAAAAAAAAAGTTTTGCATTGCCATATTTTGAGAGCTAAATTTTTCCATATTTCTGTCAACAGAGTTTTATGATGTCTTGTTTTTTGCGGGACAAGTTGCTGTTCTTATTGGTACCATTTTTGGGCACATGACATTTTTTGTTTGCTTTCTATTCTGATTTTTGGGAAGCAGAATTAAAAAAACAACAATTCTAAATAGTTTTTTTTTGGGGGGTGGGGTTTATATCATTCATCTTGTGGTTAAAGTGATAAGACAGCTTTATTCTTTGGGTCACTACGATTACAGTTATTTTTTATACTTTTACACAATTTAAAAAATTTTTATGGAGAAAAATTATTTTTGTGTCGCTTTTTTTCCGAGAGCTATAACTTTTTAAATTTTTCTGCTGATGGAGCTTTATGGTGGCTTATTTTCTGCAGGACAAGATGATGTTTTCAGTGATACCAGTTTTATTTATATTCACATTTTCATTCCACTTTTTTTCCAGCAGTATGATGAAAAAGCACAGTTTGCCATGTTATTTTTTTCACAGCGTTCACTGAAGCGGTTAACAAGTGTAACAGTTTTATAAATCGGGTCCTTCCAAATGTGGCAATACCAGATATTTATACTTTTATTGTTTATTTTTTACATAAAATTGTGTAATAGGTGTGATAATTAGTGTTGAGCGATACCGTCCGATACTTGAAAGTATCGGTATCGGATAGTATCGGCCGATACCCGAAAAGTATCGGATATCGCCGATACCGATACCCGATACCAATACAAGTCAATGGGACACCAAGTATCGGAAGGTATCCTGATGGTTCCCAGGGTCTGAAGGAGAGGAAACTCTCCTTCAGGCCCTGGGATCCATATTAATGTGTAAAATAAAGAATTAAAATAAAAAATATTGATATAATTACCTCTCCGGAGGCCCCTGGACATCACCGCTGATAACCGGCAGCCTTCTTTGCTTAAAATGAGCGCGTTTAGGACCTGAGACTGACATCGCGGCTTCTGATTGGTCGCGTGTAGTGTTGAGCGATACCTTCCGATATCGGAAAGTATCGGTATCAGATAGGATCGGCCGATATTCAAAAAATATCGGATATCGCCGATACCGATACCCGATCCCAATGCAAGTCAATGGGACCAAAATATCGGAATTAAAATAAACCCTTTCTTGCCTTGTAGGTTCATTCTACATGAAGGAAAACAACTAAGAATAATGCCGGATGTATTTGGGGAGGTGGCGGAGACATTAAAGTCATAGAGGTTTATCCCAATCAAATAGAATAGCATTTTTTTTGTTTTTTTTTAAGACGTTCGGAGTGACAAAGATATTGACTATGTAAATTTTTTTCTTTATTTTGTCAGATATTGATGTTTCACTATTCCACGCCCTTCCCCTTCTTTTTTTTCTTTTTTTTTTTTTACTTTTCCCACACTTTCATCTTCATCATCATCATCAGCATCTTTGACATCAAATGTTCTTCTGCTCTTTGTTCTGCAGCCTCTTGTTCTTCTGCTTCTCGGTCTTCCATGTCGTCGTCTCCAGGGTCGTCGTCTCCAGTGTCGTCATCTCCGCCGTCGTCGTCTCAGCCGTCGTCGTCTCCGCCTTCGTCGTCTCCGCCGTCGTCATCTCCGCCGTCGTCGTCGTCGTCATCGGGGTGGTCTTCCGGGTCGTCGTCGTCGTCGTCATCGGGGTGGTCTTCCGGGTCGTCGACTTTAGGGTCTTCAACTTGGAAATGTAGCAGAAGGTACAAGAAGGCTGAGAAAATGCCAAGAACCAGCTGATGGAACTGGAACTCGGATGGCTACCCGAAGGTTCAAGAGCCTATGGAACTACCGAGGACCAGCTGACGTTACTGGAACCCGGTTACTAAGCAGGAGGTACCCGTGCTAAAAAGCACTACCAAGGACCGCCTGACGTTGGCGGAACTCGGATACCCAGAAGGAGGCACCTAAGCCAAAGGCTCTGCCTGGAACCAGCTGACGTTACTGGAACCAGGATGGGGAGCAGAAGGTACAAGAGCAAAAGACACTGCCGAGAACCAGCTGACGGTACTGGAACCCGGATGGGTAGCCGAAGGTCCAAGAGCCAATGGAGCTACCGAGGACCAGCTGACGTTACTGGAACCCGGTTACTAAGCAGGAGGTACCCTTGCCTGAAAGCACTACCAAGGACCACCTGACGTTGGTGGAACTTGGATACCCAGAAGGAGGCACCTAAGCCAAAGGCTCTGCCCGGAACCAGCTGACGGTACTGGAACCAGGATGGGGAGCAGAAGGTACAAGAGCAAAAGACACTGCCGAGAACCAGCTGACGGTGCTGGAACCAGGTGGTGGACCCGAAGGCCCACAGGAGAGGAGAGAACAGGTAGGCCGCGAGGCAGCCGCAGTTACCGAACCCCAACAGTCCTACAGGGGGAGCTGGGCCTACTGGCACTACAGAACCAGCCTTGACTACCAGTTCACGCAGCCTACATAGGAAGCTCCTAAACTGGAGGCACCCTGGAGTTGGCTAACCCGACCGCACCACGACGGGGCAAGCATAGGCGTCTCAGTGAACTTGACACAACCCGGAAACAGCTGACGGTGCTGAAACCAGGCTTGGCACGAGGGAGTACTTGTGACAAGAACACTGCCGAGAACCAGCTGGCGGTGCTGGAACCCGGATGCGTTGCCCCAGTGTGCAAGAGCCAATGGCACCGAGGACCAGCTGACGGTGCTGGAACCCGGTTACTAAGCTGTAGGTGCCCGAGCTTAAAAGCACTACCAAGGACCGCCTGGCGTTGGCGGAACTCGGATACCCAGGAGGAGGCACCTAAGCCAAAGGCTCGGCCCGGAACCAGCTGACGGTGCTGGAACCAGGTGGTGGACCCGAAGGTCCACAGGAGAGGAGAGAACAGCTAGGCCGCGAGGCAGCCGCAGTTACCGAACCCCAACAGTCCTACAGGGGGAGCTGGGCCTACTGGCACTACAGAACCAGCCTTGACTACCAGTTCACGCAGTCCACATAGGAAGCTCCTAAACTGGAGGCACCCTGGAGATGGCTAACCTGACCGCACCACGACGGGGCAAGCATAGGCGTCTCAGTGAGCTTGACACAACCCGGAAACAGCTGACGGTGCTGAAACCAGGCTTGGCACGAGGGAGTACCTGTGACAAGAACACTGCCGAGAACCAGCTGACGGTGCTGGAACCCGGATGCGTTGCCCCAGTGTGCAAGAGCCAATGGCACGACCGAGGACCAGCTGACGGTGCTGGAACCCGGATACTAAGCTGTAGGTGCCCGCGCTTAACAGCACTACCAAGGACCGCCTGACGTTGGCGGAACTCGGATACCCAGGAGGAGGCACCTAAGCCAAAGGCTCGGCCTGGAACCAGCTGACGGTGCTGGAACCAGGTGGTGGACCCGAAGGTCCACAGGAGAGGAGAGAACAGCTAGGCCGCGAGGCAGCCGCAGTTACCGAACCCCAACAGTCCTACAGGGGGAGCTGGGCCTACTGGCACTACAGAACCAGCCTTGACTACCAGTTCACGCAGCCCACATAGGAAGCTCCTAAACTGGAGGCACCCTGGAGTTGGCTAACCCGACCGCACCACGACGGGGCAAGCATAGGCGTCTCAGTGAGCTTGACACAACCCGGAAACAGCTGACGGTGCTGAAACCAGGCTTGGCACGAGGGAGTACCTGTGACAAGAACACTGCCGAGAACCAGCTGGCGGTGCTGGAACCCGGATGCGTTGCCCCAGTGTGCAAGAGCCAATGGCACGACCGAGGACCAGCTGATGGTGCTGGAACCCGGGTACTAAGCTGTAGGTGCCCGCGCTTAAAAGCACTACCAAGGACCGCCTGACGTTGGCGGAACTCGGATACCCAGGAGGAGGCACCTAAGCCAAAGGCTCGGCCCGGAACCAGCTGACGGTGCTGGAACCAGGTGGTGGACCCCAAGGCCCACAGGAGAGGAGAGAACAGCTAGGCCGCGAGGCAGCCGCAGTTACCGAACCCCAACAGTCCTACAGGGGGAGCTGGGCCTACTGGCACTACAGAACCAGCCTTGACTACCAGTTCACGCAGCCCACATAGGAAGCTCCTAAACTGGAGGCACCCTGGAGTTGGCTAACCCGACCGCACCACGACGGGGCAAGTATAGGCGTCTCAGTGAGCTTGACACAACCCGGAAACAGCTGACGGTGCTGAAACCAGGTTTGGCACGAGGGAGTACCTGTGACAAAAACACTGCCGAGATCCAGCTGGCAGTGCTGGAACCCAGATGCGTTGCCCCAGTGTGCAAGAGCCAATGGCACGAACGAGGACCAGCTGACGGTGCTGGAACCCGGTTACTAAGCTGTAGGTGCCCGCGCTTAAAAGCACTACCAAGGACCGCCTGGCATTGGCGGAACTCGGATACCCAGGAGGAGGCACCTAGGCCAAAGGCTCGGCCCGGAACCAGCTGACGGTGCTGGAACCAGGTGGTGGACCCCAAGGCCCACAGGAGAGGAGAGAACAGCTAGGCCGCGAGGCAGCTGCAGTTACCGAACCCCAACAGTCCTACAGGGGGAGCTGGGCCTACTGGCACTACAGAACCAGCCTTGACTACCAGTTCACGCAGCCCACATAGGAAGCTCCTAAACTGGAGGCACCCTGGAGTTGGCTAACCCGACCGCACCACGACGGGGCAAGCATAGGCGTCTCAGTGAGCTTGACACAACCCAGAAACAGCTGACAGTGCTGAAACCAGGCTTGGCACGAGGGAGTACCTGTGACAAAAACACTGCCGAGAACCAGCTGGCGGTGCTGGAACCCAGATGCGTTGCCCCAGTGTGCAAGAGCCAATGGCACGACCGAGGACCAGCTGACGGTGCTGGAACCCGGTTACTAAGCTCTAGGTGCCCGCGCTTAAAAGCACTACCAAGGACCGCCTGACGTTGGCGGAACTCGGATACCCAGGAGGAGGCACCTAAGCCAAAGGCTCGGCCCGGAACCAGCTGACGGTGCTGGAACCAGGTGGTGGACCCCAAGGCCCACAGGAGAGGAGAGAACAGCTAGGCCGCGAGGCAGCCGCAGTTACCGAACCCCAACAGTCCTACAGGGGGAGCTGGGCCTACTGGCACTACAGAACCAGCCTTGACTACCAGTTCACGCAGCCCACATAGGAAGCTCCTAAACTGGAGGCACCCTGGAGTTGGCTAACCCGACCGCACCACGACGGGGCAAGCATAGGCGTCTCAGCGAGTTTGACACAACCCGGAAACAGCTGACGGTGCTGAAACCAGGTTTGGCACGAGGGAGTACCTGTGACAAAAACACTGCCGAGAACCAGCTTGCGGTGCTGGAACCCGGATGCTTTGCCTATCAAACATTGTCTTCCTACAGCCCCAACTAGCGGTGTTGGAGCAAAGGGTAAGCAGGGGGAGCAGAGTGTAGGCCGAAGCCTGCACTGGAGTCAGCTTTGTGTCTGCGTTGCGTTTGCAGGACACTTTGCCGGCTACACAGTGGGGGAACAGCAGGCGGTGCTGAACCCCACTAACACATTGGCTGGTGTTTTTCTCTGTGCAGCTAGCACTTCAGGGCAAAAACTAGCGGTGTTTAAGCCCAGGGTCAGCAGGAGGAGGAGAGGAGCAGAGTGTAGGCCGAAGCCTAGTTGAACCAATTTCAAAGGTAACCTTTAACCCCCCCTCAGGTGTTACAAAGTACAAGAGCCACACCTTGTGCAGCATTAATGCTGCACAAGAAAAGGTTGCTCTATTAATTTGTCTACTTGCACACGCTGAATGCAACACGTACACAATTTAGCCCATTCTACAGTCAAACTGTAGTTGAGGCGTGACTTGTATTTTTAAGGAGACGCAGAATAGGTGTCCCAAATAACGCCTTTGTGCTTGGCGCAGCTTCCTGAGCGTTGTTTTTTGCTGTACAGGAGTCTGCGCTCTTGTGTTATCCCTTGGCAATGCCCTGTTAGCGCTGCCCGTCTTATGACCTCATTTCATGTTGGCCGCTGCGGTTAACGATGGCCATAAATCCCAGACCCACACTGCCGTTTCATAAAGTCACACTGCGGTGCTGGGATTCGTGGCCTTGAGCAGTAAATATTTTCGACGCTCACACACGTCCTTACACCTGCTTCAGACTGGGCGGCCTCTGCTGATCCCTTTTCGCATGCTGCGGCCAGGAGGCCGCACAGTCTGAAGAAGGCGGAAGGAGATGAGTGACGACAGGCGAAAATATGCACTGCTCGTGCCCATAAACCACACCCTCGCTGACAAAATAAATAAGACAACGAGGGGCGTTGATTCACGCAGGGCGGATGCACAGGCGCAGCCAGCTAACCATGATGTCAAAAGACGGGAATCGCTACCAAGGGGGGTGCTGCGTATCATTACAAAGGAAAGTCACACCTCAGGGACAGTGGAATGGTCTCAATGAGACACATTTTGTACGTGTTGAGTTCCACGTGGGCAAGGAGAAAAAGTCAGCCACCTTGTACAAATGCAGCAGTACTGCTGAACAAGGTGGCTGTTATACATAGAAACACCTGGGGGTGGGGGGCAGGCTCCCTTCAATTTCAGTTCATGTGCCTGCATGGCGTTTGCAGGGCACGTTGCCGGCTACACAGCTGGGGAACAGCTGGCGGTGCTGAACCCCACTGACACATTGGCTGGTGTTTTTCTCTGTGCAGCTAGCACTTCCAGGCTAAAACTGGCGGTGTTATGAGCCCAGGGTCAGCAGGAGGAGGAGAGGAGCAGAGTGTAGGCCGAAGCCTGCACTGATGGCAGCTTTTGTTCTGTTGTGCCTGCGTGGCGTTTGCAGGTCACGTTGCCGGCTACACAGCAGTGGAACAGCTGGCGGTGCTGAACCCCACTAACACATTGGCTGGTGTTTTTCTCTGTGCAGCTAGCACGTCCGGGCACAAACTGGCGGTGTTAGAGCCCAGGGTCAGCAGGAGGAGGAGAGGAGCAGAGTGTAGGCCGAAGCCTAGTTGAACCAATTTCAAAGGTAACCTTTAACCCCCCCTCAGGTGTTGCAAGGTACAAGAGCCACACCTTGTGCTGCATTAATGCTGCACAAGTAAAAGGTTGCTCTATTTAGTTTGCTCCTTGCACACGCTGAATAAAAGACGTACACTATTTAGCCCATTCTACTGTAAAACAGTAGTGGAGGCGTGACTTGTCTTTTTAAAGAAAAGCAGCACAGGTGTCGAAAATAACACCTTGGTGCATGGGCGCAGCTTCCTGAGCGTTGTTATTTGCTGTACAGGAGTCTGCGCTCTTGTTATCCCTTGGCCATGCGCTGTGAGCGCTTCCTGTCTTCTGACCTCATTTCATGTTGGCCGATGCGGTTAGCGGTGGACATGAATCCCAGACCCACAGTGTGTTTGGAAAAAATCACACTGCGTGGCTGGGATTCGTGCCCTTGTGCAGTTAATATGTTTGCCGCTCACACATGTCCTTACACCTACTTCAGACTGGGCGGCCTCATCTGATCCCTTATCGCATGCCGCGGCCATGAGGCCGCACAGTCTGAAGAAGGCGGAAGGAGATGAGTTAAGACAGGCGAACATATGCACTGCACATGCCCATCAATAACACCCTCGCAGCCAAAATATATGAGACAACGAGGGGCGTTGTGTTGGGCAGGGCGGACGCACAGGCACAGGCAGCCAACCAATGATGTCAGAAGACGGGCAGCGCTACCAAGGGTGGTGCTGCGTATCATTAGAAAGGAAAGTCACACCTCAGGGACAGTTGAATGGTCTCAATGAGACACATTTTGTACGCGTTGAGTTCCACGTGGGCAAGGAGAAAAAGTCAGCCACCTTGTACAAATGCAGCAGTACTGCTGTACAAGGTGGCTGTTATACATAGAAACACCTGGGGGTGGGGGGCAGGCTTCCTTCAATTTCAGTTCATGTGCCTGCGTGGCGTTTGCAGGACACGTTGCCAGCTACACAGCAGGGGAACAGCTGGCGGTGCTGAACCCCACTAACACATTGGCTGGTGTTTTTCTCTGTGAAGCTCGCATTTCTGTGCAAAAACTAGCGGTGTTAGAGCCCAGGGTCAGCAGGAGGAGGAGAGGAGCAAAGTGTAGGCCGAAGCCTGCACTGGTGGCAGCTTTTGGTCGGTTGTGCCAGCGTGGCTTGTGCTGGACACGATGCCGACTACACAGCAGGGGAACAGCTGGCGGTGCTGAACCCCACTAACACATTGGCTGGTGTTTTTCTCTGTGAAGCTCGCATTTCCGGGCAAAAACTAGCGGTGTTAGAACCCAGGGTCAGCAGGGGGAGGAGAGGAGCAGAGTGTAGGCCGAAGCCTGCACTGGTGGCAGCTTTTGTTCTCTTGTGCCTGCGTGGCGTTTGCAGGTCACGTTGCCGGCTACACAGCTGGGGAACAGCTGGCGGTGCTGAACCCAACTAACACATTGGCTGGTGTTTTTCTCTGTGCAGCTAGCACGTCCGGGCAAAAACTGGCGGTGTTAGAGCCCAGGGTCAGCAGGAGGAGGAGAGGAGCAGAGTGTAGGCCGAAGCCTAGTTGAACCAATTTCAAAGGAAACCTTTAACCACCCCTCAGGTGTTGCAAGGTACCAGAGCAACACCTTGAACAGCATTAATGCTGCACAAGTGTAAGGTTGCTCTCTTCATTTTGCTCCTTGCACACGCTGAATAAAACACGTACACTATTTAGCCCATTATACTGTCAAACAGTAGTGGAGGCGTGACTTTTCTTTTGAAGAAGACGCAGCACAGGTGTCAAAATTTACACCTAGGTGCTGGGCGCAGACTCCTTACCGTTGTTATTTGCAGTACAGGAGAGTGCGCTCTTGTGTTATCCCTTGGCAATACCCTGTTAGTGCAGGCCGTCTTATGACCTCATTTCATGTTGGCCGGTGCGGTTAACGATGGCCATAAATCCCAGACCCACAGTGCCTTTCCATAAAGTCACACTGCGGTGCTGGGATTCGTGGCCTTGTGCAGTAAATATGTTCGCCGCTCACACATGTCCTTACACCTGCTTCAGACTGGGCGGCCTCAGCTGATCCCTTATTGCCTGCCACGGCCATGAGGCCGCACAGTCTGAAGAAGGCGGAAGGAGGGGAGTGAAGACAGTCGAACATATGCACTGCTCGTGCCCATCAATCACACCCTCGCAGTCAAAATATATGAGACAACGAGGGGCGTTGTGTCGGGCAGGGCGGACGCACAGGCACAGCCAGCCAACCAATGATGTCTGAAGACGGGCAGCGCTAACAATGGGGGTGCTGCGTGTCATTAAAAAGGAAAGTCACACCTCAGGGACATTGTAATGGTCTCTAATGAGACACATTTTGTACGTGTTGAGTTCCACGTGGGCAAGGAGAAAAAGTCAGCCACCTTGTACAAATGCAGCAGTACTGCTGTACAAGGTGGCTGTTATACATAGAAACACCTGGGGGTGAGGGGCAGGCTCACTTCAATTTCAGTTCATGTGCCTGCGTGGCATTTGCAGGTCACGTTGCCGGCTACACAGCAGGGGAACAGCTGGCGGTGCTGAACCCCACTAACACATTGGCTGTTTTTTTTCTCTGTGCAGCTCGCATTTCCGGGCAAAAACTAGCGGTGTTTGAGCCCAGGGGCAGCAGGAGGAGGAGAGGAGCAGAGTGTAGGCCGAAGCCTGCACTGGTGGCAGCTTTTGGTCAGTTGTGCCAGCGTGGCTTGTGCTGGACACGATGCCGGCTACACAGCAGGGGAACAGCTGGCGGTGCTGAACCCCACTATCACATTGGCGGGTGTTTTTCTCTGTGCAGCTAGCACTTCCAGGCTACAACTGGCGGTGTTATAGCCCAGGGTCAGCAGGAGGAGGAGAGGAGCAGAGTGTAGGCCGAAGCCTAGTTGAACCAATTTCAAAGGTAACCTTTAACCCCCCCTCAGGTGTAGCAAAGTACAAGAGCCACACCTTGTGCATCATTAATGCTGCACAAGTAAAAGGTTGCTCTCTTAATTTTGCTCCTTGCACACGCTGAATAAAACACGTACACTATTTAGCCCATTCTACTGTAGAACAGTAGTGGAGGCGTGACTTGTCTTTTTAAAGAAAAGCAGCACAGGTGTCGAAAATAACACCTTGGTGCATGGGCGCAGCTTCCTGAGCATTGTTATTTGCTGTACAGGAGTCTGCGCTCTTGTTATCCCTTGGCCATGCGCTGTGAGCGCTTCCTGTCTTCTGACCTCATTTCATGTCGGCCATTGCGGTTAGCGATGGACATGAATCCCAGACCCACAGTGTGTTTTCTAAAAATCACACTGCGTGGCTGGGATTCGTGGCCTTCTGCAGTAAATATGTTTGCCGCTCACACATGTCCTTACACCGGCTTCAGACTGGGCAGCCTCATCTGATCCCTTATCGCATGCCGCGGTCATGAGGCCACCCAGTCTGAAGAAGGCGGAAGGAGATGAGTGAACACAGGCAAACATATGCACTGCACATGCCCATCAATCACATCCTCGTTGTCCAAAAAAATTAGACACCGAGGGGCGTTGTTTCGAGCAGGGCAGACGCACAGGCGCAGCCAGCTAACCAATGATGTCAAAAGACGGGCAGCTCTAACAAGGGTGGTGCTGCGTATCATTAGAAAGGAAAGTCACACCTCAGGGACAGTGGAATGGTCTCAATGAGACACATTTAGTACGTGTTTAATTAAACGTGGGCAAAGAGAAAAAGTCTGCCACCTTGTACAAATGCAGCAGTACTGCTGTACAAGGTGGCGCTTATACATAGAAACACCTGGGGGTGGGGGGCAGGCTTCCTTCAATTTCAGTTCATGTGCCTGCGTGGCGTTTGCAGGACACATTGCCAGCTACACAGCAGGGCAACAGCTGGCGTTGCTGAACCCCACTGACACATTGACTGGTGTTTTTCTCTGTGCAGCTTGCATTTCCGGGCAAAAACTAGCGGTGTTAGAGCCCAGGGTCAGCAAGAGGAGGAGAGGAGCAAAGTGTAGGCCGAAGCCTGCACTGGTGGCAGCTTTTGGTCGGTTGTGCCAGCATGGCTTGTGCTGGACACGATGCCGGCTACACAGCAGGGGAACAGCTGGCGGTGCTGAACCCCACTAACACATTGGCTGGTGTTTTTCTCTGTGAAGCTCGCATTTCCGGGCAAAAACTAGCGGTGTTAGAGCCCAGGGTCAGCAGGAGGAGGAGAGGAGCAGAGTGTAGGCCGAAGCCTAGTTGAACCAATTTCAAAGGTAACCTTTAACCCCCCCTCAGGTGTTGCAAGGTACAAGAGCCACACCTTGTGCAGCATTAATGCTGCACAAGTAAAAGGTTGCTCTATTTAGTTTGCTCCTTGCACACGCTGAATAAAACACGTACACTATTTAGCCCATTCTACTGTAAAACAGTAGTGGAGGCGTGACTTGTCTTTTTAAGGAGACGCAGCACAGGTGTCAAAATTTACACCTAGGTGCTGGGCGCAGATTCCTGAGCGTTGTATTAGCTGTACAGGAGTCTGCGCTATTGTGATCCCTTGGCCATGCGCTGTGAGCGCTGCCTGTCTTCTCACCTCATTTCATGTTCGCCGTTGCGGTTAGCAATGGATATGAATCCCAGACCCACAGTGTGTTTTCAAAAAATCACACTGCATGGCTGGGATTCGTGGCCTTGTGCAGTAAATATGCTTGCCGCTCACACATGTCCTTACACCTACTTCAGACTGGGCGGCCTCAGCTGATCCCTTATCGCCTACCACGGCCAGGAGGCCGCACAGTCTGAAGAAGGCGGAAGGAGATGAGTTAAGACAGGCGAACATATGCACTGCACATGCCCATCAATCACACCCTCGCAGCCAAAATAAATGAAACGAGGGGGGTTGTGTCGGGCAGGGCGGACGCACAGGCACAGGCAGCCAACCAATGATGTCAGAAGACGGGCAGCGCTACCAAGGGGGGTGGTGCGTGTCATTAAAAAGGAAAGTCACACCTCAGGGACATTGTAATGGTCTGTAATGAGACACATATTTTACGTGTTTAATTCTACGTGAGCAAGGATAAAAAAACAGCCACCTTGTACAAATGCAGCAGTACTGCTGTACTAGGTGGCTGTTATACATAGAAACACCTGGGGGGGTGGGGCCAGGTTCCCTTTAATTTCAGTTCATGTGCCTGCGTGGCGTTTGCAGGTCACGTTGCCGGCTACACAGCAGGGGAACAGCTGGCGTTGCTGAACCCCACTAACACATTGGCTGGTGTTTTTCTCTGTGCAGCTAGCACTTCCGGGCAAAAACTAGCGGTGTTTAAGCCCAGGGTCAGCAGGAGGAGGAGAGGAGCAGAGTGTAGGCCGAAGCCTGCACTGGTGGCAGCTTTTGTTCTGTTGTGCCAGCGTGGCTTGTGCTGGACACGTTGCCGACTACACAGCAGGGGAACAGCTGGCGGTGCTGAACCCCACTGACACATCACCTAGTGTTTTTTCTGTGTAGACAACACTTCCAGGTGGCAACTGACAGTGTTGAAACCCAGGGAATCAAAGAGGAGCAGAGTGTAGGCCAAAGCCTGCAGTGGAGCAAGTTGAAAGGGAACCTTTAACCCCCCCCCCCAGGCATTTGTTGCTGAAAGAGCCATCTTGTACAGCAGTAATACTGCACATGGAAAATGGTGGCTCCGAAAATTATGCTCCTTGCAAACGCTGAAGTACACACTCATATAATGTGTCCCCTCACACTGTCAAACCGTCCCGGAAGTGGGACTTTCCTTTGTAATGTGACACAGCAAAGCCGTCATTCCAACCCCCTTGGTGCCGTGCGCCACCTCCTCAACGTTGTTTGGTTCTGTCACGGATCCCGCGCTGTAATGTTATCCCTTGGCCATGCACAGTTAGCGGTGCCCGTCTTCTGACATCATGTAGGTGTCAGGCTGGCAGTGCCTGTGCGTCCAAGCTGCCCGAGATCCAACCTTGCAGTGTCATCTAATGTAGTCCCACTGCGGGCCAGGGATCCATGGGCATGCGCAGTGCATATCATCGCCTCTCACTCACCTCCTTCCTGCTTCTTCAGACTGTGCGGCGTCACGGCCGTGGCATGCTATTAGGGATCAGCTGACGCCGCCTAGTCTGAAGAAGCGTGAAGAAGGGGAGTGAGAGGCTAGTATATGCACTGCGCATGGCCATGGATACCAGGCCCACTGTGGGATCACATTAGACGACACTGCGAGGTGGGATTTCGGGCAGCGTGGACGCACAGGCGCAGCCAGGACGACAACAAATGATGTCAGAGGACGGGCAGCGCAAACGGTGCATGGCCAAGGGATAACATAACAGCGCAGGGTCCATGACGGAATCAAACAACGCTAAGGAGCCAGCGCACGGTGGCAAGGGGGTAGCAATGACGGCTGTGCTGCGTCACATTACAAAGGAAAGTCCAACCTCCAGGACGGTTGGACGGTGTGAGGGGACACATTACATGAGTGTGTAGTTCAGCGTTTGCAAGGAGCATAATTTCAAGAGCGACCTTTCCCTTGTACAGTATTAGTGCTGCACATGGTGGCTCTTTCAGTAACAAACGCCTAGGGGGGGGGGACAGGTCCCCTTACATTTTAGGTGTGCCAGCGTGGCGGTCGCATGACACGTTGCCGGATACACAGCTGGGGATCAGCTGACGTTACTGAACCCCAATAACAGAGGAGCGACTGTTGACTGTGCACACAGCACTTCCAGGCACCAACTGGCGGTGTTAGAGCCCAGGGACAGCAGGAGGAGCAGATTGGAGGTATTGCCGCACACACAGCTGGGGATCAGCTGACGTTACTGAACCCCAATAACAGAGGAGCGACTGTTAACTGTGCACACAGCACTTCCAGGCACCAACTGGCGGTGTTAGAGCCCAGGGACAGCAGGAGGAGCAGATTGGAGGTATTGCCGCACACACAGCTGGGGATCAGCTGACGTTACTGAACCCCAATAACAGAGGAGCGACTGTTAACTGTGCACACAGCACTCCCAGGCACCAACTGGCGGTGTTAGAGCCCAGGGACAGCAGGAGGAGCAGATTGGAGGTATTGCCGCACACACAGCTGGGGATCAGCTGACGTTACTGAACCCCAATAACAGAGGAGCGACTGTTAACTGTGCACACAGCACTTCCAGGCACCAACTGGCGGTGTTAGAGCCCAGGGTCAGCAGGAGGAGCAGAGGAACAGAGTGTAGGCCGAAGCCTGATTGGAGCAAGTTGAAAGGGAACCTTTAACCCCCCCCCAAGACGTTTGTAGCTGAAAGAGCCATCTTGTGCAGCACTAAGGATGCAAAAGGAAAAGGTTGCTCTTTTAATTATGCTCCTTGCAAACACTGAAGTAAACACTAAAAATGTGTCCCCTTATACCGTTCAACCGTCCCGGAGGTGCAAATTTCCTTTGTAATGGGACACAGCACAGCTGTCATTCCTATCCCCTTGGTGCCGTGCGCTGCCTCCTCAGCGTTGTTTTAAGCTGTCACGGAGCCTGCGCTGTTCTGTTAGCCCTTGGCCATGCCCAAATAGCGCTGCCTGTCTTCTGACATAATTTGGTGTCAGGCTGTCAGTGCCTGTGCGTCCACGCTGCTCCAGATCCCACCTCGCAGTCTCGTCTAACGTAATCCCACTGCGGGCCTTGGATCCATGGGCATGCGCAGTGCATATCATCGCCTCTCACTCACCTCCTTCCTGCTTCTTCAGACTGTGCGGCGTCACGGCCATGGCATGCTATTAGGGATCAGCTGACGCCGCCTAGTCTGAAGAAGCGTGAAGAAGGGGAGTGAGAGGCTAGTATATGCACTGCGCATGCCCATGGATCCCAGGCCCGCAGTGTGACTCAATCAGAAAACACTGCGAGGTGGGATCTGGGGCAGCGCGGCCGCACAAGCGCAGCCAGCCTGACACCAAATTAAGTCAGAAGACAGGCAGCGCAAATAGGGCATGCCCAAGGGATAACAGAACAGCGCAGGCTCCGTGACAGCTTAAAACAACGCTGAGGAGGCAGCGCATGGCACCAAGGGGGTAGGAATGACGGCTGTGCTGCGTCACATTACGAAGGAAAGTCCCAGCTCCGGGACGGTATAACGGTATCAGTGAACACATTTTATAAGTGTTAAGTTCTGTGTGTGCAAGGAGCTAAACCAAAAGAGCTACCTTTTCCTTGTGCAGCATTACTGCTGCACAAGATGGCTCTTTCAGTAACAAACGACGGGGGGGGGGGGACAGGTTCCCTTACATTTAGGTTGTTGTGCCAGCGTGGCGGTCGCAGGACACATTGCCGGCTACACAGCTGGGGATCAGCTGACGTTACTGAAACCCAATAACACTGGGTCGTATGTTTTGACTGTGCAGCCTGCACTTCTGAGCCGCAACTGGCGGTGTTGGAGCCCAGGAATAGCAGTTCAGGTGGTAGAAAGATGAACACAGCAGGAGACCTGGATGACACCCAATTACTTAATCAGGCAGAGGAGTGGCAAATTCCTGCGAGATCCAGGCCTGGTTCATTTTCAGGAAAGTAAGCCGGTCAACGTTATCGGAGGACAGTCGCATGCGACGGTCTGTTAGTACACCACCTGCGGCACTAAAGACACGTTCCGATAAGACACTAGCCGCAGGGCAAGCCAGCACCTCCAATGCATACTGGCTTAGCTCTGGCCATGTATCCAGCTTAGAGACCCAAAACTTGAACGGGGAAGAGCCGTCTGGGAGTACAGTAAGAGGGCAAGCCATGTAGTCTGTCACCATCTGACGGAACCGTTGCCTCCTGCTGACTGGAGCCGCCGGTGATGGTGTAGACATTTGGGGCGGGCACACAAAA
This sequence comes from Ranitomeya imitator, assembly GCF_032444005.1. NCBI lineage: Eukaryota > Metazoa > Chordata > Amphibia > Anura > Dendrobatidae > Ranitomeya > Ranitomeya imitator. The sequence goes on from NC_091284.1 coordinate 602,276,251, forward strand.
GTGTGCCAGAGTTGTGCCATACTGGGCTTGCCTTGGGCAGAAGCACTGCTTCTGCTCCCTCTTTGGGCAGAGCCTCCCCCACTGCCTCGACGCACTGAGCTGCTTTGTAAAGCACTAGCAGCACTCCTCTCAGTTGGACAGGAGAAGATGATGGAATTCACCAGTGTGTCGTGGTACTCCCGCAATTTACGCTTCCGGATCAACGCTGGGATGAGGTTTTGGACGTTGTCCCGGTAGGATCGAGGAGGGTGAACACCCAATAATCAGGCATGTTGAGAATGTGGTCGATGCGGCGGTCGTTTCTCAGGCACTGCAGCATGAAATCCACCATGTGCTGCAGAGTGCCAACTGGCCCAGAAACGCTGTCCCCTGCTTGAGACATGATCTCTGCCCGCTCGTCATCACCCCACCCTCGCTGTACACACTGACCACTGGACAATTGTGTCGCTCCCTCCTCTGGATGGAGCTCTTCCTCCTCCATTGACTCCTCCTCATCCTCCTCACAAATTGGCCCCTGCGTACCCCTTTGTGAGGAACCACGTGGCGCTGACTCTCCAGAAGCTGATGGAAAAGGTGACTCCTCATCCTCCACCTCTTCCACAACATCATCCCTTAACCCTTGCAAAGTTTGCTGAAGCAGGCAGATAAGGGGGACAGTCATGCTGACTAGTGCATCATCTGCACTTGCCATCCACGTGGAATAATCAAAAGGACGCAAAACCTGGCAGACGTCCTTCATAGTGGCCCACTCTGTGGTTGTGAAGTCTGATCGGCGCTGACTGCGACTTCTTTGCGCCTGATGCAGCTGGTACTCCATAACTGCTTGCTGCTGCTCACACAACCGCTCCAACATATGTAACGTGGAATTCCACTGGGTAGGTAGGTCACATATGATGCGGTGTTCCGGAAGGCGGAATCGGCGCTGCAGAGCAGCAATGCGGGATCTGGCCAAGCTGGAACGCCGCAAGTGAGCACACTCTAGGCGGACCTTGTGCAGCAGGGCATCAAGATCCGGATAGTCCCTCAGAAAACTCTGCACAACCAAATTGAGCACATGTGCCAGACATGGGATGTGAGTGAGGTTGCCAAGGGCCAAAGCTGCCACCAGATTTCGGCCATTGTCACACACTACCATGCCTGGCTGGAGATTCGCTGGCAGTAACCACACATCGCTCTCCTGCTTGATGGCATTCCAGAGCTCCTGCGCTGTGTGGCTTCGATGCCCCAATGAAACTAGTTTCAAGACGGACTGCTGACGTTTGGCCACGGCTGTGCTCATGTCGGTCATAGGTAAACGTTCACGGGTCCATGTGGAGGTGGACTGTGACGGATCCTGCAGAGAGGAATCTGAGGAACTGGTGTAAGAGGAGGAGTCGATGCGTACAGACTGGATTCCTGCAATCCTTGGAGTGGGCAGGACACGTCCTGCGCCACTCGCACGATCTGTACCTGGCTCAACAACATTAACCCAATGGGCAGTGAGGGAAACGTATCGCCCCTGTCCATGCTGACTGGTCCACGCATCGGTGGTGAGGTGGACCTTGCTACTGACGGCGTTCAGTAGCGCGTGTTTTATGTTTGCCTCAACATGCCTGTGCAGGGCAGGGACAGCCTGCCTGCTGAAGTAAAAGCGGCTGGGCACCTTGTACTGTGGGACTGCCAATGCCATCAAGTCACGGAAGCTGTCAGTCTCCACCAGCCTGAACGAGAGCATTTCCAGGGACAACAGTTTGGCAATGCCTGCATTCAGAGCCTGTGCTCGGGGGTGGTTGGCCGAGAATGCCCGCCTTTTCTCCCATGCCTGTACTACCGATGGCTGTAGAGTAGACTGGGAGTGTGAGGATGACTGGGAAGGTGGTGCTGTGGGTGGAATTACACAAGGTCTCTGGACAACAGTGCCAGAGGTTCTTCCATGGCGATCCTGGGAGGAAGCCAAACCAGCTGTGCGTGAGCTGGAGGAAGAGGCAACACGAGCTGAAGAGGTGGTAGCTGCCGCTGTTGGTTGGCCTACATCTTCAGTCTGTTTCTGTAACTCCACCGCGTGCCTGGTCCGCACATGTTTCCACATATTTGTGGTATTGAGGTTGCTGACATTTTTCCCTCTTTTTACTTTCTGATGACACAGCTTGCATTTGACAAAACAAATGTCATCTGCAACTGTGTCAAAAAAGGACCAGGCACTGCAAGTCTTGGGAGCGCCCTTTTTGGCTTTGGAAAGAGACAGGCTCCTAACGGGTGCCAAAGTGGAGGCTACAGGTTCCGCAGTCTTCCCCCTCCCTCTCCCTCTTTGGCCCGTAAGGGGAAGCTGTTCCTCAGAGCTGCTCCCACCACCTTCCTGTTCCTCACGCCACGATGGGTCAAGGACCTCATCATCTCCACTACCCTCTGCCACCAACTGCTCCTCCTGGGTAGTCTCGGCAGCACAGTACGCACCAGAAAGCGGCACCTGAGTTTCATCATCAGATGCGTACTGCGCTGTGGTCACCGGAGGCACTGGCCCACCTGCCTCTTCAGAGTCAGAGAGAAAAAGCTGTTGGGCATCACTGCACACTGCCTCTTCTTCCATTTCTCCAATGCTGCTTGGCTGGCCCCCTGTTTCCAAGCCAAGAGATTCAGAGAACAGAAGTAGAGACGGCTCCTGTCCTGGGCTCTCTGACTGCCTGGCCAATTTGGCAGGTGGTGAAGAGACAGATGGCTGCTCTCCAGTGCTCTGTGCCTGAGAGGATGTGGCACTAACTGAAGTCGATGCCGAGGCGTTAGCTGCCATCCACCCGACAACGGCTTCAATTTGGTCTTCACGCAGCAGCGGTGCACGGCGCTCTCCGACAAAGCTGCGCATGAAGGACTGTTCCCTGCTGAAACTGAGTGACGACGAGTCACCGGCGCCCGCAGCAGACACAGAATCACCACGTCCTCTCCCTGCTCCTCTCCCTGCTCCGCGCCCACGCCCACGTGCCTTACTCCCTGCCCTCTTCATCTTGGTTGACAGATAAAGATAAGCAGAAAAGTACTAAGGCCTTAGTGTGCTTATTCCTGAAATGCTCCTCCTAACAGGTGTAAGAAACACTAATGTTGTAAAGTGTGGACTAAACTTTATTATTTTTCAAATGTGGCCTACACAAGTGTTAAGTTGTGTTTGGTGAACTTTACATTTTTTTTTGTGCAGATCGGGCTACAGAGCTAGTTTAAATCACACGGAGACCGTGCAGACAGCCGTAAACGGCGCTGCAAGGCCAAAAAACCCTCCTCTAGGTTATCCTATGTAGTGTTTTTCCACTATTTAGCTGGAGACGGGTGGAAAGACACTAATAGGAATTTTTTTTTTAAATTTTAAACAGGCTGCACTATTTGAAAAAAAGGAAATTGTTTTTCAAGGTATGAGCCAGTAACGAACCCTGAGCTGAATCCAACCGGCTATGGCTGCACACAGACTACAGGGCGAGCTGGGCTCACACGGAGACTGTGCAGACAGCCGTAAACGGCGCTGCAAGGCCCAAAAACCCCACTCTAGGTTATCCTATGTAGTGTTTTTCCACAATTTAGCTGGAGACGGGTGGAAAAACACTAATAGGGAATTTTTTTTTTAATTTTTAAACAGGCTGCACTATTTGAAAAAAAGGAAAATTTTTCTCAAGGTATGAGCCAGTAACGAACCCTGAGCTCAATCCAACCGGCTATGGCTGCACACAGACTACAGGGCGAGCTGGGCTCACACGGAGACCGTGCAGACAGCCGTAAACGGCGCTGCAAGGCCCAAAAACCCCCCTCTAGGTTATCCTATGTAGTGTTTTTCCACAATTTAGCTGGAGACTGGTGGAAAAACACTAATAGGAAATTTGAGAAAAAATGTGCAGCAGGCTGCACTATGAGCAAAAAAGGACAACTGTGTGAGGCAGTGTGAACCCCCCTGAGCTGAATACAACCGGGTATATGGCTGCACACAGACTACAGAGTGAGCTGCACACACACACACACACAGAGACCTTGCAGAACGCTGTTAAAACAGCGCTGCAAGGCAAGAGCAAGGTGAACAGTGAAGAACACACAGCGTTTTGCTAAATTAGCCTTTGGAAAGGAAAATAAAGCAATTAGCTAGCTCAACTGGCCCTCAGTTAGAACACAGCGTCCTGTCCCTAACTGAAATCACAGCAGAGTGAGCGCAAAATGGCGGCAGCGTTTTTTATAGTGCAGAGTGACATCATTTCAGCAGCCAATCACAGCCTTGCCAGTACTTACATGCCCACCATGCTAAACAGGATGTGCCCACACTTCCAATCATTCCTCATTAGCTGCTGCGTTCAGTTTGAATTCTGGGAACTTCCGATTCCGGTATCCGATACGCGGGAAGTATCGGAATTCGGTATCGGAATTCCGATACCGCAAATATCGGCCGATACCCGATACTTGCGGTATCGGAATGCTCAACACTAGTCGCGTGCCGCTCATGTGACCGCCACGCGACCAATCAGAAGCCGCGACATCATTCTCAGGTCCTAAATTCCTAGAATGAGGAGTTTAGGACCTGAGAATGACGTCGCGGCTTCTGATTGGTCGCGTGGCGGTCACATGAGCGGCACGTGACCAATCAGAAGCCGTGACGTCATGGAAGTCCCTAAACGCGCTCATTTTAAACAAAGAAGGCTGCCGGTTACCAGCGGTGATGTCCAGGGGCCTCCGGAGAGGTGAGTATATCAATATTTTTTATTTTAATTCTTTATTTTACACATTAATATGGATCCGATACCGATTCCCGACACCACAAAAGTATCGGAACTCGGTATCGGAATTCCGATACCGCAAGTATCGGCCGATACCCGATACTTGCGGTATCGGAATGCTCAACACTAGTGATAATGTGTAATTGGTGTAATTTTTTTTATTCTTATTTTGTATTTTTTTTAAATACACATTTACTTTTTTTTTACTTAAACCCTACATGGGAAATTAACTTTTTTTTACTTTGCCTGCAGGTATAATACATTGAAATGCATCAGCATTGCAATGCTTTATACCTAAACATACTGTAAGCATCTTGGACCATGCTCTGAGCAAGGTTTAAGATGGTTTCCTTAACTTAGTAAACCTGGGGTCGTCAGGACCCACGTGTCTACACACAGTGACACTTTAATGTCATGACGGATATAGCTTGCCACGAAGCAGGAACTGACACCTGCTCATGACGTGCTAAGTCTGTCATTCATCGCTAATGGTTGTGACTTGTGAGGCAGTGGCCGCATCATATGCGAGGGTTGCTATGTGTCCCCCAGGATGCAGAAAGAAGCATATTGAGGCCGCTGGAGTGTCTTGTGGTCACAGCAGTACACCTGTGAGTCACAAGGCAAAATAAATGTAAGCATTGACCTAGTCCAGCTACTTGGCCAAGGCATTGTTCAGGAAAACCCGTTACGGGCTTTTATTTTTTAAACAGATTACAGAAAGGTAGTGGGGGGTCCGTTTCCTCCAGGCTAAATCTTGCAAGTGGTCCATTGCCACAGATTCCAGTTTAAAAAAAAACCCTGCAGCAAGGGTTTGGGGGTGTCAGTGTGGAGTTTGCAGCAAGCAGAGCAGACGGCTCTGCAAAATCTAACCCTGTGTGAGGGAACACAGAGCCAAGCACAGCAAACTCCTGGCACCCCACAGTGTGATACGGTGGAGCAATTGCCCTCGGCTACCGGACCCACTTATGGACTGCCTTGTTTCCCAGCTGTGATCCGCAGGATACCGTGTGCTGTGTAAGTGTAAGGAGACAGCAGGCATGTAGAATGCAGTAACGGAATGTAGTCAGAGCAAGGGTTATCGGGGGATTTAATTCTACAGTGGATACTCCACACAAGGAGAAGGAGAGGGAAATTTTCTGAATACAAATTACTGTAACCTGGAACACGGTAGTAAAACAAGTAACTGAGACAATACGTTCAGACACAGTCCTCAGTGTATTCCCTGGGTGCAAACGGTGGTGCCAAGGCAATGGCGCGGTGGAAAATTTGGCGTTGTCCTGGAGAGGATGGTGTCCTGGGTCCTGTCGTGGGCCATGTTTCCTTGTGGTCCTGATGCCAGATTTGGGTCTGGAAGGAGGAGGAATGCACAAGGCAATGTCTATGTCCTGCACGGTGGTTTCCCTTATGTGGGATCTGTTTAGAAACTTAACAGGATAAAGTTCACAATGGGCCCTTTGTCTCACAGTGAGCAGTGTTAACAGTGTCAGTGGTGTCAACGATATCGGTACAAGGCTCTGACAACAGTCTCCATTTATTACCCTCTGGCCTTCAAGTCTTAGGACTGCTCACTCACGATATTCTGCGTTAGGAGCACCTACATCTTGTGCACTGCACGTACCCGCCGTAACTGTCAGATTACTCGCACGTTGCAATTCCCTTAACTTAGCCATGCCCCCTTTTCTCAACTGCTGGTAATAGTCTAGGGCCTTAAGCTTTCCCATCTGCAACATATGTGACAGCCCCAACGGATCCAGACCCATCACAGAGGAAGCACGCCTAGCTGGGTTCTTCTCCTTACATATTGCGCAAGTTTGAACAGTAAACATGTTTTGCTGTGAACTTTCCCTGTGGTCACTATCTGTCACACTGCACCAACACCAATTTACTACATGGGTTAATCAATATTAGGACTTTGTTGACAAAAATCTTTGCATATGAATACGTGAAATTGTCTTTTGACCAGTTCATAGCAATGTAATCTCCTTATATTTCCCTTACTTCCTAGTTTCTAGCAGGGCAGTCTTTCCTCATTGAGTGACAGCTTTGGTCAATACAACAGTAGTATTAGTTGGAACTATAAAGCCCAGCACAAGTTCTGCAATAACACATTTCGATATGAGTGGATTATTCGGAGTGTACACTGTTATCCTTGCATTTACATATGTTGATAACAGGGCATATGATTAAGCACACAAGTCTGGACAGAGAGAAAGGAGAGCTGTGATTATAAGAACTGATGGAAAAAGCTGGGCTGGTGATTTATAACTGTAACTCTTCAGAAGAAAAGAGGAAGATGAGAGATGGCGAGGGAGGTGACAGCTATCTGGTGTATAGAAATCAATGGACTGGAGAGAGCTTGTAGACCGTCTACCGGGGTGGTCTCTCCCAAAATACAGTGGGTCAAGGACAACGAACACAAACAGACAATTTATCAAGGAACTAGTTTTTACTAACCGAGAAAACTGTTACCCCGAAAATGCAAGAAAGAAACACAGTTAACTATTAGAGACACCTAGCCCAAATCGGCTAGGACCCCTGCGCTGCACAACCGATAGTATAGCCAAGTATGTATGGAATAGCACCGTATAGATGAATTCAGGGTGCTTGGCCCTTCAACCAAATATCCATTTGTATAAATAATAAAAAAGGAGGCAGCACTCCAATAAATGATGAAAAAAGAGGACTTTATTAGCCCATATGGTGTGGCAACGTTTCGGCTGTGACCAGCCTTTCTCAAACCTTGAAGTGCTGCCTCCTTTTTACTTTAATAGATAGATAGACAAACAGACAGACAGATAGAAACATACATACAAAAAAACTGACCAGCATCTCTGAAAAGAAGAAAGCAAATGTGCACAGGTACCAGCTGCTGACTGCAAAATATACAAACAAAATGATACATCACCACTTTGTAAGTGCTAAGATATATGAAAACTTTAAATATATGAAATTTGGACAACTTTTGGAGGATTTGGCTGCCAGATTATATAGATGTACACTCCTCTCATTAGCCTATGGCTATTTTTAATTAGTACTGGGTCCTTTAACCCCTTCATGACCCAGCCTATTTTGACCTTAAAGACCTTGCCGTTTTTTGCAATTCTGACCAGTGTCCCTTTATGAGGTAATAACTCAGGAACGCTTCAACGGATCCTAGCGGTTCTGAGATTGTTTTTTCGTGACATATTGGGCTTCATGTTAGTGGTAAATTTAGGTCAATAAATTCTGCGTTTATTTGTGATAAAATCGGAAATTTGGCGAAAATTTTGAAAATTTTGCAATTTTCACATTTTGAATTTTTATTCTGTTAAACAAGAGAGATATGTGACACAAAATAGTTAATAAATAACATTTCCCACATGTTTACTTTACATCAGCACAATTTTGGAAACAAAATTTTTTTTTGTTAGGAAGTTATAAGGGTTAAAATTTGACCAGCGATTTGTCATTTTTACAACGAAATTTACAAAACCATTTTTTTTAGGGACCACCTCACATTTGAAGTCAGTTTGAGGGGTCTATATGGCTGAAAATACCCAAAAGTGACACCATTCTAAAAACTGCACCCCTCAAGGTACTCAAAACCACATTCAAGAAGTTTATTAACCCTTCAGGTGCTTCACAGCAGCAGAAGCAACATGGAAGGAAAAAATGAACATTTAACTTTTTAGTCACAAAAATTATCTTTTAGCAACAATTTTTTTATTTTCCCAATGGTAAAAGGAGAAACTGAACCACGAAAGTTGTTGTCCAATTTGTCCTGAGTACGCTGATACCTCATATGTGGGGGTAAACCACTGTTTGGGCGCACGGCAGGGCTTGGAAGGGAAGGAGCGCCATTTGACTTTTTGAATCAAAAATTGGCTCCACTCTTTAGCGGACACCATGTCACGTTTGGAAAGCCCCCGTGTGCCTAAAAATTGGAGCTCCCCGACAAGTGACCCCATTTTGGAAACTAGACATCCAAAGGAACTTATCTAGATGCATAGTGAGCACTTTGAACCCCCAGGTGCTTCACAAATTGATCCGTAAAAATGAAAAAGTACTTTTTTTTCACAAAAAAATTCTTTTAGCCTCAATTTTTTCATTTTCACATGGGCAACAGGATAAAATGGATCCTAAAATGTGTTGGGCAATTTCTCCTGAGTACACCAATACCTCACATGTGGGGGTAAACCACTGTTTGGGCACATGGTAAGGCTCGGAAGGGAAGGAGCGCCATTTGACTTTTTGAATGAAAAATTATTTCCATCGTTAGCGGACACCATGTCGCGTTTGGATAGCTCCTGTGTGCCTAAACATTGGCGCTCCCCCACAAGTGACCCCATTTTGGAAACTAGACCCCCCAAGGAACTTATTTAGATGCCTAGTGAGCACTTTAAACCCTCAGGTGCTTCACAAATTGATCTGTAAAAATGAAAAAGTACTTTTTTTTCACAAAGAAATTATTTTCGCCTCAATTTTTTCATTTTCACATGGGCAGTAGGATAAAATGGATCATAAAATTTGTTGGGCAATTTCTCCCGAGTACGCCGATACCTCATATGTGGGGGTAAACCACTGTTTGGGCACTCGGCAGGGCTCGGAAGGGAAGGCGCGCCATTGGACTTTTTGAATGGAAAATTAGCTCCAATTGTTAGCGGACACCATGTCGCGTTTGGAGAGCCCCTGTGTGCCTAAACATTGGAGCTCCCCCACAAGTGACCCCATTTTGGAAACTAGACCCCCCAAGGAACTTATCTAGATGCATATTGAGCACTTTAAACCCCCAGTTGCTTCACAGAAGTTTATAACGCAGAGCCATGAAAATAAAAAATAATTTTTCTTTCCTCAAAAATGATTTTTTAGCCTGGAATTTCCTATTTTGCCAAAGATAATAGGAGAAATTGGACCCCAAATATTGTTGTCCAGTTTGTCCTGAGTATGCTGATACCCCATATGTGGGGGTAAACCACTGTTTGGGCGCACGGCAGGGCTCGGAAGGGATGGCACGCCATTTGGCTTTTTAAATGGAAAATTAGCTCCAATCATTAGCGGACACCATGTCACGTTTGGAGAGCCCCTGTGTGCCTAAACATTGGAGATCCCCCAGAAATGACACCATTTTGGAAACTAGACCCCCAAAGGAACTAATCTAGATGTGTGGTGAGGACTTTGAACCCCCAAGTGCTTCACAGAAGTTTATAACGCAGAGCCATGAAAATTAAAAAAAAAAATTATTTTCTCAAAAATGATCTTTTAGCCTGCAATTTTTTATTTTCCCAAGGGTAACAGGAGAAATTTGACCCCAAAAGTTGTTGTCCAGTTTCTCCTGAGTACGCTGATACCCCATATGTGGGGGTAAATCACTGTTTGGGCACATGCCGGGGCTCGGAAGTGAAGTAGTGACGTTTTGAAATGCAGACTTTGATGGAATGCTCTGTGGGCGTCACGTTGCGTTTGCAGAGCCCCTGATGTGGCTTAACAGTAGAAACCCCCCACAAGTGACCCCATTTTGGAAACTAGACCCCCAAAGGAACTTATCTAGATGTGTGGTGAGCACTTTGAACCCCCAAGTGCTTCATAGAAGTTTATAATGCAGAGCCGTGAAAATAATAAATACGTTTTCTTTCCTCAAAAATAATTATTTAGCCCAGAATTTTTTATTTTCCCAAGGGTTACAGAAGAAATTGGACCCCAAAAGTTGTTGTCCAGTTTCTCCTGAGTACGCTGATACCCCATATGTGGGGGTAAACCACTGTTTGGGCACATGCCGAGGCTCGGAAGTGAAGTAGTGACGTTTTGAAATGCAGACTTTGATGGAATGCTCTGTGGGCGTCACGTTGCGTTTGCAGAGCCCCTGATGTGGCTTAACAGTAGAAACCCCCCACAAGTGACCCCATTTTGGAAACTAGACCCCGAAAGGAACTTATCTAGATGTGTGGTGAGCACTTTGAACCCCCAAGCGCTTCATAGAAGTTTATAATGCAGAGCCGTGAAAATAATAAATACGTTTTCTTTCCTCAAAAATAATTATTTAGCCCAGAATTTTTTATTTTCCCAAGGGTTACAGGAGAAATTGGACCCCAAAAGTTGTTGTCCAGTTTCTCCTGAATACGCTGATACCCCATGAGTGGGGGTAAACCACTGTTTGGGCACACGTCGGGGCTCAGAAGGGAAGTAGTGACTTTTGAAATGCAGACTTTGATGGAATGGTCTACGGGTGTCACGTTGTGTTTGCAGAGCCCCTGGTGTGCCTAAACAGTAGAAACCCCCACAAGTGACCCCATTTTAGAAACTAGACCCCCCAAGGAACTTATCTAGATATGTGGTGAGCACTTTGAACCCCCAAGTGCTTCACAGACGTTTACAACGCAGAGCCGTGAAAATAAAAAATCATTTTTCTTTCCTCAAAAATTATGTTTTAGCAAGCATTTTTTTAGATTCACAAGGGTAACAGGAGAAATTGGACCCCAGTAATTGTTGCGCAGTTTGTCCTGAGTATGCTGGTACCCCATATGTGGGGGTAAACCACTGTTTGGGCACACGTCGGGGCTCAGAAGTGAGGGAGCACCATTTGACTTTTTGAATACGAGATTGGCTGGAATCAATGGTGGCGCCATGTTGCGTTTGGAGACCCCTAATGTGCCTAAACAGTGGTAACCCCTCAATTCTACCTCCAACACTAACCCCAACACACCCCTAACTCTAATCCCAACTGTAGCCATAACCCTAATCACAACCCTAACCGCAACACACCCCTAACCACAACCCTAACCCCAACACACCCCTAACCCTAACCACAACCCTAATTCCAACCCTAACCCTAAGGCTATGTGCCCACGTTGCGGATTCGTGTGAGATATTTCCGCACCATTTTTGAAAAATCCGCGGGTAAAAGGCACTGCGGATTTACCGCGGATTTCCAGTGTTTTTTGTGCGGATTTCACCTGTGGATTCCTATTGAGGAACAGGTGTAAAACGCTGCAGAATCCGCACAAAGAATTGACATGCTGCGGAAAATACAACGCAGCGTTTCCGCGCGGTATTTTCCGCACCATGGGCACAGCAGATTTGGTTTTTCATATGTTTACATGGTACTGTAAACCTGATGGAACACTGCTGCGAATCCGCAGCCAAATCCGCACCGTGTGCACATAGCCTAATTCTAAAGGTATGTGCACACGCTGCGGAAAACGCTGCGGATCCGCAGCAGTTTCCCATGAGTTTACAGTTCAATGTAAACCTACGGGAAACAAAAATCGCTGTACACATGCTGCGGAAAAACTGCACGGAAACGCAGCGGTTTACATTCCGCAGCATGTCACTTCTTTTGTGCGGATTCCGCAGCGGTTTTACAACTGCTCCAATAGAAAATCGCAGTTGTAAAACCGCAGTGAAATGCGCAGAAAAAAACGCAGTAAATCCGCCATAAATCCGCAGCGGTTTAGCACTGCGGATTTATCAAATCCGCAGCGGAAAAATCCGCAGAGGACCAGAATACGTGTGCACATACCGAAACCCTAACCCTAGCCCTAACCCTAGCCCTAACCCTAGCCCTAACCCTACCCCTAACCCTAGCCCTAACCCTACCCCTAACCCTACCCCTACCCCTAGCCCTAACCCTAACCCTAACCCTACCCCTAACCCTACCCCTAACCCTACCCCTAACCCTAACCCTATTCTAACATTAGTGGAAAAAAAAATTTCTTTATTTTTTTATTGTCCCTACCTATGGGGGTGACAAAGGGGGGGGGGTCATTAATTATTTTTTTTATTTTCATCACTGAGATAGATTATATCTCAGTGATCAAAATGCACTTTGGAACGAATCTGCCGGCCGGCAGATTCGGCGGGCGCACTGCACATGCGCCCGCCATTTTGGAAGATGGCGGCGCCCAGGGAGAAGACGGACGGGACCCCGGCTGGATCGGCAAGTATGATGGGGTGGGGGGGGACCACGGGGGGGGGGATCGGAGCACGGGGGGGGATCGGAGCACGGGGGAGGAATCGGAGCGCGGGAGGGGTGGAACGGAGCACAGGGGGGCTGGAATGGAGCACGGGGGGTGGAACGGAGCACCGGGGGGTGTGGATCGGAGTGCAGGGGGGGTGATTGGAGCACGGGGGGGTGATTGGAGCACGGGGGGAGCGGACAAGAGCACGGGGGGGAGCGGAACACTGGACGGAGGGGAGCCGGAGCAGTGTGCCGGCCAGATCGGGGGGCTGCGGGGGCGATCGGTGGGGTGGGGGCACATTAGTATTTCCAGCCATGGCCGATGATATTTCAGCATCGGCCATGGCTGGATTGTAATATTTCACCCGTTATAATAGGTGAAATATTACAAATCGCTCTGATTGGCAGTTTCACTTTCAACAGCCAATCAGAGCGATCGTAGCCACGAGGGGGTGAAGCCACCCCCCCTGGGCTAAACTACCACTCCCCCTGTCCCTGCAGGTCGGGTGAAATGGGAGTTAACCCTTTCACCCGGCCTGCAGGGACGCGATCTTTCCATGACGCCGCATAGGCGTCATGGGTCGGATTGGCACCGACTTTCATGACGCCTACGTGGCGTCATGGGTCGGGAAGGGGTTAACCCCTTAGTGACTGAGCCAATTTTTACCTTAACCCCTTTACCCCCATGGGTGGTTTGCACGTTAATGACCAGGCCAATTTTTACAATTCTGACCACTGTCCCTTTATGAGGTTATAACTCTAAACGCTTCAAAGGATCCTGATGATTCTGACAGTGTTTTCTCATGACATATTGTACTTCATGATAGTGGTAAAATTTTCCAACTTTGAATTTTTATGGCCTTAAATCACAGAGATATATCACACAAAATTCTTAATTAGTAACATTTCCCACATGTCTACTTTAAATCAGCACAATTTAAAAACCAATTTTTTTTGTTAGGTAGTTATAAGGGTTAAATGGGTTATAAGGGTTAAAAGTTGACCAGCAATTTCTCATTTTTACAACACCATTTTGTTTTAGGGACCACATCACATTTGAAGTCACTTTGAGGAGTCTATATGATAGAAAATACCCAAGTGTGACACCATTCTAATAACTGCACCCCTCAAGGTGCACAAAACCACATTCAAGAAGTTTATTAACTCTTCAGGTGTTTCATTTTTGGAATGTTTAACAAAAAATGAACATTTAACTTTTCTTCACAAAAAATGTAATTCAGCTCCAATTTGTTTTATTTTACCAAGGATAACAGGAGAAAATGGACCCCAAAAGTTGTTGTGCAATTTGTCCTGAGTACGCTGATACCCCATATGTGGGGGTAAACCATTGTTTGGGTGCATGGCAGAGCTCGGAAGGAAAGGAGCGCCGTTTGACTATTCAATGCAAAATTGACTGGAATTGAGATAGGACGCCATGTCGCGTTTGTAGAGTCCCTGATGTGCCTAAACATTACAACCCCCCACAAGTGACACCATTTTGAAAAGTATACCCCCTAAGGAACTTATCTAGATGTCTGGTGAGCACTTTGACCCACCAAGTGCTTCACAGAAGTAGAGCCGTAAAAATAAAAAATCATATTTTTTCACAAAAATGATTTTTCGCCCCCAATTATTTATTTTTCCAAGGGTAACAGAAGAAATTGAACCCCATAAGTTGTTGTGCAATTTGTCCTGAGTACGCTGATACCCCATATGTGGGGGTAAGCACTGTTTGGGTGCATGGCAGAGCTCGGAAGGGAAGGAGCGACGTTTGACTTTTCAATGCAAAATTGGCTGGAATTGAGATTGGATGCCATGTCACGTTTGCAGAGCCCCTGATGTGCCTAAACAGTGGAAAACCCCCAATTCTAATTGAAACCCTAACCCAAACACACCCCTAACCCTAATCCCAACCCTAACCATAACCCTAACCACACCCTTAACCCGAACACACCCTTAACCCTAATCCCAACCATACCCCTAACCCCAACACACCCCTAACCCTAATCCCAACCCTAACCACACCCCTAACTCCAACACACCCCTAACCCTAATCCCAACCATAACCCTAACCACACCCCTAACCCTGACACACCCCTAACCCTAATCCCAACCATAAATGTAATCCAAACCCTATCCCTAACCTTAGCCCCAACCCTAGCCCCAACTTTAGCCCCAACCCTACCTTTAGCCCCAACCCTAACCCTAACCCTAACCATAATGGGAAAGTGGAAATACATTTTTTTAATTTTATTATTTTTCCCTAACTAGCGGGGTTAAGAAGGGGGTTTGATTTACTATTTATAGCAGGTTTTTTAGCGTATTTTTATGACTGGCAGCTGTCACACACTAAAAGACGCTTTTTATTGCAAAAAAATTTTTTTGTGTCTCCACATTTTGAGAGCTATAATTCTTTTCTATTTTGGTCCACAGAGTCATGTGAGGTCTCATTTTTTGTGGGACGAGATGATGTTTTTATTGGTACCATTTTCGGGCACATGACATTTTTTGATAGCTTTTTATTCCGATTTTTGTGAGGCAGAATGAGCAAAAACCAGCAATTCATGAATTTCTTTTGGTGGGGGCATTTATACCGTTCCACTTTTGGTAAAATTGATAAAGCAGTTTTATTTTTCATGTCAGTACGATTACAGCGATACCTTATTTATATTTTTTTAATGTTTTGGCGCATTTATATGATAAAAACTATTTTATATAAAAAATAATTATTTTGCATCATTTTATTCTGAGGACTATAACTTTTTTTTTTTTTATATCCCTCTTTTTGATCACGTGTTATTCCACATTTTGTTTGGCAGTATGATAATAAAGCATTTTTTTGCCCCGATTTTTTTTTACGGTGTTCACTGAAGGGGTTACAGTTTTATAGGTCGGGTCGGGTCGTTACAGACACGGCGATACTAAATATGTGTTTAATTGTTTTTTTTATTTAGATAAAGAAATGTATTTATTGGAACAATATATTTTTTTTTTCAGGATTTTTGTTTTGTTTTTTACACATGTAAATATTTTTTTTTTACTTGTTTACTTTGTCTCAGGGGGGACATGACTGTATAGTTTCAGATCACTGATCTGACACTTTGCAGTGCACTGTGTCAGATCAGCGATCTGACAGGCACTGCAGGATGCTTGCAATCTTGTGCAGGACCTGGAAGGAGCCCAGCGGCCATTTTGGATCCGGGGCCTGCAGGGAGGAGGAGGTAGGAGACCTGTGGAGCACATTGCGTTGCTCCGAGGGTCTCAGGGAAGCACGCAGAGAGCCCCCTCCCTGCGCGATGCTTCCCTATGCCGCCGGAACGCTGCTATCATGTTTGATCGCAGTGTTCCAGGAGTTAATGTGCCAGGTGCAGTCCATGACAGCTCATAGCACATAGTGCCGGATGTCAGCTGTGATAGTCAGCTGACACCCGGCCCCGATCGGCCGCGCTCCCCCCGTGAGCGCGGCTGATTGGTGATGACCTATTATCCCGTCTGTGGTCATATGGGCCCATACCACCTCAACGGGATACTACGTCATATGTCAGAAAGAGGTTATTGACCAAGACAAATTTTACAATTCTGACCAGTGTCAATTTATATGGTAATAACTCTGGAACGCTTCAACAGATCCCACTAATTCTGAGATTGTTTTTTCATGTCAGTAGTAAAATGTTTTTCAACATGACTTGTGTTTATTTATGAAAAAAATGGAAATTTGGCAAAACTTTTGAACATTTTGCAATTTTTAAACTTTTAATTTTTATACCTTTAAATCAGAGAGATATGTCACACAAAACAGTTAATAAATAACATTTCACACATGTTTACTTTACATCAGTACAATTTTGGAATCATAACTTTGGTTTGTTAAGAAGTTAGTAGGGTTAAAATTTGACTAATTATTTCTAATTTTTCCAACAAAATTTTCAAAATTATTTTTTCAGGAACCGCATCACATTTGAAGTGACTTTAAAGGGTCTATATAACAGAAAATGGCCAAAAGGGACACCATTTTAAAAAATGCACTCCTCAAGGTGTTCAAAACTGCATTCAAGAAGTTTATTAACCCTTCAAGTGCTTCATGAGAACTGTAATGTAAGTAATAAAGTAACGTGGAAGGAAAAAATGAACATTTAACTTTTTTCACAAAAAATTTACTATAGACCCAAACTTTTTTATTTTCACAAGGGTAACAAGAGAAAATGGACCACAAAATTTGTTGTGCAATTTCTACTGAATTTGAAGATATCCGATATGTGTTGGAAATCCACTGTTTGGGCATGGCAGGGCTTGGAAGGGAAAGAGCACTGTTTGACTTTTTTAACGCAAAATTAGCTGGAATCACGTGCAGACACCATGTCGCGTTTGGAGATCCCTTGATGTGCTTAAACGGTGAAAAACCCCCACAAGCGACCCCATTTTGGAAACCACATCCCTTAAGGACTTTATCCAGGGGTCAGTGAGCATTTTAAACTCACAGGTATGACACAGAATTGATAACATTAGGTTGTCATATTGAATTTGTTACCATTAGTGTTGAGAGCAAGTGCTTGCTACTCCAGTTTGCATCAGGTGCTCGAGTATGCACCAAATATCCCGGGTGCTTGAGTGACATACTTAAATCTTTGACCTGCAGTTTTAGCGGCTGTTACACACCCCTAAAAAATGCGGGTATCTGCGATACTGCGTGCATACCTGAGCACCTGATGCAAACTTGAGAAGCGAGAATTTGCATTCAACACTAGCCGTCATATCGTCATTATTTTTTTTACTTTTGAAAAAAACAATTCTAACTCCACCCTAACACAAACCTATTCCTAATACGACCTTAACCACAACCCTAACCCTAACACAACCCTAACCCCAACTCTAACAGAAACCTTACACCAACCCTAACCCTATGCCCAACCCCAAATGCAAAGAAAGAAAAAAAATCTGTATTTTCATTTTAAAATTTTTATCTGAATAAGGGAGTGACAAAGAGGGATTTGATTTACAATTTCTTTTTCTTTTGATCACTGTGATAGGATCTATCACAGTGATCAAAGATAACAATAGGAAAAATTCCCTATTATTGCAGGGCACCATCTGGCAGATCTGGAAGATGACATGGAGGGCTGAGAGACCGAGCAGGAGGGCACAGGGATGGTGAAGATATCGGGGGACCACATTTCTCTCTTCTCTACTATGTTAGATCACATCAGATGACAAAGAAATTAATTTTAAATCGGACTTATCTTTTTTTTGCGATCGTCATCAGTCGGTGAATAACAACAATCACGTGACACGGGACCCTAAAATCTGGCACTGATCATGATCTCCAGTGTCTCAGCACCCTCGGTCGCTGAGACCCCAGAGATTTTCCAACGCTGGGGGTGCTACAGATTTATTTCTCAGTGCTATTAAAAAGTGGCACTAAGGAATAAGTACCCTTATCTAATACCATTAAAAGGCGTATCAGAGGTCGTTAAGGAGTTATATTTGTAGATTTGTAGCCCAAGAGAGGCACATTTGATAAATATGAGACTTAGAGTCCCATCAAAGAAAAGTATGCCCTGTCACGGCTGGTGGAAAATCATGAATTTGCCAATTTCTGCACTTAAAGGGGTT
Organism: Ranitomeya imitator; assembly: GCF_032444005.1. NCBI lineage: Eukaryota > Metazoa > Chordata > Amphibia > Anura > Dendrobatidae > Ranitomeya > Ranitomeya imitator. Next base: position 602,294,512 of record NC_091284.1, read on the forward strand.
GCCTGTTCTATATTGACTGCAGGCTTATGAATCCCACCAGTGCACTGTGCGCTGGGAGGATTTGCCAGTTTCTGAACCAGGAGCGGCGGGTATGTATGTGCTATGCATACTCCTCTAGTGGGCACGGCCTTGCTGCATACACTTGTATAGAACAAAGGCATGTCCATTAGATGGCCTCACCTATTTGATGTCTGTATCACTAGACACGTCCGGTCCCAGATCAGAAATCAGTGAATCCTTGCAACACACAGTGCGTGCACTGGGGATTCATAAGTTTGCAGTCACATATATTTTAAAAATATAATCTATGTAAAAATAACGCAGTCCAAATTTCATATATTTGATGTCTACATACATGTTAACGCTTACAGTGCTAGCTGTATTCTTTTGAAGATCAATAGATAGAAAGTTAAGGCCCCTTCACATTTAGCGACGCTGCAGCGATACCGACAGCGATCCGGATCGCTGCAGCGTCGCTGTTTGGTCGCTGGAGAGCTGTCACACAGACCGCTCTCCAGCGACCAACGATGCCGGTAACCAGGGTAAACATCGGGTAACTAAGCGCAGGGCCGCGCTTAGTAACCCGATGTTTACCCTGGTTACCATGCTAAAAGTAAAAAAAAAACAAACACTACATACTTACCTACCGCTGTCTGTCCTCCAGCGCTGCGCTCTGCTTCTCTGCTCTCCTCTTGTACTGTCTGGGAGCCGGAAAGCAGAGCGGTGACGTCACCGCTCTGCTTTCCGGCTCACAGACAGTACAGGAGGAGTGCAGAGCGCAGCGCTGGAGGACAGACAGCGGTAGGTAAGTATGTAGTGTTTGTTTTTTTTTACTTTTAGCATGGTAACCAGGGTAAACATCGGGTTACTAAGCGCGGCCCTGCGCTTAGTTACCCGATGTTTACCCTGGTTACCAGTGAAGACATCGCTGGATCGGTGTCACACACGCCGATCCAGCGATGTCTCCAGGGAGTCCAGCGACGAAATAAAGTTCTGGACTTTATTCAGCGACCAACGATCTCCCAGCAGGGGCCTGATCGTTGGTCGCTGTCACACAGAACGATTTCATTAACGATATCGTTGCTACGTCACAAATAGCAACGATATCGTTAACAATATCGTTATGTGTGAAGGTACCTTTAGAATTCCAAAATAGAGGCAGCACTCCATTGTTTCAGTGGAAAAATGTGCAAGATTTTAATCAACCCACATGTCTGGGCGACGTTTCAAGCCTTGAGAAAGGCTCATTTGTAGCCGAAACGTCACCCAGACATGTGGGTTGATTAAAATCTTGCACATCTTTCCACTGAAACAATGGAGTGCTGCCTCTTTTTTGGAATTCTATGAAGTTTGGATAATCATTGGATGGATTGTCTAGGGGCCTTGCACCTGAAAATATGTATTTATACTGTGTTGTTCCTTTTTTGTTTCTAGATAGAAAGATAGATAGATAGATAGATAGATAGATAGATAGATAGATAGATAGATAGATAGATAGATAGACTGACTTTGCAAATGGGAAGGATTTCAAGTTTATATTTATATTTGCTATATAACCAGCTCTGTCTAAACATTCGGAAAACAGCTGTGTTATGTATCACACCATAAATTAGAACTGCTCTAGTGTATAGATTTTAGGTGAGAAAACATATGCTCCTGTCCTCGGTACAGGAAAAACAACTGCCGTGTTTAAATGTCTCCTGTTATTCTTCGAAGAGGAGCTCGTAGCAGAAAGTACATGGAAGTCACTGAGGCCTGTCCACTTGAAGGGCTCAAAGTGTTTCCTGAACAGTCCTTCTTCACTCATCACCTCAGACAGCTATTATTAAAATGTGTGACTGGGGCCTTAGCTACACAATCAGCCTGTCAATTACCTTTTGCCCTATTCTGAAAAGAAAACTCAGCTGGGGGTTTTGCTAATTCAACTATGTGACCCGCTCTTTGCTTTCAAAATCCAATAAATGGTGCCTGTCTCTCCATTGGTTCCAACAATAGTAACTGAAGGTGTAGGTGTTTCCACTGCAGGGAATCTGTGCCACGGACTGCTGAACCAGAGCTGAATTAGCTATTTCATTCATTAAAAATAAATAGATATACATCACATGAATGGAAAAAGGAGAAAAAGGAAGATGCTGAAGAATAGAATATTCGGTATCACAGTCAAGAAAAATAAAACATAAATTAACATTATTGCATAATAACAATAATAATAATAATAAATAAAAGATGTAAACACTTAACAGTGAAAACAAGTCTTGGTCTTATGACAAGTCCTGTGGATATACATTGGCAAAATGTACAAGTAAAATAAAGAAAAAATAAATAATGACAAGTTAAAACTTTCTGTAAATCATCCCATGATCCTGCATCTCCTGAGACATCCTGTGCTGTCGCTGGTTACTTGTACCAGAGAAGAATAACAGGTCAGCATGAAATATTCCGTGGAAACTTCCTGTGCTCTCTTGCTGAGCGGACTGTCCATCATACCATCGTTTCTGGCAGTCACTTTCATTTGAATGTGACTGACCAAGGAAGCCGGAGTTATTTGTAAAGAACAACAAGGCCTTTCATTCATAATTTCAGTGGGGGGACAAGTGCTAATGATGGGAGTGCGAATAAATTGGAACTCTGGTATTCAGGGCAGGAAGAAGCCCACTGACTATCAAATGAGAGAAAAGGGGGTGTAGGTGAAAGTGCTCAGCGAGAAAGCAAACAATGGAAATGGGATCACACATGTATTTGAATACAAATCAGCCTCTTGTACGATGTTACAATGCCAGCAAGATGGACACAGGAAGAAAAGCACTGTATCACATTCTCAACTTCACTTTCATTTGTTATGTAACTTGTTACCTTGTAATAAGCATTTTTTGTTAACTATCACTGAAAATATGTTACCATTATCTACAAAAGAGAAAAACAATTACGTTTTTATTCCTAATTCTATAATATTACAGCATGTCATGTAGAAAAATGCTATTCACCCCGATATGATCACAATGCACCCACAACTGTTAACTTGTTAAATGCCACTGTCAGTCTTTGACAGTGGCATTCAACATGCACGCGCCGGCAGCACATCGCTAACCCCACCCATCAGTGCCCCTGTATGATCGCGGGGCGCCGATTGGTTGGCATGAATACTGAGTGTCTGCAGTAGACCCCCGTGCTTGCCATTGCCAATCTGCTATGAGTGCTGCCCAGTGGCCGGCGTTCACAGCAGATAATCATTTCTGCTACATTTCTGATCAGAAGATATCCTAAGAAGACTATTGAAGCCACTTAAAAGTAAAAAAAAAGCTTTTAAAATTAAAAAATTAAAAAATATAAAAGTTCAAATCACCCCCATTTTGCTCCATTCAAAATAAAACAATTAACATTTTTTAAAATACATATATTTGGTATCAGAATCTCGCGATCTATCAAAATATAAAAATAATTTATCCGATCGGTAAACAGTAGTGTTGAGCGATACCTTCCGATATCGGAAAGTATCGGTATCGGATTGGATCGGCCGATATTCAAAAAATATCGGATATCGCCGATACCGATACCCGATCCCAATGCAAGTCAATGGGACCAAAATATCGGAATTAAAATAAACCCTTTCTTGCCTTGTAGGTTCATTCTACATGAAGGAAAACAACTAAGAATAATGCCGGATGTATTTGGGGAGGTGGCGGAGACATTAAAGTCATAGAGGTTTATCCCAATCAAATAGAATAGCATGTTTTTTGTTTTTTTTTAATACGTTCGGAGTGACAAAGATATTGACTATGTAAATTTTTTTTTTTTTTGTCAGATATTGATGTTTCACTATTCCACGCCCTTCCCCTTCTTTTTTTTTCTTTTTTTTTTTTTCTTTTCCCACACTTTCATCTTCATCATCATCAGCATCTTTGACATCAACTTCTTCTTCACCTTATTCATCTTCTTCTTCATCCTTTACCTTTTTTTTTTTTTTTGATTACATTCTTCATATTCATTTTATTCAACTATTATTATTTTTCCTATTCTACATATTCTTTTTATTCCACTGTTATTATTCTTCCTATTCTACTTCTTCATCATATTCTCATTTGTGACAGGCATTCCCGTAGTTGTTATCTATAAAAGTTGGAAGATTACACCTTCCGTTCTGCCAGTCACAAAAGTTACATTTGTCCGCGTTCAGTTTGGCCTGCAGCATCAGGCTTTATCCAGGGGCACCACGAGGAGGAACGGACTCACCCCCATACACTGCTTAGTCTTCTTCTGTATATAATTTAGATAATATCTTTTGCTCTGATATTAAGTCTCATGCTTAATGTTCTTCTGCTCTTTGTTCTGCAGCCTCTTGTTCTTCTGCTTCTCGGTCTTCCATGTCGTCGTCTCCAGGGTCGTCGTCTCCAGTGTCGTCATCTCCGCCGTCGTCGTCTCAGCCGTCGTCGTCTCCGCCGTCGTCGTCTCCGCCGTCGTCGTCGTCGTCGTCATCGGGGTGGTCTTCCGGGTCGTCGTCGTCATCGAGGTGGTCTTCCGGGTCGTCGACTTTAGGGTCTTCAACTTGGAAATGTAGCAGAAGGTACAAGAAGGCTGAGAAAATGCCAAGAACCAGCTGATGGAACTGGAACTCGGATGGCTACCCGAAGGTTCAAGAGCCTATGGAACTACCGAGGACCAGCTGATGTTACTGGAACCCGGTTACTAAGCAGGAGGTACCCGTGCTAAAAAGCACTACCAAGGACCGCCTGACGTTGGCGGAACTCGGATACCCAGAGGGAGGCACCTAAGCCAAAGGCTCTGCCCGGAACCAGCTGACGGTACTGGAACCAGGATGGGGAGCAGAAGGTACAAGAGCAAAAGACACTGCCGAGAACCAGCTGACGGTACTGGAACCCGGATGGGTAGCCGAAGGTCCAAGAGCCAATGGAACTACCGAGGACCAGCTGACGTTACTGGAACCCGATTACTAAGCAGGAGGTACCCGTGCCTGAAAGCACTACCAAGGACCACCTGACGTTGGTGGAACTTGGATACCCAGAAGGAGGCACCTAAGCCAAAGGCTCTGCCCGGAACCAGCTGACGGTACTGGAACCAGGATGGGGAGCAGAAGGTACAAGAGCAAAAGACACTGCCGAGAACAAGCTGACGGTGCTGGAACCAGGTGGTGGACCTGAAGGCCCACAGGAGAGGAGAGAACAGCTAGGCCGCAAGGCAGCCGCAGTTACCGAACCCCAACAGTCCTACAGGGGGAGCTGGGCCTACTGGCACTACAGAACCAGCCTTGACTACCAGTTCACGCAGCCCACATAGGAAGCTCCTAAACTGGAGGCACCCTGGAGTTGGCTAACCCGACCGCACCACGACGGGGCAAGCATAGGCGTCTCAGTGAGCTTGACACAACCCGGAAACAGCTGACGGTGCTGAAACCAGGCTTGGCACGAGGGAGTACCTGTGTCAAGAACACTGCCGAGAACCAGTTGGCGGTGCTGGAACCCAGATGCGTTGCCCCAGTGTGCAAGAGCCAATGGCACGACCGAGGACCAGCTGGCGGTGCTGGAACCCGGTTACTAAGCTGTAGGTGCCCGCGCTTAAAAGCACTACCAAGGACCGCCTGACGTTGGAGGAACTCGGATACCCAGGAGGAGGCACCTAAGCCAAAGGCTCGGCCTGGAACCAGCTGACGGTGCTGGAACCAGGAGGTGGACCCGAAGGCCCACAGGAGAGGAGAGAACAGCTAGGCCACGAGGCAGCCGCAGTTACCGAACCCAACAGTCCTACAGGGGGAGCTGGGCCTACTGGCACTACAGAACCAGCCTTGACTACCAGTTCACGCAGCCCACATAGGAAGCTCCTAAACTGGAGGCACCCTGGAGTTGGCTAACCCGACCGCACCACGACGGGGCAAGCATAGGCGTCTCAGTGAGCTTGACACAACCCGGAAACAGCTGACGGTGCTGAAACCAGGCTTGGCACGAGGGAGTACCTGTGTCAAGAACACTGCCGAGAACCAGTTGGCGGTGCTGGAACCCAGATGCGTTGCCCCAGTGTGCAAGAGCCAATGGCACAACCGAGGACCAGCTGGCGGTGCTGGAACCCGGTTACTAAGCTGTAGGTGCCCGCGCTTAAAAGCACTACCAAGGACCGCCTGACGTTGGCGAAACCCGGATACCCAGGAGGAGGCACCTAAGCCAAAGGCTAGGCCTGGAACCAGCTGACGGTGCTGGAACCAGGAGGTGGACCCGAAGGCCCACAGGAGAGGAGAGAACAGCTAGGCAGCGAGGCAGCCGCAGTTACCGAACCCAACAGTCCTACAGGGGGAGCTGGGCCTACTGGCACTACAGAACCAGCCTTGACTACCAGTTCACGCAGCCCACATAGGAAGCTCCTAAACTGGAGGCACCCTGGAGTTGGCTAACCCGACTGCACCACGACGGGGCAAGCATAGGCGTCTCAGTGAACTTGAAACAACCCGGAAACAGCTGACGGTGCTGAAACCAGGCTTGGCACGAGGGAGTACCTGTGACAAGAACACTGCCGAGAACCAGCTGGCGGTGCTGGAACCCAGATGCGTTGCCCCAGTGTGCAAGAGCCAATGGCACCACCAAGGACCAGCTGGCGGTGCTGGAACACGGTTACTAAGCTGTAGGTGCCCGCGCTTAAAAGCACTACCAAGGACCGCCTGACGTTGGCGGAACTCGGATACCCAGAAGGAGGCACCTAAGCCAAAGGCTCGGCCTGGAACCAGCTGACGGTGCTGGAACCAGGAGGTGGACCTGAAGGCCCACAGGAGAGGAGAGAACAGCTAGGCCGCGAGGCAGCCGCAGTTACCGAACCCCAACAGTCCTACAGGGGGAGCTGGGCCTACTGGCACTACAGAACCAGCCTTGACTACCAGTTCACGCAGCCCACATAGGAAGCTCCTAAACTGGAGGCACCCTGGAGTTGGCTAACCCGACCGCACCACGACGGGGCAAGCATAGGCGTCTCAGTGAGCTTGACACAACCCGGAAACCGCTGACGGTGCTGAAACCAGGCTTGGCACGAGGGAGTACCTGTGTCAAGAACACTGCCGAGAACCAGCTGGCGGTGCTGGAACCCAGATGCGTTGCCCCAGTGTGCAAGAGCCAATGGCACGACCGAGGACCAGCTGACGGTGCTGGAACCCGGTTACTAAGCTGTAGGTGCCCACGCCTAAAAGCACTACCAAGGACCGCCTGACGTTGGCGGAACTCGGATACCCAGGAGGAGGCACCTAAGCCAAAGGCTCGGCCTGGAACCAGCTGACGGTGCTGGAACCAGGAGGTGGACCCGAAGGCCCACAGGAGAGGAGAGAACAGCTAGGCCGCGAGGCAGCCGCAGTTACCGAACCCAACAGTCCTACAGGGGGAGCTGGGCCTACTGGCACTACAGAACCAGCCTTGACTACCAGTTCACGCAGCCCACATAGGAAGCTCCTAAACTGGAGGCACCCTGGAGTTGGCTAACCCGACTGCACCACGACGGGGCAAGCATAGGCGTCTCAGTGAACTTGACACAACCCGGAAACAGCTGACGGTGCTGAAACCAGGCTTGGCACGAGGGAGTACCTGTGACAAGAACACTGCCGAGAACCAGCTGGCGGTGCTGGAACCCAGATGCGTTGCCCCAGTGTGCAAGAGCCAATGGCACGACCGAGGACAAGCTGGCGGTGCTGGAACCCGGTTACTAAGCTGTAGGTGCCCGCGCTGAAAAACACTACCAAGGACCGCCTGACGTTGGCGGAACTCGGATACCCAGGAGGAAGCACCTAAGCCAAAGGCTCGGCCTGGAACCAGCTGACGGTGCTGGAACCAGGTGGTGGACCCGAAGGCCCACAGGACAGGAGAGAACAGCTAGGCAGCGAGGCAGCCGCAGTTACCGAACCCCAACAGTCCTACAGGGGGAGCTGGGCCTACTGGCACTACAGAACCAGCCTTGACTACCAGTTCACGCAGCCCACATAGGAAGCTCCTAAACTGGAGGCACCCTGGAGTTGGCTAACCCGACCGCACTACGACGGGGCAAGCATAGGCGTCTCAGTGAGCTTGACACAACCCGGAAACAGCTGACGGTGCTAAAACCAGGCTTGGCATGAGGGAGTACCTGTGTCAAGAACACTGCCGAGAACCAGCTGGCGGTACTGGAACCCAGATGCGTTGCCCCAGTGTGCAAGAGCCAATGGCACGACCGAGGACCAGCTGGCGGTGCTGGAACCCGGTTACTAAGCTGTAGGTGCCCGCGCTTAAAAGCACTACCAAGGACCGCCTGACGTTGGCGGAACTCGGATACCCAGGAGGAGGCACCTAAGCCAAAGGCTCGGCCTGGAACCAGCTGACGGTGCTGGAACCAGGTGGTGGACCCGAAGGCCCACAGGAGAGGAGAGAACAGCTAGGCCGCGAGGCAGCCGCAGTTACCGAACCCCAACAGTCCTACAGGGGGAGCTGGGCCTACTGGCACTACAGAACCAGCCTTTACTACCAGTTCACGCAGCCCACATATGAAGCTCCTAAACTGGAGGCACCCTGGAGTTGGCTAACCCGACCGCACCACGACGGGGCAAGCATAGGCGTCTCAGTGAGCTTGACACAACCCGGAAACAGCTGACGGTGCTGAAACCAGGCTTGGCACGAGGGAGTACCTGTGTCAAAAACACTGCCGAGAACCAGCTGGCGTTGCTGGAACCCAGATGCGTTGCCCCAGTGTGCAAGAGCCAATGGCACGACCGAGGACCAGCTGACGGTGCTGAAACCCGGTTACTAAGCTGTAGGTGCCCGCGCTTAAAAGCACTACCAAGGACCGCCTGACGTTGGCGGAACTCGGATACCCAGGAGGAGGCACCTAAGCCAAAGGCTCGGCCTGGAACCAGCTGACGGTGCTGGAACCAGGAGGTGGACCCGAAGGCCCACAGGAGAGGAGAGAACAGCTAGGCCGCGAGGCAGCCGCAGTTACCGAACCCCAACAGTCCTACAGGGGGAGCTGGGCCTACTGGCACTACAGAACCAGCCTTGACTACCAGTTCACGCAGCCCACATAGGAAGCTCCTAAACTGGAGGCACCCTGGAGTTGGCTAACCCGACCGCAACACGACGGGGCAAGCATAGGCGTCTCAGCGAGTTTGACACAACCCGGAAACAGCTGACGGTGCTGAAACCAGGTTTGGCACGAGGGAGTACCTGTGACAAAAACACTGCCGAGAACCAGCTGGCGGTGCTGGAACCCAGATGCGTTGCCTATTAAAGATTGTCTTCCTAGAGCCCCCACTAGCGGTGCTGGAGCAAAGGGTAAGCAGGGGGAGCAGAGTGTAGGCCGAAGCCTGCACTGGAGGCAGCTTTGTGTCAGCGTTGCGTTTGCAGGACACTTTGCCGGCTACACAGTGTGGCAACAGCTGGCGTTGCTGAACCCCACTAACACAATGGCGGGTGTTTTTCTCTGTGCAGCTAGCACTTGCGGGCAAAAACTAGCGATGTTAGAGCCCGTGGTGAAGCAGGAGGAGGAGGAGGAGAGGAGCAGAGTGTAGGCCGAAGCCTAGTTGAACCAATTTCAAAGGAAACCTTTAACCCCCCCTCAGGTGTTACAAAGTACAAGAGACACACCTTGTGCAGTATTAATGCTGCACAAGTGAAAGGTTGCTCTATTAATTTGTCTACTTGCACACGCTGAATGAAAGACGTACACAATTTTGACCATTCTACAGTCAAACTGTAGTGGATGCGTGACTTGGCTTTTTAAGGAGACGCAGCACAGGTGTCCCAAATAACGCCTTGGTGCTTGGCGCAGATTCCTGAGCGTTGTTATTTGCTGTACAGGAGTCAGCACTCTTGTGTTATCCCTTGGCAATGCCCTGTTAGAGCTGCCCGTCTTATGACCTCATTTCATGTTGGCCGGTCCGGTTAACGATGGCCATAAATCCCAGACCCACAGTGCCTTTTCCTAAAGTCACACTGCGGTGCTGGGATTCGTGGCCTTGTGCAGTAAATATGTTCGCCGCTCACACATGTCCTTACACCAGCTTCAGACTGGGCGGCCTCAGCTGATCCCTTATCGCATGCCGCGGCCATGAGGCCGCACAGTCAGAAGAAGGCGGAAGGAGGGGAGTGAAGACAGGGGAACATATGCACTGCTCGTGCCCATCAATCACACCCTCGCAGTCAAAATATATGAGACAACGAGGGGCGTTGTGTCGGGCAGGGCGGACGCACAGGCACAGCCAGCCAACCAATGATGTCAGAAGACGGGCAGCGCTAACAATGGGGGTGCTGCGTGTCATTAGAAAGGAAAGTCACACCTCAGGGACAGTGGAATGGTCTCTAATGAGACACATTTTGTACGTGTTGAGTTCCACGTGGGCAAGGAGAAAAAAGTCAGCCACCTTGTACAAATGCAGCAGTACTGCTGTACAAGGTGGCTGTTATACATAGAAACACCTGGGGGTGGGGGGCAGGCTCCCTTCAATTTCAGTTCATGTGCCTGCGTGGCGTTTGCAGGACACGTTGCCGGCTACACAGCAGGGGAACAGCTGGCGGTGCTGAACCCCACTAACACATTGGCTGGTGTTTTTCTCTGTGCAGCTAGCACTTCCGGGCAGAAACTGGAGGTGTTTGAGCCTAGGGTCAGCAGGAGGAGGAGAGGAGCAGAGTGTAGGCCGAAGCCTGCACTGGTGGCAGCTTTTGGTCAGTTGTGCCAGCGTGGCTTGTGCTGGACACGATGCCGACTACACAGCAGGGGAACAGCTGGCGGTGCTGAACCCCACTAACACATTGGCTGGTGTTTTTCTCTGTGCAGCTAGCAGTTCCGGGCAAAAACTAGCGGTGTTTGAGCCCAGGGTCAGCAGGAGGAGGAGAGGAGCAGAGTGTAGGCCGAAGCCTGCACTGGTGGCAGCTTTTGGTCGGTTGTGCCAGCGTGGCTTGTGCTGGACACGATGCCGGCTACACAGCAGGGGAACAGCTGGCGGTGCTGAACCCCACTAACACATTGGCTGGTGTTTTTCTCTGTGCAGCTAGCAGTTCCGGGCAAAAACTAGCGGTGTTTGAGCCCAGGGTCAGCAGGAGGAGGAGAGGAGCAGAGTGTAGGCCGAAGCCTGCACTGGTGGCAGCTTTTGGTCGGTTGTGCCAGCGTGGCTTGTGCTGGACACGATGCCGGCTACACAGCAGGGGAACAGCTGGCGGTGCTGAACCCCACTAACACATTGGCTGGTGTTTTTCTCTGTGCAGCTAGCACTTCCAGGCTACAACTGGCGGTGTTATAGCCCAGGGTCAGCAGGAGGAGGAGAGGAGCAGAGTGTAGGCCGAAGCCTAGTTGAACCAATTTCAAAGGTAACCTTTAACCCCCCCTCAGGTGTTGCAAGGTACAAGAGCCACACCTTGAACTGCATTAATGATGCACAAGTCAAAGGTTGCTCTCTTAATTTTGCTCCTTGCATACGCTGAATAAAACACGTACACTATTTAGCCCATTATACTGTCAAACAGTAGTGGAGGCATGACTTGTCTTTTTAAGGAGACGCAGCAAAGGTGTACAAATTTACACCTCGGTGCTGGGCGCAGATTCCTTACAGTTGTTATTTGCAGTACAGGAAACTGCGCTCTTGTGTTATCCCTTGGCAATACCCTGTTAGTGCAGGCCGTCTCATGACCTCATTTCATGTTGGCCGGTGCGGTTAACGATGGCCATAAATCCCAGACCCAAAGTGCCTTTTCCTAAAGTCACACTGCGGTGCTGGGATTCGTGGCCTTGTGCAGTAAATATGTTCGCCGCTCACACATGTCCTTACACCAGCTTCAGACTGGGCGGCCTCAGCTGATCCCTTATCGCATGCCGCGGCCATGAGGCCGCACAGTCAGAAGAAGGCGGAAGGAGGGGAGTGAAGACAGGGGAACATATGCACTGCTCGTGCCCATCAATCACACCCTCGCAGTCAAAATATATGAGACAACGAGGGGCGTTGTGTCGGGCAGGGCGGACGCACAGGCACAGCCAGCCAACCAATGATGTCAGAAGACGGGCAGCGCTAACAATGGGGGTGCTGCGTGTCATTAGAAAGGAAAGTCACACCTCAGGGACAGTGGAATGGTCTCTAATGAGACACATTTTGTACGTGTTGAGTTCCACGTGGGCAAGGAGAAAAAAGTCAGCCACCTTGTACAAATGCAGCAGTACTGCTGTACAAGGTGGCAGTTATACATAGAAACACCTGGGGGTGGGGGGCAGGCTCCCTTCAATTTCAGTTCATGTGCCTGCGTGGCGTTTGCAGGTCACGTTGCAAGCTACACAGCAGGGGAACAGCTGGCGTTGCTGAACCCCACTAACACATTGGCTGGTGTTTTTATCTGTGCAGCTAGCACTTCCGGGCAGAAACTGGAGGTGTTTGAGCCCAGGGTCAGCAGGAGGAGGAGAGGAGCAGAGTGTAGGCCGAAGCCTGCACTGGTGGCAGCTTTTGGTCAGTTGTGCCAGCGTGGCTTGTGCTGGACATGATGCCGACTACACAGCAGGGGAACAGCTGGCGGTGCTGAACCCCACTAACACATTGACTGGTGTTTTTCTCTGTGCAGCTAGCACTTTCGGGCAGAAACTGGAGGTGTTTGAGCCCAGGGTCAGCAGGAGGAGGAGAGGAGCAGAGTGTAGGCCGAAGCCTGCACTGGTGGCAGCTTTTGGTCAGTTGTGCCAGCGTGGCTTGTGCTGGACACGATGCCGGCTACACAGCGGGGGAAAAGCTGGCGGTGCTGAACCCCACTAACACAATGGTGGGTGTTTTTCTCTGTGCAACTAGCACTTCCGGGCAGAAACTGGCGGTGTTTGAGCCCAGGGTCAGCAGGAGGAGGAGAGGAGCAGAGTGTAGGCCGAAGCCTGCACTGGTGGCAGCTTTTGGTCAGTTGTGCCAGCGTGGCTTGTGCTGGACACGATGCCGACTACACAGCAGGGGAACAGCTGGCGGTGCTGAACCCCACTAACACATTGACTGGTGTTTTTCTCTGTGCAGCTAGCAGTTCCGGGCAAAAACTAGCGGTGTTTGAGCCCAGGGTCAGCAGGAGAGGAGCAGAGTGTAGGCCGAAGCCTAGTTGAACCAATTTCAAAGGTTACCTTTAACCCCCCCTCAGGTGTTGCAAGGTACAAGAGCCACACCTTGTGCAGCATTAATGCTGCACAAGTAAAAGGTTGCTCTATTTAATTTGCTCCTTGCACACGCTGAATAAAACACGTACACTATTTAGCCCACTATACTGTCAAACAGTAGTGGAGGCGTGACTTGGCTTTTTAAGGAGATGCAGCACAGGTGTCAAAATTTACACCTAGCTGCTGGGCGCAGATTCCTGAGCGTTGTTATTTGCTGTACAGGAGTCTGCGCTATTGTGATCCCTTGGCCATGCGCTGTGAGCGCTTCCTGTCTTCTGACCTCATTTCATGTCGGCCGTTGCGGTTAGCGATGGACATGAATCCCAGACCCACAGTGTGTTTTCAAAAAATCACACTGCGTGGCTGGGATTCGTGGCCTTGTGCAGTAAATAGGTTTGCCGCTCACACATGTCCTTACACCTGCTTCAGACTGGGCGGCCTCATCTGATCCCTTATCGCCTGCCGCGGCCATGAGGACAACCAGTCTGAAGAAGGCGGAAGGAGATGAGTGAACACAGGCAAACATATGCACTGCACATGCCCATCAATCACACCCTCGCTGTCCAAAAAAATAAGACACCGAGGGGCGTTGTTTCGAGCAGGGCAGACGCACAGGCGCAGCCAGCTAACCAATGATGTCAAAAGACGGGCAGCGCTAACAAGGGTGGTGCTGCGTATCATTAGAAAGGAAAGTCACACCTCAGGGACAGTGGAATGGTCTCAATGAGACACATTTTGTACGTGTTGAGTTCCACGTGGGCAAGGAGAAAAAGTCAGCCACCTTGTACAAATGCAGCAGTACTGCTGTACAAGGTGGCTGTTATACATAGAAACACCTGGGGGTGGGGGGCAGGCTCCCTTCAATTTCAGTTCATGTGCCTGCGTGGCGTTTGCAGGTCACGTTGCAAGCTACACAGCAGGGGAACAGCTGGCGTTGCTGAACCCCACTGACACATTGACTGGTGTTTTTCTCTGTGCAGCTCGCATGTCCGGGCAAAAACTGGCGGTGTTAGAGCCCAGGGTCAGCAGGAGGAGGAGAGGAGCAATGTGTAGGCCGAAGCCTGCACTGGTGGCAGCTTTTGGTCGGTTGTGCCAGCGTGGCTTGTGCTGGACACGATGCAAGCTACACAGCGGGGGAACAGCTGGCGGTGCTGAACCCCACTAACACATTGGCTGGTGTTTTTCTCTGTGCAGCTAGCATGTCCGGGCAGAAACTGGCGGTGTTTGAGCCCAGGGTCAGCAGGAGGAGGAGAGGAGCAGAGTGTAGGCCGAAGCCTGCACTGGTGGCAGCTTTTGGTCAGTTGTGCCAGCGTGGCTTGTGCTGGACACGATGCCGACTACACAGCAGGGGAACAGCTGGCGGTGCTGAACCCCACTAACACATTGACTGGTGTTTTTCTCTGTGCAGCTAGCAGTTCCGGGCAAAAACTAGCGGTGTTTGAGCCCAGGGTCAGCAGGAGAGGAGCAGAGTGTAGGCCGAAGCCTAGTTGAACCAATTTCAAAGGTTACCTTTAACCCCCCCTCAGGTGTTGCAAGGTACAAGAGCCACACCTTGTGCAGCATTAATGCTGCACAAGTAAAAGGTTGCTCTATTTAATTTGCTCCTTGCACACGCTGAATAAAACACGTACACTATTTAGCCCACTATACTGTCAAACAGTAGTGGAGGCGTGACTTGTCTTTTTAAGGAGATGCAGCACAGGTGTCAAAATTTACACCTAGCTGCTGGGCGCAGATTCCTGAGCGTTGTTATTTGCTGTACAGGAGTCTGCGCTATTGTGATCCCTTGGCCATGCGCTGTGAGCGCTTCCTGTCTTCTGACCTCATTTCATGTCGGCCGTTGCGGTTAGCGATGGACATGAATCCCAGACCCACAGTGTGTTTTCAAAAAATCACACTGCGTGGCTGGGATTCATGGCCTTGTGCAGTAAATAGGTTTGCCGCTCACACATGTCCTTACACCTGCTTCAGACTGGGCGGCCTCAGCTGATCCCTTATCGCCTACCACGGCCAGGAGGCCGCACAGTCTGAAGAAGGCGGAAGGAGATGAGTTAAGACAGGCGAACATATGCACTGCTCGTGCCCATAAACCACACCCTCACTGACAAAATAAATATGACAATGAGGGGCGTTGTTTCTAGCAGGGCGGATGCACAGGCGCAGCCAGCTAACCATGATGACAAAAGACGGGAAACGCTACCAAGGGGGGTGCTGCGTATCATTAGAAAGGAAAGTCACACCTCAGCGACAGTGGAATGGTCTCAATGAGACACATTTTGTACGTGTTGAGTTCAACGTGGGCAAGGAGAAAAAGTCAGCCACCTTGTACAAATGCAGCAGTACTGCTGTACTAGGTGGCTGTTATACATAGAAACACCTGGGGGGGTGGGGCCAGGTTCCCTTTAATTTCAGTTCATGTGCCTGCGTGGCGTTTGCAGGTCACATTGCCGGCTACACAGCAGGGGAACAGCTGGCGTTGCTGAACCCCACTAACACATTGGCTGGTGTTTTTCTCTGTGCAGCTAGCACTTCCGGGCAAAAACTAGCGGTGTTTGAGCCCAGGGTCAGCAGGAGGAGGAGAGGAGCAGAGTGTAGGCCGAAGCCTGCACTGGTGGCAGCTTTTGTTCTGTTGTGCCAGCGTGGCTTGTGCTGGACACGTTGCCGACTACACAGCAGGGGAACAGCTGGCGGTGCTGAACCCCACTGACACATCACCTAGTGTTTTTTCTGTGTTGACAACACTTCCAGGTGGCAACTGACAGTGTTGAAACCCAGGGAATCAAAGAGGAGCAGAGTGTAGGCAGAAGCCTGCAGTGGAGCAAGTTGAAAGGGAACCTTTAACCCCCCCCCCCCAGGCATTTGTTGCTGAAAGAGCCATCTTGTACAGCAGTAATACTGCACATGGAAAATGGTGGCTCCGAAAATTATGCTCCTTGCAAACGCTGAAGTACACACTCATATAATGTGTCCCCTCACACCGTCAAACCATCCCGGAAGTGGGACTTTCCTTTGTAATGTGACACAGCACAGCCGTCATTCCAACCCCCTTGGTGCCGGGCGCCACCTCCTCAACGTTGTTTGGTTCTGTCACGGAGCCCGCGCTGTAATGTTATCCCTTGGCCATGCACAGTTAGCGGTGGCCGTCTTCTGACATCATGTAGGTGTCAGACTGGCAGTGCCTGTGCGTCCAAGCTGCCCGAGATCAAACCTTGCAGTGTCATCTAATGTAGTCCCACTGCGGGCCAGGGATCCATGGGCATGCGCAGTGCATATCATCGCCTCTCACTCACCTCCTTCCTGCTTCTTCAGACTGTGCGGCGTCACGGCCGTGGCATGCTATTAGGGATCAGCTGACGCCGCCTAGTCTGAAGAAGCGTGAAGAAGGGGAGTGAGAGGCTAGTAGATGCACTGCGCATGGCCATGGATACCAGGCCCACTGTGGGATCACATTAGACGACACTGCGAGGTGTGATTTCGGGCAGCGTGGACGCACAGGCGCAGCCAGGACGACAACAAATGATGTCAGAGGACGGGCAGCGCAAACTGTGCATGGCCAAGGGATAACATAACAGCGCAGGGTCCATGACGGAATCAAACAACGCTAAGGAGGCAGCGCACGGTGCCAAGGGGGTAGCAATGACGGCTGTGCTGCGTCACATTACAAAGGAAAGTCCCACCTCCGGGACGGTTGGACGGTGTGAGGGGACACATTACATGAGTGTGTAGTTCAGCGTTTGCAAGGAGCATAATTTCAAGAGCGACCTTTCCCCTGTGCAGTATTAGTGCTGCACATGGTGGCTCTTTCAGTAACAAACGCCTAGGGGGGGGGGGACAGGTCCCCTTACATTTTAGTTGTGCCAGCGTGGCGGACGCATGACACGTTGCCGGATACACAGCTGGGGATCAGCTGACGTTACTGAACCCCAATAACAGAGGAGCGACTGTTGACTGTGCACACAGCACTTCCAGGCACCAACTGGCGGTGTTAGAGCCCAGGGACCGCAGGAGGAGCAGATTGGAGGTATTGCCGCACACACAGCTGGGGATCAGCTGACGTTACTGAACCCCAATAACAGAGGAGCGACTGTTGACTGTGCAGACAGCACTTCCAGGCACCAACTGGCGGTGTTAGAGCCCAGGGACAGCAGGAGGAGCAGAGGAACAGAGTGTAGGCCGAAGCCTGATTGTAGCAAGTTGAAGGGGAACCTTTAACCCGCCCCCCAAGACGTTTGTAGCTGAAAGAGCCATCTTGTGCAGCACTAACGATGCAAAAGGAAAAGGTGGTTCTTTTAATTATGCTCCTTGCAAACACCGAAGTAAACACTAAAAATGTGTCCCCTTATACCGTTAAACCGTCCCGGAGGTGCGAATTTCCTTCGTAATGGGACACAGCACAGCTGACATTCCTATCCCCTTGGTGCCGTGCGCTGCCTCCTCAGCGTTGTTTTAAGCTGTCACGGAGCCTGCGCTGTTCTGTTAGCCCTTGGCCATGCCCAATTAGCGCTGCCTGTCTTCTGACATAATTTGGTGTCAGGCTGTCACTGCCTGTGCGTCCACGCTGCTCCAGATCCCACCTCGCAGTCTCGTCCAACGTAATCCCACTGCGGGCCTTGGAACCATGGACATGCACAGTGCATATCCTCGACTCTCACTCCCCTCCTTCCCTCTTCTTCAGACTGTGCGGTGTCACGGCCGTGGCATGCTATTAGGGATCAGCTGACGGCGCACAGTATAAAGAAGGCGGAGGGAAATGAGCGAGAGCCCGAGGGGAAGATATGCACTGCGCATGCCCATGGATCCCAGGCCCGCAGTGTGACTCAATCAGAAGACACAGCGAGGCGGGATCTCGGGAAGCGCGGCCGCACAGGCGCAGCCAGCCTGACACCAAATTATGTCAGAAGACAGGCAGCGCAAATAGGGCATGCCCAAGGGATAACAGAACAGCGCAGGCTCCATGACAGCTTAAAACAACGCTGAGGAGGCAGCGCATGGCACCAAGGGGGTAGGAATGACGGCTGTGCTGCGTCACATTGTGAAGGAAAGTCCCAGCTCCGGGACAGTATAACGGTATCAGTGAACACATTTTATAAGTGTTAAGTTCTGCGTGTGCAAGGAGCTAAAAAAAAAGAGCTACCTTTTCCTTGTGCAGCATTACTGCTGCACAAGATGGCTCTTTCAGTAACAAACGACGGGGGGGTGGGGACAGGTTCCCTTACATTTAGGTTGTTGTGCCAGCGTGGCGGTCGCAGGACACATTGCCGGCTACACAGCTGGGGATCAGCTGACGTTACTGAAGCCCAATAACACTGGGTCGTATGTTTTTACTGTGCAGCCTGCACTTCTGAGCCGCAACTGGCAGTGTTGGAGCCCAGGAATAGCAGTTCAGGTGGTAGAAAGATGAACACAGCAGGAGACCTGGATGACACCCAATTACTTAATCAGGCAGAGGAGTGGCAAATTCCTGCGAGATCCAGGCCTGGTTCATTTTCAGGAAAGTAAGCCGGTCAACGTTATCGGAGGATAGTCGCATGCGACGGTCTGTTAGTACACCACCTGCGGCACTAAAGACACGTTCCGATAAGACACTAGCCGCAGGGCAAGCCAGCACCTCCAATGCATACTGGCTTAGCTCTGGCCATGTATCCAGCTTAGAGACCCAAAACTTGAACGGGGAAGAGCCGTCTGGGAGTACAGTAAGAGGGCAAGCCATGTAGTCTGTCACCATCTGACGGAACCGTTGCCTCCTGCTGACTGGAGCCGCCGGTGATGGTGTAGACATTTGGGGCGGGCACACAAAAGTGTGCCAGAGTTGTGCCATACTGGGCTTGCCTTGGGCAGAGGCACTGCTTCTGCTCCCTCTTTGGGCAGAGCCTCCCCCACTGCCTCGACGCACTGAGCTGCTTTGTAAAGCACTAGCAGCACTCCTCTCAGTTGGACAGGAGAAGATGATGGAATTCACCAGTGTGTCGTGGTACTCCCGCAATTTACGCTCCCGGGTCAACGCAGGGATGAGGTTTTGGACGTTGTCCCGGTAGCGAGGATCGAGGAGGGTGAACACCCAATAATCAGGCATGTTGAGAATGTGGTCGATGCGGCGGTCGTTTCTCAGGCACTGCAGCATGAAATCCACCATGTGCTGCAGAGTGCCAACTGGCCCAGAAACGCTGTCCCCTGCTTGAGACATGATCTCTGCCCGCTCGTCATCACCCCACCCTCGCTGTACACACTGACCACTGGACAATTGTGTCGCTCCCTCCTCTGGACGGAGCTCTTCCTCCTCCATTGACTCCTCCTCATCCTCCTCACAAATTGGCCCCTGCGTACCCCTTTGTGAGGAACCACGTGGCGCTGACTCTCCAGAAGCTGATGGAAAAGGTGACTCCTCATCCTCCACCTCTTCCACAACATCATCCCTTAACCCTTGCAAAGTTTGCTGAAGCAGGCAGATAAGGGGGACAGTCATGCTGACTAGTGCATCATCTGCACTTGCCATCCGCGTGGAATAATCAAAAGGACGCAAAACCTGGCAGACGTCCTTCATAGTGGCCCACTCTGTGGTTGTGAAGTCTGATCGGCGCTGACTGCGACTTCTTTGCGCCTGATGCAGCTGGTACTCCATAACTGCTTGCTGCTGCTCACACAACCGCTCCAACATATGTAACGTGGAATTCCACCGGGTAGGTAGGTCACATATGATGCGGTGTTCCGGAAGGCGGAATCGGCGCTGCAGAGCAGCAATGCGGGATCTGGCCAAGCTGGAACGCCGCAAGTGAGCACACTCTAGGTGGACCTTGTGCAGCAGGGCATCAAGATCCGGATAGTCCCTCAGAAAACTCTGCACAACCAAATTGAGCACATGTGCCAGACATGGGATGTGAGTGAGGTTGCCAAGGGCCAAAGCTGCCACCAGATTTCGGCCATTGTCACACACTACCATGCCTGGCTGGAGATTCGCTGGCAGTAACCACACATCGCTCTCCTGCTTGATGGCATTCCAGAGCTCCTGCGCTGTGTGGCTTCGATGCCCCAATGAAACTAGTTTCAAGACGGCCTGCTGACGTTTGACCACGGCTGTGCTCATGTCGGTCATAGGTAAACGTTCACGGGTCCATGTGGAGGTGGACTGTGACGGATCCTGCAGAGAGGAATCTGAGGAACTGGTGTAAGAGGAGGAGTCGATGCGTACAGACTGGATTCCTGCAATCCTTGGAGTGGGCAGGACACGTCCTGCGCCACTCGCACGATCTGTACCTGGCTCAACAACATTAACCCAATGGGCAGTGAGGGAAACATATCACCCCTGTCCATGCTGACTGGTCCACGCATCGGTGGTGAGGTGGACCTTGCTACTGACGGCGTTCAGTAGCGCATGTTTTATGTTTGCCTCAACATGCCTGTGCAGGGCAGGGACAGCCTGCCTGCTGAAGTAAAAGCGGCTGGGCACCTTGTACTGTGGGACTGCCAATGCCATCAAGTCACGGAAGCTGTCAGTCTCCACCAGCCTGAACGAGAGCATTTCCAGGGACAACAGTTTGGCAATGCCTGCATTCAGAGCCTGTGCTCGGGGGTGGTTGGCCGAGAATGCCCGCCTTTTCTCCCATGCCTGTACTACCGATGGCTGTAGAGTAGACTGGGAGTGTGAGGATGACTGGGAAGGTGGTGCTGTGGGTGGAATTACACTAGGTCTCTGGACAACAGTGGAGGAAGAGGCAACACGAGATGAAGAGGTGGTAGCTGCCGCTGTTGGTTGGCCTACGTCTTCACTGTGTTTCTGTAACTCCACCGCGTGCCTGGTCCGCACATGTTTCCACATATTTGTGGTATTGAGGTTGCTGACATTTTTCCCTCTTTTTACTTTCTGATGACACAGCTTGCATTTGACAAAACAAATGTCATCTGCAACTGTGTCAAAAAAGGACCAGGCACTGCAAGTCTTGGGAGCGCCCTTTTTGGCTTTGGAAAGAGACAGGCTCCTAACGGGTGTCAAAGTGGAGGCTACAGGCTCCGCAGTCTTCCCCCTCCCTCTCCCTCTTTGGCCTGTAAGGGGAAGCTCTTCCTCAGAGCTGCTCCCACCACCTTCCTGTTCCTCACGCCACGATGGGTCAAGGACCTCGTCATCTCCACTACCCTCTGCCACCAACTGCTCCTCCTGGGTAGTCTCGGCAGCACAGTACGCATCAGAAAGCGGCACCTGAGTTTCATCATCAGATGCGTACTGCGCTGTGGTCACCGGAGGCACTGGCCCACCTGCCTCTTCAGAGTCAGAGAGAAAAAGCTGTTGGGAATCACTGCACACTGCCTCTTCTTCCATTTCTCCAATGCTGCTTGGCTGGCCCCCTGTTTCCAAGCCAAGAGATTCAGAGAACAGAAGTAGAGACGGCTCCTGTCCTGGGCTCTCTGACTGCCTGGCCAATTTGGCAGGTGGTGAAGAGACAGATGGCTGCTCTCCAGTGCTCTGTGCCTGAGAGGATGTGGCACTAACTGAAGTCGATGCCGAGGCGTTAGCTGCCATCCACCCGACAACGGCTTCAATTTGGTCTTCACGCAGCAGCGGTGCACGGCGCTCTCCGACAAAGCTGCGCATGAAGGACTGTTCCCTGCTGAAACTGAGTGACGACGAGTCACCGGCGCCCGCAGCAGGCACAGAATCACCACGTCCTCTCCCTGCTCCTCTCCCTGCTCCGCGCCCACGCCCACGTGCCTTACTCCCTGCCCTCTTCATCTTGGTTGACAGATAAAGATAAGCAGAAAAGTACTAAGGCCTTAGCGTGCTTATTCCTGAAATGCTCCTCCTAACAGGTGTAAGAAACACTAATGTTGTAAAGTGTGGACTAAACTTTATTATTTTTCAAATGTGGCCTACACAAGTGTTAAGTTGTGTTTGGTGAACTTTACTTTTTTTTTGTGCAGATCGGGCTACAGAGCTAGTTTAAATCACACGGAGACCGTGCAGACAGCCGTAAACGGCGCTGCAAGGCCAAAAAACCCTCCTCTAGGTTATCCTATGTAGTGTTTTTCCACTATTTAGCTGGAGACGGGTGGAAAGACACTAATAGGAATTTTTTTTTTTTAATTTTAAACAGGCTGCATTATTTGAAAAAAAGGAAATTGTTTTTCAAGGTATGAGGCAGTAACGCACCCTGAGCTGAATCCAACCGGCTATAGCTGCACACAGACTACAGGGCGAGCTGCGCTCACACAGAGACCATGCAGACAGCCGTAAACGGCGCTGCAAGGCCAAAAAACCCTCCTCTAGGTTATCCTATGTAGTATTTTTCCACTATTTAGCTGGAGACGGGTGGAAAGACACTAATAGGAATTTTTTTTTTTAAATTTTAAACAGGCTGCACTATTTGAAAAAAAAGGAAATTGTTTTTCAAGGTATGAGGCAGTAACGCACCCTGAGCTGAATCCAACCGGCTAGAGCTGCACACAGACTACAGGGCGAGCTGCGCTCACACAGAGACCGTGCAGACAGCCGTAAACGGCGCTGCAAGGCCCAATAAACCCCCTCTAGGTTATCCTATGTAGTGTTTTTCCACTATTTAGCTGGAGACGGGTGGAAAAACACTAATAGGGAATTTTTTTTAAAATTTTTAAATAGGCTGCACTATTTGAAAGAAAGGAAAATTTTTCTCAAGGTATGAGCCAGTAATGAACCCTGAGCTGAATCCAACCGGCTATGGCTGCACACAGACTACAGGGCGAGCTGGGCTCACACGGAGACCGTGCAGACAGCCGTAAACGGCGCTGCAAGGCCCAAAAACCCCCCTCTAGGTTATCCTATGTAGTGTTTTTCCACAATTTAGCTGGAGACGGGTGGAAAAACACTAATAGGGAATTTTTTTTAAAATTTTTAAACAGGCTGCACTATTTGAAAGAAAGGAAAATTTTTCTCAAGGTATGAGCCAGTAATGAACCCTGAGCTGAATCCAACCGGCTATGGCTGCACACAGACTACAGGGAGAGCTGGGCTCACACGGAGACCGTGCAGACAGCCGTAAACGGAAATTTGAGAAAAAATGTGCAGCAGGCTGCACTATGAGCAAAAAAGGACAACTGTGTGAGGCAGTGTGAACCCCCCCTGAGCTGAATACAACCGGGTATATGGCTGCACACAGACTACAGAGTGAGCTGCACACACACACACACACACAGAGACCTTGCAGAACGCTGTTGAAACAGCGCTGCAAGGCAAGAGCAAGGTGAACAGTGAAGAACACACAGCGTTTTGCTAAATTAGCCTTTGGAAAGGAAAATAAAGCAATTAGCTAGCTCAACTGGCCCTCAGTTAGAACACAGCGTCCTGTCCCTAACTGAAATCACAGCAGAGTGAGCGCAAAATGGCGGCAGCGTTTTTTATAGTGCAGAGTGACATCATTTCAGCAGCCAATCACAGCCTTGCCAGTACTTACATGCCCACCATGCTAAACAGGATGTGCCCACACTTCCAATCATTCCTCATTGGCTGCTGCGTGCAGTTTGAATTCTGGGAACTTCCGATTCCGGTATCCGATACGCGGGAAGTATCGGAATTCGGCATCGGAATTCCGATACCGCAAATATCGGCCGATACCCGATACTTGCGGTATCGGAATGCTCAACACTAGTAAACAGTGTAATGAGAAAGAAAAATCAAAACTCTATTTTTTTTTTCGCCACTGCAACATTGCAATAATTTGCAATAACAGGTAGATGAGCAAAAGATCATATCTACCCCAAAATGGTATAAATAAAAACATCAGTTTGGTGCACAAAAAATTACCACACCCAGCCCCAGATCTTGAAAAATGGAGACCCTACAGATCTCAAAAAATAGCGCCTTTTTTTTTTACAAACTTTAGATTTTTTTTTTTACCATTTAAATAAAAAAGAGCCTACACATGTTGGGTACCTGCAAGATCGTAATTATCTGTAGAATCATAATGGCAGGGCATTTAAAAAAGTTTTTAAAAAAACAATTGTGAAATTGCACTTTTTTTGCAATTTCACCACACCTGGCATTTTTTCCCATTTTTAATCACAGTATATGGTAAAACCAATGGTGTCTTTCAAAAGTACAACTCGTCCCTCAAAAAATAAGACGTCACATGCCCATTTTGATTTGAAAATGTGAAAAGTTATGGCTCTTGGAAGAAGGGGAGCAAAAACCAAAAATAGAAAATCTTGAGGTGGAAAAGGGATTAACCTGCAGATATGGGGTTAATTTAAACCTGCCCACACACTGCACTAAGAGCCCTGCTGCCAGGAGGAAATTACCGTATATACTCGAGTATAAGCCGACCCGAGTATAATCCGACCCCCTAATTTTGCCACAAAAACTGGGAAAACATATTGACTCGAGTATAAGCCTAGGGTGGAAAATGCAGCAGCTACCGGTGAATTTCAAAAATAAAAATAGATGCTCCATACCGTTCATTATGGCCCCATAGCTGTGCCATATAGTGCTCTGCACCGTTCATTATTGCCCCATAGATGTACCATAGAAAGCTGTGTCATAGAAAGCTGTGCCATATAGTGCTCTGCATCGTTTATTATTGCCCCATAGCTGTACCATAGAAAGCTGTGCCATATAGTGCTCTGCACCGTTCATTATTGCCCCAAAGCTGTGCCATATAGTGCGCTGCACCGTTCATTATTGCCCCATAGCTGTACCATATAGTGCTCTGCACCGTTCATTATTGCCCCATAGCTGTGCCATATAGTGCTCTGCACCGCTCATTATTGCCCCATAGATGTACCATAGAAAGCTGTGCCATATAGTGCTCTGCACCGTTCATTATTGCCCCATAGCTGTGCTATATAGTGCTCTGCACCATTCATTATTGCCCCATAGCTGTGCCATATAGTGCTCTTCACCGTTCATTATTGCCCCATAGCTGTGCCATATAGTGCTCTGCACCATTCATTATTGCCCCATAGCTGTGCCATATAGTGCTCTGCACCGTTGATTATTGCCCCATAGCTGTGCCATATAGTGCTCTGCACCGTTCATTATTGCCCCATAGATGTACCATAGAAAGCTGTGCCATTGCTGCTGCTGCTGCAATAAAAAAAAAATGCCATACTCACCTCTCTTGCTTGCAGCTCCTCAGCATCCCGTCTCGGTGTCTCTCCGCACTGACTGATCAGGCAGAGGGCGGCGCGGACACTATATGCGTCATCGCGCCCTCTGACCTGAACAGTCACTGCAAGAGGACGCGAAGACAGAGCGGCGCCCGGCGTGTGGAATGTGGACAGGTGAATATGTAATACTTGCCTGCTCCCGGCGTCCCGCTCCTTTCCCCGGACAGCTGGTCTTCAGTGCCGCAGCCTCTTCCTCTATCAACGGTCACCGTTACCACTCATTAGAGAAATGAATATGCGGCTCCACCCTATGGGAGTGGAGTCCATATTCATTTCTCTAATGAGCGGTCCCACGTAACCACTGAACAGGGGAAGAGCTGCGGCACCCGGAGACTGTGGGACTGCAGGGACAGCACCAGGAGCACTGGGAGCAGGTAAGTATGCCTCAGCGCCCTCTCCCCCTCACCCGCCGACCGTGACTCGAGTATAAGCTGAGAGGGGCACTTTCAGCCCAAAAACTGGGCTGAAAATCTCGGCTTACACTCGAGTATATATTCCTCCAGGCAGACTCAGTCTGCCAGTCATTAAGATGGGCTGGCACTTCATCAGTCATGGCTCAGTGAACAGTGAGAGGTGGCTGTAGCCATGCCCCAGCACTGACTGACAGCTGGATTAGCATTAGAGTCAGCTGTCAGTTAGTGCTGGGATGTGCTTACAGTCACCACTCACTATGCCCTGAGCGGTGACTAAAGCCTCACTGGCCCATCTTTGTGACTAAAAACCAGAGGCTGAAGGAAAGAATAAAGTTATTTTCCTCTCAGCAGTAGGGCTCATAGGCCTCTTTCACACTTCTCTTTTGTCTCACATCAAAATCCGTCGATTTTTGAAAATGCAGGATCCTGCAAAAAAATTTGCAGGATCCTGCATTTTCCCATAGACTTGTATTTTACGACGGATTGTGATGGATGGCCATCCGTTTCATCCGTCGTGCACTGGATCCGTCGGAAAATAGCGGTCCGTCGTGGAGAGAAAACGTTCAGAGGAACGTTTTTTCTGCACGTCGGAAAATTGGTCAGCGACGGGTCCTGCGCTGTCCGTCATCGACTATAATGGAAGCCTATGGATGCAGGATCCGTCGCTGACCGTCACACACAGGAATCCAGCGACGTATCACGTTTTTTCCCTCTGAGCATGCCCGGAAGGATTTTCAAGTCCAGGAAAAAGTCAGAGCTCTCTCTTTCTCATCCCCAGAATACCAAGTACCATATCTACACCGGAAAAGCTCAGCCGACGCATCCATCATAACACTGGATGCATTGCCTCCGTTCTATCACTCTTTTATCGACAGCCGTCGGCACGTCTTCCCGACGCATTCGGACGGGACACTGCCGACGGAAGTGTGAAAGAAGCCTTAGTGTAGGCGCTAGGCAGCTTCAGAACACTATTAACCTGCAGATTTACCTACTATCTGCAGGTTTATAGCCTTTTTTATACATGATAGGTTCCCTTGGCACCCCAATCCGACACTGTTCAAACATGATGGTTCAAAACGCATAGGATTGTATTTATTTTTCCAGTATGTCTTGTTTTCATTCTTGTCTATTTTAATGTGGATTTAATAAAATATTACTGTTTTAATTTTTAAGAAATGTGAAGCTTGTGTGCAGGACCATCCCCCCTTTTTGGCATGACTGACAGCTGCTGCGTCAGATGGGGAAGTCTAGTCTGCAGAGGAAATGCTTCTTATGAGATGAATATTACAATCTAATGCCTATGAGGACTAGTTAATGGTTCCTTCATGTTTTTACATTGAGTATGCAAATATCTGACACTTTGGATTCCTCTTCGAATCATATTACTTTCTCCCAAGATAAACAATGTCAAATGTGTCTGGTAGCCACTTACCGCATCTCTTTTTCCCTATTAAAATAGCATGCACCTTCCATTAAAATGGACTGATATTTAGGTCACATTCATGTTAGTGATTTTATTTGTACACAAAAAAGGCTGATTTTTATCAATATTTTGTATCTGATTTTCAGCAGTTTTTAGTCATGACGTCAGTTTTTACTATCGTTGTTTTAGCAGTAATTTTCTTGTGTGAAAAAAAATAAAATAAAATTACAAAGCTTTTTATTTTCATTACAGTGGTAAAACACAGTTGGCAATGTATACTGCCAGTGATTTTCAAGGACCCATAGATTAGTTGACTCATATGAAAAACTGAATTTTCCCATGTTTTGTTTTTTTATTTTTTGCAGACACACCGTCCACGAAAAAATGACAGGTGAACAGAATCATAGATTATTACAGTTATGTCTTCTGTGAAAAATCACAAATAGAATACCTACACGAAAATGGATGCCTGAATGAGACCTAAGCTGACTGAAAAGTTATCCAATAAACAGATCTCTTTTGTATATGGCCGGCGGCATAAAGAATTTTAATATGGAGGAATCCTGCATAAAGGCATGATAGCCAGTAGGGTGAGTACTGCTCACACCTATAAACTCTGTATGGCTACATCTGAAAGAACCAGTTATACTGGTTTAGGGTGCGCTCACATCTGCAGTAGTTGAGATTCTCAGTCGCAAAACATGGAGAGTGTCATGTTTTTTTCTCACCTAGCATCCATATGCCATGTGTGTGCAATCCGCATGCGATGCGTTTTTAACGTCAGCTTTTACATACAGGAATTCTTTACATACAGTCACTCTCCACAAGGAAAAACTTACCCCTTAGATCCCTAACTAATAAAACAATCTTATATACAGATAAAGATAGATGATAGATAGATAGATAGTCATTGCGATATATAATCAGTGCAGTTATTGTAGCTTATTGTAAATGTATTTAGCTAATAAATAAATTAAATAAAAAAATTGTGTGGGGTCTCCTTTATTTTTCTTAACCAGCTGAAGGAAAGCAGAAAGCTGGGGGCTGTTTTTTACAGTATGGGAATGAAGATTATTATTATTTATTATTATAGCGCCATTTATTCCATGGCGCTTTACATGTGAGGAGGGGTATACATAATATAAACAGATACAATAATCTTGAACAATACAAGTCACAACTGGTACAGGAGGAGAGAGGACCCTGCCCGCGAGGGCTCACAATCTACAAGGGATGAGTGAGGATACAGTAGGTAAGGATAGAGCTGGTCCTGCAGTGGTTTGGTCGATCGGTGATTACTGCAGATTGTAGGCTTGCCGGAAGAGGCAGGTCTTCAGGTTCTTTTTGAAGGTTTCGATGGTAAGGGAGATGGAGTTTCCCAGGCTACATTCACTTATGCACACATCTGATGACTCCCTCGGTGATGCGGACACCTGGTGTGTCAGGGATGCATTGCCCACTATGTGGCCACAATCAGGGGCCTTCTCTACCCTCTTTCCTATTGGCTGGCTTTGATATATAAACACTATCAGGACCTGATGATGCCACTCCCCCGGAAGAAGGCACGCTAGCCGCAACGCACGTAGGGGCTGTGGAACCGCAGGTCTGAGGTAATATTCTACACTGTTTATTTCTTTTCTGCCCCTCCATCCTCTCTATACTGTGATGCAGTGACCCCTGTTACACCTAGGGGGCACTGCATTTTGCTCCACAGTAAATGCATGGAGGCTTATCTGTGATTATAATGGTTGAACTAGCCACCTCCCACCTTTGGGAGTGGTTACAAGTATATAATGTGACCGTGTGGTCATATGGGAGAAGATGGATGGACCTGAGTGGTCTGTGTGCCAGGTCCTGGAGGGCCCTGTGTTGGGAGGTCCTGGGAGTAGGACTAGATCAATGAAGAGCACATGGGGAGGCCTCGGATCTGGGGGCCTGTGTGTTGGATGGTCCAAGATGGGGATGGAAGTGCTGAATAGCGCAAAGAGAGGACGCATGTGCAGAGTCCGTAATGGCACTGCGTTTGGGGAAGCTACAGCCCATCTGAGGATCTGGACTGTCGGGTGGCCTGGTGAGCAAGGCATTGCCCGGGACGGTGATCCCAGTTTGGCAGCTTCCCTGAGAGAGAGTACTGACAGGAGTCAGCGTGTGGAGCAGGAGCTCCTGGAAGGTAACCCAGCATTTGGGGAACTGTGCAGTCACCCATGGTAACTGGATGGAGTAAGGTCCAGCATGATTAGAGACTGCAACTGTAACGTCATATGTTGGTTGCAGTTGTGCTCCATGGACATTAATGAACTGTATGGCGTGCGGTCACCCACGATAACTGGACACAAAGGTTCGGCGTGTTTAGTGACCGTGTTTCAAAGCCGTGTACTATGATGTGAAGATTGATGTAAAGACTGTGTGCTTGTTGTTCATATTTCTGTGGCTTATGACTCCATAATAAACCACATGGACTGTTAAAGTGAAAACCCGTGCCTAAGTGCTTGAATCCCGTGCCAAGCGAGTGTCCCCCAATACACTCAGTAAGTGAAATCTTACATATGGTGCTAGACTGTGGGAAACAATCCAGGAAGCATGTGTGAGGTGTTTGATGTGGCTCGGCAGGGTCATGAAGTTTTTTTTTTCTCAAATCAGCTTGCTGTGGCTCGGTGGGGTCACGAAGTTTGCTGTGCATCGGTGGGTCCACGAAGCTAACAAGAGTCTGGCTGTAACTCGGCGGGGCTACAAAGTTTTGCTGTGGATCGGCGGGTCCACGAAGTCTCTGGTGCAGAGCCGTGCAGAGCTTTGTGGAATGTAGCTGCAGTTGCAGCAAAGAAAGAAAAAAAGAGACATTACTGGTGGACCAGATCATGCAGACTCTTAAAGGGCCAGTGCGACCTAAAGAGACGTTTTGTGTGTGCTGTGTGAACTGGTGATTGAGAGTACCATGGGAGTCCACGAGGTGTGCCCCAAGGAAAGGGGTGGTGTCCCTAAAAGTGGGTGGCAACCCAAATGGGGATAGTTGCCAAAGAAGGGGTGGAATCCCAAAAGGGGGTGGTAACCCAAACAAGGATAGTTGCCAGATGGGGCGGAGTCCTTAAAGAGGTGGTGACCCAAACAAGGGTGGGTGCCCAAAAAGGGGTGGATTCCAAATAAGAGGGCGGTAACCCAGAGATTGCCCAAAAGGGGCAGAGTCCCTAAAAGGGGGCAGTGACCTAAACAAGGGTGGAGCCCCAAAAGGTGACTTGGGTACCAGGTGTTGAGACCCCTGGTGTATAACAGGTGTTCAACCCCACAAGTTTGAACAGAGGGGGATATGTGATGCAGTGACCCCTGATACACCTAGGGGGCACTGCATTTTGCTCCTCAGGATAGGCATGGAGGCTTATCTGTGGTTATAATGGTTGAACTAGCCACCTCCCACCTATGGGAGTAGTTACAAGTATATAATGTGACCGTGTGGTCACATGGGAAAAGATGGATGGACCTGAGTGGTCTGTGTGCCAGGTCCTGGAAGGCCTCTGTTTTGGGAGGTCCTGGGAGTAGGACTAGATCCCTGAAGAGCACATGGGGAGGCCTTGGACCTGGGGGCCTGTGTGTCCCATATGGGTATGGACATCCTGAATAGCGCACAGAGAGGACGCGTGTGCAGAGTCTGCGATGACACTGCGTTTGCGGAAGCTACAGCCCATCTGAGGATCTGGACTGTCAGGTGGCTTGGTGAGCAAGGCATTGCCCGGGTTGGTGATCCCAGTTCGGCAGCTTCCCTGAGAGAGAGTACTGACAGGAGTCAGCGTGTGGAGCAGGAGCTCCTGGAAGGTAACCCAATGTATGGGGAACCGTGCAGTCACCCATGGTAACTGGATGGAGTAAGGACAGCATGATTAGAGACTGCAACTGTAATGTTGCATGTTGGTGCCTGTTGTGCTCCATGGACATTAATGAACTGTATGGCGTGCGGTCACCCACGATAACTGGACACAGAGGTTTGGCATGTTTAGTGACCGTGTTTCAAAGCCGTATACTATGATTTGATTCATGTAAAGACTGTGTGCTTGTTGTTCATATTTCTGTGGCTTATGACTCCATAATAAACCACATGGACTGTTAAAGTGAAAACCCGTGCCTAAGTGCTTGAATCCCGTGCCAAGAGAGTGTCCCCCAATACACTTACAATACATATACACGCCATTCAGTTTGGCTCCAATTGATCTCTATGATTAATATAGTTTCCACTTGGTTACAAATGAATTGGATGTTTGGGGTTGATATATGATACATTTTTTTGTATTTACACTCAGACCTATGGTTCCACTATTGGCAGATTTCACAATTTGATCATCCCTTTCATTACAGTCATATGATTTTTATTAATGATGTAATCAAGCTCAAGACTTTCTAATGTTACCTTGCATTGTGCAAATCTGTTCTTTATATGGGTTAGGTATTCATATGTATGACTTCTGACAGGTCACTAATCCCTCAGTGACCTGCCCCCTAGTTTACATAATGAATATTATATATATTTTGTAGGTAAAAAACTTTCTGCAGGCAGGTGCTGACAGTGGCGCCTTCGCTGTACCATGATCGTATATGTAATGAATTATACACACATTTCTTTGCTGTTCTCCTGAAGATCCTAAAATAAAAAAATCCGCTTCAAAATGGCCATCTTGCTAGAGAAAAAAAAATTCCTCCTCCAAGAAGGCGCTAGTTTACATAATTAATATTATACATGTACAGTGCCTTCCGAAAGTATTCGGCTCCCTGGAACTTTTCAACCTTTACCCACATATCATGCTTCAAACATAAAGATATCAAATGTAAATTTTTGGTGAAGAATCAACAACAAGTGGAACACAATTGTGAAGTTGAACAAAATGTATTGGTTATTTAAAATTTTTTGGGAAATTTAAAAACTGAGAAGTGGGGCGTGCAATATTGTTCGGCCCCTTTACTTTCAGTGCAGCAAACTCACTCCAGAGGTTCATTGTGGATCTCTGAATGATCCAATGTTGTCCTAAATGCCTAATGATGATAAATATAATCCACCTATGTGTAATCAAGTCTACGTATAAATGGACCTGCTCTGTAATAGTCTCAGGGTTCTGTTTGAAGCACAGAGAGCATCATGAAGACCAAGGAACACAACAGCCATTTCTCAAAGATATCCATAAAAAGTGTTGTTTAAAGAATTCGGCTCCCTGGAACTTTTGAACCTTTTCCCACATATCATGCTTCAAACATAAAGATATCAAATGTATATTTTTGATGAAGAATCAACAACAAGTAGAGCACAATTGTGAAGTTGAATGAAATGTATTGGTTATTTTAAATTTTTGTGGAAATTCAAAAACTGAAAAGTGGGGCGTGCAATATTATTCGGCCCCTTTAACTTAATACTTTGTTGCAACACCTTTTTCTGCGATTACTGCTGCAAGTCGCTTGGGGTATGTCTCTATCAGTTTTGCACATCGAGAGACTGAAATTCTTGCCCATTCTTCCTTGGCAAACAGCTCAAGCTCAGTGAGGTTTGATGGAGATCGTTTGTGAACAGCAGTTTTCAGCTTTTTCCTCAGATTCTCGATTGAATTGAGGTCTGGACTTTAACTTGGCCATTCTATCACCTGTATATGTTTATTTGTGAACCATTCCATTGTAGATTTTGCTTTATGTTTGGGATCATTGTCTTGTTGGAAGACAAATCTCCATCCCAGTCTCAAGTCTTTTGCAGACTCCAACAGGTTTTCATCAAGAATGGTCCTGTGTTTGGCTCCATCCATCTTTGCATTAATTTTAACCATCTTCCCTGTCAATGCTGAAGAAAAGCAGGCCCAAACCATGATGCTGCCACCACTATGTTTGACAGTGGGGATGGTGTGTTCAGGGTGATAAGCTATGTTGCCTTAACACCAAACATATCATTTGGCATTGTTGCCAAAAAGTTCAATTTTGGTTTCATCTGACCAGAGAACCTTTTTCCACATGTTTGGTGTGTCTCCAAGGTGGCTTGTTGCAAACTTTAAACAACGCTTTTTATGGATATCTTTGAGAAATGGCAATCTTCTTGCCACTCTTTTATAAAGGCCAGATTTGTGCAGTGTATGACTGATTGTTGTCCTAGGGACAGACTGTCACACCTCAGCTGTAGATCTCTGCAGTTCATCCAGAGTGATCATGGGCCTCTTGGCTGCATCTCTGATCAGTCTTCTCCTTGTTTGAGATGAAAGTTTAGAGGGACGACCAGGGTCTTGGTAGATTTGCAGTGGTATGATACTCCTTCCATTTCAATATGATCGCTTGCACAGTGCTCCTTGGGATGTTTAAAGTTTTGAAAATCATTTTGTATCCAAATCCGGCTTTAAACTTCTCCACAACAGTGTCAAGGTCCTGCCTGTTGTGTTCCTTGGTCTTCAAGAAGCGCTCTGTGCTTCAAACAGAACCCTGAGACTATCACAGAGCAGGTCCATTTATACGGTGACTTGATTACACACAGGTGGATTTATCATAATTAGGCATTTAGGACAACATTTGATCATTCAGAGATCCACAATGAACTTCTGGAGTGAGTTTGCTGCACTGAAAGTAAAGGGGACAAATAATATTGCACGCCCCACTTTTCAGTTTTTGAATTTCCAAAAAAGTTTAAAATAAAAAAATAAATTTCATTCAACTTCACAATTGTGTTCCACTTGTTGATTCTTCACCAAAAATTTCCATTTTGTATCTTTATGTTTGAAGCATGATATGTGGGAAAAGGTAGAAAAGTTCCAGGGAGCCGAATATTTTCTCAAGGCACTGTATGCGATCAGGCTGAAGTGCAGGTGCTACCACCTCCGCTTGCCTGCAGAAGCTATAAATATAATATTCATTATGTACAATAGGGACAGGTAAATGAGGGATCAGTGACCTGTCAGAAGCCATACACATGAATTTGAAAGCAGAGCACCACTTGAAGCCCCTCACAGCCCTGCCCAGAAGGACAAGCATATCATTAACTTAAAACTGAAAATAAAGATTAAACAACAACCACAAGATGGATTTCATCAATCAAGGTATCATTTTAATGCACCTGAAACTGTCTGCAGGTTACTGTGCACAATCCTTCTAACAGGTTTCCTTTAATATATTGACCAATTGATCAGAGGATAATCTTATTGTATGTCGGAAAACATTTTTACAGTCCATCCTGGCTTTTGTTGTTACTGTATAAAAATTGCAGATAATATTTTTTAAATCATGGACAGGTAAGGGCCAAATCTAGCAAGCGCAGAAAAAAAAGTATGAATTAAAACATCACATTTATTAGACATAATAAAACCAGGGATAAAAATAAATTGTATGAAGGAAGGAAAGACACGGGGGCTACGTGTTTCAAGCTATTAGATCTTAGTCCTAATAGCTCAAAACACATAAACCCAATGTCTTTCCTTCATTCACACAATTTATTATATCTAATAAATGTGATGTTTTATTTTATACTTTTTTTTTTTTTTTTAAAGTCTGTGTTTGCTGGATTTTTTCCTCATCATTCCATAACTCTCAATGCCCAGGAACCGGCCTG
This sequence comes from Ranitomeya imitator, assembly GCF_032444005.1. NCBI lineage: Eukaryota > Metazoa > Chordata > Amphibia > Anura > Dendrobatidae > Ranitomeya > Ranitomeya imitator. Next base: position 602,329,133 of record NC_091284.1, read on the forward strand.
AAATTTTCTTTGCATCACACCCACACCCATGGAGCCCCTCATACCAGTGAGCAGATGTTGGTTTTTCATAATTTTGTTAATATTTTTCAGCACTAACAAGAACTCCTTACAGCCTTAAAGCCACTTTGAACATTCTACAAAATATATGCCCCAAACCTGATGCATATGCATGCATGTGTGTGCCAAGCACACTCAATAAAAATGGAGCATGCTTGTTTATATTATTTATTATGTTTCTTTATATATGGCGGCAAGAAATTCCGCAGCTCTTTACAGACATTAGCATCACTAACTGTCCTCGTTAGGGTTCACAATCTAAATGCCTCTTGGAGCTCTATCATTTTTTTGACAATCTTTTCACATACATCTGGCTATTGAAAACTTTTCAAAAAGTCAAAGTCTTGAGGGTCTGACATAAGGTCAGGCTAGAAGAGCAAGGTCCTTAAACTGCTTTCTCAATGATTTAGCAGAACGCTCATTAATCTCTCTTCCTCATTATTTAGCTGCTTGTCTGCAAAGCATTCCTGGATAAGCTGAAAACAGTTGGCTGCTCTGCCCAAAGTCATGTATGTGACAACTGTATGGTAGATATAGTGTCCAGGTAGATGATAAATAAGCGGGGGCTGTAGTCTACCAAAACCAAATATCTTATTGACATCAGCGGGTTTAGGGTATATATAAAACTTAACCTTTATTACCCCTTAAAATCACTTACTAAAGAGCAAAAACTGTGCAGTAAAGTGCTGGTGCAAACAACAACAACAAAAAAATAATAAAGTGCAAATAAAATAATTTAGAACCGCCGCAGTCTCATAGCAATCTATACATCACCACATTGTATTCTGGTTTGTGGTTAGTTTGATTTACAGTTTCAATATTCTCCCATATAGTAAGTGGTTCCCTCCTTCATTGTGGGTAACCTAACTTAATCTACTATTGCAGGGGTCCCCAACTCCAGTCCTCAAGGCCCACCAACAGGTCATGTTTTCAGGATTTCCTTTGCATTGCACAGGTGATGCAATTATTACCTGGGCAAGACTAAGGAAATCCTGAAAACATGACATGTTGGTGGGCCTTGAGGACTGGAGTTGGGGACCCCTGTACTACTGGATTCATAGCATCTTGTACTGTACTATGCTTATGATAATAAATAGTATCTTATGGAGGTAATTATTAGCACTCTCCCCCAATCTTTGTCTTACCTCGTGTTATTCTGACAGATTATGGCATTACACTCTATGACATCCAAACACAGATAACATCAGGAGGGTGCCTTTTCAAACCTCCCTTATTACTGAATAGCCATCGTAATGTGCTATTGTTATATCTTGAAAGTGGCAGTACACCAAGTTAGCAACAAGTTCAAAAAACAAATGCAAGGAAGAAAAGCACAGTTCCGTTCCGTTGTATAACATTTAAACCAAGTGACAGCCTGAATACATCTATGCCGCTCTTAAAAGGAGACTCATTAAAAGGCATACGTTCTATTTGCTATCATACATAGTTTGGATAATAGTTTAACAGTTTATACTTAGCTGAATTCATAAAGACTCTTTTTTGGCAATGGATCCTTCCCAAATCCCTGCCATGTGGTCCTCTTCACGCCTAATGTCTCCTGACGCATTTCATCATGTTAAGAATCATCAGGGGATCGTGACATCTATCCTATAACAAGGTGAGCATTGCTAACGTTCTATTAAGCTTACTTGCCATATATTGACTGATCGCCGGTATTCAATACCGCATGCTTCTGGACGCCGATGACGACACTTCCGGTTGTTGGAACGCATGCACCATGTAGATGATGAAGATGTGCCATGTGGTGAGACCTCCAATGACATTTCTATTATTCCAAACCTGTAGTTGCTTCTGGACAGTGTTCTCTGAAAGTGCTGAGCTTTATTTTCAACACAAGATTTGATCTGGAGCTGCCAGTGAGAGGGCAAGATCTGAAAATGTTTTTTATTGCTTTTGAAATCCAGAATAAGTACTTTGGTACTATGAGGAGTTAGGCAGGGTATCCTGGAATTCAACACAAACAGCCACATTGTAATTACATCAGTCTAGCCCTTCATAAATAGTGCAATTAATCTAAAGGGCATATCTATATAAAGTATCCACTGTCCGAGCATACACAGTTGTGTGAAAAAGTGTTTGCCATTTTTCAGTGCATTGATAGCTCCACCTTGAGTAGCCTGCATATCCTAAATGTGCTGACATGGCCTTCAGCATCTCCTGACTTGTCTCCTATACAAAACATCTTGAATGTCATTGGTCAACATATGCAAAGGGAGCTGCCATCAGCAGATCATGATTCTTTGCGTGCCCAAGGGCATTCAGCATGGCATGACATTCCTCAGACAACCATTAATGACTACATTGATAGAATGCCAAGGTGTTCATGTATTGCTATCGTGGCTCTCATCCTGGATAAATCAAAATATTGAAAATTTTGTTTGCATTTTAACATAGTTTGCATATCATAAACATGCCTATTGATCCAGTGATTTTCATAATTCCATAACATTTCCTTCTTAGGGTTTGTGCCCTCGATTAGATAGAGCAGCATTTTGGATGCAGCTCAGTAGCGCTGCATCAAAAATGCAGCGCTTTACATTAGAAGCACAGTGGATGGGATTTATGGAAATTACATTCCCACTGTGTTTCTATGTAACGCTGCATAAACTCTCCCGCTGTACAGGTTTACGAGACACAGCATATTAATTATCTTTAGAGGAGACGCTAGTCTCCTCTGCGTAGTCTCACCCATAGCAATTCACTGGATGGGGTAAATCTGCATGGTTCTTTGAACACATGCAGATTTAACTGCATGATTAGAACAGAGCGTTTTGGATGCAACAAAAATACGCTGCTTCCAAAACACTGCTATTTCCTGATTGTGGGCACATAGCCTTGGTGTTCCACTTTTAATGTTCAGGAGAGTATTCTAGATTTTCTGCCAACTGAGAGTTCTCCCATCATGTCTTTCTTGTTCTTCTGTTTTATTGCTATCAAAGTTAGTAACGTTAACCCCTTTTCTAGACCCCCAGTAAAGTTTTTGCTAGTACGAAAAAACTTTTTTTTTTTAAATGGAACCTATCAGCAGGACTGTGCACAGTAATCTACAGACACTGTTAGGTCAGCGTCATTATACTGATTAATATGATACTTTGGTTGATGAAATCCATCTTGTGGTTGTTGTTTAATCTTCGTTATCAATTTTGAGTTAATGCTCATGCTTCAGGGCGGACTATTGGTGGGTCTTTATGTGGTGCTCTGCTTATGTATTCATATGTATGGCTTCTGACAGGCCACTGATCCCTCAGTGACCTGCCTCCTAGTTTACATAATGAACATTATATATATTGGGGAAAAAACTTTCTGAAGGCAAAGGCCGGCGGCGGCACCTGCGTTGCACCATTATTGCATATGTAATGAATTATATACACATTTGTTTGCAGTTCTCCTGATTCAATGGCTGCTACTACACAGGCGCCAGCAGCACCATCTTGCTAGACAAAAAACAAATTTTCCTCTAAGATGGCACAGCTGTCGCAGACGCCTGCCTGCAGAAGGGTTCTTTTTTTCAAAGATATATTTAATATTCATTATTCAAACTAGGAGGCAGGTCAGTGAGGGATCAGTGACCTGTCAGAAGCCATACTGGTGAATACCTAATCAGAGCATCACATGAAGACCCCCACAGGCCACCCCGAAGCATGAGCATATCATTAAATCAAACCTGAACATTAAGATTAAACAACAACCACAAGACAGATTTAATCAACCAAGGTATCATTTTAATCAAATCATATATACCAGACAATACATGCACCACTAACCAAGGTACCCAGGGTGCTCGGATATATATTAAAGGTTCAGTGCAACAAAGTGTAAACATAGAAACCTAAAGAGACAGCACTATAAGAACCAAGTAAAAATCACAAAAATCTTTATTAAATAGCCAGTAAAAACACATCATACGTGTATCAAAGCGAATGCAAAAGATGACAATGATCACCAAAAAAAGACAGTGTGGGAACCAGCAGCTAGATAGTAGATATTACATCATAACCTCATATTCACTACAGAAAGTGCAAGTGCATTGTATAATACAGTACATTAAACATATTGGCCCCTTACGGTGCATAGGTATTTACGTAATCAAAAAGCATAAGTGCAAAGTGTTGCCTAGTCATACATAACGAGGCCAATAGTCACTGACAAAGGGAGTGAATAAGTATAAGTTAACCGATCATATTACCTGAGGAAAAACCACACTGCCACGAGCTCCAACGCGCGTTTCAGCGTGGTGCCTTATTCCGGGGGTGTGGCGTGATAGAAGCGTATGGGATATTTAAGATTGATGTAAACCAATCACAGTGCACCTACTAGAAAGCCGCATTGCTGCATAAAGCCCGTGCATGCGCACATAATAGCACGCTATGACGCGGCAACAAAGAAGAGACATCAGGTCCCGTCTACTAAAAGATTGCGACCCGGTGGCGCATGCGAAATTGGTCTAAAAATCGCCCAGGCAACGACAAGGGCATAAGAAGAGGAGAACGTCAGGATCATCCAGGTCACGCCCACCGGTAAGGCGCGAGCCGGAAAGAAAGGATCCCAGCATACACAACTCAAAAAGACGCCGAGCCGTTGCCCGGCAACAGGGTGCCAATGTGCATGTGCTCTGAGGGAAATACAAAAGAGAGGGGGGATTCACGCAGTGAAGTGGAATTAAGCGAGGAATAAAATTTGTGCCAAAAGGCATAGAAAAGTGTGTGACAAAGGGTGAAGCAGATGTAGAAAAGTAAAATAAGCATGAAATAAGCATGAAATAAGCTACAAATATCATTTTGCATACAATCTAAAATCTATATAAGGCCATATATTAAAAATGACGTGTGATATATAAAGGTGAATAAAGAGAATAACAGACATAAATATATAAAATATACACATATAAATACAGAAAATAAGTGGAATGGGCATATGTCAATCACAAATACATAAGAGGAACTCCAAATGCTGCGATAGATGAATCCACAAAATAGGAAATACTCTCTCTGTAGAAACAACCAAAAATGGGCAGAAGAATTGCGACATCCAAAGGAACTAAAGGAAGGTAAACATCACAAATTAAAAACAATACAGAAATAAAAAAGCAAATAAAAAAACATGGGATTCATTATTCAGAGAAATGAAGAAAAACTAAGGGTTTCATTAAGACCCTGGGGTTGCAAAGTCTAGAGCCTTCAAACCCATCATGCTTCCTTTTGTGCAAGATGGCGGCTGAAATTACCACCACATTGTGTTGGAATAAGATGGTCTATACCCACAATCCTAAAGCCTGAAGGGTCACACCCATGATGGCGTTTGAAATGATGAGGAACCGTTTTCAAACATTCAATGTTGCTCTCTTTTTTGGCTGCCAAGATATCGCAAACATGTTCCCGAACACGTACCTTAAGGGCACGTGTTGTGAGTCCAATATAAATTTTACCACAGGGACATGTACCATGGTAAACCACCATAGTAGTAGAGCAATTGATGGAATACGTAATTGCAAATTCACGACCATCAGATGATGCAAAATGGGTGGCACTATCGATATTTTGGCATGCAATACATTTGCCGCATGGTTTACAGCCCCAATGAGGGGGTTGATGGCCAGAGATTGTTGAAAAGATGGGGGGTGGAGTAGTTGGTGGAAAATAGCTCCGTACCAATAGTCCGCCAAATTCTTGGACCTACGGGCAACAACTGTAGGGTAGGATGGTAAATATTGTTTAAGAATCGGATCAGCTAGGAGTATAGGCCAGTGTTTGGCCAAGATGTGTGAAATCTCCTTCCACAGAGAGTGGTATTGAGTAATCATCCTTACCTGTTGGTTCATTTTGACTTGTGGATTAGAGAAAAGAAGTTGATGTCGATTAGTATTCCTGGCTCTGTTGTATGCCTTTTTTACGCTCCTTTTACTGTATCCACGAGCCAAAAAACGCTGCTTAAGATCCTCAGCTAGTATTTCAAAGGTTTCAACTGATGTACAAATTCTTTTAAGACGAAGAAACTGCCCAACAGGGACCGCATTGATCACATGGGGTGGGTGAGAAGATGAAGCGTGAAGTAGAGAGTTCACTGCCGTATCCTTACGGAAAACACTGGCACCCAAAAGACCGTCCGCCTCTCTCTCCAAAAAATCTATGTGATGGAAGTCAAATTTATATGTAAGGCGTATATTTAAATCATTATTGTTAAGCTCCTGAAAAAACAACTGTAACTCAAGAGGAGTGCCTCGCCAGATCAGGAATATGTCGTCGATGTAGCGGGCCCAAAATAAGACCCGCTCCATCGATGAGCCCCGATCTGACGAGAAAAGATCCCTCTCCCACAGCCACAGGAACAGGTTAGCGTATGAAGGCGCACATGCCGCCCCCATTGCTGTTCCCTGGAGCAGTAGGAAGAAGGATCTGTTAAAAAGAAAAAAATTGTGAGTCAAAAGAAATTTTAATAAAACAATAAGAAAATTGGTGTCACTAGGCGAGAAAGAGGTCATCGACAAAAATTGTGAGATGGCTCTCAAGCCATCCTGGTGGCGAATGCTAGTGTAAAGTGACTCTACGTCACATGTAACTAACAACATATCTTCCTCAACATGGACGGAGTCAATTTTTTTCAAAAAGTCAGATGTATCTTTAAGATAAGATGGAATTGTCTCGACCAGTAATCAGTATAACAGCGTCGACCTGACACTGTCTGTAGGTTACTGTGCACAATCCTGCTGACAGGTTGCCTTTAAGTATTATAACAAGGTACAACATTTAGTTAAAAAAATACAGAGACAGCAAACTGCCAGACATCACTCTATTACTTTTAGCGTCTATTTGGGCACAAATTGCTTCATGTGGTCCATTTATATCAATTACGTAAAATGAGAATGCAATAGGAAAATGAAAATAAAAATATCACTGAAATCAATGTCCAATTCATTTTTCTTAAGCAGCTTCTTTCTATGAGAAGTTCTTATTGTAAGACTCTACATGCTGCACAGTTGTTTGGCCTGCACTATAAGGTCATCTCAAATCATCCATTGATTTATATTAAGTTAACCTATGCTGTAATTTTCAATTTAGATCCACCATGCACATTCATTGATTTTTACATTTTGTTCTGGCAGCCGTTCATAACCTTTCCCTTTTACTACCATCAGACAATGAGTATCCCTTTTTACGTGACCTAAGTCTCATCCCAGTCATCACACCAGGCAATAAATCTGTGCTCTGTATGGCTCACAAGACTCTGTGTGACAGCTTGATTAAAGAGAATCTGACCTGGCAGGTAACATCATTTACTTGTATTGTTCACTGTGACACAGAAGGTCCGGGCACATCTAAAGTTTAGAATTTGGAGACTTGAACTTCTGGACCATAGTGCATGTTATAAACAATGAACATCTTGTAAAACATTGGACATTGTCTCAACTGTACATTAACATAGTTAGTTTGCAGGTACCAATAACATTTATCAGAGAATGACCTATTGCTTAAATGGTATTTTTAAATGTCACTATCTACATTCTTAAAAGAAATCATTGTATTTTTCGCTGAGACCAAAAAGCAACATAACTGACTAATATATATTCTGTAGAGATCACAATTCCATAGTCATACATACAACTCTTGCAAAAGTTAAGAGACCACCACATCAAAACCCTGTCATGGGCAGCCCAATTCTCCAGACCTGAACCCCATTGAAAACCTCTGGAATGTAATCAAGAGAATGATGGAGAGTTACAAGCCATCAAACAAAGAAGAACTGCTTACACTTTTGCACCAGGAGCAGTGTGAAAGACTGGTGGAAAGCATGCAAAGACTCATGAAAGCTATGATTAACAATCATGGTTATTCCACAAAATATTGATTTCTGATCTCTTCCAGAGATAAAACATAAGTATTGTTGTTTCTAAATTATTATGAACCTGTTTTCTTTGCATAATTTGAGGTCTGAAAGCACTGTTTTATTTTTTAAATTTTGACCATTTTTCTTTGTCAGAAATAAAAAAAGAAAATGTATTGCTTGGAAATTCGGAGACATGTTGTCAGAAGTTTATAGACTAAAAGAACAATTTACATTTTACTCAAAAATATACCTATAAAGAGAAAAATCAGACAAACTGAACATTTTGCAGTGGTCTCTTAATTTTTGCCAGAGCTGTATCTTTATTAGTACAGACAGAAGTACATTAAAAAATACTTGAATATAGATAAATCAGGACTAATCCATTTACAATAAGTGATGTCATAGCTCACCTCCTGACCCTCCCTGCACAATCACCTCTGCACAGCTCATAGAACATGCTTGGATATCTATCCCATATAGGTCTAAAATTCATCTCCAGACTACAGGTACCTAATGTATGAAACTGCTGTAAAATGCAGCTGTAAAGCATATCTCTGAACTGCTGTTATCAGAAGCTCAGGAAAGATTTCTACCCCCATACTTAAGCACAAAACAAAAAAAATATCTTTTCCGAATAAAAAATAAAATAAAAGCAGATTACACAAAAAACATGTATCAATATCTAGCTTTAATTACCCCTCAATGGGGTTATCCACGACATTGGTTTGTTTTTTATTATGGGTCTAAAAACTAACAGGCAGGTAGTTGCTGACAGAGGCAACTTCAACTTCTTGCCTTTTCAACCCAGCACTGGCTCAGAGCAGTTATTGATGGTTCCTGCAGGTGATTCAGATGCTCCATGTCAACTGAGCAGCTCTTCTTCTCCTGAGCTGCTTTGTCTCTGGGTGTAACTGCCCCTGTGAAGCTGATTGACAGCCGGCTTCCCGCAGTTAGAAAGTGACGTCCAAACAACAGAGCAGAGCAGATGAGAGCCTGTTACTCCGTCAATGTGACTCAGCAGAAGCTGATGAATATCCAGGGCCTGCTGCCATCTAACTCATCCAGTGAAGTTCAGACACAGGTTGCGCTACATTCGAGAACTGCAATTATTCTACAATGGGAAAAATAAGTATTGAAAACGTCACCAATTGTCTATGTAAATATATTTCTAAATGTGCTATTGATATGAAATTCTCACCAGATGTTGGTAGCAACCCATCCAATCTACACTGGCAAATAAATCAAAACCATAGATGTCCATAAATTAAGTTTTGTGTAATAATGAGAAATGAAATGGAAAATGTATTGAATTCGATTACTGAAATTTATTTAAAGGGAATCTGTCACCACCAGGTTTTTGGTACATCATCTGAGAGCAGCTAGATGCAGGCAAAAAGAAGCTGAATTCAAACAGAAGATGTATCATTTAGAATACTGGATTCAGCAGTTCTAATACAATCAGAGTTTTTAGATTTAGCAATAAAGCAGAGCTGAGTAAGCTAACCCTACCCACACCAGGCTCTCTACAAACAATATAGACTGTGAGGTACTCATTACAGCAGCTGCTGTGTCTGAGCAATTATAAGCTACCGGTGATAAAACAATCAGTTTAAGCAAACAAAGAGCATGATAAGATAGTTATTGCTGAAATCTGTGTTTTAACCCATACATCATGCTGTCCTCAGATTCCATAGCAAAAACCTGCTGACAGATTTCCATTAATACTTCAAGAGCCTTTGTTGATGAAGACAGCTTTGAGACAAATGGACGTACTGTATGGAGAAACTAGTCACATGCATTGCTCAGGCATAAATTTTGACCCATTGTTCCACACAAACACTCTTCAAATCTTGAAGGATCCGTGGGCTCCTTCTATGAACTCTAAGCTTTAGTTCCTTCCATACATTTTATATTGGGTTCAGGTCAGGTGATTGGCTTGGCCATTCTAGTAGCTATACTTTCTGTCTTTGAAACCAATTGAGAGTTTCCATGGCTGTGTGTTTGGGATCATTGTCTTGCTGAAATATCCACCCTCATTTCATTTGCATCATCCTGGTAGATGACAGCAAATTTTTAGCAATAATGTCTCGGTACATTTGTCCATTCATCCTTCCTTCAATTAAATGAATTTTGCCAGTGCTGTATGCTGAAAAACAGCCCCAAATCGTGAAGTCCCCACTGTCAAACTACACTGTTTGTACGGCATTTTTTAGGTGATTTGAAGTGCCTGTTGGCCTCCAACCAAAGTGTGTATTATGGCATTCAAAGAGTTCTATTTTGCTCTCAACTAAATTCTCCAAACATTTCACAGGATTATCTAAATGTTTCTGAGCAAACTTTAAACATAATTGAACATGCGTTTTGGTCAGCAATGGACTATTGCATCGGGATTGTGCATACAGGCCATTAAGGTTGAGCCTGCTGATTCCAGGTCTTTCTGCAGATTTCCAAAGGTGGTCCTTGGCACATGGACAACTCTTCTGTTAATTCTTTTCACTCCTCTGTCTGAAATCTTCAGGGGAGCTCCTGGTCATTGCCAGTTTATGGTGAAATTATGTTTTTTCCACTTCCAGATATTAGGATTATAGCCCCAACAGTAGTCACAGGAACTTTGAAAAGTTTAGAAATTCTTCTGTAATCAATGTCATCAGTATGCTTTCCAACATTAAGGTTGCGAAGATCTTGAGACAGCTCACTGGTTATACCCATTATGAGATGTTTCTTTGCGGAACCTTGGTAATGAGATACCTTTTTATAGGCAATCAGTTGAATCAGCTGATATTATTTTTCACTAAGTGGGAGCATTACTTTCTAATTATTGATAGATTTTAGCTGTGTCATGACTTTCTATGGCTGTTTGCACTTCTCTTTCTTCATGAGTTCAATACTTTTTTCCTGTGTCATTTCTCATTATTATACATAACTTAATTTATGAACATCTATTGATTTATTTGCCTGTATGGATTGATAGGTTGTTACCGACATCTATTTAGTATGGTAATTTCTGCAAAGCTTTAATCTATTAAGATCTAAAAGTATTTATAATATAAAAAAAAAATATTTGCAGAATTTCAGTTTTTCAATCAACGGATCATCCTAAAAAAACAAAGTGAAATCAGAAATAAATGTCACATTTACCCCAAAAAGGTTATTATTAACAATTATGTCGGCTCACCTGGTAACAAACAAGCCCTCCAGTTGCAAGGTCATAAAAATAAAAAAGTTTTGGGTCTCAGAAGATGGTGACTAAGTTTTGTTTTTACAAGGTACTGAAGTTGTTTTTTTTAGGGGCAGCACGGTGGCGCAGTGGATAGCACAGCAGCCTTGCAGCGCTGGAGTCCTGGGTTCAAACCCCACTAAGGTTTGTATGTTTGCGTGGGTTTCCTCTGGGTACTCTGGTTTCCTCCCACATTCCAAAGACATACTGATAGGGAATTTAGATTGTGAGCCCCAACAGGGCCATCGCCGTATGGAAAGTAATATGGCTATGTCAATTTTACTGTACAATGAATACCGTAAATACAAAAAACCTGAAAATGGCGGAATTGTGCTTCTACCTGATTTCACCCCAATGGGTTTCCCATTTTTCCCTACATTATATGGTCTAATGAATGGTGTCAGTCAAAACTACAAGTCATCCTGCAAAAAACAGGTCAATTTATTGCAAAATAAATGGAGACTAAAAAGTTATGGATCTAGGATGGACAGCAAAGAAAACAAAAATTGTTTGGATCTCTAAAGCATTCAACATAGTTAAAAAAAATAATATAGGTGATACATTTAGTACAAAAAGTTTTCCCTTGTAATTGCTCATCCCACAACTTTTTGGCTATTATCTGCAAGATTTTATTGTTAAAATCCATTAATTGAACTTACTATTTAAAAATCTAACTAGCATAGGTATTGCATTGTCGGTACAGCCCAACATAGATAATAACACTTTTTTCACTCCTTGAAGCTAATAAAATGGCTAATCTGACTGTTTGATTGCATGCCACCTTTCCTAATGAAGACATATTTCTATCAGCAGACAAATATCGGTGATTACACAAAGGAGAGCGCAACATATTAAAAGAAAGGACTTATCAGTGCTGCTTACACAACTGAGAGCTCAACTTCCTCTTGATATCAACATTAACTTGTCAGGGTAAATTAACAAAGTTGTGTGCAGTTTTACTAAGACACAGAACACAAGTGAGGACTGGGAAAAGTACATTGCCTAAATAACTTAGAGATTTCTGTGAAATGCTTTCAGGACTTTTTGGGTCTCTTAACCCCTTAGTGACAGAGCCAATTTGGTACTTAATGACCGAGAAAATTTTTACAATTCTGACCACTGTCACTTTATGAGGTTATAACTCTGGAACGCTTCAACGAATCCTGCTGATTCTGAGATTGTTTTTCCATGACATATTGCACTTCATGATAGTGGTAACATTTCTTCGATATTACTTGCGATTATTTATGAAAAAAATGGAAATATGGCGAAAATTTTTAAAATTTTGCAATTTTCAAACTTTGTATTTTTATGCCCTTAAATCAGAGAGATATGTCACGAAAAATAGTTAATAAATAACATTTCCCACATGTCTACTTTACATCAGCACAATTTTGGAAACAAATTTTTTTTTTGTTAGGGAGTTATAAGGGTTAAAAGTTGACCAGCAATTTCTCATTTTTACAACACCATTTTTTTTTAGGGACCACATCACATTTGAAGTCATTTTGAGGGGTCTATATGATAGAAAATAACGAAGTGTGACACCATTCTAAAAACTACACCCCTCAAGGTTCTCAAAACCACATTCAAGAAGTTTATTAACCCTTTACGTGCTTCACAGGAACTGAAACAATGTGGAAGGAAAAAATGAACATTTAACTTTTTTTTGCAAACATCTTAATTCAGAACCATTTTTTTTTATTTTCACATTTGTAAAAACAGAAATGTAACCATAAATTTTGTTATGCAATTTCTCCTGAATACGACAATACCCCATATGTGGGGGTAAACCACTTTTTGGGCGCACCGCAGAACTTGGAAGTGAAGGAGCGCCGTTTGACTTTTTCAATGCAGAATTGGCTGGAATTGAGATTGGACGACATGTCACGTTTGGAGAGCCCCTGATGTACCTAAACAGTGGAAACCCCCCACAATTGACACCATTTTGGAAACTAGACCCCTTAAGGAACTTATCTAGATGTGTGGTGAGCACTTTGAACCCCCAAGTGCTTCACGGAAGTTTATAACGTAGAGCCGTGAAAATAAAAAATCGCTTTTGTTTACACAAAATGTACCTAAACAGTGGAAACCCCCCAATTCTAGCTCCAACCCTAACCCCAACACACCCCTAACCCTAATCCCAACCTGATCCATAATCCTAATCACTAAACCTAACGATAATCACAACCCTTACCCCAAAACAACCCTAATGTCAACTCTAACCATAACCCTAATCAAAACCCTAAATTCAACACACCCCTAATCCTAATCTCAACCCTAACCTCAAACCTAACCCTAATCCCAATACACCCCCAATCACAACCCTAACCTTAACCCTAATCCCAAACCTAACCCTAATCCCAAGCGTAACCCTAATGCCAACCCTAACCCTAATACCAACCCTAATCCAAACCCTAACCCTAATCCCAACTCTAACCCTAACCTTAGCCCCAACCCTAGCCCTAACTTTAGCCCCAACCCTAACCCTAGCCCTAAGGCTACTTTCACACTTGCGTCGTTTGGCATCCGTCGCAATCCGTCGTTTTGGACAAGAAACGGATCCTGCAAATGTGCCCGCAGGATGCGTTTTTTGCCCATAGACTTGTATTGCCGACGGATCGTGAAGGATGGCCACACGTCGCGTCCGTCGTGCACTGGATCAGTGTTTTGGCGTACCATCAGCACAAAAAAAGTTCAATGTAACTTTTTTTGTACGTCGCATCCGCCATTTCTGATTGCGCATGCGTGGCCGTAACTCCGCCCCCTCCTCCCCAGGACATAGATTGGGCAGCGGATGCGTTGAAAAACTACATCCGCTGCCCACGTTGTGCACAATTTTCACAACGTGCGTCGGTATGTCGGGCCGATGCATTGCGACGGCCCTGTACCGACGTTAGTGTGAAAGAAGCCTAACCCTAAATTTAGCGCCAACCCTAACCCTAAATTTAGCCCCAACCCTAACCCTAAATTTAGCCCCAACCCTAACCCTAAATTTAACCCTAGCCCTAACCCTAGCCCTAACCCTAGCCCTAACCCTAGCCCTAGCCCTAACCCTAACCCTAGCCCTAGCCCTAACCCTAGCCCTAACCCTAACCCTAACTCTAGCCCTAACCCCAGCCCTAACCCTAGCCCTAACCCTAGCCCTAACCCTAGCCCTAACCCTAGCCCTAACCCTAACCCTATCCCTAACCCTAACCCTAGCCCTAACCCTAACCCTAGCCCTAACCCTAGCCCTAACCCTAGCCCTAACCCTAATTTTAGCCCCAACTGCTCTTCTCCTGCCGGCCGGCAGATGGAGACAGATGGCGGGCGCACTGCGCATGCGCCCGCCATTTTCTTTTGCCCAGAAGATGCCAGCGGCCAGGAGGAGCAGCAGGAGGACCCAGAGACACCGGTAAGTATGATAGGGTCCCCGAATCCCCCTATTTCTCTGTCCTCTGATGTGCGATCACATCAGAGGACAGAGAATTACACTTTGCTTTTTTTTTTTTTTTTTTTTGCGGTCGCCGGTAAACAGTTAATTACCGGCGATCGCAAAACAGGGGTCGGTAAAATCGACCCCGATCATGCTCTTTGGGGTCTTGGCTACCCCCGGCAGCCGAGACCCCAAAGATTCTCCCGGGGCCGGCCGGTGGGCGCACTGCGCATGCGCCCGCCATTTTGAAGATGGCGCGCCCACCGGGAGCCACGAGGAGCACCGGGGGAGATAGGTGAGTATCGGCGGGCTATCTGGGACCCCCTTTCTCTGTCCTCTGATGTGCGATCACATTGAAGGACAGAGAAATTAAAAAGAGATCGCATTTTTTTTTTTCGATCGCCGGTAAATGGTTAATTACGGCGATCGCAAATGCGGGGTTGGTACAAAACCCCCCGAATCATGTTCTCTGGGGTCTCGGCTACCCCCGGCAGCTGAGACCCCGGAGAAAATCCGACTCTGGGGGGCGCTATTCACTTTTTCCACAGCGCCGTTAATTAACGGCGCTGTGGTTTAAGTACCCTTAGCGGCCGCCGTTAAAAGGCGTATCGGCGGTCGCTAAGGGGTTAAGTAAATTAAAAGTCAAATGAAAGTAATTCCAAAATATTTACTCAATATAACCTCAATTTGTTTACCCGTTATTTATATAAAAGCTAATTAGTGAGTAGTGTTGAGCCACCTCCCTTGTGTTCGGGTTCGGTTCGGTTCGTCGAACAGGGAGGTGTTCGCCGAACTGTTCATCGAACGTTCGACGGACACCGTCGAACCCCATTGAAACCAATGGCAGGCAAACACAAACACATACAAACACATGAAAAACACATAGAAAACACCTTAAAAGGTGTCCAAAAGCTGACAAACTGCTCAGAAGACACAACAAACACATAGAAAAGTAACAACTACATATAGTCATGCGAAAAGAAAAGAGGTGGAGGAGTAAAAGGAGGAGGAGACACAGATATAGGCATGTCATGCCCTTCTAAAATCAAGAAAGGCTGGATTAAAAATCTAAACTCACTCTACCAACACCCAGACGTCTTGACAAAAAAAAATAAAAAAAGAAATATCTTTAGGTAGAATGAAGGCAGGTCCATTCAGAACATTTTCCTTAGAAGACGTAGTGGTACCCCCGTTGGGAGTTGTGCCAAAAAATGAACCCAATACATTCATACTAATCCACCATTTGTCATATCCAAGGGGCAGGTCAGTAAACGACAACATCGATGTGGAACAAAGTACAGTACTATGTACTGTACCCCCTTTGACGAGGCAATCAGGCAGGTCAAGAAGTTGTTAAGGCACACCCTAATGGCCAAAACAGACATTGAGGGGGCGTTCCGGTTACTACCTTTGCCTCCAAATAGTGTCCTCCCATTAGGCTGCTTCTGTGAAGGAGGACACTACATAGATAGCTGTTTGCCCATGGGGTGCTCCATATCCTGCTCACTATTTGAGGTATTTAGTTGCTTCTTCGAATGTGTTGTCATGGACGTTTGTAAGGTGGCACATATTATCCATTACCTCGACGACTTCTTATGCCTGGGCCCAAAAGATTTGCCACAGTGTGAAAACACCCGGTAGTCCACCTGTGGGAAGGAGAGAGCTGGAGGGAGAGTGGACACACCATAGCCGAGGAGTTAGATTGAGAAAGAAAGAAGGCGGTGTAGCTTGCTTCATGGGTGGGAAACTCTGCTGAGTAGCAGAAATTGCTACTAGGCCCAAAAGGATTTCCTGGGCCAAATGCCATTAAAAAATAGTACTTAGGTAAACAGGCGGTGTAGCTTGCTTCATGGGTGGGGTACGCTGCTGAGTAGCACTAAATTCTACTAGGCCCAAAAGGATTTCCTGGACTAGATGTCGTTAAAAAATAGTACTTAGGTAATCAGGCGGTGTAGGTTGCTTCATGAGTGGGGTACACTGCTGAGTAGCACAAAATTCTACTAGACCCAAAAGGATTTCCTGGGCCAGATGCCGTTAAAAAATAGTACTTAGGTAAACAGGCGGTGTAGCTTGCTTCATGGGTGGGGTACTGTGCTGAGTAGCACAAAATGCTATTAGGTACAAAACGATTTCCTGGGCTAGATGCAGTTAAAAATTAGTAATTAGATCACCAGGCGGTGTAGCTTGCTTCATGGGTGGGGTACACTGTTGAGTGGCACTAAATTCTACTAGGTCCAAAAGGATTTCCTGGGCTAGATGCCATTACAAAATAGTAGTTAGGTAAACAGGCGGTGTAGCTTGTTTCATGGGTGAAGTACGCTGCTGAGTAGCACCAAATTCTACTATGCCTAAAAGGATTTCCTGGGCTAGATGCCGTTACAAAATAGTAGTTAGGTAAACAGGCGGTGTAGCTTGCTTCATAGGTGGGGTACGCTGCTGAGTTGCACCAAATTCTACTTTATCCAAAAGGATTTCCTGGGCCAGATGCCATTAAAAATAGTAATTAGGTAAACAGGCGGCGGGTGGCTGGGCTACTCTGCTGACTAGCAGACACTGAAGCTTTGGAGCATACCTCTGATTCCCAGGCCATAGTATGAGTAAACAACTCTGCAGACGACCCCATTCACCTGGAATTGACGATGGCAACGTCATGTAAAACTCAGCAAGGGTACTAAATAAAAGAGTCTCCATTTTTACCCAAAATTCAACCACAGACACCACTTAAATGACATCAATTTCGCCAGAGTTTTTTAAAACGGTTGGTGAGGTGATTTTCAAAAATCATAAAGCTTTTAGTCTCCCCAAGATGACACAGGGGTAGAAAAGTCCTTGTGGATCCAGGATTTGTTCATCTTGATGAACGTTAGTCTGTCTACATTGTCACTGGACAGCCGCATACGCTTATCTGTCAGCACACCACCAGCAGCGCTGAACACACGTTCAGAGAGAACGCTGGCTGCGGGGCACGACAAGATCTCCAAGGCGTGAGTGGCGAGCTCAGGCCATTTTTCAAGATTGGAAGCCCAAAATGAGCAAGGGTCCAGTTCCACAGTCATGGCATTGATGTTAACTTGGAGATACTCTTGTACTATCCTCTCTAGGCGTTGGCTATGCGTCAGACTTCTTGTCTTCTGTGGCCTTGCAATAGATGGTCTAAAACAAATCTTGAAATGATTGGAAAAAATTGCTGTTACCACCAGATACGATGTTACTGTTACAGTTTGAGTGATGACTCGATAGTCCATGGTTAGCAAGTTAGAACTCAGAGATTGACTACGTGCACCACTGGTGTTTTGTGGAAAAGCAGATGTTAGATTCTGTAACAGTCTCTGCTGATACTCCTGCATGCGTGAATCCCATGGCAGGAATTAATTCGCCAAATTTGCTTTTGTACTGGGGATCTAAGAGTGTGGCAACCCAGAAGTCGGCATTACTTCGGATTCTGACAATCCGAGGGTCATGTTGCAAGTAGTGCAGCAAGAAGGCACTCATGTGTCTTGCGCATCCAGAAGGACCAAGTCCTTGTTGTATTGGTGGTGGCTAGGTGAGAATCATGCTTCCTTCGTCTGCACTCTCCCCCCAACCTCGCACAACAGAAATTTCATCAAGGTCTCTCTCATCTGATGCCATTATCCAGCCATTGCCCAGCACCAGTTCGTCCTCCACTTCTTCCTCGCCTCCTGCACCATCCTCAACAGTTTGGCTGCTACCATGCACCCTCAGTAATCCTTTCTCCCCCAGGCTCCAATGCCAGCCGCCTTGGTGCTGCCAACCTTCTTGACCTTGGAGACATGATCCCTTCTGCATTCGACTCCTCCTGTTCCTCCTCCTCTTGTTCCACCACCTGACTCTGAACACTGTGTAAGGTGTGCTCCAGCATGTAAATCACCGGAATGGTCATGCTGATAATGGCATCGTCAGCACTAAACATCTTCGTTGCTATTTCAAAACTGTGCAGAAGGGTGCATAGGTCCCTGATCTGAGACCTCTCCTGCAGCGTGATTTGCCCCACCTCTTGATCTCGTTGGCCCAGGCTATACATCATAACGTATTGCACCAGGGCTCGTCGGTGCTGCCACAGTCGCTGCAACATGTGCAGAGTTGAATTTCACCATGTGGGCACATCGCATTTCAGCCGGTGAACTGGCAGGCCCAATGACTTCTGTAGAGATACAAGTCGTCGAGCTGCGGGATGCGAACGGCAGAAGTGAGCACACAGCGACCGTGCCCTCTGCAGAAGCCCATCTAGTCTGGGATAGTGGGATAAAAATTGCTGGACAACCAGGTTCAAAACATGAGCCATACAAGGCACGTGTGTGACATTGCCCGGCGAAGGGCCGCACCCAGGTTTGCAGCATTGTCGCACACAGCCTTCCCTGGCTGCAGTTTGAGTGGAGACAACCATTGATGGAACTCGGTCTCCAGAGCTGACCACAACTCCTCTGATGTGTGACTCACATTTCCCAGACATTTCAATGTAAGCACTGCCTGATGCCATTGAGCCCTGGTGGCATTACCAGACAGGCTTTGGGTGCAGGTGGAGGACCGAGAGGAGGTTGAGGAGGCAAAAGCAGTGGAGGAACTTCTAGATACAGAGGATCGACAAGCAACTCGTGGGGACGGCAAGACTTGGACTGCAGCCCCTTCTCCTGATGTCGCCGTAGTTACCCAGTGCCCAGTCACCGACATGTAACGCCCCTGTCCATGTCTACTCGTCCAAGTGTCTGTGGTGAAATGCACCCTGTCACACACAGAATTTCTCAAGGAAGCAGTGATGTTGTGTGCGACATGCTGGTGTAGCGCAGGCACAGCTTTCTTTGAGAAGTAGTGGCGACTGGGCATTTGGTACTGGGGCACTGCGACGGACATAAGGTCTCGAAAATCCTCTGTGTCCACCAGGTGGAAAGGCAGCATTTCTGTAGCCAACAGCTTGCTGATTGGCGGGCTACTCTGCTGACGTGCAGACACTGCTCCTAGGCCCAAAACTAATAACTGGATTAGATGCAGTGAAAATAGAGATTCACAGGCGGTATAGTTTGTTTCACAGGCAGGCTACTCTGCTGACATGCAGACACTCCTTCTAGGCCCTAAACTATTAAGTTGATTGGGTGCAGTGAAAATAGAGATACACAGGCAGTATAGTTTGTTTCACAGGCGGGCTACTCTGCTGACGTGCAGACACTGCTCCTAGGCCCAAAACTATTAACTGGATTAGATGCAGTGAAAATAGAGATACACAGGCGGTATAGTTAGTTTCACAGGCGGGCTACTCTGCTGATGTGCAGACACTGCTCCTATGCCCTAAACTAATAACTGTACTAGATGCAGTGAAAATAGAGATACACAGGCGGTGTAGTTAGTTTTACAGGCGGGCTACTCAGATGACTATCAGACAATGCTACTAGCCCAATAGGATTGGCTGAGCTAGATTACACCAAATGCTGTGACAAACACTTGCACAGCACTGGCACAGACCTGCCTGGCAAACAGTGCTATGAACTGCTGTAACCTACCCTGAAAAGAGCTGATATTACAAGTCCCGACTCTTCCCGACTCCCTAAACTTATCTCTCTGACAATTCGCTCCAAAAAAACACTCTTTGTCTGTATAGCGCCCACAGCAGCAGCGGTGCCGTCTAACACTAAACTGCAGCAGTGAGGAAATGGTGGCGACGGGGCAAATGGCTGGTTCTTATAGGGCAAGGAGGACATGTGACATACACAGCCAATGACACATGCCCTTTGCACATTGCTGTGTGTGTGTGCACTGCTGATAGGCTGAGAGACTGCACCGCCCCACTGTAAATGCGGGAAAGAAAAAAAAAATGGAGATCGGCGTTATTTCAGCACAGATCTATCCCCCGCTCATTATACACTGAAACAGTCTATTAACAATGATAAACAGTTTTAATGTGCAAATCAAGCGAGGCTTTTGCTGAACGAACAGTTATCGAACAGAAACTCAAACAGCCGAATTTTAAGCAAATTGTTCGGGTTCGTCGAATGACTCGAACAGCGCCCGAAACAGCTCAAATTTGAGATTGGCGAACAGTTCGACTCGAACACCGCTCATCTCTATTAGTGAGCATAAGCAGAATGCTAAACTTACAGACTAAAATAAAACATTAGCTAAGAATTAAGCTAAAATCAAATTTTAACATTACAAAAGGTAAGCAAGGGACCATTTTACAGATATTTCCCTAATCAGCTTTGATTTTGCATATTTTTGAAAAGCCAATATATGACATGGTTGTACCTGAATGCTGCCTCCTGACAATTAAGCATGGACAGTGAATGATTAGGAAGTTGGCGCAGGTTAGTATGGATTTCAGAGGAATACCCTTTTCCACCACTCTAACGGTATGTGCACACATTGCAGATTTCCCTGCGGATTTTTCTGCACTAAATTCGCAGCTCTTGGCAGAAAACGCATGAGCGTTTTTGATGCGTTTTTTGTGCATTTTTGATGCTTTTTGATGCGGTTTTGAATGCGTTTTTGAAAGTTAAAATAAGATGTATTATTGAACAAAAAAATGATTTGTGATGTCATTTCTTGTCCAACCTCTCCTTTTACATTTGTCCAACCCACACTCCATTACACACACAGATAGATAGATAGATAGATAGATAAATAGAATTATAGATAGAAAATAGATAGATAAATAGATAGATAGAATGAATGAGATAGACAGATAGATGACAGATAGATCTATAGATAGATAGATCTATATATAGATTGATAAATATTATCTATAGATCTATGTCATCTATCTATCTAGCTCATTCCTTCTATCCATCTATCATCTATCTATCATCACTGATGTCACTGCTCTATATGGCCTCCCAGTGACACACTGACAGGATACAATGGTTCCTGCAGTGCATCACTGAAGAGGATACCTGAGTTCAGGGTCTCACTTTATGGCAAAGCTGCATGGGAATTTTCCCACACAGCAGTGCCACAATTGAGAATATTGACTTTTTCTCACAATGGTGGAGGAATACAGTGCGGAAGGATACCTTCCGTCATTGTAATGTCAGAGCTCCTGGAGAGCGGTCGCATCAGCTGATATGGCTGCTCTCCATGAGAGATCATCTTGGGACACTCGTATTAATTGGATATCTGTGGATCAGGGAGTATATTGTTTGTTTATTATTTTTAATATTTTTTACAGGTGAACAAGGGCCTTGGGGTTCAAGGTGATGTGAGCATACTCTATGTTGTATGTACTGTACGTCTATATGTATGTACTGTATGTCTATATGTATATGTTGTATGTACTGTTGTATGTTCTGTATGTCATATGTTGCATGTTTTATGTACTGTATGTACTGTATTTTGTATGTACTGTATGTTGTATGTACTGTATGTATGTACTGTATGTTGTATGTACTGTATGTACTGTTGTATGTTGTATGCACTGTATGTCATATCTTGTATGTTCTAGGTACTGTTGTATGTACTGTATGTCATATGTTGTATGTACTGTATGTCATATGTTGTATGTACTGTTGTATGTTGTATATACTGTATGTCATATGTGGTATGTACTGTTGTATGATGTATGTACTGTTGTGTGTTGTATGTACTGTTGTATGTGCTGTATGTTATATTTTGTATGTTCTGTATGTACTGTTGTATGTTGTATGTACTGTTGTATGTTGTATATACTGTTATATGTGCTGTATGTTATATGTTGTATATTCTGTTGCATGTTCTGTATGTACTGTTGTATGTTGTATGTACTGTTGTATGTCATATGTTGTATGTAGTTGTATATTGTATGTACTGTTGTATGTTATGTATGTTATATATTGAATGTTCTGTTGTATGTTGTATGTTCTGTATGTCATATGTTTTATGTAGTATGTTATGGTGTATGTACTGTATGTCATATGTTGTATGTACTATTGTATGTTGCATATTGTATGTTCTGTTGTATGTACAGTATGTCATATGTTATATGTTGTATGTACAGCATGTCATATGGTGTATGTACTGTATGTTGTATGTACTTGTTATATGTTGTGTGTACTGTATGTGTGTTTGTGTTTTTGTTTTTTTTTACATTCAACACATTAGCCAGATGATGGGACTACTACTGTCCCATCATTGGCTACTGTGTCAATCACTGTCACTGTAGCAGGAATAGCCCGATGGAACTTGTAGTCCCATTGGATGATGCCTGCATGCACACACACACATACCCAAAGACCCCCACACACAACCCCGCAGACCCCCGCACACCCCTGGACAGCCCCGCACAGACCCCCAGCAGACCCCCGGCAGCCCCAAACAGACCCCTGACAGCACTGCACAGACCCCTGACAGGCCCCGGAGACCCGCACAGACCCACGGCAGCCCCGCACACACCACCGACAGCCCCGCAGACGCATCGGCAGACCCCCACAGACCCACTGACAGCTCGCAGACTCCGCCCACACACACATACATGCACACAGTCACCACCCACACTCCGCCCACACACTTCCCTCCTCCCGATCTGCAGCATTTCATCCACAGAAAAACCGCAGATGTGCCCGACTCAATGCAAGTCAATGGGTGCAGAAACGCTGCAGATCCGCAAAGAATTGAAAGGCTGCGGAATAAACAGCGCTGCGTTTCCATGCGTTTTTTTCACCGCATGTGCACAGCGGATTAGGTTTTCCATAGGTTTACATGGTACTGTAAACCACATGGGAAACTGCTGCAGATCCGCAGCGTCAAAAACGCTGGGGATCCGCGGTAAAATCTGCAACATGTGAATATGGCCTAACTCACATTAAGTAAGTTTGAACTTTCCTGGTATCTAAGGGGCCACATTTCTCCTTGTGGAGAGTGGCAAGTCAGGCCTGGAATATGATAGTGAATAGACTTATATGCCATGCATGCTCCTCTGGGAAATTAAATATGCAAATTGTCTCTTCAGAGAGGAAGAGGACTAGAACTCTAGTGCCACCTATTGGAAGTAGATGAATTGGCTTTTATTCTAAGTCATAAAACAAGGCTTGTTAAAGGGTCAAAACTGACTTTTAGGATTGCTACTTCCAATAGGTGGCACTAGAGTTTTAGTCCTCTTAATCTCTTTAAAGGCAATTTGCATATTTAACTTTCCTAGTCAGATTTCCCCAATATAGTTCCCAAAAACTGGTCAAGCTACAGATATTTGATCAAACAGGTCAAGGTCAGTATCTGGCAAGCAGAGATAAGTATGGTGGTCAGAAAAAGGAAACAGGGTGTTAGGGGTCGAGTTCCCGCCTCTGCACAGTGGGAATCTCAAGCCATCTCCTCTGCGGTCTCCCATTCTTCTCCAGCCACAGTGGAGCCTGCTCAGCAGAGACGTCAGTCCCAGTGTCTGGCTTAGCCTGGTACTGTGCGGATGGTTTCTGCTGCTTTCCCAGGCTCTGCCATTGTAGCCAGGGACTAAGTCCTGCTTTTCACATGCTCAAGTACTGCTGCAGCTCCCATTCATCCTCTAGGAAGGTCCTGAAGTTGCTCTGGTATTGTAGCAGCTTCCATTGGTCCTCTAGGAAGGTCCAGAAGCTGCTGCAGCTATAAAAGGTTTGCATGGCCGCATGGCCATGCACTAGTATCACTTCATGTTATGAGCTTGCTAATTGTGGTCGCGCCTGTATGATTGTATTCAGGGACCCGGCTGAAATAAACCCCTAGAATACCGGCACCTCCGGTGAGGAGTTTGTATGATTGTATTCAGGGACCCGGGTGAAATAAGCCTGTAGAATACGGCACCTCCGGTGAGGAGTTTTTGTGTGCTTCTCTGTGTGCGTGACCACTGACTGCCATCAACTCAGCAGTTAGCTGTGTTCCCTTGTAACGCTAACAGGGCACAGCGTGTTCTTTTCTGTGTGACTCAGTGAAGTAACTGAGTTCACTTATACCGCCATATAGTGCCGTCATTTTCTAGCAGCAGGTTGTCTCATGCACGGTGGACCCCAGGCTGCGAATGCACCAATTATAACATCCATATTAACTCCGTGCGCTCCGCCAGTCCTCACATAGGGTTAGTTTCAACCTAGTGGTTTTAACAGGTAAATCAACTCCAACTGAGTGAATGAAAAGCAGTGCCTTATAGACACCATCAGCACTGTCCCTATCAGTATGTCTTTGGAATGTGGGAGAAAATCAGAGTACCCAGATGAAACCCATTCAAACACAGGGAGAACATACAAACTCTTTGCAGATGTTGTCTTTGATGGGATTTAAACCCAGGACCCCAGTGCTAATCACTGAGCCACCATGCATGCATGTCTGAGTGACAAGTTCTTATGATCTAACATAGAAAAATAGCACAAAACTACAAGAACAAATTACCTGTTTCTATCAGGAATATTATTCATAAATCTATGTCCATTCTAAATCAAAATGAAACCTTAAAATAGATTATGAAAGGAGGGTATGGTTTTTCAGCCAAACGTGAAAATCATTGAGGAATTTACTATCTCCAAATAAATATGAGAGTGTGCACACTCAGAAAAAAGTAGTTATTTGACAAGAGTTTTTTTTAAATGTGGAGGCAATATGTGCCAATAAGTAAAGAAAACTAATTCTATACAAAATAAAGATACTCAGTCATATACAATAAAATATTTTATTAACTATGATACATCGCATGTAGTATATGCTATAGCGTGTACAAACTTCAGTTAAATTAAAAAATTAAAACCGAGAATTGCAGAACATATTGTATACTTTAAAAAGAGGAAGGTTACTAATGGTCAGGTGCGGCAAAACATTTCTCAGAATTACATGAAGGTAGCCTGGAATTTTTTTTCTTTTTATGGATTTAAAAAAAATCAATAAACCTAAATAGGAAGGAATTTGAATACAATGTGAATCTTATGTATATCTATTATGGAATATTACTTGTCTTTGTTTTTACAGAAGCAACTGTCGTGTGAGGTATAATTAAAGGAGTTATCCACTACTTGCCCAACTTCTACTCATAACCTTCACTTGGCCCCCATAAAATAGTAAAGCTTATACTCAGCTCCCTTGCTGGTAATGTTCCCACAGAGTCGGCACTCGCTCTCCTTAGGCTCTAATACGGTGTTGTGACTTGTGACTCCAGCATCACTGTCCCTGCCTTTGTACAAATTGAGCAGGAAGAGGAAGTCCTAGATCAGCTGCAGCCCCGACTTCCTTTTCATGTTCGATTTGTCCAAATGCGGAGATGCTCATCGGCACCGGCGTCTTGTGTCACTACACTGCATGGGAGCCCTGGGGAGAGCGACTACAATACCATGGGAACGGCACCAGTACGGGAGACGGGTATAGGCTTTATTATTTTATGGGGGCCAAACATTTTTATCAAGAAGTGGTTGATCTAGTACTGGACAACCCCTTTAATTAATTCAATTATGTCTTGAAGAAGGAGGGTTCATGTGGTTTTAAATATTCTGTAGTCAATTGTAAGAAAGTTACGATTAAGACCTTAGTTTCGAAACCGGTCAACATTCATCTTCCTCTGCAATGATGAACTTTTAATGAGTTTAAAATAAAAATCTGATATCTTACTAAGTTAACAGTTTCTGTAAATTTTGGCAATCTGAAGAAGGTCAGAGTTCATGGCCAAAGCATTATTTAGGTTGCATTAAGTCAACAGCTTTTTACAGGCACTATCAGCACTGTCGCTATCATTATGTATTTAAAGAGTGAGAGAAAACCAGAGTACTCAGAGAAAACCCATGCAAACGCAGGGAGAAGGGAACACATACAAACTTCTTGTAGATGCTGTTCTTGGTGGGATTTGGACCAAGGTCCCCAGCTCTAAGTCTACAGTACTAACCACTGAACCACCATGCTACATGACTAAAGGTACCTTCACACTCAGCAACTTTACAACGAGAATGACAACGATCTGTGATGTTGCAGCGTCTTGGATAGCGATCTCGTTGTGTTTGACACGTAGCAGCGATCTGGATCCCGCTATGCCATCGCTGGTCAGAGCTAGAAGTCCAGAACTTTATTTTGTCGTCAGGACGGCGTGTATCGTCATGTTTGACAACAAAAGCAATGATGCCAGCAATGTTTTTACATGGAGCTAACAACCAGCGAGAACGATAAGTGAGTCGCCGTTACGTCACTGGATCGCTCCTGCATCGTTCTGGTGTTGCTGTGTTTGACGTCTCTACAGCGACGCTGCAGCGATCGGCTCGTTGTCTATATCGCTGCATCATCGCTGAGTGTAACGGTACCTTTATTGACAAGTTCTTTTTAACTAACACAGTAAAATTGCACAAACCTACAAGAATAAATGACTTGTTTGACCAAAGAACAAAAATTTAAGGCCACATACTAAAAGAATTAAACACAAAGCAAATACCTACAAGTGGAATGTTTTTGGTACATTAGCAGCAGCGTAGCTAACATAACTACAATTTCTTGTCCTCTGCTTGTCGGTGTGGCAGCCGAAATAATTAAAATTGCCAGTTCACTGATGACCAAAGATAAGATAATCATGACTGGTCGCCCTATGCCTGACATCCACATCAATGACATATCTGTAACCAATTAAATCTCCAGAGGGTTAAATGTTAATGGGTTGTTTATATAACCATACTATAGTTTATCATTTTACAAGTTTTTTTTAATAATCTCAATGTGGAAAAATAGCAAAATATTTTTTACCCCCTCTGGCAAATCCTCCACTGCACCGATGCCACTATTCTGATGTTCTCACAAGTCTTTGCTGGAGTAATAACATTTGCTTATGACCACGGTAGTTAACAACTGGATAATTGATAGTAATAGCAAGTTATAGCTAGAATAATAGTTGCATTATAGTTCTTAGAATTTACAATGCTGGATATCCCTTTAAATATCAAAGGAAGCTGGGAATAAAATAAAATATGGAGGCTATCTGCACTATATTACAATCAGCTGGTCTTGATAAGTTTTTAATCAATTGAAAGTTTGATTATGTCTGAACCATAAGGCTCTTACAATTTCTGGATACATCTAAGGGCTCATTCATAATAAAATATTACTGTACAGTTTCCAGCAACGTGTGAGATGTGCTGTGCCATAATACCGTGTCCATAGACATCTAGCGAACTGTACCCCTATATGCCTAGAGTGGAGCTTTCCTCCATGTAAAACATTTCTTCTATGACACATCTCTGTACGAAGGTGCTGTCCATTGACACCATACAGTGCATGTAGCTAAAGATGTCACTGGGACTCGATGTACCACAGTAGTAGCTCAAAGGAGAATAAATATGCGCCATGAATATGCCTCAACTAGTAGTTGTGTAACAGCTAAGGGACATAAGATGCATTTT
Source organism: Ranitomeya imitator (assembly GCF_032444005.1). Lineage (NCBI taxonomy): Eukaryota > Metazoa > Chordata > Amphibia > Anura > Dendrobatidae > Ranitomeya > Ranitomeya imitator. The sequence continues at coordinate 602,356,968 of NC_091284.1, forward strand.
TCTTTGTATTTTTCTTTCTTGAAGGTACCTCTTCCCTACAATACACACACACTGCATTGGGACAGGTCCAGCTCCATTAATCATCTCACTATTTTGAATAACTTGGCAGAATGAAGTTGTTTTGTAAAGGTGAAATAGGAAACTAGCAATTGAAACACACGTTACACGTTCGCCTGCATTCCTCAATTCCACCAATCTTTCCAAGCCCGTTCTCAGAACTCATTTTAGAATGAAAGGTTAAGGGTAGAAAACTAATCCATGGTGAAGCATTTATGTATTGTGGAGCTTTATTGTGCATTTGTGTGGTAGTTTTTTCCTTTCTGCATATTGTGTTTTAGGAAGCCAGAATTATATGTTGATTATCAAACAATTAATTTAATTACACCTTAGGGTTGACAACAATGCACCGTTTACAGAGCGGAAATCTCCAACAACTGACCCTCTGTTTATAGCCATTGCGTCACATTTCTGCAACGTGGTGGTAATAACTGTACAGATCGCAGGTAAGTCCAAGCTTACTTCACTTCAGTTTTAGCATGGAACTGTACCAGTGCAATAAAAATAAAACTACATATCAGTGAAAAAGGGAATTTAAAGCATACCTCTTGTTTAAAGTAAGTTACAAGGTGTCATGGGGTGCATGAGGCAGAACACTAAATATGGCTATAATGTGATTTGTATCTTGCAGTTTCCCTGCTGCATGATCTATTTTAGATCTTCATTTGTCTCTGAGCTAGTGGAAGAAGTCTAGCTACTGTGATGTCTCCGATTCATAGCAAAAGAGGAGTTTCTGCTCTACTGTCTCTATATGGCAGAAAGTGCAGCAGTGAGGAGGATAGTTAGGCTACATTCACATTTGCGTGTTTGGGAGCAGCGTCGTCGACCCAACACAAAGCACATTCTAAACGCAGGTTTTTTTTACGCATGCGTTCAACGCATGCACCGGAAAACGCTGCGTTTTTTAAAACCCTAGAAAATCCCTATGGGAAAAATACTGCCTAACAGTGGGGGTAGGCACCCTAATGTGAAGCGGTAGGGATTTTTTAGGGTTTTTCTTAGGGTTCCTTATTTAGGGGATTCTAGAGACTCTTGAGGGTAAGTCGACGTGGAGTGGGGATGCCTACCGCAGTAACTTAGGGTGCCCACCCCCACTGCCAGGTAGGACTCATTGTAGTCACTCCCTAGGACCCAACAGGTACATCATTTACTGTTTTGTTTATTATTTTTGATTGCTTATGAAAAGAGTATTTTTATTGTTGTTTAATAAAAGTTACATTTTAGGGATCCTTGTTTGTTGTAGGTTTTTTTGAGTTTTCTAGGATTCCAAATTATTCTTTTGTAGGGTTGTTTTTTTTCAAGATCAAATGGTGTAGTGTTTATGTTTTACAGTTATACTTTATCGTGCTGTTAACTAAAAATAATTTTTGGGTGCTTAAAATAAAAGAATATAATGACACTAAAAGATTTTAACACTATTATGTCCATTCAATGAAACCATAAGGTGCCTAATGGATCTCTTCTGACCCATCACTGGACTATAAAGGTAGAACCATCCTTAGGGGGGCACGCAAGTGGGGGTGCACTCAAACGTCACAGAAGCAAAGCGTCACGGAAGATAAGCGTCGTGATACAGCAGTTATTTCATGGCAGTTAGTCAGGGCAGGAGTCAGGTAACCCACACTCTGTTCTCCCTTTTATCCATGTGCTTTATTCCTATACCCCTATGCTCCCTTGCAATGCACATTCACCGCCCAATCCCCCCTCCACCACGACTCATACACATCAGCTCCTCACTGCTTCCATCTCCTATGTACAGCTCCCATGCACTTCTCACCTTCCTGAAAAACCTCAGCCCATCTTACCCAAACACACTGCACAAAAAAACTTCAAACATTTCAAAAAACTACTTGCTTTTTATCTTGTTACTCCTACTGATTTCGGGGGACATATCCCCCAACCCCGGTCCCCCATCCCCCAACCTCAACTGCTACCCTACCTCATATCAAAACCATACTAACCTTATTAATATTACTCGCACTCCCTTATCTCTCTCTTTCAATTGTGCCCTTTGGAATTCACGGTCTGAATGTAACAAGCGTCCTTTCCTGCACAACTACTTTCTGAACAACTCTCTGAATCTGTTGGCCCTCACTGAAACCTGGATCCAAGACTCTGACACTGTCTCCCCTGCTGCCATTTCCCATGGTGGCTTACAATTCTCCCATTCCCCAAGACCCACAAACAGACCTGGTGGTGGAGTCGGCAAACTCTTGTCCCCCAATGCACGTTCCAGGTTATACCCCCAGTTCCTTCACTTTCATTTTCTTCTTTTGAGGTCCACACCATCAGGCTCTTCCGTCCCCTCTCCCTCAGAGTAGCGGTCATATACCGGCCCCCAGGCTCACCCACCCACTTCCTGGACCACTTCTCAGCCTGGCTGCCGCACTTCATGTCTTCAGAACTACCAACCCTTATCCTGGGAGACTTCAACATTCCCATTAACAGCCCCACTTCCACATCTGCATCCCAGCTTCTATCACTAACCACTTCTCTAGGCCTCTCACAGCTCTCAACCTCTGAAACACACAAAGACGGTAACACCCTGGACCTGGTCTTCGCCCGGCTCTGTTCAATCTCTTACCTAGATAACTCACCACTTCCCCTCTCTGACCACAACATTCTCTCCTTCACATTCACAACTCCTCGCCCACCCCAGCACCCTCCTACCTACCACACATTCAGAGATCTATAAGCCATTAACCTTCATACACTTTCAGACTCCTTACACTCATCATTGTCCCCAATCTCTTCTTTTTCATGTCCTGATCTGGCTGTACATCACTACAATGACACTCTTAGAAGCACCCTAGACCAAGTAGCTCCCCTCACCCTTAGAACCTCCAAACAAAGAGTGAAACAGCCCTGGCTCACATCGCAAACCCGATTTCTCCAGCGATGCTCCAGGTGTGCTGAACGCTTATGGAGGAAAACTCTCACCCCAGAAGACTTCATACACTTAAGGACCTATAACTCTGCCCTTCACCTTGCCAAACAGACCTACTTCACCACTCTGATCTCCTCACTATCCAACAACCCCAAGAAACTTTTTAACACCTTTCACTCCCTCCTCAGGCCAAAAGCACAAGACCCTATCACAGACATTTGTGCTGATGACCTGGCCTCCCACTTTATAGAGAAAATAGACAATAACCGTCAGGAAATCTGCTCCCAGACACCAAGTGCAATGACTCCCATTCCTCCCTGCATCTCCCCTGGCTCACTCTCCGCATTTGATCCCATCACAGAAGAAGAAGTCTCCAAGCTCCTCTCCTCTTCTCGTCCGACTACATGCACCACCGACCCCATTCCCTCACACTTCCTCCAGTCTCTCTCTCCAGTCGTCACATCTCACCTAACTACAATTTTTAATCTCTCCCTCTCCTCTGGCATTTTCCCCTCCTCCTTCAAATACTCTGTCATTACACCATTACTAAAAAAAACCACCCTTGACCCATCATGCGTAAACAACTACAGACCGGTCTCCAATCTCCCCTTCATCTCAAAACTCCTGGAGCGCCTAGTCTACTCCCGCCTTACCCGTTACCTCTCCACTCATTCCCTCCTAGACCCTTCACAGTTCGGGTTCCGCCCCCTACATTCAGCAGAAAGTGCACTCATCAAGGTGACCAATGACCTTCTGACAGCAAAATGTAACGGTGACCACTCTCTGCTCATTCTCCTCGATCTTTCTGCAGCTTTCGACACTGTTGACCACCCTCTCCTACTCTCTAGGCTCCAGTCACTAGGCATTAAGGACACTGCTCTCTCCTGGTTCTCTTCCTATCTTTCTGAATGCTCCTTCAGTGTTCTGTTCTCCGGCTCCACTTCATCTCCTCTTCCTCTCACTGTCGGGTTACCTCAGGGCTCAGTCCTTGGCCCCCTTCTCTTCTCCCTCTACACAGCCCCAATTGGACAGACCATCAGCAGATTCGGCTTTCAGTACCATCTTTATGCTGATGACACACAACTATACACATCAGCCCCTGACCTTACCCCCGCTGTACTACAGAACGCCACTGACTGTCTGTCTGCAGTCTCTAACATCATGTCCGCTCTCTATCTGAAACTCAACCTCTCCAAAACTGAACTTCTTCTGCTCCCACCTTCTACCAGCCTCCCTAAATCTGACATTTCCCTCTCTGTGGGTGGCACCATAATAACGCCTAGGCAGCAGGCATGCTGTCTGGGTGTTATGTTTGACTCCGATCTCTCCTTCACCTGCCACATACAATCTCTTGCCCGCTCATGCCGCTTACACCTAAAGAACATCTCTAGAATCCGCCCTTTTCTCACCATGGAGACAACAAAAACTCTCACTATCGCCCTAATCCACTCCCGCCTGGACTACTGCAACTCTCTATTAATTGGCCTCCCCCTCACGCGAATTTTCCCTCTCCAGTCTATCCTTAATGCAGCAGCCAGGGTTGTCCATCTGGCTAATCGTTACTCGGACATGTCCGCTCTTCGCCAGTCGTTACACTGGCTGACCATTCATAACAGGATACAATTCAAAGTACTTGTTCTCACCCAGAAAGCTCTCCACAGTGCGGCACCCCCTTACATCTCCTCCCTCATTTCTGTCTATCGGCCTAGCCGACCGCTGCGCTCTGCAAACGACTTTCGACTAACCTCTGCACTAATCCGTACCTCCCACTCCCGACTCCAAGACTTCTCCCGTGCTGCGCCAATCCTCTGGAATGCTCTATACCAAGATATTAGGACCATCCACAACTTGCATAGTTTTAGGCGCTCGCTCAAAACTCATTTGTTCAGAGCGGCCTATCACGTTCCCTAATCAGTCATTTTAAGTTTGTGTGTGTGTAGCCCATTCACTATCTCCATCTACCCTCCACCCCCTGAAGATGGCCGGACCATCACTGTAAATACATCATTGTAAATACACACCTGTACTTTTGTATCTCCCCCTCCTCATTGTAGATTGTAAGCTCTCACGAGCAGGGTCGTCTTATTTTGCTTTATTACTGTATTGTTAACATTGTTACTTATGACTGTTGTGTTTGAAACTGTTAAACTGTAAAGTGCTGAGGAATATGTTGGCGCTATATAAATAAAGATTATTATTATTATTATTACTGTAATGTTCTTTCAAATTTGTAATGTACCTAGATTTTCTACTGTTTTGTGTTTTGAATAAACTTACTTTGTTGTGCCTTTACTTTTCAAAACCTGCTCCCCCTTTTTTTTTTTTTTCAAATGTTGTCAATAAAAAAATGGTTAAACTATTCCAATGTCCATTTTCCTACCAACTGGTCTGTGTACCACAAAAAATGTTCTCAGGTGATCACCAGCTCCCAAATACACTCTGCCAAACTACCCCACTTATGTTCACATGGCCGTATGTTCTATAGTTGAGCGAACATGCTCGGCTCCCTCCTTGGCAAGCTATAAAGCTTGCCGACTAGTTGCATATGGAACCCAGCTTCATGGAGTGCGCTGGCTGATCAGCAGTTTTCAGCCGCCGCAGCTGCATGTGCCGTGGCTGTGTGACAGGCACTACACATGCATGGCGAGGACAACAAATAGGCTTGGGTTGTGCATGTGTTATGCCTGTCACACAGCCTCGGAACATGCGCCTGCGGTGGCGGAGAAATGCAGATCATCATCCGCACTCCAGGAAGCCGGGTTCCATATGCAAGTAGTCAGCAAGACCTATTGCTTGCCAAGGAGGGAGCCGATCATGTTCGCTCAACTCTAGTGAGTAAAAACTATTGAACTCAGGATGCTGAAATACATCCTGAGTCAAATAGTGGTGACACTTGGCCACGTAACCATTGCTACCACCTCACCTGACCCATGACCTTATTGTATGTGTAAAAACTATAAGATTTTTTAATCCTCTTTGTGTTTGTAACACCTCATAGTACAATGAAAGACACAAAAAAAATGCTGATTAAACAATTGATAAAATAGTGTCTGACACTGCAGATATGAGGTGTCAAAAAACAAACGATTTGTGTACACAGCGCATGGTGTGAGTTGCCAGAAACTAATTTTGAACAATGCAAATAAATAGAGTTTTCAACATAACATTTTTATTTTGGGACACAAAAAAAGGGGGGAAAGATTATTAAGGGGTATGGACGGTGGCAATCAAGGGAGACTGATAACTAGCGGTTTGGGAGTGGGTAGAGGAGGAGGAGGAACCGTAGTCCAGAATGCTGGACAGTATTTCAGACCACCCTGTGTGCGACGGTGATGATATTGCCACCTCTGTAGGGGAGGGAGGAGGCAACACCAGTCTACATGTGCTTGTTGAGTGGCTCTGGCTACTCCTGCTCCGGCTTGACCCTGGCCGAGAGCTAGGTGTGGGTATTGGAGCAGCCAGAGCCGCCGCAGCTGTTCGTGTTTTTCTCTTTTTCCTCTCTCCCTCTGGGTGTTCCTCTGATTGCGATCTTCTTGAGCTTGAGGGCCTGGCAGGAGCAGGACTCATCAGCTGGGTGTGATGGTGTCGGTGGCGGCGTCCCTCGGCACTTGGACTTTGGTAGAGTTGCTGTGCAGCAGGAGTAGGAGTCATGCTTGCCAGCGTTGGGACTACTGGCATTGTAGTCGCTGACTGCATGATCCTAGCCTGCTGCAGAGCACTCACATAGGCGTTGTTGCAGGCCTGCATCACCGAAATCTGGAGTTCCGGTGTAAGGTGTTCCACCATGCCCTTAGCAATGGCACTAAAACAATGTTTGGCCGGCCTCATGAGCTCGGATTCCATTGATTCAAGGCGCCAGTCGATATTGGACAGAGCAGTGTCCATCCTGTCTCCCAGCACCTTGAAACAATTTTGGAAAACCGTGCCCAAATGAAAATATTCAGGCATTAGTGGCCTGTCCGAGGCCCGCTGACGCTGGTGGGAATACCCGAAAGAAGGAGCAACAGAGGCCTCGGCCAGGGGAACACCAGATGGACCGGCTGCCAGTTCTCCAGAATGTGGTGCATGCCTGCTCTCGCTGTGGGATGGCTGTGACGGGCCCGATGGCGATACATGAAGGACCACTCCAGATGGCCGAACAGGTTCGAGGGTGCTGCTGTGTGTTCTGTGAAAAGATAAGGAGAACATATAGTATACAAAAAATAACATTTCACGTTCGCCAACTCCTGTGTAATATAAAGTTAACATTACATCACACAACACTGTAAAATAATTTAACATATAATTGTAAGGGTCACTTCCGTCTGTCAGTCTGTCTGTCCTTAACTCAAGGTCCATTCGCTGACTGTTCTCGCCTGCTGCCTGTCATGGCTGACGCGACCAATCAGCAACGGGCACAGTCCAGAATAAAATGAGCGCTCCTTACTCCCCGCAGTCAATGCCTGTCACCCGCATACAACCCTCTGTCCACAGGGTTAAGGCCGGCGGTAACGCACCTCGGTATGCCACGGGTAACGCAATCTGTTGCCGCCGCTAAACCTTGGTGTCACCAACTCTTTACTATTGACGCTGCCTATGCCACATCAATAGTAAAAAATGTAATGTAATAAATTGGATTACAAAAAATACCCTGCTATACTTGCCCTCCGTAGGCGTTTGCGACGGCCGCCATCTTTTACGTTGATCGCAGGACCTGCCATGACGTCACGGTCATGTGACGGGGGTCACGGCTGTCCCACAATGGGCCTCACTCCTGGATACTGGTGACGAGGAGAACAATGTTAATCCCCTCCTGTTGGTCCCGTTGTGAAACCAAGAATAATACAAAAACATTAATGTTTGCAAGGTAAATAAAAATTGCCAAAAACCACCACCACCCACCACCCCCCGAAAAAAATACTGATATAAAAATAAAAAACATTCCTAATTTTGTTTGGAAAAATACTTACTCGCCGTCTTGCCACCACAGCTTGGCCCGGAGGTCGCTGCTCCTGCTGGGTAGCTTCCTCCTCACTTGAAGAAGCCTGTTAAATTGTTTAAAAAAAATTAGTGACATGTGTACAAATGACACCGAATAGTAAGCAACTGTAGATAATGTACTCACTGTACTCCCCTGCGATGTGTGGCTTGAGTCTGTGGCCATGGTTTACCAAGATAATTCTGCAAGGAAAAATTGTAAAAATTATTACATTAACAGAATGCACAAAACACAGCCACATAGAAGAAAATAGCAAAAATACCATACATAACATTACGACCACAACGGACAGTGCACTCATAGGACAATGCCAACGAGCGCTGATCAAACCACACCGCCATACATTAAAATAAAAATCAATGGCAGAGACGACACAATGACAGAGTATAGCAAAAGCAGAATAACAGTCCTAGAAAAGATAAAAAAAACAATTAATAAACAACAGCCCTCTATGTACAAATCAAAAAAAGACACATACCTTTTTAAAAAAAATAATTAATTAAAAAAAAAGGGACAAGAAAAGGCAATCTAGTATAAACCGACATACTTTACAATAAAAAACAACAAGGCCGGAGACAAGAAAACGCCATACGGTTACATATAACGCCAGAAATACATCAGAACCAGATGAAAAAAAAACAAATTTTTATAAAAAAAAACCTCAATGGCACAGCCGCATGACATTACAGAACAACCCAATAAAAATTAAATAAAACACCATAAATTTAAAGAAAAAAAAAATTTGAAAAGGCACACAGAAAAAAAAAGGGCAAAAAAAGGCAATCCAGTATAAACCGCCATACTTTACAATAAAAAACAACAAGACATGAGCCAAGAAAACGCCATATGGTTACATATAACCCCAGAAATATAAACCAGAATTAAAACCCCAAAAACCAGAAACCATGTAACCACAGAACCAGAAATTAAAAAAGAAAATCCTATTTAAAAAAAAACACAGTGAAACAACCGCATGAAATTACAGAACAACCCAAAATAAATTAAGTAAAAAACCACCATAAATTCTTTAAAAAAAACAAAAAAAAAACGAACCCCCCAAAAAAACAAGGGAGAAGAAAAGTCAATCCAGGATAAAGCACCATACTTAACAATAAAAAAAACAACAAGGCCGGAGACAAGAAAACGCCATCATATAACGCCAGAAATATATCACAACCAGATCAAAAAACACCAATTTCCATTAAACAACCACAGTGGCATAGCCGGATTAAAGTACAGACCAAACATTAAATTAAACCTGCACAAATTGCATTAAAAAAAAAAGGAAAAAATAAAACACACATAAAAAAGAAAAATGCACAGAGAAATTATATACTTACAGCTTTTGAAAGCAGATCAGAGAGCTTGTATTGTGTCCTATCCTGCAGGCAATTGAAAGACAATGCAAAACCCATATTATATATATATATGTATGTATGTATGTATGTATGTATGTATATATATATATATATATATATATATAGTGTTTAGTCACTGTCTAGACACCGTCTAGACACTTATCTTGCTTTTTTATTAAAGGACGCATGCGTCGCACAACGCGCGCCCTCTGCGTCTACAATTGACTTGAATGGGTTTTTTGGCGCATTAACGACACAAGCGCGATGCATGCGTTTTTTGAAAAAATTATGACGCTGGAAAACTGCAACATGTAGTGTCGGCCACGCCCTGCTAGGTGCGCCCAAACGACGCATGCGTCGTAAAACGCATGAAAACGCATAACAACGCATGTCCATGCGCCCCCAATGTTAAAGATAGGGGCGCATGACGCATGCGTCGCTATGCGTCGACGACGCTGCGCCCAAAGGCGCAAATGTGAACGTAGCCATAGAGAACATAGTGCTTCCACCCTTGTTCCTGTCAGCACAACTGTGCACCCAACCACCAGCTGTGAATGAAACAGCAGCACAACTTTATTCAACAATGCTTGATTCCCATGATCATTAAAGGGAACCAATACAAAGGGAGTGATATCCAAAACATGTTTTGGATATCACTCCCTTTGTATGTATTTTTCTTTAGCACACTGATGAAGGTCCAGTTACGACCGAAACGTTTGTGTTACTGTATGTATAATAAACCCCAATTTTGCATCACAACAAGTCCGGAGTGTGCCAGTCACTGATTATCTATATATTAAGGCTTGGGAACCTATGACCGTGCACCTCCCTCCTTCGGCTGTGCTGAACATTTTCTATATTACCATTAAAGGGAACCCGTCACCATGAAAATGCAGTTCAATCTGCAGGCACCAAGTCATAGACCAGAAGAGTAAAGTGGATTGATATATAGTTTTGTGAAAAAAGATTCAGATAACTTGAGTCCTCATCATTTAATCCTCTGCATTTTCTTGGATTTTGAATTGAGTGGTCAGTCCCATCAGTGATTAATAGATATATTGGTATGATAGGACCGCCCACTGGAATGAAAATGCCATAAAATGCAGAGGATTAAATGATGAGGACACAGGTTATACTGAATCTTTTCTCACAAAACTATATATCTATAAACTTAGCTCCTCGACCTCCAGAGACCAGCACACCATTTTTTTTTAACAAGATAGAGCAGGGCATGTTGGAACACCTTATGCCTGAACTCCAGCTCAACGTGATGCAGGCCTGCAACACTGCTTACATTCAGGCTATGCAGCAGACTCGGTACTACCACCAGGAACAGGAGGTATTTCCACCTGTGCAACCAATTATACACTTAACCTCTATACCGAGTTCTGCTGCATACCAATGTATGGCCAGCACCATGCCCAGTCCTGCCGCACACCACTACACCCCCATCACCATGCCGGGTGCTGCTGAAAGCCACTCCACCACCACCATGCGGAGTCCTGCTCCTGCACAGCCGTCCACCTCCACCACCATGCCTGGTCCAGATCCTGCATGGCCGTCCACCTCCACCAACAGGTCGGGTCCAAATTCTGCACGGCCATTCACTGCCATCTCCAGGCCGGGTCCAGATCCTGCACGGCTGTCTACTGCCACCACCAGGCCGGGTCAACAATCTGCATGCCCTGCTGAGCAAACCACTCCCACCCTCCCAAGGAGAAACAAAAAACGGAGGATCTCGCAGAAAAGTGGACATAAATTAAAATGAACTAAAGCCAGCAGAAGTGTCGTGCGACCTCCACCCTCACTTCCCAATGTGTCTGTGTTGTCCAGTTTTTCTCTCCCTTCCAATGTGTCTCTCCAGTCCCATGCTTCCACTCCTAATGTGTCTACTTCCATCCTTGACCTCCCAGACCCCACAAGTTTAGTTACCCCTTCCCCTGGAACCCCTTCTTCATCTACTCATAGCCAATCCTCCCAGCTCCACACCCCCCAGGTCCATAACATTTCCCCCTCAGTTCGTAAAAGTTATTTTTTTGTAAATAAATTTGTGTTGTTTTCCACCAATCACTGCTTGATCTTTGTTTCTTTTGTCGCCGGCAACACACACCGTGCGCCATCAACACACATGTCGCCGTATACACACACTGTGCTTTTGCCACCTCATATCTCCATGACACACAATATACAGCTCCTCTTTTTTATTTGCTTTACCAGCAGCATTGCTTCTTGTGTGTGTAATGGACCTATGAGGTGGCAAAAAGATAAAGAGGAATGAAAAAAAAAGGTCAGGCATCAACAATGCTCACCTGCCCAGGTGTCAGCACTAGTGGGCTAAGGATGCAGTGTTTTCTGCATCCTGAGTGCACTAGTTCTGACACACGGCAGGTGAGCAAAGATATGAGGTGGATTAGCTCCAACATCTCTTCAGTCTGCAGTAATATATAGAAATAGAGAAATGCAGACTGAAGAGACGATGGAACTAATCCATACACCTACCATAGCAGTGACCTCAGAGAGAAGAGGTGTAGTGTAAAGCATGGGTTACATAACCCAATTTAGTTATAATCCAATCCCTGTCTCATGCAATCTGCATGATACAGCGAGTGAACTATATAAAAACTGTAGTTGTGAATCGGTGATCACCTTATTAACCTCTAATAATTATTAGTCTAATATATAGGACACTTGGAACAGATGTTTAACTATAGGTGTTTTATTGTCAGCAAACATTAAAGTAAATTTAAAAAATTACAGGTACATAGTGCACAACATTACAAAAACACTAAACCATGTCATCTTGCCAGGACAGACGTCCACGCTCAGAAAAAAAGTAGGACACAAATGTATCCCTCATTTGGGCAATTTCAACAGTTGTCTTGAAAGGGTGATGATGGTAATCTGGCAATAGGTTAGAAACAGGTTCATCAAGTTCAATGTTGGGTCACTCTTTAGCCGTTATATAGTTGTGCAGAATCACACACGCCTTGACCACCTCATCAACTGTCTCAATTTTTAAATTAATAGCTGTCCCTAAAATGCTCCATTTTGAGACAATGATACCAAAGGCACACTCAACAGTTCTTCTTGCCCTTGTCAGTCTGTAATTAAAAATCCTTTTTGTGTGGTTCAAGTCCCGACTGGAGTATGGTTTCAGGAGGTTTCCACACATCTGAAAGGTCTCATGCCCAACCACAACAAATGGCATTAGCGGGCCTTGAGTGTTGTGGCAGGGGGAAATTAAAATGATTCCCATACAAACTTTGGCCTATGTCCACATTTTTAAATGTCTGTGAGTCATTACCACGGTCAAAAGATCCAATGTCCACAGCAACAAACCTACAGTCCGCAGCTGCAATCACCATGAGCACTATGGAAAAATATTTTTTATAATTAAAGTACTCGGATCCACGTCCAGCCGGTTTGGTAATCCTGATAAGTTTCCCGTCCACTGCCCCAAACAGTTGGGGAAATCACACATTTCAAAAAATTGGTCTGCAGTTTGCTGCCAGATTTCCGTGATGAGTAGGGGGATAAATTCCACAAAGCCCGGCAGGTGTCTGCGACAATCCCAGAGAGTGTGGATTATTCCTATCTGGAACTGGATATGAAGCGATGATAGGCTATCTCCGGTAGTCAGGAATCTGCCGAATAGAGAAAGAAAATATAAATCAAAACTAAAATAATTTTTATGACTTGGGGTTTTGAAAAAAAAAGAAAGAAAGAAAGAAAGTAAGAGAAAGAACATGGCTTTTATAACAATATTTAGGACAGTATTTTAGCAAAAGAAAAAAAAGGGGAAAATATTAAGTTCATTGCAGAATAATAATTATGACAGGCGTTAATGTTTAAATATTACGTACATTAGTGTCACCACCATACGTTCCTCAGCAGGAATTGCTCTTCGAAGCTGGGTGTCCTGCCTCCTGATGGCTCCTTGTCCACATTCTAGCAATTCCATAAAGCTGTTGAGACATCCTCGTGTACTCGAAATATTTCTGTGGGTTTTCACGGAGCTCACTGAATAAGGAGTGGCAGGCTCCATGGCTCTGTCGTAGTTCAAGAAATGGGTGCTGCCAAAAGCGCTGACACCGTCTTCTCTGTTGTTCTCTTTTCCGTTCTTGCTCACAAGCAAATGCAAAGGAAAGAAACAAGTTGACATCCAAATCCAGATTCCAATAGAAACTCTCCATGAGAAGATCCATCTTGACGTAGGATACAGGAGCAAAATGTGAGCATTTCATCTGTATAAGGGTTTATATAGAGAAATCCCACGAGCCACGCCCCTTTGGCGTGGCTTGTTTCAAGGAAATTCTTCTAAAAATAATATTTCCTTTCAAACGTATGTGCATAAAATACGTGAACGCATGCAAAAACGCATGTAAACGCGTGCAAACGTTGCTTTTTTTAACCTGTCATGCGTAAGTTGTTGCGAAAAAAAGATGCAGCGTTATCATGCGTTTGCATGCTTTTTTGCATTGCGTTGCGGACGAGACGCAAATGTGAACCTAGCCTTACAAAGACCATCAAACCCACAATGGAAACCACAGGATGAAATCTCCCATAATCTTAAAATATCTACTATATAATTGTCTAAGGGTCACTTCCGTCTTTCTGTCCTTCTGTCTTTCTGTCACGGATATTCATTGTTCACGGCCTCTGTCTGCCAAGGAAATCCAAGTCGCTGGGCTGGGCAATATACTACATCACTGGGCAATATACTACGTGGCTGGGCAATATACTACGTGGCTGGGCAATATACTAAGTGGCTGGGCAATATACTACGTGGCTGGGCAATATACTACGCGGCTGGGCAATATACTACGTGGCTGGGCAATATACTATGTGGCTCTGTGCTGTATACTACGTGGCTGGGCAATATACTACGTGGCTGGGCAATATACTATGTGGCTCTGTGCTGTATACTACGTCGCTGTGCAATATACTACGTCACTGGGCAATATACTACGTCACTGGGCAATATACTACATGGCTGGGCAATACACTACATGGCTCTGTGCTGTATACTACGTCGCTGTGCAATATACTACGTCACTGAGCAATATACTACCTAGCTGGGCAATATACTATGTGGCTGAGCAATATACTACGTGGCTGGACAATATACTACGTCACTGGGCAATATACTACATAGCTGGGCAATATACTACGTGACTGGGCAATATACTACGTGGCTGGGCAATATACTACGTGGCTGGGCAATATACTACGTCACTGGGCAATATACTACGTAGCTGGGCAATATACTACGTAGCTGGGCAATATACTACGTGACTGGGCAATATACTGCGTGGCTGGGCAATATACCGTACTATATGCATATTCTAGAATACCCGATGTGTTAGAATCGGGCCACTATCTAGTGATTAATAAATGTAATGGTAGATACCTGTGGACAAAGCAAGGTTGGCAAACAGGGAAAACCTGAGCAGACACCCCAAATTGCATTTTGCTTCTTCATCAGGAGATCATTCTGAGAAGTAGGCCAGACTTCACAGAATGACCCCAGACTTCATTTTAGTTTGCCAATTTTATGATTGATAATAAAGTTGTGACATACATACTGTATTACACACATGGAAAACACAATCACAATAGATCAAAGTAAATGCCAAAAATTAATATCCCATGCAGGGGTGAACCTAGCCTCTCTGCTGCCTGAGGCAAACTGCAAAATGGCGCCCCCCCCATAGTACATTTTTTAAATCGGTAAAATATGGTGCGTCTTCTATAACAGACCACACCTCCGTGTCCCGAAACGCTTAGCCAATCACAAGTGCCACACACAGGGCTGTCCGGGGCTAATAGGGTTGGGCGAGGGATGTGAGAGCGGGAAGGGGGACGAGCGCCACCGACCAAATGCCGCTCGGGAGAAACATGGCTGCATGCCTGTATGTACCAAGGGGCGACATTGGACGTGGTGTGGAAGTCATGACCAGTCAGTCCTGCAGCAGAGACATATGTGAATGGTGCAATGCATCCTGCACCTGGGGCGTACATAGAAATCATGGGGCCCCATAGCATTAGTTCTAATTGGCCCCCCTCCAGACCCCACCAGCCCACGTACTGTATTGTCCACTTCCAAATTTCTACATTCCAAAAAATGGTAACACCACTACGTAAAAAGGAAGTCAGTGACCCCCAAGATGCATACTAAGCTGCTATATGGTGGTATAAGGGGCTCACCTCCGGTAAAATACAGACTAGAACAGGAAAATTTCCTGAGAAAATTGTTTACATCTAATGCAAATGAGGAGATTTTGGTGCCCCCCTATGACAGGTCTATTGGCCAATGAATTAAGTAAGGAGCCACATATAACATGCATTCTCCACTCTCTCCTCTTCTTTAGGCTGGAGTCACACATGCGAGAAACACGTCCGTGTCTCGCATGTTAAAAACAAGCTCTGGTGCCGGCACTTGGGAGTGGAGCGTGCGGCTCCATGTGTTGCTGTGAGGCTGCACGCTCCGCTCCGAAGTGCCGGCGCCAAAGCTTGCTTTTCACATGCGAGACACGGACGTGTTTCTCGCATGTGTGACTCCGGCCTTAGGCTGTGTTCACACAAGGAAGGTTTTGCTGCATTTTTACCTTGGTTTTATGCTAATCTAAACCTGCATGTTTTATAGCTGAGAACGCACATTGGTTTTATTTATTTGCAGAAAGTGAAACCTGCACAGGTTTTGCTGCGTTTTGGAAAGCATGAGCACCAATTCTTTTCAGCGCTTTTGCAGCGTGCTATGGGCGAAAACACAGAAATGCAGTGTGTGAACATAGTCTTAGGGTATGTGCTCAACATCTGGAGGGGCTGCGTCTTGGAAGCAGTGTCTCCGGACCTGTGGGAACCCACGGGTGAACGCAGGGAGACCGCAGCTGCCCTGTACTCATGATCTGCATCTTCTCCCCGCATTCACCCGATGGCGATCTCTTCCAACTCCGAAGCATGAAATGAACATGCTGTGGTGATGCGGAAGTCCCAAAACCTGCACTGCAGCTAAAATAACGCTGCGGAGGGGAGAAACATAGTGAGGATGGGATTACTAGAAGACTAGTGTCTTCTTCTCATACTGAATTGGCATGCCAAAAAAAAATATCACAGAATGCTGAGCAGCAGGGTATATTGGACGGCATGCAAACATTCAAATCAGTGAGTGGGGGCAGCACACTGGACTGCACTTGAATGACATCTGAGTGCAGTCTGATTTCCGTTAAGTGATAAGATAAAAAAGATAGAGAATTATTTCCTCCATCTTCTCCTCAGTGTGCTCCCATTCTCTCGTTAGATTATTGGACCATGTTAAGCCGACATTCTGATCAAAGGCAATTAACTTAATCCATTATCCAACAGAGGAACTGCACAAAAGAGTCCACCGCAGTCACCAAGTCGTTGTGCTATGTCAGCAATACATATTGTTCTCAACAGAAATCTCTGATATCAGCCTGCGTGTCCTATCTGTAATAGTTTATTCAAACAAAAAAGAGACTTTAGCCGCCCACACAGAACCGACATGATTCTCAGTCAGAGAGGAACCTAAACCCAGACTCATCACTACATCTATATATAAATGACCGTGGTCACCACTGCCCGGACTATTAGGTCCATTACTAGAATGACCAGAGCTCTGGAATCCTGCACGAACCTTCAGGAGATGCTTCACAGAGCGGACATTCTAGCTGAGGTGTGATAATGTGAGGGGCGATAACTGCAGAACATACAGGTGCTGGGTACCAGAGTGCACAGCGATTGTCTGCACTGATAGCAACACATACACCAGCAATGCACTGCATGCACCCCAGCACAGTACTGGACAGGACGCCGGATACTCAGGGGAGCGCACATCACATACACCAGCACCGCACTGCCTGCACCCCAGCACATTACTGCACAGGACTCCGGATACTCAGGGGAGCGCACATCACATACACCAGCACCGCACTGCCTGCACCCCAGCACATTTCTGGAGAGGACTCCGGATACTCTGGGGAGCGCACATCACATACACCAGCACCGCCTGCATCCCAGCACATTACTGGACAGGACTCTGGATACTCAGGGGAGTGCGCATCACATACACCAGCACCGCCTGCATCCCAGCACATTACTGGACAGGACTCTGGATACTCAGGGGAGCGCACATCACATACACCAGCACCACCAGCATCCCAGCACATTACTGGACAGGACTCCGGATACTCAGGGGAGCGCACATCACATACACCAGCACCGCACTGCCTGCACCCCAGCACATTACTGGACAGGACTCCGGATACTCAGGGGAGCGCACATCACATACACCAGCACCGCACTGCCTGCACCCCAGCACATTACTGGACAGGACTCCGGATACTCAGGGGAGCACACATCACATACACCAGCAGCGCACTGCCTACACCCCAGCACATTACTGGACAGGACTCCGGATACTCAGGGGAGCACACATCACATATACCAGCACCGCCTGCACCCCAACACATTACTGGACAGGACTCCGGATACTCAGCGGAGCACACATCACATACACCAGCACCGCCTGCACCCCAGCACATTACTGGACAGGACTCCGGATACTCAGGGGAGCACACATGACATACACCAGCACCGCCTGCATCTCAGCACATTACTGGACAGGACTCCAGATACTCAGGGGAGCGCACATCACATACACCAGCACCACCTGCACCTCAGCACATTACTGGACAGGACTCCGGATACTCAGGGGAGCGCACATCACATACACCAGCACCACCTGCACCTCAGCACATTACTGGACAGGACTCCGGATACTCAGGGGAGCGCACATCACATACACCAGCACCGCACTGCCTGCAACCCAGCACATTTCTGGAGAGGACACTGGATACTCAGGGGAGTGCACATCACATACACCAGCACCGCCTGCATCCCAGCACATTACTGGACAGGACTCTGGATACTCAGGGGAGTGCACATCACATACACCAGCACCGCACTGCCTGCACCCCAGCACATTACTGGAGAGGACTCCGGATACTCAGGGGAGCGCGCATCACATACACCAGCACCGCCTGCACCCCAGCACATTACTGGACAGGACTCCGGATACTCAGGGGAGCGCACATCACATACACCAGCACCGCACTGCCTGCACCCCAGCACATTACTGGACAGGACTCCAGATACTCGGGAGTGCACAGGTTACACTGTGCTGGATATATGCAAAGGATTGTTATTGGGGGGAATTTATTATGTGGGATCCTGCCAAGCAGAGACAATTGTGGGTTCAGGCCTGATCATACTCAAGAATCACAGGCAGTATAGCCAAATACGCTCATTTATAACAGAGCCACACATACTGTATACTACACAACACTATTACATACACAAGAAACCTCTGCTTCCATTCACACACAGGAAAGCAGACACTATACACACTATTACATACCCTATAAATGACATTCCATATACTCACGTGTGCTGCAGCAGAGCCGTCACTGCTCGCCCCATCCCAGGTCACCAGGGGCAGAGGACACAGGAGGACACGGAGCTGCTGCCTCCTCTATGAGTCTGTGCAGGCAGGATCTCCCCCTCCTCCTCTGGTCCGACTGCCTCCTGTGATCTCAGAGGAACTAGGAAGGAGTTATGGAGGGGACAGTGCACAGAGGCACCAGCAGGCAGCGTCAGCAGCTAGTCTCAGGAATGGTGGGGGCTGGGGTAGGGAGCAGCCCTACATCTGGAGCCAGGAAGGGGCAGCAACAATTTGTGACGCTGCCACCTACTGGCCACCGTAATAGTCACACACTGAGATTTCTGGCTCCGAGCTCCTCCTGCTTTGTCCCTCACTGCCGATGTCCTGATCAGCCAGAGGTGAGGGATAGAGAAGACAGAGGAGGAGCCAGTGCTGGAGGCGGCACCAAGCGCTGCACAGGAGCAACGCTCAGGACTTTGTGCATGCGGTCTCCTGCACTGAGCGCTCCCAAAGCCGCCCAGCAGGTGGCGCCGCCTGAGACAACAAGCTCAAGTTGCCTCATTATAGGGATGCCCCTGATCCCATGTGTGCATGTTGGGACAGAATAGGGACAACTGCAGAACAGAAATCCTAAACTCCACAAAAAACAGTCAATAAGTCCCATAACAAATATATCTTTATTAAATACTAGATGGCAGCCCGATTCTAATGAATCGGGAGTCTAGAATCCATATATACTTGAAATTCGGCAGGAGCTTGAAGAGCAACGTCACTGGGCCCGCCTCCACGCAGTAGAAACTTGCTGTGAGGTAAAAATTCAAAATTCACACCAAAATGGCGGGCGGAGTGTGTCACAGTACGGCACGTTTCTGATTGGTCGCTCGCAGCAGGCGGCAACCAATCAGACACTGGACACTGTTGACGTCACTTATCTCCGGACATTAGCTCCGGACATTAGCTCCGGACATTATCTCCGCACATTAGCTCCGGACATTAGCTCCGGACATTAGCTCCGGACAAAGCCACAGAAGTTGGCACAAATTGCAGGAAGTAGTATTCTAGGCAATTAATCTCCGGACATTAGCTCCGGACATTAGCTCCGGACATTAGCTCCGGACAAAGCCACGGAAGTTGGCACAAATTGCAGGAAGTAGTATTCTAGGCAATTATATATTAGATGAATTAAAACTGTACCAAAGGAACAGGTACATTGGAAAAAGATAGGGACAGTGAAACACTATATGGCAATACAAAAAATACACATAGGGCTACAAGTTACCACCCACCGCAAATACACACCGCATAACACCATATCAGGCTACTAGAAAAGATGGTACAATTCATATATGGATAGAATCATTAGACACACACCACATGGCATTATATCAGACCAATAAGTGAGAGATACAATACAATGCAAATGCACATAGAGTCATTAGACATCAGCCATTCATTGCGGTGATACACTAGAATAAACACACAATACCTGGTATGTAAGAACGGTCCCTCACCGTTCTAAAGGAACCTTCACACTGACCAACTTATCGCTAGCGATCCGTGACATTGCAGCGTCCTGGATAGCGATATCGTTGTGTTTGACACGCAGCAGCGATCTGGATCCTGCTGTGACATCGTTGGTCGGAGCAGAAAGGCCAGAACTTTATTTAGTCACTGGATCTCCCGCAGACATCGCTGAATTGGCGTGTGTGACGCCAATTCAGCGATGTCTTCACTGGTAGCCAGGGAAAACATAGGGTTACTAAGCGCAGGGCCGTGCTTAGTAACCCGATATTTACCCTGGTTACCAGTGTAAATGTAAAAAAAAACAAAAAAACACTACATACTTACATTCCGGTGTCTGTCGCGTCCCCCGGCGTTCTGCTTCCCTGCACTGTGAGCGCCGGCCAGCCGAAAAGCATAGCACAGCAGTGACGTCACCGCTCTGCTTGACGGCTGGCGCTTAGACAGTGCAGGGAAGGTGACGGCGAGGGACGCGACAGGAATGTAAGTATGTAGTGTTTTTTTTTTTTTACATTTACAATGGTAACCAGGGTAAACATCGGGTTACTAAGCGTGGCCCTGCGCTTAGTAACCCGATGTTTACCCTGGTTACCCGGGGACCTCAGCATCGTTGGTCGCTGGAGAGCTGTCTGTGTGACAGCTCTCCAGCGACCACACAGCGACGCTGCAGCGATCGGCATCGTTGCCTATATCGCTGCAGCGTCGCTTAATGTGACGGTACCTTTAAATACCAGGTATTGTGTGTTTACTCTAGTGTATCACCGCGATGAATGGCTGATGTCTAATGACTCTATGTGCATTTGCATTGTATTGTATCTCTCACTTATTGGTCTGATATAATGCCATGTGGTGTGTCTCTAATGATTCTATCCATATATGAATGGTACCATCTTTTCTAGTAGCCTGATATGGTGTTATGCGGTGTGTTTTTGCGGTGGGTGGTACCTTGTAGCCCTATGTGTATTTTTTGTATTGCCATATAGTGTTTCACTGTGCCTATGTTTTTCCAATGTACCTGTTCCTTTGGTACAGTTTTAATTCATATTTAATAAAGATATATTTTTATGGGACTTATTGACTGTGTTTTTTGTGGAGTTTACAATTTTATGATTGGAAATATGGGCAAAGGAATGCTGGACATAACCTACTACTGTTTTAACCCATTTAGTGAATTCATCAACATGCCCTCATTTCATGAAAAAAAAATATGCCACAGTGAGAGAATTTGTCTCTCTATTCCTTTTCATTTCACTTGTTTTGCACCCATCAGCAATGAAAACCAATGTAAAAATCGTTAATACTTAAAGAGTTAAATAGCAACTTGAAAATGTCTATACCCATCTTTCTTCTCATGTTAAAAAATGACCATAGCTTTTTTGAAAAGTTTTACCACTTCTTTTCGGATAAAACAATCTTACTTGCTCTACCGTCCACAAAATAAAGTTGAGCAATTCAGTGTTCTGTCACCAAATGATCCGTATACCAAACAAACAACATTTGTAATGCCACATTGCTGATCCATGCAATCCTCGAGAGAAGAATATGTTCTGTCTCCAGCATCCATCATTTTTTTGCTCCTAGCCCATTTATCATAAAAAAAGTGCAATATAGGCTCATATTTGGTGACACATAAACAAGCCATGAGAAACAAAATCACACCATTTGCTAAGTGCAACGACTGAAACAACGTGTCAGTGCTGATAAATGTCAAGGGCTTGCTGCGCAGGTACTTTCCATGATCCCTGGGTAAGTTTGCACTTTATTTTCTAAACTATTAAATATTTTACCATAACAACATAATTCTGATGTAAAAAAATCTGCTTCATATTTATTAGGGCGACATCCAGACTTTATATTTCACTACAAAATATGCTGTGATATGGCTGTCTGCAGAAAAGAACTAAATAGCTTGAAAATCTCTACAACTATCTAGAAAAGTGAGTCACTCACTGCAGATTTAATTTTTAATCACTAAATGCTGGAATTTCTAAGACATTTTAAATGCTAGAGAAATGTGCAAGCATAATTGTTTTCTCCATTATGGACCATAAAAATAATTTTTGGAAATCACTTGAAATTGCCTGTTAAAGCTGTGCTGTATTGTATAGATAAAACAAGTTTTTTTTACACAAAGTCCTAGTGTCCACCTTATTTAACCAGGCTGATAAGGAATGAGAGCTCAAAGGAATGCTCATTCCTGATTATTGGCTCGTCTACATCAGCTGCAATTATCTAATCATTGAGCCAAATGTTGTCTGGTATGATTATATTTAAATGGAAATTTTCAAATTGGAAAGTTAACTACTATTCAAGAGATAAGGGATTATTTTTAAGTCGTTGAGTCCTCACTCACCACGGCCCTCAGAGATCCCGAGAACCAGGCCTCTGGATGGAGCAGAGGTCGATCATGCGCCGTGCCGAAAACCAGAAATCTTCAGTGCATATGACCGACCTCTGGTCCATTCAGTTGGGCTTCATCATTCTCAGTTTCAATGGGGCCATGGTGGTCAGATCCCCAGAAAAAGTTATCCCCTGAAGATTTCTTCTTTCACTGTTTGAAGCAGTGGCGGAGGAGATAAAAGCAAGCGCTGCACTCACATCTCCCACAGATTCTATCACCATGGCTCCAGGATATCTACAATGGGGGCAGAGACGCAAGAAACCATAGTAAGTAACCATACTAAGTAAGAGTCCAGCTCCAGCCTCCTGTATGAGACTTCACTCTAAGAAAACATCACAGGAAGTGAAGTAAAAAAACACATTTAAGGATTAGCTAGATAGGGAGAAGTGTAGAGTATTGTACAATAAAGCAAATAATAAAAGTGGTTAGGGTGTAAGGATAGATACTTAGAAATTACATTTTAAATACTGGATCATTCCTTCAAGAGTGCTAAGCACTAAGTCACATTATTGCTCCCTCTCTAATCCTAACCCAAAATGTATACAGGTTTATTATTGTGTTTTACAATGAGGGAAATAATAACAGTATGTCTTATTAAATAATTTCTGGAAATAGTATATTCACAGTGCACTTTGTCAATGAACATGTACATCAAGCCTCGGATATTCACAAAAGCTCCACCTAAATGTTTATACTATGTGATGGATATAAATCGTTTAATGACTTCTTATTGCCATCATTAATAGTAATTGACTATGCATACATTATGACACAACCATTAATGATCAGAATTTTACATTACTGGTCCATCCATCCCTATGCTAACATTCTAAATCACTTCACTCACAGTACATGCTTCAGTAGGGCTTATCTGCTGACATACATTTTTTCATTCGACTTTAATTTTAATCAGACTGGCAGTAATTATCATAAAATTAAAATTGCAAACTGGCAGGAAACTTAGATTAATAGCATCACTCCAGCATGGAAATAAAAAAAAAATACTGGAGTGATGCTTTAAATGACTATATGCAAGGCGATCAGCAATCGTTTACTGGCCTTATTCTATGTACATTCTATGACCATTCTATGATCGCTAATCTAGTTCTGGGCACATAGAATATCATGTTATTGGCAGAACATGTCCCGCTTACCCTGGACGAGACGCTCCAATAACAATAATTTTTAAGCAAGTTTAAAGGGATATTCTCATGGGGATGAAGATATAAGCAGTGAGTAACACCACTGCCAATCCACAGCTTCTAGCACTGCCCTCAAATGAATCGTCATCAAGGGCAGTGCTTGTGTCACTCACTGCTTCTATCACCGTCCCCTGATAACGTTTCATTTGAGCGCAGTGCTAGAATCCGTGGAGTGGGGCTGGTCTCACTCATTGAGTGCTGGTGCTGCACTCACTTCTCTCACAGATTCTATCACTATGACATGGATCCAGGATGTGTTCACAGGGTGGTAATTCAAGACACTGTAGTAACTGCAGCATTGTACACTGATGATGTCCTGTTCCAGGAGGGGTGATGAACGCTGCAGAGAACTGAGTGCAGCTCCAGCCTCCCGTGACATCCTGTTTGAGACTCCTCTAAAACAAAACATCACAGGAAATGAAGCAAATGAAAATCACTGAGGTATTTACTAGATAAGGAGAAATATAGCGCATTTTTATAATAAAGGTAAAGTGGTTAGGGTGCAAAGATAGATATTTAGAAATTACATTTTAGGCACTGGACCATCCTTTAAAGGCTCCTTTACATGGGACAATTTCCATTTGTAAACTTCTGTCAATCAAATAGATACAAGTGGATTCCATGCTCGTTCACTGGCCTGTTTATATATGCCATTGAAAATGGATGGGCACAGAATGATCATTGATATGATCAAATAGTCTACATATAGCATCTGTCATGCAGCAACGTCCTTGCTGTGCAGTGAGAAGGTAGTGATCCAGATCAAGGTTCAAAATAAAGTCTTGTTTATTTCACAGCATACTCAGAAGCAAAAAAGTAAACAAGTCCCTCGGAACGCAGCCCGGAAAAATAAAGGCAGTCCACAATCAGTTGCAGCGAACGTACTACACCACCGGGTAGGCTGGGGTGTCAGGCTTTTAGACTCTGCCTGGCCCCCGTGTTGCTCCACACAGAAAGAGCTCTGCATAAGTCTCCTGCTAGGTCTGCTTCCAAACCAACAATGACACACCCAAACTTTCTTGCAGGGTTTTTTTTTCTTTCCTCCAGACTTATAAGACCTGGGCTGGAGGAAACGGACTGGCCCCGCTACCTTCCTGCAGTCTATTTAAAAAATAAAAGCGCATACCGGGTTTTCCTGAATAATTTCTTTGTCAAATAAATTGACCATGTTCACACTCACTTTTATTCTTCCCTGTGACTCACAGGCAACCTGATCTGAGCACAGGGCACTCCAGTGGATCTAATATGCTTCTGAGCACATCCTGGGGGACACATAGTGACCCTCAAATATGACACCGGTCGCTGCCTCACATATCATCTTGGCAGCACATTACGTGAAAAGTTTATGTACAGCCAATACAAAGGAGTGTTTTACTCATTTGTAAAGATAACTGTCTGTTTACAGGGGCCAATTTTATGTGTACCTGGTAGCCACATTAGGGCATCTCTCTTATACCAGGTCCAAAACTTGCCTTTCCTCGCTGAGAATAAACGTCTCCATCTGAATGGGTACATGTGTAACCTCTTCTTAGACTAAAATTCTCTCTCTGTGGAGGAGTATTGGACCTGCTGTAATTAAAACACATGTGGCTAGGAGGCTGGAGTGCTCAATCAGAAGGCTAAAGAATACATTTCAAAAACCTGACCGTCACATCCAAACATAGACTAAGTGTGAACAGGTGCTGAACCTAGAGTCGCCAACTCGTATATAGTTAAGTAAATAAGGCAGCACACTGCAGCGCTAAAAGATGCAAACATGAAATACGAAAATTGAACTGCATTACTGCACTAGAAATATGAAAAATGAGAGCGTTTAGCTCATAAAAATGGTCAATTTTATGTGTATCTGGTAGCCACATTAGGGCATCTTTCTTATACCAGGTCCTAAACTTGCCTTTCCTCGCTGAGAATAAACGTCTCCATCTGAATGGGTACTGTTGTGAATTCTGCTCTTGGGCTCCCTCCGGTGGTTATGAGTGGTAGTGCTGCTGTCTTTGGATCGCAGCATTTATCAGGTGTGTTCACTTATTGCAATTTGGACTGGGCTATTTATTCTTCCTTGATCCTTTAGTCAGTGCCAGTTGTCCATTGTTTTTGGAGGATTCACATCCATACCTGGTCTCTCCTGTTTTGCTGCTCATTTCAACAAAGATAAGTTCTGGCTTTGTTTTTGCTGTCCACGTCCTGTGGGCCTTATAAGTTCAGTGCATTTTCATGATTTGTCTTGTCCAGCTTGTCTGTGTAAGGATTTTTGCAGCCAAGCTGTATCTCTGGAGATGCAGATATACCCTCCATGTCTTTAGTCAGATGTGGAGATTTGTATTTTCTGTGGTGGATATTTTCTAGTGTTTTAATACTGACCGCATAGTACTCTGTCCTATTCTTTCTTTTTAGCTAGAATAGCCTCCTTTGCTAAATCCTGATTTCAGTCTGCGTATGTCATTTCCCTCTCCTCTCACAGTCAATAGTCAAGAAATTAGGATTATTTAGTCTAGAAAAAAGACGACTGAGGGGCGATCTAATAACCATGTATAAGTATATAAGGGGACAATACAAATATCTCGCTGAGGATCTGTTTATACCAAGGAAGGTGACGGGCACAAGGGGGCATTCTTTGCGTCTGGAGGAGAGAAGGTTTTTCCACCAACATAGAAGAGGATTCTTTACTGTTAGGGCAGTGAGAATCTGGAATTGCTTGCCTGAGGAGGTGGTGATGGCGAACTCAGTCGAGGGGTTCAAGAGAGGCCTGGATGTCTTCCTGGAGCAGAACAATATTGTATCATACAATTAGGTTCTGTAGAAGGACGTAGATCTGGGGATTTATTACGATGGAATATAGGCTGAACTGGATGGACAAATGTCTTTTTTCGGCCTTACTAACTATGTTACTATGTTACTATGTTACTATGTAATATTTGTGGGGGGCTGTCTATCCTTTGGGGATTTTCTCTGAGGCAAGATAGTTTTCCGTTTCTATCTTTAGGGGAAGTTAGTCCTTAGGCTGTGTCGAGGTGTCTAGGGAGTGTTAGGTACATCCCACGGCTATTTCTAGATGCGGTGCTAAGTTCAGGGTCTGCGGTCAGTACAGGTACCACCCTCTCCAGAGTACGTCTCATGCTGCTCCTAGGCCACCAGATCATAACAGGGTACATGTGAAACCTCTTCTTAGACTAAAATTCTCTCTCTCTGTGGAGGGGTATTGGACCTGCTGTAATTAAAACACATGTGGCTAGGAGGTGGGAGTGCTCAATCAGAAGGCTGAAGAATACATTTCAAAAACCTGACCGTCACATCCAAACATAGACTAAGTGTGAACAGGTGCTGAACCTAAAGTTGCCAACTCGTATATAGTTAAGTAAATAAGGCAGCACACTGCAGCGCTAAAACATGCAAACATGAAATACGAAAATTGAACTGCATTACTGCACTAGAAATATTAAAAATGAGAGCGTTTAGCGCATAAAAATGGCCAATTTTATGTGTACCTGGTAGCCACATTAGGGCATCTCTCTTATACCAGGTCCTAAACTTGCCTTTCCTCGCTGAGAATAAACGTCTCCATCTGAATGGGTACATGTGAAACCTCTTCTTAGACTAAAATTCTCTCTCTCTGTGGAGGGGTATTGGACCTGCTGTAATTAAAACACATGTGGCTAGGAGGCGGGAGTGCTCAATCAGAAGGCTAAAGAATACATTTCAAAAACCTGACCGTCACATCCAAACATAGACTAAGTGTGAACAGGTGCTGAACCTAAAGTTGCCAACTCGTATATAGTTAAGTAAATAAGGCAGCACACTGCAGCGCTAAAACATGCAAACATGAAATACGAAATTTGAACTGCATTACTGCACTAGAAATATGAAAAATGAGAGCGTTTAGCGCATAAAAATGGCCAATTTTATGTGTACCTGGTAGCCACATTAGGGCATCTCTCTTATACCAGGTCCTAAACTTGCCTTTCCTCGCTGAGAATAAACGTCTCCATCTGAATGGGTAATGTTATGATCAGGTGACCTTGGAGCAGCATGAAAGCTTTCCCTGGAGTAGGTGGTAACTATACAGACCACAAACCCTGATCTTAACACCGCAACTAGAAGTAGCCATGGGGTGTGCCTAACAAAACCTAGACACCTCGACATAGCCGGAGGACTAAATACCCCTATAGATGGAAATAGGAATACTATCTTGCCTCAGAGCAGAACCCCAAAGAATAGGCAGCCCCCCACAAATAATGACTGTGAGTAGTAGAGGAAAAGACACACGCAGGCAGGAAACAGGATTTAGCAAATGAGGC
Organism: Ranitomeya imitator; assembly: GCF_032444005.1. Lineage (NCBI taxonomy): Eukaryota > Metazoa > Chordata > Amphibia > Anura > Dendrobatidae > Ranitomeya > Ranitomeya imitator. The sequence continues at coordinate 602,385,130 of NC_091284.1, forward strand.
CACACTAGCTAAATAGGAAAGAATAGGACAGGATACTAGGCGGTCAGTATTAAAAATCCTTCCAAAAAATCCACAGCAGAAAATACAAAAACTCCACCATCCAACCAAAGATGTGGAGTGTATATCTGCAACTCCAGAGAATCCAACAAGACTGAGAAAATACTGACACAGTCTAAGCTGGACAAGAGAAAAACAAATGAATAGCACAGAATACAAGCACACCGCAAGTGTGCCACAGAAAAAGAAACAGACACTTATCTTTTGCTGAATTGGCAGCTAAGCAGGAGAAGCCAGAAAGTGATCCAACACTTCACAAGAAACATTGACAACTGGAAAGGACTAATGAGTCCTGCAAACCTAAATACCCCAGTCAGATTTGTAATCTGCAGATACACCTGTCCAGAACTGCAGGCCAGGGACAACTGCATTACCACCTACAGCCACCAGAGGGAGCCCAAAAGCAGAATTCACAACAGTACCCCCCCTTGAGGAGGGGTCACCGAACCCTCACCAGAGCCCCCAGGCCGATCAGGATGAGCCAGATGAAAGGCACGAACCAAATCAGCGGCATGGACATCAGAGGCAAAAACCCAAGAATTATCCTCCTGGCCATAACCCTTCCATTTGACAAGGTACTGAAGCTTCCGCCTCGAAAAATGGGAATCCAAAATCTTCTCAACAACATATTCCAACTCCCCATCAACCAACACAGGGGCCGAAGGATCAACAGAGGGAACAACGGGCTCCACATATTTCCGCAATAAAGATCTATGGAAGACATTATGGATAGCAAAAGAGGCCGGAGGCGCCAATCGAAAAGACACCGGATAAATAATCTCAGAAATCTTATAAGGACCAATAAACCGCGGCTTAAACTTAGGGGAAGAAACCTTCATAGGAACATGACGGGAAGACAACCAGACCAGATCCCCAACCCGAAGCCAGGAACCAACACACCGACAACGGTTAGCAAAACGTTGAGCCTCCTCCTGAGACAACACCAAATTGTCCACCACATGAACCCAAATCTGCTGCAAACTGTCAACCACAGAATCCACACCAGGACAGTCAGAAGGCTCAACCTGCCCAGAAGAAAAACGAGGATGAAAACCAAAATTACAAAAGAAAGGCGAAACCAAAGTAGCCGAACTAGCCCGATTATTAAGGGCAAACTCGGCCAATGGCAAGAAGGCCACCCAATCATCCTGATCAGCAGACACAAAGCATCTCAAATAAGACTCCAAAGTCTGATTAGTTCACTCGGTCTGGCCATTTGTCTGAGGATGAAATGCAGAAGAAAAAGACAAATCAATGCCCAGCTTAGCACAAAAGGCCCGCCAAAACCTAGAAACAAACTGGGAACCTCTGTCGGACACAATATTTTCCGGAATACCATGCCACCGAACCACATGCTGAAAAAACGGAACCAAATCAGAAGAGGAAGGCAATTTAGGCAAAGGCACCAAATGAACCATCTTAGAAAACCGGTCTCAAACAACCCACATAACAGACATCTTCTGGGAGACCGGAAGATCAGAAATAAAATCCATCGAAATATGCATCCAGGGCCTCTCAGGGACTGGCAATGGCAAAAGCAACCCACTAGCACGGGAACAACAAGGCTTGGCCCGCGCACAAGTCCCACAGGACTGCACAAAAGAACGCACATCACGCGACAAAGAAGGCCACCAAAAGGACCTACCAACCAAGTCTCTGGTACCAAAAATGCCAGGATGACCAGCCAACACGGAACAGTGAACCTCAGAAATCACTCTACTAGTCCATCTGTCAGGAACAAACAGTTTCCCCACAGGACAGTGGTCAGGTTTGTCAGCCTGAAACTCCTGAAGAACCCGTCGTAAATCAGGGGAAATGGCAGAAAGGACCACCCCTTCTTTCAGAATACCGACCGGTTCTAAGACCTCAGGAGAATCAGGCAAAAAACTCCAAGAGAGGGCATCAGCCTTAATATTCTTAGAACCCGGAAGGTACGAGACCACAAAATCAAAACGGGAAAAAAACAAGGCCCATCGAGCCTGTCTAGGATTCAGCCGTTTGGCAGACTCGAGGTAAATCAGATTCTTATGATCGGTCAAGACCACAATACGGTACTTAGCTCCCTCAAGCCAATGTCACCACTCCTCAAATGCCCACTTCATAGCCAACAACTCCCGATTGCCGACATCATAATTGCGTTCAGCAGGCGAAAACTTACGGGAAAAGAAGGCACACGGATTCATTAAGGAACCAACAGGATCCCTCTGAGACAAAACGGCGCCTGCCCCAATCTCAGAAGCGTCAACCTCAACCTGAAACGGAAGAGAAACATCCGGTTGGCATAACACCGGAGCAGAAGTAAATCGACGTTTAAGCTCCTGAAAGGCAGAGACAGCCGCAGAGGACCAATTCTCCACATCAGCGCCTTTCTTCGTCAAATCGGTCAAGGGTTTGACCACGCTGGAAAAATTAGCAATGAAGCGGCGATAAAAATTTTCAAAACCCAAAAATTTCTGAAGACTCTTCACGGATGTGGGCTGAATCCAATCATGAATGGCCTGAACCTTAACCGGATCCATCTCTATAGACGAGGGAGAAAAAATGAAGCCCAAAAAAGAAACCTTCTGCACCCCAAAGAGACACTTAGACCCTTTCACAAACAAAGCATTGTCACGAAGGATCTGAAATACCATCCTGACCTGTTGCACATGAGACTCCCAATTATCGGAAAAAATCAAAATATCGTCCAAATATACAATCAAGAATTTATCAAGATAAGTCCAGAAGATATCATGCATGAAGGACTGAAAAACAGATGGAGCATTAGAGAGTCCGAATGGCATCACAAGGTATTCAAAATGGCCTTTGGTGTTGTGAATTCTCCTCTTGGGCTCCCTCCGGAGGTTATGAGTGGTAGTGCTGCGGTAGTTGGATTGCAGCATTTATCAGGTGTATCCATTTTTTGTAATTTGGGCTGGGCTATTTAAGTCCTGCTTTATCCTTTGTCAGTGCCAGTTGTCCATTGTTTTTGGAGGATTCACATCCATTCTGGGTCTCTCCTGGTCTGCTGTTTATTTCTTCAAAGATAAGTTCTGGCCTTGTTTTTGCTGTCCACCTGCTGTGGACCTTATAGTCTGTGCATTTTCTTGTTTTGTCCAGCTTTGTCTGTGAAGGATTTTTTGCAGCCTAGCTGTGTCTCTGGAGATGCAGATATACCCTCCATGTCTTTAGTCAGATGTGGTGTTTTGTATTTTCTGTGGTGGATATTTTCTAGTGTTTTTATACTGACCGCATAGTACTCTGTCCTATTCTTCCTTTTTAGCTAGTATGGCCTCCTATGCTAAATCCTGATTTCATGTCTGCGTATGTTATTTCCCTCTCCTTTCACAGTCAATATTTGTGGGAGGCTGTCTATCCTTTGGGGATTTTCTCTGAGGCAAGATAGTTTTCCCGTTTCTGTCTTTAGGGGTAGTTAGTTCTTAGGCGGTGTCGAGGGGTCTAGGGAGTGTTAGGTACCCCCCACGGCTACTTCTAGTTGCGCTGCTAGTTCAGGGTTTGCGGTCAGTAAAGGTACCACCTTCCCCAGAGTATGTCTCATGCTGCTCCTAGGCCACCAGATCATAACAGTACAACTGGCCAACAATGAGTTAAATGCATCTCAGTAGAAGGGAAGGAAGCTCTTGAGCCATTTTTTTTTCTCCAGTCTATTCTGTGTTCTCTTCCCTCTTAATCTCTGGGTGGCTACGGAACCTAGTATTAACATGAATGTTCAGGAGTTAGTTTCTCGGGTGGATCAGCTTGCTGCTAGGGTACAGGGTATTTCAGATTTTATTATTCAGACTCCTGCCTTAGAACCTAAGATTACCACACATTTATTTTTTGGTGACAGATCCAAATTTTTGAGTTTCAAAAATAATTGTAAACTGTTTTTTGCATTGAGACCCCGTTCTTCTGGTGATCCCATTCAGCAGGTTAAAATCATCATATCCTTGCTGCGTGGTGACCCACAGGATTGGGCATTTTCCCTGGAATCTGGCAATCCTGCTTTGCTTAATGTTGATTCTTTCTTTCAAGCATTGGGGTTATTGTATGATGAGCCTAATTCTGTGGATCAAGCTGAGAAGATCTTGTTGGCCCTGTGTCAGAGTCAAGAAGCGGCAGAATCGTATTGCCAGAAATTTAGAAAATGGTCTGTACTGACTAAATGGAATGAGGATGCCTTGGCGGCAATTTTCAGAAAGGGTCTTTCTGAATCCATTAAAGATGTTATGGTGGGGTTCCCCACGCCTGCTGGTCTGAGTGATTCTATGTCTCCGGCCATTCAGATTGATCGGCGCTTGCGCGAGCGCAGAGTTGTGCACACTGTGGCGTTGTCATCCGAGAGGAGCCCTGAGCCTATGCAGTGTGATAGGATTTTGTCTAGAGCTGAACGACAAGGATTTAGGCGTCAGAATAGGTTGTGTTTTTACTGCGGTGATTCTGCTCATGTTATTTCTGATTGCCCTAAGCGTACAAAGAGAATCGCTAGTTCTGCTACCATCAGTACTGTACAACCAAAATTTCTGTTATCTGTGACCTTGATCTGCTCATTATCGTCATTTTCTGTCATGGCATTTGTGGATTCAGGCGCCGCTCTGAATTTAATGGACTTGGAATTTGTCAGACGTTGTGGTTTCCCCTTGCAGCCTTTGCAGAACCTTATTCCTTTAAGGGGGATTGATGCTACACCGTTGGCTAATAATAAACCTCAGTTTTGGACACAGCAGACCATGCGCATGGCGCCAGCCCATCAGGAAGATTGTCGTTTTCTGTTGTTGCATAATTTGCATGATGATATTGTGCTGGGTTTTCCATGGTTACAGCTACATAATCCGGTGTTAGATTGGAAATCCATGTCTGTGACTAGTTGGGGTTGTCAGGGGGTTCATGATCATGTTCCTTTGATGTCAATTTCCTCTTCCCCCTCTTCTGAAATTCCTGAGTTTTTGTCAGATTTCCAGGATGTATTCGATGAGCCTAAAGCTAGTTCCCTTCCACCACATAGGGACTATGATTGTGCTATTGACTTAATTCCAGGTTGTAAGTTCCCTAAGGGTTGACTTTTCAACCTGTCTGTGCCAGAACATGCCGCCATGCGGAGCTATATTAAGGAGTCTTTGGAGAAGGGGCATATTCGGCCATCTTCTTCACCATTGGGAGCAGGTTTTTTTTTTGTTGCCAAGAAGGATGGCTCCTTGAGACTGTGTATTGATTATCGCCTCTTGAATAAGATCACGGTCAAATTTCAATACCCTTTGCTGTTGCTTACTGATTTGTTTGCTAGGATTAAGGGAGCTAGCTGGTTTACTAAGATTGACCTTCGAGGGGCATATAATCTTATTCGTATTAAACAGGGTGACGAATGGAAAACTGCATTTAATACGCCCGAAGGCCATTTTGAATACCTGGTGATGCCATTCGGACTCTCTAATGCCCCATCTGTGTTCCAGTCTTTCATGCATGATATCTTTCGGAGTTATCTTGATAAATTCATGGTTGTATATTTGGATGATATTTTGATTTTTTCTGATGATTGGGAGTCTCATGTGAAACAGGTCAGGATGGTATTTCAGATCCTCCGTGATAATGGTTTATTTGTGAATGGGTCGAAGTGCCTCTTTGGAGTGCAGAAGGTTTCTTTTTTGGGCTTCATTTTTTCTCCCTCATCTATAGAAATGGATCCGGTTAAGGTTCAGGCCATTCATGATTGGATTCAGCCCACATCTGTGAAGAGCCTTCAGAAATTCTTGGGCTTTGCTAATTTTTATCGTCGTTTCATTGCCAACTTCTCCAGTGTGGTTAAACCTCTGACCGATTTGACGAAGAAAGGCGCTGATGTGACGAATTGGTCCTCTGCGGCTGTTTCTGCCTTTCAGGAGCTTAAACGCCGATTTACTTCTGCCCCTGTGTTGCATCAGCCGGATGTTTCTCTTCCATTTCAGGTTGAGGTTGACGCATCTGAGATTGGGGCAGCGGCCGTTTTGTCTCAGAGGAATTCTGATGGTTCCTTGATGAAACCGTGTGCCTTCTTTTCTCGGAAGTTTTCGCCTGCGGAACGCAATTATGATGTTGGCAATCGGGAGTTGTTGGCTATGAAGTGGGCATTTGAGGAGTGGCGTCATTGGCTTGAGGGGGCCAAGCACCGTATTGTGGTCTAGACCGATCATAAGAATCTGATTTACCTCGAGTCTGCCAAACGACTGAATCCTAGACAGGCTCGATGGTCCCTGTTTTTCTCCCGTTTTGATTTTGTGGTCTTGTACCTTCCTGGTACTAAGAATGTTAAGGCGGATGCCCTCTCTAGGAGTTTTTTGCCTGATTCTCCTGGGGTCCTTGTGCCGGTCGGCATTCTGAAGGAAGGGGTGATTCTTTCTGCCATCTCCCCTGATTTACGACGGGTTCTTCAGGAATTTCAGGGTGATAAACCTGACTGCTGTCCAGTGGGGAAACTGTTTGTTCCTGATAGATGGATTAGTAAAGTGATTTCTGTGGTTCATTCTTCTGTGTTGCTTGGCCATCCTGGGATTTTTGGTACCAGAGATTTGGTTGGTAGGTCTTTTTGGTGGCTTTCTTTGTCGCGGGATGTGCATTCTTTTGTGCAGTCCTGTGGGATTTGTGCGTGGGCCAAGCCTTGCTGTTCCCGCGCTAGTGGGTTGCTTCTGCCTTTGCCGGTCCCTGAGAGGCCTTGGATGTATATTTCTATGGATTTTATTTCAGATCTTCCGGTTTCCCAGAGGATGTCGGTTATCTGTGTGGTTTGTGACCGGTTTTCTAAGATGGTTCATTTGGTACCTTTGCCTAAATTACCTTCCTCTTCTGATTTGGTTCCGTTGTTTTTTCAGCATGTGGTTCGTTTGCATGGCATCCCGGAGAATATTGTGTCCGATAGAGGTTCCCAGTTTGTTTCTAGGTTTTGGTGGGCCTTTTGTGCTAGGCTGGGCATTGATTTGTCTTTTTCTTCCGCATTTCAACCTCAGACAAATGGCCAGACCGAGCGAACTAATCAGACTTTGGAAACTTATTTGAGATGCTTTGTGTCTGCTGATCAAGATGATTGAGTGGCGTTCTTGCCATTGGCTGAGTTTGCCCTTAATAATCGGGCTAGTTCTGCTACCTTGGTTTCGCCTTTTTTTTGTAATTTTGGTTTTCATCCTCGTTTTTCTTCAGGACAGGTTGAGCCTTCTGATTGTCCTGGTGTGGATTCTGTGGTTGACAGGCTGCAGCGGACTTGGGCTCATGTGGTGGACAATTTGGTGTTGTCTCAGGAGGAGGCTCAGCGTTTTGCTAACCATCATCGGTGTGTTGGTTCCCGGCTTCGGGTTGGGGATTTGGTTTGGTTGTCTTCCCGTTATGTTCCTATGAAGGTTTCTTCCCCTAAGTTCAAGTCTCGGTTTATTGGTCCTTATAGGATTTCTGAGATTATTAATCCGGTGTCTTTTCGTTTGGCCCTTCCAGCCTCTTTTTCCATCCATAATGTATTCCATAGATCTTTGTTGCAGAAGTATGTGGTGCCCGTTGTTCCCTCTGCTGATCCTCCGGCCCCGGTGTTGATTGATGGGGAGTTGGAATATGTGGTTGAGAAGATTTTGGATTCTCGTTTTTCGAGGCGGAAGCTTCAGTATCTGGTCAAATGGAAGGGTTATGGCCAGGAGGATAATTCTTGGGTTGCTGCCTCCGATGTTCATGCTGATGATTTGGTTCGTGCCTTTCATTTGGCTCGTCCTGATCGGCCTGGCGGCTCTGGTGAGGGTTCGGTGACCCCTCCTCAAGGGGGGGTACTGTTGTGAATTCTGCTCTTGGGCTCCCTCCGGTGGTTATGAGTGGTAGTGCTGCGGTAGTTGGATCGCAGCATTTATCAGGTGTATCCATTTTTTGTAATTTGGGCTGGACTATTTAAGTCCTGCTTTATTCTTTGTCAGTGCCAGTTGTCCATTGTTTTTGGAGGATTCTCATCCATTCTTGGTCTCTCCTGGTCTGCTGTTTATTTCTTCAAAGATAAGCTCTGGCCTTGTTTTTGCTGTCCACCTGCTGTGGACCTTATAGTCTGTGCATTTTCTTGTTTTGTTTTGTCCAGCTTTGTCTGTGAAGGATTTTTTGCAGCCTAGCTGTGTCTCTGGAGATGCAGATATACCCTCCATGTCTTTAGTCAGATGTGGTGTTTTGTATTTTCTGTGGTGGATATTTTCTAGTGTTTTTATACTGACTGCATAGTACTCTGTCCTATTCTTCCTTTTTAGCTAGTATGGCCTCCTATGCTAAATCCTGATTTCATGTCTGCGTATGTTATTTCCCTCTCCTTTCACAGTCAATATTTGTGGGCGGCTGTCTATCCTTTGGGGATTTTCTCTGAGGCAAGATAGTTTTCCCGTTTCTGTCTTTAGGGGTAATTAGTTCTTAGGCGGTGTCGAGGGGTCTAGGGAGTGTTAGGTACCCCCCACGGCTACTTCTAGTTGCGCTGCTAGTTCAGGGTTTGCGGTCAGTAAAGGTACCACCTTCTCCAGAGTAAGTCTCATGCTGCTCCTAGGCCACCAGATCATAACACTTCGGGCGTGTTAAACGCAGTTTTCCATTCATCACCCTGCTTAATACGAACAACATTATATGCCCCCCGAAGGTCAATCTTCGTAAACAAACTAGATCCCTTAATCCTAGAAAACAAATTGGAAAGCAAAGGTAAAGGTTATTGAAACTTGACCGTGATCTTATTCAAGAGGCGATAATCAATACAGGGTCTCAAAGAACCATCTTTTTTAGCAACAAAAAAGAACCCCGCTCCCAACGGTGAAGAAGATGGTCGAATATGCCCTTTCTCAAAAGACTCCTTAATATAGCTCCACATGGCGGTATGTTCAGGCACAGACAGGTTGAAAAGTTGACCCTTAGGAAACTTACAGCCTGGAATTAAGTCAATAGCACAATCGCAGTCCCTGTGCGGTGGAAGGAAACTGGACTTGGGCTCATCGAATACATCCTGAAAATCAGACAAAAACTCTGGAATTTCAGAAGAGGAAGAAGAGGAGATTGACATCAAAGGAACATCATTATGAACCCCCTGACAATCCCAACTAGTCACAGACATGGACTTCCAATCCAACACAGGATTATGTACCTGCAACCACGGAAAACCCAGCATGATAGCATCATGCAAATTATGCAACACCAGAAATCGACAATCTTCTTGATGGGCTGGCGCCATGCGCATGGTCACCTGTGTCCAAAACTGGGGCTTATTTTTAGCCAAGGGTGTAGCATCAATGCCCCTTAAAGGAATAGGGTTCTGCAAAGGCTGCAAGGGAAAACCACAACGCTTGGCAAACTCAAAGTCCATTAAGTTCAAGGCGGCGCCTGAATCCACAAACGCCATGACAGAAAATGATGACAATGAGCAGATCAGGGACACAGAAAACAAAAATGTAGGTTGTACAGTACTGATGGTAATTGAACTGGCGATCCTCTTTGTCCGGTTAGGGCAGACAGAAATGACATGAGAAGCGTCGCCACAATAATAGCACAACCTATTCTGACGTCTGAAACCTTGTTGTTCCGTTCCAGACAGAATCCTGTCACACTGCATTGGCTCAGGAATTTGCTCTGAGGGTAACGCCACACCACGCACAGTTCTGTGCTCCCGCAGGCGTCGGTCAATCTGAATGGCCAGAGACATAGAATCACTCAGACCGGAAGGCGTGGGAAGCCCCACCATAACATCTTTAACGGATTCAGAAAGACCCTTTCTGAAAATTGCCGCCAAAGCATCATTATTCCATTTAGTCAACACCGACCATTTTCTGAATTTCTGACAATACAATTCTGCCGCCTCTTGACCCTGAGACAGGGCCAACAAGGTCTTCTCAGCTTGATCCACAGAATTAGGTTCATCATATAACAATCCCAAAGCCTGAAAAAAGGAGTATACATCAAGCAAAGCCGGATTCCCAGATTCCAGGGAAAATGCTCAATCCTGCGGGTCGCCAAGCAGCAGGGAGATGACGATTTTAACCTGCTGAATGGAATCACCGGAGGATCGAGGTCTCAAAGCAAAAAACAGTTTACAGTTGTTTTTGAAACTCAAAAATTTGGACCTGTCACCAAAAAACAAATCAGGAGTAGGAATCTTCGGTTCTAAAACAGGAGTTTGAACAATATAATCAGAAATACCCTGTACCCTAGCAGCAAGCTGGTCTACACGGGAAGCTAATTCCTGAACATTCATGCTAGCACAAGGCTCTTCAGCCACCCAGAGATAAAGAGGGAGGAGAAGACAAAGTAGACTGAAGAAAAAAAAATGGCTCAAGACCTTTTTTCCATTCTTCTGAGATGCATTTAACTCATTATTGGCCAGTTGTACTGTTATGATCAGGTGACCTTGGAGCAGCATGAAAACTTTCCCTGGAGTAGGTGGTAACTATACAGACCGCAAACCCTGATCTTAACACCTTGCAACTAGAAGTAGCTGTGGGGTGTGCCTAACAAAACCTAGACACCTCGATACAGCCAGAGGACTAAATACCCCTATAGATGGAAATAGGAATACTATCTTGCCTCAGAGCAGAACCCCAAAGAATAGGCAGCCCCCCACAAATAATGACTGTGAGTAGTAGAGGAAAAGACACACGCAGGCAGGAAACAGGATTTAGCAAATGAGGCCACACTAGCTAAATAGGAAAGTATAGGACAGGATACTAAGCGGTCAGTATTAAAAATCCTTCCAAAAAATCCACAGCAGAAAATACAAAAACTCCACCATCTAACCAAAGATGTGGAGTGTATATCTGCAACTCCAGATAATCCAACAAGACTGAGAAAACACTGACACAGTCTAAGCTGGACAAGAGAAAAACAAATGAATAGCACAGAATACAAGCACACTGCAAGTGTGCCACAGAAAAAGAAACAGACACTTATCTTTTGCTGAATTGGCAGCTAAGCAGGAGAAGCCAGAAAGTGATCCAACACTTCACAAGAAACATTGACAACTGGAAAGGACTAATGAGTCCTGCAAACCTAAATACCCCAGTCAGATTTGCAATCAGCAGATACACCTGTCCAGAACTGCAGGTCAGGGACAACTGCATTACCACCTGCAGCCACCGGAGGGAACCCAAAAGCAGAATTCACAACAGGGTACATGTGAAACCTCTCCTTAGACTAAAATTCTCTCTCTGTGGAGGGGTATTGGACCTGCTGTAATTAAAACACATGTGGCTAGGAGGCGGGAGTGCTCAATCAGAAGGCTAAAGAATACATTTTTCATATTTCTAGTGCAGTAATGCAGTTCAATTTCGTATTTCATGTTTGCATGTTTTAGCGTTGCAGTGTGCTGCCTTATTTACTTAACTATATACGAGTTGGCAACTTTAGGTTCAGCACCTGTTCACACTTAGTCTATGTTTGGATGTGACGGTCAGGTTTTTGAAATGTTTACAGGGGCCAACATTCAGGAACAAGTGGCTAATTATCAGCTAATTTTGCAGTTCTTGGCTACAATCCAGCAATAAATGGCCTTATGTGGTAATTATTTCCTTCATGTTACCTAATTATACTGTATATTATTAGTCCTAGTCTTATGTCTAAGATAACAATTCGACCCTCGTTAGAGACAGGGACTGATGTGAATGGCGATAATCTCTATGTACTGCTGCCTTATATATGTAATTAGAAATAAAATAGAAGTTTTATATATTTTTGTGAGGTCATACTAGCCACTAATATCTGCGTACATTGAAATATATAGTACCATTCATTCAACAGTGCTTAACACACATAATCATCATTATACCTTTTGGGGCTCACAATCTTAATAGAGATTTTGGTTGTGGATGTATAAATGCACAAAATATTTTTTTGCAAAAGAGTGCAACACATCAACATGGCAATATATGTCCAACTCTGATGATCATCTACAGTAGAATGATTGGGAGGAAATCTGTGAGCGTAATTTAAACTTTATATCAGCTATTATAAAGGAAGATAGTGGATTATATCCATGTTGCCCGACAATTCAGAATGGAAAATATGGTTAAAGGATGATGGTGGTTTATTCTATGCGTTTAGATTTTGGTTGTGGATGTATAAATGCACAAAATATTTTTTTGCAAAAGAGTGGAACACATCAACATGGCAATATATGTCCAACTCTGATGATCATCTACAGTAGAATGATTGGGAGGAAATCTGTGAGCGTAATTTAAACTTTATATCAGCTATTATAAAGGAAGATAGTGGATTATATCCATGTTGCCCGACAATTCAGAATGGAAAATATGGTTAAATGATGATGGTGGTTTATTCTATGCGTTTAGAAGTCATCATGACTTCTTCAGGAAATACCACAAAGACAGTTCTGTTACACTGCTGTTACATTGCTTATGTACATTCAAAATTCAAAATGCGGCACCGCTTTTTGAATTTTGAATGCATATAAGTAATGTAATGTATATTTCTTGATAATAGCTGTAATTAGGTCGCTAGCCGACCCGTGGATCTGCGGCAACTGACATACAAGCCTTGCTTCTACACCACCAGTTGATCAGTTTTTGATCAAAATTACACATTGTGTAATGTGGGATAAGACCCTATTTGCGCTCCTTTTTTTCCTACAGTTTGCACTACTAAACTTTATATCAGGACATGACCAAATAAATGATTGAGTGATGACATTTACAAGTGTGTGATGGCACTACTGTAATGCCAAATGGATTGCCTCAAATTTTGTATGGGCATGTATTCTCCACCCCTGAATTAGCATTACAAGTGCGAATGATGTTCAGATTCTAATGTTTAAAGAGTAATAGGAAAAAAGAAAAGGAATTGATCACATTAGAAAATGTAGATGATGATTACTTATAAATTGGAGGCAGTTTGGTTTCAATTAAAAGGAACCTGTAACCCCCACAATGGAAGGTGAGCAAAGCCCACCGGCATAAGGGGCTTATCTACAGCATTCTGGAATGCTGTAGATAAGCCACCAATGTATCCTGAAAGATGAGAAAAAGAGGTTAGATTATACTCACCCAGGAGCGTTCCTGCTGCGGTCCGGTCCGATGGGTGTCGCGGTCAGGTCAAGCGCCTCCCACCTTCCTATGATGACGTCCTCTTCTTGTCTTCACGCTGCAGCTCTGGTGCAGGCATACTTTGCCTGCCCTGTTGAGGGCAGAGCAAAGTACTGCAGTGTGCATGCGCTGGGAAAGGTCAGAGAGGCTCGGCGTCTGCGCATTGCAGTACTTTGCTTTGGCCTTAACAGGGCAGACAAAGTACGCCTGCGCCAGAGCCACAGCATGAGGACAAGAAGAGGATGTCATCCTAAGAAGATGGGAGGCCCTGGACCGGACATCGACGCCCATCGGATCGGATCGCCCACCCAGGTGAGTATAATCTAACCTCTTTTTCTCATCTTTCAGGTTACATCGGGGGCTTATCTACAGCATTACAGAATGCTGTAGATAAGCCCCTAATGACCGGGGGGCTTAGCTCACCTTCGATTTTGAAGGTGACAGGTTATTAAGGTGTCCAGCACTTGGTGGATATCCTAATGATAACTAAACAGACATCATTATAGGTAACATGGTATGTCTGAAGGTTTTCCCATCTGTCATGTGACAACTATAGCTTGCAACTAAACTGATGGTGGTTCTGTTATATTCCTGTACTGATGGTGGTTCTGGAGATGTATTCCTGCTCGGATAGTGGTTGTGGTGACAAAATCATGTAGTGATGGTTGTTCTAGTGCTGTATTATGATGATGTATTCATGCAGTGATGATGGTCTTGGTGATATATTCATGTAGTCATGGTTGTTATGGTAATGAATTCATCACCTAAACCATCATCAGCATATGAATATGAAATCAAACTCATCATCAGTACATAAATAAAACACCAAAGTCATCAATAGTGCATAAAAACACCAGAACCATCATCAGAAATGAAATAGATCACTATAATCATCATCAGTAAATAAATGTCACCAGAATCATCATTAGTACAGAAATACATTACCAGAACCACCATCAGTAAATAAATACAATGCCAGTGTCATCATAAATACATGAATATATCACCTGAACTACCATAAGTACTTGAATACAAGAACCAAGCTTAGTACATCAATCAAATGTAATGTCAGGTCAGCCCCATATACAATTGTTTTGCATGAACCTACAACTCCCAATATGTCCTTAAAGGGAACCTGTGAACAGGATTGTACACAGTAACCTGCAGTGTCAGGTCGGTGCCGTTATACTGATTACAATGATACCTTGATTGATTAAATTCATACGATGGTTGTTCTTTAATCTTTATATTCAGTTTTTAGTTAATTATAAGCCCGTGTTGCAGGGCTGGCTTGGAAAGGGGGTCTTTATGTGGTGCTCTGACTAGGTATTCATAATGCAGACTGCTGACAGGTCACTGATCCTTCACTGACCTGCCCTATAGTTTGCATAATGAATATCTGTACATACTTAAAAAAAAAGAAAACCTTCTGCTCTATAGCATAATCACATGTTTCATGTCTCAATAATACATGTTCTTGACACCTCTGTAACCGGCAGTAAACTTTTTACCACAGGTCACAGCTGCTGGCTCACACTGTCATTTGACAGCATGGGAACCTCAGCACTCTGACCAGTGGTAATAATCTTACTGCTGATGAGAGCTATGGGTGTTTCTTACCCGATGTTCGGGATGACAAACCCGAACAATAACATGGACTTTCTGGAGAAGTCAATGTTCAGGGTCCATGCCTGAACAGTAGGTGTTTGGTATGGACCCGAACTTTACCGTTTAAATTCACCCATATCTAGTCATGTGCACTTGAAGGTAGCATCGCCATCTTTGAATGGTATCTATATTTATAAACCTTAAGGACTTATGGTGCACTTTTAGATATGGGAAACATTCAGGAATATAAAGCAAGGCAATATATTCAGCTTATATGAGATAATCACAAATCAGACCAGGTCATAAAATAATGGGATAGGAACCCCATTTCTGGAGAACCACCCACACTATGGGTAAAAGGGGAGGTACCTGCCCATATTAAGGCCATGCATAAAACATCCTGATATTAAAAAAACATAATTTGGGAAAAAAATTAGCAGAGCAAATAAATCATAATGAACATCAAAGTTTGTGCAGTGGCATGAGTCGTTTCCATCAATATGTGTTCCCCAGTGGTAGTAATCTGTAAAAAAGAATAGAATAAGATAAAAAATTCTGCAAAAAAAACTATATCAGCTAATGAAAGAAGATAATCCTAATAACAAAGATAAACCACAAATAATTTGAATTATAAAATGGTATGTATCTTATTCTACATTCAAGTCGTGAAGTCATTCCAATTCTTTTATTTTAGAAGATTTTCCCTATTCCCCCCTCTTCTTAAGTTGGGTACATGATCTATAATACAACATCTCAAATCTCGTTCTTTATGTCCAAGTTCGAAGAAATGTTTAGATACCGGTAAATCAAATCTTTTCTTGCTAATTGTTTACCTTTGATGATTGATGCGAGTTTTAAAGTCCCACGTTGTTTCTCCCACATGTAGCATTTTCAAAGGACATTGTAAAATATAACTTATGTACACAGAATCAATTAGTTAAATAATGCTTAATATTAAATGTGTTATGTGAAATAGGATGTTTAAATAAATTTCCTTTTAAAATTAATGAGCAAGTAATGCAGCTCAAACAGAGATAACATCCCATAGGTTGTTTACCAGTCATTGTACGTTGTGATGTTCATTTGAAGGAACCTATATCAGAATGGCCAAGTTTATCTTTAAGATTCCTGCAACTTTTATAGGAAAATAATAAGGGTAATTTAAATTCTTCCACTTCTGGCAAACACCCAACATCGGTCAATGTTTTCTAGTAATATCACCTATGTCCTGACTCTCCTATCCTATTGCTTTATTTCACATTACCTATATTTATCACATTAATAAGTGTAGCTCGTTCTATTGCAATACTTTCACTCATTTTTTAACACATTTTTTGGATAACTTTTCTCTTCAAATTTTTATGTCATATAGCCAATCATGGATTGAACACAATCTTCATTACTGACAATCATTTTAATTCTCAAGTATTGACTGCAGTCTAAAGATTCTACCATCTCTCTAGGGTGCTGACTTTCATATTTAAGAAGATAACTTCAATCAGTTGGTTTCATATAAAGTTTTTTAGAAAGTGCTTCCTCATTCTGTGAGATTAATACATCTAGAAACTGAACTTCATTCTCTGAGTATACCAAGGTATGTAAACTTAATGTTATCATCCAAAGTATTAAGAAACTCCTTAAAGGGAAGGTGCCATCAAAAAAAATTTTTTTTCAGAAATTGTAAAAATATAAACAATTAATGATTACATTTTCTTAAAAAATATTATCATTTGTTTATAATTTAGTAAAATATGAAAAATAATTTGAAAAGTTTGGGAATTTCCACTTTTCAACACTAGGGGGAGCAGCTGCTGAAATTTCAGAAAAACCTAGTGTACAACTAGCTCACATTACTGCACTGCAGTAATTATGGGCGGAGTCTGCTGACGTGTGTGATGTCTCCTCTCCTCCCCTCCTGGGTGTTTGCTAAGGGATTAGAGAGGATGATATTCAGGGACCCAGTGAGCAGCCATTTTGTTGGTGACTGCAGAGTATGGCTGCTCACACTATCAGTATTTGGTCAGTATTTTACCTCAGTATTTGTAAGCCAAAACCTGGAGTGGAACAATCAGAGGAAAAGTATAATAGAAACATATGCTCCACTTTGGCATTTATCACCCACTCCTGGTTTTGGCTTACAAATACTGAGGTAAAATACTGACCAAATACTGCTAGTGTGACGGCAGCCTTAGGCTACTTTCACACTAGCATTGTTGGCTGTACGTCGCAATGCGTCATTCAGGAGAAAAAACGCATCCTGCAAAGTTGTCTGCAGGATGCGTTTTTTCCCATAGACTAACATTACCGACACATTGCGACGTATTGCCACACGTCGTAACTGTCGTGCGACGGTTGCGTCATGTTTTGGTGGACCGCCGCCACAAAAAAAGTTACATGTAACGTTTGTGCATCGAGTCCACCATTTTCGACCGCGCATGCACGGCTGAAACTCCGCCCCATCCTCCCCAGACCTTACAGTGGGGCAGCAGAAGCATCGTAAGACTGCTTCCGCTGCCCACGTCGGACATTTCTTTCACAGCATGCGTTGGTACGACGCACTGCGACGGGCCTGTACCGACGCTAGTGTGAAAGCAGCCTTATACTGACAAGTCTACGGTCACCGAGGATGGCAGGCAGCAAGGATTCTGGGAGATATGTGGTGGAGGGAGCAGGGTGACAGCAGCACAGAGTATTTCAGGAGAGCAGTGTGCTGGTCTATGGGGGCCCCCTGTTCGGTGTGCGGAGCAGCCAGGGATTGTACATAGAGCGCTGTCTTTTATACACATGGATGGACCATCTGCTTGTTTGCTCCACAGAAATCCAGGAAACATTTCTGAGGATTGATGGCCTGTTCTGATCCAGACTTTGCATGCAGACCCCATTCCCCATCCTGTCCTGGCAATGTGTGAAAGTGAGGTGACAGGCGCAGTCTGGGGTGACGCTGGGAAGGAAATGTAGTCATATAGTAACGATAAAAATGAGACGCCTCTCTTCAGCTACCTCACCACCCTTCCCCTGACTACACCTAACTGGAGGTCATGCTGCCCCCTCTATTACCCCAGACCCGCGTGCAGGTGCTCAGCCAGAACCACCATAGAATGGGTCCGCTTTCTGAAGATAATACTGCCATAGTGTTCTCACATAATACTGCCATATAGATCACACACAATACTATCAAATAGATCACACAATACTGTCATACAGTTCTCACATAATACCACCATATAGATCACACATAATACCGCCAGTGTTCTCACATAATACTGCCATATAGATCACACATAATACCGCCAGTGTTCTCACATAATACTGCCATAGTGTTCTCACATAATACCGCCATATGGATCACACATAATACCGCCAGTGTTCACATACCATCATATAGATCACACATAATACTGCCATAGTGTTCACATAATACCGCCATATAGATCACACATAATACTGCCATAGTGTTCTCACATAATACCGCCATATAGATCACACATAATGCTGCCAGTGTTCTCACATAATACCGCCATATAGATCACACATAATACCGCCAGTGTTCACATACCACCATATAGATCACACATAATACTGCCATAGTGTTCTCACATAATACCGCCATATAGATCACATAATACTGCCAGAGTGTTCTCACATACCCCCATATAGATCACACATAATACTGCCATAGTGTTCTCACATAATACCGCCATATAGATCACACATAATGCTGCCAGTGTTCTCACATAATACCGCCATATAGATCACACACAATACCACCATATAATTCTCACAATACTGATCAAGCATAATACCACCATACAGATCACATAATACCGTCATATAGATCTCACATAATGTCATAATACAGCATGACGCCCGCAGCTCCGGTTATCGCACGCATTGAGTTGTGTGTGCAATGGGGAAAGATATGCAGGGGGGAGAGGAGTGCATAGAAGTGGATTAGATACACGGTTCACCAGACAGTATCACACAGGAGAGGATTAGATACACGGCTCAGCAGACAGTATCACACAGCAGAGGATTAGATACACGGCTCAGCAGACAGTATCACACAGGAGGATTAGATACACAGGTCAGCACAGGAGAGGATTAGATACATGGCTCAGCAGTCAGTATTCCACAGGATTAGATACACAAGTCAGCACAGGATAGGATTAGATACACGGCTTACCAGACAGTATCACACAGGAGAGGATTAGATACACGGCCCAGCAGTCAGTATTCCACAGGAGGATTAGATACACAGGTCAGCACAGGATAGGATTAGATACACGACTCAGCAGACAGTATTACACAGGAGAGGATTAGATACACGGCTCAGCAGACAGTATCACACAGGATAGGATTAGATACTCGGCTCAGCAGTCAGTATTCCACAGGAGGATTAGATACACAGGTCAGCACAGGAGAGGATTAGATACACGGCTCAGCAGTCAGTATTCCACAGGATTAGATACACAGGTCAGCACAGGATAGGATTAGATACACGGCTCAGCAGACACTATCACACAGGAGAGGATTAGATACACGGCTCACCAGACAGTATCACACAGGAGAGGATTAGATACACGGCTCAGCAGTCAGTATTCCACAGGATTAGATACACAGGTCAGCACAGGATAGGATTAGATACACGGCTCAGCAGACACTATCACACAGGAGAGGATTAGATACAGGGGCCAGCAGACACTATCACACAGGATAGGATTAGATACACGGCTCAGCAGACACTATCACACAGGAGAGGATTAGATACATGGCTCAGCACAGTATAGTGATAGATGCAGGGTCTGATGTCCTGTGAGGAGCTGCAGTGAGAGGTCGTGCAGCACAGAGCCTCCCCCATCCCCCTCTGTTACCTCTCTGCAGCTCCTGATAAGAGAACATCAGACCACAGCACTTCACCCTCTCTAGCGATTCTAGAGATTCAGCCACACACCAGGCAGCAGAGGACAGGGAACGGCCGCTGAGTGTGAGGGGAGACAGATGGAGCTGCTCCTCCAACAGCACAGCTCACAGTCACAGTGGAGCTCACAGGTACACTCCACTGTGGGTGAAGCAAGATGGCGCCGATCTCCTGCCTCTGCTGTGATGTGGAGACAGCCCAGGGGGTGTGGCCACATCAGAGCAGAGAGCAGCTAAGCTTATAATGGTAGTAGCTATGGGGTCGCCTTCCGACTACAGATGTCTATGTCCAGGGCAGCCGTATGTGAAGACTGTAAGTGTCGTGCAGCTACACTTACAGTCCTGCAAATGAAAATGGCGGCGCCCAGTGGCCGAAAAAAAATGAATAAAAAAAAAAAACAATAAATACTATGCACTTGAAAATAACTTATAAAAATAAGAAATTAAAGAGGTTTTTTTTTTACAATGTTAAAACGCGGCACCTTCTCTTTAAATTACATTAGCTCAATTACAGAACCATTCCAAAGGAGAAGGACACCATCTATGTATCTCCACCACTTCAATACACAGGCAAAGCGGTGGAACACATAGATAAGGTCCTACTCCAATGCTGCCATCATCAAATTTGCATAAGAATTGTAATCCCTTGCTTTTGTGCATAATAATCATCTCCAAAAAGGACATAATCATTCCTCAATACTAAATCCAATATGTTAAGTAAAAATGTGACACAGGTAAAAAGTCTGTTTTGTCAAACATCTTTTTTACCTCTGCTATTCCTCTCTCATAATCTATGGAAGTGTATAATGATATCACATCAAAAGATGTGAAAACTACTTCCTTATTTAAATCCACCTCATTTAATTTGTGTAAAAAATCAGTAGTGTCTTGAATAAATGATACTGTCTGTTTTGCTATGGGGCCCAAAAGTTAATCTAAAAAAATTCCTATGTTGTTGAAAACTGAACCACTACCCAAAACTATGGGGAGACCAGGGGGATTTATTAAAGATTTATGTATGTTAAGGAGCATATATATCACCGGAGTGACTGGATACTCTATTAGAAGAAATTGAGATAAATCCCAATCATTAGCATCTGGATTTTACACATGCATCATATGCACTATGACGCATGTGCAAAATCCAGATGCAGATGATACATACACGAATATGCATTATGGATTGGGATATGAGAAGATGGCTGCTCTTCTGATATATGGCAGACATGCATGCGCAGACATGTCTTCTGCTTTCTCTTGTATTTTCACATTGTTGGTCTCCAATATCTCCGACACACACGTGCAGACATGCCTGAGTCTTCTCCTGTTTTCTCTTGCATTTGTACATTGCTGGTCTCCAATATGGCTGAAATACATGTGCAGACATGCTAGACCCCTTCTTTTTTCCCTCTGGTGCTGGTTCACTTTTATTATGGGCAGTTTGCAATTCCTGAATGCCGATTTCAGCAGTGATTTTGATCAATTTAATTGTGTAGTGGGTGAGTCATTTTATGAATACACGAGGATTAGGATTTTTTGAACAATTACAGTATATACTCGAGTATAAGCCGACCCGAGTATAAACCGAGACCCCTAATTTTGCCACAAAAAACTGGGAAAACTTAATGACTCGAGTATAAGCCGAGGGTGGGAAATGCGGCAGCTACCGGTAAATTTCAAAAATAAAAATAGATACCAATAAAGGTTAAATTAATTGAGACATCAGTAGGTTAAGTGTTTTTGAATATCCATATTGAATCAGGAGCCCCTTATAATGCTCCATAAATTTCATGATGGGCCCCATAAGATGCTCCAAAATAAAATATGCCCCATATAATGCTCCATAAAGTTTATGATGGGCCCCATAAGATGCTTCATACAAAAATTTGCCCCTAATAATGCTGCACAAAGGTTGATTATGGCCCTATAAGATGCTCCATTGAAACATTTGCCCAATTTAATGCTGCACAAAGGTTGATTATGGCCCCATAAGATGCTTCAGAGAAACATTTGCCGCATACAATCCTGCATAAAGGTTGATTATGGCCCCATAAGATGCTCCATGGAAACATTTGCCCCATATAATGCTGCACAAAGGTTGAATATGGCCCCATAAGATGCTCCATAGAAACATTTGCCCCATACAATCTTGCATAAAGATTGAATATGGCCCCATAAGATGCTACATAGAAAATGTGCCCCATATAATGCTGCACAAAGGTTGATTATGGCCCCATAAGATGCTCCATAGAAAATGTGCCCCATAAAATGCTGCATAAAGGCTGATTATGGCCCCATAAGATGCTCCATAGAAACATTTGCCCCATATGCTGCTGCTGAGAAAAAAAATGACATACTCACCTCTTGTCCTGAGCAGGCTGGGACACCGGCACTTGCGATATTCACCTGTCCCCATTCTACCCCTGCGCACCGCTGCGTCTTCCGGCTCTCTGCAGTGACTGTTCAAGCACTAAACACGTCATTGCACCCTCTGACCTAAATGTCACAGCCAGAGGACGCGGAAGACAGAGCGGCTTGCATCGGTAGAACGGGGACAGGTGAATATCGGAATGCTCACCCTCCCGCATTATACTCACCCTCCCGATGCGGTTCCTGGCAGCTTCTCACTGATAGATGGTCTAAGGGCGCCGGAAGCTTCTTCCTATGTTCAGCGGTCACATCGTACCGCTCAGTAATGAATATGCGCTCCACCCTTATGGGAGTGGAGTCGCATCCATATTCATTACTTTAATGAGCGGTACCATGTGACTGCTGAACACAGGAAGAGCCTTCCGGCGCCATTAGACCATCTATCAGTGAGAAGCTGCCAGGGACCGCATCGGGAGGGTGAGTATAATGCGGGAAGGTGAGCATTCCGATATTCACCTGTCCCCGTTCCACCGATGCACACCGCTCTGTCTTCCACGTCCTCTGGCTGTGACAGGAAGAGCTGTGGGCGCCAGAGAAGCAGGGACATGCAGAGACACGCCGGGAACAGGTGATTATGATTTCACAGCTTCCGCTCCCCCTCCCCCGCCGACCCCCTGGTACAATGACTCAAGTATAAGCCGAAAGGGGCACTTTCAGCCTAAAAAAATGGGCTGAAAATCTCGGCTTATACTCGAGAATTTATGGTAAGCTGTTTGTTCATCTATTATAATCTGTATATGATGCATTTTGCTCTATATGGTTTTATGTATATATGAATGTCAACATGCAATGTGTGCATTTCTCTGTATATAATTATTCTATTGTATTGTTTATGAAATATGGATATTGCATGTATTAATTGTATTGATTGATACAGCTTTAAATATTTTGCCATATGGATATCAACACTGCTTGAGAAAGGTCCTCAATTGGACCGAAACATTGCTCTCACTATGGGCTATTACATTTTTTTAATTTTCTATTTTGGGAGTGTTGACTTCATTTATCCGGGAGGCTTTGCACCCCTGCCCCCCTTTATTAATGGTGCTGCCTTAATTTTTCTATATAGATAGATATATAGACAATTAATAGTTGTGGAAGAAGGCGATGAACACCATACAGGACAAAGTGAATATGAAGACACTTGCTGATATCATTTATCTATAGAACAATAATGAGAAAATTAAATTCATATAAAATTTCACTTCAGGGTCATGTTGACATGTTCAGTATTTTATCAGTATGCTCTCTAAAGCGCCTTTACTAAAGCTAGCTATAAACATAATTTATTTGTTAGTGGACTTGGATGTTCCACCAATTGGAGGTTCCATTTCTTAATTCTTAATATTAGGGTTTAGTAAAGAGCAGTACTGTGGTACCAAAGACATGTTCCATAGACATTTCTAATAATTAATTTATTTTATTCGCTTATATAGAGCCATTAATTCCACAGCGTTCTACAAACATCATCACTATCCCCAACGCGGCTCACAATCTAAATTCCCTATCAGTATATCTTTGGAATGTGGGAGGAAATTGGAGAACCTTGAGGAAACCCACACAAACACAGGGAGAACATACAGACTCCTTACAGATGTTATACTTCGTGGGATTTGAACCCAGGAGCCCAGTGTTAACCACTGAGCTACTGTACTGCCCATGCCTCAGATGTAATAATAAATAATAATCTTTATTTTTACATAGCGCTAACATATTCCGCAGCGCTTTACAGTTTGCACACTTTTATCAGCACTGTCCCCGATGGGGCTCACAATCTAAATTCCCTATCAGTATGTCTTTGAAATGTGGGAGGAAACCAAAGAACCTGGAGGAAACCCACGAAAACACGGAGAGAACATACAAACTCCTTGCAGATGTTGTCCTTAGTGGGGCTTGAACCCAGGACTCAAGCACTGCGCCACCGTGCTTACGTAAAAATAATTAAAGAAGAATTCAGTTATTGATACCAGGGGACTGTGCATAACTTGCATTTATTGAAATATTTTAAATATTTTTTTTGTCCATGTACAAATTTAAGTTAAGATTAATAAATCAGACATTTCTATATAAAGTTAAAACATGGATGTATCTCCGTCACTGACATGCTATACCCCTATTAAGCCTTCGGGTGACACTGTTGCCACTAATGTCTATATGGAGACTTGACTAGTCTGTATGGCCATCCCCTTCCCCCACACAATTTAATGAAGGCTTCCAGGTTACTAGGCTACGTCACACTTGGATGCCTTTAAACAGTTTATTTGGAAACATATATATATATATACATATAATAAAAGAACACCAGACAGGACATTGGAAAGGGGTATATAATTTGTTTCCCTACATTTAATTACTGGTTGTTTAGTTATTTTCAAAACTAATATTGTAGGTTGTATTTTAGGTAGTCATACATAATTTACTAAAACCATGCACTAAAGATATCAGAAGCTTACAGGAAAAAACTAATTTCATCAGCCTAATTAATGAATAAACCATAGCAATTCTTGTGCCAAGAAACTAATGTAGTCAGATGACAACAAGCTACTAGAACTATTTCTACAGTGTCCCTTCGCAATGTGTAAGGTCTGGTGTCAGAAAGGACCTTGTCAGCACATTCATAGGCTGTAGGTGGTAATAAGTATAGTGTGTGTGTGTCTGTCCTTAAAGGGAACCTGTCATGGCACTTATACCCTCGCTAATGGAGGAAAATGAAGTTTATTCCTTCTGGTAGCATTTGTGCTTCAGAGATAGAGGCGTCACCAGCACAATTTCAGTCACTGCTCTGTGTATACAGAGAGCAGCGGCTGTAACCGCACCAACGGCAATGACGGACAGCCGGCCATAATTCTGAGCTGCTGTCAGTAAGTGCCGGGGCATGGTTACACCTACCGCTCTCTATATACAGAAATTGTGTTGGCGCCACTCCTAAGACTGAAATCCAAGTGCTACTGGGAGGAATAAAGTTAATTTCCTCCCGGTGGCACTGGCAGGACTATACGTGTGGTCACCAGGCAGGTTCAGAACGTTATTAACCTGCGGAATAACCTCATATCTGCAGGTGAATAGCGTTTTTTTCACATGACAGTTTACCTTTAAGGTTCTGTGCACACAGATGCTTAGATCAATCAATATTAGCGACTTCACACATGATCATACGATAAGTTTAATAAAATGGCAATATTCTGGGTCACATCGTAGAAACAAGAAAAATGTCAATGAGAATCTGACAGCACCAGGAGTACATGCGCAGATGAATACAGCATGCTGGACCTGAACGGTGCTGCAAACGTTTTTTTTTCTGTATGATATATGAAGATTTAAAAAACAAAATGAGTCTGAACTCAAAGAGCCCGATGGATCGAAGCCTAGCAAACGTAATGCCCCAAAGTCGTACTGTATGTGCCTCTAAGATGGGGCTGTCAGCTACCTCTTTATATTTACATTGTGCTAATGGTTCCCTTTGTAGGTAATTTACAAACTGATTTATTTATGTTCCAACATAAGACAGTAGTTAAGGGTTAATGAAGCAGCTCTGCTTTAAATATATGAAAATAAGGTCACATGATTAAATCACATGACCTAGTTCTGGGCCTAGCAGTATATAATACAGAGGGTTGCTCTGGAGGAAGCAGATAAGAGAGCGGCCATAGTTCCTGTATATGAGGGGACAGGTAGGACAGCGGCCATAGCGCCTATATATGTGGGAACAGGTAGGAGAGCGGCCACAGCTCCTATATATGAGGGAGCAGGTAGGAGAGCGGCCATAGCTCCTATATATGAGGGAGCAGGTAGGAGAGCGGCCACAGCTCCTATATATGAGGGAGCAGGTAGAAAAACAGCCACAGCTCCTATATATGAGGGAGCAGGTAGGAGAGCGGCCATAGCTCCTATATATGAGGGAGCAGGTAGAAAAACAGCCACAGCTCCTATATATGAGGGAGCAGGTAGGAGAGCAGCCATAGTTCCTATATATGAGGGAGCAGGTAGGAGAGCAGCCATAGTTCCTATATATGAGGGAGCAGGTAGAAGAGCACCTCCCGACTGTCTCTCCACCCTGCCCTGCTACTAGGTAAGTTCTTGCTCCCATGCTGGCCTTCATGATGTGTCATTTGATCTTTATAGTGCCAGCATAGTCGGCACCGCTGTGTGCATGGGGGCTTACCTTCTAGACTAGGTATACTGGTAGTTCTCTTTATCTGTTTATAGACCGGAGAAGCCCTGTCATTGCCCTCATGTTAGCCTCATGAACTGTGATACCATTACGGTGTTTTTATGAATTATGCTACATGATACATAGGGATAGGGGTCGCTCTGGGGGGACATACTAGTGTCTATACTGACATTGCCAGTAATATCCAGTGCCTCACTTTTTTTGTCCCTCCCTTGTACCTCCTGAGGGGGTTTGGCAGGGGCCTGCTATGTACATCCATGTTGAGTAGTCACTTTAGGGTGGGGGGGGGGGAGTAGGGGTATGGGGGTTATGTCTTCAGCATTTCTTTGATTTTCATCGTTGTTCATGTTACTTTATGATATTTTTATATGAAATTACATGGTATTTTTTTACCTTTGAATAAAGTCTATTGAAATTGTTCATCGATGCTCAGTTGTTCCTCCTGTCATTATGATATGAGGGAGCAGGTAGTAGAGCAGCCATAGCTCCTACATATGAGGGAGCAGGCAAGTGAGCGGCCATAGCTCCTACATATGAGGGAGCAGGTAAGAGAGCGGCCATAGCTTCTATATATGAGGGAGCAGGTAGGAGAGCGGCCATAGCTCCTATATATGAGGGAGCAGGTAGTAGAGCAGCCATAGCTCCTGTATATGAGACAGGTAGGAGAGCGGACATAGCTCCTACATATGAGGGAGCAGATAGGAGAGTGGCCATAGCTCCTATATATGAGGGAACAGGTAGCAGAGTGGCCATAGCTCCTATATATGAGGGAGCAGGTAAGAGAACGGCCATAGCTCCTATATATGAGGGAGCAGGTAGGAGAGCGGCCATAGCTCCTACATATGAGGGAGCAAGTAGAAGAGCAGCCATAGCTCCTATATATGTGGGAACAGGTAGCAGAGCGGCCATAGCTTCTATATATGAAGGAGCAGGTAAGAGAACGGCCATAGCTCCTATATATGAGGGAGCAGGTAGGAGAGCGGCCATAGCTCCTACATATGAGGGAGCAGGTAGTAGAGCAGCCATAGCTCCTGTATATGAGACAGGTAGGAGAGCGGACATAGCTCCTACATATGAGGGAGCAGGTAGGAGAGCGGCCATAGCTCCGATACATGAGGGAGCAGGTAGGAGAGCGGCCATAGCTTCTATATATGAGGGAGCAGGTAGTAGAGCAGCCATAGCTCCTGTATATGAGACAGGTAGGAGAGCGGACATAGCTCCTACATATGAGGGAGCAGGTAGGAGAGTGGCCATAGCTCCTATATATGTGGGAACAGGTAGCAGAGCGGCCATAGCTTCTATATATGAGGGAGCAGGTAGGAGAGCGGCCATAGCTTCTATATATGAGGGAGCAGGTAGTAGAGCAGCCATAGCTCCTGTATATGAGACAGGTAGGAGAGCGGACATAGCTCCTACATATGAGGGAGCAGGTAGGAGAGTGGCCATAGCTCCTATATATGTGGGAACAGGTAGCAGAGCGGCCATAGCTCCTATATATGAGGGAGCAGGTAAGAGAACGGCCATAGCTCCTATATATGAGGGAGCAGGTAGGAGAGCGGCCATAGCTCCTACATATGAGGGAACAGGTAGCAGAGTGGCCATAGCTCCTATATATGAGGGAGCAGGTAAGAGAACGGCCATAGCTCCTATATATGAGGGAGCAGGTAAGAGAACGGCCATAGCTCCTATACACGAGGAAGCAGGTAGGAGAGCGGCCATAGCTCCTACATATGAGGGAGCAGGTAGTAGAGCAGCCATAGCTCCTATATATGTGGGAACAGGTAGCAGAGCAGCCATAGCTTCTATATATGAGGGAGCAGGTAAGATAGCGGCCATAGCTTCTATATATGAGGGAGCAGGTAGGAGAGCGGCCATAGCTCCTATATATGAGGGAGCAGGTAGTAGAGCAGCCATAGCTCCTGTATATGAGACAGGTAGGAGAGCTGACATAGCTCCTACATATGAGGGAGCAGGTAGGAGAGTGGCCATAGCTCCTATATATGAGGGAACAGGTAGTAGAGAGGCCATAGCTCCTACATATGAGGGAGCAGGTAGAAGAGCAGCCATAGCTCCTATATATGTGGGAACAGATAGCAGAGCGGCCATAGCTCCTATATATGAGGGAGCAGGTAAGAGAACGGCCATAGCTCCTATATATGAGGGAGCAGGTAGGAGAGCGGCCATAGCTCCTACATATGAGGGAGCAAGTAGAAGAGCAGCCATAGCTCCTATATATGTGGGAACAGGTAGCAGAGCGGCCATAGCTCCTATATATGTGGGAGCAGGTAAGAGAACGGCCATAGCTCCTATATATGAGGGAGCAGGTAGGAGAGCGGCCATAGCTCCTACATATGAGGGAACAGGTAGGACAGCGGCCATAACTCCTACATATGAGGGAGCAAGTAGAAGAGCAGCCATAGCTCCTATATATGAGGGAACAGGTAGCAGAGTGGCCATAGCTCCTATATATGTGGGAGCAGGTAAGAGAACGGCCATAGCTCCTATATATGAGGGAGCAGGTAGGAGAGCGGCCATAGCTCCTACATATGAGGGAGCAAGTAGAAGAGCAGCCATAGCTCCTATATATGAGGGAACAGGTAGCAGAGTGGCCATAGCTCCTATATATGTGGGAGCAGGTAAGAGAACGGCCATAGCTCCTATATATGAGGGAGCAGGTAGGAGAGCGGCCATAGCTCCTACATATGAGAGAGCAAGTAGAAGAGCAGCCATAGCTCCTATATATGTGGGAACAGGTAGCAGAGCGGCCATAGCTTCTATATATGAGGGAGCAGGTAAGAGAACGGCCATAGCTCCTATATATGAGGGAGCAGGTAGGAGAGCGGCCATAGCTCCTACATATGAGGGAGCAGGTAGTAGAGCAGCCATAGCTCCTGTATATGAGACAGGTAGGAGAGCGGACATAGCTCTTACATATGAGGGAGCAGGTAGGAGAGCAGCCATAGCTCCTATATATGTGAGAACAGGTAGCAGAGCGGCCATAGCTCCTACATATGAGGGAGCAGGTAGAAGAGCGGCCATAGCTTCTACATATGAGGGAGCAGGTAGAAGAGCGGCCATAGCTCCTACATATGAGGGAGCAGGTAGTAGAGCAGCCATAGCTCCTATATATGTGGGAACAGGTAGCAGAGTGGCCATAGCTCCTATATATGAGGGAGCAGGTAGTAGAGCAGCCATAGCTCCTGTACATGAGACGGGTAGGAGAGCGGACATAGCTCCTATATATGAGGGAGCAGGTAGCAGAGCGGCCATAGCTCCTATATATAAGGGAACAGGTAGAGGAGCAGCCATAGCTCCTATATATGAGGGAGCAGGTAGAAGAGCGGCCATAGCTCCTATATATGAGGGAACAGGTAGTAGAGCGGACATAGCTCCTATATATGAGGGAGCAGGTAGAAGAGCGGCCATAGCTCCTATGTATGAGGGAACAGGTAGTAGAGAGGCCATACTAGTGTCTATACTGACATTGCCAGTAATATCCAGTGCCTCACTTTTTTTGTCCCTCCCTTGTACCTCCTGAGGGGGTTTGGCAGGGGCCTGCTATGTACATCCATGTTGAGTAGTCACTTTAGGGTGGGGGGGGGGGGGAGTAGGGGTATGGGGGTTATGTCTTCAGCATTTCTTTGATTTTCATCGTTGTTCATGTTACTTTATGATATTTTTATATGAAATTACATGGTATTTTTTTACCTTTGAATAAAGTCTATTGAAATTGTTCATCGATGCTCAGTTGTTCCTCCTGTCATTATGATATGAGGGAGCAGGTAGTAGAGCAGCCATAGCTCCTACATATGAGGGAGCAGGTAAGTGAGCGGCCATAGCTTCTATATATGAGGGAGCAGGTAAGAGAGCGGCCATAGCTTCTATATATGAGGGAGCAGGTAGGAGAGCGGCCATAGCTCCTATATATGAGGGAGCAGGTAGTAGAGCAGCCATAGCTCCTGTATATGAGATAGGTAGGAGAGCGGACATAGCTCCTACATATGAGGGAGCAGGTAGGAGAGCGGCCATAGTTCCTATATATGAGGGAACAGGTAGTAGAGCGGCCATAGCTCCTACATATGAGGGAGCAGGTAGAAGAGCGGCCATAGCTCCTATATATGTGGGAACAGGTAGTAGAGCGGCCATAGCTCCTACATATGAGGGAACAGGTAGTAGAGTAGCCATAGCTCCTATATATGTGGGAACAGGTAGCAAAGCGGCCATAGCTTCTATATATGAGGGAGCAGGTAAGAGAGCGGCCATAGCTTCTATATATGAGGGAGCAGGTAGGAGAGTGGACATAGCTCCTATATATTAGGGAACAGGTAGTAGAGAGGCCATAGCTCCTACACATGAGGGAGCAGGTAGAAGAGCAGCCATAGCTCCTATATATGTGGGAACAGGTAGCAGAGCGGCCATAGCTTCTATATATGAGGGAGCAGGTAAGAGAGCGGCCATAGCTTCTATATATGAGGGAGCAGGTAGGAGAGTGGCCATAGCTCCTATATATGAGGGAGCAGGTAGTAGAGCAGCCATAGCTCCTGTATATGAAACAGGTAGGAGAGCGGACATAGCTCATACATATGAGGGAGCAGGTAGGAGAGTGGCCATAGCTCCTATATATGAGGGAACAGGTTGTAGAGAGGCCATAGCTCCTACATATGAGGGAGCAGGTAGAAGAGCAGCCATAGCTCCTATATATGTGGGAACAGGTAGCAGAGCGGCCATAGCTCCTATATATGAGGGAGCAGGTAAGAGAACGGCCATAGCTCCTATATATGAGGGAGCAGGTAGGAGAGCGGCCATAGCTCCTACATATGAGGGAACAGGTAGCAGAGTGGCCATAGCTCCTACATATGTGGGAGCAGGTAAGAGAACGGCCATAGCTCCTATATATGAGGGAGCAGGTAGGAGAGCGGCCATAGCTCCTACATATGAGGGAACAGGTAGCAGAGTGGCCATAGCTCCTATATATGAGGGAGCAGGTAAGAGAACGGCCATAGCTCCTATATATGAGGGAGCAGGTAGGAGAGCGGACATAGCGCCTACATATGAGGGAGCAGGTAGTAGAGCAGCCATAGCTCCTGTATATGAGACAGGTAGGAGAGCGGCCATAGCTCCTACATATGAGGGAGCAGGTAGGAGAGCGGCCATAGCTCCTACACATGAGGGAGCAGGTAGAAGAGCAGCCATAGCTCCTATATATGTGGGAACAGGTAGCAGAGCGGCCATAGCTTCTATATATGAGGGAGCAGGTAAGAGAGCGGCCATAGCTTCTATATATGAGGGAGCAGGTAGGAGAGCGGCCATAGCTCCTATATATGAGGGAGCAGGTAGTAGAGCAGCCATAGCTCCTGTATATGAGACAGGTAGGAGAGCGGACATAGCTCCTACATATGAGGGAGCAGGTAGGAGAGTGGCCATAGCTCCTATATATGAGGGAACAGGTAGTAGAGAGGCCATAGCTCCTACATATGAGGGAGCAGGTAGAAGAGCAGCCATAGCTCCTATATATGTGGGAACAGGTAGCAGAGCGGCCATAGCTCCTACATATGAGGGAGCAGGTAGAAGAGCAGCCATAGCTCCTACATATGAGGGAGCAGGTAGAAGAGCAGCCATAGCTCCTACATATGAGGGAGCAGGTAGAAGAGCAGCCATAGCTCCTATATATGTGGGAACAGGTAGCAGAGCAGCCATAGCTCCTATATATGTGGGAACAGGTAGCAGAGCGGCCATAGCTCCTATATATGTGGGAGCAGGTAAGAGAACGGCCATAGCTCCTATATATGAGGGAGCAGGTAGGAGAGCGGCCATAGCTCCTACATATGAGGGAGCAAGTAGAAGAGCAGCCATAGCTCCTATATATGAGGGAACAGGTAGCAGAGTGGCCATAGCTCCTATATATGTGGGAGCAGGTAAGAGAACGGCCATAGCTCCTATATATGAGGGAGCAGGTAGGAGAGCGGCCATAGCTCCTACATATGAGGGAGCAAGTAGAAGAGCAGCCATAGCTCCTATATATGTGGGAACAGGTAGCAGAGCGGCCATAGCTTCTATATATGAGGGAGCAGGTAAGAGAATGGCCATAGCTCCTATATATGAGGGAGCAGGTAGGAGAGCGGCCATAGCTCCTACATATGAGGGAGCAGTGTTATGTTTGCTAATGACAGGTGTTATGAAGGCAATCCAGAGACACAGTGTGCTTAGCGATCAGAGCGCACACAGTGATCTGACAAATACCCAAAAATACAAGAACGAGCTCTGATACGTGGAAACTCTGTAGACTGCACACCTGATCCTATCCTAAACACAACTAAAAGCGGCTGTGGATTGCGCCTAACAACTACCTAGGCAACTCGGCACAGCCTAAGAAACTAGCTAGCCTGAAGATAGAAAAATAGGCCTGACTTGCCCCAGAGAAATTCCCCAAAGGAAAAGGCAGCCCCCCACATATAATGACTGTGAGTAAGATGAAAAGACAAAACGTAGGGATGAAATAGATTCAGCAAAGTGGGGCCCGATATTCTAGGACAGAGCGAGGACAGTAAAGCGAACTTTGCAGTCTACAAAAAACCCTAAAGCAAAACCACGCAAAGGGGGCAAAAAAAAACCCACCGTGCCGAACTAACGGCACGGCGGTACACCCTTTGCGTCTCAGAGCTTCCAGCAAAACAAAAGACAAGCTGGACAGAAAAAAAGCAACAAAAAAGCAAAAAGCACTTAGCTATACAGAGCAGCAGGTCACAGGAACAATCAGGAGAAGCTCAGATCCAACACTGAAACATTGACAAGGAGCAAGGATAGCAGCATCAGGCGGAGTTAAGTAATGAAGCAGTTAACGAGCTCACCAGAACACCTGAGGGAGGAAGCTCAGAAGCTGCAGTACCACTTGTGACCACAGGAGTGAATTCAGCCACAGAATTCACAACAGTACCCCCCCCTTGAGGAGGGGTCACCGAACCCTCACCAGAGCCTCCAGGCCGACCAGGATGAGCCGCATGAAAGGCACGAACAAGATCGGAAGCATGAACATCAGAGGCAAAAACCCAGGAATTATCTTCCTGAGCATAACCCTTCCATTTAACCAGATACTGGAGTTTCCGTCTAGAAACACGAGAATCCAAAATCTTCTCCACAATATACTCCAATTCCCCCTCCACCAAAACCGGGGCAGGAGGCTCAACAGATGGAACCATAGGTGCCACGTATCTCCGCAACAACGACCTATGGAATACATTATGTATGGAAAAGGAGTCTGGGAGGGTCAAACGAAAAGACACAGGATTGAGAACCTCAGAAATCCTATACGGACCAATAAAACGAGGTTTAAATTTAGGAGAGGAAACCTTCATAGGAATATGACGAGAAGATAACCAAACCAGATCCCCAACACGAAGTCGGGGACCCACACGGCGTCTGCGATTAGCGAAAAGTTGAGCTTTCTCCTGGGACAAGATCAAATTGTCCACTACCTGAGTCCAGATCTGCTGCAACCTATCCACCACAGAATCCACACCAGGACAGTCCGAAGACTCAACCTGTCCTGAAGAGAAACGAGGATGGAACCCAGAATTGCAAAAAAATGTAGAAACCAAGGTAGCCGAGCTGGCCCGATTATTAAGGGCGAACTCAGCCAACGGCAAAAAGGACACCCAATCATCCTGGTCTGCAGAAACAAAACATCTCAGATATGTTTCCAAGGTCTGATTGGTTCGTTCGGTCTGGCCATTAGTCTGAGGATGGAAAGCCGAGGAAAAGGATAGGTCAATGCCCATCCTACCACAAAAGGCTCGCCAAAACCTTGAAACAAACTGGGAACCTCTGTCAGAAACAATATTCTCAGGAATGCCATGCAACCGAACCACATGCTGAAAGAACAAAGGTACCAAATCAGAGGAGGAAGGCAATTTAGCCAAGGGCACCAGATGGACCATTTTAGAAAAGCGATCACAGACCACCCAAATGACTGACATCTTTTGAGAAACGGGAAGGTCAGAAATGAAATCCATCGAAATATGTGTCCAAGGCCTCTTTGGGACCGGCAAGGGCAAAAGCAACCCACTGGCACGTGAACAGCAGGGCTTAGCCCTAGCACAAATCCCACAGGACTGCACAAAAATACGTACATCCCGTGACAGAGATGGCCACCAGAAGGATCTATCCACTAACTCTCTGGTACCAAAGATTCCAGGATGACCAGCCAACACCGAACAATGAAGTTCAGAGATAAGTTTATTAGTCCACCTATCAGGGACGAACAGTTTCTCTGCTGGACAACGATCAGGTTTATTCGCCTGAAATTTTTGCAGCACCCGCCGCAAATCAGGGGAGATGGCAGACACAATGACTCCTTCCTTGAGGATACCCGCTGGCTCAGATAAACCCGGAGAGTCGGGCACAAAACTCCTAGACAGAGCATCCGCCTTCACATTTTTAGAGCCCGGAAGGTACGGAATCACAAAGTCGAAGCGGGCAAAAAATAACGACCAACGGGCCTGTCTAGGATTCAAGCGCTTGGCAGACTCGAGATAAGTCAAGTTCTTATGATCAGTCAATACCACCACGCGATGCTTAGCTCCTTCAAGCCAATGACGCCACTCCTCGAATGCCCACTTCATGGCCAGCAACTCTCGATTGCCCACATCATAATTACGCTCAGCGGGCGAAAACTTCCTGGAAAAGAAAGCACATGGTTTCATCACTGAGCAATCAGAACCTCTCTGTGACAAAACCGCCCCTGCTCCAATCTCAGAAGCATCAACCTCGACCTGGAACGGAAGAGAAACATCTGGCTGACACAACACAGGGGCAGAACAAAAACGACGCTTCAACTCCTGAAAAGCTTCCACAGCAGCAGAAGACCAATTAACCAAATCAGCACCCTTCTTGGTCAAATCGGTCAATGGTTTGGCAATGCTAGAAAAATTACAGATGAAGCGACGATAAAAATTAGCAAAGCCCAGGAACTTTTGCAGACTTTTCAGAGATGTCGGCTGAATCCAATCCTGGATGGCTTGGACCTTAACTGGATCCATCTCGATAGTAGAAGGGGTAAAGATGAACCCCAAAAATGAAACTTTCTGCACACCGAAGAGACACTTTGATCCCTTCACAAACAAAGAGTTAGCACGTAAGACCTGAAAAACCATTCTGACCTGCTTCACATGAGACTCCCAATCATCTGAGAAGATCAAAATGTCATCCAAGTAAACAATCAGGAATTTATCCAGATACTCACGGAAGATGTCATGCATAAAAGACTGAAACACAGATGAAGCATTGGCAAGTCCGAACGGCATCACTAGATACTCAAAATGACCCTCGGGCGTATTGAATGCAGTTTTCCATTCATCTCCTTGCCTGATTCTCACCAGATTATACGCACCACGAAGATCTATCTTAGTGAACCAACTAGCCCCCTTAATCCGAGCAAACAAGTCAGATAACAATGGCAAGGGATACTGAAATTTAACAGTGATCTTATTAAGAAGGCGGTAATCAATACACGGTCTCAGCGAACCATCCTTCTTGGCTACAAAGAAGAACCCTGCTCCCAGTGGTGATGACGATGGGCGAATATGTCCCTTCTCCAGGGATTCCTTCACATAACTGCGCATAGCGGCGTGTTCGGGCACGGATAAATTAAATAATCGACCTTTAGGGAATTTACTACCAGGAATCAAATTGATAGCACAATCACAATCCCTATGCGGAGGTAGAGCATCGGACTTGGGCTCTTCAAATACATCCTGATAATCAGACAAGAACTCTGGGACCTCAGAAGGGGTGGATGATGAAATCGACAAAAATGGAACATCACCATGTACCCCCTGACAACCCCAGCTGGATATTCCAATCCAATACTGGATTATGGGTTTGTAGCCATGGCAACCCCAACACGACCACATCATGCAGATTATGCAACACCAGAAAGCGAATAACTTCCTGATGTGCAGGAGCCATGCACATGGTCAGCTGGGCCCAGTATTGAGGTTTATTCTTGGCCAAAGGTGTAGCATCAATTCCTCTCAATGGAATAGGACACCGCAAAGGCTCCAAGTAAAACCCACAACGTTTAGCATAATCCAAATCCATCAGATTCAGGGCAGCGCCTGAATCCACAAACGCCATGACAGAAAACGACGACAAAGAGCATATCAAGGTAATGGACAGAAGGAATTTGGACTGTACAGTACCAATGACGGCAGACCTAGCGGACCGCTTAGTGCGCTTAGGACAATCAGAAATAGCATGAGTGGAATCACCACAGTAGAAACACAGACCATTCAGACGTCTGTATTCCTGCCGTTCAACTCTAGTCATAGTCCTATCGCACTGCATAGGCTCAGGTTTAACCTCAGGCAGTACCGCCAAATGGTGCACAGATTTACGCTCGCGCAAGCGTCGACCGATCTGAATGGCCAAAGACAAAGACTCATTCAAACCAGCAGGCATAGGAAATCCCACCATGACATCCTTAAGAGCCTCAGAGAGACCCTTTCTGAACAAAGCTGCCAGCGCAGATTCATTCCACTGAGTGAGTACTGACCATTTCCTAAATTTCTGACAATATACTTCTATATCATCCTGACCCTGGCACAAAGCCAGCAAATTTTTCTCAGCCTGATCCACTGAATTAGGCTCATCGTACAGCAATCCGAGCGCCAGGAAAAACGCATCGACACTA
Source organism: Ranitomeya imitator (assembly GCF_032444005.1). Classification (NCBI taxonomy): domain Eukaryota; kingdom Metazoa; phylum Chordata; class Amphibia; order Anura; family Dendrobatidae; genus Ranitomeya; species Ranitomeya imitator. Next base: position 602,422,031 of record NC_091284.1, read on the forward strand.
CTCAATGCAGGGTCTCCTGGCGCAAGAGAAAATGCCCAGTCTTGAGGGTCGCCGCGCAAAAAAGAAATAATAATCAAAACCTGTTGAATAGGATTACCAGAAGAATGAGGTTTCAAGGCCAGAAATAGCTTACAATTATTTTTGAAACTTAGAAACTTAGTTCTATCTCCAAAAAACAAATCAGGAATAGGAATTTTTGGTTCTAACATAGATTTCTGATCAATAGTATCTTGAATTTTTTGTACATTTATAACGAGATTATCCATTGAAGAGCACAGACCCTGAATATCCATGTCCACACCTGTGTCCAGAATCACCCAAATGTCTAGGGGAAAAAAAAAAGTGAACACAGAGCAGAAAAAAAAAAAATGATGTCAGAACTTTTTCTTTCCCTCTATTGAGAATCATTAGTTGGGCTCCTTGTACTGTTATGTTTGCTAATGACAGGTGTTATGAAGGCAATCCAGAGACACAGTGTGCTTAGCGATCAGAGCGCACACAGTGATCTGACAAATACCCAAAAATACAAGAACGAGCTCTGAGACGTGGAAACTCTGTAGACTGCACACCTGATCCTATCCTAAACACAACTAAAAGCGGCTGTGGATTGCGCCTAACAACTACCTAGGCAACTCGGCACAGCCTAAGAAACTAGCTAGCCTGAAGATAGAAAAATAGGCCTGACTTGCCCCAGAGAAATTCCCCAAAGGAAAAGGCAGCCCCCCACATATAATGACTGTGAGTAAGATGAAAAGACAAAACGTAGGGATGAAATAGATTCAGCAAAGTGGGGCCCGATATTCTAGGACAGAGCGAGGACAGTAAAGCGAACTTTGCAGTCTACAAAAAACCCTAAAGCAAAACCACGCAAAGGGGGCAAAAAAAAACCCACCGTGCCGAACTAACGGCACGGCGGTACACCCTTTGCGTCTCAGAGCTTCCAGCAAAACAAAAGACAAGCTGGACAGAAAAAAAGCAACAAAAAAGCAAAAAGCACTTAGCTATACAGAGCAGCAGGTCACAGGAACAATCAGGAGAAGCTCAGATCCAACACTGAAACATTGACAAGGAGCAAAGATAGCAGCATCAGGTGGAGTTAAGTAATGAAGCAGTTAACGAGCTCACCAGAACACCTGAGGGAGGAAGCTCAGAAGCTGCAGTACCACTTGTGACCACAGGAGTGAATTCAGCCACAGAATTCACAACAGAGCAGGTAGTAGAGCAGCCATAGCTCCTGTATATGAGACAGGTAGGAGAGCGGACATAGCTCCTACATATGAGGGAGCAGGTAGGAGAGCAGCCATAGCTCCTATATATGTGGGAACAGGTAGCAGAGCGGCCATAGCTCCTACATATGAGGGAGCAGGTAGAAGAGCGGCCATAGCTCCTACATATGAGGGAGCAGGTAGAAGAGCGGCCATAGCTCCTACATATGAGGGAGCAGGTAGTAGAGCAGCCATAGCTCCTATATATGTGGGAACAGGTAGCAGAGTGGCCATAGCTCCTATATATGAGGGAGCAGGTAGTAGAGCAGCCATAGCTCCTGTACATGAGACGGGTAGGAGAGCGGACATAGCTCCTACATATGAGGGAGCAGGTAGCAGAGTGGCCATAGCTCCTATATATAAGGGAACAGGTAGTGGAGCTGCCACAGCTCCTACATATGAGGGAGAAGGTAGGAGAGCGGCCATAGCCTCTATATATGAGGGAGCAGGTAGGAGAGCGGCCATAGCTCCTACATATGAGGGAGCAGGTAGTACAGCAGCTATAGCTCCTATATATGAGGGAGCAAGAAGGAGAGCGGCCATAGCTCCTACATATGAGGGAGCAGGTAGGACAGCAGCCATAGCTCCTACATATGAGGGAGCAGATAAGAGAGTGGCCATAGCTCCTACACATGAGGGAGCAGGTAGTAGAGCTGCCATAGCTCCTATATATGAGGGAGCAGGTAGGACAGCGGCCACAGCTCCTACATATGAGGGAGCAGGTAGCAGAGCAGCCATAGCTCTTATATATGAGGGAGCAGGTAGGAGAGCGGCCATAGCTCTTATATATGAGGGAGCAGGTAGGACAGTGGCTATAGCTCCTATATATGAGGGAGCAAGAAGGAGAGCGGCCATAGCTCTTATATATGAGGGAGCAGGTAGGACAGTGGCTATAGCTCCTATATATGAGGGAGCAAGAAGGAGAGCAGCCATAGCTCCTACATATGAGGGAGCAGGTAGGACAGCGGCCATAGCTCCTACATATGAGGGAGCAGGTAGGAGAGCAGCAATAGCTCCTGTATATGAGACAGGTAGGAGAGCGGACATAGCTCCTACATATGAGGGAGCAGGCAGCAGAGCGGCCATAGCTCCTATATATGGGGGAACAGGTAGGAGAGCGGCCATAGCTCCTATATATGAGGGAGCAAGTAGCAGAGTTGCCTTAGCTCCTATATATGGAGGAACAGGTAGGAGAGCAGCCATAGCTCCTATATATGAGGGAGCAGGTAGGAGGGCAGCCACAGTTCCTATATATGATGGAGCAGATAAGACAGCGGCCATAGCTCCTACATATTAGGGAGCAGGTAGTAGAGCGGCCATAACTCCTACATATGAGGGAGCAGGTAGGAGAGTGGCCATAACTCCTACATATGAGGGAGCAGGTAGGACAGCGGCCATAGCGCCTATATATGAGGGAGCAGGTAGGAGAGCAGCCATACCTCCTATATCTGAGGGAACAGGTAGTAGAGCGGCCATAGCTCCTATATATGAGGGAGCAGGTAGGACAGCGGCCATATCTCCTACATATGAGGAAGTAGGTAGCAGAGCAGGCATAGCTCCTATATATGAGGGAGCAGGTAGGAGAGCGGCCATACCTCCTATATATGAGGGAGCAGGTAGGAGAGCGGCCATAGCTCCTATACATGAGGGAGCAGGTAGGAGAGCGGCCATAGCTGCTACATATGAGGGAGCAGGTAGTACAGCAGCTATAGCGCCTATAAATGAGGGAGCAAGAAGGAGAGCGGCCATAGCTCCTATATATGAGGGAGCAGGTAGGACAGCGGCCATAGCTCCTACATATGAGGGAGCAGGTAGGAGAGCAGCCATAGCTCCTGTATATGAGACAGGTAGGAGGGCGGACATAGCTCCTATATATGAGGGAGCAGGCAGCAGAGCGGCCATAGCTCCTATATAAGGGGGAACAGGTAGGAGAGCGGCCATAGCTCCTATATATGAGGGAGCAGGTAGGAGGGCAGCCACAGTTCCTATATATTAGGGGGCAGATAAGAGAGCGGCCATAGCTCCTATACATGAGGGAGGAGATAGGAGAGCGGACAAAGTTCCTATATGAAGGAACAGGTAGTAGAGCGGCCATAGCTCTTACATATGAGGGAACAGGTAGTAGAACGTCCATAGCTCCTATATATGAGGGAACAGGTAGTAGAGCGGCCATAGCTCCTATATATATGAGGGAGCAGGTAGGACAGCGGCCATAGCTCCTACATATGAGGGAGCAGGTAGCAGAGCAGCCATAGCTCCTATATATGAGGGAACAGGTAGGAAAGCGGCCATGCCTCCTATATATGAGGGAACAGGTAGTAGAGCGGCCATAGCTCCTATATATGAGGGAGCAAGTAGGAGAGCGGCCATAGCTCCTACATATGAGGGAACAGGTAGTAGAGCGGCCATAGCTCCTATATATGAGGGAGCAGGTAGGAGAGCAGCCATAGCTTCTACATATGAGGGAGCAGGTAGTACAGCAGCTATAGCTCCTATATATGAGGGAGCAGGTAGGAGAGCAGCAATAGCTCCTGTATATAAGACAGGTAGGAGAGCGGACATAGCTCCTACATATGAGGGAGCTGGCAGCAGAGCGGCCATAGCTCCTATATATAGGGGAACAGGTAGGGAAGCGGCCATAGCTCCTATATATGAGGGAGCAGGTAGCAGAGTGGCCTTAGCTCTTATATATGGAGGACCAGGTAGGAGAGCAGCCACAGTTCCTATATATGAGGGAGCAGATAAGAGAGCGGCCATAGCTCCTACATATGAGGGATCAGGTAGCAGAGCGGCCATAGCTCCTATATATGAGGGAGCAGGTAGGAGAGCGGCCATAGCTCCTATATATGAGGGAGCAGGTAGGAGAGCGCCACAGCTCTTACATATGAGGGAGCAGGTAGTAGAGCAGCCATAGCTCCTATATATGAGGGAGCAGGTAGGAGAGCGTCACAGCTCCTACATATGAGGGAGCAGGTAGTAGAGCAGCCATACCTCCTATATATGAGGGAACAGGTAGTAGAGTGGCCATAGCTGCTATATATGAGAGAGCAGGTAAGACAGCGGCCATAGCTCCTATATATGAGGGAGCAGGTAGGAGAGCGGCCATACCTCCTATATATGAGGGAACAGGTAGTAGAGCGGCCATAGCTCCTACATATGTGGGAGCAGGTAGGAGAGTGGCCATAGCTCCTACATATGAGGGAGCAGGTAGGACAGCGGCCATAGCGCCTATATATGAGGGAGCAGGTAGGAGAGCAGCCATACCTCCTATATATGAGGGAACAGGTAGTAGAGCGGCCATAGTTCCTATATATGAGGGAGCAGGTAAGACAGCGGCCATAGCTCCTACATATGAGGGAGCAGGTAGCAGAGCAGGCATAGCTCCTATATATGAGGGAGCAGGTAGGAGAGCGGCCATACCTGCTATATATGAGGGAACAGGTAGTAGAGCGGCCATAGCTCCTATATATGAGGGAGCAGGTAGGAGAGCGGCCATTGCTCTTACATATGAGGGAGCAGGTAGCAGAGCAGCCATACCTCCTATATATGAGGGATCAGGTAGTAGAGCGGCCATACCTCCTGTATATGAGGGAACAGGTAGTAGAGCGGCCATAGCTCCTATATATGAGGGAACAGGTAGTAGAGCGGCCATAGCTCCTATATATGAGGGAGCAGGTAGGAGAGCGGCCATAGCTCCTACATATGAGGGAGCAGGTAGTATAGCATCTATAGCTCCTATATATGAGGGAGCAAGAAGGAGAGCGGCCATAGCTCCTACATATGAGGGAGCAGGTAGGACAGCGGCCATAGCTCCTACATATGAGGGAGCAGGCAGCAGAGCGGCCATAGCTCCTATATATGGGGGAACAGGTAGGAGAGCGGCCATAGCTCCTATATATGAGGGAGCAGGTAGGAGAGCAGCCACAGTTCCTATATATGAGGGAGCAGATAAGAGAGCGGCCAAAGCTCCTATACATGAGGGAGCAGGTAGGAGAGCGGACATAGCTCCTATATGAAGGACCAGGTAGTAGAGCAGCCATAGCTCTTACATATGAGGGAGCAGGTAGGAGAGCAGCCATAGCTCCTATATATGAGGGAGCAGGTAGTAGAGCAGCCATAGCTCCTGTATATGAGGGGACAGGTAGAGAGCCGCCATAGCTCCTACATAAGAGGAAGCAGGTAGGAGAGCGGCCATAGCTCCTATATATGAGGGTGCAGGTAGCAGAGTGGCCTTAGCTTCTATATATGGAAATAAAATAAACAACAAAATTCACCCAAGTGAATTACTGTCCAACATCAAATATAAAACCAATGTCAAAAGTGAACATAAGGCAATGATCACAATAAAGTATAAAAATATAATTTTATTACAGAAAATATAACAAAAAAATACAAAAAAAGAAAAAGAAAACAACCAGTAATACTACAGCATATAAAGGATATACCGAATGAGGAGACCAGATCCATATAAAAAATATATATACTAGAAAAATAATATATAACCCTCCAAGGTGCAAAAAATGGATGACAAAACAAATGGACAATCCATCTCAGTAAAGTGCATATGCTTTCATAATAAATAGTCTAATCTAGACAAAAAGTGCATAAAACCTCTGGAGCAATACTAGTGTGAAGATGATCTGTGACCCTCAAGGACTCCGACTCCAACGTACGTTTCGCCTAAGTGGCTTTTTCAAGGAAAAATAATAATAGGGAATGTGTCAAAGGCAGCCGACAGGTCGAGGAGGAGGAGGACAGAGTAGTGGCGCTTGCTCTTGGCGGTTAAGAGGTCATTGGTGACTTTAGTTAGGGCAGTTTCAGTGGAATGGTGTGACCAGAAGCTAGACTGTAGGCGGTCGAAGAGGGAGCAAGAAGAGAGATGGGAGGACAGTTCAAGGTAAACGTGTTGTTCCAGTAGTTTGGAGGCATAAGGGAGAAGTGATATAGGGCGATAGCTAGATACAGTGGATGGGTTAAGAGAAGGCTTTTTGAGGATAGGTGTGATGGAGGCATGTTTAAAGCTTGAGGGGAAGACACCAGTTGTTAGTGATAGGTTTAAGAGATGGGTTAGGGTTGGGATGAAGACTGTGGTGAGGTTTGGGATGAGGTGGGATGGGAGCGGGTCAAGTGCACAGGTGGTGAGATGCGATCTTGAGAGTAGAGTGGAGAGTTGTTCTTCTGTAATGGTGGAGAAGTTGGTTTTGGAGGTAGAGGGCTGGGAAGTCGGGAGGAAGGGCTCTGGGGGTTGTTGACCAAAGCTGTCTCTAATGCTATCAATCTTCTGCTTGAAAAATGAGGCAAAGTCTTCAGCGGAGATAAGTGGGGAGGGAGGAGGTGCTGGGGGACGGAGGAGAGAATTGAAGGTGTTGAATAACTGTTTAGGGTTGTGAGACAGAGAGGATATGAGAGATGAGAAGTAGGTTTGTTTAGCTGTGGTGAGTGTGGTCTTGAAAGTAGTGAGGGACTGTTTGAAGGCGATGAAGTGCTCGTTAGAGTGGGATCTTTTCCATCTGCGCTCAGCAGCCCTGGAAGCTCGCCTCAGTTCTTTGGTCAGGCTGGTGTGCCAGGGCTGTCTGTTGATTTTGCGAGCTTTGGTATGTGTATCAGGTAGGGAAGGTGTGTGAGATGGAGGAAAGATAATTAGCTCGGTTTTGTCCACATTGAGTTTGAGGAAGCGAGAGGAGAAGAAGAAGCATATGGCTGATAGACACTCTGGGATTCTGGAGAGCAGAGAGGTGACATCTGGGCCAGAGAGGTAGATCTGAGTGTCATCGGCATATAGATGGTACTGGAAGCCATAGGACTTTATGAGTTGTCCCAGGCCAAGGGTATAGATTGAGAAGAGAAAAGGTCCTAGGACAGAGCCTTGAGGGACACCAACAGAGAGGGGGCGAGAAGAAGAGATAGTATGGGAGTGGGAAACGCTACATGTGTGGTTGGTGAGGTATGAGGAGATCCAGAATAGGGAGAGGTCTTTGACACCAAAGGAAGAGAGGATCTGTAGTAGGAGGCAGTGGTCAACTGTGTCGAAGGCAGAGGAGAGGTCTAGAAGGAGGAGTATAGAGAATTATCTGTTAGCTTTGGCTGTAAGTAAGTCGTTTGTACGTTTGGTCTGGGCAGTCTCAGTGGAATGGTGGGGATGGAAGCCAGATTAAAGGCTGTCGAAGAGAGAGTTAGATGCAAAGTGAGAGGAAATTTCAGCGTGGAGGTGCTGCTCAAGTAGTTTGGAAGCAAATGGGAGCAAAGATATGGGGCGGTAGCTGGACATTGCGCTCGGGTCAAGGGAAGGCTTTTTGAGGATAGGTGTGATTGTGGCATGTTTGAAAGCAGAGGGGAAGGTACCAGAAGTTTGTGATAGATTGAAGAGATGGGTTAGGGATGGGATTAGTGTAGTGATGAGGTTGGGGAGGAAGTGGGATCGGGTCAAGCGCACAAGTGGTGAGCCATAGTTTCTTTATATGAGGGAACAGGTATAGTGGCCATAGCTCCTACTTATGAGGGAGCAGGTAGGAGAGCAGCCATAGCTCCTATATATGAGAGAACAGGTAGGTGAGCAGCCATAGCTCCTATATATGAGGGAGCAGGTAGGAGAGCGGCCATAGATCCTATACACACGTGTCAAAATTGTTTGTACCCCTCATTTAATGACAGAAAAACCCACAATGGTCACAGAAATAATTGAATCTGACATAAGTAATAAGACATAAAAAAATCTATGAAAATGAACAAATGAAGATCAGACATTGCTTTTCAACCATGCTTCCACAGAATTACAAAAAAAATAAAACTCATGAAATAGGCCTGGACAGAAATGATGGTACCCTTAACTTAATATTTTGTTGACCAACCTTTTGAGGCAATCACTGCAATCAAACAATTCCTGTAACTATCAATGAGACTTCTGCACCTCTCGACAGGTATTTTGGCCCACTCCTCAAGAGCAAACTGCTCCAGTTGTCTTATGTTTGAAGGTTGCCTTTTATTTTTTCAGACGGTCATTTAAAAAAGAAAAGGCCATGTAAAAAAGAAAAAAAAAGTAGTCTGAACTGCCCTACTGAATACCGTTGATCTGTGTGCTGTCAGTTTTTTCAACAGGCGGCACTTGGACCAAAAATACGGTAGTGGGAACATTGTCTAGGTTAATACGATTAATCCCCAATCCCCACAGTTTTAAGCGTGCCCTAAAAACTCATTTGTTCAGACTGGCCTACCGCCTCAATGCATTAACCTAACGATCCCTGTGTGGCCTATTTATAATAAAAAAAAAAAAAAAAAAAAAAGGTTCCTCGCATCATGTTCTCATACACTTTATGCAGTATTAGCCCTCTGTGTCTGTACTGCTACATACTTAGGCAGGTAACTGGTTCATGCAGCTTTACATGAACACCTGAGCCTTACACTATAGCTGGTCCGAATAACTAAAGCAATTGTTACCATCCACCTCTCGTGTCTCCCCTTTTCCCCATAGTTTGTAAGCTTGCGAGCAGGGCCCTCACTCCTCCTGGTATCTGTTTTGAACTGTATTTCTGTTATGCTGTAATGTCTATTGTCTGTACAAGTCCCCTCTATAATTTGTAAAGCGCTGCGGAATATGTTGGCGCTATATAAATAAAATTATTATTATTATTATTGTCTAAAGTGGTATTTAGGACTCGCAACGGCAGCCATTAAATGACCGCTGATCAGCTATATACTCGTACAGTCTGAATAGTGACACAGGACAATGTGCATCTAATAACTCATTTTAATGCTTAAACGAAGCATGTTTTTCTTGTTTGGGTGATTGACGAGGTGTTTCCACAAGAGTTCTAACAAATGCCCGGTACTGATTATCGTTTTGTCTAAACGAGCCTTTATAACACTGCATGTGTGATCTGACCAACAAAACCAATTGCATAAGCGTAGGTGAGAAGTTTTTATCGCAAAATGCTGATCAATGTAATGATGGGATAATTTACTCTACACGTTCATCGTAGAAATAACAAAGTTGAAACCTAAAATAAGATTATAGTAGAGAGAATGAACGAGCTTGTCAAACCCAGAACCTGGAACTAAAGGTACCTTCACACTGAGCGACTTTAGAACGATAACGATAGCGATCCGTGACATTGCAGCGTCCTGGATAGCGATATCGTTGTGTTTGACACGTAGCAGCGATCAGGATCCTGCTGTGAGATCGCTGGTCGGAGCTAGAAGGCCAGAACTTTATTTCGTCGCTGGATCACCCGCTGAATCGGTATGTGTGACGCCGGTTCAACGATGTCTTCACTTGTAACCAGGGTAAACATAGGGTTACTAAGCGCAGGACCGCGCTTAGTAACCCGATATTTACCCTGGTTACCATTGTAAATGTAAAAAGAAAAAAACACTACATACTTACATTCCGGTACGTCCCTCGCCGTCAGCTACCCTGCACTGTGTCAGCGCCGGCCAGCCGTAAAGCAGAGCACAGCGGTGACGTCACCGCTCTGCTTTACGGCCGGCGCTTACACAGTGCAGGGAAGCTGAAGGCGGGGGATGCGACAGACACAGGAATGTAAGTATGTAGTGTTTTTTTTTTTACATTTAAAATAGTAACCAGGGTAAACATCGGGTTACTAAGCGCGGCCCTGCGCTTAGTAACCCGATGTTTACCCTGGTTACCATGGGACTTCGGCATCGTTGGTCGCTGGAGAGCTGTCTGTGTGACAGCTCTCCAGCGACCACACAACGAAGAAACAGTGACGCTGCAGCGATCGGCATCGTTGTCTATATCGCTGCAGCGTCGCTTAATGTGACAGTACCTTAACTCTGCCCTGCCAGTCCGCACTGTGATAATATCAGGAGGAAACAAAGCCGTTTACTCAATTATATGAGCATTACTAAAGTAGTGAGTGTTCATTGTGCCCATCTGGGCTCTTTTATGTGTTTATCTCTATACATTCCTACTAACCCCCACCTTCACCCTCCTCACACAGGGTCACACTCCAACATACACCACCACATGTCAGTCAATTTCAAGCATTTACAGATGGTCATTTCCTGCTATCAACTAATCACTGTTGATATACAAGTCACAATAACTGGTGGGAAGTCACATATAGTACACTTTACCTACAGATTTGTATAGGTATGGTTAGGCAACATCAGGATCCACAGTATCCTGGATTCCTAGGACAAAGTGTTTGGGCAGGGTGGACAACACTTTGTACACTGCTCTGGAAGCGAAGTTTTACAATTTTACCAACTTGTAAGGAATCATCAATGCATTGTCTTTCATTCCCCTGTAAAATAAGAGCAATAAACAGGCTCCTTCCAGCAATGATAGGGTAAGCAAATGCTCAGGAAGTACTGTATCTCTAGCTGCATTTCCGAAAGAGGTGGAGTAGAGGGATCTCAACCTCCAAGTTAATGGCTCTTCAGCTTGGAATGTATCCCCCCATGCTCTCTTCAGGAGTGTGAGAACTAATACCCGCAAGTTCCACCTAGTGGCACAGCAAAGAGGTGCAGCTGCACGGGGGAACTTCCATTGACACTTGCTTGAGGAGGAAAGGAGGTCACATATTAAACCTCACACCATTTCCTCCTCTTTCTGCTGGGGGCCTTTGTTATGTTACATGAATGACAGTGCTGTGTAACCTAAATCTGGTTCTGGGCAGCTGAGAGCAGTAAATGGAAACAGTTACATTTAGGAGCCAGATGCATTATTTTTCCATTGTGTGCATATTACAGGTGTAGTTTGTGTAGTTTTATATCAAAATATTTTCATGTAAAAGGATGATCCAGATTGAACAAAAAAACAAAAAAAAAACTAATTTTGAAGGTTCTTTAAGAGAAGACTTTTCTGGGAAAATGCAAGAAAAAAACATTGTGTTAGGTGTCTTGCAGAGCTTGTTTAGCAGCCCGATACTATTGGATTATATTATGGATATTCTCTTAAATCTTCATCACAGTTCACATCTGCAACTCAGACTCCGTATGATTAACTCACATAGAGTTTTGTGACATCACTTTTTTCAGCATAAATATCAAGGTAAGAAAAACTAAAAGAAGGTCAGTAGCACTAGGGTTAGGTTCAACTGAGCTTTTATATTAGGATTTTGAAATAGATTGATTAAAAATCGACATGGAAAACCACTTTGATTACTCTATGAAAAAGCTTAATTTCAATCAGGAAAACATTTCAATAGTGCTCATGGATAGAGATGAGTGAATGTGAACTGTAAAGTCTGGGGTTTGTATCGGAGACCTAGTGTCCGCTGCTGAACTTTGAACACAAACTTCTCCTGAAAATCCGTTTTAGCTCCGGGTGAAGAACGGGAGGAGAAAGAGAGGTACGGTAGATTACGAAGACCATTTTAGAGCAACAAATTTTGGTCCCCATTGACTTCATTGAGGTTCGAGTTCTGGTTAAAGTTTGGGTACAGATCTGGTATTTGAACCGAACTTTGGACTAAAATTCAGTCAAATTAGATTAACCTGAACTTCCATGACTACGCTCATCCCTAATCACGGCGATGCTTCCTTCAATCAATCACTCCCTCTTCCTGTGATAAAGGAAGCAACATGTCAGCTCGTGAGGCGCTTCTGCTTAACCCCTTTACCCCCAATGTTGGTTTGCATGTTAATGACCAGGACAATTTTTACAATTCTGACCACTGTCCCTTTATGAGATTATAACTCTGGAACACTTCAACCAATCCCAATGATTCCGACATTGTTTTCTCAGGACATATTGTACTTCAGGATATTGGTGAAATTTCTTTGATATGACTTGCGTTTATTTGTGAAAAAAATGGAAATTTGCCGAAAATTTAGAAAATTTTGCAATTTTCCAACTTTGAATGATCATGAACTTAAATCACAGAGATAAGTCACACAAAACACTTAATAAGTAACATTTCCTACATGTCTATTTTACATCAGCACAATTTTGGAAACAAAATTTTTTTTTTGTTAGGAAGTTATAAGGGTTAAAAGTTGACCAGCGATTTCTCATTTTTACAACACCATTTTTTTTAGGGACCACATCGCATTTGAAGTCACTTTGAGGGGTCTATATGATAGAAAATACCCAAAAGTGACACAATTCTAAAAACTGCACCCCCCCAAGGTGCTCAAAAACACATTCAAAAAGTTTGTTAACCCTTCAGGTGCTTCATAGGAATTTTTGTAATGTTTAAAAAAAAATGAACATTTAACTTTTTCACCAAAAATTTACTTTGGATCCAATTTGTTTTATTTTACCAAGGGTTACATAGGGTTACCATGGGAGCGATCGGGACTTGCATCATGCCGCAGGGTCTCCGATTCAAAGGCAGAGGGGCTGTCAGTCCCTCTGTGAACTCCGGAACGCTACAATTATGTTTGATTGCAGTATTCTGGGGGTTAAAGTGCTGGGAGTGGTCCGTGACCGCTCCTGGCACTTATTGCCCGCTGTCAGCTGTGAGAATCAGCTGACACCTGGCCGCGATCAGCCACGCTCCCCGTGGGAGCACGGCTGATCGCATTGGACCTAATATTCCTTCCATGGGAATTAAGTCCCAGGTCACATGGACAGAATAATACGTCCAATGATATAAAGGGGTTACCATAAATAAAGCTCCAAATTAGACTTTCAAAAACACATTTAATGACACACCATACCGCCAGAACAAATGGATAGTTTTAGTCATATGGTTGTTTCATGTGAATATTGATAGGATTTTAAGGTAGATTTGCTTCAAAATGCAAATCATAGCTATTTGAAGTGGATTTTGGACTTGATTCACTTCAAAATCCACATAAAAATTGTGTGAATGAACCTACAAAAATGGAGCTCAATTACTCAAAAATTCAATATAGTGAGACCACAATTTGTAAATAATCAAATATAAATTTTATTAGCTCACATCAAGATAAAATATCGGGTACCAATGACCCTAAATCCAATGCACAAGACGAGTACATATAAGGGAAGGAAACAAAGGATAGGTGCACTAGGGTGCACGTCACTCAGGAAAAAAATTCACCAAGAAATAGCATTAATTACATTTGAAACTGAGCCAGATTAGGTCCAGAGACCGCTACTAGTCTATGTGACCAGAAAGAAAAAAATGTACATTGTACATGCGGTCAAGTCTCTGTGTCAACATGCATGCAAAATTTCTAACATGCCGATAATAGTGAAAATGAAAAAATAAGTTTTTTCTTTCTTACCCATCTGGGGGAGCGACATGTCTAACTGTGTGCACCTAGCGGCATACATCTTAGATAAGGGCAGAGTTGTGGGCAAAAGACTAAACAGCCGCAAAGTACTAATGAATATGGCAGCAATTGATGCAGGCATGTTTGGTATAAATTGAAATACCGTATGTATGGCATGTTCTGGGATCCACACTGCCCCTCGAAGAAGCCCGCAATGTGAAATGCGCATCGGGGAAACAGTTGCACATGGTGAGACACGTCACTCCCCCACATGGGTAAGAAAGAAAAAGCTTATTTTTTCATCTGCACTATTATCGGCACTTTAGAAATCTTGCATGCATGTTGACACAGAGACTTGACCTCATGTACATAGTACTTTTCTTTCTGGTCACATAGACTAGTAGCGGTCTCTGGACCTAATTTGGCTCAGTTTCAAATGTAATTAATGCTATTTCTTGCTGCGTTCTTTCTGAGTGACATGTGCACCCTAGTGCACCTATCCTTTGTTTCCTTCCCTTATACATACTCATCTTGTGCATTGGATTTAGGGTTATTGGAACCCGATATTTTATCTTGATGTGAGCTAATAAAATTCATATTAGATTATTTACAAATTGTGGTCTCACTATATTGAATTTTTGATTAATTGAGCTCCATTTTTGTAGGTTCATACATTATATAGGAGCTACTCTTTCTGCTTTTTGCAGGTTATTATTATTGGTTATGCGTATCCGCAATGTCAGTTTATGTTAACTATAAACCTTGTGTGAGTATAGCCTACAAAAATGTAAACCTAGAATTACGGTTAAGTTCCCATGATGAGTTTTTGATGCTGCTTACTTTTGCTGCACCAAAAACACAACGTTTTACAGCTCCAGCAAAGTGGACAAGATTTATAGAAAGTTCATGCCGAGTGTATTTGGTTTTTTTTTTCGTTTTTTTTTATACATATTTTTTTTACACTGTGTAAACTAATTTACGTTGCATAATTGAAATCTGCCACAAGCCACTTTGTTTTGTGGGTACGCTAAGTTTAATGCATGGATTTTTAGTTGAGGAAAATCTGCCTCTAAAAAATAATATACATTTTAATGTATTTCTGCTGCAGAAACACATCAAAAACACATGTAAACCGCACATGACTGTATCAATAAAGTTTAGTCTAAAACTAAAACCAAAAAGTATCAAAAACAAATCAGCGTTATTTAAAACATGACATACAATCATCTCATTCCCTTTACTGGCACTAGGAAATGGTTGCTTTTGTGAGAAGACTGTGTGGAAAAAACGCAAACAAAAATGCAGCAAACACTTAACATGTGCATATACAGTGGGGAAAATACAGTAAATATTTGATACACTGCCAATTTTGCAAGTTTTCCCACTTACAAAGAATGGAGAGGTCTGTAGTAGGTACACTTCAACTGTGAGAGACAGAATCTTAAAAAAAATCCAAGAAATCATATAGTATGATTTTTAAATAATTAATTTGCATTTTATTGCATGAAATACAGTGGGGCAAAAAAGTATTTAGTCAGTCAGCAATAGTGCAAGTTCCACCACTTAACCCCTTCCCGACCTTTGACGCCACGTAGGCGTCATGAAAGTCGGTGCCAATCCGACCCATGACGTCTATGTGGCGTCATGGAAAGATCGCGTCCCTGCAGATCGGGTGAAAGGGTTAACTCCCATTTCACCCGATCTGCAGGGACAGGGGGAGTGGTAGTTTAGCCCAGGGGGGGTGGCTTCACCCCCCTGTGGCTACGATCGCTCTGATTGGCTGTTGAAAGTGAAACTGCCAATCAGAGCGATTTGTAATATTTCACCTATTATAACTGGTGAAATATTACAATCCAGCCATGGCCGATGCTGCAATATCACCGGCCATGGCTGGAAACACTAATGTGCCCCCACCCCACCGATCATCCCCCCAGCCCTCCGATCTGTCCGGTACACTGCTCCGGCTCCCCTCCATCCTGTGCTCCGCTCCCCCCGTGCTCTTGTCCGCTCCCCCCATGCTCCAATCACCCTCCCCGTGCTCCAATCACCCCCCCTGCACTCCGATCCACCCCCCTCCATGCTCCGTTCCACCCCCCCGTGCTCCGTTCCACCCCCCGTGCTCCGTTCCACCCCCCCGTGCTCCATTCCACCCCTCCCGTGCTCCATTCCACCCCTCCCGTGCTCCGATCCACCCCCCCATGCTCCGATCCCTACCGTGCTCCCCCCCACCCCATCATACTTACCGACCCTGCCGGGGTCCGTCCGTCTTCTCCCTGGGCGCCGCCATCTTCCAAAATGGCGGGCGCATGCGCAGTGCGCCCGCCGAATCTGCCGGCCGGCAGATTCGTTCCAAAGTGCATTTTGATCACTGAGATAGATTATATCTCAGTGATCAAAATAAAAAAAATAATAAATGACCCCCCCCCCTTTGTCACCCCCATAGGTAGGGACAATAAAAAAATAAAGAATTTTTTTCCCACTAATGTTAGAATAGGGTTAGTGTTAGGGGTAGGGTTAGGGCTAGGGTTAGGGCAAGGGTTAGGGCTAGGGTTAGGGTTTCGGTATGTGCACACGTATTCTGGTCCTCTGCGGATTTTTCCGCTGCGGATTTGATAAATCCGCAGTGCTAAACCGCTGCGGATTTATGGTGGATTTACCGCGTTTTTTTCTGCGCATTTCACTGCGGTTTTACAACTGCGATTTTCTATTTGAGCAGTAGTAAAACCGCTGCGGAATCCGCACAAAGAAGTGACATGCTGCGGAATGTAAACCGCTGCGTTTCCGTGCAGCATGTGTACAGCGATTTTTGTTTCCCATAGGTTTACATTGAACTGTAAACTCATGGGAAACTGCTGCGGATCCGCGTTTTCCGCAGCGTGTGCACATACCTTTAGAATTAGGCTATGTGCACATGGTGCGGATTTGGCTGCGGATCCGCAGCGGATTGGCCGCTGCGGATTCGCAGCAGTGGTCCATCAGGCTTACAGTACCATGTAAACCTATGGAAAACCAAATCCGCTGTGCCCATGGTGCGGAAAATACCGCGCGGAAACGCTGCGTTGTATTTTCCTCAGCATGTCAATTCTTTGTGCGGATTCCGCAGCGTTTTACACCTGTTCCTCAATAGGAATCCGCAGGTGAAATCCGCACAAAAAACACTGAAAATCCGCGGAAAATCCGCAGGTAAAACGCAGTGCCTTTTACCCGCGGATTTTTCAAAAATGATGCTGAAAAATCTCACATGAATCCGCAACGTGAGCACATAGCCTTAGGGTTAGGGTTGGAATTAGGGTTGTGGTTAGGGTTATGGCTACAGTTGGGATTAGGGTTAGGGGTGTGTTGGGGTTAGTGTTGGAGGTAGAATTGAGGGGTTTCCACTGTTTAGGCACATCAGGTGTCTCCAAACGCAACATGGCGCCACCATTGATTCCAGCCAATCTCGTATTCAAAAAGTCAAATGGTGCTCCCTCACTTCCGAGCCCCGACGTGTGCCCAAACAGTGGTTTACCCCCACATATAGGGTACCAGCATACTCAGGATAAACTGCGCAACAATTACTGGGGTCCAATTTCTCCTGTTACCCTTGTGAAAATAAAAAAATGCTTGCTAAAACATCATTTTTGAGGAAAGAAAAATGATTTTTTATTTTCACGGCTCTGCGTTGTAAACGTCTGTGAAGCACTTGGGGGTTCAAAGTGCTCACCACATATCTAGATAAGTTCCTTGTGGGGTCTAGTTTCTAAAATGGGGTCACTTGTGGGGGGTTTCTACTGTTTAGGCACACCAGGGGCTCTGCAAACGCAACGTGACGCCCGCAGACCATTCCATCAAAGTCTGCATTTCAAAAGTCACTACTTTCCTTCTGAGCCCCGACGTGTGCCCAAACAGTGGTTTACCTCCACACACGAGGTATCAGCGTACTCAGGAGAAACTGGACAACAACTTTTGGGGTCCAATTTCTCCTGTAACCCTTGGGAAAATAAAAAATTCTGGGCTAAATAATTATTTTTGAGGAAAGAAAACGTATTTATTATTTTCACGGCTCTGCATTATAAACTTCTATGAAGCACTTGGGGGTTCAAAGTGCTCATCACACATCTAGATAAGTTCCTTTCGGGGTCTAGTTTCCAAAATGGGGTCACTTGTGGGGGGTTTCTACTGTTTAGCCACATCAGGGGCTCTGCAAACGCAACGTGACGCCCGCAGAGCATTCCATCAAAGTCTGCATTTCAAAGCGTCACTACTTCAATTCCGAGCCCCGGCATGTGCTCAAACAGTAGTTTACCACCACATATGGGGTATCACCGTACTCAGGAGAAACTGGACAACAAATATTGGGGTCAAATTTCTCCTGTTACCCTTGGGAAAATTAAAAAATTCTGGGCTAAATAATTATTTTTGAGGAAAGAAAACGTATTTATTATTTTCACGGCTCTGCATTATAAACTTCTGTGAAGCACTTGGGGGTTCAAAGTGCTCACCACACATCTAGATAAGTTCCTTTCGGGGTCTAGTTTCCAAAATGGGTTCACTTGTGGGGGGTTTCTACTGTTAAGCCACATCAGGGGCTCTGCAAACGCAACGTGACGCCCACAGAGCATTCCATCAAAGTCTGCATTTCAAAACGTCACTACTTCACTTCCGAGCCCCGGCATGTGCCCAAACAGTGGTTTACCCCCACATATGGGGTATCAGCGTACTCAGGAGAAACTGGACAACTTTTGGGGTCAAATTTCTCCTGTTACCCTTGGGAAAATAAAAAATTGCAGGCTAAAAGATCATTTTTGAGAAAATAATTTTTTTTTTTATTTTCATGGCTCCGCGTTATAAACTTCTGTGAAGCACTTGGGGGTTCAAAGTCCTCACCACACATCTAGATTAGTTCCTTTGGGGGTCTAGTTTCCAAAATGGGGTCATTTCTCGGGGATCTCCAATGTTTAGGCACACAGGGGCTCTCCAAACGTGACATGGTGTCCGCTAATGATTGGAGCTAATTTTCCATTTAAAAAGCCAAATAACGTGCATTCCATTCCGAGCCCTGCCGTGCGCCCAAACAGTGGTTTACCCCCACATATGGGGTATCAGCGTACTCAGGACAAATTGGACAACAACTTTCGTGGTTCAGTTTCTTCTTTTACCATTGGGAAAATAAAAAAATTGTTGCTGAAAGATAATTTTTGTGACTAGAATGTTAAATGTTCATTTTTTCCTTCCATGTTGCTTCTGCTGCTGTGAAGCACCTGAAGGGTAATAAACTTCTTGAATGTGGTTTTGAGTACCTTGAGGGGTGCATTTTTTAGAAAGGTGTCACTTTTGGGTATTTTCAGCCATATAGACCCCTCAAACTGACTTCAAATGTGAGGTGGTCCCTAAAAAAAATGGTTTTGTAAATTTCATTGTAAAAATGAGAAATCGCTGGTCAAATTTTAACCCTTATAATTTCCTAGCAAAAAAAAATTTTGTTTCCAAAATTGTGCTGATGTAAAGTATACATGTGGGAAATGTTATTTATTAACTATTTTGTGTCACATAACTCTCTGGTTTAACAGAATAAAAAATCAAAAAGGGAAAATTGCAAAATTTTCTAAATTTTCGCCAAATTTCCATTTTTATCACAAATAAACGCAGAATTTATTGACCTGAATTTACCACTAACATGAAGTCCAATATGTCACGAAAAAACAATCTCAGAACCGCTAGGATCCGTTGAAGCGTTCCTGAGTTATTACCTCATAAAGGGACACTGGTCAGAATTGCAAAAAACGGCAAGGTCTTTAAGGTCAAAATAGGCTGGGTCATGAAGGGGTTAAAAAGATGAGAAGCGTCTGTAATTTACATCATAGGTAGACCTCAACTATGGGAGACAAACTGAGAAAAAAAAATCCAGAAAATCACATTGTCTGTTTTTTTAACATTTTATTTGCATATTATGGTGGAAAATAAGTATTTGGTCAGAAACAAAATTTCATCTCAATACTTTGTAATATATCCTTTGTTGGCAATGACAGAGGTCAAACGTTTTCTGTAGGTCTTCACAAGGTTGCCACACACTGTTGTTGGTATGTTGGCCCATTCCTCCATGCAGATCTCCTCTAGAGCAGTGATGTTTTTGGCTTTTCGCTTGGCAACACGGACTTTCAACTCCCTCCAAAGGTTTTCTATAGGGTTGAGATCTGGAGACTGGCTAGGCCACTCCAGGACCTTGAAATGCTTCTTACGAAGCCACTCCTTCGTTGCCCTGGCGGTGTTCTTTGGATCATTGTCATGTTGAAAGACCCAGCCACGTTTCATCTTCAATGCCCTTGCTGATGGAAGGAGGTTTGCACTCAAAATCTCACGATACATGGCCCCATTCATTCTTTCATGTACCCGGATCAGTCGTCCTGGCCCCTTTGCAGAGAAACAGCCCCAAAGCATGATGTTTCCACCACCATGCTTTACAGTAGGTATGGTGTTTGATGGATGCAACTCAGTATTCTTTTTCCTCCAAACACGACAAGTTGTGTTTCTACCAAACAGTTCCAGTTTGGATTCATCAGACCATAGGACATTCTCCCAAAACTCATCTGGATCATCCAAATGCTCTCTAGCAAACTTCAGATGGGTCCGGACATGTACTGGCTTAAGCAGTGGGAGACGTCTGGCACTGCAGGATCTGAGTCCATGGTGGCGTAGTGTGTTACTTATGGTAGGCCTTGTTACATTGGTCCCAGCTCTCTGCAGTTCATTCACTAGGTCCCCCCGCGTGGTTCTGGGATTTTTGCTCACCGTACTTGTGATCATTCTGACCCCACGGGGTGGGATTTTGCGTGGAGCCCCAGATCGAGGGAGATTATCAGTGGTCTTGTATGTCTTCCATTTTCTAATTATTGCTCCCACTGTTGATTTCTTCACTCCAAGCTGGTTGGCTATTGCAGATTCAGTCTTCCCAGCCTGGTGCAGGGCTACAATTTTGTTTCTGGTGTCCTTTGACAGCTCTTTGGTCTTCACCATAGTGGAGTTTGGAGTCAGACTGTTTGAGGGTGTGCACAGGTGTCTTTTTATACTGATAACAAGTTTAAACAGGTGCCATTACTGCAGGTAATGAGTGGAGGAAAGAGGAGACTCTTAAAGAAGAAGTTACAGGTCTGTGAGAGCCAGAAATCTTGATTGTTTGTTTCTGACCAAATACTTATTTTCCACAATATGCAAATAAAATGTTAAAAAAACAGACAATGTGATTTTCTGGATTTTTTTTTCTCAGTTTGTCTCCCATAGTTGAGGTCTACCTATGATGTAAATTTCAGACGCCTCTCATCTATTTAAGTGGTGGAACTGCACTATTGCTGACTGACTAAATACTTTTTTGCCCCACTGTAAGTGTTTGATACAATAGAAAAACAGAACTTAATATTTGGTACAGAAACTTTTGGTTGCAATTTCAGAGGTCAGATGTTTCCTGTAGTTCTTGACCAAATTTGCACACACTGCAGCAGGGATTTTGGCTCACTCCTCCATACAGGTCTCCTCCAGATCTTCCAGGTTTCGAGGCTGTTGCTGGGCATCATTGAGTTTCAGCTGTCTCCAAAATTTTTTCTTGTGTTCAAGTCTGAAAACTGGCTAGGCCACTCCAGGACCTTGAAATGCTTCTTACGTAGCCATTTCATAGTTGTCCTGGCTGTGTGTTTCGGGTCATTGTCATGCTGGAAGACCCAGCCATGATTCATTTTCAAAGCTCTTACTGAGGCGAGGTTGTTGGCCAAAATCTAGCAATAAATTACCCCAACCATCCTTCCTTTAGTACCGTGCAGTTGTCCTGTTCCCTTTGCAGAAAAGCACCCCCAAAGTATGTTTCCCCTCACCATGCTTCACAGTTGGGATGGTGTTCTTGGAGTTGTACTCATCCTTCTTATTCTCTAAGCACAGCGAGTGGAGTTGATACCAAAAAGTTCTATTTTAGTCTCATCTGACCGCATGACCTTCTCAAATGCGTCCTCTGGATCATACACATGGTTGTTGGCGAAAGTCAAATGAGCCTGGACATGTGCTGGCGTGAGCAGAGGGGCCTTGCGTGCCCTGCAGGATTTTAATCCATGACAGCATAGTGTGTTACTAACGGTAATGTTTGAGACTGTTGTTCCAGCTCTTTTCAGGTGATTGACCATGTTCTTCCATGTAGTTCTGGGCTGATTCTTGACCTTTCTCAAAATCATCCTTACCCCACAAGGCGAGATCTTACATGGAGCCCCAGACTGAGGAAGCCTGACAGTCATCCTATGATTCTTTCCTTTCTAATAATTGCTCCAACAGTCATTGCCTTCTCACCAAGCTGCTTGCCGATTGTCCTGTAGACCATTCCAGCCTTGTGTAGGTCTACAATTTTGTCCCTGGTGTCCTTAGACAGCTCTTTGGTCTTGGCCATGATAGAGAGGTTGGAGAGTGATTGATTGCATGTGTGGACAGGTGTCTTAAAATCAGGTAACGAGTTCAAACAGATGCAATTACCGTATATACTTGAGTATAAGCCGAGACCCCTAATTTTGCCACAAAATACTGGGAAAACTTAATGACTAGAGTATAAGCCTAGGGAGGAAAATGCAGCAGCTACCGGTAAATGTCAAAAATAAAAAAAGATACCAATAAAAGTAAAATTAATTGAGACATCAGTAGGTTAAGTGTTTTTGAATATCCATATTGAATCAGGAGCCCCATATAATGCTCCATACAGTTCATGATTGGCCCCATATAATGCTCCATACAAAATACGTCCCATATAATGCTCCATACAGTTTATGATGGGCCCCATAAGATGCTCCATATTAAAATATGCCCCATATAATGCTGCAAATGTTGATTATGACCTCCATAAGAGGCTCCATAGACACATTTGCCCTGTATAATGCTGCACAAATGCTGACTATGGCCCCATAAGATGCTCCATAGAGATATTTGCCCCATATAACGCTGCACATGGCCCCATAAGATGCTCCATAGAGATATTTGACCCATAAGATGCTCCATAGAGATATTTGCCCCATGTAACGCTGCACATGGCCCCATAAGATGTTCCATAGAGATATTTGCCCCATATGTTGCTGCTGCAATTTAAAAAAAATGACATACTCACCTCTCGTCGCTCGGGCCCCCGGCACTTGCTATATTCACCTGTCCTCCGTTCCACCGCTGAGCGTCACTGTGTCTTCCCCGTCCTCCGCACTGATGCTCAGGCAGAGGACGGCGCACCCTAATCGCGTCATCGCACCCTCTGACCTGAGCGTCACTGCAGAGGATGCAGTAGACACAGCGGCGCCGACGGTGGAACGTGGGACAGGTGAATATAGCGCACTGCCCCCGCCATACTCACCTACTCCTGGCGTGGTCCCTGCACGTCCTAGTTCTCTGGGCGCTGACAGCTTCTTCCTGTATTGAGCGGTCACATGGTACTGCTCATTACAGTAATGAATATGCGGCTCCACCCCTATGGGAGTGGAGTGGGGTACATATTCATTACTGTAATGAACGGTACCATGTAACCGCTCAATACAGGAAGAAGCTGTCAGCGCCCGGAGAATGAGGGATGTCCAGGGATCAAGGGATCACGCTAGGAGCAGGTGAGTATTATTAGGCAGGTGCCGCTCCCCCTCCCCTGCCGACCCCTGGGAATGACTCGAGTATAAGCTGAGAGGGGCAATTTAAGCCTAAAAAAATGTGCTGAAATTCTCAGCTTATACTTGAGTATATATGGTAATACAGTTAATGAGTGCAAAGGAGGGCTTCCTATCCCCTTAATGACTGCCGATACACCTTTTAACGGCAGCAGTTAAGGGTACTTAAACCACAGCGCCGTTAATTAACGGCGCTGTGGAAAAAGTGAATAGCACCCTCAGAGTCGGGGGGATTTTACCGACCCCCGAGTTGCGATCGCCGGTAATTAACCGTTTACCGGCGATCGCAAAAAAAAAAATAATGCGATTTCCCTTTTAATTGCTCTGTTCTCCGATGTGATCGCACATCAGAGGACAGAGAAATGGGGTCCCCGATAGCCCCCCGATACTCACCTGTCCCCCCAGGTGCTCCTCGTGGCTCCCGATGGGCGCCGCCATCTTTTTCTGGCCAAAAAATGGCGGGCGCATGCGCAGTGCGCCCGCCATCTGCCGGACGGCAGGAGAGAGCAGTTGGGGCTAAAATTATGGTTAGGGTTGGGGCTAAATTTAGGGTTAGGGTTGGGGCTAAATTTAGGGTTAGGGCTAGTGTTAGGCTTCTTTCACACTTGCATCGGTATGGGGCCGTCGCAATGCGTCGGCCCGACGTACGTTGTGAAAATTGTGCACAATGTGGGCAGCGGATGCAGTTTTTCAACGCATCCACTGCCCAGTCTATGTCCTGGGGAGGAGGGGGCAGAGTTACGGCTACGCATGCACGGAAATGGCGGTTGCGACGTACAAAAAAAAAGGTTACATTGAACGTTTTTGTGACGGCGGTCCACCAAAACACAGTGGATCCAGTGCATGACGGACGCGACGTGGCCATACGTCGGCAATATAAGTCTATGGGCAAAAAAAGAGATCCTGCGGGCACATTTGCAGGATCAGTTTTTTGTCCAAAACGACGGATTGCCACATGATGCAAGTGTGAAAGTAGCCTTAGGGCTAGGGTTGGGGCTAGTTAGAACTAGGGTTAAATTTAGGGTTAGGGTTGGGGCTACATTTAGGATTAGGGTTAGGGCTAAACTTAGGGTTAGGGCTAGGGTTGGGGCTAAAATTAGGGTTAGGGCTAGGTTTAGGGTTGGGGCTAAAGTTAGGGTTAGGGCTAGGGTTAGGGCTTAAAAATTAGGGCTAGGGTTGGAGCTAAAGTTAGGGCTAGGGTTACGGCTAAAGTTAGGGTTAGCGTTGGGATTAGGGTTAGTTTGGATTAGGGTTGGTATTAGGGTTACGTTTGGGATTAGGGTTAGGTTTGGGTTAAGGTTAGGGTTGGGATTAGGGGTGTATTGGGATTAGGGTTAGGTTTGAGGTTAGGGTTGAGATTAGGATTAGGGGTGTGTTGGATTTAGGGTTTTGATTAGGGTTATGGTTAGGGTTGAGATTAGGGTTGTTTTGGGGTTAGGGTTGTGATTATCGTTGGGGTTGTGATTAGGATTATGGATCGGGTTGGGATTAGGGGTAGGGGTGTGTTGGTTTTAGGGTTGGAGTTAGAATTGGGGGGCTTCCACTGTTTAGGTACATCAGGGGGTCTCCAAACACGACAGCCAATTTTGCACTCAAAAAGTCAAATGTGCTCCCTCCCTTCTGAGCTTTGCCGTGCGCCCAAACAGTGGTTTACCCCCACATATAGGGCATCAGCGTACTCGAGATAAATTGGACAACTTTTGGGGTCCAATTTCTCCTGTTACCCTTGTGAAAATAAAAACTTGGGGGCTAAAAAATCTTTTTTGTGGAAAAAAAAATATTTTTTTATTTTCACGACTCTGCATTATAAACTTCAGTGAAGCACTTGGGCATTCAATGTTCTCACCACATATCTAGATAAATTCCTTGGGGGGTCTAGTTTCCAAAATGGGGTCACTTGGGGGTTTCTACTGTTTAGGTACATCAGGGGCTCTGCAAACGCAACATAACGCCCGCAGACCATTCAATCAAAGTCTGCATTCCAAAACAAGGCTCCTTCCCTTCCGACCTCTGCCGTGCACCCAAACAGTGGTTTACCCCCACATGTGGGGTACCAGCATACTCAGGACAAATTGGACAACAACTTTTGTGGTCCAATTTCACTTGTCACCCTTGTGAAAATAAAAACTTGGGGGCTAAATAATCTTTTTTGTGCAAAAAAAAATATTTTTTATTTTCACGACTAGGGTTGAGCGACCTTGACTTTTTTAGGGTCAAGCCGGGTTTCGCGAAACCCGACTATCTCAAAAGTCGAGTCGAGTGAAATCGGCCGATTATGGCGAAAAGTCGAGGATCGACCGAAACACGAAACCCAATGCAAATCCAATGGGAATTTTTTTTTTTCTCTCTCTCTCTCTCTCTCTCCTCCGTCCGTCCCTGAACTGAAAAGCTGGTGTTACACAGTGCAAATCGCTACGGCGCACAAGCGACAACATGGCTATAGGCATCCACGCCCCTAAGACCTATGTCATCACTCTGCCCACGCCCCTTCATTGGCTGAAAAAAATGGCGCCAAGCGCGTCATACGACACATGACTTTGGCGCGAAAGTCGCGTACCGCATGGCCGACCCCACACAGGGATCGGGTCGGGTTTCATGAAACCCGACTTTGCCAAAAGTCGGCGACTTTTGAAAATGAACGATCCGTTTCGCTCAACCCTATTCACGACTCTGCATTATAAACTTCTGTGAAGCACTTGGGCATTCAAAGTTCTCACCACACATTTAGATAAGTTCCATGGGGGGGTCTAGTTTCCAAAATGGGGTCACTTGTGGGGGTTTCTACTGTTTAGGCACATAAGGGGCTCTCCAAATAAGACATGGCATCCGATCTCAATTCCAGCCAATTCTACATTGAAAAAGTAAAGCGGCACTCCTTCTCTTCCAAGCTCTGCGGTGCGCCCAAACAGTGGTTTACCCCCACATATGGGGTATCGACGTACTCAGGAGAAATTGCACAACAACTTTCGTGGTCTAATTTCTCCTGTTACCCTTGTGAAAATAAAAATTTGGGGGCAAAAAGATCATTTTTGTAGAAAAAATGCGTTTTTTTATTTTCACGGATCTACGTTATAAACTTCTGTGAAGCACTTGGGGGTTCAAAGTGATCACCACACATCTAGATAAGTTCCTTAAGGGGTCTAGATTCCAAAATGGTGTCACTTGTGGGGGGATTCCACTGTATAGGCACATCAGGGGCTCTCCAAACGCGACATGGCGTCCGATCTCAATTCCAGCCAATTCTACATTGAAAAAGTAAAACGGCGCTCCTTCACTTCCAAGCTCTGCCGTGCGCCCAAACAGTGCTTTACCCCAACATATGGGGTATCGACGTTCTCAGGAGAAATTGCACAACAACTTTTGTGGTCTAGTTTCTCCTGTTACCCTTGTGAAAATAAGAATTTGTGGGCGAAAAGATCATTTTTGTGTAAACAAATGCGATTTTTTTTATTTTCACGGCTCTACGTTTTAAACTTCTGTGAAGCACTTAGGGGTTCAAAGTGCTCACCACACATCTATAGGAGTTCCTTAAGGGGTCTAGTTTCCAAAATGGTGTCACTTGTGGGGGTTTTCCACTGTGTAGGCACATCAGGGGCTCTCTAAACGTGACATGGCATCCAATCTCAATTCCAACCAATTCTGCATTGAAAAAGTCAAACGGCGCTCCTTCAATTCCAAGCTCTGCGGTGCGCCCAAACAGTGGTTTACCCCCACATATGGGGTATCGGCGTGTTCAGGAGAAATTGCATAACAAAATTTATGGTTACATTTCTGTTTTTACACATGTGAAAATAAAAAAAATGGTTCTGAATTAAAATGTTTGCAAAAAAAAGTTAAATGTTCATTTTTTCCTTCCACATTGTTTCAGTTCCTGTGAAGCACGTAAAGGGTTAATAAAATTCTTGAATGGGGTTTTGAGCACCTTGAGGGGTGCAGTTTTTAGAATGGTGTCACACTTGGTTATTTTCTATCATATAGACCCCTCAAAATGACTTCAAATGTGATGTGGTCCCTAAAAAAAAATGGTGTTGTAAAAATGAGAAATTGCTGGTCAACTTTTAACCCTTATAACTCCCTAACAAAAAAAAATTTGTTTCCAAAATTGTGCTGATGTAAAATAGAGATGTGGGAAATGTTATTTATTAACTATTTTTCGTGACATATCTCTCTGATTTAAGGGCATAAAAATACAAAGTTTGAAAATTGCAATATTTTAAAAATTTTCGCCATATTTCCGTTGTTTTCATAAATAATCGCAAGTAATATTGAAGAAATGTTACCACTAACATGAAGTACAATATGTCATTAAAAAACAATCTCAGAACCAGCGGCATCCGTTAAAGCATTCCAGAGTTATAACCTCATAAATTGACAGTGGTCAGAATTATAAAAATTGGCTCGGTCATTAAGTACCAAATTGGATCTGTCACTAAGGTGTTAAAGAAAAATAGAACAAGTCTGTGAGTCAGAAATCTTGCAGATCTTTAGGTGATCAAATACTTTTTTAATGCAATAAAATGCAATTTAATTATGTAAAAATCATACCATGCAATCTTCTGTTTTTTTATTTTTAGATTCTGTCGCTCACAGTTGAAGTGTACCTACCATAAAAATTAAAGACCTCTCCATTCTTTGTAGGTGGGAATACTTGCAAAATCAGAAGTATCAAATACTTATTTTCCCCATTTTAACTTAAAACTTAAAAACAGAAATAGTATTCTTTATTCAGCTTCCCTCTTTTTCTTCTAAAATGCAATTTTTTTTATTTTCTTTCTAGGGGCACCAGGTCTTGTGTCCACCTAATGAATTCTTGGAAAAAGTATTTCAGATAATCCGTGGTGTTTTCCGATCAAAATATTGATGGTCTCTAGTGGCTTTTTTTGGCTTAGTAGGACACCATTGCTATACTCCGAGTGGACGGCGTGCAGACACACAGGACAAAGTAAAGAGTGAAGAAGCTGCAAGACTTCTACAATGGCAACTGTTCATATAGCTGATGGTGACCCCAAGTAGGCTAATATTGGTGGCCTGTCTTATAAAACATCAGCAATATTTTTATTCTGGAAAACTCCCTTGAAACCAGGTAAAGGGGAGGTACAATATAGACTTATGTGTGCCATATCACAGAATGAACCATCCTGCAGTCGTGTGCATGACCCCTCGATGGGTATATGACAAGATGTTTTATAAAGAACAAACTTGGGCTGCATAGCAGCGAAGGTAGCTGGCATGTTTGCTATTGTCACAAGGTCACTTGTGACTTCTCCATAAGGAATAATAAAATTATACCTTGTATTCTTTAGCACATACCAGCAACCAGCTGACATTGCTGAGGAAACAACTGTCAGGAAAGGTGCCGGAGTTTTGATAAATATAGTGCTCGGTGTAAACATCATTTTAAAGCAATTTTGCCAAAACCTTGTACAATTGTATTTATAATTTGCCCTTTTAGAGCTGTAAACCAGTGACATAGGACAGGGACAGTGCAGTAACAAGATGTAATGGACTGGCAATGCCGAGTGTGCAGAGGACCAGCGTACAGGATGGCCCTGAAACCACAGGATATATATACAGTTGTGGCCAAAAGTATTGACACCCCTGCAATTCTATCAGATAATACTCAGTTTCTTCCTGAAAATTATTGCAAACACAAATTCTTTGTTATTATCGTCATTTAATTTGTCTTAAATGAAAAATCACAAAAAGAATTGTCCAAAAGCCAAATTGGATATAATTCCAAACATAAAAAAGGGGGTGGACAAAAGTATTGGCACTGTTCGAAAAATCATGTGATACTTCTCTAATTTGTGTAATTAACAGCACCTGTAACTTACCTGTGGCAACTAACAGGTGTTGGAAATAACTAAATCACACTTGCAGCCAGTTGACATGGATTAAAGTTGACTCAACCCCTGTCCTGTGTCCTTGTGTGTACCACATTGAGCATGGCGAAAAGAAAGAAGACCAAAGAACTGTCTGAGGACTTGAGAAACCAAATTGTGAGGAAGCATGAGCAATCTCAAGGCTACAAGTCCATCTCCAAAGACCTGAATGTTCCTGTGTCTACCGTGCGCAGCGTCATCAAGAAGTTTAAAGTCCAGGGCACTGTGGCTAACCTCACTAGATGTGGATGGAAAAGAAAAATTGACAAGAGATTACCATGCAAGATTGTGCGGATGTTGGATAAAGAACCTCGACTAACATCCAAACTAGTTCAAGCTGCCCTGCAGTCCGAGAGTACAACAGTATCAACCCGTACTATCCATTGGCATCTGAATGAAAAGGGACTGTATGGTAGGAGACCCAGGAAGACCCCACTTCTTACCCCGAGACATAAAAAAGCCAGGCTGGAGTTTGCCAAAACTTACCTGAAAAAGCCTAAAATGTTTTGGAAGAATGTTCTCTGGTCAGATGAGACAAAAGTAGAGCTTTTTGGGCAAAGGCATCAACATAGAGTTTACAGGAGAAAAAAAGAGGCAATCAAAGAAAAGAACACGGTCCCTACAGTCAAACATGGCAGAGGCTCCCTGATGTTTTGGGGTTGCTTTGCTGCCTCTGGCACTGGACTGCTTGACCGTGTGCATGACATTATGTCTGAAGACTACCATCAAATTTTGCAGCATAATGTAGGGCCCAGTGTGAGAAAGCTGGGTCTCCCTCAGAAGTCATGGGTCTTCCAGCAGGACAATGACCCAAAACTGTTGTGAATTCTGTTGTCGGGCTCCCTCCTGTGGTCATGAATGGTACTTCGGCTGGTTCTGTCCATGGACTTCCTCTGGTGGGTGTTTCTGAGTTTCCTTCCACAGGTGACGAGGTTAATTCGTTAGCAGGCTGCTCTATTTAACTCCACTTAGATCTTTCCTCCATGCCACCTGTCAATGTTCCAGTATTGGTCTAGTTCACTCCTGGATCGTTCTTGTGACCTGTCTTCCCAGCAGAAGCTAAGTTCCAGCTTGTATTTCTTTGGTTTGCTATTTTTCTGTCCAGCTTGCTATTTTTATTGTTGTCTTGCTTGCTGGAAGCTCTGGGACGTAGAGGGAGCGCCTCCGCACCGTGAGTCGGTGCGGAGGGTCTTTTTGCGCCCTCTGCGTGGTCTTTTTTAGGTTTTTGTGCTGACTGCAAAGTAACCTTTCCTATCCTTGGTCTGTTCAGTAAGTCGGGCCTCACTTTGCTAAATCTATTTCATCTTTGTGTTTGTATTTTCACCTTTACTCACAGTCATTATATGTGGGGGGCTGCCTTTTCCTTTGGGGAATTTCTCTGAGGCAAGGTAGGCTTTATTTTTCTTTCTTCAGGGCTAGCTAGTTCCTTAGGCTGTGCCGAGTTGCATAGGGAGCATTAGGCACAATCCACGGCTATTTCTAGTGTGTTTGATAGGATTAGGGATTGCGGTCAGCAGAGTTCCCACGTCCCAGAGCTCGTCCTTTATTATCAGTAACTATCAGGTCATTCCGTGTGCTCTTAACCACCAGGTCCATTATTGTGCTGACCACCAGGTCATAACAGTACAGGTGGCCCAAAGTACTAATGCATCTCAATAGAGGGATAAGAGAAGTTCTGAGACCATTTTTTTTTCTTTGCAGTGTGTTTTGTCTCTCTTTTCCCCTTTACCTCTGGGTGGTTCAGGACACAGGTGTAAACATGGACATTCAAGGTCTGTCCTCTTGGATGGATAATCTCACTACAAGGGTACAAAACATTCAAGATTTAGTGGTTCAGAATCCGATGTCAGAGCCTACGATTCCAATTCCTGATTTGTTTTTTGGTGATAGATCTAAGTTCTTGAATTTCAAAAATAATTGTAAATTGTTTCTTGCCTTGAAACCTCGCTCCTCAGGTGACCCTGTTCAACAAGTAAAGATCATTATTTCCTTGTTACGTGGTGACCCTCAAGACTGGGCATTTTCCCTTGCGGAAGGAGATCCGGCATTGCGTGATGTTGATGCGTTTTTTCTGGCGCTTGGATTGCTTTATGACAAACCTAATTCAGTGGATCAGGCAGAGAAAATCTTGCTGGCTCTGTGTCAGGGTCAGGATGAAGCGGAGATATATTGTCAGACGTTTAGAAAGTGGTCTGTGCTCACTCAGTGGAATGAATGTGCCCTGGCAGCCATCTTCAGAAAGGGTCTCTCTGAAGCCCTTAAGGATGTCATGGTGGGATTTCCCATGCCTGCTGGTCTGAATGAGTCTATGTCCTTGGCCATTCAGATCGATCGACGCTTGCGTGAGCGTAAAGCTGTGCACCATTTGGCGGTACTATCTGAGCATGGGCCTGAGCCTATGCAATGTGATAGGACTTTGACCAGAGCTGAACGGCAAGAACACAGACGTCGGAATGGGCTATGTTTTTACTGTGGTGATTCCACTCATGCTTTCTCCGATTGTCCTAAGCGCACTAAGCGGTTCGCTAGGTCTGCCACCATTGGTACGGTACAGTCTAAATTTCTATTGTCCGTTACTCTGATTTGCTCTTTGTCATCTTATTCTGTTATTGCATTTGTGGATTCAGGCGCTGCCCTGAATTTGATGGACTTGGAGTATGCTAGGCGCTGTGTTTTTTTCTTGGAGCCCTTGCAGTATCCTATTCCATTGAGAGGAATTGATGCTACGCCTTTGGCCAAGAAAAAGCCTCAGTACTGGACCCAATTGGCCATGTGCATGGCTCCTGCACATCAGGAGGATATCCGCTTTCTGGTGTTGCATAATCTGCATGATGTGGTCGTTTTGGGGTTGCCATGGCTATAGGTTCATAATCCAGTATTGGACTGGAAATCTATGTCTGTGTCCAGCTGGGGTTGCCAGTGGGTACATGATGATGTTCCATTTTTGTCTATTTCGTCTTCCACTCCTTCTGAAGTTCCAGAGTTTCTGTCGGATTATCGGGATGTATTTGATGAGCCCAAAGCCAGTGCCCTACCTCCTCATAGGGATTGCGATTGTGCAATTAATTTGATTCCTGGTAGTAAGTTTCCTAAGGGCCGATTGTTCAATTTATCTGTGCCAGAACACGCCGCTATGCGGAGTTATATAAAGGAATCCTTGGAGAAGGGTCATATTCGCCCGTCGTCATCACCGTTAGGAGCAGGGTTCTTTTTTGTGGCCAAGAAGGATGGTTCTTTGAGACCTTGTATTGATTACCTCCTTCTTAATAAAATTAGTCAAATTTCAGTATCCTTTGCCGTTGCTGTCTGATTTGTTTGCTCGTATTAAAGGGGCTAGATGGTTCACCAAGATAGATCTTCGAGGGGCGTATAATCTTGTGCGTATTAAACAAGGCGATGAATGGAAAACAGCATTTAATGCGCCCGAGGGCTATTTTGAGTACCTGGTTATGCCATTCGGGCTTTCCAATGCTCTATCAGTATTTCAGTCCTTTATGCATGACATCTTCCGAGAGTACCTGGATAAATTCCTGATTGTGTATTTGGATGATATTTTGGTCTTTTCGGATGATTGGGAGTCTCATGTGAAGCAGGTCAGAATGGTGTTCCAGGTCCTTCGTGCGAATTCCTTGTTTGTGAAGGGGTCAAAGTGTCTCTTTGGAGTTCAGAAGGTTTCATTTTTGGGGTTCATTTTTTCCCCTTCTACTATCGAGATGAACCCTGTTAAAGTCCAGGCCATTTACGATTGGACTCAGCCGACATCTGTGAAGAGCCTGCAAAAGTTCCTGGGCTTTGCTAATTTTTATCGGCGCTTCATCGCTAATTTTTCTACTGTTGCTAAACCGTTGACTGATTTGACCAAGAAGGGTGCTGATGTGGTCAATTGGCCTTCTGCAGCTGTAGAGGCTTTTCAGGAGTTGAAGTGTCGTTTTTCTTCTGCCCCTGTGTTGTGCCAGCCAGATGTTTCGCTCCCGTTTCAGGTTGAGGTTGATGCTTCTGAGATTGGAGCAGGGGCTGTTTTGTCGCAAAGAAGTTCTGATGGCTCGGTGATGAAGCCATGTGCTTTCTTTTCTAGAAAGTTTTCGCCTGCTGAGCGTAATTATGATGTTGGTAATCGTGAGTTGTTGGCCATGAAGTGGGCATTCGAGGAGTGGCGTCATTGGCTTGAAGGAGCCAAACATCGCGTGGTGGTCTTGACAGATCACAAGAATTTGACTTATCTTGAGTCTGCCAAATGGTTGAATCCGAGACAGGCTCGATGGTCGTTATTTTTCTCCCATTTTGATTTTGTGGTTTCGTACCTTCCGGGCTCTAGAAATGTGAAGGCTGATGCCCTGTCAAGGAGTTTTGTGCCTGACTCTCCGGGTGGTTATGAATGGTACTTCGGCTGGTTCTGTCCATGGACTTCCTCTGGTGGGTGTTTCTGAGTTTCCTTCCACAGGTGACGAGGTTAATTCGTTAGCAGGCTGCTCTATTTAACTCCACTTAGATCTTTGCTCCATGCCACCTGTCAATGTTCCAGTATTGGTCTAGTTCACTCCTGGATCGTTCTTGTGACCTGTCTTCCCAGCAGAAGCTAAGTTCCAGCTTGTATTTCTTTGGTTTGCTATTTTTCTGTCCAGCTTGCTATTTTTATTGTTGTCTTGCTTGCTGGAAGCTCTGGGACGCAGAGAGAGCGCCTCCGCACCGTGAGTCCGTGCGGAGGGTCTTTTTACGCCCTCTGTGTGGTCTTTTTTTAGGTTTTTGTGCTGACCGCAAAGTAACCTTTCCTATCCTCGGTCTGTTCAGTAAGTCGGGCCTCACTTTGCTAAATCTATTTCATCTCTGTGTTTGTATTTTCATCTTTACTCACAGTCATTATATGTGGGGGGCTGCCTTTTCCTTTGGGGAATTTCTCTGAGGCAAGGTAGGCTTTATTTTTCTTTCTTCAGGGCTAGCTAGTTCCTTAGGCTGTGCCGAGTTGCATAGGGAGCGTTAGGCGCAATCCACGGCTATTTCTAGTGTGTTTGATAGGATTAGGGATTGCGGTCAGCAGAGTTCCCACGTCCCAGAGCTCATCCTTTATTATCAGTAACTATCAGGTCATTCCGTGTGCTCTTAACCACCAGGTCCATTATTGTCCTGACCACCAGGTCGTAACACAAGACACACTTCAAAAAGCACTAGAAAATGGTTTGAGGGAAAGAACTGGAGACTTCTAAGGTGGCCAGCAATGAGTCCAGACCTGAATCCCATAGAACACCTGTGGAGAGATCTAAAAATGGCAGTTTGGAGAAGGCACCTTTCAAATATCAGGGACCTGGAGCAGTTTGCCAAAGAAGAATGGTCTAAAATTCCAGCAGAGCATTGTAAGAAACTCATTGATGGTTACCGGAAGCGGTTGGTCGCAGTTATTTTGGCTAAAAGTTCTGCAACCAAGTATTAGGCTGAGAGTGCCAATACTTTTGTCTGGCCCATATTTGGAGTTTTGTGTGAAATGATCAATGTTTTGCATTTTGCTTCATTCTCTTTTTGTGTTTTTTCATTTAAGACAAATTAAATAGGAGGCGTGACCTAGCGGCATGTGAGGACGTGTGCCTGCAGAGCTCCCGCATGTCCTAGTTAATTACTGATGCTAAATCCCCACAGCACAGCCAGTTATTATCTGTGGAGAGGCCCTGGGCACTGGTGGAGGTCGTCGGGCCATCGTGGGAGCATTCCAGGCATGCAACATGCCGAAAAAAGGTCAAAAGAGGATTACAGGAGTCGGCCTCTGGTTCCCAAGATGGCGCCGCTGCTTCAGCACGTGCTCTGGCAGATGTAGAGACTGATAGTGCAGCCAGAAACAGAGAAGTAGCGGCTCGTCTGCAGCGATATGTCCGAGTGGAGGAATTGGAGAAGGAATCTCCCCAAGCAGCTGGAAAAGATCCGGACACAGGAGGAAAAGGTACAGAGCGGAGGATGAGTGAAGAGGGGGAGGAGGAGACTGAAAGTGCTGGAGTGCAGAGGAACCAGGAGGCTCTGGCTAGCTGGGGAGAGCTGGTGGAACAAAATAAGCAGCTCTGAAGCTGCCGGTTCCTGCTGAGCCCACTATAAAGGACGTGCTGGTAGCTGTTATGCAGTGCGGATCAGCCATTACTAATGTGCTCACTCAGTTGGGCTTTCTACAGGAATCAATGCAAAATGTAAAACATGATCTCCACACAGTTAAGGACAGAACTGAAAATTGGAAAAGAGTTGGTGTGGTTGAAAATACAGTTTCTGCGTCTGCGCAGCACAATAAGATCACAAAGGATATTGCTGCGATTTGGAACAAAACGGATGATTTGGAGAACAGGTCCAGGCGCAATAATGTCCGCATTGTCGGTGTGCCAGAATGATGCGAGGACAAAAATCCTACTACTTTTATTGAGGCTTGGATAAAGGAGAAAGTTGGACCGGACATTCTGACCCACTTATACGCGGTGGAGCGCGCTCATAGGATCCCGTCCCGTCCCCCCCGGCCATCCACCAAGGCCTATTTTGGCCAAAATACTTCACTACAGAGACAGAGACAACATTCTTCGGTTCTCAAGAGATCACCCTGAACTAACTATTGATGGTTCTAGAGTTTCATTTTATCCGGATTTCTCACCGACAGTGCAGAAAATGAGAGCAAAATTTGTTGATATCAAAAAATGGCTGAGGGCTCTTGGCCTAAAATACTCAATGATTTTCCCGGCTAAATTGCAGGTCGAGGCTGGGAATAAATTTCATTTTTTTCTGGACGCTATGGAGGCAGCTGATTGGTTGGATCTGAATGAACAACATTTAAGAAGAGAAATGGAGGACTGCAGTGGGGAAAAGTGAACTTTTAGACATTTCTAGTTGTCTCTGTGCTCAGATGGTCGCCTTGTGCTGTGGGGTGTTATCCTGTAAAATGTGGGGGGTGAGATGGGAACTAAAATGCCTGGTGTTGGGGTTTTATCTATTCCAGAGGGGAGAATACGCTTCTTCTGTGTGATGAATCCAACACAATTTAAAGGGAACCTGTCACCCCGAAAATCGCGGGTGAGGTAAGCCCACCGGCATCAGGGGCTTATCTGCAGCATTCTGTAATGCTGTAGATAAGCCCCCGATGTTACCTGAAAAAGGAGAAAAAGACGTTATATTATACTCACCCAGGGGCGGTCCCGCTGCTGGTCAGGTCGGATGGGCATCTCTGGTCCGCTCCGGCGCCTCCCATCTTCATTACAAGACGTCCTCTTCTGATCTTCAGCCACGGCTCCGGCGCACTTTGCTCTGCCCTCTTGAGGGCAGAGGATAGTACTGCAGTGCGCAGGCGCCGGAAAGATCAGAGGCCCGGCGCCTGCACACTGCAGTACTTTGTCTGCCCTCAACAGGGCAGAGCAAAGTACGCCTGCGCCGTGGCTGAAGATCAGAAGAGGACGTCTTGTAATGAAGATGGGAGGCGCCGGAGTGGACCAGAGACGCCCACCCGACCTGACCAGCAGCGGGACCGCCTCTGGGTGAGTATAATATAACGTCTTTTTCTCCTTTTTCAGGTAACATCGGGGGCTTATCTACAGCATTACAGAATGCTGCAGATAAGCCCCTGATGCTGGTGGGCTTACCTCACCCGCGATTTTCAGGGTGACACGTTCCCTTTAAAGTTATGTTGGGATGGGTTGTTAGGAGGGTGGGAGGGAATGGGGGGTTAGGTCCTTTGATATATGCACATATATCAAAATAGGTTTGGCTAGGATTAACTGGATATTGTTGTGTATGACTAAAACTACTAGTTATGGGGAAGGTTAGGATTCTTAGTTGGAATGTTAGAGAATGAAGTCCCCAGTAAAAAGACAGGCAATTTTTTCTTTTATTGCGGATCATAAACCAACGGTAATCTGTCTGCAGGAAACGCATCTTACTCGAGAGACAATCAATACTCTAGATAAGAGATGAATATTGGCGGGATATCACTCCAATTATTCCCAGTATTCCAGAGGTGTTAGTATTCTAATTGGACAGGGTCCTCAGTTTTCATGTAATCAATTGGTGGTGGACGAGGAGGGGCAGTTTGTTATTTTATGTTGCACCTTGTCTGCAGTTACAATGGTACTCATATCTTTATATATTCCTCCGCCATATAGTAGTAGGATCATATATCAAATCCTTACTATTTTGAGAGGTTTTCCAGGGGTCCCATATTTAGTGGTGGGTGATTTCAACAATATTTTAGATGCCCATTGAGATAGAGGTAATCATGCACCTTTAAAACCGGAATGTAATTGCACACCATTTGGGGCGCTCCTGCGAGAACTAGCTTTAACTGATCTGTGGAGATGCAGGAATCCTGAGGTATATCAGTATTCATGTTTTTCCCCTACTTTTACTTCCTTATCTCGTATCGATCTGGCCTTGGGGGATGGTCTCATGCTGGGAAAAATTAAAAATGTTGAATATTTGCCGAGGACAGTGTCGGACCATTCACCCCTGTCCATTGTTATCAAGGGGGATGATGTGGAGTCACGGGGTAGGCCTCTGTCGCGATTAAATTCGTTTTGGTTGCAGCTAGTGGATAAGACTGATATGTTCACCTCTGAGTTACAGGAATTCCTTCGGTTTAATGAGAACTCAGCTTCTAGTCTGGTGGTGTGGGAGACTCTGAAGGCATGCTTGTGTGGTATGTTTATTCGTGAGATTTCAAAGATTAAGTCTAGTTCAAGACAAAAATTTAAACTTGTACTTCAGGAGTTGGAGGCTGCAGAGCAGGCTTTCTCAATGCAGGTCACCCCTAAGACACAGAGGAGACTTAAGGATGCTCAGTCACGAGTGACCAAAATGACTCTAGAGGTGGCCGTGCAGAAACGTATGTTCCAATCGACCCAATTCTTTGAAAGTGCAGAGTGTGGGGCACCTACTTTCGGTTATAACGTCAGCACAAAAAGGGTCCTCGTTCATACCTGAGCTCAGTGGTGGGGATGGGACACTTATCACAGATTCACTGGGAATTCCAAGGATTTTGAGGGCCTTTTACACTAACTTGTATTCCTCTCAATTTGGGGCTTCCACGGAAGAGCTTGCGGACTTTCTAGAAGCTGCCAGGCTCCCGCGACTTTCTGATGTGGATATAGCTTTGTTAGATGAACCTTTGGGTTTAGATGAGCTGGAAGAGGCTTTGAACACTATATCTAATAACAAATCACTGGGGGTGGATGGCATACCAGTGGAGGTCTATAAAAAAATATAAGTCGGTTTTACTCCCAATATTATTGACGATAGCCTCGGGCTTGGGGTCCCCCCGCCTTCTATGCGGGAAGCTATTATTACTGTCATACCAAAAAAAGATAAGGATCCTACCCTCCCGGCCTTGTATAGACCAATCTCCCTTCTGACAGTAGATGTTAAGCTATTAGCAAAAGTGTTGGCCATCCATCTTTCAAAAGTCGTGGAATCTCTAATACACTCGGATCAGACGGGATTCATGCCTCGTAAGTCAACGGCCCTAAATGTTAGAAGACTATATCTCAATATGCAAGTGGGGGCGGACAATGTGGGGAGGAGGGCAGTTCTGTCCCATGATGCTGCTAAGGCATTCGACAGCGTGGAATGGAAATACCTGTTTGCTCCGCTTCAGTTCATGGGTTTTGGTCTAGGCTTTATTGGTTAGATTAAGCTTTTGTACTCAGAACCGTCGTCAGGAATACGAGCGAATGGACTGTTATCTGAGCCCTTCAATCTGTATAGGGGTACTAGACAGGGTTGCCCTCTGTCTCCGCTGCTTTTCGCCCTGGCGGTGGAGCCTTTAGCTTCGAGGATAAGACTTAGCCCAGAAATTGAGGGGTTTAGGTACGGGACATTAGAGGAGAAAGTGGCTCTCTACGCCGATGACATTCTTCTGTTTTTGGCTGACTCTGACGGATCGCTCAATGGAGTAATGTCACTTTTTGCTGCGTTTGGGGCTATATCGGGTTTGGCCATAAACTGGGAAAAGTCTGCTATTTTACCATTAGACCCAACTGTGGCTAGAGCTCCACAGGTGCCAGTAGTGTCATGTTTTAAATACCTGGGTATCAATGTATCAAACAACATATCAGATTATGAATGCTTCAATCTTTCCCTGCTTGTGGCTAGGATTAAACAGAAGATTAAGGCCTGGACTAAGTTACATTTGTCAATAGTTGGGAGAGTAAACCTGTTGAAAATGGTGATTATGCCTCAGCTTTTATATGTTTTTCCTAACTCCCCAATTTGGCTTCCCCAAAATAGGTTCTTTAAAACTGATGCACTGTTTAGGGAACTTATATGGTTGAAAAAGGGTGCGAGAATTAAGTTAGAGCACTTACAAAGGAATAAGGAGGAGAGAGGGTTTGGATTGCCTAAAGGTACCGTTACACTAAACGACTTACCAACGATCACGACCAGCGATACGACCTGGCCGTGATCGTTGGTAAGTCGTTGTGTGGTCGCTGGGGAGCTGTCACACAGACAGCTCTCTCCAGCGACCAACGATCCGGGGAACAACTTCGGCATCGTTGAAACTGTCTTCAACTATGCCGAAGTCCCTGGGTAACCAGGGTAAACATCGGGTTACTAAGCGCAGGGCCACGCTTAGTAACCTGATATTTACCCTGGTTACCATTGTAAAAGTAAAAAAAAAAAAAACAGTACATACTCACATTCCGATGTCTGTCACGTGCCCCGGCGTCCACAGGGTTAAAACTGCTTTCGGCAGGAGCGCTGCTAATGCACGCGCTGCTGCCGAGAACTTTCCCTGCACTGTGTCAGCGCCAGCCGTAAAGCAGCGGTGACGTCACCGCTGTGCTTTGCTTTACGGCCGGCCGGCGCTGACACAGTGCAGGGAAAGCTCTCGGCAGCAGCGTGTTCATTAGCAGCACTCCTGCCGAAAGCAGTTTTAACCCTGTGGATGCCGAGGGACGTGACAGACATCGGAATGTGAGTATGTACTGTTTGTTTGTTTTTTAACTGTTACAATGGTAACCAGGGTAAATATTGGGTTACTAAGCGCGACCGTGCGCTTAGTAACCCGATATTTACCCTGGTTACCAGTGAACACATCGCTGGATCGGCGTCACAAACGCCGATTCAGCGATGACAGCGGGTGATCAGCGACTAAAAAAAGGTCCTGATCATTCCCAGCGACCAAAGATCTCCCAGCAGGGGCCTGATCGTTGGTCGCTGTCACGTTTAACGATTTCGTTAACGATATCGTTGCTACGTCACAAAAAGCAACAATATCGTTAACGAAATTGTTATGTGTGAAGGTACCTTAACCCTTGGCTATATTTTTTATCTTCCCAGTGTCAACATCTGGCAAGTAGAATGGAAGACACTCTGTGGAAATGGGGGAAGGTTGAGGGATTCTTCAGTTTTTGGGGGGTTGGGGTCCCCTATTGTCTAAGTTAGAGGCGAATAAATTTAAAAATTTCCGACGGTAATGCTTATGGTCAAAGTGTGGGGTAAAATTAAAAGTTTAAGAGGAATTACTGGGTTCATGAGGTATACCCCTATATGGGATAATCCATACCTGCCGCAATTGAGGAAATTGAAGGGGTTTGCTCAATGGCGACGAGTGGGTATCTGGTGGCTCTCACAGCTGATAGATGGGGGTGTCTTTAAATCATTTGAGGACTTACGAAAGGAGTTCTCACTTCAGCATTCTGTATTTTATCAGTATTTACAAGTAAGAAACGCTTATATAATGCAGACTCATATACACCCTATTATTATACATCATGATACTGTTATTAATAGGCTCGGTTTACAGGCATCTACAAGGGGACTAATTTGATTCGTGTACGGGGAGCTCCTCTCGATGGTGCTATTGGGTCACCCGATGACGGCATTAGTGAAATGGGAACAAGTGGGGGGATTTTGGTAGATCAATGGGAGTCAATAATGCAAATGATCCCTATGTTGTCCCTCAGTGAGCCTAACCGTCTGTCTCAACTATATATCCTCTATAGGGTTTATAGGACTCCTAAGTGGCTGTTTGATTTGGGTCTAAGGACAAATTCAAAATATCCAAGTGTACGCTCGATAATGCAGATATCCTACATATGTTCTGGACGTTTCCCTGTATACAAATATTCTGGATTATGGTTCTCAACTTAAAATATGGCCACAGAGCAGGATATTCCCAGAGACCCTATTGTCTTGGATATGTTGAGGAGGCGGGAGATGATTATTCACAAATAGCTGTTGCCAGAATGCTTTTTACTGCTAGAAAATTAATAGCATATCACTGGATCTCAGATAAAGTTCCCACGAGGAAAGAATATGTAAATAAGCTAATTCTCATACTATGCAGAGAGAAGGCCATTTATCTTAAACGGGGTAGACCGGCAGTGTTTGAGAAAATTTGGGCAAGATGGTTGAATGTTTCGGGCTTACCGTCTGTAAGTTTATTCTCGTGATACCATGTTTATATCACCCTGAAAGTGATTTAGTTGTACTCCATGACTGGTGCTTTGGGATATGTGCCTTATCTATGTCTGTATTTTTCTTGTGATATATTTTATCATTGGACCAGTGTTAGGGGGGGGGGGGACTGTTGGGAATTGTGGGGTAGTTTGGTGAAAATTCTGATACATTCTGAAAACTTTAATAAAAAATATCTGATTCAAAAAAAGACAAATTAAATGAAGATAATACCAAAGAATTTGTGATTGCAATCATTTTCAGGAAGAAACTGAGTATTATCTGACAGAATTGCAGGGGTGTCAATACTTTGGCCACAACTGTATTGTAATAATGTATACTGCTCAAAAAAATAAAGGGAACACTTAAACAACAGAATATAACTCCAACTAAATCAAACTTCTGTGAAATCAAACTGTCCACTTAGGAAGCAACACTGTTTGACAATCAATTTCACATGCGGTTGTGCAAATGGAATAGACAACAGATGGAAATCATTGACAATTATCAAGACACTCTCAATAAAGGAGGGGTTCTGCAGGTTAGGACCACAGACCACATCTCAGTACCAATGCTTTCTGGCTGATGTTTTGGTCACTTTTGAATGTTGGCTGTGCTTTCACACTCGTGGTAGCATGAGACGGACTCTACAACCCACACAAGTGGCTCAGGTAGTGCAGCTCATCCAGTATGTCACATCGATGCGAACTGTGGCAAAAAGGTTTGCTGTGTCTGTCAGTGTAGTGTCCAGAGGCTGGAGGCGCTACCAGGAGACAGGCCAGTACACCAGGAGACGAGGAGGCGGCCGTAGGAGGGCAACAACCCAGCAGCAGGACCGCTACCTCAGCCTTTGCGCAAGGAAGAACAGGAGGAGCACTGCCAGAGCCCTGCAAAATGACCTCCAACAGGCCACAAATGTGCATATGTCTACACAAACAGTTAGAAACCAACTCCATGAGGATGATCTGGGTGACTGACATCGACAGATGGGGGTTGTGCTCACAGCCCAACACCGTGCAGGACGATTGGCATTTGCCACAGAACACCAGGATTGGCAAAAACGCCACTGGCGCCCTGTGGTCTTCACAGATGAAAGCAGGTTCACACTGAGCACATGTGACAGACGTGACAGAGTCTGGAGACGCTGTGGAGAGCGATCTGCTGCCTGCAACATCCTTCACAATGTCCGGTTTGGCAGTGGGTCAGTAATGGTGTGGGGTGGCACAGCCCTCCATGTGCTCGCCAGAGGTAGCCCGACTGCCATTAGGTACCGACATGAGATCCTCAGACCCCTTGTGAGACCATATGCTGATGCGGATGGCCCTGGGTTCCTCCTAATGGAGGACAATGCCAGACCTCATGTGGCTGGAGTGTGTCAGAAGTTCCTGTAAGATGAAGGCATTGAAGCTATGGACTGGCCCGCCCGTTCCCGAAACCTCAATCCAATTGAACACATCTGGGACATCATGTCTCGCACCATCCACCAACGTCACGTTGCACCACAGACTGTCCAGGAGTTGGAGGATGCTTTAGTCCTGGTCTGGGAGGAGATCCCTCAGGAGACTATCCGCCGCCTCATCAGGAGCATGCCCAGGAATTTTAGAGAGTCATACAGGCACGTGGAGGCCACACACACTACTGAGCAACATTTTTTTGTCTTGAGACATTTCCACTGAAGTTGAATGAGCCTGTAACTTCATTTTCCACTTTGATTTTGAGCATCACTCCAACTCCAGACCTCCGTGGGATATTAGTTGTGATTTACGTTGATAATTTTTAGGTTTTATTGTTCTCAACACATTCCACTATGTAATGAATAAAGATTTACAACTGGAATATTTCATTCAGTGATATCTAGGATGTGGGATTTTAGTGTTCCCTTTATTTTTTTGAGCACTGTATATTACTGCTATTCTTCCTTTCAGTGCTGTGTGGGCTGGTGACGGGATGGCCCAATAACAATATTTAGTGTCCTTGTAGTACTGTTACTCCTGTGAGCCATGACTGCAGAGAATGGACATTGCACCCCCTTCTTTTATTCCCTAAGGCCCCTTTTCTTTTGCTTTGGGCTAAATTAACTATCAAATAACCTCGCAGACACACTTAAGCATATATGGGGAAAGTTTTCAACTGCATTTTATTATTTACCATTTTTGGAGCAATAGGGCTGATGCCAATGGTAGGCGATGAGAAACACATACTTAACCCCTATTTACAAAACTACTGCCATGATGAGAGTATATGCATGTGTACCACACTGCAATCCCCAACTAGTAAAAATAATGTCTGCTCAATGCTATTCTGCCGGCCCGACAAGAAAATATTAACCTGCATATGTATGATAAGTCAAGGTAAAGTAGAATGAAGATAAAAAGCATATTTTATTGAAAATGTATTAAAAATATTAAATACATAAAATCTAAGATTTATGATGGTCAGGAATGATGAGAAATAATTATGGAGTAAATACGGTATCTACATAACATGACAAAGACGTTTGATCATAATAGTATAGACTTTACAGAGTATAATGTTAGAATGATGGTATACAGTGGGTACGGAAAGTATTCATACCACTTTAAATTTTTCACTCTATGTTTCATTGCAGCCAATTGGTAAATTCAAAAAAGTTACTTTTTTTCTCATTAATGTACACTCTGCACCCCATCTTGACTGAAAAAAACAGAAATGTAGAAAATTTGCAAATTTATTAAAAAAGAAAAACTGAAATATCACATGGTCATAAGCATTCAGACCCTTGGCTCAGACACTCATATTTAAGTCACATGCTTATCCATTTACTTGTGATGCTCCTTGAGATGGTTCTACTCCTTCATTGGAGTCCAGTTGTGTTTAATTAAACTGATAGGACTTGATTTGGAAAGGCACACACCTGTCTATATAAGACCTCACAGCTCACAGTGCATGTCAGACCAAATGAGAATCATGAGGTCAAAGGAACTGACCAAGGAGCTCAGAGACAGAATTGTGGCAAGGCACAGATCTGGCCAAGGTTACAACAGAATTTTTGCAGTACTCAAGGTTCCTAATAGCACAGTGGTCTCCATAATCCTTAAATGGAAGAAGTTTAGGACCACCAGAAGTCTTCTTAGACCTGGCCGTCCAGCCAAACTGAGCAATCGTGGGAGAAGAGCCTTGGTGACAGAGGTAAAGAGGAACCCAAAGATCCTGTGGCTGAGCTCCAGAGATGCCGTAGGGAGATGGGAGAAAGTTCCACAAAGTCAACTATCACTGCAGCCCTCCACCAGTCAGGCCTATAAGGCAGAGTGGCCCGACGGAAGCCTCTCCTTAGTGCAAGACATATGAAAGCCTGCATAGAGTTCACTAAAAAACACATGAAGGACTCCCAGACTATGAGAAATAAGATTCTCTGGTCTTATGAGAAGAAGATAGACTTTTTGGTGATAATTCTAAGCGGTATG
This sequence comes from Ranitomeya imitator, assembly GCF_032444005.1. NCBI lineage: Eukaryota > Metazoa > Chordata > Amphibia > Anura > Dendrobatidae > Ranitomeya > Ranitomeya imitator. The sequence continues at coordinate 602,466,832 of NC_091284.1, forward strand.
TGTGGAGAAAACCAGGCACTGCTCATCATCTGCCAATACAATCCCAACAGTGAAACATGGTTGTTGTCATTAAAGGAAACATGAATGCGGCCAAGTACAGAGATAGCCTGGATGAAAACCTCTTCCAGAGTGCTCTGGAACTCAGACATGGCTGAAGGTTCACCTTCCAACAAAACAATGACCCTAAGCACACAGTTAAATAACAAAAGGAGTGGATTCAGAACAAGTCTATGACCATTCTTGACTGGCCCAGCCAGAGCCCTGACCTAAACCAAATTGAGCATCTCTGGAAAGACCTGAAAATGGCGGTTCACCAATGTTCACCATCCATCCTGACAGAACTAGAGAGGATCTGCAAGGAAGAATGGCATAGGATCCCCAAATCTAGGTGTAAAAAACTTGTTGCATCATTCCCAAGAAGATTCATGGCTGTACTAACTCAAAAGAGTGCTTCTACTCAATACCGAGCAAAGGGTCTGAATACTTATGACCATGTGATGTGTGAAATGTGATATTTCAGTTTTTCTTTTTTAATACATTTGCAAAAAATACTATATTTCTGTGTTTTTTTCAGTCAAGATGGGTTGCAGAATGTACATTAACCCCTTAGCGACCGCCGATACGCCTTTTAACGGCGGCCGCTGTTAGGACTGGCGGAACGCACCAAGTATAAGGTGTAATGGTATTAGGTGCGTTCGCCGTCCGAGGTCCACCGTGTAGGTGAAAGACCCTGCTGCTAGTAAGACGGACTATATGGTGGTACTAAGTATACACACATGGGTTAACTTCACCCTGCGTGAAGGAAGCGATCCTGTTGTGTCACAGGACCGCAGTACCGCACATAAAGCGCGAGCAAGAAGTCAGCGGACTCAACCCCTACACAGGATTGAAGTCCGATTAGACACTTGCTGGCACAACACCGCAACTGGGTGTGTCAGAGGAATATAAATAATAATATAAAGGCACAAGAGTGCGTGCAGTGCCGCACTGACTGCTCATCATCTGCCAATACAATCCCAACAGTGAAACATGGTTGTTGTCATTAAAGGAAACATGAATGCGGCCAAGTACAGAGATAGCCTGGATGAAAACCTCTTCCAGAGTGCTCTGGAACTCAGACATGGCTGAAGGTTCACCTTCCAACAAAACAATGACCCTAAGCACACAGTTAAATAACAAAAGGAGTGGATTCAGAACAAGTCTATGACCATTCTTGACTGGCCCAGCCAGAGCCCTGACCTAAACCAAATTGAGCATCTCTGGAAAGACCTGAAAATGGCGGTTCACCAATGTTCACCATCCATCCTGACAGAACTAGAGAGGATCTGCAAGGAAGAATGGCATAGGATCCCCAAATCTAGGTGTAAAAAACTTGTTGCATCATTCCCAAGAAGATTCATGGCTGTACTAACTCAAAAGAGTGCTTCTACTCAATACCGAGCAAAGGGTCTGAATACTTATGACCATGTGATGTGTGAAATGTGATATTTCAGTTTTTCTTTTTTAATACATTTGCAAAAAATACTATATTTCTGTGTTTTTTTCAGTCAAGATGGGTTGCAGAATGTACATTAACCCCTTAGCGACCGCCGATACGCCTTTTAACGGCGGCCGCTGTTAGGACTGGCGGAACGCACCAAGTATAAGGTGTAATGGTATTAGGTGCGTTCGCCGTCCGAGGTCCACCGTGTAGGTGAAAGACCCTGCTGCTAGTAAGACGGACTATATGGTGGTACTAAGTATACACACATGGGTTAACTTCACCCTGCGTGAAGGAAGCGATCCTGTTGTGTCACAGGACCGCAGTACCGCACATAAAGCGCGAGCAAGAAGTCAGCGGACTCAACCCCTACACAGGATTGAAGTCCGATTAGACACTTGCTGGCACAACACCGCAACTGGGTGTGTCAGAGGAATATAAATAATAATATAAAGGCACAAGAGTGCGTGCAGTGCCGCACTGACGGATGCCACTAACCACCCAGGCTTGGGTCAGGAAAGCGCAGAGCAAGCGCACGGCGCCGTACTGGCGGACACAGCAACTGGTAGCTGAAATGTGTGTTTCGTGCTGTTGGATAAGTCGGCCGCTAGATAGCAAACATACACCTTCCGCGAACAGACATTCAATAGGGAGGGTTATTTAAAGAGCGACTTTCACTCACAACACACACACATATTTACAAGACAATACTAGCGCATGGCCGTGCGGCCATGCGAGGCTTAAATAGCTGCAGCATGTTTAGGACCTTCCAAAGAAGGACCAATGGAGTGCTGCCTCACCTGAGCATGTGACCCTGGATCTCCACTGAGAGATCTCGCCCTGGGCATGCTCAGAGTGCAAAGCAGGATTTAGTCCTAGCAGTTACAAGGACCTTAGCTGCAGTATCTGATCATGTGACCCTCGATCTCCACTGAGAGATCTTACTCTGGGCATGCTCAGAATGTAAAAAGCAGGACTTAGCCCCAGAAACGTCCGCTCGCCGCTGCCCAGCACTGACTTCAATGGGAGAAGCAGGAAACGCAGCAGTAACTCTAAGCACAGAGTCAGACTGAGCGAGACGCTGGGATCGACGTCTCTGCTGAGCAAGCTCCACTGCGGCAGGAGAAGAATGGGAGACCGCAGCGGAGATGGCCCGAGATTCCCCCTGTGCAGAGGCAGGAACTCGACCCCTAACATTACCCCCCTTCCTAGGGCCCCCCCTCCTTGGGCCTCGCTACGTTCGAAGGCAGCAATGAGCTGCGGAGCCCGAATGTGCTCAGCAGGCTCCCAGGACCTGTCCTCAGGGCCATAACCCTTCCAATCCACCAAATAGAATTTTTTACCACGTACCACCTTGTACCCAAAAAGAGAGTTCACCTCGTAATCATCCGTAGATGAACCCGATGTCCCGGCAGATGACTCAGAAAACCGGGACATGTATACGGGCTTAAGGAGGGACACATGAAAGGTGTCGGTGATACCAAGGCGTGGAGGAAGGGCCAGATGGTAGACCACAGGATTAACCTGTTCGAGGACCTTGAAGGGACCCAAGTAGCGATGTGCAAACTTAGTGGACTCTACATGCAGCCTGATGTTACGGGCGGAGAGCCACACTAAATCGCCAGGAGCAAAGGTCGGGGCAGGGCGCCGATGTGCATCGGCGGAGGACCTCATTCTCTCCTTTGAGGCCCGAATGGCATCCTGAGTGCAGTCCCAAATGTCCCGTGCCTCCACTGCCCAGTCTGCCACCCTGGAGTCAGCAGAGGACACGGGCATAGGCACAGGAACCGCGGATGCTGGCCGTAATTAAGGAGGAAAGGTGTCTGACCAGTGGAGTCGGCTACAGCGTTATTAAGGGCGAACTCTGCCCATGGTAATAAAGATGCCCAGTCATCCTGCCTGGCAGAAACAAAATGTCGTAGATATGTGACCAGAGTCTGATTGGCCCTCTCTACCAACCCATTCGTCTCGGGACGATATGCGGAAGAGAGATTTAACTCAATGCTGAGAAGACGACAAAGCTCTCTCCAGAACCGAGACGCAAACTGGGGACCCCGGTCACTGACAATTTTGTCTGGCATGCGGTGTAGGCGGAAGATGTGTCTTATGAACAACGCTGCCAAGGCCCGTGCAGAAGGTAACCGTGGGAGCGGTACCAAATGCACCATTTTCGAGAAATGATCGGTAATAACCCAAATGACGGTACAGCCGCGAGACTTGGGCAAACCCACTACAAAGTCCATCCCGACTATCTCCCAGGGCCTGTCTGCCACCGGCAAGGGATAGAGTAACCCAGACGGCCGTTGTCGAGGAGACTTATTTTTGGCGCATGAGACACACGCCAGAACGTAATCTCTGACATCTCCGAGCATATGCAGCCACCAGTACGTCCTCTCCAGCAGCTCAGATGTCCTTTTTGTCCCAAAGTGTCCACCCACCCTGGAGGAATGAGCCCAAGAGAGAACCTCCGGTCGCAAATTTATGGGCACAAAAGTCTTGCCCGGAGGCACAGACTCAAGCGACACGGGAGCCACGGTTCTCAAGCTCTCAGAAGGAACAATAATCCGAGGCTCTCCTTCCTCCTCCTCAGATGACAGAACAGAGCGAGAAATGGCATCAGCTCGAATGTTCTTCTCCCCAGCGAGATAATGGAGGGTGAAGTGGAATCGGGAGAAGAATAAGGACCATCTGGCCTGGCGAGAATTTAGCCGCTGGGCTGTTTGCAAATATAGCAAATTTTTGTGGTCTGTGAAAACTTGAAAGGGAAAACGAGCCCCCTCCAAGAGATGTCTCCACTCTGAGAAAGCCAATTTCATCGCTAGCAACTCCCTGTCCCCGATGGAATAATTCCTCTCCGCTGGTGTGAAGGTCTTGGAGAAGAAGAAGCACGGATGCTTCTGACCTTGAGCATCCTTTTGGAAGAGGACTGCTCCAGCACCAACGGAAGAAGCATCCACATCCATTATAAACGGCTTATCAACATCGGGACGATGTAGGATGGGAGCGCTAGCAAAATGAGACTTAGTAGAAGAAAAGGCCCTGGAGACCTCTTCAGACCACACTTTGGGATTTGCTCCCTTCTTGGCGAGGGCTACCAAGGGAGCTACCAGAGTTGAGAAGTGGGGAATGAACTGGCGGTAATAATTAATGAACCCCATAAAGCGCTGCAACGCCTTAAGAGAATGGGGCTCTTGCCAGTCCATCACAGCCTGTAGTTTGGCAGGATCCATAACCAATCCCTGGGCGGAGATGATATAGCCCAGGAAAGGTAAAGACTCCTGCTCAAACATACACTTCTCCAACTTTGCATAAAGAGAGTTTGCCCGTAGGAGGTCGAAGACTCTGCTAACATCTCTCCGGTGGGAGTCAATATCTGGAGAAAAGATGAGAATATCATCCAGATAGACTACAACCGAGGTGGAAAGCATATCCGGGAAGATGTCGTTGACAAAGTCTTGGAAAACGGCTGGGGCATTACAGAGCCCTAAGGGCATCACCAGATACTCATAGTGCCCATCTCTGGTGTTAAACGCCGTTTTCCATTCGTCCCCCTCACGGATGCGAATCAGGTTGTAAGCACCCCGCAGATCTAGTTTGGTAAACACCCTTGCTCCCCGAAGCCTATCGAAAAGCTCAGATATCAAGGGCAAAGGATACTTGTTCTTAACGGTGATAGCGTTAAGACCCCTGTAGTCTATGCATGGACGTAGTTCCCCATTCTTCTTCGGCACGAAAAAGAACCCTGCCCCAGCAGGTGACACTGACTTCCTGATGAACTCTCTTGCCAGATTCTCTTGAATGTACTGAGACATTGCCTCCGTCTCCGGGAGAGATAATGGATAGACTCGACCCCGGGGAGGCTCAGCACCAGGCAAGAGATCAATAGGACAGTCATAGGGGCGATGGGGCGGAAGGGTCTCCGCCGCCTTTTTGAAGAACACGTCTGCATACGACCAATATTGCTTGGGGAGAGAGGATAGATCTGCGGGTACCTCTGTAGTAGCAACCTGAACGCACTCTCGGTGACACCTACCCCCACATGATTCACCCCATCCCAGAATTCTGCCTGAGGACCACTCGATGTGAGGAGAGTGGTACCGTAACCAAGGTATCCACAACAGGACCTCATCAATCCCCTCAGGAATGATGAGCAGAGATATAATCTCCTGATGGGATGGTGACATGGACAGAGTAAAAGGGATGGTCTGATGTGTTATCTGTGCGGGCAGTGTCGACCCATTCACCACTCATAGTAACATAGTTAGTAAGGCCGAAAAAAGACATTTGTCCATCCAGTTCAGCCTATATTCCATCATAATAAATCCCCAGATCTACGTCCTTCTACAGAACCTAATAATTGTATGATACAATATTGTTCTGCTCCAGGAAGACATCCAGGCCTCTCTTGAACCCCTCGACTGAGTTCGCCATCACCACCTCCTCAGGCAAGCAATTCCAGATTCTCACTGCCCTAACAGTAAAGAATCCTCTTCTATGTTGGTGGAAAAACCTTCTCTCCTCCAGACGCAAAGAATGCCCCCTTGTGCCCGTCACCTTCCTTGGTATAAACAGATCCTCAGCGAGATATTTGTATTGTCCCCTTATATACTTATACATGGTTATTAGATCGCCCCTCAGTCGTCTTTTTTCTAGACTAAATAATCCTAATTTCGCTAATCTATCTGGGTATTGTAGTTCTCCCATCCCCTTTATTAATTTTGTTGCCCTCCTTTGTACTCTCTCTAGTTCCATTATATCCTTCCTGAGCACCGATGCCCAAAACTGGACACAGTACTCCATGTGCGGTCTAACTAGGGATTTGTACAGAGGCAGTATAATGCTCTCATCATGTGTATCCAGACCTCTTTTAATGCACCCCATGATCCTGTTTGCCTTGGCAGCTGCTGCCTGGCACTGGCTGCTCCAGGTAAGTTTATCATTAACTAGGATCCCCAAGTCCTTCTCCCTGTCAGATTTACCCAGTGGTTTCCCGTTCAGTGTGTAATGGTGATATTGATTCCTTCTTCCCATGTGTATAACCTTACATTTATCATTGTTAAACCTCATCTGCCACCTTTCAGCCCAAGTTTCCAACTTATCCAGATCCATCTGTAGCAGAATACTATCTTCTCTTGTATTAACTGCTTTACATAGTTTTGTATCATCTGCAAATATCGATATTTTACTGTGTAAACCTTCTACCAGATCATTAATGAATATGTTGAAGCTGCCGTACCCCACTGGTCACAGCGACCCAGTTAGAGACTATACCATTTATAACCACCCTCTGCTTTCTATCACTAAGCCAGTTACTAACCCATTTACACACATTTTCCCCCAGACCAAGCATTCTCATTTTGTGTACCAACCTCTTGTGCGGCACGGTATCAAACGCTTTGGAAAAATCGAGATATACCACGTCCAATGACTCACCGTGGTCCAGCCTATAGCTTACCTCTTCATAAAAACTGATTAGATTGGTTTGACAGGAGCGATTTCTCATAAACCCATGCTGATATGGAGTTAAACAGTTATTCTCATTGAGATAATCCAGAATAACATCCCTCAGAAACCCTTCAAATATTTTACCAACAATAGAGGTTAGACTTACTGGCCTATAATTTCCAGGTTCACTTTTAGAGCCCTTTTTGAATATTGGCACCACATTTGCTATGCGCCAGTCCTGCGGAACAGACCCTGTCGCTAAAGAGTCCCTAAAAATAAGAAATAATGGTTTATCTATTACATTACTTAGTTCTCTTAGTACTCGTGGGTGTATGCCATTCGGACCCGGAGATTTATCTATTTTAATCTTATTTAGCCGGTTTCGCACCTCTTCTTGGGTTAGATGGTGACCCTTAATATAGGGTTTTCATTGTTTCTTGGGATTTCACCTAGCATTTCATTTTCCACCGTGAATACCGTGGAGAAGAAGGTGTTTAATATGTTAGCTTTTTCCTCGTCATCTACAACCATTCTTTCCTCACTATTTTTTAAGGGGCCTACATTTTCAGTTTTTATTCTTTTACTATTGATATAGTTGAAGAACAGTTTGGGATTAGTTTTACTCTCCTTAGCAATGTGCTTCTCGGTTTCCTTTTTGGCAGCTTTAATTAGTTTTTTAGATAAAGTATTTTTCTCCCTATAGTTTTTTTAGAGCTTCAATGGTGCCATCCTGCTTTAGTAGTACAAATGCTTTTTTTTTTACTGTTAATTGCCTGTCTTACTTCTTTGTTTAGCCACATTGGGTTTTTCCTATTTCTAGTCCTTTTATTCCCACAAGGTATAAACCGCTTACACTGCCTATTTAGGATGTTCTTAAACATTTCCCATTTATTATCTGTATTCTTATTTCGGAGGATATTGTCCCAGTCTACCAGATTAAGGGCATCTCTAAGCTGGTCAAACTTTGCCTTCCTAAAGTTCAGTGTTTTTGTGACTCCCTGACAAGTCCCCCTAGTGAAAGACAGGTGAAACTGCACAATATTGTGGTCGCTATTTCCTAGATGCCCAACCACCTGCAGATTTGTTATTCTGTCAGGTCTATTAGATAGTATTAGGTCTAAAAGTGCTGCTCCTCTGGTTGGATTCTGCACCAATTGTGAAAGATAATTTTTCTTGGTTATTAGCAGAAACCTGTTGCCTTTATGGGTTTCACAGGTTTCTGTTTCCCAGTTAATATCCGGGTAGTTAAAGTCCCCCATAACCAGGACCTCATTATGGGTTGCAGCTTCATCTATCTGCTTTAGAAGTAGACTTTCCATGGTTTCTGTTATATTTGGGGGTTTGTAACAGACCCCAATGAGAATTTTGTTACCATTTTTCCCTCCATGAATTTCGACCCATATGGACTCGACATCCTCATTTCCTTCGCTAATGTCCTCCCTTAAAGTGGACTTTAGACAAGACTTTACATAGAGACAAACCCCTCCTCCTCTCCGATTTTTACGATCCTTTCTAAACAGACTGTAACCCTGTAAGTTAACTGCCCAGTCATAGCTTTCATCTAACCATGTCTCGGTTATTCCCACTATGTCAAAGTTACCTGTAGATATTTCTGCTTCTAGTTCTTCCATCTTGTTTGTCAGGCTTCTGGCGTTTGCGAGCATGCAGTTTAGAGGATTTTGTTTTGTTCCAATCTCCTCACTGTGGATTGTTTTAGAAATGTTCTTACCTCCCTTCAGAGTATGTTTTCCTGGGTCGTCTTTGTTCGAGTCTAATGTTTTTCTTCCCGTCCCCTCTTCTTCTAGTTTAACGCCCTCCTGATGAGTGTAGCGAGTCTTCTGGCGAATGTGTGTTTCCCAGGTTTGTTGAGGTGTAGTCCGTCTCTGGCGAGGAGTCCATCGTACCAGTAATTCACACCGTGGTCCAGGAATCCGAATCCTTGTTGTCTGCACCATCGTCTTAGCCAGTTGTTTGCATCAAGGATCCTGTTCCATCTCCTGGTGCCATGCCCATCTACTGGAAGGATAGAAGAAAAAACTACCTGTGCATCCAGTTCCTTTACTTTCTTCCCCAACTCTTCAAAGTCTTTGCAGATTGTCGGTAGGTCCTTCCTTGCCGTGTCATTGGTGCCAACATGTATCAGAAGAAATGGGTGGATGTCCTTGGAGCTGAAGAGCTTTGGTATCCTACCGGTCACATCCTTGATCATCGCACCTGGAAGGCAGCATACTTCTCTTGCAGTTATGTCCGGTCTGCAGATGGCTGCTTCTGTGCCTCTCAGTAGTGAGTCTCCCACCACCACCACTCTTTGTTGCTTCTTGGCTGTACTTTTTGCTGTCACTTGTTGCTGTGTGCCCTTTTCTTTTTTGCTTGCTGGTATTGTTTCATCCTTAGGTGTGCCATCTTCATCCTCTACAAAGATTTGATATCGGTTCTTCAGTTGTGTGGTTGGTGATTTCTCCATGGTCTTCTTGCTTCTTTTGGTCACATGCTTCCACTCATCTGCTTTTGGAGGTTCTCTGACACTTTTTTCACCTTCTGTGACCAGTAGAGATACTTCTGTTCTGTCTAGAAAGTCTTCATTCTCTTTGATGAGTTTCAACCACTCGTACCGTTACTGGTTGAGGTAGCATAACCAGGGGTATTGCGTGACGTTGGGCGAAGGCAGAAGACATAAAATTGCCCTCCGCCCCAGAATCCATGCAGAGGTCTACCGAGTGGGAGGATGAGCCTAATGTTATTGTCCCCTTAAAGGATAATTTGGAGGCACACGTCGCCGTGTCTAGTGCACCTCCACCTACTACCACTAGACGCTGATGTTTCCTCGACCGCTGGAGACATCTGGTGGCAAGATGTCCTGACTGTTGGCAAACATGACAAACCTGGAGTGCACGAGCGGTCCGGGACTTAGATCCCGCTCGTGACACTACCATAGGCTCATGGGACTCAGGAGCCTGGACTGGAGATTCCAAAGGTTTGGCGAAGGTGGGAGCCAGCCGAAACCTCTGCCTACACTGGGCTCGCTCTAATCTCTGCTCGTGAAAACGGAGGTCAATACGAGTGGATACTGTTATTAATTCCTCCAGTGTGGCGGGAATCTCCCTAGTGGCCAGGGCGTCCTTAACGCGGTCAGCCAGCCCCCTCCAAAATATAGGAATAAAGGCCTTATCCGACCACTCCAGCTCAGATGCTAGCGTGCGGAAGTGGACGGCAAACTGGCTGACCAAGGATGAGCCCTGAGTCAATGCCAACAGTTGGAGCGCCATATCATGGGTGACACGAGGTCCTAAAAAGACCTGTTTCAGAGTGCTCAGGAATAACGGAGCACTCTGCACCACATGATCGCCACGCTCCCACAGCGGCGTAGCCCACTGCAACGCCCTGTTCGACAATAAAGATACGATAAAGCCCACCTTAGCCCGCTCTGTAGGGAAAAGAGAGGCCAGAAGCTCGAGATGTATTGAGCACTGACTCACGAAACCCCTACAGGACTTACTGTCACCAGAAAATTTCTCTGGTAGCGGGAGGCGAGATAGCGTCGGTACAGGGGCGGCAGTGGACAAGGTAGCTGCAGCCACACTTGCAGCCTGAACAGCGACAGCAGTAACATCCACAGCTGAGGTTGAACGCTCAAGAGCCGCCAACCTTCCCTCCAGCTGCTGGATGTACCGCTGTGAACGCTGGTCGTCCGTCATTACTAGCCAGACCTTGGCGCTAGTATTATGTTAGGACTGGCGGAACGCACCAAGTATAAGGTGTAATGGTATTAGGTGCGTTCGCCGTCCGAGGTCCACCGTGCAGGTGAAAGACCCTGCTGCTAGTAAGACGGACTATATGGCGGTACTAAGTATACAGACATGGGTTAACTTCACCCTGCGTGAAGGAAGCGATCCTGTTGTGTCACAGGACCGCAGTACCGCACATAAAGCACGAGCAAGAAGTCAGCGGACTCAACCCCTACACAGGATTGAAGTCCGATTAGACACTTGCTGGCACAACACCGCAACTGGGTGTGTCAGAGGAATATAAATAATAATATAAAGGCACAAGAGTGCGTGCGGTGCCGCACTGACGGATGCCACTAACCACCCAGGCTTGGGTCAGGAAAGCGCAGCGCAAGCGCACGGCGCCTGTTGTGAATTCTGTGGCTGAGTTCACTTCTGTGGTCACAAGTGGTATTGCAGTCTCTGGGCTTCCTCCCTCAGGTGTTTTGGTGAGCTCGTTGGCTGCCTTGCTATTTAGCTCCACCTGAGTCTGTCTTCCTTGCTCCTTGTCAATGTTCCAGTGTTGGATCTGAGCTACTGCATCTTTCCTTGGGCCTGCTGCTCTGCTAGATAAGTGCTTCTAGTTTGTTTTCTGTTTTTTCTGTCCAGCTTGCTATTATCTTTTGCTGGAAGCTCTGAGAAGCAAAGGGGTGCACCGCCGTGCTGTTAGTTCGGCACGGTGGGTCTTTTTGCCCCTTTGCGTGGTTTTCGTTTTAGGGTTTTTTGTAGACTGCATAGTTCTCTTTGCTATCCTCGCTCTGTCTAGAATATCGGGCCTCACTTTGCTGAATCTATTTCATTCCTACGTTTGTCTTTTCATCTTGCTAACAGTTATTATATGTGGGGGCTGCCTATTCCTTTGGGGTATTTCTCTGAGGTAAGTCAGGCTTGTATTTCTATCTTCAGGCTAGTCAGCTCCTCAGGCAGTGTCGAGTTGCATAGGTAGTGTTAGGCGCAATCCACTGCTGCTTATAGTTGTGTGAGGATAGATCAGGTACTGCAGTCTACAGAGATTCCACATCTCAGAGCTCGTCCTATTGTTTTTGGTTATTGCCAGATCTCTGTATGTGCGCTGATTACTGCACGCTGTGTTGCCTGATTGCCAGCCATAACAGTACAAGGAGCCACACCAATGATTCCCAATAGAGGGAAAAAAGAAATCCTGACATCATTTTTTTTTCTTAGCTGTCTTCAGTCTTTTTTTTCCCCTAGACATTAGAGTGCTTCAGGACACAGCTGTGGACATGGATATTCAGGCTCTGTGCTCCTCAATGGATAATCTCGTTGTAAATGTACAAAAGATTCAAGATACTATTGATCAGAAATCGATGCTAGAACCAAGAATTCCGATTCCTGATTTGTTTTTTGGTGACAGAACTAAGTTCCTGAGCTTCAGAAATAATTGTAAGCTATTTTTGGCCTTGAAACCTCATTCTTCTGGTAATCCTATTCAACAGGTTTTGATTATTATTTCTTTTTTGCGCGGCGACCCACAGGACTGGGCGTTTTCTCTTGCACCAGGAGATTCTGCATTGAGTAATGTTGATGCATTTTTCCAGGCGCTGGGATTGCTTTACGATGAGCCTAATTCAGTGGATCAGGCTGAAAAAAATCTGCTGGCTTTATGCCAGGGGCAGGATGATGTAGAAGTATATTGTCAGAAATTTAGGAGGTGGTCAGTACTCACTCTGTGGAATGAATCTGCACTAGCGGCCTTGTTCAGAAAGGGTCTCTCTGAAGCTCTTAAGGATGTAATGGTGGGATTTCCTATGCCTGCTGGTTTGAATGAGTCTATGTCCTTGGCCATTCAGATCGGTCGTCGCTTGCGCGAGCGTAAATCTGTGCACCATCTGGCGGTATTGTCTGAGAGTAAACCTGAGCCTATGCAGTGCGACAGGACTATGACTAAAGTAGAACGGCAAGAACACAGACGTCTGAACAGACTGTGTTTCTATTGTGGTGATTCTACTCATGCTATTTCTAATTGTCCTAAACGCACTAGGCGGTTCGATAGCTCTGCCGTTATTGGTACTGTACAGTCCAAATTCCTTTTGTCCATTACCTTAATGTGCTCTTTGTCATCGTATTCTGTCATGGCGTTTGTGGATTCAGGCGCTGCCCTGAATCTGATGGATTTGGATTATGCTAAACGTTGTGGATTTTTCTTGGAGCCTTTGCGGTGTCCTATTCCGTTGAGAGGAATTGATGCTACACCTTTGGCCAAGAATAAGCCTCAGTACTGGGCCCAGCTGACCATGTGCATGGCTCCTGCACATCAGGAAGTTATTCGCTTTCTGGTACTGCATAATTTGCATGATGTGGTCGTGTTGGGGTTGCCATGGCTACAAACCCATAATCCAGTATTGGATTGGAACTCTATGTCGGTAACCAGCTGGGGTTGTCAGGGAGTACATGGTGATGTTCCATTTTTGTCAATTTCGTCATCCATTCCTTCTGACATCCCAGAGTTCTTGTCGGACTTTCAGGATGTATTTGAAGAGTCCAAGTCTGATGCCCTACCTCCGCATAGGAATTGTGATTGTGCTATCGATTTGATTCCTGGTAGTAAATTCCCTAAGGGTCGTTTATTTAATTTGTCCGTACCTGAACACACCGCTATGCGCAGTTATGTGAAGGAGTCCCTGGAGAAGGGACATATTCGCCCATCGTCGTCACCATTGGGAGCAGGGTTCTTTTTTGTAGCCAAGAAGGATGGTTCGCTAAGACCGTGTATTGATTACCGCCTTCTTAATAAGATCACTGTTAAGTTTCAGTATCCCTTGCCATTGATTTCTGACTTGTTTGCTCGGATTAAGGTGGCTAGTTGGTTTACTAAGATTGATCTTCGTGGTGCGTATAATTTGGTGAGAATCAGGCAGGGAGATGAATGGAAAACGGCATTTAATACGCCCGAGGGTCATTTTGAGTATCTGGTGATGCCGTTCGGACTTGCCAATGCTCCATCTGTTTTTCAGTCTTTTATGCATGACATTTTCCGTGAGTATCTGGATAAATTCTTGATTGTTTACTTGGATGACATTTTGATCTTCTCAGATGATTGGGAGTCTCATGTGAAGCAAGTCAGAATGGTTTTCCAGGTACTGCGTGCTAATTCCTTGTTCGTGAAGGGATCAAAGTGTCTCTTCGGTGTGCAGAAAGTTTCATTTTTGGGGTTCATCTTTTCCCCTTCTACTATCGAGATGGATCCGGTTAAGGTTCAGGCCATCCAGGATTGGACTCAGCCGACATCTCTAAAAAGTCTGCAGAAATTCCTGGGCTTTGCTAATTTTTATCGTCGCTTCATCTGTAATTTTTCTAGCATTGCCAGACCATTGACCGATTTGACCAAGAAGGGTGCTGATTTGGTTAATTGGTCTTCTGCTGCCGTGGAAGCTTTTCAGGAGTTGAAGCGTCGTTTTTGCTGTGCCCCTGTGTTGTGTCAACCTGATGTTTCTCTTCCGTTCCAGGTCAAGGTTGATGCTTCTGAGATTGGTGCAGGGGCGGTTTTGTCACAGAGAGGTTCTGGTTGCTCAGTGTTCAAACCATGTGCTTTCTTTTCCAGGAAATTTTCTGCTGCTGAGCGTAATTATGATGTGGGCAACCGAGAGTTGCTGGCCATGAAGTGGGCATTCGAGGAGTGGCGTCATTGGCTTGAGGGTGCTAAGCATCGCGTGGTGGTTTTGACTGATCATAAGAACCTTACTTATCTTGAGTCTGCCAAGCGCTTGAATCCTAGACAGGCCCGTTGGTCGTTATTTTTTGCTCGTTTTGATTTTGTGATTTCATACCTTCCGGGCTCTAAAAATGTGAAGGCGGATGCTCTGTCTAGGAGTTTTGTGCCCGACTCTCCGGGGTTATCTGAGCCGGCGAGTATCCTCAAGGAAGGAGTCATTGTGTCTGCCATCTCCCCTGATTTGCGGAGAGTGTTGCAGAAATTTCAGGCTAATAAACCTGATCGTTGTCCGGCCGAGAAACTGTTCGTCCCTGATAGGTGGACTAGTAAAGTTATCTCTGAACTTCATTGTTCGGTGCTGGCCGGTCATCCAGGAATCTTTGGTACCAGGGAGTTGGTTGCTAGATCCTTCTGGTGGCCATCTCTGTCACGGGATGTGCGTGCTTTTGTGCAGTCCTGTAGAATTTGTGCTAGGGCTAAGCCCTGCTGTTCACGTGCCAGTGGGTTGCTTTTGCCCTTGCCGGTCCCGAAGAGGCCTTGGACACATATTTCGATGGATTTCATTTCTGACCTTCCCGTTTCTCAAAAAATGTCGGTCATTTGGGTGGTCTGTGATCGCTTTTCTAAAATGGTCCATCTGGTGCCCTTGGTTAAATTGCCTTCCTCCTCTGATTTGGTGCCTTTGTTCTTCCAGCATGTGGTTCGTTTACATGGCATTCCTGAGAATATTGTTTCTGACAGAGGTTCCCAGTTTGTCTCGAGGTTCTGGCGAGCCTTTTGTGGTAGGATGGGCATTGACCTATCTTTCTCCTCGGCCTTCCATCCTCAGACTAATGGCCAGACCGAACGAACCAATCAGACCTTGGAAACATATCTGAGATGTTTTGTTTCCGCTGACCAGGATGATTGGGTGTCATTTTTGCCGTTGGCTGAATTCGCCCTTAATAATCGGGCCAGCTCGGCTACCTTGGTCTCTCCATTTTTCTGCAATTCTGGGTTCCATCCTCGTTTCTCTTCAGGACAGGTTGAGTCTTCGGACTGTCCTGGTGTGGATTCTGTGGTGGACAGGTTGCAGCAGATCTGGACTCAGGTAGTGGACAATTTGACCTTGTCCCAGGAGAAGGCTCAGCTTTTCGCTAATCGCAGACGCCGTGTGGGACCCCGACTTCGTGTTGGGGATCTGGTTTGGTTATCTTCTCGTCATATTCCTATGAAGGTTTCCTCTCCTAAATTTAAACCTCGTTTTATTGGTCCGTATAGGATTTCTGAGATTCTCAATCCGGTGTCTTTTCGTCTGACCCTCCCAGACTCCTTTTCCATACATAATGTATTCCATAGGTCGTTGTTGAGGAGATACGTGGCACCTATGGTTCCATCTGTGGAGCCTCCTGCCCCTGTTTTGGTGGAGGGGGAATTGGAGTATATTGTGGAGAAGATTTTGGATTCTCGTGTCTCTAGACGGAAACTCCAGTATCTGGTCAAATGGAAGGGTTATGCTCAGGAAGATAATTCCTGGGTTTTTGCCTCTGATGTCCATGCCCCAGATCTTGTTCGTGCCTTTCATGTGGCTCATCCTGGTCGGCCTGGGGGTTCTGGTGAGGGTTCGGTGACCCCTCCTCAAGGGGGGGGGTACTGTTGTGAATTCTGTGGCTGAGTTCACTTCTGTGGTCACAAGTGGTATTGCAGTCTCTGGGCTTCCTCCCTCAGGTGTTTTGGTGAGCTCGTTGGCTGCCTTGCTATTTAGCTCCACCTGAGTCTGTCTTCCTTGCTCCTTGTCAATGTTCCAGTGTTGGATCTGAGCTACTGCATCTTTCCTTGGGCCTGCTGCTCTGCTAGATAAGTGCTTCTAGTTTGTTTTCTGTTTTTTCTGTCCAGCTTGCTATTATCTTTTGCTGGAAGCTCTGAGAAGCAAAGGGGTGCACCGCCGTGCTGTTAGTTCGGCACGGTGGGTCTTTTTGCCCCTTTGCGTGGTTTTCGTTTTAGGGTTTTTTGTAGACTGCATAGTTCTCTTTGCTATCCTCGCTCTGTCTAGAATATCGGGCCTCACTTTGCTGAATCTATTTCATTCCTACGTTTGTCTTTTCATCTTGCTAACAGTTATTATATGTGGGGGCTGCCTATTCCTTTGGGGTATTTCTCTGAGGTAAGTCAGGCTTGTATTTCTATCTTCAGGCTAGTCAGCTCCTCAGGCAGTGTCGAGTTGCATAGGTAGTGTTAGGCGCAATCCACTGCTGCTTATAGTTGTGTGAGGATAGATCAGGTACTGCAGTCTACAGAGATTCCACATCTCAGAGCTCGTCCTATTGTTTTTGGTTATTGCCAGATCTCTGTATGTGCGCTGATTACTGCACGCTGTGTTGCCTGATTGCCAGCCATAACAGGCGCCGTACTGGCGGACACAGCAACTGGTAGCTGAAATGTGTGTTTCGTGCTGTTGGATAAGTCGGCCGCTAGATAGCAAACATACACCTTCCGCGAACAGACATTCAATAGGGAGGGTTATTTAAAGAGCGACTTTCACTCATAACACATACACATATTTACAAGACAATACTAGCGCATGGCCGTGCGGCCATGCGAGGCTTAAATAGCTGCAGCATGTTTAGGACCTTCCAAAGAAGGACCAATGGAGTGCTGCAGCACCTGAGCATGTGACCCTGGATCTCCACTGAGAGATCTCGCCCTGGGCATGCTCAGAGTGCAAAGCAGGACTTAGTCCTAGCAGCTACAAGGACCTTAGCTGCAGTATCTGATCATATGACCCTCGATCTCCACTGAGAGATCTTACTCTGGGCATGCTCAGAATGTAAAAAGCAGGACTTAGCCCCAGAAACGTCCGCTCGCCGCTGCCCAGCACTGACTTCAATGGGAGAAGCAGGAAACGCAGCAGTAACTCTAAGCACAGAGTCAGACTGAGTGAGACGCTGGGATCGACGTCTCTGCTGAGCAAGCTCCATTGCGGCAGGAGAAGAATGAGAGACCGCAGCGGAGATGGCCCGAGATTCCCCCTGTGCAGAGGCAGGAACTCGACCCCTAACAGCCGTTAAGGGTACTTAAACCACAGCGCCGTTAATTAACGGCGCTGTGGAAAAAGTAAATAGCGCCCCCCAGAGTCGGATTTTCTCCGGGGTCTCGGCTGCCGGGGGTAGCCGAGACCCCAGAGAACATGATTCGGGGGGGGGGGGGGGGGTTTACCCACCCCACATTTGCGATCGCCAGTAATTAACTGTTTAAAAAAAAGCGATCTCTTTTTAATTTCTCTGTCTTCCGATGTGATCGCACATCGGAGGACAGAGAAAAGGGGTCCCAGGTGGCCCCCCAATACTTACCTATCTCCCCCGGTGCTCCTCGTGGCTCCCGGTGGGCATGCGCAGTGCGCCCGCCGGCCGGCCCCGCGAGAATCTTTGGGGTCTCGGCTGCCGAGACCCCAAAGAGCATGATCGGGGTCGGTTTTACCGACCCCTGTTTTGCGATCGCCGGTAATTAACTGTTTACCGGCGACCGCAAAAAAAAAAAAAAGTAAAGTGAAATTCTCTGTCCTCTGATGTGATCGCACATCAGAGGACAGAGAAATAGGGGGATTCGGGGACCCTACAATACTCACCTGCGTCCCTGGATCCTCCTGCTGCTCCTCCTGGCCGCCGGCAAAAGAAAATGGGTTAGGGTTAGGGTTAGGGGTAGGGTTAGGGGTAGGGTTAGGGCTAGGGTTAGGGCTAGGGTTAGGGGTAGGGTTAGGGTTAGGGATAGGGAAAGGGTTAGGGTTAGGGCTAGGGTTGGGGCTAAATTTAGGGTTAGGGTTGGGGCTAAATTTAGGGTTAGGGTTGGGGCTAAATTTAGGGTTAGGCTTCTTTCACACTTACGTCGGTACGGGGCCGTCGCAATGCGTCGGCCTGACATACCGACGCACGTGAAAATTGTGCACAATGTGGGCAGCGGCTGTAGTTTTTCAACGCATCCGCTGCCCAATCTATGTCCTGGGGAGGAGGTGGCGGAGTTACGGCCACGCATGTGCGGTCAGAAATGGCGGATGCGACGTACAAAAAAACCTTTCATTGAACGTTTTTTTGTGCCGACGGTCCGCCAAAACACAACTGATCCAGTGCACGACGGACGCGACGTGTGGCCATCCGTCACGATCCGTCGGCAATACAAGTTTATGGGCAAAAAACGCATCCTGCGGGCACATTTGCAGGATCCGTTTCTTGTCCAAAACGACGGATTGCGACGGATGCCAAACGACGCAAGTGGGAAAGTAGCCTTAGGGCTAGGGTTAGGGTTGGGGCTAAAGTTAGGGCTAGGGTTGGGGCTAAAGTTAGGGGTAGAGTTGGGATTAGGGTTAGGATTAGGGTTGGTATTAGGGTTAAGGTTGGCATTAGGGTTACGCTTGGGATTAGGGTTAGGTTTGGGATTAGGGTTAAGGTTAGGGTTGTGATTAGGGTTAGGGTTGTGATTAGGGGTGTATTGGGATTAGGGTTAGGTTTGAGGTTAGGGTTGAGATTAGGATTAGGGGTGTGTTGGATTTAGGGTTTTGATTAGGGTTATGCTTAGGGTTGACATTAGGGTTGTTTTGGGGTAAGGGTTGTGATTATGGTTAGGGTTAGTGATTAGGATTATGGATCAGGTTGGGATTAGGGTAAGGGGTGTGTTGGGGTTAGGGTTGGAGCTAGAATTGGGGGGTTTCCACTGTTTAGTTACATCAGGGGGTCTCCAAATACGACAGCCAATTTTGCGCTCAAAAAGTCAAATGGTGCTCCCTCCCTTCTGAGCTCTGCGGTGCGCCCAAACAGTGGGTTACCCCCACATATGGGGCATCAGCGTACTCGGGATAAATTGGAAAACAACTTCTGGGGTCCAATTTCTCTTGTTACCCTTGTGAAAATAAAAACTTGGGGGCTACAAAATCTTTTTTGTGGAAAAATATATATTTTTTTATGACTCTGCATTATACATTTCTGTGAAGCACTTGGGCATTCAAAGTTCTCACCACACATCTACAGTGGGTCAAAAAAGTATTTAGTCAGTCAGCAATAGTGCAAGTTCCACCACTTAAAAAGATGAGAGGCGTCTGTAATTTACATCATAGGTAGACCTCAACTATGGGAGACAAACTGAGAAAAAAAAATCCAGAAAATCACATTGTCTGTTTTTTTAACATTTTATTTGCATATTATGGTGGAAAATAAGTATTTGGTCAGAAACAAACAATCAAGATTTCTGGCTCTCACAGACCTGTAACTTCTTCTTTAAGAGTCTCCTCTTTCCTCCACTCATTACCTGTAGTAATGGCACCTGTTTAAACTTGTTATCAGTATAAAAAGACACCTGTGCACACCCTCAAACAGTCTGACTCCAAACTCCACTATGGTGAAGACCAAAGAGCTGTCAAAGGACACCAGAAAAAAAATTGTAGCCCTGCACCAGGCTGGGAAGACTGAATCTGAAATAGCCAACCAGCTTGGAGTGAAGAAATCAACACTGGGAGCAATAATTAGAAAATGGAAGACATACAAGACCACTGATAATCTCCCTCGATCTGGGGCTCCACGCAAAATCCCACCCCGTGGGGTCAGAATGATCACAAGAACGGTGAGCAAAAATCCCAGAACCACGCGGGGGGACCTAGTGAATGAACTGCAGAGAGCTGGGACCAATGTAACAAGGCCTACCATAATTAACACACTACGCCACCATGGACTCAGATCCTGCAGTGCCAGACGTGTCCCACTGCTTAAGCCAGTACATGTCCGGGCCCGTCTGAAGTTTGCTAGAGAGCATTTGGATGATCCAGAGGAGTTTTGGGAGAATGTCCTATGGTCTGATGAAACCAAACTGGAACTGTTTGGTAGAAACACAACTTGTCGTGTTTGGAGGAAAAAGAATACTGAGTTGCATCCATCAAACACCATACCTACTGTAAAGCATGATGGTGGAAACATCATGTTTTGGGGCTGTTTCTCTGCAAAGGGACCTGGACGACTGATCCGGGTGCATGAAAGAATGAATGGGGCCATGTATCGTGAGATTTTGAGTGCAAACCTCCTTCCATCAGCAAGGGCATTGAAGATGAAACGTGGCTGGGTCTTTCAACATGACAATGATCCAAAGCACACCGCCAGGGCAACGAAGGAGTGGCTTCGTAAGAAGCATTTCAAGGTCCTGGAGTGGCCTAGCCAGTCTCCAGATCTCAACCCTATAGAAAACCTTTGGAGGGAGTTGAAAGTCCGTGTTGCCAAGCGAAAAGCCAAAAACATCACTGCTCTAGAGGAGATCTGCATGGAGGAATGGGCCAACATACCAACAACAGTGTGTGGCAACCTTGTGAAGACTTACAGAAAACGTTTGACCTCTGTCATTGCCAACAAAGGATATATTACAAAGTATTGAGATGAAATTTTGTTTCTGACCAAATACTTATTTTCCACCATAATATGCAAATAAAATGTTAAAAAAACAGACAATGTGATTTTCTGGATTTTTTTTTCTCAGTTTGTCTCCCATAGTTGAGGTCTACCTATGATGTAAATTACAGACGCCTCTCATCTTTTTAAGTGGTGGAACTTGCACTATTGCTGACTGACTAAATACTTTTTTGCCCCACTGTATATAAGTTCCTTGGGGGGTCTAGTTTCCAAAACGGGGTCACTTGTGGGGGGTTACTACTGTTTAGGTACATCAGGAGCTCTGCAAACGCAACATAACACCCACAGACCATTCTATCTAAGTCTGCATTCCAAAACGGCGCTCCTTCCCTTCCGAGCTCTGCCGTGCGCCCAAACAGTGGTTTACCCCCACATATGGGGCATCAGCATACGCAGGATAAATTGGACAACAACTTTAGTGGTCCAATTTCTCCTGTTACCCTTGTGAAAATAAAAACTTGGGGGCTACAATATCTTTTTTGTGGAAAAAAAAAATATTTTTTATTTTCACGACTCTGCATTCTAAACTTCTGTGAAGCACTTGGGCATTCAAAGTTCTCACCACACATCTAGATAAGTTCCTTGGGGGGTCTAGTTTCCAAAATGGGGTCACTTGTGGGGGGTTACTACTGTTTAGGTACATCAGGGGTTCTCCAAACGCGACATGGCGTCCGATTTCAATTCCAGCCAATTCTACATTGAAAAAGTAAAACAGCACTCTTTCTCTTCCAAGCTCTGCGGTGCGCCCAAACAGTGGTTTACCCCCACATATTGGGTATCGACGTAATCAGGAGAAATTGCACAACAACTTTAGTGGTCTAATTTCTCCTGTTACCCTTGTGAAAATAAAAATTTGTGGGCAAAAAGATCATTTTTGTAGAAAAAATGCGATTTTTTTTTTCACGGTTCTACGTTATAAACTTCTGTGAAGCACATGGGGGTTCAAAGTGCTCACCACACATCTAGATAAGTTCCTTAAGGGGTCTAGTTTCCAAAATGGTGTCACTTGTGGGGGGTTTGCACTGTTTAGGCACATCAGGGGCTCTCCAAACGCGGCATGGCGTCCAAACTCAATTCCAGCCAATTCTACATTGAAAAAGTAAAACGGCGCTCCTTCACTTCCAAGCTCTGCCGTGCGCCCAAACAGTGGTTTACCCTCACATATGGGGTATCGACGTATTCAGGAGAAATCGCACAACAACTTTTGTGGTCTAATTTCTCCTGTTACCCTTGTGAAAATAAGAATTTATGGGCGAAAAGATCATTTTTGTGTAAACAAAAGCGATTTTTTATTTTCACGGCTCTACGTTATAAACTTCTGTGAAGCACTTGGGGTTTCAAAGTGCTCACCACACATCTAGATAAGTTCCTTAAGGGGTCTAGTTTCCAAAATGGTGTCACTTGTGGGGAGTTTCCACTGTTTAGGCACATCAGGGGCTCTCTAAACGTGACATGGCATCCGATCTCAATTCCAGCCAAAGTCAAACGGCGCTCCTTCACTTCTAAGTTCTGCGGTGCGCCCAAAAAGTGGTTTACCCCCACATATGGGGTATTGGCGTATTCAGGAGAAATTGCATAACAAAATTTATGGTTACATTTCTGTTTTTACACTTGTGAAAATAAAAAAAATGGTTCTGAATTAAGATGTTTGCAAAAAAAAGTTAAATGTTCATTTTTTCCTTCCACATTGTTTCAGTTCCTGTGAAGCACGTAAAGGGTTAATAAACTTCTTGAATGTGGTTTTGAGAGCCTTGAGGGGTGTAGTTTTTAGAATAGTGTCATACTTGGGTATTTTTTATCATATAGACCCCTCAAAATGACTTCAAATGTGATGTGGTCCCTAAAAAAAAATTGGTTTTGTAAAAATGAGAAATTGCTCAAGGGCATAAAAATACAAAGTTTGAAAATTGCAAAATTTTAAAAATTTTCGCCATATTTCCGTTTTTTTCATAAATAATCGCAAGTAATATCGAAGAAATGTTACCACTAACATGAAGTACAATATGTCACGAAAAAACAGTCTCAGAATCAGCGGGATCCGTTGAAGCGTTCCAGAGTTATAACCTCATAAAGTGACAGTGGTCAGAATTGCAAAAATTGGCTCGGTCATTAAGTACCAAATTGGCTCTGTCACTAAGGCCGCCGTCACACATGCGAGTTTTACGGACGTAAGAGCGCAGAATCTACGTCCGTAAAACTCGCAAAAAATACGGCACAATTATTCTCTATGCCCCTGCTCCTATTTGCCGTATTTTACTGATCAGTATTATACGGCTTTCTACGGCCGTACAAAATCGCAGCATGCTGCGTTTGTCACCGTACTGCGCAAGAAATACGCCAATGAAAGTCTATGGAAGCGTGAAAAATACGGATTACACACGGACAAGCAGTGTGACTTGCGAGAAATACGCAGCGCTGTTAGAGAGAAAAGCCGGTAATTCAGTGCGGTGTACAGTAAAATCACACTGACAGCTTACAGTAGAATAGGTAGAATAAATGTGTACACATAGAATAGGTATATATATATATATATATGTCAGTGAGACACATATATGTATATATATTAATATTTATTCCAGCGCTAGACAGCTTGAAAGCCGGTAATTCAATTACCGGCTTTTTCCTCCTCCTTCCTAAAACCCGACATGATTTGAGACATGGTTTACATACAGTAAACCATGTCTTCTCTCCATTTTTTTTGCAGATTCCACACTACTAATGTCAGTAGTGTGTATCTGCAAAATTTGGCCGTTCTAGCTCTTAAAATAAAGGGTTAAATGGCGGAAAAAATTGGCGTGGGCTCCCGCGCAATTTTCTCCGCCAGAGTAGTAAAGCCAGTGACTGAGGGCAGATATTAATAGCCTGGAGAGGGTCCACGGTTATTGGCCCCCCCTGGCTAAAAATATCTGCCCCCAGCCACCCCAGAAAAGGCACATCTGGAAGATGCGCCTATTCTGGCACTTGGCCACTCTCTTCCCATTCCCGTGTAGCGGTGGGATATGGGGTAATGAAGGGTTAATGCCACCTTGCTATTGTAAGGTGACATTAAGCCTAATTAATAATGGAGAGGCGTCAATTATGACACCTATCCATTATTAATCCAATACTAGTAAAGGGTTAAATAAAACACAAACACATTTTTTAAAATTATTTTAATGAAATAAAAACAATGGTTGTTGCAGTATTTTATTCAACGCCCAATCCAGTCACTGAAGACCCTCGTTCTGTGAGTAAAAAAACATAATAAACCAACAATATACTTACCCTCCGCAGATCTGTAACGTCCAACGATGTAAATCCTTCTGAAGGGGTTAAAACATTTTGCAGCAAGGAGCTGTGCTAATGCACGCTGCTCCTCGCTGCAAAACCCCAGGGAATGAGGCTAAAAATAGATCAATGATCTATATTTAGCTACATTTGCGGTGAGGCGCCCTCTGCTGGCTGTTCATAGATCGTGGGAAATTACCTAGAAAGCTCCCTGGCTGCAAAAAAAATGGAGAGAAGACATGGTTTACTGTATGTAAACCATGTCTCAAATCATGTCGGGTTTTAGGAAGGAGAAGGAAAAAGCCGGTAATTGAATTACCGGCTTTCAAGCTGTCTAGCGCTGGAATAAATATTAATATATATACATATATGTGTCTCACTGACATATATATATATATATACCTATTCTATGTGTACACATTTATTCTACCTATTCTACTGTAAGCTGTCAGTGTGATTTTACTGTACACCGCACTGAATTACCGGCTTTTCTCTCTAATATATGTGTCTACTGACACATATATATATATATATATAGACAGTATATATATATTTTCTTTTCTTTTTGGGACACATGGATCACTTCTATAGCGGTATGTTGGTTTTGCTAGCCTGCGAGAAAACCACGCAGTACGGATGCCATACGGATTACATACGGAGGATGCCATGCGCAAAAAACGCTGACACACCCTGCCTACGGAGGAGCTACGGACCACTTTTTTCGGGACTTTTCAGCGTATTACGGCCGTAATATACGGACCGTATTGTTTTACGCTGTGTGTGACGCCGGCCTAAGGGGTTAATGAGAAAAAAAATGAATGTTTCTGAATTTACCAAATGGCTGCAATGAAAGAAAGAGTGAAAAATTTAAAGGAGTATGAATACTTTCCGTACCCACTGTATAGTAAGGTACATGCAATAGCATAGTAGGCTGTCCAGAGTATAGTCACAATATTACAGACGGATACCAATATATAAAGTATATATAGTATCATAAAACACACACACACACACATATATATATATATATATATATACAGTACAGACCAAAAGTTTGGACACACCTTCTCATTTAAAGATTGTTCTGTATTTTCATGACTATGAAAGTTGTACATTCACACTGAAGGCATCAAAACTATGAATTAACACATGTGGAATTATATACTTAACAAAAAGGTGTGAAAAAACTGAAATTATGTCTTATATTCTAGGTTCTTCAAAGTAGCCACCTTTTGCTTTGATGACTGCTTTGCACAATCTTGGCATTCTCTTGATGAGCTTCAAGAGGTAGTCACCGGAAATGGTTTTCACTTCACAGGTGTGCCCTGTCAGGTTTAATATGTGGGATTTCTTGCCTTGTAAATGGTGTTGGGACCATCAGTTGTGTTGAGCAGAAGTCTGGTGGATACACAGCTGATAGTCCTACTGAATAGACCGTTAGAATTTGTATTATGGCAAGAAAAAAAACAGCTAAGTAAAGAAAAATGAGTTGCCATCATTACTTTAAGAAATGAAGGTCAGTCAGTCCGAAAAAGTGGGAAAACTTTGAACGTGTCCCCAAGTGCAGTTGCAAAAACCATCAAGTGCAGCAAAGAAACTGGCTCACACGAGGACCGCCCCAGGAAAGGAAGATCTCTACTTCTGAGGATAAGTTTATCCAAGTCACCAGCCTCAGAATTTGCAGGTTAACAGCAGCTCAGATTAGAGACCAGGTCAATGCCACACAGAGTTCTAGCATCTCCACAACAACTGTTAAGAGGAGACTTTGTGCAGCAGGCCTTCATGGTAAAATTGCTGCTAGGAAACCACTGCTAAGAACAGGCAGCAAGCAGAAGAGACTTGTTTGGGCTAAAGAACACAAGGAATGGACATTAGACCAGTGGAAATCTGTGCTTTGGTCTGATGAGTCCAAATTTGAGATACTTGGTTCCAACCGCCGTGTCTTTGTGTGACGCAGAAAAGGTGAACAGATGGACTCTACATGCCTGGTTCCCACAGTGAAGCATGGAGGAGGAGGTGTGATGGTGTGGGGGTGCTTTGCTGGTGACACTGTTGGGGATTTATTCAAAATTGAAGGCATACTGAACCAGGATGGCTACCACAACATCTTGCAGTAGCATGCTATTCCATCCGGTTTGCGTTTAGTTGGACCAACATTTATTTTTCAACAGGACAATGACCCCAAACACACCTCCAGGCTGTGTAAGGGCTATTTGACCAAGAAGGAGAGTGATGGGGTGCTACGCCAGATGACCTGGCCTCCACAGTCATCAGACCTGAACCCAATCGAGATGGTTTGGGGTGAGCTGGACCGCAGAGTGAAGGCAAAAGAGCCAACAAGTGCTATGCATCTCTGGGAACTCCTTCAAAATTGTTGGAAGACCATTTCCGGTAACTACCTCTTGAAGCTCATGAAAAGAATGCCAAGGGTGTGTGTCATGATCCCAATGGCAGGGGATCACAAAAGGACAAGCACAAAAACAAAACAAGCTCTAGGGTGATGGAACCTGAGCTGACCGCGATCCTGAACCTAAACACACAACTAGCAGTAGCCGGGGAACGTGCCTACGATGATTCCTAGAAGTCTCGCGCCAGCCGAAGGATTAACTTCCCCTATAAGAAGAAACACAGACCTCACTTGCCTCCAGAGAAACACCCCACAGAAATAGCAGCCCCCCACATGTAATAACGGTGAAATGAGAGGAAAGCACATACGTAGTAATGAAAATAGAATCAGCAAAAATGAGGCCCGCTAAAGCTAGATAGCAGAGGATACAAAAGTGAACTGCGCGGTCAGCGAAAAACCCTTCAAAAACCCATCCTGAAATTACTTGAACTCATGTGCCAACTCATGGAACATGAGGAGTAATTTCAGCCCACTAGAGCAACCAGCAGCTAGGAATCACATCTCTGCAATCTGGACTAAGACAAAAATTAAGCAAAACATGGAACAGGAAAAACAAAACTTAGCTTGTCCTGAAGATAACAGACGCAGGGAGCAGAGGTAAAAAGACACGCTGATTACATTGATAGCCGGCGAGGAAATGACAAAAAAGCAAGGTTAAATAGGAAACTCCCATAACCTGATGGAACAGGTGGACACCAGAGACCGCAGAGAACACAAGTCACCCAGTACCATCAGTAACCACCAGAGGGAGCCCAAAAACAGAACTCACAACAGTACCCCCCCCTTGAGGAGGGGTCACCGAACCCTCACGAGAACCACCAGGGCGACCAGGATGAGCCCTATGAAAAGCACGGACCAAATCAGCAGCATGAACATCAGAGGCAATCACCCAAGAATTATCCTCCTGACCATAACCCTTCCACTTGACCAAATACTGGAGTTTCCATCTGGAAACACGAGAATCCAAGATCTTCTCCACAACATACTCCAATTCACCCTCCACCAGCACCGGAGCAGGAGGCTCAAGCGAAGGAACGACAGGTACCTCATACTTCCGCAACAACGACCGATGGAACACATTATGAATAACAAACGATGCTGGGAGATCCAAACGAAACGACACAGGGTTAAGAATTTCCAAGATCCTATAGGGACCGATGAACCGAGGCTTGAACTTAGGAGAAGAGACCTTCATAGGAACAAAACGAGAAGACAACCACACCAAGTCCCCAACAAGAAGTCGAGGACCCACGCGGCGACGGCGATTAGCAAACTTCTGAGCCCTCTCCTGGGACAACTTCAAATTGTCCACCACATGACTCCAAATCCGATGCAACCTATCCACCACCATGTCCACTCCAGGACAATCAGAAGGCTCCACCTGACCAGAGGAAAAACGAGGATGAAACCCCGAATTACAAAAGAAAGGAGACACCAAGGTAGCAGAACTAGCCCGATTATTAAGGGCAAACTCGGCAAGCGGCAAAAAGGAAACCCAGTCATCTTGATCAGCAGAAACAAAACACCTTAAATAAGTTTCTAAAGTCTGATTAGTTCGTTCCGTCTGGACATTCGTCTGAGGATGGAATGCAGACGAAAAGGACAAATCAATGCCCATCTTAGCACAGAACGTCCGCCAAAATCTAGACACAAACTGGGATCCCCTGTCAGAAACGATGTTCTCCGGAATGCCATGCAGACGGACCACGTTTTGAAAAAACAGAGGGACCAACTCAGAGGAGGAAGGTAACTTAGGCAAGGGTATCAGATGAACCATCTTAGAAAAGCGGTCACACACAACCCATATGACGGACATTTTTTGAGAGACAGGGAGATCCGAAATAAAGTCCATGGAAATGTGCGTCCAAGGCCTCTTCGGGATAGGCAAAGGTAACAACAATCCACTGGCCCGAGAACAGCAAGGCTTAGCCCGAGCGCAAACTCCACAAGACTGCACGAAAGAACGCACATCCCTCGACAAGGAAGGCCACCAAAAAGACCTGGCCACCAAGTCTCTAGTACCAAATATTCCAGGATGACCTGCCAACACAGAAGAATGGACCTCAGAGATGACTCTACTGGTCCAATTATCCGGAACAAACAGTCTTTCCGGCGGACAACGATCAGGTTTATCCGCCTGAAACTCCTGCAAAGCACGTCGCAAGTCTGGGGAGACAGCCGATAAAATCACCCCATCCCTAAGGATACCAGTGGGCTCAGAATTTCCAGGGGAGTCAGGCACAAAACTCCTAGAAAGAGCATCCGCCATCACATTCTTTGAATCTGGCAGGTATGAAACCACAAAATTGAAACGGGAGAAAAACAGTGACCAACGAGCCTGTCTAGGATTCAGACGCTTGGCAGACTCAAGGTACATCAGATTTTTGTGATCAGTCAAGACCACCACACGATGTCTAGCACCCTCAAGCCAATGACGCCACTCCTCAAATGCCCACTTCATGGCCAAAAGCTCCCGATTACCAACATCATAATTCCGTTCAGCGGACGAAAATTTTCTAGAAAAGAACGCACATGGCTTCATCACTGAGCCATCGGAGCTTCTCTGTGACAAAACCGCCCCCGCTCCGATCTCGGAAGCATCGACCTCAACCTGAAAAGGAAGCGACGTATCTGGCTGACGCAACACAGGAGCAGAAGAAAACCGGCGCTTAAGTTCCTGAAAGTCCTCCACAGCCGCAGGAAACCAATCAGTAACATCAGCACCCTTTTTAGTCAAATCCGTCAAAGGCTTAACAACACTAGAAAAATTAGTTATGAAGCGACGATAAAAATTAGCAAAGCCCAAGAACTTCTGTAGACTCTTAAGAGATGTAGGCTGCGTCCAGTCACAAATAGCCTGAACCTTGACGGGATCCATCTCAATAGTAGAAGGGGAAAAAATATACCCCAAAAAAGAAATCTTCTGAACTCCAAAGAGACATTTAGAACCCTTTACAAACAAAGAATTGGCCCGCAGGACCTGAAACACCTTCCTGACCTGCTGAACATGAGACTCCCAGTCATCAGAAGAAAACAAAACATCATCCAAATACACAATAATAAATTTATCCAGATATTCACGGAAAATATCGTGCATAAAAGACTGGAAGACAGAAGGAGCATTAGAAAGTCCAAAAGGCATCACCAAATACTCGAAATGGCCCTCAGGCATATTAAATGCGGTTTTCCACTCATCACCCTGCCTTATCCGCACAAGATTATACGCACCCCGAAGATCAATCTTAGTGAACCATTTAGCCCCCTTAATGCGAGCGAACAAATCAGTCAACAATGGCAAAGGATACTGATATTTGACTGTAATCTTATTCAAAAGACGATAATCTATGCAAGGCCTCAAGGAACCATCTTTTTTGGCCACAAAAAAAAACCTGCTCCCAAAGGGGACGAAGATGGACGGATATGTCCCTTTTCCAAGGACTCCTTAACATAATTCCGCATAGCAGTATGCTCTGGCACTGACAGATTGAACAAACGACCTTTAGGGAATTTACTGCCGGGAATCAAATCTATAGCACAATCGCAATCCCTGTGAGGAGGAAGCGAACTGAGCTTAGGCTCCTCAAAAACCTCCCGATAATCAGACAAAAATACCGGAACCTCAGAAGGAGTAGATGAAGCGATAGAAATCGGAGGTGCATCATCATGAACCCCCTGACATCCCCAGCTTAACACAGACATTGTTTTCCAGTCCAGGACTGGGTTATGAGTTTGTAACCATGGCAGACCAAGCACTAAGACATCATGTAAATTATACAGTACCAGGAAGCGAATCACCTCCTGATGAACGGGAGTCATACGCATGGTCACTTGTGTCCAGTACTGAGGTTTATTCATAGCCAAAGGTGTAGAGTCAATTCCTTTCAAAGGAATAGGAACTTCCAGAGGCTCCAGACTAAACCCACAGCGATTGGCAAATGACCAATCCATAAGACTCAGGGCAGCGCCTGAATCCACATAGGCATCGACGGAAATGGATGATAATGAACAAATCAGCGTCACAGACAGAATGAACTTAGACTGTAAAGTACCAATGGCAACAGACTTATCAACCTTTTTTGTGCGTTTAGAGCATGCTGATATAACATGAGCTGAATCACCACAATAAAAACACAATCCATTTTTCCGCCTATAATTTTGCCGTTCACTTCTGGACTGAATTCTATCACATTACATTATCTCAGGTGCCTGTTCAGAAGACACCGCCAAATGGTGCACAGGTTTGCGCTCCCGTAAACGCCGATCAATCTGAATAGCCATAGTCATGGACTCATTCAGACCTGCAGGCGCCGGGAACCCCACCATAACATCTTTAATGGCCTCAGAAAGGCCATCTCTGAATTTTGCAGCCAGAGTGCACTCATTCCACTGAGTAAGCACCGACCACTTCCGAAATTTCTGACAATATATTTCTGCTTCATCTTGCCCCTGAGAGAGAGCCAATAAAGCTTTTTCAGCCTGAATCTCTAGGTTAGGTTCCTCATAGAGCAAACCCAATGCCAGAAAAAACGCATCCACATTGAGCAACGCAGGATCCCCTGGTGCCAATGCAAATGCCCAATTCTGAGGGTCACCCCGCAGGAAAGATATAACAATCTTGACCTGCTGAGCAGGGTCTCCAGAGGAGCGAGATTTCAAGGAAAGAAACAACTTGCAATTGTTCCTAAAATTCAGAAAACTAGATCTATCTCCAGAAAAAAACTCTGGGACAGGAATTCTAGGTTCAGACATAGGCGTATGTACAACAAAATCTTGTATATTTTGAACCTTAGCAGCAAGATTAATCAGGCTGGAAGCCAAACTCTGGACGTCCATGATAAACAGCTGAGGTCAGAGCCATTCAAGGATTAAGAGGAAAGAAGCAGTCAAGCTGCAATTAAGGCTAGGCAGCAAACACTGAGGAGGAGAAAAAAAAAAAAAAAAAACTTCCTCAGACTACTTTTCCTCCTACTTCAGCCAAAACGATGACCAATTTTTTCTGGCTGGCTATACTGTCATGATCCCAATGGCAGGGGATCACAAAAGGACAAGCACAAAAACAAAACAAGCTCTAGGGTGATGGAACTTGAGCTGACCGCGATCCTGAACCTAAACACACAACTAGCAGTAGCCGGGGAACGTGCCTACGATGATTCCTAGACATCTCACGCCAGCCGAAGGATTAACTTCCCCTATAAGAAGAAACACAGACCTCACTTGCCTCCAGAGAAACACCCCACAGAAATAGCAGCCCCCCACATGTAATAACGGTGAAATGAGAGGAAAGCACATACGTAGTAATGAAAATAGAATCAGCAAAAATGAGGCCCGCTAAAGCTAG
Source organism: Ranitomeya imitator (assembly GCF_032444005.1). NCBI lineage: Eukaryota > Metazoa > Chordata > Amphibia > Anura > Dendrobatidae > Ranitomeya > Ranitomeya imitator. The sequence goes on from NC_091284.1 coordinate 602,498,625, forward strand.
ATAGCAGAGGATACAAAAGTGAACTGCGCGGTCAGCGAAAAACCCTTCAAAAACCCATCCTGAAATTACTTGAACTCATGTGCCAACTCATGGAACATGAGGAGTAATTTCAGCCCACTAGAGCAACCAGCAGCAAGGAATCACATCTCTGCAAGCTGGACTAAGACAAAAATTGAGCAAAACATGGAACAGGAAAAACAAAACTTAGCTTGTCCTGAAGATAACAGACGCAGGGAGCAGAGGTAAAAAGACACGCTGATTACATTGATAGCCGGCGAGGAAATGACAAAAAAGCCAGGTTAAATAGGAAACTCCCATAACCTGATGGAACAGGTGGACACCAGAGACCGCAGAGAACACAAGTCACCCAGTACCATCAGTAACCACCAGAGGGAGCCCAAAAACAGAACTCACAACAGGTGTGCAAAGCAGTCATCAAAGCAAAAGGTGGCTACTTTGAAGAACCTAAAATATAAGACATAATTTCAGTTGTTTCACACTTTTTTGTTAAGTATATAATTCCACATGTGTTAATTCATAGTTTTAATGCCTTCAGTGTGAATGTACAATTTTCATAGTCATGAAAATACAGAAAAATCTTTAAATGAGAAGGTGTGTCCAAACTTTTGGTCTGTACTGTATATATATATACACAGTAGGGGAAATAAGTATTTAATCCGTTGCTGATTTTGTAAGTGTGCCCACTAACAAAGACAGGAACAGTCTGTAATTTTAAAGGTAGTGTAATTTTAACACTGAGAAACAGAATATGAAAAATAAAATCTAGAAAATCACATTGTATACATGATATAAATTTATTTGCATTTAGCAATAAGAATTAAGTACCGTATATACTGGAGTATAAGCCAACCCGAGTATAAGTCGAGGCACCTAACTTTACCACAAAAAACAGGGAAAACTTATTGACTCAAGTATAAGCCTCGGGTGGGAATTGCAGCAGCTACTGGTAAATTTCAAAAATAAAAATAGATATCAATAAAATTACTTTGAGACATGGGCGCCATAAGATGCTCCATACAAAAATATGCCCATATAATGCTCCATAAAGTTGATTGTGGGCCCCATAAGATGCTCATATAATGCTCAATAATGCAGTTTATGCTGATCATATACCCTATATTGCTGCTGCTATAAAAAAAAAAAAATGACATACTCACCTCTCGTCGCTGGCCGGTGCTCTTCGGTGTTGCTAGCTCTCTGCAGTGACTGTTCAGGCAGAGGGCATACACTAGTCACGTCATCATGCCCTCTGACCTGAACGTCACAGCCAAAGGACGCGGAAGACACAGCGCAGCAGTGAAACGGGGACAGGTGAATATCGCAAGTGCAGGGGGCCTGAGCAAGCGGCGGCACAGGCACCTGGCCCCCATAGCATGGTGTCCCCGCCTGCTCAGGACGCAACACTTGTGTCGGTGCCAACGCCAACTGCCGACCCTGTTAGCAGCTACCGGAATATTACCGAGGCTGCTGGGAAGTATGCAGACGATCCATAGACACCGGGGACCTCTGCACAGCATCGTAGAACAGGTAAGTTGGACCGTAACTCGTGTATAAGCCAAGGGGGTCTTTGTCAGCAAAAAAAAAAAAAAGGTGCTAAAAAACTCAGCTTATACACGAGTACATACAGTATTTGATTCCCCCTGGCAAACAAGACTTAATACTTGTTGGCAAAACCCTTGATGGCAAGCACAGCAGTCAGATTTTTTTTGTGGTTGATGATGTTTGCGCACATGTCAGGCGGAATTTTGGTCCACACCTCTTTGCAGATCATCTCTAAATCATTAAGATTTTGAGGCTGTCGCTTGGCAACTCAGAGCTTCAACTTCCTCCATAAATTTTCTATGGGATTAAGGTCTGGAGACTGGCTAGGCCACACCACTCCTTTGTTACCTTGGATGCATGTTTTGGGTCATTGTCTTGCTGGAAGACTCAGTCATGACCCATTTTTAATATCCTGGCGGAGGGAAGGAGGTTGTCTCTCAGGATTTTACGGTACATGGCTCCATCGATTCTCCCACTGATGCAGTGAAGTAGTCCTCTGCCTTTTGCAGAGACACCCCCCCAAAACATAATGTTTCCACCTCCATTCTTGACAGTAGGGATGGTGTTCTTTGGATCATAGGCAGCATTTCTCTTCCTCCAAACACGGTGAGTTAAGTTAATACCAAAGACCTCAATTTTTGTCTCATCTGACCACAGCAACTTTTCCCAATCACTCACAGAATCATCCAGGTGTCCATTGCCAAGCATCAGACGGGCCTGCACATGTGCCTTCTTGAGAAGGGGGACCTTGTGGGCACTGCAGGATTTTAAACCTTTATGGTGCAATGTGTTACCAATGGTTTTCATGGTGACTGTGGTCCAAGCTGCTTTGACCACTCATTAACAAGTTTTAGGCTGATCTCTCACCTTCCTCATGATCAAAAATACTCAATGAGTTGAGATTTTGCATGGTGCCACAGATCAATGTCGATTGACAGTCATTTTGTATTTCTTTCATTTTCTTACTATTGCACCAACAGTTGTCTCCTTCTAACCCAGCATCATACTTATGGTTTTGCAGCCCATTCCAGCTTTGTGCAGGTCTATGATCTTGTCCCTGACATCCTTATAAAACTCTTTGGTCTTACCCATATTGTAAAGGTTAGAGTCTGACTGATTAATTGAGTCTGTGGACAGGAGCCTTTCATAAAGGTGACTATGTAAGACAGCTGTCTTAACCCCTTTACCCCAAGGGTGATTTGCACGTTAATGACCGGGCCAATTTTTACAATTCTGACCACTGTCCCTTTATGAGGTTATAACTCTGGAACGCTTCAACGGATCCCAGTGATTCTGACAGTGTTTTCTCGTGACATATTGTACTTCATGAGAGCGGTAAAATTTATTTGATATTAACTGCATTTATTTGTGAAAAAAACAGAAATTTGGCGAAAATTTTAAAAATTTCGCAATTTTCCAACTCTGAATATTTATGCAATTAAATCACAGAGATATGTCACACAAAGTACTTAATAAGTAACATTTCCCACATGTCTACTTTACATCAGCACAATTTTGGAACCAAATTTTTTTTTTTTTAGGAGCGTTATAAGGGTTAAAAGTTGACCAGCAATTTCTCATTTTTACAACACCATTTTTTTTAGGAACCACATCTCATTTGAAGTCATTTTGAAGGGTCTATCTGATATAAAATAGCCAAGTGTGACACCATTCTAAAAACTACTCCCCTCAAGGTGCTCAAAACCACATTCAAGAAGTTTATTAACCCTTCAGGTGTTTCACAGGAATATTTGGAATGTTTAAATAAAAATGAACGTTTAACTTTTTTTCACAAAAAATTTACTTCAGCTCCAATTTGTTTTATTTTACCAAGGGTAACAGGAGAAAATGGACCCCAAAAGTTGTTGTACAATTTGTCCTGAGTAAACCGACACCCCATATGGGGGGGTAAACCACTGTTTGGGCGCATGACAGAGCTCGGAAGCGAAGGAGCGCCATTTGACTTTTCAATGCAAAATTGACTGGAATTGAGATGGGACGCCATGTTGCGTTTGGAGAGCCACTGATGTGCCTAAATATTGAAACCCCTCACAAGTGACACCATTTTGGAAAGTAAACCCCCTAAGGAACTTATCTAGAGGTGTGGTGAGCACTTTCACCCACCAAGTTCTTCACAGAAGTTTATAATGCAGAAAGGTAAAAATAAAAAATCACATTATTTCACAAAAATTATCTTTTCACCCCCAATTTTTTATTTTCCCAAGGGTAAGAGAAGACATTGGACCCCAAAATTTGTTGTACAAATTGTCCTGAGTACGCTGATACCCCATATGTGGGGGTAAACCACTGTTTGAGCGCATGGAAGAGCTCGGAAGGGAAGGAGCGCCGTTTGACTTTTCAAGGCAAAATTGACAGGAATTGAGATGGGACGCCATGTTGCATTTGGAGAGCCACTGATGTGCCTAAACATTGAAACCCCCAACAAGTGACACCATTTTGGAAAGTAGACCCCCTAAGGAACTTATGTAGATATGTGGTGAGCACTTTGACCCACCAAGAGCTTCACAGAAGTTTATAATGCAGAGCCGTAAAAATAAAACAATTTTTTTTTTCACAAAAATAATTTTTTAGCCCCCAGTTTTGTATTTTCCCGAGGGTAACAGGAGAAATTGGACCCCAAAAGTTGTCCAATTTGTCCTGAGTACGCTGATACCCCATATGTGGGGGGAACCACCGTTTGGGCGCATGGGAGGGCTCGGAAGAGAAGGAGCGCCATTTGGAATGCAGACTTAGATGGAATGGTCTGCAGGGGTCACATTGCGTTTGCAGAGCCCCTAATGTACCTAAACAGTAGAAACCCCCCACAAGTGACCCCATATTGGAAACTAGACCCCCCAAGGAACTTATCTAGATGTGTTGTGAGAACGTTGAACCCCCAAGTGTTTCACTACAGTTTATAACGCAGAGCCGTGAAAATAAAAAATCTTTTTTTTTCCACAAAAATTATTTTTTAGCCCCCAGTTTTGTATTTTCCCAAGGGTAACAGGAGAAATTGGACCCCAAAAGTTGTTGTCCAATGTGTCCTGAGTACGCTGATACCCCATATGTGGGGGTAAACCACTGTTTGAACACACGGGAGAGCTCGGAAAGGAAGGAGCACTGTTTTACTTTTTCAACGCAGAATTAGCTGGAATTGAGATCGGAACGCCATGTCGCGTTTGGAGAGCCCTGATGTGCCTAAACAGTGGAAACCCCCCAATTATAACTGAAACCCTAATCCAAACACACCCCTAACCTTAATCTCAACGGTAACCCTAAACACACCCCTAACCCTGACACACCGCTAACCCTAATCCCAACCCTATTCCCAACCGTAAATGTAATCCAAACCCTAACTTTAGCCCCAACACTAACTTTAGCCCCAACCCTAACTGTAGTCTTAACCCTAGCCCCAACCCTAACCCTAGCACTAATCCTAGCCCTAACTCTAGCCCTAACCCTAATGGGAAAATGGAAATAAATACATTTTTTTAAATTTTTTAATTTTTCCCTAACTAAGGGGGCGATGAAGGGGGGTTTGATTTACTTTTATAGCGGGTTTTTTAGCGGATTTTTATGATTGGCAGCCGTCACACACTGAAAGACGCTTTTTATTACAAAAAATATTTTTTGCGTTACCATATTTTGAGAGCTATAATTTTTCCATATTTTGGTCCACAGAGTCACGTGAGGTCTTGTTTTTTGCGGGACAAGTTGACGTTTTTATTGGTAACATTTTCGGGCACGTGACAATTTTTGATCGCTTTTTATTCCGATTTTTGTGAGGCAGAATGACCAAAAACCAGCTATTCAAGAATTTCTTTTGAGGGAGGCGTTTATACCGTTCCACGTTCGGTAAAATGGATAAAGCAGTTTTATTCTTCGGGTCAGTACGATTACAGCGATACCTCATTTATATCATTTTTTTATGTTTTGGCGCTTTTATACGATAAAAACTATTTTATAGAAAAAATCATTATTTTTGCATCGCTTAATTCTGAGGACTATAACTTTTTTTATTTTTTCGCTGATGATGCTGTATGGTGGCTCGTTTTTTATGGGACAAGATGACGTTTTCAGCGGTACCATGGTTATTTATATCCGTCTTTTTGATCGCGTGTTATTCCACTTTTTGTTTGGCGGTATGATAATAAAGTGTTGTTTTTTGCCTCGTTTTTTTTTTTACCGCGTTCACTGAAGGGGTTAACTAGCGGGACAGTTTTATAGGTGGGGTCGTTACAGACGTGGCGATACTAAATATGTGTACTTTTATTTTTTTTTTATTTAGATAAAGAAATGTATTTATAGGAACAATATTTTTTTTAGGGGGGGGCAATTCTTTTGGAAATTTTTTTTATTTTTTTTTTACACATGTGAAATTTTTTTTTTTTACACTATAACATTGCCCCAGGTTGGGGGGGGCATCATGTTATAGTGTAAGATCGCTGATCTGACACTTTGCTGTGCACTGTGTCAGATCAGCGATCTGACATGCACAGCTCCAGGCTTCACAGTGCCTGCTCTGAGCAGGCGCTGTGAAGCCACCTCCCTCCCTGCAGGACCCGGATGCCGCAGCCATTTTGGATCCGGGGCCTGCAGCGAGGAAGGAGGTAAGAGACCCTCGGGGGGCTCCGGGGGCCTCAGGGAAGCACGAAGGGAGCCCCCTCCCTGCGCGATGCTTCCCTGTACCACTGGCACACCGCGATCATTTTTGATCGCGGTGTGCTGGGGGTTAATGTGCCGGGAGCGATCCGTGACCGCTCCTGGCATAGTGCCGGATGTCAGCTGCGATAGGCAGCTGACACCCGGCCGCGCTCCCCCCGTGAGCGCGGCCGATCGCTATGACGTACTATCCCGTCGGTGGTCATACGGGCCCACCCCATCTCGACGGGATAGTACGTCATATGTCAGAAAGGAGTTAAAATGCAGGTAACGAGTTGATTAGGAGCGTCTAACTGGTCTGTAGGAGTGAGAACTCTTAATGGTTAGTAGGGGCCAAATACTTATTTCTCACTGCAAAATGCAAATAAATTTATGAATTGTTTTCAACAATGGTGTCCTCCGTGGTCATCTCCCATGAAGTCCACTTTGGCTCATACGACGATGGATGGTGCGATCTGACCAGGGCCGGACTGGGACTAAAATTCAGCCTTGGCATTTGAAGTTACACAGGCCCACTTGTCACATGGTGACTGTATAATATCTTTGTCCACTTGTAGGCAGGGCCAGTTTTTGGCAAAGTGGGGCCCTAGGCAAAGTTTATAATGGGGCCACAAATGCTAACATATTGCACATCACACAGAAGCATTTCAGTTGTATTTTCAAGCGCTGATTTCAGGCCGCTAAATGAGTTTGATCGACAATACTGAAGTTATTTAACACTTGTTTCCCAGCCTCTTTCCACCAGCTGAGGAATAATGATGGGACAGAACGATCACTAATAAATCACTAAGGCTACGTTCACATTTACGTTGTGCGGCGCTGCGTCGGCGACGCAACGCACAACGCAAATATGAACGCATGCACAAACACTGCGTTTTGCGACGCATGCGTCGCTTTTTGCATGGTTTTGGGCGCAGGAAAAACTGCATCATGCTGCGTTCCCTGCGCCCTGACGCATGCGCTGCAGCGACGCATGCGTCGCAAAATGCAAATGCAACGCATGTCCATGCGCCCCCATGGTAAATATAGGGGCGCATGGCGCGTGCGTCGCCGCGGCTGCGCCCGACGCAGCTGGAAGCGGCGCAAATGTGAACGTAGCCCAACAGATCACCATACAGTATCATGTTATCAGCAGCACATCTAGTTTACACCGACGATGTGCTGCTGAGAACAATGATTTTTGTTCCAGCAAAAACAATCTGAATATGCAGCATTTTACTTGTTTAGTAAAATACACCCCATAGTCCTCCATATATAATAATGTGCACCATAGTCCTCTATATAGTATAATACACTCCCTATAGTCCTCCATATATTAAAATACACTGCTCAATCCTCCATATAGCATAATACACTCCTCATAGTGCTCCATATAGTATAATGCACCGCCATGGTCATACATGTAGTAGGTGCATACTAAAACCCTATGTGTCAAATTAACCTATACCTATGCCTATGGTAGATATTTTAGTCTATTCATCTATACCTATGCCTATTTTAGATTTTTTTTTTACCATTTCATTTTCTTAATTTAGTTTTCCTTTCCACTTCACTCCATTTGAAGCAGAGTAACCAATTTATTTACATATGTATTTATTTGACATAAAGTTGCAATACATGAATGTAGGGGTTACATTTCTTGGAAACGGAATAACGGTTTTGAGCTCCGTTTTTTTTATTGGAATTAGTTCATATTAGTACAACAACGTTATCTCCCAAGTTTCATTAGGATCTTTTTAGGGATTCAGTCTTTATGCGCCATATTCTGCCATACCTATGCCTACAGTGTTATCACGGTTGGAAACGGAAAAACGGTTTTGAGCTCCTTTTTTTTTATTGGAATATGTTCATATTAGTACAACAACGTTATCTTCCAAGTTTCATTAAGATATTTTTAGGGATTCAGTCTTTATGCGCCATATTCTTCCATACCTATGCCTAGTGTGTCATCACGGTTGGAAACGGAAAAACGGTTTTGAGCTCCGTTTTTTTTATTGGAATATGTTCATATTAGTACAACAATGTTATCTTCCAAGTTTCATTAGGATCTTTTTAGGGATTCAGTCTTTATGTGCCATATTCTGCCATACCTATGCCTAGTGTGTTATCACGGTTGGAAACGGAAAAACGGTTTTGAGCTCCGTTTTTTTTATTGGAATATGTTCATATTAGTACAACAATGTTATCTTCCAAGTTTCATTAGGATCTTTTTAGGGATTCAGTCTTTATGTGCCATATTCTGCCATACCTATGCCTAGTGGGTTATCACGGTTGGAAACAGAATAACGGTTTTGAGCTCCGTTTTTTTTAATGGAATTAGTTCATATTAGTACAACAACGTTATCTTCCAAGTTTCATTAGGATCTTTTTAGGGATTCAGTCTTTATGCGCCATATTCTGCCATACCTATGCCTAGTGTGTTATCACGGTTGGAACAGAATAACGGTTTTGAGCTCCGTTTTTTTTAATGGAATTAGTTCATACTAGTACAGCAACGTTATCTTCCAAGTTTCATTATGATCTTTTTAGGGATTCAGTCTTTATGCGCCATATTCTGCCATACCTATGCCTAATGTGTCATCACGGTTGGAAACGGAAAAACGGTTTTGAGCTCCGTTTTTTTTATTGGAGTATGTTCATATTAGTACAACAACGTTATCTTCCAAGTTTCATTAGGATCTTTTTAGGGATTCAGTCTTTATGCGCCATATTCTTCCATACCTATACCTAGTGTGTTATCACGGTTGGAAACGGAAAAACGGTTTTGAGCTCCGTTTTTTTAATTGGAATTAGTTCATATTAGTACAACAATGTTATCTTCCAAGTTTCATTAGGATCTTTTTAGGGATTCAGTCTTTATGCGCCATATTCTGCCATACCTATGCCTACAGTGTTATCATGGTTGGAAACGGAAAAACGGTTTTGAGCTCCGTTTTTTTTTGGGAAATAGTTCATATTAGTACAACAACGTTATCTTCCAAGTTCCATTATGATCTTTTTAGGGATTCAGTCTTTATGCGCCGTATTCTGCCATACCTATGCCTAATGTGTCATCACGGTTGGAAACGGAAAAACGGTTTTGAGCTCCGTTTTTTTTATTGGAATATGTTCATATTAGTACAACAACGTTATCTTCCAAGTTTCATTAGGATCTTTTTAGGGATTCAGTCTTTATGCGCCATATTCTTCCATACCTATACCTAGTGTGTTATCACGGTTGGAAACGGAAAAATGGTTTTGAGCTCCTTTTTTTTTTTATTGGAATTAGTTCATATTAGTACAACAACGTTATCTTCCAAGTTTCATTAGGATCTTTTTAGGGATTCAGTCTTTATGCGCCATATTCTTCCATACCTATACCTAGTGTTATCACGGTTGGAAACGGAAAAACGGTTTTGAGCTCCGTTTTTTTTATTGGAATTAGTTCATATTAGTACAACAACGTTATCTTCCAAGTTTCATTAAGATCTTTTTAGCGATTCAGTCTTTATGCGCCATATTCTTCCATACCTATGCCTAGTGTGTTATCACGGTTGGAAACGGAATAACGGTTTTGAGCTCCGTTTTTTTTATTGGAATATGTTCATATTAGTACAGCAATGTTATCTTCCAAGTTTCATTAGGATCTTTTTAGGGATTCAGTCTTTATGCGCCATATTCTGCCATACCTATGCCTAATGTGTTATCACGGTTGGAAACGGAAAAACGGTTTTGAGCTCCGTTTTTTTTATTGGAATATGTTCATATTAGTACAACAACGTTATCTTCCAAGTTTCATTAGGATCTTTTTAGGGATTCAGTTTTTATGCGCCATATTCTTCCATACCTATACCTAGTGTGTTATGACGGTTGGAAACGGAATAACGGTTTTGAGCTCCGTTTTTTTTATTGGAATTAGTTCATATTAGTACAACAACATTATCTTCCAAGTTTCATTAAGATCTTTTTAGGGATTCAGTCTTTATGCGCCATATTCTTCCATACCTATGCCTAGTGTGTTATCACGGTTGGAAACGGAATAACGGTTTTGAGCTCCGTTTTTTTATTGGAATATGTTCATATTAGTACAACAATGTTATCTTCCAAGTTTCATTAGGATCTTTTTAGGGATTCAGTCTTTATGCGCCATATTCTGCCATACCTATGCCTACAGTGTTATCATGGTTGGAAATGGAATAACGGTTTTGAGCTCCGTTTTTTTATTGGAATATGTTCATATTAGTACAACAACGTTATCTTCCAAGTTTCATTAGGATCTTTTTAAGGAATTCCGTCTTTATGCGCCATATTCTGCCATACCTATGCCTACGGTTTTGAGCTCCGTTTTTTTATTGGAATATGTTCATATTAGTACAACAATGTTATCTTCCAAGTTTCATTAGGATCTTTTTAGGGATTCAGTCTTTATGCGCCATATTCTGCCTTACCTATGCCTAATGTGTTATCACGGTTGGAAACGGAAAAACGGTTTTGAGCTCCGTTTTTTTTACTGGAATAAGTTCATATTAGTACAACAACGTTATCTTCCAAGTTTCATTAGGATGTTTTTTGGGATTCAGTCTTTATGCGCCATATTCTGCCATACCTATGCCTACAGTGTTATCACGGTTGGAAACGGAAAAACGGTTTTGAGCTCCTTTTTTTTTATTGGAATATGTTCATATTAGTACAACAACGTTATCTTCCAAGTTTCATTAAGATATTTTTAGGGATTCAGTCTTTATGCGCCATATTCTGCCATACCTATGCCTAGTGGGTTATCACGGTTGGAAACAGAATAATGGTTTTGAGCTCCGTTTTTTTTAATGGAATTAGTTCATATTAGTACAGCAACGTTATCTTCCAAGTTTCATTATGATCTTTTTAGGGATTCAGTCTTTATGCGCCATATTCTGCCATACCTATGCCTAGTGTGTTATCACGGTTGGAAACGGAAAAACGGTTTTGAGCTCCGTTTTTTTTATTGGAATATGTTCATATTAGTACAACAACGTTATCTTCCAAGTTTCATTAGGATCTTTTTAGGGATTCAGTCTTTATGCGCCATATTCTGCCATACCTATGCCTAATGTGTCATCACGGTTGGAAACGGAAAAACGGTTTTGAGCTCCGTTTTTTTTGGGGAAATAGTTCATATTAGTACAACAACGTTATCTTCCAAGTTCCATTATGATCTTTTTAGGGATTCAGTCTTTAGGTGCCATATTCTGCCATACCTATGCCTAATGTGTCATCACGGTTGGAAACGGAAAAACGGTTTTGAGCTCCGTTTTTTTTATTGGAGTATGTTCATATTAGTACAACAACGTTATCTTCCAAGTTTCATTAGGATCTTTTTAGGGATTCAGTCTTTATGCGCCATATTCTTCCATACCTATACCTAGTGTGTTATCACGGTTGGAAACGGAAAAACGGTTTTGAGCTCCGTTTTTTTAATTGGAATTAGTTCATATTAGTACAACAATGTTATCTTCCAAGTTTCATTAGGATCTTTTTAGGGATTCAGTCTTTATGCGCCATATTCTTCCATACCTATGCCTAGTGTGTCATCACGGTTGGAAACGGAAAAACGGTTTTGAGCTCCGTTTTTTTTATTGGAATATGTTCATATTAGTACAACAATGTTATCTTCCAAGTTTCATTAGGATCTTTTTAGGGATTCAGTCTTTATGTGCCATATTCTGCCATACCTATGCCTAGTGTGTTATCACGGTTGGAAACGGAAAAACGGTTTTGAGCTCCGTTTTTTTTATTGGAATATGTTCATATTAGTACAACAACGTTATCTTCCAAGTTTCATTAGGATCTTTTTAGGGATTCAGCCTTTATGCGCCATATTCTGCCATACCTATGCCTAGTGTGTTATCACGGTTGGAAACGGAAAAACGGTTTTGAGCTCCGTTTTTTTTTATTGGAATATGTTCATATTAGTACAACAACGTTATCTTCCAAGTTTCATTAGCATCTTTTTAGGGATTCAGTCTTTATGCGCCATATTCTGCCATACCTATGCCTAGTGGGTTATCACGGTTGGAAACAGAATAACGGTTTTGAGCTCCGTTTTTTTTAATGGAATTAGTTCATATTAGTACAACAACGTTATCTTCCAAGTTTCATTAGGATCTTTTTAGGGATTCAGTCTTTATGCGCCATATTCTGCCATACCTATGCCTAGTGTGTTATCACGGTTGGAACAGAATAACGGTTTTGAGCTCCGTTTTTTTTAATGGAATTAGTTCATACTAGTACAGCAACGTTATCTTCCAAGTTTCATTATGATCTTTTTAGGGATTCAGTCTTTATGCGCCATATTCTGCCATACCTATGCCTAATGTGTCATCACGGTTGGAAACGGAAAAACGGTTTTGAGCTCCGTTTTTTTTTTGGAATTAGTTCATATTAGTACAACAACGTTACCTTCCAAGTTCCATTATGATCTTTTTAGGGATTCAGTCTTTAGGTGCCATATTCTGCCATACCTATGCCTAATGTGTCATCACGGTTGGAAACGGAAAAACGGTTTTGAGCTCCGTTTTTTTTATTGGAGTATGTTCATATTAGTACAACAACGTTATCTTCCAAGTTTCATTAGGATCTTTTTAGGGATTCAGTCTTTATGCGCCATATTCTTCCATACCTATACCTAGTGTGTTATCACGGTTGGAAACGGAAAAACGGTTTTGAGCTCCGTTTTTTTAATTGGAATTAGTTCATATTAGTACAACAATGTTATCTTCCAAGTTTCATTAGGATCTTTTTAGGGATTCAGTCTTTATGCGCCATATTCTGCCATACCTATGCCTACAGTGTTATCATGGTTGGAAACGGAAAAACGGTTTTGAGCTCCGTTTTTTTTTGGGAAATAGTTCATATTAGTACAACAACGTTATCTTCCAAGTTCCATTATGATCTTTTTAGGGATTCAGTCTTTAGGTGCCATATTCTGCCATACCTATGCCTAATGTGTCATCACGGTTGGAAACGGAAAAACGGTTTTGAGCTCCGTTTTTTTTATTGGAATATGTTCATATTAGTACAACAACGTTATCTTCCAAGTTTCATTAGGATCTTTTTAGGGATTCAGTCTTTATGCGCCATATTCTTCCATACCTATACCTAGTGTGTTATCACGGTTGGAAACGGAAAAATGGTTTTGAGCTCCTTTTTTTTTTTATTGGAATTAGTTCATATTAGTACAACAACGTTATCTTCCAAGTTTCATTAGGATCTTTTTAGGGATTCAGTCTTTATGCGCCATATTCTTCCATACCTATACCTAGTGTTATCACGGTTGGAAACGGAAAAACGGTTTTGAGCTCCGTTTTTTTTATTGGAATTAGTTCATATTAGTACAACAACGTTATCTTCCAAGTTTCATTAAGATCTTTTTAGCGATTCAGTCTTTATGCGCCATATTCTTCCATACCTATGCCTAGTGTGTTATCACGGTTGGAAACGGAATAACGGTTTTGAGCTCCGTTTTTTTTATTGGAATATGTTCATATTAGTACAGCAATGTTATCTTCCAAGTTTCATTAGGATCTTTTTAGGGATTCAGTCTTTATGCGCCATATTCTGCCATACCTATGCCTAATGTGTTATCACGGTTGGAAACGGAAAAACGGTTTTGAGCTCCGTTTTTTTTATTGGAATATGTTCATATTAGTACAACAACGTTATCTTCCAAGTTTCATTAGGATCTTTTTAGGGATTCAGTTTTTATGCGCCATATTCTTCCATACCTATACCTAGTGTGTTATGACGGTTGGAAACGGAATAACGGTTTTGAGCTCCGTTTTTTTTATTGGAATTAGTTCATATTAGTACAACAACATTATCTTCCAAGTTTCATTAAGATCTTTTTAGGGATTCAGTCTTTATGCGCCATATTCTTCCATACCTATGCCTAGTGTGTTATCACGGTTGGAAACGGAATAACGGTTTTGAGCTCCGTTTTTTTATTGGAATATGTTCATATTAGTACAACAATGTTATCTTCCAAGTTTCATTAGGATCTTTTTAGGGATTCAGTCTTTATGCGCCATATTCTGCCATACCTATGCCTACAGTGTTATCATGGTTGGAAATGGAATAACGGTTTTGAGCTCCGTTTTTTTATTGGAATATGTTCATATTAGTACAACAACGTTATCTTCCAAGTTTCATTAGGATCTTTTTAAGGAATTCCGTCTTTATGCGCCATATTCTGCCATATTCTGCCATACCTATGCCTACGGTTTTGAGCTCCGTTTTTTTATTGGAATATGTTCATATTAATACAACAATGTTATCTTCCAAGTTTCATTAGGATCTTTTTAGGGATTCAGTCTTTATGCGCCATATCCTGCCATACCTATGCCTAATGTGTTATCACGGTTGGAAACGGAAAAACGGTTTTGAGCTCCGTTTTTTTTACTGGAATAAGTTCATATTAGTACAACAACGTTATCTTCCAAGTTTCATTAGGATGTTTTTTGGGATTCAGTCTTTATGCGCCATATTCTGCCATACCTATGCCTATGGTAGTTTTTTTTCTAAAGTTGAATTTTTTGAATCTATTTTTTCTTTCCACTTCACTCTATTTAAAAATAAATTAGCGGAGGTTAAACTTTAATTGCGTTTTCAACAAGGCAAACCCATACATTTCTATATAGTAACTTTACATTTGAAATAAACACTGAATCCCTAAGAAGATCTTGATGAAACTTTGAAAATAAGTTTGCCATTGGACGTGGTATATCTCGATTTTTCCAAAGCGTTTGATACCGTGTCGCACAAGAGGTTGGTACACAAAATGAGAATGCTTGGTCTGGGGGAAAATGTGTGTAAATGGGTTCGTAACTGGCTTAGTGATAGAAAGCAGAGGGTGGTTATAAATGGTATAGTCTCTAACTGGGTCGCTGTGACCAGTGGGGTACCGCAGGGGTCGGTATTGGGACCTGTTCTCTTCAACATATTCATTAATGATCTGGTAGAAGGTTTACACAGTAAAATATCGATATTTGCAGATGATACAAAACTATGTAAAGCAGTTAATACAAGAGAAGATCGTATTCTGCTACAGATGGATCTGGATAAATTGGAGGTTTAACAATGATAAATGTAAGGTTATACACATGGGAAGAAGGAATCAATATCACCATTACACACTGAACGGGAAACCACTGGGTAAATCTGACAGGGAGAAGGACTTGGGGATCCTAGTTAATGATAAACTTACCTGGAGCAGCCAGTGCCAAACAGCAGCTGCCAAGGCAAACAGGATCATGGGGTGCATTAAAAGAGGTCTGGATACACATGATGAGAGCATTATACTGCCTCTGTACAAATCCCTAGTTAGACCGCACATGGAGTACTGTGTCCAGTTTTGGGCACCGGTGCTCAGGAAGGATATAATGGAACTAGAGAGAGTACAAAGGAGGGCAACAAAATTAATAAAGGGGATGGGAGAACTACAATACCCAGATAGATTAGCGAAATTAGGATTATTTAGTCTAGAAAAAAGACGACTGAGGGGCGATCTAATAACCATGTATAAGTATATAAGGGGACAATACAAATATCTCGCTGAGGATCTGTTTATACCAAGGAAGGTGACGGGCACAAGAGGGCATTCTTTGCGTCTGGAGGAGAGGTTTTTCCACCAACATAGAAGAGGATTCTTTACTGTTAGGGCGGTAAGAATCTGGAATTGCTTGCCTGAGGAGGTGGGGATGGCGAACTCAGTCGAGGGGTTCAAGAGAGGCCTGGATGTCTTCCTGGAGCAGAACAATATTGTATCATACAATTATTAGGTTCTGTAGAAGGACGTAGATCTGGGGATTTATTATGATGGATCATAGGCTGAACTGGATGGACAAATGTCTTTTTTCGGCCTTACTAACTATGTAACTATGTAACTATGTATGTCATTAATATGAACTTTTTCCAGCAAGAAAAACAGAGCTTAAAAATGTAATTCTGTTTTCAACAATGTTAATTCATACATTCCTATATAATAACTTTACATTTCAAATAAACAGTGAATCCCTAAGTATATCTTTATCGAAAATTTTTGCCTTAGGCCGGCGTCACACTAACGTGTTTTACGGACGTATGAGAGGTGCAGAAAATACGGATTGCATACGGTACAATGCTTCTCTATGGCCCAGCTCCTATCAGCCGTATTTTATTGATCTGTATTATACGGTCCTCTACGGCCGTAGAAAATCGCAGCATGCTGCATTTGTCACCGTATTGCGCAAAAAATATGCCAATAAAAGTCTATGGGGGCTTGAAAAATACGGATTACACACGGACCAGCAGTGTGACTTGCGAGAAATACGCAGCGGTGTTCTATCGAAAAGCCGGAAATTCAGTGCGGTGTACAGTAAAATCACACTGACAGCTTACAGTAGAATAGGTAGAATGAATGTCTACACATAGAATAGGTTATATATATATATATATATATATATATATATATATATATATATATATACTAGCTGAAGAGCCCGGCATTGCCTGGGCATAGTAAATATCTGTGGTTAGTTATAGCACGTCACTTCTCTTATTTTCCCATCACGCCTCTCATTTTCCCAATCACATCTTTAATTTTCCCAATCACATCTCTCATTTTCTCCCTCACTCCTCTCATTCCCGCCTAACACTTGTCAGTTCGACCTCACATCTGTCATTTTCCGATCACTACACTATTTTCCCTCACTCCTCTCATTTTGCACTCACACCTTTTCATTTTCACCTCACACCTCTCATTTTCACCTCAGTATATACATGTTTGTCATCTCCCTTATATATAGTATACACCTGTATGTCATCTCCTGTATATAGTATATACCTGTATGTCATCTCCCCTGTATATAGTATATACCTGCTGTGTGTCATCTCCCCTGTATATAGTATATACCTGTATATCATCTCCTCCTATTTATAGTATATACCTGTATGTCATCTCCTCCTATATATAGTATATACCTGTATGTCATCTCCTCCTATATATAGTATATACCTGTATGTCATCTCCTCCTATATATAGTATATACCTGTATGTCATCTCCTTCTATATATAGTATATACCTGTATGTCATCTCCTGTATATAGTATATACCTGTGTGTCATCTCCCCTGTATATAGTATATATCTGTGTGTAATCTCCTCCTGTATATAGTATATACCTGCATGTCATCTTCTATATATAGCATATACCTGTATGTGATCTCCTCCTGTATATAGTATATACCTGTAGGTAATCTGCTCCTGTATATAGTATATACCTGTGTGTCATCTCCTCCTGTATATAGTATATACCTGTATGTCATCTCCTCCTGTATATAATATGTACCTGTATGTCATCTCCTCCTTTATATAGTATATACCTGTGTGTCATCTCTCCTGTATATAGTATATATCTGTGTGTCATCTCCCCTGTATATAGTATATACCTGTGTGATCTCCTGTATTAGACCTCGTTAACACGTTATTTGCTCAGTATTTTTACCTCAGTATTTGTAAGATAAATTGGCAGCCTGATAAATCCCCAGCCAACAGGAAGCCCTCCCCCTGGCAGTATATATTAGCTCACACATACACATAATAGACAGGTCATGTGACTGACAGCTGCCGTATTTCCTATATGGTACATTTGTTGCTCTTGTAGTTTGTCTGCTTATTAATCAGATTTTTATTTTTGAAGGCTAATACCAGACTTGTGTGTGTTTTAGGGCGAGTTTCGTTTGTCAAGTTGTGTGTGTTGAGTTGTGTGTGGCGACATGCATGTAGCGACTTTTGTGAGATGAGTTTTGTGTGGCAACATGTGTGTAGCAACTTTTTGTGTGTTGAGTTGCATGTGACAGGTTAGTGTAGCAAGTTGTGTGCAGCAAGTTTTGCGCATGGCGAGTTTTGCGCGTGGTGAGTTTTATGTCTGGTGCCTTTTGAGTATGTGCAGGTTGTGTGAGGCAACTTTTGCATGTGTTGCAAATTTTGTGCATGTGGCAATTTTTCCGCATGTGCAAGTTTTGCGTGTGGCGAGTTTTCCATGAGGTGAGTTTTGCACTTGTGGCGAGTTTTGCGTGAGCCCAGTTTTTGCATGTGGCGAGTTTTGCGCGTGGTGAGTCTTGAGCGGCGACTTTTGTGTTTCGACTTTTATGTGGCGAGGTTGGTGTATGTGTGGTGAAATGTGTGCTGAGGGTGGTATATGTGTTCAAGCACGTGGTAGTGTGTGGCGCATTTTGTGTGTGTGTTCATATCCCCGTGTGTGGTGAGTATCCCATGTCGGGGTCCCACCTTAGCAACTGTACGGTATATACTTTTGGCACCATCGCTCTCACTCTTTAAGTCCCCCTTGTTCACATCTGGCAGCTCTCAATTTGCCTCCAACACTTTTCCTTTCACTTTTCCCCATTATGTAGATAGGGGAAAAATAGTTTGGTGAATTGGAAAGCGCGGAGTTAAAATTTCACCTCACAACATAGCCTATGACGCTCTCAGGGTCCAGTCGTGTGACTGTGCAAAATTTTGTTGCTGTAGCTGCGACGCTTCCAACACTTTTCCTTTCACTTTTTTCCCCATTATGTAGATAGGGGCAAAATTGTTTGGTGAATTGGAACGTGCGGGGTTAAAATTTCGCCTCACAACATAGCCTATAACGCTCTCGGGGTCCAGACGTGTGACTGTGCAAAATTTTGTGGCTGTAGCTGCGACGGTGCAGATGCCAATCCCGGACATACACACACACACATATACACACATTCAGCTTTATATAGTAGATATACAGTTAGGGCCAGAAATATTTGGACAGTGACACATTTTTCGAGAGTTGGGCTCTGCATGCCACCACATTGGATTTGAAATGAAACCTCTACAACAGAATTCAAGTGCAGATTGTAACGTTTAATTTGAAGGGTTGAACAAAAATATCTGATAGAAAATGTAGGAATTGTACACATTTCTTTACAAACACTCCACATTTTAGGAGGTCAAAAGTAATTGGACAAATAAACATAACCCAAACAAAATATTTTTATTTTCAATATTTTGTTGCAAATCCTTTGGAGGCAATCACTGCCTTAAGTCTGGAACCCATGGACATCACCAAACGCTGGGTTTCCTCCTTCTTAATGCTTTGCCAGGCCTTTACAGCCGCAGCCTTCAGGTCTTGCTTGTTTGTGGGTCTTTCCGTCTTAAGTCTGGATTTGAGCAAGTGAAATGCATGCTCAATTGGGTTTAGATCTGGAGATTGACTTGGCCATTGCAGAATGTTCCACTTTTTGGCACTCATGAACTCCTGGGTAGCTTTGGCTGTATGCTTGGGGTCATTGTCCATCTGTACTATGAAGCGCCGTCCAATCAACTTTGCAGCATTTGGCTGAATCTGGGCTGAAAGTATATCCCGGTACACTTCAGAATTCATCCGGCTACTCTTGTCTGCTCTTATGTCATCAATAAACACAAGTTACCCAGTGCCATTGAAAGCCATGCATGCCCATGCCATCACGTTGCCTCCACCATGTTTTACAGAGGATGTGGTGTGCCTTGGATCATGTGCCGTTCCCTTTCTTCTCCAAACTTTTTTCTTCCCATCATTCTGGTACAGGTTGATCTTTGTCTCATCTGTCCATAGAATACTTTTCCAGAACTGAGCTGGCTTCTTGAGGTGTTTTTCTGCAAATTAAACTCTGGCCTGTCTATTTTTGGTATTGATGAATGGTTTGCATCTAGATGTGAACCCTTTGTATTTACTGTCATGGAGTCTTCTCTTTACTGTTGACTTAGAGACAGATACACCTACTTCACTGAGAGTGTTCTGGACTTCAGTTGATGTTGTGAACGGGTTCTTCTTCACCAAATTAAGTATGCGGCGATCATCCACCACTGTTGTCATCCGTGGACGCCCAGGCCTTTTTGAGTTCCCAAGCTCACCAGTCAATTCCTTTTTTCTCAGAATGTACCCAACTGTTAATTTTGCTACTCCAAGCATGTCTGCTATCTCTCTGATGGATTTTTTCTTTTTTTTCAGCCTCAGGATGTTCTGCTTCACCTCAATTGAGAGTTCCTTTGACCGCATGTTGTCTGCTCACAGCAACAGCTTCCAAATGCAAAACCACACACCTGGAATCCACCCCTGACCTTTTAACTACTTCATTGATTACAGGTTAACGAGGGAGACGCCTTCAGAGTTAATTGCAGCCCTTAGAGTCCATTGTCCAATTACTTTTGGTCCCTTGAAAAAGAGGACGCTATGCATTACAGAGCTATGATTCCTAAACCCTTTCTCCGATTTGGATGTGGAAACTATCATATTGCAGCTGGGAGTGTGCACTTTCAGCCCATATTATATATATAATTGTATTTCTGAACATGTTTTTGTAAACAGCTAAAATAACAAAACTTGTGTCACTGTCCAAATATTTCTGGCCCTAACTGTACATACATACATATATACATACATACACACACACACACGATGGTGGCCCGATTCTAACGCATCGGGTATTCTAGAATATGCATGTCCACGTAGTATATTGCCCAGCCCATGTACTATATTGGCCAGCCCATGTACTATATTGCCCAGCCCACGTAGTATATTGCCCAGCCCACGTACTATATTGCCCAGCCCACGCACTATATTGCCCAGCCCACGTAATATATTGCCCAGCCCACGTAGTATATTGCCCAGCCACGTAGTATATTGCCCAGCCCACGTAGTATATTGCCCAGCCCACGTAGTATATTGCCCAGCCACATAGTATATTGCCCAGCCACATAGTATATTGCCCATCCACGTACTATATTGCCCAGCCACGTAGTGTATCGCCCAGCCACGTAGTATATTGCCCAGCCACGTAGTATATTGCCCAGTCACGTAGTGTATTGCCCAGCCACGTAGTATATTGCCCAGCCACGTACTATATTGCCCAGCCACGTACTATATTGCCCAGTTACGTAGTATATTGCACAGCGATGTAGTATACAGCACAGAGCCATGTAGTATACAGCACAGAGCCATGTAGTATATTGCCCAGTTACGTAGTATATTGCCCAGCCAGGTTTGTCACATTTTAAAAAATAAAAAATATATACTCACCTTTCTGAGGGCCCCTTGTAGTCCACGGCAGCTTTGGGTCCCAGCAGTGGTATGAGCGCAGGGCCTGTGATGACGTTGCGGTCACATGACCGTGACGTCATAGCAGGTCCTTCTCCCATACCATCTTTGCCACCGGAACCTGCAACGGAAGAAGGCGGCCGGCGCGAGCGACTACGGAGGGTGAGTATAGCAGTTTTTTTTTATTATTATTTTTAACATTACATGTTTTACTATTGATGCCGCATAGGCAGCGTCAATAGTAAAAAGTTGGGGACACACAGGGTTAATAGCGGCGGTAACAGAGTGCGTTACCCGCGGTATAACGCGGTCCGTTACCGCCAGAATTAACCCTGTGTTAGCGGTGACCGGAGGGGAGTATGCGGGCGACAGGCACTGACTGCGGGGAGTAAGGAGCGGCCATTTTCTCCTGGACTGTGCCCGTCGCTGATTGGTTGCGGCGGCCATGACAGGCAGCTTGCAAGACCAATCAGCGAATGAATAACCGTGACAGGAGAACAGACAGACGGAAGTGACCCTTAGACAATTATATATATATGTCAGTGAGACACATATATGTATATATATTAATATTTCATCCAGCACAAGATAGCTTTAAAGCCGGTAATTCAATTGCTGGCTTTTCATTTCTCCTTCCCAAACCCGACATGATATGAGACATGGTTACATACAGTAAACCATCTCATATCCCTTTTTTTTAGCATATTCCACACTACTAATGTTAGTAGTATGTATGTGCAAAATTTGGGCGCTCTAGCTATTAAATTAAAGGGTTAAATCGCTGAAAAAATTGGCGTGGGCTCCCGCGCAATTTTCACCGCCAGAATGGTAAAGCTAGTGACTGAGGGCAGATATTAATAGCCTGGAGAGGGTCCATGGTTATTGGCCCCCCGTGGCTAAAAACATCTGCCCCCAGCCACCCCAGAAAAGGCACATCTGTAAGATGGTATGGGAGAAGGACTTTTTAAAATGTGACAAACTTGGCTGGGCAATATACTACGTAGCTGGGCAATATACTACGTAGCTGGGCAATATACTACGTGGGCTGGGCAATATACTACGTGGGCTGGGCAATATACTACGTGGGCTGGGCAATATACTACGTGGGCTGGGCAATATACTACGTGGGCTGGCCAATATACTACATGGCTCTGTGCTGTATACTACGTCACTGTGCAATATACTACGTGACTGGGCAATATACTATGTGGCTGGGCAATATACTACGTGGGCTGGGCAATATACTACGTGGCTCTGTGCTGTATACTACGTTGCTGTGCAATATACTACGTGGCTGGGCAATATAGTACGTGGCTGGGCAATATAGTATGTGGCTGGCGAATATAGTACGTGGCTGGGCAATATAGTACGTGGGCTGTGCAATATACTACATGACTGGGCAATATACTACGTGGCTGGGCAATATACTACATGACTGGGCAATATACTTCGTGGGCTGGCGAATATAGTACGTGGCTGGGCAATATACTACGTGGACATGCATATTCTAGAATACCCGATGCCTTAGAATCGGGCCACCATCTAGTGTGTGTGTGTATATATATATATATATATATATATATATATATATATATATATCCCTATACTATGTGTAGACATTTATTTTAGCTATTCTATTCTAACCTGTCAGTGTGATTTTACTGTACACTGCACTTAATTTTCCGGCTTTTCAATAGAACACGCCGATCCAGCGATGACAGCGGGTGATCAGCGACCAAAAAAGGTCCTGATCATTCCCCAGCGACCAACGATCTCCCAGCAGGGGCCTGATCGTTGGTCGCTGTCACACATAACGAGATCGTTAGCGGGATTGTTGCTACGTCACAAAAAGCGTGACGTTGCAACGATATCCTTAACGATATCGTTATGTGTGAAGGTACCTTAAGGCAAAAATTTTCGATAAAGATATACTTAGGGATTCACTGTTTATTTGAAATGTAAAGTTATTACCGTATATACTCGAGTATAAGCCGAGATTTTCAGCCCAAATTTTTGGGCTGAAAGTGCCCCTCTCGGCTTATACTCGAGTCAAGGTGGGTGGCAGGGTCGGCGGGTGAGGGGGTGAGGGCGCTGAGGCATACTTACCTAGTCCCAGCGATCCTGACGCTCCCCCTGCCGTCCCACGGTCTTCTGTGCTGCAGCTCTTCCCCTCTTCAGCGGTCACGTGGGACCGTTCATTAGAGAAATGAATAGGCGGCTCCACCTCCCATAGGGGTGGAGCCGCCTATTCATTTCTCTAATCAGCGGTAACGGTGACCGCTGATAGAGAAAGAAGCTGCGGCACCGAAGACCGTGGGACAGGCAGAGGGAGCCGGACGTCGGGACCAGGTAAGTATGTAATATTCACCTGTCCCCGTTCCAGCCGCCGGGCGCCGCTCCATCTTCCCGGCGTCTCTGCTCTCTGACTGTTCAGGTCAGAGGGCGCGATGACGCATATAGTGTGCGCGGCGCCCTCTGCCTGATCAGTCAGAGCAGAGAAACGCCGGGACCGGACGCCGGAACGAGACGCCGGGAGCTGCAATCAAGAGAGGCGAGTATGGCTTTTTTTTTATTTATTGCAGCAGCGGCACAGATTTATGTGGAGCATCTATGGGACAGTATGAACGGTGCAGAGCACTATATGGTGCACAGATATGGGGCAGTATGAATGGTGCAGAGCACTATATGGGGCACAGACATGGGGCAGTATGAACGGTGCACAGCACTATATGGGGCACAGATATGGGAAAGTATGAACGGTGCACAGCACTATGGCACAGATATGGGACAGTATGAATGGTGCACAGCACTATATGGCACAGATATGGGACACTATGAACGGTGCACAGCACTATATGGTAGAGATATGGGACAGTGAATGGTGCACAGCACTATATGGCACAGATATGGGACACTATGAACGGTGCACAGCACTATATGGCACAGATATGGGACAGTATGAATAGTAACATAGTAACATAGTAACATAGTTAGTAAGGCCGAAAAAAGACATTTGTCCATCCAGTTCAGCCTATATTCCATCATAATAAATACCCAGATCTATGTCCTTCTACAGAACCTAATAATTGTATGATACAATATTGTTCTGCTCCAGGAAGACATCCAGGCCTCTCTTGAACCCCTCGACTGAGTTCGCCATCACCACCTCCTCAGGCAAGCAATTCCAGATTCTCACTGCCCTAACAGTAAAGAATCCTCTTCTATGTTGGTGGAAAAACCTTCTCTCCTCCAGACGCAAAGAATGCCCCCTTGTGCCCGTCACCTTCCTTGGTATAAACAGATCCTCAGCGAGATATTTGTATTGTCCCCTTATATACTTATACATGGTTATTAGATCGCCCCTCATTCGTCTTTTTTCTAGACTAAATAATCCTAATTTCGCTAATCTATCTGGGTATTGTAGTTCTCCCATCCCCTTTATTAATTTTGTTGCCCTCCTTTGTACTCTCTCTAGTTCCATTATATCCTTCCTGAGCACCGGTGCCCAAAACTGGACACAGTACTCCATGTGCGGTCTAACTAGGGATTTGTACAGAGGCAGTATAATGCTCTCATCACGTGTATCCAGACCTCTTTTAATGCACCCCATGATCCTGTTTGCCTTGGCAGCTGCTGCCTGGCACTGGCTGCTCCAGGTAAGTTTATCATTAACTAGGATCCCCAAGTCCTTCTCCCTGTCACATTTACCCAGTGGTTTCCCGTTCAGTGTGTAATGGTGATATTGATTCCCTCTTCCCATGTGTATAACCTTACATTTATCATTGTTAAACCTCATCTGCCACCTTTCAGCCCAAGTTTCCAACTTATCCAGATCCATCTGTAGCAGAATACTATCTTCTCTTGTATTAACTGCTTTACATAGTTTTGTATCATCTGCAAATATCGATATTTTACTGTGTAAACCTTCTACCAGATCATTAATGAATATGTTGAAGAGAACAGGTCCCAATACTGACCCCTGCGGTACCCCACTGGTCACAGCGACCCAGTTAGAGACTATACCATTTATAACCACCCTCTGCTTTCTATCACTAAGCCAGTTACTAACCCATTTACACACATTTTCCCCCAGACCAAGCATTCTCATTTTGTGTACCAACCTCTTGTGCGGCACGGTATCAAACGCTTTGGAAAAATCGAGATATACCACGTCCAATGACTCACCGTGGTCCAGCCTATAGCTTACCTCTTCATAAAAACTGATTAGATTGGTTTGACAGGAGCGATTTCTCATAAACCCATGCTGATATGGAGTTAAACAGTTATTCTCATTGAGATAATCCAGAATAACATCCCTCAGAAACCCTTCAAATATTTTACCAACAATAGAGGTTAGACTTACTGGCCTATAATTTCCAGGTTCACTTTTAGAGCCCTTTTTGAATATTGGCACCACATTTGCTATGCGCCAGTCCTGCGGAACAGACCCTGTCGCTATAGAGTCACTAAAAATAAGAAATAATGGTTTATCTATTACATTACTTAGTTCTCTTAGTACTCGTGGGTGTATGCCATCCGGACCCGGAGATTTATCTATTTTAATCTTATTTAGCCGGTTTCGCACCTCTTCTTGGGTTAGATTGGTGACCCTTAATATAGGGTTTTCATTGTTTCTTGGGATTTCACCTAGCATTTCATTTTCCACCGTGAATACCGTGGAGAAGAAGGTGTTTAATATGTTAGCTTTTTCCTCGTCATCTACAACCATTCTTTCCTCACTATTTTTTAAGGGGCCTACATTTTCAGTTTTTATTCTTTTACTATTGATATAGTTGAAGAACAGTTTGGGATTAGTTTTACTCTCCTTAGCAATGTGCTTCTCTGTTTCCTTTTTGGCAGCTTTAATTAGTTTTTTAGATAAAGTATTTTTCTCCCTGTAGTTTTTTAGAGCTTCAATGGTGCCATCCTGCTTTAGTAGTGCAAATGCTTTCTTTTTACTGTTAATTGCCTGTCTTACTTCTTTGTTTAGCCACATTGGGTTTTTCCTATTTCTAGTCCTTTTATTCCCACAAGGTATAAACCGCTTACACTGCCTATTTAGGATGTTCTTAAACATTTCCCATTTATTATCTGTATTCTTATTTCTGAGGATATTGTCCCAGTCTACCAGATTAAGGGCATCTCTAAGCTGTTCAAACTTTGCCTTCCTAAAGTTCAATGTTTTTGTGACTCCCTGACAAGTCCCCCTAGTGAAAGACAGGTGAAACTGTACAATATTGTGGTCGCTATTTCCTAGATGCCCGACCACCTGCAGATTTGTTATTCTGTCAGGTCTATTAGATAGTATTAGGTCTAAAAGTGCTGCTCCTCTGGTTGGATTCTGCACCAATTGTGAAAGATAATTTTTCTTGGTTATTAGCAGAAACCTGTTGCCTTTATGGGTTTCACAGGTTTCTGTTTCCCAGTTAATATCCGGGTAGTTAAAGTCCCCCATAACCAGGACCTCATTATGGGTTGCAGCTTCATCTATCTGCTTTAGAAGTAGACTTTCCATGCTTTCTGTTATATTTGGGGGTTTGTAACCGACCCCAATGAGAATTTTGTTACCATTTTTTCCTCCATGAATTTCAACCCATATGGACTCGACATCCTCATTCCCTTCGCTAATATCCTCCCTTAAAGTGGACTTTAGACAAGACTTTACATAGAGACAAACCCCTCCTCCTCTCCGATTTTTACGATCCTTTCTAAACAAACTGTAACCCTGTAAGTTAACTGCCCAGTCATAGCTTTCATCTAACCATGTCTCGGTTATTCCCACTATGTCAAAGTTACCTGTAGATATTTCTGCTTCTAGTTCTTCCATCTTGTTTGTCAGGCTTCTGGCGTTTGCGAGCATGCAGTTTAGAGGATTTTGTTTTGTTCCAATCTCCTCACTGTGGATTGTTTTAGAAATGTTCTTACCTCCCTTCAGAGTATGTTTTCCTGGGTCGTCTTTGTTCGAGTCTAATGTTTTTCTTCCCGTCCCCTCTTCTTCTAGTTTAACGCCCTCCTGATGAGTGTAGCGAGTCTTCTGGCGAATGTGTGTTTCCCAGGTTTGTTGAGGTGTAGTCCGTCTCTGGCGAGGAGTCCATCATACCAATAATTCACACCGTGGTCCAGGAATCCAAATCCTTGTTGTCTGCACCATCGTCTTAGCCAGTTGTTTGCATCAAGGATCCTGTTCCATCTCCTGGTGCCATGCCCGTCTACTGGAAGGATAGAAGAAAAAATGGTGCAGAGCACTATATGGCACAGATATGGGACACTATATGGCACAGATATGGGACACTATGAACGGTACAGAGCACTATATGGCACAGCTATGGGGAAATATGAACGGTGCAGAGCACTATATGGCACAGCTATGGGGAAATATGAACGGCGCAGAGCACTATATGGCACAGCTATGGGGCAATAATGAACGGTGCAGAGCACTATATGGCACAGCTATGGGGAAATAATCAACGGTGCAGAGCACTATATGGCACAGCTATGGGGAAATAATGATCTATTTTTATTTTTGAAATTCACCGGTAAATGCTGCATTTCCACCCTAGGCTTATACTCGAGTCAATAGGTTTTCCCAGTTTTTTGTGGCAAAATTAGGGGGGTCGGCTTGTACTCGGGTCGGCTTATACTCGAGTATATACGGTATATAGGAATGTATGAATTAACATTGCTGAAAACAGAATTACATTTTTAAGCTCTGTTTTTCTTGCTGGAAAAAGTTCATATTAATGACAAACTTATTTTCAACGTTTCATCAAGATCTTCTTAGGGATTCAGTGTTTATTTCAAATGTAAAGTTACTATATAGAAATGTATGGGTTTGCCTTGTTGAAAACGCAATTAAAGTTTAACCTCCGCTAATTTATTTTTAAATAGAGTGAAGTGGAAAGAAAAAAATAGATTCAAAAAATTCAACTTTAGAAAAAAAACTACCATAGGCATAGGTATGGCAGAATATGGCGCATAAAGACTGAATCCCTAAAAAGATCCTAATGAAACTTGGAAGATAACGTTGTTGTACTAATATGAACTTATTCCAGTAAAAAAAACGGAGCTCAAAACCGTTTTTCCGTTTCCAACCGTGATAACACACTAGGCATAGGTATGGAAGAATATGGCGCATAAAGACTGAATCCCTAAAAAGATCCTAATGAAACTTGGAAGATAATGTTGTTGTACTAATATGAACATATTCCAATAAAAAAAACGGAGCTCAAAACCGTTATTCCGTTTCCAACCGTGATAACACACTAGGTATAGGTATGGAAGAATATGGCGCATAAAGACGGAATCCCTAAAAAGATCCTAATGATACTTGGAAGATAATGTTGTTGTACTAATATGAACATATTCCAATAAAAAAAACGGAGCTCAAAACCGTTTTTCCGTTTCTAACCGTGATAACACACTAGGCATAGGTATGGCAGGATATGGCGCATAAAGACTGAATCCCTAAAAAGATCCTAATGAAACTTGGAAGATAACGTTGTTGTACTAATAGGAACTAATTCCAATAAAAAAAACGGAGCTCAAAACTGTTTTTCCGTTTCCAACCGTGATAACACACTAGGTATGGCAGAATATGGCGCATAAAGACTGAATCCCTAAAAAGAACCTAATGAAACTTGGAAGATAACGTTGTTGTACTAATATGAACTAATTCCAATAAAAAAAACGGAGCTCAAAACCGTTTTTCCGTTTCCAACCATGATAACACTGTAGGCATAGTTATAGCAGAATATGGCGCATAAAGACTGAATCCCTAAAAAGATCTTAATGAAACTTGGAAGATAACGTTGTTGTACTAATATGAACATATTCCAATAAAAAAAACGGAGCTCAAAACCGTTATTCCGTTTCCAACCATGAAAACACTGTAGGCATAGGTATGGAAGAATATGGCGCATAAAGACTGAATCCCTAAAAAGATCCTAATGGAACTTGGAAAGTAACTTTCTGTCACTAATATGAACTTTTTCTAATAAAAAAAACGGAGCTTAAAACCGTTATTCGTAATTCTTACCAAAGTGATGATGGGAGAGCCTGGTGTTGCAGCTTAACTTCAGTAAGGTACCGTCACACTAAGCGACGCTGCAGCGATATAGAGAACGATCCGACCTAAACTAGATCGCTTGCGTCGCTTTAGAGACGTCAAACACTGTAACAGCAGAACGATGCAGGAGCGATCCAGTGACGTAACGGCGACTCACTTATTGTTCTCGCTCCATATAAAACGTTGCTGGCATCGTTGCTTTTGATCTCAAACATGACGATACACGCCGACCTGACGACCAAATAAAGTTCTGGACTTTCAGCGATGGCACAGCGGGATCCAGATCGCTGCTGCGTGTCAAACACAACGAGATCGCTATACAGGACGCTGCAACGTCACGGATCGTTGTCGTTCTCGTTGCAAAGTTGCTGAGTGTGACGGTACCCTAAGATATGCCCCAGCTAGCATGTCCACTTACTCTGCATTCTGTGGTTGCTAGGGTACTGGATGTGTGAGAGGAGGGTTTATAAACTATCTCAAGGTAGACAATATTAGGCTAGGTTCTCATTGCGTTAGGGCAATCCGTTTAGCGCTAAGCGCTAGGGGATTGCGCTAACGCAATGTCTTTTTAGGAGTCGCGTTAAACGTCCCCACTAGCGCAGATCCCCGAAAATGGCACGCACTAGCAATGCGCTTTAACATTGCTGGCAATGGGAGCGCTAACGGACACGTTGCACGGCGTTAATTTCGCCGTGCAACGCTGTCTGTTAGCGCTCACCCGAAAACGAAATGAGAATCTAGCCTTAATATTACCTCACTCAAAACATCCCCCTCCCTCTCTCAGTTCAGGTACACAGAGAAGGGAGTTGTAAGGCTATGTGCAAACGTTCAGTATTTTTCGCATTTTTTTTGCTATAAAAACGTGAAAAAAAATGCTTACATATGGTTCCCAGTAATTTCAATGTAATCCGCAAAACTTGTGCAAATGTTGCGATTTTTTTCCGCGCAAAAAACGAATCGCGGAAAAAAAAGCAACATGTTCATTAATTCTGCGGAATTGCTGATTTCCCGCACACTGTAAAAAATCTACCATAGGTATAGACAAATATGACTAAAAAAATCTACCATAGGCAAAATCTACCATAAGCATAGGTATAGACAAATATGACACATAGGGTTTTAGTATTTTCCCATGTAGTACAATTCACTTCGCATAGTATAATGCACCCCATAGTTCTTCATATAGTATAACGTATTCCACATAGTCCTCGATACAGTATAATGCAGCCCACATACAGTATAATGCAGCCACCACCCTACAGAATATAATGCAGCCCCTCTCATAGGTTAATGAAGCCCCCTCATAGAGTATGATGCAATCACCCCTCAAAGAATATAAATATAATACAGCCCCCCATAGAATATAATGTAGCTCCAAATAGAATATAACACAGTCCACCCTCTGTGTAATACAGTATGCCCTCCAGTGGGAGCAATAGCTGACCTAACCATGGCCAGTGGGAGCATTAGCCGACCTCACTATGGCCAGTGGGAGCAGTAGATGGCTCACAATGGCCAATAGGAGCAGTAGCCGACTCACTACGGCCAGTGAGAGTAGTAGCCGGCTCACTACGGCCAATGGAAGCAGTAGCCAGCTCACTACAGCCAGTTAGAGCAGTAGCTGGCCTCACTAAAGCCAGTGGGAGCAGTAGCCGGCCTCACTAAAGCCAGTGGGAACCTCACTAAAGCAGTAGCCAACTTACTATGGCCAGTGAGAGCAGTAGCCAACTCACTAGGGCTAGTGGGAGCAGTAGCCAGCCTCACTAGGGCCAGTGGGAGCAGTAGCCGGCCTCACTATGGCCAGTGGGAGCAGTAGCCGGCTTCACTATGGCCAGTGGGAGCAGTAGCCAGCCTCACTATGGCCAGTGGGAGCAGTAGCCGGCTTCACTATGGCCAGTGGGAGCAGTAGCTGGCCTCACTACGGCCAGTGGGAGCAGTAGCCGGCTTCACTATGGACAGTGGGAGCAGTAGCCAGCTCACTATGGCCAGTGGGAGCAGTAGCCAGCTCACTATGGCCAGTGGGAGCAGTAGCCAGCCTCACTATGGACAGTGGGAGCAGTAGCCAGCTCACTATGGCCAGTGGGAGCGGTAGCCAGCTCACTATGGCCAGTGGGAGCAGTAGCCAGCCTCACTATGGACAGTGGGAGCAGTAGCCAGCTCACTATGGCCAGTGGGAGCAGTAGCCAGATCACTATGGCCAGTGGGAGCAGTAGCCAGCCTCACTATGGCCAGTGGGAGCTGTAGCCAGATCACTATGGCCAGTGGGAGCAGTAGCCGGCCTCACTATGGCCAGTGGGAGCAGTAGCCGGCTTCACTATGGCCAGTGGGAGCAGTAGCCGGCTTCACTATGGCCAGTGGGAGCAGTAGCCGGCCTCACTATGGCCAGTGGGAGCAGTAGCCGGCCTCACTATGGCCAGTGGGAGCAGTAGCCGGCCTCACTATGGCCAGTGGGAGCAGTAGCCAGATCACTATGGCCAATGGGAGCAGTAGCCGGCTTCACTATGGCCAGTGGGAGCAGTAGCCGGCTTCACTATGGCCAGTGGAAGCAGTAGCCGGCCTCACTATGGCCAGTGGGAGCAGTAGCCGGCTTCACTATGGCCAGTGGGAGCAGTAGCCAGCCTCACTATGGCCAGTGGAAGCAGTAGCCGGCCTCACTATGGCCAGTGGGAGCAGTAGCCGGCTTCACTATGGCCAGTGGGAGCAGTAGCCAGATCACTATGGCCAATGGGAGCAGTAGCCGGCTTCACTATGGCCAGTGGGAGCAGTAGCCAGATCACTATGGCCAGTGGGAGCAGTAGCCAGATCACTATGGCCAGTGGGAGCAGTATCCGGCTCACTACAAACCTGTGCTAAAACTTTCACTCTGTGCCCTGGATTCTGGCACTGATGAATTCCTTCCCGCGCTCCCTACAGTGGGGGCACGGCAGCTCCCAGCTCTGCAGCACACACTCTCTGCACTCTATGGTGGTGGCTGAGCAAGTCTTTACTAACCGATGTCTGAGCGGAGAGACACATTGTCAGTGCCCCAGAGAAGGAGCAGCTGCTGCCGGTGACTGGGGAGACCAGGACGTAGGCTGTCCTCCCACGTGCCCCAGGTACCGAACCGCTGCCACCAATGAATCAGAGGAGGATGGAGCAGCAGCGCCCCGGAGGGCCCTGGTAAGACCCCTGTGCCTGCTCACTGTCACTGCAGCAACTACATCTGGGCAAGCACTGTAACGCCCCCTACACATGGTAGCATGGGCAATGACCTGCCCCATCATACCCACACCACTGATAGGAGCCCATGTCTGACAGTAACCCTTCATCTCGTACAGTCAGCACTGACCTATTTATGCCCAGTAACAATATATCATGTACTTGTACTGTTCCTCCTGGCAGAGCTAATGGACCAGTAATAATATATAATGCATTTGTAATACCGTCCCTCCTGTCAGTGACAATATAACGCACCGTGTGGACCGTCCCTCCTGTCAGTAATAATATAACGCACCGTGTGCACTGTCCCTCCTGTCAGTAATAATATAACGCACCGTGTGTACTGTCCATCCTGTCAGTAATAATATAACGCACCGTGTGGACCGTCCCTCCTGTCAGTGATAATATAATGCACCGTGTGTACTGTCCATCCTGTCAGTAATAATATAACGCACCGTGTGAACCGTCCCTCCTGTCAGTGATAATATAACGCACCGTGTGTACTGTCCCTCCTGTCAGTAATAATATAACGCACCGTGTGGACCGTCCCTCCTGTCAGTGATAATATAACGCACCGTGTGTACTGTCCCTCCTGTCAGTAATAATATAACGCACCGTGTGTACTGTCCATCCTGTCAGTAATAATATAACGCACCGTGTGTACTGTCCATCCTGTCAGTAATAATATAACGCACCGTGTGTACTGTCCATCCTGTCAGTGATAATATAACGCACCGTGTGTACTGTCCCTCCTGTCAGTAATAATATAACGCACCGTGTGCACTGTCCCTCCTGTCAGTAATAATATAACGCACCGTGTGTACTGTCCATCCTGTCAGTAATAATATAACGCACCGTGTGGACCGTCCCTCCTGTCAGTGATAATATAATGCACCGTGTGTACTGTCCATCCTGTCAGTAATAATATAACGCACCGTGTGAACCGTCCCTCCTGTCAGTGATAATATAACGCACCGTGTGTACTGTCCCTCCTGTCAGTAATAATATAACGCACCGTGTGAACCGTCCCTCCTGTCAGTGATAATATAACGCACCGTGTGTACTGTCCCTCCTGTCAGTAATAATATAACGCACCGTGTGTACTGTCCATCCTGTCAGTAATAATATAACGCACCGTGTGTACTGTCCATCCTGTCAGTAATAATATAACGCACCGTGTGTACTGTCCATCCTGTCAGTGATAATATAACGCACCGTGTGTACTGTCCATCCTGTCAGTAATAATATAACGCACCGTGTGTACTGTCCATCCTGTCAGTAATAATATAACGCACCGTGTGTACTATCCCTCCTGTCAGTAATAATATAACGCACCGTGTGTACTGTCCCTCCTGTCAGTGATAATATAATGCACCATGTGTACTGTCCCTAATGTCAGTAATAATATAACGCACCGTGTGGACCGTCCCTCCTGTCAGTGATAATATAATGCACCGTGTGTACTGTCCCTAATGTCAGTAATAATATAATGCACCGTGTGGACCGTCCCTCCTGTCAGTGATAATATAATGCACCGTGTGTACTGTCCATCCTGTCAGTAATAATATAACGCACCGTGTGTACTGTCCATCCTGTCAGTAATAATATAACGCACCGTGTGAACCGTCCCTCCTGTCAGTGATAATATAACGCACCGTGTGTACTGTCCCTCCTGTCAGTAATAATATAACGCACCGTGTGCACTGTCCCTCCTGTCAGTAATAATATAACGCACCGTGTGTACTGTCCATCCTGTCAGTAATAATATAACGCACCGTGTGTACTGTCCATCCTGTCAGTAATAATATAACGCACCGTGTGTACTGTCCATCCTGTCAGTAATAATATAACGCACCGTGTGTACTGTCCCTCCTGTCAGTGATAATATAATGCACCATGTGTACTGTCCCTAATGTCAGTAATAATATAACGCATCGTGTGTACTGTCCCTACTGTCAGTGATAATATAATGCACCGTGTGTACTGTCCCTAATGTCAGTAATAATATAACGCACCGTGAGTACCGTCCCTCCTGTCAGTGACAATATACCGTAGTGATGGATCAGTAATAATAATGTACTTGTAGTAATGTTCTTCCCGGCAAAGCTGATGGCACAGTAATAATTATAATGTGCTTGTAGTAGTAGTGACAATATAACACATCATGTGGACTGTCCTTACTGTCAGTAATAATATAACGCTCCGTGTGTACTGTCCCTCCTTGTAAGTAAAATTAAAAAGAAACCTTGTGTACTGTTCCTCCTGTCAGTGATAATATAACACACCATTTGCACCGTCCCTCCTGTCAGTGACAATATAACGCACCGTGTGCACTGTCCCTCCTGTCAGTGACAATATAACGCACCGTGTGTACTGTCCCTCCTGTCAGATACAATATAACGCACCGTGTGCACTGTCCCTCCTGTCAGTGACAATATAACGCACCGTGTGTACTGTCCCTCCTGTCAGTGACAATATAACGCACCGTGTGTACTGTCCCTCTTGTCAGTAACAATATAACGCACCGTGTGCACTGTCCCTCCTGTCAGTGACAATATAACGCACCGTGTGCACTGTCCCTCTTGTCAGTGATAATATAACGCACCGTGTGCACTGTCCCTCCTGTCAATGATAATATAACGCACCGTGTGCACTGTCCCTCCTGTCAGTGATAATATAACGCACCGTGTGCACTGTCCCTCCTGTCAGACACAATATAACGCACCGTGTGTACTGTCCCTCCTGTCAGACACAATATAAGGCACCGTGTGCACTGTCCCTCCTGTCAATGATAATATAACGCACCGTGTGCACTGTCCCTCCTGTCAGACACAATATAACACACCGTGTGTACTGTCCCTCCTGTCAGACACAATATAACACACCGTGTGTACTGTCCCTCCTGTCAGACACAATATAAGGCACCGTGTGCACTGTCCCTCCTGTCAGTGATAATATAACGCACCGTGTGCACTGTCCCTCCTGTCAGTGATAATATAATGCACCGTGTGCACTGTCCCTCCTGTCAGTGATAATATAATGCACCGTGTGCACTGTCTGTCCTGTCAGTGACAATATAACGCACCATGTGCACTGTCCCTCCTGTCAGTGATAATATAACGCACCGTGTGCACTGTCTCTCCTGTCAGTGATAATATAACACACCGAGTGTACTGTCCCTCCTGTCAGACACAATATAAGGCACCGTGTGCACTGTCTGTCCTGTCAGTGACAATATAACGCACCATGTGTACTGTCCCTCCTGTCAATGATAATATAACGCACCGTGTGCACTGTCCCTCCTGTCAGTGATAATATAACGCACCGTGTGCACTGTCCCTCCTGTCAGACACAATATAACACACCGTGTGTACTGTCCCTCCTGTCAGACACAATATAAGGCACCGTGTGCACTGTCCCTCCTGTCAGTGATAATATAACGCACCGTGTGCACTGTCCCTCCTGTCAGACACAATATAACACACCGTGTGTACTGTCCCTCCTGTCAGACACAATATAAGGCACCGTGTGCACCGTCCCTCCTGTCAGTGATAATATAACGCACCGTGTGCACCGTCCCTCCTGTCAGTAATTAATATAGCGCACCGTGTGTACTGTCCCTCCTGTCAGTGATAATATAACGCACCGTGTGCACTGTCCCTCCTGTCAGCCACGATATAAGGCACCGTGTGCACTGTCCCTCCTGTCAGTGATAATATAGCGCACCGTGTTTACTGTCCCTCCTGTCAGTAATAATATAACGCACCGTGTGTACTGTCCCTCCTGTCAGCCACGATATAACGCACCGTGTGCACTGTCCCTCCTGTCAGCCACGATATAACGCACCGTGTGCACTGTCCCTCCCGTCAGCCACGATATAACGCACCGTGTGCACTAGTGACAATACAGGGGCAGGCACAGCCGGGTTTCCCGCACTGTGGTGCTGGAGCAGAGGCCATTGCCCCGTGAGCTCCCTCCTGTCAGTGATAATATAACGCACCGTCCCTCCTGTCAGTGATAATATAACGCACCGTCCCTCCTGTCAGCCACGACATAACACACCGTGTGCACTGTCCCTCCTGTCAGTGATAATATAACGCACCGTGTGTACTGTCCCTCCTGTCAGCCACGATATAACGCCCCGTGTGCACTGTCCCTCCTGTCAGTGATAATATAACGCACCGTGTGTACTGTCCATCCTGTCAGTAATAATATAACGCACCGTGTGCACTGTCCCTCCTGTCAGCCACGATATAACGCCCCGTGTGCACTAGTGACAATACGGGGGCAGGCACAGCCGGGTTTCCTGCACTGTGGTGCTGGAGCAGAGGCCATTGCCCCGTGAGCTCCCTCCTGTCAGTGATAATATAACGCACCGTCCCTCCCGTCAGCCACGATATAACGCACGGTGTGCACTGGTGACAATACAGGGGCAGGCACACCGGGTTTCCTGCACTGTGGTGCTGGAGCAGAGGCCATTGCCCCGTGAGCTCCCTCCTGTCAGTGATAATATAACGCACCGTGTGCACTGGTGACAATACAGGGGCAGGCACACCGGGTTTCCCGCACTGTGGTGCTGGAGCAGAGGCCATTGCCCCGTGAGCTCCCTCCTGTCAGTGATAATATAACGCACCGTGTGCACCAGTGACAATACAGGGGCAGGCACAGCCGGGTTTCCCGCACTGTGGTGCTGGAGCAGAGGCCATTGCCCCGTGAGCTCCCTCCTGTCAGTGATAATATAACGCACCGTGTGCACCAGTGACAATACAGGGGCAGGCACACCGGGTTTCCTGCACTGTGGTGCTGGAGCAGAGGCCATTGCCCCGTGAGCTCCCTCCTGTCAGTGATAATATAACGCACCGTGTGCACCAGTGACAATACAGGGGCAGGCACAGCCGGGTTTCCTGCACTGTGGTGCTGGAGCAGAGGCCATTGCCCCGTGAGCTCCCTCCTGCGGCTCAGTGCTGGGAGTGTGAGTGAATGTTTCCCCGCAGAGCCAATGAGCAGCCACCGGATGCGATATATCCTCTGGGACAACAACTGCTCTGTTCCTCCTCAGTTCCACATGACGCCATTTACTGCCCTACCTCCTCCTCGCCCAGAGCACAACAACGCTGAGGCGGCGGCGGCGCCCTGTCACACCGCTGTGCCGGACCTCCTGTGACTGGCCCTCACGTCTCCTGCCCCGGCCACCGTGTGGCCTCTGCGGCCGGACTCGGATGTTCCCTTGGAACTTATTTGGACTTTGCCTCATGCGGGGACTTGTTCCCGGACTGTGCGACTCTGAGCGGATTATTTAGCAGAACTTCCAGAACATGCGAGTCGCGGGGCAGCTGCGGTGAGTGTGGGGGGCTTCATGCCTGCGGGGAGGCCCTGGACATGGGGGACCCCCGGTCAGTGCGGGAGCGGAAAGTTGAGCGCCTTATCCAAGCACACATGTCAGCTGCTGCTCTCTGGTGTCTGCAGCCCGTCCACTTGTGGTTAGCATGCAGGACACATCTGATGGTGCTGAGCAGCCTCGGAAGTGTTGTGGTCTGGTTAAAGAGCTATTTCTGTCTGTCCCCCTCCTCTGATCCTCCACACTAGATCTCACCCAGCAGATCCCAGGACACAATCCAGCCTGTCCTCCTCTTCTGCAGCCTCTGCAATGGAGGCTGGCACTTGGAGAAAGTTCCCTGTAAGTTTGTGATGTGGCTGAAGGAGCCTTCTGCAGTCTTCATCCTTCATTATTTGTTTCCTTGTATTGTTACATTGTATCATCACCATAGACCGGATCCACTTCTTTCTGAAAGTGCTATTTTGTTACTTTGGGTAGAGGCCTGTGCAAAAACTGAGCGAGCTGGCTATATCTGTTCCCTGGATTATCCCAATCTTCTAGAGAAATGTAACTGCATTGCTTGTATACAGTTGGCTTTGTTGACGTGCATCGTTGTCCTGTATATGACCGCATCGGCAAGTTTATAATGAGGGAATTGATAATCTAAACCTTAGTGTGCGTCATATATGAGGACGGAACCACATTTCCGATGTTAGGAAATATTTTGCTTTCAATGTTGGACATGAAAACTTTAGTGAAAAGTAAAAGAACTAGACATCAGTAGTTTTGCTGCCTGGAAAATGCGGATGTGTAACGTTTCTGTATTTGTGTAATTTGTATCTACATATGCAGTGTACAAAATACCCCCATAATGTATCCTTTTGTATTTCTGCACTGCAACTGTTGATATAACTTGTAAAAAGTTCTTTATCGGTTAGCATCAATGTCTCCTTTTTTTTATGGGTCTTGTTGCTTTGTTTTATTATACTTTTTACATTCCATTTTGCTTTTGTAACTGTGTAATCTGCACTTTTCTCAAGTTATTGACACGACAGTAGTTTCTACATTGCACCGCAGCGAAAAGAGAAAATGATCTGACAGTGGATTCCATCTGCTCCCGTGAAGATGGATATCAATTTACTTTTCAATTCCAGTTTTGGAGTAAAGCTTTGCGTGACTAGTCTGCAGCGAGGACGGTTTTGTCATAAATGGTGCACAGAGGATTGCTGCGTTTGGTTCCTGGGTTCTACAATTTCGTTGAGACTTTTGATAAATGGGGATTGTCTGCCACGATGACAGGCTTTACATGATTTGACGTTTCATTGGGTTGAGACTCCTACGGTGATTGTTATGAATTATTAGGCCTAAGATCAGAGTTAGATTTTTTTTTTGCGCAAGTTAAAGAAGAACTTTCCACACATGAGAAAAGTGACTATACTGAGAAGTCATCTTGTCTGTATATTGCATTGATGAGCATTGCCTAGGTTTTCTTAAAAGATGCCTGTGCACTATTTACATTGGGAATACGTAGGGAAGATGACATCTTCAGTTTAGACATTCTGAGAGGTACAGTTGTGTAACTTGGGCGTGAAACACTGCTGCTGACTTTAGGGAAACCAGGTAATTCCCAGTGGAGTCATGGAAATAAATATCCGATTTGATTGAAACAAACATTTCCATTAAAGAAAAGCTAATTTTGGGAGGGATGTATCTGCAGCCATTACATCAGTGATGTTGAGTAGCTTGTGCTGTTAGCGTTCCCCCATAAGGTGCGTATGAGCAGAAGCCTTTGTGAGATACTTCTGTACAATGGTGTCGATATAGCAAAGAGGAGATTGTCACAATGTGCTGTTTGCACTGCAGGGTTATCAGGGGGCACAAACATTGTAGTCCCTCATATTATTGGACATGTTTTATTGCTCAAGTTCTCAAATTGTCGAGATTGTGATCTGTCAAGTGTCTTTTTTTTTAACCAGTAGTAAGTCCGAACCCCAAGTTTATGGTGTAAGGTTGTGTGCTTGTTTTTGTTCTATTTTCTACTGCATCTGACACTTTTTTTTTACTTTTTTCTTGGCGTGTCTGTAAATGTTTGCAATGCTATCCATTATAGATACAGTCAGAGGTTAGTTGTTCATCCAAAAACCAGTTTGTCTAAGGTCAGTTTCACACATCCCTTTTTTTCTTTTTATCATGCAGGTTTTTTATTGTTTTTTTTTTTTCAGTTTGCTGGCCTCATTTTTGGTTTGTGTCAGTATTTATAGTCTTTGTCGCATCCATTTTTAAGGAAAACAGAATCTTCGCTTATTCTACTCATTAAACAGTAAAACGCGGACCGCAGATTAACAAAATCCGTGTTCCTTTTTCCACTGGGCCATGGACTTGCATCGATGAGTTTGATCTACAACATGGATCAAAGTAGGACATGTTTCAGTTGTTTACGTTTTTTTTAGGACCAAAAAAAAATCATTGATCTGGAACAGTCAATCAGTAAAAATAGTGAACATGGAATACACATCCCAAAAAACTGGGGTGTGAAATCTGCCTGATGTGATGAGCTTTATCAGGAAGATGGGGCTCTGCCGTATCCGAATCTACTGACTGTTTTCTAGATTCTAAGTGTCCAATAGTGCAGCAAGTTATAAAACGCTGATGTAACACCGCACTCCTTGTGAGGAAGATATATATTTTCCATTAATTGTCGGATAAAGTTATATGGGTGAATAAGCTGCACAATAAGGGTACCGTCACGCAGTGCAATTTTGATCGCTACGACGGTATGATCCGTGACGCTCCAGCGTCGTAACAATATCGCTCCAGCGTCGTAGACTGCTGTCACACTTTGCAATCTACGACGCTGGAGCGATAATTTCATGACGTATGTGCGATGTAGAAGCCGTTGGTTACTATGCGCACATCGTATACGATATATGTTACACCATGCAATCATGCCGCCACAGCGGGACACTAGACGACGAAAGAAAGTTTCAAACGATCTGCTACGACGTACGATTCTCAGCGGGGTCCCTGATCGCAGGAACGTGTCAGACATTGCGATCTCGTAACTATATCGCTCGAACGTCACGAATCGTGCCGTCGTAGCGATCAAAATTGCACTGTGTGACGGTACCCTAAATGTGGCCATTATCTGTTCACCTTTAGTTTCAGATAGGCCTGGGATAGTGTTTGCACAGCAATGATCTCAATCCCCTCATTGTCAAGAAAGTTAAGAGAATGTGCTGTTTGTGGGGAAGCTGTGGAGTTGAGCAAACCTGATTCTGTAGATCTCCACAATTAAAAGGGCTCCTCATCCAGAAATGCTGTAAGGGTGATCGCATCCTGTTTCTGAGACTTGCAGTAAATGCCATGAATAATGTGCATTATTCGGCCCATCCTCATGGAGTTTAGTTAACAGCTCTTTTGGCAAATGTATCAAAGCCATCAGGCTTTAGAAAGGGAGGCTGTAAAATGCAGGTAGTGTTTGTTATGCGAATGGCGGCGCTTGGGGCATTGTCATTCACATTGGAGTGACCAGAGGAGAGAGGAGACTGTCTCCATAATGGCCGCTGGTTTCCTGTTACTTGAATAGCTTTTACTGCAGTAAGAGGAGCCTGATTTCCCTACACCTGTTGTGACACGTTCACAATGAGAGGAAGTAATAAGCCACTGTTCCATTACATGCGAGTCCTGTGATCACGAGAAATGCTTGTCCTTAGCTGCATTTCCTAGTGATGTCTGCTGGCAGAAAGTCTGCATATCTATAAGATATTGCAAGGTTCCATCACCAAATGACAGTATTGGCTCTGCTACAACTACTTTTGTATTACTGCCCCAGATATAGAATTTTATAGTGGTTTCCTTCTATTTTTGGAGTGTTCTGGTTTGGTCGAGATGTAGCTAATGGCTTTCTTCTTCTGTTGCTGCCTGTGGCATTTTAAAGGAAATACTAGAAATAGAATGTGTGGCTTGCTTTTCTTAGAAGTACAGCAGAGGAAATTGTAGATGAGAAGATTAGCTTACAACTTATTGTCCAGCCGGGACTTGGTAGACATTTTTTTCATAAGTGTCTGGGCATGCAGCTTAACATTGGGCTGAGATGTGTTTTCCTAGTATGCATACGCTCACTTTCTGATTATAGTAAGCTAGTATAATTGACAGCTTTGTCCCAGCTATCTCTGGCTGCTTTTTGTGTTGTGTAGGATGTAATTTTCATTACTTTTTTCTTGATGACTGTCCTCTTTTTTTAATGGTTGTTCTTTTCTTTCTCCACTTGCAGGATTTCAGATGTGTTCTCGGCCTACTGGAGTGAAAACTCTTCAGAGTACTGATGGAGGCCAGAGTACAAAATGGCAGTGGATCCCAGCCTTTACTCCAGACTCGGCGTGACAGCGGGAGACCACATGGTGATGTTGACCCAAGGGATATTTTAACACAGCAAGTTCATGTTTTGTCATTGGAACAGATAAGATCCATAAGGAACACTAATGAGTATACTGAAGGGCCTACTGTGGCTCCCCGACCTTGGGTTAAACCTGCTCCTCGTCAAACTCTCCAGCACAAAAATGAAAGAATACATGCGGTAACTGACCAGAGGCAATTTAGCCGGAGCCCTCTTCCACCAATGCATCCCTCATCGCGGGCATCGTTGTCTCGGTCCATTAGTACAGTGAGTACGGGATCACGAAGTAGCACGAGGACAAGCACAAGTAGCGGCTCATCAGAGCAGAGACTTTTAGATCCTTCGTATTCATCTTCGGGGCTGGGTGCTGACAGGATAATTTGCGTACAACCCAAAGGTGAGCTGAAACCAGAGGAGTTAAAGCCTTCCAGTAAAGAAGACTTGGGCTTACATGCGTACAGGTGTGAGAGCTGCGGGAAATGTAAGTGCCAAGAATGCACTTATCCAAGAACTCTTCCCTCCTGCTGGATATGTGACAAGCAGTGCCTTTGCTCAGCACAGGAGGTGATAGACTATGGAACTTGTGTTTGCTGTGTGAAGTGCCTATTCTATCACTGCTCAAACGACGATGAGGACA
This sequence comes from Ranitomeya imitator, assembly GCF_032444005.1. NCBI lineage: Eukaryota > Metazoa > Chordata > Amphibia > Anura > Dendrobatidae > Ranitomeya > Ranitomeya imitator. The sequence goes on from NC_091284.1 coordinate 602,541,563, forward strand.
ATTGTGCCGACAACCCCTGTTCCTGCAGCCAGTCACATTGCTGCACTCGCTGGTCTGCCATTGGTGTTATGTCAGTGTTTTTGCCTTGTTTATGGTGTTACCTTCCAGCCAAGGGTTGCCTTAAATTATGCCAAGGCTGCTATGACCGGGCAAAGAGGCCAGGATGCCGGTGTAAAAGGTCAAATACAGTATGTTGTAAAGCTCCACAGTTACAGCCCAGAAGTTTGGGGAAGCCAACATAGCACCGGTTGACTTCAACGAAAGCTAAAGTAATTGGACTTACTTTTAACACACTTATGCAATCATGTAAACTAATTTGGTACAGTTGGTAGAAAGCAGAAGGAATTTTTTTTTTTTTTTCTGTTTGCAGTGGATTTTTTTTTTTTCCCCTAAGTGCCATCTTAATTAATATGCTTGTTAGAGAACCTTTAATCAAGCTGCAATTAGGACCCAGTGTTCTGTGCCACATACAATATAAGCTAAAGCAACACAGACACTCCTACGTAAATGTGCATCGTTTTGTGACGAATACTTGCAGAATTTGTAAACTAGCAAATTACTTTTTCAGTCATTTTTATTTTTATTTTTTCTGCCAGAGATAACGTGCTATATTTTTGTACATAAAGAATAATATTTACAACTGTGAATTTGGCGTCACTGTAATGGCGCAATCACGAAATGTACTAATATACATTCAGAGGAATGTGAATCTATCCACATGGTTAGATTGTACTTCAACTTATTGAAAATTAATATTTCTACTCTTGGACTTTTTCTGTATATTGTACAGTTACAGTCAGCCTTTATTTTCTAATTTTTCAACATATTGTTTAGTGTAAAGTATATTTATTTGAAGTTTTATTATTTTATAAAAGAGAAATATTTATTTTAAGAGGCATCTTACAAATGTTTCCCCTTTTTTATGTCAGTTTCTACAGATGGGGGTAACTGATGCATATGTTCACTCTAAAATAGAAAATATATTAACGTTTGAAATTAAACCTGGCAAGTGTGGATTCTCTTCTTTGTAGGAGTAAGCAGTGGTATCGAGTGGTGAAAGTGTGTGATTGAGTTCTCCATATGTATATGCGCCTGGCATAGAGAGTAATTTGCAGTTCTAGAGGTTGCTTCATTTAGGGTGGGGCTAGATGGCGGCTTTAATCACGGCCCAAATCCTGCGGTCAGTGATTGCTATAAGTCCCTGCTATATCGCAGCACAGTGTAGGTCCATGAGCTCGCATTTCAACCAATAGGGAACTGCTTTTCTTACAAGCGAGTTCCAAAAAGTTGGAACCAATTGGATTTTTTGACAACTTGGTTGTTGCAATTCCTTGCTTGTTGTATTGTGACCACATTCATCTGTGTAAGGCTACCGTCACGCTATCAGTGTTTGGTCAGTATTTTACATCAGTATTTGTAAGCCAAAACCAGGAGTGGGTGATAAATACAGAAGTGGTGCATATGTTTCTATTATACTTTTCCTCTAATTGTTCCACTCCTGGTTTTGGCTTACAAATACTGATGTAAAATACTGACCAAATACTGCTAGTGTGATGGCAGCCTTAGGCTGAGATGTAGCAGCAGTATATAGCGATCTTTGGCCACAGAACAAATGTTTGACTTCTTATTGGGTAAACATGAAAGGCATGTTCAACTTGCTTTCTTTCTATGGAGGACTGCATATCTGTCATGAGAAACCCATTTTAATCCCTTGCTGAATTGTGATTTTATGTAAAACGACATAATGAAAAACATCTGGTCATTGGAAGGTCTTAAAATTTAGGTAAATACAACCTCAGATGAAGAAGGACACCTAACAAATTACACTGTGCCCTTAAAAGATGAACCTGTCACCCCCAAAATCAAAGATGAGCTAAGCCCACCGGCATCGGGATTATCCACAGCATTCTGGAATGCTGTAGATAAGCCCCTGATGTATCATGAAAGATGAGGTTAGATTATACTCACCCAGGGGCGTTGCCACTGCAGTCCGGTCCGATGGTCGTCGCGGTCCTTGGCCTCCTATCTTCATAGGATGATGTCCTCTTCTTGTCTTCACTCTGCGGCTCTGGCACAGGCGTACTTTGTCTGCCCAGTTGCAGTGCGCAGGCGCCGGGCCTCTGACCTTTCCTGCGCACTGCAGTACTTTGCTCTGCCCTCAAGTGGGCAGACAAAGCACGCCTGGGCAGGAGCCGCAGCGTGAAGACAAGAAGAGGACATCATCGTAAGAAGATAGGAGACCGCGGCGTTCATCGGATCGGCGTTCATCATTCCAGAATGCTGTAGATAAGCTCCTGATGTAGGCTTAGCTCAACTTCGATTTTGGGGGTGACAGGTTCCCTTTAAACTCCATAGCGCCACCTGTTGGAAGTAGCAATCCTACAAGTCACAATCAAACCTTTAACGAGTCGTGCAATATGACTTAGGATAAAAGCCACATCAGTATCTCAATTCGCAGACACGGTGTTTCGGGCTGTTGGCCCTCGTCAGTGCAAAGCATGAGCACTAATTTGGCTAGATGAGAGGCTCTGGACTAGGGTCTAAGGGACAACGTTTTTCCTTACCTTGACAAGCCAGAGCTGGTATGTCACTCTCCATAAGAAGAAACGTTGCTCCTTAGACCCCGGTGCCCTTACTAATTTAACAAAATCTAGGATAAAAGACAGAAGCAGTGTGTGAAAAAAAAAGTACTCACCGCTTGCATAGTCATTGAGAGGGTAAGAAGCTGACAAATGCTGTTAATCAGATGCCCTTGAGCTAACATTCATCATCAAGTGTGGCCATCTTTATAAAAGCAGAGGTTTTGTCATTTTCTGGTCTGGAGAATTCAGGCATGTACTAACGCCATACCAAAAAGCATAGGCATAAGTAATCTCAGTAGACAAATTATTGCTGCTCGTCATTCAGGCAAAGGTTATAATGCCATTTCCCGGGAGTGGATATTCAGAAAATTCCACCCCAATATCCGTTGTGCAATGCTCGGAGAAATTGCAAATTGAAAAAAAAAAAGTCACAGCTCAGTCTCTAAAGGCCTCATTTAGCATGTTAAATGTTCAAGTTCATAACAGTAAAATTGAAAGAAGGACTGAAGGCTCACTCGGAGAAAGGTTCTCTCTAAAAAGAACATGACAGCATGGCTAAAGTTCGCCAAGTTATATCTGAATAAACCATAAGACGTCTGGAACATTGTCCTTGTAGAGTGGAGAAGTTTGACCAAAATGCCCTGTGCCATATGTGGCAAAAAGCAACCGCAAGAAATTGACAAATGCCTCATATCACTGCCATGCACTCTGCTGGAAGGGTATTGATTTAGACTTGTTTTGCAGTCACTGAATCTGGACACTTTGCAGTCATTTAACTGACCCCCCATGAACTCTTTTGTTAAATACTCCTTTCCAAAGCATTCTAAAGTCAAATGTGTAAGGACTTCTACCGAAAAGCTAAAGCTTGGCCTAAAATAGATCATGCAAAAAGGCAAGGATCACAAGTACATGAAAAAAGATCGGTATTTGACTGGGCCACTTAATTGTTTAAGTTTAAACATCAATTCAATTAGAAATAATATGGCGAGACCTTTGCATAAACTACTGCCCACAAACCTCGAAGAACTTCAGCAACCTTGTAAAGAAGAGTGGGCAAAAATTCTTCCAGAACGATGTGGAAGATAGCTGTCAAGTTACTGTTGCAAAAGGGGTTCTACAAGCTGTTGATTCATGGGGTGAACTTTATTTTTCAAATACTGTTTCTCCATTTAGGCCTAGTTTTTGTTGAATAAGGACAGGATGTAACTTGTCATATGCTGTTGATCATGTTGGGTTTTTCGTGCCTAATTCCAAGACCTTCTAAGATGTTTCTTTTTATTATGATTCTGTCCTGATATTTAAAACCATATAATTCAAAGAAAGTGTACTTGGTTGTTTTTCTCTTGACTGTGTATATTGAAAAGGATGGAGAACAATTGCGATACTAGGCAACTCCTTTAATTCTAAATGGTTTTCACATTTTCTGTTTCTGTGTGGAAACTGCATAGATCCCAAACCAGGACTATGTTCCACAATGATATGAGGAAAGCCTTTCCCAGCATAACACCGGTAAATGTTATCTTGCATTCTACCTAGTGGGCTTGATCCAAGGACATGTATGAACTGAGCCGTGATACCACCATGTGAATAAGGCCATACATGCAGTAATTGTGGTGTTGGATTCCTTTAAACCTTCCATCTATAACATGAAGTGTCGGCATTATGAGGCAAAGCCTTCACCCAAACACCTGAGCTGAAAATAATCTCGCGAAAAAAAGGAAAAAAATAATTTTGGAGCAATTACAGGCACAAATGTTGTAGAGTGAGTATAGGATGTGGTTTTACAGCATCTGCATTTCCTCCTGATGACCACTTTACTGCTGACATTATTACTGTGACCCATTTTATAATATCAGTCCGATTTAGGAGAAGCTTAGTGTAAAACTGTCCCAGAGGCTACGCTGGGTCAATTACAAAGAAAAATCAATGTGTTTTTGAAAAATGTATCAAGGGGTATGAAAAATTATCGAATATGAATGAAACATTACCTATAACAATACATACATGACATAACAAGCAAATGGAGAAATAACATAATTTTAAGATGTTTTAAATGATTGGAGATGAGGCGCCAAGATCTTAATATTAAAATTTGCGAGTCCTCAGTGGTAGATACCTTTTAATGGCTAACTGAAATAATGGTAACAGCAAGCTTTCGAGACTATTCAGGTCTCTTCATCTAGTCTTGAAAGCTTGCGATTTGTTACCATCTTTTCAGTTATTAAAATGTATCAACCACTGAGGCCTTTCAAATGTTAATATTTTTCTATCAACTAGATAACACGGTACAAAGATATAGGTATATTTTTTCCATTTTCACTTGTACATCAGGAATTCATCCAATTGACGTAGACACTTAAGTGTGACATGAATGGCTCCTAGGATGTTAAGATATTCCATTTACAAGTATTAATAAGAAAGCACCATTGGACAGTAAGTGATGCTTTCCACAATTTGACATATATTTTTGAATCTACAATCTGTGACTACCATTTCTGGTATACTACACTTTTTGTAGTTGCTTGTACCTGTAATGTACCAGTATAGTAAGTTTAGCACTTGACACATCATCATTTTCGCATACAGGAACTGTGGATCTGCCTTAAATGCATGTTCTCACCCTAGAAGTAAACTGTGCGTATTTGTTATATATATATATATATATATATATATATATATATATATATTTGCAGATATTTCTGTGACTAAATCCATTCCGCAAAGTGAAATGATCTCTTTTCTGCAGCATGTGCATGAATTTCTGAATATTCATTCAAATCAAAGTTACAGAAAATGTTCTCTATTCTACACATATTCCTGCAGAGGCCCCAAGTAGTAGTTTTTAACGAAGCTCTTAATAGGAGGGAGTAACTCCATTTGTTTAGTCGTCCATGGTAAGATATATAGGAGCGAGATTAGCCAGGGCTGTGGAGTCGGTAAGCCACAGTTGCGACTCCTGGATTTTATCAGGTTCCGACTCAGACTCCTTCATAAATGGCCAATTCGTAACCATAAATTTACTGTTGTCAAATATTAACATCGTGCTTATTCAGTTTCTCACCATCATATAAGTAATCAGACCACTTAGAGCAAAAACTATATTTATTAGAATACAATTAGAATATAGCAAATAACTTTTATAAACTTTTCTAAACTCTTGTAAGTAAATATGCAATAAACACTGTTATGCAGTTAATAAGAAGAAATCTATAAATTTGTCCTCAGAAAAAGTATTGCCTCCGTCAGATCCTCCTTCATGGATGCCCTCAAATCTGATCTAATTATTTTGAGAGCAGAGAACAACCTCTCTACACTAACTTGGGTTGGTGGCAAAGCAGTAACCACTCGGGCAACATCTCTGACAATGTCAGGATACAGAGGAATCGCTTGTTGCACTGTTATTTTTGATGAACGGTCAAATTTCTCAATTTCTTTTAGTGCACATGAAAAATTCTGCTGAAATGTACTGGCTGTGTTCTTTGATTTTCATTTTGTTTCACACATTGTAAGTAGGGGGGTTGGGGCAGCATGATGTTAACCAAGTGAAAGATTAGATAAGGGCAGTGGAGAACAGTGACACACAAGAAGTAAAGGTCCCTTCACACTGAACAACTTAACAATGATGTCGCTAGTGATCCGTGATGTTGCAGCGTCCTGGATAGCGATATCGTTGTATTTGACACGCAGCAGCGATCTGGATCCTGCTGTGACATCGTTGGTCGGAGCAGAAAGGCCAGAACTTTATTTCGTTGCTGGATCTCCTGCAGACATCGCTGAATCGGCGTGTGTGACGCCGATTCAGCGATGTCTTCACTGGTAACCAGGGTAAACATCGGGTTACTAAGCGCAGGGCCGCGCTTAGTAACCCGATATTTACCCTGGTTACCAGTGTAAATGTAAAAAAAAACCAAACACTACATATTTACATTCCGCGGTCTGTCGCGTTCCCCAGCGTTCTGCTTCCCTGCACTGTGTCAGCGTCGGCCGTAAAGCAGAGCACAGCGGTGACGTCACCGCTGTGCTTTACGGCTGGCGCTGACACAGTGCAGGGAAGCAGAACGCCGGGGGACGCAACAGACACCGGAATGTAAGTATGTAGTGTTTGGTTTTTTTTTTACATTTACACTGGTAACCAGGGTAAACATTGGGTTACTAAGCGCGGCCCTGCGCTTAGTAACCCGATGTTTACCCTGGTTACCCGGGGACTTCGGCATCGTTGGTCGCTGGAGAGCTGTCTGTGTGACAGCTCTCCAGCGACCACACAGCGATGCTGCAGCGATCGGCATCATTGTCTAGATCGCTGCAGCGTCGCTAAATGTGACGGTACCTTTAGAAATGTCTCTTATCTCCAGCAGAACTGCTTATCACTGTTGTTCATAGTTTGATAGAACATATATATTTGAGTAACATTTATAAAATTCATATGAAAGTTCAATTATGAAATATTAATACATTTTTTTTAAAGCTGGAGTCGGTACATTTCTACCGACTCCGACTCCAACCAAAACTAACTCTGAATCAACGACTCTGACTCCACAGCCCTGAGATTAGCTATAGCAGCAGATAACCATAATCACATTTCCAAAAATTCATCATATAGACTGCATGTCAATTTTTATTTTATTTTTTTTACCATAAACTTATCACATTCATCTATCTGTGTACATAGCTTGATTGATGTGAAATCTTCATATGAATGTCGACATATTTTTTCTTTCCCCTTCCTGACTGAGTGAACCACTTGACTTGCTAGCTAAAAAGTATAGCAGACCTTTGCAAATGACACGCAGGAATGCGGTGAAGCCATTTGTGTCAAAGTGTTGATGTGCCTCACTTGAAACAAATAGCCTGCTTTCAGGATATGTCTGTTCTGGAAAGTTACCTTCCACTGAGGTCAAAATCTTGCCACTGCCAAGTTTCCCACCAGAAGTCTAGGAAATTATTTACCTGGCTTATTAACAAACCATCGTTTCCTGTTCTGAACATTTGTCTCAAGTCTTAAAGCAGACCTACAAAAAGTAAAGGTCAGCAACTCCACGACACTCTCCTAAATCTCTGACGGTATCATATGAAGTGTTTTACGCTTATTCCGAATGCCATCCAACAAAAACAAAGTGAGATCAATAAATCTGGTACTTTCAGCAGGAAGCTCATTTTTAAGGCTTCTGAATAATTCAGACTTGCACAGGATTAATAGTATCCTGGTCTGTGTGTGGCCTTATGGCGTTGAAAGCTTTTTACCTGAGTTTTTATATCTAATTATTTGCTTCTGTTCTCAGAAGCAAAGCAAATAAATGTCCCGTGCCATAAGCCCTAATTGTGTTTTTTTTTATTTTTTTTATTAAGTTTACGGAAGCCTCAATCACTTATCACAGGATGGGTGTTTTTTTTTTTTAAACACCAAGACCTGAAGACGGCGTTAAAAGTGCAGTACAATTGATTTAAAAAAAATGTACGGTACTTTAATTTTTTTATACTTAACTTTTTTGCTTCTTGTAGAGATCAACACATTTTGTATTGCTTTAATGTAATTTTTTACCTTTTTTTAATGAATTGGTAAATTATAAATTTCAATCTGATTTTAATCACAATCTATAATATAACGCTGGGAGCGTCACTCTGTCCGAAGCCTCTATAGACTGCGCAAGTGCCGGCGCAGTCTGGACCGCACAGAGTGACGCTCCCAGGAGATCGCGGTATGCGTAAACACTGAACGCACACCGCGATCTTCAAAGGAGAGGCAGGGACCGCCAGGAGGGTAAGTATATTCACCTGTCTCCCGTTCCAGCGCTGCGTGCAGCTCCGTGTCCCGGTCCTCTGCCTGTGACGTTCACAGTTCAGAGGGCGCGATGACGCGCTTAATGCGCGCCGCCCTCTGACTGAACAGTCACAGCCAGAGGAGCTGGAAGAAGCGGCGGGCAGCGCTGGAACGGGACAGACAGGTGAGTATAGCAAGTGCTGGGGGGCCTGAGCTGGCGGCAATACCGGCACCTGACCCCAACAGCGCGCCGGTGTCCCCGCCTGCTCAGGCCCACAGCTGTTGTGAATTCTGTGGCAGAGCTCCCTCCTGTGGTCACAAGTGGTATTTCGGCTGGTTCTCTCTGTGAGCTTCCGTTGGTGGAGGAAAGTGGTACTGCGGCTTCTGAGTTTCCTTCCTCAGGTGATGTGGTGAAGTCGTTAGGTGCTGCTCTATTTAACTCCACCTAGTGCTTTGATCCTGGCCTCCAGTCAATGTTCTAGTATTGGACCTGTTTCCTCCTGGATCGTTCCTGTGGCCTGCTGCTCTGCATAGCTAAGTTCCTCTTTGCTATTTGTTTGCTGTTTTTCTGTCCAGCTTGTCAATTTGTTTTTTACTGCTTGCTGGAAGCTCTGGGACGCAGAGGGTGTACCTCCGTGCCGTTAGTTCGGTACGGAGGGTCTTTTTGCCCCCTTTGCGTGGTTTTTGTAGGGT